>NC_143405.1:51877177-53092594 GCF_052110815.1 Crocodylus siamensis
AGACAAGGGTTTGATTCAGGTGAGGCAAGGTACAAGCCCCCACCACCACCACCTTGTCCTCCTGCATCTAACGTGTGCGGGCATGTAGGAAGCTGAGCTTTCCCTGCAAAGCTTGCAGGAGGACCTGAGGCCTCTTTTTGATGCTAAGTTTCCATCAAAAAGTGGAGGCTGTTTATCTCAGAGGAAACAACCAGGCAGTGCTTGGGGAAGGGGGAACTTGCTCCTCCCTGGCTGGACAGCCGGAGTGGCTGATAAGGCAAGAAGGGTGAGAAGAATGGCAAGCAGGCAGCTTTCTGGGCCTGAAGAGAGAGAAGGCAGCACAGGAACCGCTTGTTTTCCACATCAGCAGAGAATGAGCAGCAATCACTGCAGAGATGTAATTGAAGGAAGGAAAAAGATTAAGCTGGTCCCACGCCCTTGGGTAAGGCATTGGGCAGAAGCCTGGCTCCCTGTTTCCTTCTCAGCCTTTAACCTAGGAAATGGGTTGACAGGCCTTGCCCTGGGGTGCCAGCACAGAGGCACTGAGCTCCCTGCTAAAGATGAGGCAGGAGGTGTGGGAGCGTTTGGAAAGGACAAAACTCAGGCAAACTTTTAGCAGTCGGCAGCCATGGGGGGCTACTAGCCCTGCCTGGAATGACGTGGATTTTTACTTTGCCAACACTTTTCTCAGCCCTTTCATAGCAATCTCAGAGTGATTTGCTCTCAGCACCCTTAATGACACCTTCATCTGGGAGCTGAGGCACAGAGCTATGGAGCGAAATCATTCAGAGTGTCGCAACAAGCCTGTAGCTGAGCCAATCCACTTCCTAATGAGCCAGTGCAAAAGGATGGGTTCAGACACTCAAGGAAAATCCCAGGGGTCACTCAACTTTATACGCCTCTAAGATAAAAGCTAAGAGGTTGCTTTGAAAGAGAGCTCGTAAATAGGGATGCTGGCTGTCAGGGTCTGTCCTGGTGATCCTGTACCACTCATAGGAGTATTTTAATGTTAACATAAGAGGTTCTTAGTATTAGAACTGGAGGGAATACCAGGATTGTGTTTTCCTATGCCCTTTAGGGCCTGAAGCGGTGATGGTCAAAGGGCTGAGTTCAGCGTGGTTATAGTGGAGTCTGGGGCTCTACAGTGACCTGGGTTGGAGCAACTCTGGGGGTTTGTTGGATGATGGCAAAATGCCCAGGCTAACTCAGGCTGCATGACTAACTGCATGTTTTAGACTGCATCAACACATACCAGCTCTGTACTCATGCTACCATGCGTGGAGTCCTATGGTCTCTTCCAACTCTACGAAGCTATGTAAATAACCATCATTTTTAACGTTTCCTAATTAAGCTTTAAATCTGCTCAAATGAAATGCTCTCGTTTAAAGTTGGTCCCTGGTCTGGAAGTGCTGCAATTGCCTTTTTGGAAGGGAAAGAACAAAACAAAACAAAACTTAGGACTTGTCCTGACATCTTTGGCTCAAATCTCCTCTTCCCTCCACTGCTGTGCTGGCTGCCAGCCAACTCACAGCCTCATCCCACCCGTGGGTGGCTGCCTTTCAGTGGCACCATCAGCAGAGGCTGCAAAGTGCTGTGGGATGAGAGGCGCTATGTGAAATGCAAACAATGCTGTTGGCCAAGCCCTAACTCTTGACTCTCACCCACAGTTGCTGCTGGAAAAACTGGAACCCAAGGTGGGAAGGGATTATCTGGGTCATCACGTCCAGTCACCTGACATCACGGGTAGCCCTGGGACAGATGTTTGGTCCCAACTTATTCTGCTCAACTCCACAGAGAGTCCTTATCGCTGGAGAAGGAAGTGGGGCCAAGTTTAGAGGTCATCCCCGTCTATTTCCATCTGGCCGCAGAGTGAACACACCCATTAGCACAGAATTCCCCAGCACAACCATTTCCCTTGGTTTATAATTTACTTTTCCTTTTGGTGCAGGAGCTCTGAACCAGAGACTGTGTTCAGGCCTTGACCCGCCATGTTATCTAAACATCTTGCTGATGTTTCCACAGCCCCTGGAGTATCCTTGCCTGTACAAACATATCTAAAACCTCTGCTTCCTGTTGATTGGCTATGGGGGAAAGAACTGCGACAGCACATCAAGAAGAAAGCTGAGGCTGTTTCCACCAGGCTTAGAACTGAGTAAGTTTTTCGTGCCTAGGATATGCTGGTATCCGTTTTGGGAGAGGAGTTCATTCTTTAGCACAGTCTCCTTGCCCTTGGGAATTAGCTCGTTTCCTGACATTAAATTTAATGCAGCATTTTTGCTTCCTCTGGGCTTTTGAAGCTGGTACCGAGCACCAAGCACATTGCCAAGGCAGCAGTGACCGGCACTGGTTTAGGAAGGCGTCAGAGGAGGATTACGTGGTAACAGGCTGACAGTTACTTTTCTTGATCACCAGCTGCCGGGGGCCTTCCCTTCTCTGGCAGGAACCCTGGCCCTTTCTGCCCCCCATGCTGTCAACCTGCTTCCCCCAGTTTGCTGACCACTGCAGCTTTTACCCCAGGTGAAGAGGGGGATCCAGTGCTGCTCATTGGACTTGTCTACACCTGGCTCTTTTAAGCAGGATTAGCCTAAAATCACCATTTTTAAGGCGCATAAAGGGCACCTGTCCACATGCGTGCACCCTTAATGCGCCTTAAAAATGCTGATTTTAGGTTAATCCTGCCTAAATTTGATACCTGCTTAAAGCAAGTACCAAATCTAAACTGGCATAGCTAAGTCATATTAGCCCAAGTGTAGACAATGCGCATTAATGCAGTGTACATCAATGGATGCACACCGCATTAATGCGCATTAGCGCAGTTACACATGTGCTAATGAGACTTAGCTATGCCAGACTAAATTCAGTGCATTTTAATGCGCATTAGTGCATCTACATGTGCATGTGTGCCTAGATCACTTTAATGCACCTTTAAAGTGCATTAAGTTTAAGTGCATGTAACTACACATGTAGACATGCCCATTATTCCCTGCCTCGTTCCCCTCCAGCCCTGCTGCCCATCTGTTGGGACATGTGTATTGCTATCCCCTTCAAATAGGGATCTTGCATTTTCTACTCATTTTTCTACTTCCTAGGCTTGCAGTTCCCTGATCCCCCTCAGCACTACTTTGTTCTTGCTGCAGAACTGTTTCACAGGACTGCCAAGACCAGAGGTCCATCTAGCCCAATATCCTGACTGCAACAAGGTTGTTTCCCAGGATGGACTAAATAACTACCCTGCAGGAGGCAGAGTTAAGATAATCTGCATTCACACTGTGATCCCAGTCTCTTAACAGCTAGGGATTGGCTATGGCCCTGTAGCATAAGGCTCACTACCTCTTATGGATATCCTTGACATCCGTATTAAAAGACATTCCAGTTTGACTCTGGTTAAGGGTTTGGCCTCAGTGACTTCCTCAAGTGGAGTCACAGTCTAACCCCACATTGTGAAACTGTATTTCCATTTATCAGCTGTCAATCTGTCACCTTTTAGTTCTCCTTCGTTCTTCTATTATGAGACTGGGCAATCGTAATCTAATGTCTCTAGGCGAGTCATTATGTTACATACTTTGATCATGACCCACCCTGTCCTTCCTAAGGTAAATAATTTCAATCATTCCAGCCTCCTCAAGAGTTTGTTTCCAGGCCCATATTATGTTCCTCTCCACTGCACCCCTCCCCAAAACTGCTCTGCAAGACCCTTTTTGAGATGGGATGACCTTAGTGATACAAAGGATCCCAGATGAGGCCAAAGCATTGATTTATGTGTAAAGGTCATTAGAACATTTATATATGATTCTCCACTCCATTCCTCACGCATCTGCACACTGATCAGTCTATCGTGCTGCCAAGGTCCTTTTCTCAGACTGATGCAGCTGGGTCAGAACCCGGTGCGCTGCATAAGTAGTTTACATTTCTCCCTTTCCTCTCTGCAATACTTCTCATTTATTGATCTTTGTTTCTATCATGGTGCCCACTCACCAGCTTAACCCAGGTCATTTTGTCATCTGCAAAGTTTGCTACCTCACTATTTGCCCTACATGCCAAATCATAAACAATAAGGAACTTACTACAGAAACTTGAGGTAGTCATTGCTTCTTTCATAATGCAAAATGACCATTAAACCCTACCTTTTTCCTTTCTACCTTGTAGCCCGTTCTTGACTATTGAGCATCTGCAGTATTATCTTTTGTAAGACCTTGCCAAAGACCTACAAGAGTCCAGGTTGACTGGTTCTCCTTTACCCGTTCCTGTAGTCACACTTTCAATGAATTCTAGGAGATTAGTCAAGTATGATTTTGCTTTGCTGAATCCCTGTTACTTAGACCCCCTTCCCACTGTGATCATCCACATGATTTGTTATTCCATTTTGAATAATTTCAACTGATGTGCCAGGCACCACTCTAAATCTTAAGGGATTAGGCTTCATTTCTTGGACCATCCCAGAGGCTTTTCTAAATCTGTGTCAGTGATGTTATGAATGTCCTACTCTAGTTACCATAGCACAGAACAATCCAGCTTCTTCACAGATCAAAGCAAACAGCCAATCTGGCTCTACGCTACTAAGCTAATATACAAAAATGCAGGAAACCAGTGACAGAAAATCACCCAGGAGCTCCTCAGCTATAGCTTGATGATATCATTAGAAAGGAAAAAAACTTCAGGACAAGGCTACCACCGACCTCAGCAGCATGGCATCTGAGGCTGCATTCATCCCTGACAACAACTGCAGTCAAACACATTGCACCAGAGAAGAGTTTGGCTCTTGCCCATCACAAAGCAATATGCATGTGCTGGCTCTTCTGGTTGCCTTGGGGTTCAGTCAGCAGTGGCTCCTGGTCAGTTTGTTGTCATGCTCTAGCAGCCTCCCCAGAAGCAAATAAGAAATCACCCTACCCCAGGATCCCCGGAGGCCCGTCTCGTTCTTGCTCTGTCATGGCCACAACTCCGATAGCAAAATCACACACAAAGGCAGCTTTTCTCCAACTTGGGTCGACTTCCTAAAAATCACATGAGACTAAAATGTTCTCCGGGGACAAACTGAGAGCAGTTACAGAAACAACAGCCACATTGATAAAACATGAAGTCTTCCAGAGCCTCCCGGGGAGGGAGGGGACCGCTGGAGGGTCAGAGTGCAGGGACTGGGACTAGGGATGGCAGAGGCGTTATCTCCAGGGAAACAGTGTGTTTCTGCACTAGCAGATAAACAATTACTTGGCTATCATGGTCGATTGGAAGTGCCAGGAGGGCCATGTCATAAGGCAGCTAGGGAAACCTTTGGGGGCAGATTAGGTCACTAGTTGAGTCTCAGGTTTTTGCTCTCAAGATGAAGACTCCTACGTGGAACTAACTCCAGTCTATATGGCAACCAACTTGGGAATGTGCTGGGGGAGAGGGCGAAGCTATCACTACTCCAGAAAGGCCCAACTAGGTTCTCTTTACTGGGGTATCCCCAGGCAGGAAGAGAAGGGAGCCAGATTGGAAAGGATCAGGCATGAGGAGGGCAGGAGTTTATCCATTAAAATTATTCCGGGGTCGCCCTGCCTTTATCTCTCCCTTCCCCACCAAGCAAGCACTTGATATCCTCTTTCCTCTTGGCTCTGCCACTCATCTCCTGGCAGACCTTAGGCAAATCCCTTCACACTGCTGGGCCTCTGCTCCCCGCAGCTGCAATACAGGTACACAGATCTGTGAATTGCTGGGAGCTCAATGGAGCAACGTCGCTAGGCAAAACCCGTACTGCTAATGTCTTGCTCTCTGTTGTCACGGTGGGAAAAACAGCAGATTGTTTCCCATAAATCCAGCCCCATGTGATGACTGGAAGGAAGACACAAGCTTGGCAGCATGGTTCCTCCCCAAAGCGAGACTGGTGGAGACCAGCCCAGCTCTGATCCTGACAGGCACAGCGAGTAGAGGGTACAGCAATGACCCCATTGGCATGTCTTCTGTTCAGCTCTGTCCTAGCCCACTTTTCTGAACAAGAGGCATCCAACTCTGACTTTTAGCAAAGGATCTGTCATTTTGCTACCTCATTCCCCCTAGCTCCAGTGAATTTAAGAGCCAAATTCCCACCCTTCTTTCCAGACACCCTCTTTGCAGTTTTCACATGTTGGTGGGTGTGTTTCACCAATCATTTAGCAAACTATCATTTCCTAGGAGTTTGGGCTGACTTACAGGCAAAGAGGACTGCCAGTCAACAGTGACCACAGACCAATTCCTGGGCTGTGCCAGACACCAAGGGTCACTCAGCCTGGAAACCCCTTTTAACCAGTCTGTATAAAAGCCTTCCTCCTACACCCCCAGAAGGTTTTGCTCCTTCCTGGCTCATAGACAGAGTTCATGCACCTGGTGAGCATGACAGATACCAGGTTAAGGCAGATGGATGGAGGCTTCCATGCCCAGCTCTTCATTTATGTCTACAGGTGAGTAAAATGCCCAGGTCTACCTATGAATACAAGCAAAAACAGAGTGGAGCCCAGTGAGCCTTCCCAGTCACTTCAGGGCCATTGGTGCAGTACAGGAACATACACAGGCATTTAATGAAATACTGTTACTTGCTAAGAAATCCACAGAAATGCTGGTCTGTGAAGGTAGATGTAGGGATATCTGGTGCAGAATTGTGGCATCCAGGGAAGCAGCAGTTTTGCTAATGCTGGCTATACTGAAAAGCCAACACAGGTGCATGGAGGGGGAAAAGGGAACATCACTTCTCACCCTTTTTATGTACGATGCCAGGCAAAGGCAGGGAAGGAAGGAGAAAAGTCTGGCTTTACAATAGCCCTCTCAGGCCTTTTATTTTATTTATGCCTCTGAATTCCTATGGTTCAGGATAAATTCCAGGGGCTGTGGTCTAGATCCACCAAGACGCCGAGGTCCCTAAGTTCTAGTTCAGCACTGAGCCCCACTGAAATCAAACAGGAGTCCTTTGTCAATCTGGCCTTAAATGCCACTCTCTAAATGTGTTGCCCCCCAGGCAGAAATACTGCATTACATACCCACTTTGAACTGGCAGTTAAATGATGACTGAGAATGCAGATTCATGAAGAACTGGGCTCACTCAGTGCCTTGGTGTTGCTCCAGATTTATGCCACGGTATAACAATGTTCAGATTCCAGTGGCATCTCTCCATACATGTAGCCATATTGTTTTGTGCTGCCTGTTATTTTTAGTTGTGCTGTAGCACCTGGCAGGGCTGGCACCTACTCCTTCTTCTTCTATATTTAAGATTGTTTCTCTTTCCCTTCTTTACAAGCTTGTGCTGTGTGTTTGCCTTGGCTAGCTGATCCATGCAGTGTGTGGCTAGGTGCATGAGGTCCTTTACAACCAAACAACAACCATATGTGGCATGTGCCTTCTGTCAGGCGCACTGCACAAAGAAGGAAGTTCATAGGACCATCTATCTTTAAGGCTAGAAAAGACTGTAATGATCATTTAGTCTGTCTTCCTGCCCTCTCACAGAAGAAAGAATTTCACTCCGTGATTCCTCCAGCCATTGGGTTTTTCTCTGTTAGATCAAAGGACGTGCTGCTACCAGAAATCTTCTCCAGGTGGAGAAACTGATAGACAGAGCATAAAGGCGCATCCCCATTTCACAGATGCGGAAACTGAGGCTCTGAGCAATGAGGTACCTTGTCCAAGATGTTGCAGTGGCCCGGCTGCACAGCCCGTGAAAAGAACTCGGTATCACTCGGTCCCGATCACCAGGCCCTGTGGGCCTGATTGTATTTTTGGGATCCAATCTGGAGTGAAACCCAGATTCCTGGAGGAAGCCCATATGCCTGTGTTGATGTTTTTGTGAGGAGGGGGAGTCAGCTGGCTTGATGGTCTCCTCACATTTTTTCCCTTGCCACACTTCCCGTTTCCTCTGTTTGGAGCAGCTCTGTCACTGAAGGGCCAGATCAAACAGCTTCTAAAGGTGTTGTTTCCCCTCTTTATTAATGTGTCTCAGCTCTGACTCATTTCCTTTCCCACTACAGATCATTCTTTGGTGAATTCTAAAATAAACCCCTTTGCTCAGCTCCCATCCTAGAGTTTGGCAGATTAGCTACTGACTTGCCTTTGTTTGTTTCTTCTATTACTAACAAACAGTTTCAGTAACTCTTTAAGGGACAAGCTGAAGCCGGGATTAGGACACACTGCATCTGTGGGCTCCCCAGGGGTTTTCAAGAAGGACCAAGCTAATAATAATCAGTGACTGTGTTTGTTAGCTTCCTTTCATTGTTGTCCTTGCTTGAGTTTATTGTGGGCTTTGGCCCCGGATGTTTCATTTCAGTCTGGAGCATCTGGAAGTTCTGGGAATTTCAGACAACGTAGATTTATCACAACATGTTTGCAATCCACATTCCCTACCCCCCAAAATGAAATTAATAGACAGGCTGGATCCTCCAAGGAATTGGGGTTGTTCTAAAGAACAATGTGAGTTTATTTTTTTAAATCACATCTATGAGCAAAAAAAAAGCATTTAATATGCTCATGGTCCATCTTAAGGATTAACTCATTAATCTTCACAGCATGTCTCTGGGGGGTAGGAATTATTATCCCTGTTTATGATTATCCCTGCTTCTATTTCATCCTAGCTGGATGTAGGTGGGCTGGGCAGCGTGCCCTGAAGAGGATGGAAATAAAGGATGCTCTAAACCTGTGGGGCACTGATGCCTGGAGTCTGATGTTGTATCCTACATTTGTCTTCCTAAAATCCACAGAGCCCAGTCCTCTCAGATTGCCGGACTCAGAGCATCTCAAGTCACATGAATGAATGATGATCTGTTTCTACCGACTTGGGATCTGGCCCACAATCCACCAAGGGAACCAGGGGAAAATGGAGCATCTTAATCAAACTCAAACTGTGAACCTGCCCCACAAGCCACAAGAGAAGTGGGCAGACATGCAGTAAATGGTAAGGTGGCCACAGGGTGCCTGGCTACTTTTCCACCTTGATTTACTGTCAGCATTGACAAGCTTCGTCTCCTGGCTCCTCAGATGCTGTCTGTCGAGTCTAATGCTGTTGATTTGATAATATATCTAATCTGGCTTTCTTGAAAACACCCTTTATCTCAGAGCTGCTGTTCTTCTACTTGAACCATCTTCCTTCCTCTCATTCTTTCTATCTTTCCCAGCTGGGGCCAATCTGTCCGGGAAGTAATCCAACTCACTTCCATCTGATGGGAGCTGATCCCAGTTCAGCTCCCCGCGTCTACTCCAGAGTCAGAATCAATCCGGGTCAGTATTCTGAAATCATTCATTTTCCTCCTCTGCATTTTTGCTGCTGCCTTCCTCCCTCCATTCTGGGTGGTGTGGGGAAAACAGCAGTATGGACGGGTTCCTTCCTCAGAGCTTTCACAAAGCAAATGCCAAACTGCACTCACCCACACCCACACATGATACCCAGCTTCCTACTTCTTCTCTTTCCTCCAAGCACTAACTACACACCCACACACCCACCCTGTCTTCCCCAAGGCTGGGAGAGTCGTGGAGGCTCCAAAGCAAAACACCAATGTCCTAGTTTAGAAAAAAAAATTATAATTAAAAGGCCTAGTGTGGCTACCGAGCTTTGGGCAGGTTCCCCACGAGGACACTGGACGTGTCCCACAGGGAACAGCTGCAGAACAGAGCCTGCAGGGGCCTGATTCTGCTCCCCTGACTCTCACCACTGCCCCTCCTCTCGTGAGCTCTCCCATGGCCATGAGTCATGCCGTGAAATGGCTGGAGCATGCTCTCAGTCACACCCCACAACACGTTGCCAGCTGAACTCTCTGTGTGCACCCCTGTGCTGTGGAAACCAAGGCTGTTGTTCTTACCCCTCAGCAAAGCCAAATGGGGGTCGCTTGGCTTTAAGGGTCCATAAGAATATTACTTTAAAAAAAAAAAAATTCTGGCCCATGGGGCTGGTCATGTGCATAAGCTAGACACTACTGGACTCTGAAGGAGTTCAGATGGAGGCCTGACTCTCTCTTCAAGCCTCCCATTTCTCAGTGATGGTCTGAGATAAACAGCTGGATGCTGGTCACTTTGGGAACCATTTCAGCTGGGAATGCTGGGCTGGAGGCCCCTCTGGCATGCTGAGGTTTCCATGTTCTGGCCAGCCCTGGAAGCAGAATTGCTGGAAATCTCCCAAGGGAGGATCCTGTCATAAGATTGCTGGGCCTTGCTTGTAGACCTCAAGGCTTCAGAGGAAGTGAAACAACTGAGCTGGACCTCATTCCTACTTAAGGCTCACTTAAATAGAGGTATGAAATATATCACTTCTCCTCTCAGTGGGGGCAGCTCCGGTGAAGGTCATTGGTTCAAACACATCAGTATTCAAAGTGTACTCCCCCCATTAAAAAATCACTTGAAACATCTAAGCCACAGAAAAGGGTCCATCTGAGCTCAGCTCTAATCCTGCATACAGGCTTGCCATGGAGAGAAGAAACTCATTTTATTCACAATCAGTTTTCCCACCACTGCCTTCATCTGCTGCTACATCTTTATACCCATGGTGAATTGTATTAATTTGGTCTAAAGGACTGTAATGGAACCAAAGCTTATGGTTTCGAGCAGATGCTTGTAATCGGGAGTCTTGGGATATGCCTGAAGGATATCTGGTATTTACTGGTACTTACTATTTCCTGATCCACAGCCTGGCAGCTCTGACTGACCTCTACATTTAACAGAATGGGAAGCTGATGCTGTATCATGTCTGAAAGGAAGCAACAAAGATCCATGGTCATGGTTGCAGGTCCAAGGTGTGTGACTGCCTTTCTGTCCATTTACATTTGTTATGTGCATTGTGGCAAGCAGATTCTTCAGCAGGTGGGTGGCCCATGAATGAAGGATGAAAGTGCAGGATGGAAAAGAGGAGGAGGTTTTTCTTCGCAGCATACAGGAAGAAGAAGTGTACATGCTTCCAGCTCAGCTGGTTTTTATTATCAGGAAATGTTTAACTAGCTCTAGCACAAAAAGGATGTTCTTTCATTTCTGTAAGACAAGATTCTTTGGGCGAATCTGATATCTTTTATTAGACCAACTTAAATAGTTGGAAAAAAAAAGTTTAGTAAGCTTTCGGGTTTAAAAACCCTTTGTCAGGCTGAGGAAGTCTCTGCAGTTGGTGTGTGCTCTTCCTGAATGGAATGGAGGCTTTTCAAGACATACTGCTTCATAAGGAGCATACAGAAGGAAAAAAGGAAGCATCTGCAGTTATGGTGCCCAAGACAAACTACACTTATCGATCCCCATGGGACAGGAGTGAAATACAGCATGTTTATGAATAAAGAGCAATGCAGTGCCAGAGCTTGGACTGGGAGACATGGAACGCTGTATCCAATGGGAGCTACTGAAAGAGCTAGGCCATCAGCACAGAAACACCAGAGCAGGAATCTGATCAGGACACAGGTGTTAGTGTCTCTGCTCATATGAAGAATGCCCAGAATCTTGCTTCTGTTACAGCCTCAGCTTTAGGTCCCATCCATCCGGTGGCTCATTCAGCAATGCAGAGCACCACGCAAGGGAACAGCATGGACTCAAGAGGCAGAGTGCCCCTTCCTGAGTCACCCAAAACATGCCCTGCAACATTACGTTCCCCAGCCCTGTGATGTGGTGTTAGAATAGTAATGACGCAGGAGAGCACTCCCCTGCTGAATTGCCATAGGAACATCATAGTACCCTTGAAAGTCTGACCCAGCCCAACTGTATTCAGTTTGTGCAGTCAATTGAAATCACAACACGAGAAACGACGTCTGCCAGCATCCCTGTCTATGCACATATAAAAGACTGCAGAAAGGAAATCACTGAAGGCCAGATTTGTTACTGCTGTCAGCATTCAGGGAATAGCATTCCCAGTTGCATGTCCAGTTTGTATGCACGATTACCCCAATGGGGTGGGCAAATGAGGCCATATTTCTGATGCAATTTGTGGATATAATCAAACAAATTAGGCCTGCAAATGTGCATGTGTGTGTATGCATACACACAAATGAACATTTCAGCAATGACAATCTGGCCCTCTCATATCAAGAGGCTATGACACAGTGCAGACTGCGGAAAGCAGCCTTCACTAGCAATGTGAGAGGTAAACATAAAAGGTAGGCCCGTGGACTGAGAAACCTTTGTCTGTGGCTCAGGGTATGTATTATCTAAGGACTTCTGCAGGTAAGAGGGTCAGCTGGTAGTTGTTAGGATCTCCCAGCAGTCACAGCAATATGTTTCCATACATTTACCCACTAGCTGTGCTCTGTAATTTGCTCTGTACAGTATTACTTTAGTGACTACAACAAAAGAGATGGCTTTAGAAAAGCTGCCTGCCCTGCTTTTTTTTTTTTTATTTGATGGTGTTGACAAAAAAGATCACCACTGAACTGCATCCACCAGTTAATTAGCAGTGATTGATAAGCAGTTGTTAGAATGGACCACGCTCCTGCCTTATCCACATCATATCTAGCGCTGTGTTGAAAGATTGATGTAGATTAAAAAAATAAAACAGCCTCAAACTCTGGAATAAAAAATGAGGCTGAAGACGTATAATGATGTCTTGGGGATTTGATTTAGCTCACCAAATTCCTTTTTAAAACATGATTATTAACCATTGTCAAGTGACCGCCATTTAGCTTGCATCTCATCAATACAGATTTGGTCAAGTTGTATCAGACCGATCCAGAAAATAACAGTATACATAGAAACCCCAGCTTCTCCAGTGCTACTCCCTGAGTGCATAAAATCTGCATGATGGTTTTGTGATGTGGATTGTCAACAAAGAACAGAGATGAGTTATGAATCCCTTGGAGTTGTCATGTGAGCTGGTTTCACACCAGTCTCTCCAGAGGCAAAGGGCTAAGGAGCTAGAGGGGAAGAGGGACTATCAGAGGGCAGCAGCTCTGTCTCATTTTGATACAAATGTTCCTTTCTTTTAATTTTTCTGCAACTGGTTATAATTTAACAGAATGGAACTGAGGGACAGATGGAAAATACACATGTTTTGTTTTCACGTCTGAACCAGACATGGCCACAAGTCATGTTCTGCAATGATCGAGGGTGTTATCAGTCACACACACTGACATTTTGCCAAAAGGTTTCTTTGTCTGTTCTCTGAAGTGTAAAAGTGAAGGTTACCATTCCTTTCATTTTGCAAGGGAAAACGTGAACGGCTCGATCCTAAGGGTCCATCAGAATATTAACAAAAAAAAGGGGGGGTGGGGGTGGAAATCAACTTCCTTCTGATGATCTCACGATACCAAGCCTTTGGGAACTCCCAGAGAAAAACAGTATTTAAGGAAGTTCTTGTAAAATTGCCAACCCAGACATAAAAAGGCGCATTCAGCCTTTACCTGTGTGATCTTAGAAAAAACATTTTTTTGATTTTGTTATTTTTAAGTATTCATTTCCTATAGTTAATATTAGCTACAGCATATCATGAAGTTGCCTATTCCAACACTGCTGTGCCCTTGATACTTAAATATTTAGCTGTGCAAAATAATTAAACTCTTATTGCACTTTACCCCAAGCAGCAACATTTTAAAGCAAACATAAAGCCCGCCCCAGAGATCTAGCATTCACCCATCTAAATAATTACTCACTATGGCAAGTAGACTTTGGCAAGGGCAATTTAAGGGTGCAGACAAAAGGGACAACTGGCTAGAATTTTTGGGTCAATGTAAAAGAAAACAAGAAAAAGTGCCTTCAAAAAACAAAAGCAGACTTTTTTTTTTTAAAGGAAAAGGTTTCATGCCCGTTTGTTTCCATTTGAAAATTTACCATTCCCTTCCTTTCCTGGTGAAGACCCCAGTTCAGCAAGGTAATAGCCACATGTCTGACTAGTGAGGTGAGCAGTCCTAATTAAAACGACAGGGGTACATGTGTCCTTTAGGCACCTGCCTTGCTGAACGGGCCCTGAATGTATGCTTTCAAAAAAGGAGCAACAGGCACAGGGGTGTAAGTTCGCTTGATGCCTTTGGACACACCCAACTTGAAATGTACAGATAATGGCTGGGGTGGGTTGGCAGAGTTGTTAAGGTGCTTTGCTGTGATTATCAAGGCCTGCTCAAAGGCTGCTTCCACTTGGAACCTGCTGTAAATGGGTACCAAGTTACCCTGGCTGGGAAGTCTAAGGGAGCAGAAAATTATGCTGGACACATCTCTCCTTTGCATGTTGTCTTTTCAACCTGCTGGGCCAAGAGCTTAGGTGGGTCATTGAATTTTTTATTTTTGGAGGCAAGAACATTGGATAACTAGCTGCATAACTAACTGCTGGATCTGCATGTGCAAATGTCAGGTATTGTAGGGGCAACTGTTTACATTTCTCTTGCAAATCTGGCCCTCGAGACATTAGCTGCTCACACCACGCAGCAAATCACACCCTACCGCTATGCACAACAAATTGCAAATCTGGCCCTGCAACAAACAGACACAGGCAGCAGCCTATCTGTCATGCTCGTAAACAACATATGCGAAGATGAGTTTTTACAGGCCCTATCAATGTGTTTGCTGCTTGCAGAATGCAGCTCTCACACCACAAAAAGCAACCTGACAGCAAGCACCCACCACTCTCTGGCTAGCAGCCTGAGCAGGGAGGCCAAGGACATGATGTAGGGGTAGCTGAACAGTGCTTGCACCCCTCTTCATGGGCTCTCTAAAGTAGGATGCTCAGGTGGAAGGACATGTAAATGCAACCTTGCTGTGCAGCAGTGGTTGAGGCAGCCTGGGCTCTACTACTCTCTGAGTAACAGGCTTTATTCTCTGGCGTCTTTACTGAGCACTAGAAGCCGTATCTATACCACCAGCCAGTTCAGAGAAACAAGCCCCCTTCACTTGTTCCCCTGCTGCCTGTGCGCAAGCTAGGCAATCAGGCTGAGCAGGCAGGTACGTGGGGTCCTGAGTGCATGATCCAGCACTGCATTCAGGCTCTCTGACACAAGCGTCCACTCTGAAAAGGAGTGAGTGGGCAGGGCTTGCTTTTCAGCAGCAGGCCCAGGCTTAGCAGGGAGGCAGCACAGATACGGCCATAGAGACCTACTCCTGAATGCAAACCCCAACAATTCAGAGGTATCCTCCACATCACTTGGCATTTATCTAATTCTAGCCTAATTTCCTTTGGGCCTTCCCTCTTCCCTTTCCATTTGCCTGGTTAACCCCCCATTCATATCCACGGAGGTTTTGCTCCAGGGAGAGCTGAACTGGTTCCTTGGGGAGGAAGTTGATGTAGGCTTTTCTGTGCGATTCTAGATCACAAAGAGTTGGCCGTAAGTTGGTCTGATTAAGCCTTACTGCGAAACAGATGCAAAGTTTCATGCAACAAGTGAAGTGGGGTGGGGAAACTGATGTAATTTACATGCTCTCTCCATCCATTGCTTGAGATCCTAGCTATTAGATCTGAAACTGATTAAATGTGAGAGCTTGGCATAATAATAAAAGCATTTGCCACTAGTTTCATAATGCTCTTCTGGGAGCTGTAGTTTTATATTCCTTTGAAATATAGTCCACAAAAAGATCTCTTCCTTCTAGTTCATTTCTTTTCACTGCTGTATATTTAAAAAATAAAGGGGGGAAAAAAATCTCGTTTACTCTTATCTGCCAAATCTGGAGGCAAGACGCGCATTTACATTCAAAATCTGGCCCAGTACTACAAATGCTGGAGCTTCCAAGCAGAGAAAGAGCTAGAGAGTGAAAGAAGTCAGGACAATTACATTCATTTGTCTGCCTTGTTTTTACTGAAATAATTCAGGCAAGGCCAACTGCCTTACTTGGATTCTCTAAGGTATAATTTAGGCATAAGATGTTTACAATCAAGTCTCATTTGCATCAACAGGGAGGAAAACATGGGATCTGCTGGATATTTCAACTGGCGGGTTAATTACTAGTTTAACCACTAATATTTATTCACCCTTCTGCAACTGAACAGACGCTGATCCTCTGGGCCTCCACGTGAGAACAGTCCCCACTGGTTTCACATACAATAGTGGGCCCGATCCTGTACTCCTTCCTAGATGCTGTTTTTGTTATTAAGATGTGTGCTGCAGGTAGGTTTTGACTGACACCCTTTGGGAACCAAGCCCTGTCATTAGTCACAGTTTAGAGCCAGCACCTGGGCAACAAAAGAGCGACTGGAAAGTCCCATGAATGCACCCAATTCTCACTGAAAGGCCTAGATTCTGCCACTCCTGCTCACACGGACTGAAGTCGTGATCAATAAGTAATCAGTGGGATGACGGGTGAGGCACAGAACCGCTTGGCAGGATCCAGCCTTAAAATACTTTGCTAGGTGATGCTGAGTACAGTTCTCTGCTGTGCAGAGAAACATAAATGGCGACACCATTAAACAAGACTAACACGAAAGAGGCTGTCTAATCGATGTGTCAGTAAATGATTAAGACCTGAGAGGTGAGTTTTTTAACCTGGGTTTAAACTGACAAAGTTGAGAAGAAGATCAGAGATCAAAAGGTAAAACTAGTCTGCCACTTCGTAGGCCAGGAGTCTGCTCTGAGATGAGGCTGAACAAGCACGTTTTGGTGTGACAGAGTACCAAGCACAGAAGAAAAGAGGCGAGATAAGATCAGGAAGATGTACTGGGTCAGACTCCAGGTTATGGAAAACCCTCCTCTCCAGGGTTCATGCAGTTTTGGTCCCCTAGCAACTGCCAGCAAGGGTCCTAATTTATGCCAACTGGAATGGCTGTGGTGGTGTTGACACTTCTCCACTGGGAAATGACCTCAGGCTGCCAACTAATTTCTCATAAGCCACTGAACTGCTGATAGGTGCTAAAACATTTTGGTCTCTTCGCAATCTGTGCTGCACTAGAATCATTGACGTAGAGGCAAAAGGCTCCATATTTCATTCCATATCGTCTGAGCCACCCTGTGAAAATTGTCTTTTCATAATATAACCTCTGACATACACTCTTGCTCCCATCCCCATACAACGTTTAGGGTGACTGGGGCACTAGGCATTTACAAATGAAGTAATGATGAGCTAACCATAAAAGACTGAAAACAAGGTGGATCAGTGGCCTGAGAAGGGCTGCTTCCATCTCCACAGGCCTAATCCTGCTCCATCTAAGAGCTTTTGGTTTCCCATCTGTACTGGGCAGTTGCTTTTTGTTTCCCTTTGGCATTTCATGCCCTTTTGCCAGTCTAAATAGGTTGGTCAAGTCCCCCTTTTTTTTAGATTCAATTTTAGGTTTCCGTGCACGTGCACTAGCAGAAGGTTGCAATATTTTGACAGCAAATACCACCAGGGAATATTTATGTCTGAAGAAAAAGTTGCTTTAACTGAAAAGAAGAAAAATCAGTCAGTGTGTCTGTCACTACTAGGTTTTGTACATCCTTTATTTATATGTATGTATATTTTCCTTTCGTATTTTTAAACACTGTCATTGTGCTCAGCTGTGAGTAGGGCGTGAGTACATATGGACATGCTCACACACATAAAACCTTACTTGGTGACTTAAACTCCCTGACAGTTTTTTCTCCTGACTGCCTTTCTATTTTAAAACCTAAAGTGCTGTTGACCAAACAGGTGAAGGTTTCACTGGGTATTTTTTAAACATGTGTCTTTTTACTCTATTCTCTCTCTTTAAGAGTAATGCACATGTTGATTGGATGTATACAGGAAAAACATAGATGCTTCAGTTTTGAGAACTAATTCCTAAAATATGGGTTACTGAGGAGGCGTCAAGAACAAGATCAAACTGTTAAAATGTGTCCAAAAATATGCAACACTTGATGACACCCCACAAATGACATTCTAATGTGAGACAGCTATTAGAGGGAATGTAAAACACATGCTGCCTGGACTCAAAAGGTCAAGGATTTATCTTGAAATTGCAGATAGTAGAGTCTCTCAAGACTAGGAATGAAAACATTTCAGGTTCCCTAGTAAAAATAATGTAAGCAACGTACATTTATAATGAAAGCATAATAATAACATACTCTAAAAAGGGATGACCCTGTACCTCATTATCAAATAACAGGGACTTTTGAGCAACTCAGACCTGCCGGAGAAGATGCTGGAAATAATATACTGAATGTGCAATGAAAATAAAGGGGCTTTCCTTTTGCCATGCCCAAATTCTGCCCTTGACTTCAGTAGCAGAGGCATGGACATGTCTATGGAGAGCATTTGTTCCAAAGGCCCCAAGATACCACAGAGGCAACACTCAAGTACTTAAACTTACACACATGCTTAGCACCTGGCTGAATCAGGTCTGCACATCAGTCAGCTGCATTTTAAAGGGTAATATGCCTTGAATCAGAATGCTTATGTTGGGATGAAGAAGCCTAAAGCAAGTGTTAATAGTAATGAATAATTAATCATGTTTAACACTTTAACTTTCAGAGGGCTTAATGAATGCTCACTAATGAAATGGAAAGCAAATCCCTCTGCAATGCAGGAGAATGTGATGAAGAAAGTCAGGTAAGTCAAATGAGTTATTTGACATCAGGAAAGCAACACTGATAGCAACAGCGAACGTGCTTAAAACCCAGTTATTACATAAGGCAATGGGGGGCAGCAGGGGGTTTGATCTCTGTCTGAGTTTTGCTGCCTTTAACACAACTAGCTTCAGTAATATATAGAATGCAGTCTATCAAAACCTGATGACATATTTTGGCATTAGCTATTTCCTATCGTTGAAAGCAATTGTAGTTTAGGAAATTTTCACCCTTTCCTATCTCATTATTGGTTAACTTTTGCCGGTACTCTGTCTCCTTGCCTCCACTGTAAGCATTGGGAAGTCAGCATGTTATAAAGTATATGGGTGAGATTCTGCACAATTTAATGAGGAAAAAATTTCCTTTTGCCTTGAGTGGAGGATTCTGTATGGATAAAGGTGGCAGGATCAGGGCCACTTGATGCTGTTCACAGACTTTGCTTTTTGTGGTACCTCTGAGACTGATCAATGGATCCTAAGGAGAGATCAGAGTAATTTTCAGTTCCTATGTTTTGTTTCACCTGACTTGAATTAGTGTGGCCTCTGCTTTGTGTTTCTGTTTGGAAAGCAATGCCGTTGACTGCATTTGTTTCCTTGACAAAGGGCCAAATCCAGCCATCTTTCATTACAGGACTGAAGTCAAAAGTAGGGTGGTCTGAGTTCAGGCCTAGAACAACAAAGTCTGACTGTGTACTGCCGTGTACCTTGCAGGGTTATTTCCATGGAGGGACTATAAAATGGTATCAATCAAACAGGAGTTGGAAGAGAGTTTCCTACAGCTGTGGATGCTAGTGTGACGGAGTGGTAGGATGGGTGATAGCCTTAAGGCTCCTGCAGCTGCTAGCAATTTCATGCTCTTATTCAGGCTTTTGATCAACCAGTTTAGTCAATACAATGTTAAGACACCTCTATTTATTCCCTGAAGCCTTGCTACATTAGCAATACCCACTGTATGAATTCCCCTTCCCTGTTAGCAATGGTGCTCCCACACTGTGAACAATGGTGGCACATTTTCCCAAATCAGCCCACACACTTTTCAATATATGAGCTGCTCAGGACCAACCAAGACTTGATGTATGCTATCTTCTGTTTTGAATTACATGTCTGCTTCCTCCTGGACCTCTGAGAGGACAACTGCTGAGCACCATGGAAAGGCAGGTTAACTGCCAGTGAGCTAACAAACAAGGCACCCCTCATCCTGAGTAATGCCCCAGAATTGCCTGAATCATGGTCCTAATCTTTAAAAATGCTGACCCAATGGAAGCCACATTTGGCAAACAGATAAGGTAAATTTTCTCTGCCACCAAGTGTCTACAACCAAGCAAATCTCATTCCAGAGTGAAGGGATATGGCCAGTTTACTACCACCACTCAGAAATATTATTGGCAACAGGAATGTCACATCCTGTTAGCTGTTCCCTTTAAACCTCCATAAGAGCCATCTATTCCCAGCTCTGCCACTGACCTATATGTAACCTTTGGGAAGTCATTAGCCTCTGTAGGTAGTTCTTTAGTGTTGCCACAGCCATGGGCAACTGGTGCCTCCTGAGTCTGGCAGGGGAGGGCACCAGATTGCTGATGGCAGAGGGGTCCCCCTGTGGCCAACCAGGTGGTGTGGGGGTCCCCCAGTGGCTGATCACTGAGCCTGAAACCACCAGTGGCAAAACTGGAAGTGCACTTCCACCGGCACTTCTGGTTTTGTGGCTGGCGCTTCCAAGGGGTGCACGGCCAATCGCAGGAGGTGCGCACGCACTCTGTACGTGTCGCCAATGGACACAGCAATGTCAAGAGCTACTTTGCAGCATCCATCTGCTCCTGCTCCCCATGCATCTATCCTGGAAACAAGACAGCGAAGCCACCCTAGCAGTACTCATAGTTGCTTTCAAGCATGTAGGGGACAGAGTGCTGAACACCCTGGAGAGGCTTTGTCACCTTTAAGAGGTTTGAGCAGGCTGTGGAGCAGTCGGCAGATGCGATGCAGCTTAACAAGGTGGTCACATGACCATGGGAAAGCTCCTGGATTGGAGGATGGTGCTGAGCAGCCTCAATATAAACCCAGGCTCTCAGAGCTGAGTGGGGAGTTGTTGCAGGGAGTCAGCGAGACAACGTTGCCTGGATGGAGCTGCTGTGCCCAGAAAATCTGGTGGTTAAGAGTAGGAACTATGGAGATGGAGGAGGTTCCTGGTCCTGGGGAATTACCTAAAATGACATCCTGATAGGGTAGGATGGTGTGGTGGGGCTGCCTGTGGCAGGGTGGTCCCCAGGAAATGCCACACCAGTGCCTCCCCAGTGAAAGGCAAGTATGGGGCACTGTATAGCCTCAGCCCCCACAACTTAGTGGGTTACCCTGTAGAGGGGACAGGCAAGGGGTCCAGGCATGTCATCAGGCCTATGACCCAAGGGGCATAAGGCTGAGAGCCCCAGTGAGGGGGTGGAGTAGTGAGCGCAGTAAGAGGGTGTGTGAGAAGGCTGCAGAAAGTAGGGTTTGCATGGGCAGGCCTGAAGGACTGTGCATGGGCCAGCCTTAAAGACTGAGTGAGCTGAGTTTGGAGGGGCCTGAGAAGGCAGACCCGTATGTGAGAGAGGGTGAGTAGCTCATTAACCTGACTGGAGAAACCCTCGATTAGTTGATGCTGGGGCCATGACCAGAACGGTCAAAGGGGCAGAGCTTCCACTGCAAGAGATGCACAGAGCCAGGGGCCTGGGGTTCAGACTAGGCTAGAGGTGAGGCCAGGGCCTGAGTGGCCAAAGGGCCTGGAGGGGGCCCACTGCCAAGAGGGAGAAGGGTGTAGGGAGCTTTGCAGCCCAGAATGAGAGTGGAGTAGACCGCCTGAGAAGGAGCAATCCAGTTTGGGTCCAAACACCAGGTGGGCATAGAAGGAGGTCCATCCTGGGGCTGTAACCAAATAGTGATGCTATCTGTGAGGCATGGGATACAGTATAAGGGAAGGCTCAGAGCTGTGTATTATGCCCTTGGCATCAGGCAGTAAATGGGCAGCCTCCAACCATGTAAACCTCTATTTCAGTTGCATTAAAGGCATGGCAGATGAGGCAGGTGGGCGGACTGACCTAGACAGGTGGGCAGGCCAATGATTAGATCAGCCATTTGACAGCCCCCTGTCATATCACTTCACCTCCAGGTCTGGCATGCGCACAGTGGGGTAGAGTGGTCCCAAGACCACTGCAGCAGTGGTACAGATATATTTTGCATGTCTCAGCTTCTCCAGAAGCTGAGATTGGATCCTGATCCTCCTGACACCTGGGGCTTTATTTGTAGTAGTACTGAAGTTTTCTGAAACCTCCAGGTACCTAACTGAGAGAGGCTTAGCAGACCTGGGAGAAAAATGAGACTCCCACTACGCTGTACTTGCATGTACTAAGAAAGGGCCCTGAAGAAAAGAGCTTACAATCTTGACTAGATAAGACACACAAAAGGGGCGGAGGAGGAACTTTCACAGGTGATGAAATGAGGTATCAATGGCTTACAACATGCCAAGGGTCACAGAGGAAGCCCGTAGTAGACTGGGACATGAAACCCACCTCTCCTGAGCTCCAAACCACTCCTCCCTCATATCCGACTAGTCACACAAAGCATTATGAAAGCCTATGAGAGCTTTTACATTACATCGTGATGCAGCTTCTGGAAATGCCAGATACAGGGAATCGCATCACTGTTAACTGAGAAGCAAATCTTCATCAGTACTAAAGCCATCATTAACCTGGGAAAAAATACATGTATGCTAAAAATGTGGGATCCATGCAGCAGCCGAATCTTTCACAGCAAGTGTCAGCTTGATGCATGCTGGTGACAAGGTTAAACTTGCGTGAGACAGTATATGACAGTCCGGATTGCACTGGGAAAGGCTCATCTGTGAAAACGAGGACAACCGAGGAAAAAACATGATTCCACTCAGAGGACTCCTCAGGCCCCAATAAATCACCACCTTGTTAGGAGAAATGCTTGGGGCCTGCAGCTCAGTGCCATCGGAATCGCACTGTTCATATGTGACTCCTCCAGCCCCACGGCCGCAGCTGTGTGAGACGTTTGCAAGAAAGCCCCAGACAGGCCTGTAGATTCTGTTCAGCTTGGAAGATCTGTGAGAAAGGCACCCTGTCTTAATCTCTTTGCTAAGCACCTTGCACGCTGCTGGGGCTATCTAAATCATCAGTAATAATCATAACCACATGAAATCTGCCAGGCTTCACTGTATACTGCGACCGCAATACAAATTAATAATAATAAACGAGAAACGCAGTCCACAGTCGTCCAAAAATTTGCTAAAGGGTTGCTAATCAATCAGTCTATCTACAATCTCGCTGTTATTCCTGAGTGCCCTCAAGTGCACTAGGCAGGCACTTCACAGAGATGTGCTGTATGATGACAGAGTAGCAGCTGCAAAGTGCTAACGTTCAAACTGGACAAAGACAAAGGAGAGAAGACTGGGAAGAAGCAGATAAGCCCAGTGATCACGGCTATTTTTGACATAACTCTTTTTAGATCCATGATTCTTTCTCATGATGCATCCCCACTTATCCTTACTGACCTACACCTTCCCTTCACTCTTTTCCTATTGTCCATAAACTCTTTCTACCCTCATCACCTGTAGATATGGAGCAAGGGAGTTATAGGAGTTGCCTTAGCCAGTTCAAAGATGCTTTCCATGCTAGTCTGTATATGTCCACTGGGAAAGGGAAGTGGTGAGAGGCTTGCCTGGGGGGCCAACCTAACGACACCATCCAATACGGTGCCTGCTTCTCCCCAACCCCTTGGAGAACTGAGGCAAGGAGAGCTCTTACCTTCCCATGGCAGAATTTGAAGCAACTTCATGAAGTTACTCGGAGATCTTGACAGACTTCTGCCGTGAGTTTGTTCAAGCCTAGCAGACCAAAGGAGAGATGTACACTGAGCCAAAAGGACAGATTCGCTTAATCCCCAGTTCTCCCAGGAAGAATACACTGAGTGTTGAACAGATCTGCTCACAACACCTCTGTCTCCCTCCCTCCCTCCCATGTATAAACCAGGCAACACTTGAATCAGGCTTGGGAAATTGCCAACCCTTCCCAGATACAGTCTGTATAATAATCAAAAAATAGATTTTCCTCCTTTCAGGTGCTCAATTACTGAGCTAAAGAGCCTTGTAGAATTTCTCTCTCTTAATATTCTACAGGAGACAGAACGAGAGAGACAGACGGGCAGACAACCCTCAGTGCCAGAGAGCTAACTCAATCCTATGCAGTGGGACACTGTCACAGTCAATGATCTGTTATATCTAGAAACCAGCCCCTTTCTCCCTTCCAAATTGTCACACGGCAAGTTATTTATTTGGGTCTGCTGAGTCAAACCAGTCCATTTCCAATGTGTGATGGTGAACTCTGCTTTTGGATCTGCAAAATACTTTATGGCTTCCATGCAGAGAAAAAACAGCAATATAAATGGATGTTTCTAGTCTGCATAGTAAAGAGATTAGATCCTGGGTTTTTTTGACAGTGTTGAGTCAATATAACCTGAGTAATTTCATGAGTAACTCGTGTTTCCCCCAAAGGGAAATTGTTCTTGTGTAAATATATTTATTAATAATTAAAGTGTTTTTGTGTTCCTATACACACAACCCTCTCCCCCACAGAGCTGTCTAAAGAGCTGTTATCTTTAAACCTGCATAAGAGTCAAACAGGAAAGGATTTTGGCAGGGGGCAATTGTTCTTAGTGGGAGGCGTGTATTTTTTTAGGCCTTTCTTCCTTCCTGAATAAAAAATAATGGTAAGCTCTGAGTATTAGAGATTTAAAAACCTCTATTACCTCTATTAGCAGCATTATCCTAAAAGATTCACTAGGGCTTCTAACTCAACAGATAATAATAGGGGAAAAATCCATTTCTAGAAAACATTATGATCAAAGCAGCTTATCAAGGGATTGTTTCCTAACAACAACAAAAATAAAATATTTAGCAGATAAATTTCACACTGCCACAAATATTTTGGCTCTCACTATCAGCCCTGATTAGTGGTCAGAACAGGAAATGGGAGTCAGGACCCCCGGGTTCTCTTCCTGACAAGGCCAGCAACTGTCTTCATTTGGGAAGCCACTAATTTGCTTACACTCTTTGGCCTGCGTTTTCAGAAATGACTAGTAAATTTGGGTGGCTCATGTTTTGGGTGCCCCCTTTGAGACACCCTCAAAGACTGATTTTGCTCACAAGAAGCACAGCTACTACAGAAATGGGCAGCAGTATACAGTAGTTATTGTGAATAGTTTAAGAGGCTGTGGTCCCTAAAATGGAGCTATTTAAATAACTCGCCATTCTTGAAAATGTGGCTATCTGTGCATCAGTTCTGTGAAAACAGGGATAGTGAGGCTTAGCTGGCTCTCAGTCACAGCTTAATTATGCTGGGTGTGGGCAAACAAACAAAACATAGTCAATTAAAAGGGCATAGGGACTTATCACACGGGTAACTGTTAATGTGCCTGCTCTTGCCATGAAATAAATGAAAGCTAAATTGCAGCATCTTAGCTCTCAGGGCTGAATTCCTGTAGTTTAGCTTCCACTTATTGTGGGGTAAGAGTGGACATACAAATGGTACCATGGGGCAGCTGATGTGCAGTAAGTTCCTGTTCCCTTGTAACTTGCTGTAAATTGTTTGTTTGCCCTTACCTTTGACATCTTGGAAGCCCTAGACTGAACAGTGCTCAAATGTGTATCATTATAGCTATAACACGTGGGTTTATTTCTGGGTGGCTAAAGTCACAATTGTATTTAAAAACAGAAAAGTTAAAGTAAAAAAAAAGTCAAACAGTGTTGGCATTCTAAATTTAAAAAACGTCAATAACTCTATCCATTAGGGATGTGATTAGTAGAGACAATATGTTCAATAGCAGGAAAGCACCGTATTTAATTCAATGCACATTTTTCAGTGGGCATGGCATGGCCATTGCAGTTATGTATTAATTAGAGCTCTGAAGAGGGAGAAAAGGACAGGAAGGAGGTGAAGAGAGCTGGCAGGTGTAGAAATGAGATTAGACAACAACAGAGGATTTTTCTATCCAGAAAACAAGTCATCCAGAATCCTCATCAGCCTAACTGATAGGTTTTGTATGAATGAAAATAACTCAAGTAACATGAGAACAGTCGAGGCTAAAGAAAGGCTCAGGGAATTGAACGCAGTATACAGAGCCTTTCCACGCTAGCTCATAGATCATCTCTATGTCTAGTGATCAGAAATGTGACTTAATTGCATCCCTCACCTCACCCCACCCCAATTATTTGTGCATGGCAATGTTCCTTCTCATGCAGCTCACATCTTCCATAATGAAGGGAGGCACTCCCATAATACCCTTAGGGTTCCTTTTAGTTGTCCTTTGGTTTTGGAACTGTTACGTGACACTTGCGTTTTTTAAACTAAATCATGACATTTAAAACCATCCCTCTTTTTAGAAGGAGAAACCAGAGAGTTGCATAGATTCACGTGACTCCAGGAGTGAAGGCTTTAAGAAATACAGCAAATACCATATTGTGACATTTGCAATGAAACTGCAGAGCTGGGGAGAGAGGATTCCTTCCCCTAACACTACAGAGAGTGCTCAGCGGGTCAGTAAATCCACCAAGGGGAATGGGCAGACAGTGGGCTGGACTGGCATTAGCGTGCTCCAGCCCGTAGAGGTGAGACTGAATAGCCAGATTCAGGTTAACCTTCTTCCCGTTCCCTAACGGAGCGACTAGAGAGAAATCTCCGCAAAAGCTCCTACACTGGGGACAAAGCCCTTACTGCCAATGCAGATTACATGAAATGAGTATGGTGGGCCTTGGGTTATTTCCCAGCGTGCAAGCGTTCACATCACACATCAAACCACTCCTGGTATTGACAGTCTCAGCAGAAAGACCCAGGACTGAACTGGAACGGAAGCTTGAACACCAAGACTCAAACTTAGCCAATACGGCATAAAAGCATTTTGCCCTCCAGAATCTCAGCTTTCATTTACATTTGAAATTTAAATTTTGTCATTAAATCAGAGCCAGTCTCTATCTGGTAAGGCTGCAGAGAAAGCTTCAGAAATATGATCCAGGAGTCACTGAAATCCACATGGATCTGCAGATAGCCTAATATACTAACCCTGAGGCGTGAGCCGTCCCATTGCTCCTACTGATGGATTAATGCAAATGTCCGGCAATTATAATGTATGTGTCACCACAGCATGCCACTCTGTCTGTAAGGGCTTATATTCATGGGAAAGCCTGACAACTTGTAGCAGGGGTTCCCACCCTGGCTCTGCTGGCTCATGGGCAGCACCACTGCGCGAGTAACGTGCTGTGGGCGCCCTTGGGCAACCCCAGCTGTGGCCGCAAATAGCATCAGAAGGTCTTGTGGGCAACTCAGAGCCCACAAGCCACCAACTGAGGCCCACTGACTAAAGTATTGCAATGATATCCTGGTATTCTGATACTGTTAACCCAATATGCTTATACGGGGATAACCGCCTCAGGTGGCCACTCTGGCTGCAGCCACATGAACAAGGTAGCCTTGAAAACCCCAGATACTCTGAGGAAAAAAGCTGCGGCCACATGATGCAGCTCCTTAAAACTGAGGTCAGTTTGCCCTGAACCAGGGATTTTTTTTTTCCGGGGCAGTTTCTACCTGGGGCAGCGCAATTTCTTCCAGCCACAGCTGCTCATCGGAGCACAGCTGCATTAAGGCAGCTCCCGCTGGGCTTTTTGCCCCTAGGTTCCCTGCCATGCCGGTCATGTAGCCATACCCTCTCACACTTATTCCAGAATTAGGTGTTGACCCTTTTGGAATTACCTAAGCTACCCCAGGAAAAAAAAAGGCTTTTACCAGAATAGAAGTATCCACGCGGGGTTTACACCCCTCACCCTTCGCTCTCCCTGCTGTATCTTTCCATTGTAGGCAAGTCCTGAGAGAGGAGGCACGGGAGGAGCCCTCAAGGGGGTGACGCACCAGGGCTCGCTGCCCGCCATGTCCCCTCAGCGCAGATCAGCGCTGGGAGCCGCGAGGAGAGGCCCCCACTTCCGAACCCTCCCCTGGGAGCTAGGACAAGAGCCTCCACTGCCCCCCCAGGCCCCCCTCGGCTGAGGGCAGGCGCGGGGACATCCCCGGGGGACTCGGACCCATTCGCTGCCTCTCCCCACAAGGACCAGAAAGCAGCCGGGCAAGGGCCGTGCCAGCAACCCGGTGCCATCCCTTCCACGCTGGGCGTACCCGGCCCCTTCATCTCTCCCTGCCCCCGCCACCATCACCCGTTCCTCTCCCACTCCCTTTTTACAGGGGGAGGCGGGGGCGGCCATCCCAGAGGACATTCTAGTTTTCTGCTACTCCATCCCCTATCGATAGGAAACCCGGCGCCTTTACGCCCTCTGCTTTTCTCTCCAAGAAGGGGCTGCCAAGAAGGAGAGAAAATCAGAGGACCTCAAGGCGTGGGGCTGCGCATCACCAGAGAGGACCCCGGGGCTGTGCCCCCAGAGCCGGGCGCAGGCCGTGGCCAGTCTGCGAGGGTCCGTCAGTCCGGCCCGGCTTAGACCCGAACGAAAAGGGGGCTACTCCTAGTCAGTCCGAGCAGGGGGAGGGCCGGGAGGGCGGCTAGTCTGAGGGAGGAGGGGGAGAGGTCTCCACTCAGCGCGGACAGAAACCTTCCCCTGAAGCGGAGCGAGACATGAAGGGAAGGGAAGGGAAGGGAAGGAGGGGGGCGGGAGCTGTCACGGGGGGAGGGTGCCGCCTGCCTCCGCGCCGCCGAGCCCCATCCCATCCCGCCTGCCGGGGCGGTGCAGCGGCGCGGGCGGGCTCGCCACAAAGGCAGCGCCGGCTCCGCAGCAGCGGGCGCCCTCTCCATGCCCGGCGCGGCGGCATGGCGGGGCGGGCGCTCCCTCGGACGCCGCCGCCGCCGCCGCCGCCGCTGCTGCGGCTGGTGGTGCTGGCGCTGGCGCTGCGGGCGGGCGCGGGGCTGGAGGTGCAGCGCAAGTTCCCCTCGCCCACCCCCACCAACAACTTCGCGCTGGACGGGCCGGGCCGGCGGGTGTACGTGGCGGCCGTGAACCGGCTGTACCAGCTGGCGGGGCCCAACCTGACGCTGGAGGCGGAGGAGCAGGTGGGCCCCGTGCCCGACAACCCGCTGTGCCATGCCCCGCAGCTGCCGCAGGCGTCGTGCGAGCACGCGCGGGTGCCCACGCCCAACTACAACAAGATCCTGCAGCCCGACGCGGCGCAGGGCATCGTGGTGGTGTGCGGCTCCGTCTACCAGGGCTCGTGCCAGCTGCGCAGCATGGCCAACATCTCGGCCGTGGCCGTGCGCTTCCCGCCCCACGCCGCCCCCGCGCCGTCGGCCGCGCCCGTGACCGTGTTCCCCAGCATGCTCAACGTGGCGGCCAACCACCCCAACGCCTCCACCGTGGGGCTGGTGCTGCCCGGCGGCGCGGCCGGCGACACGCGCCTGCTGGTGGGCGCCACCTACACGGGCTTCGGCAGCCCCTTCTTCCCGCGCAACCGCAGCCTGGAGGACCACCGCTTCGAGAACACGCCCGAGATCGCCATCCGCGCCCTGGACGCGCGCGGGGACCTGGCGCGGCTCTTCACCTTCGACCTCAACCCGTCCGACGACAACATCCTCAAGATCAAGCTCAGCGCCAAGGCCCGCCACAAGCTGGGCTTCGTGCGCGCCTTCCTGCGCCGCGCGCGCTTCGCCTACCTGGCGCTCAACAGCGAGGCCAACGCGGGCGACAAGGAGAGCCAGGCGCACAGCCTGCTGGCGCGCATCTGCCTGCCCGACGCCGCCGCCGGCCCCGGCGAGACCAAGAAGCTCACCGAGTCCTACATCCAGCTGGGGCTGCAGTGCGGCGCCGGCGCCGAGCTCTACAACCGCCTCGTCTCCGTCTTCCCGCCGCCCGACGGCGCCGACCAGCGCCTCTTCGCCGTCTTCGAGCGCGGCCCCGGCCCCGGCCCCGGCCCCGGCCCCCGCGCGCCCGCCGCGCTCTGCGCCTTCCGCTTCGCCGACGTGGACCGGGCCATCCACGCCGCCCGCAACTCCTGCCTGGCCGCGCCCGAAGCCGGCCTCGTGGCCGTGCTGGACAGCGTGGTGCAGGGCAGCGGGCCCTCCTGCGAGAAGAGGGACATCAAGGTAGCCCCCGGCCCCCGCGGGATGGCGGGTGGGAGCGTCCTGGTGCAGGTGCTTGCCCCCCCTCTGATCCTGGTGGGGGTGGGGACCCCCCACGTGGCTCTGGTCCTGGGGACCCCCCCTTGTAGGCTGGTGGGAGTGGGGACCCCTCATGTGGCTCTGGTCCTGGGGACCCCCCCTTGTAGGCTGGTAGGAGTGGGGACCCCTCATGTGGCTCTGGTCCTGGGGACCCCCCCTTGTAGGCTGGTGGGAGTGGGGACCCCTCATGTGGTTCTGGTCCTGGCAAACCCCCCTGTGTGCTGGTGGGAGTGGGGACTCCCGTGTGGCTCTGATTGGGGTGGGGGGCTGGGGAACCCCCCTGTAGGCTATTGCCAGTGGGGACCCCTCCCTGTGCGGCTCTGATGAGAGTCGGGAGGTCCAGGTCAACCCTGCTCTGGTGGGAGCTGTGATGCGGGTGGAGGCTCAGGGCACTCCCCCCTGTACCATGGTACCTTGCAGCTCTGATGAGGGTAGGGGGCCTGGGTAACCCCTCAGCAGTGCCCTGGTGGGAGCTTTGATGCGGGTTGCGGGGTCAGGTAACTCCCCACTCAGCCCCCACGGCAGTGAGGAGTTCCCTGTGTGGGTCTGATGGGGGTGGGGGCCCAGGTAACCCCCCCCAGGTGGGAGCTCGGATGAGGGAGCCCTGCCTAGGCTGGAGCCCTCTGGGTGGGCTTGGTACTCTCCATGGTCCCCATCCTGAAGTTCTCACTCAAGCAAAGCTCCCAATAAACTGGATGTAAGGCTCCTTGGAAGTGGGTGTCACACTGGACTAACAAGATAACCTTGTATCTTTGTGGCTAGCTGCGTGGGTGATTATTGCACAGCAGGCTGGAGTCTGGAGGGGTTGGGAAACAAAAGCATTCAGAGAGGCACAAAAAATTCCTTGTGGGTTCTTCCCTGGAGTCTGTTCTTCAGGGTTCGGTCCCAGTGCCTCTGGTGACAGGTCTCCCTTGTAGTGCTACTAACAAAACCATCCTTAACTTAGTTGTGGATTAGGGGTGGGATTCAACTGGAACCTCTGACCTGAGGGGTACTGGGCTCTGCAGGGCTTGCGTGCTGGCTGGAACCAACCAAGATCCGGGTGTTATAATAGATTTCTAGTGGCCTTATCCTGCATCTCACCAATCTCAGCGGCAAAAGCTCGGTGGACTCCAGTGGGGCAGGATCAAGCTTCATTCTTCAGCCTGAACTGAAACCTGGTCCCTGAAAGCCTGACAAATGTTCCCTGAAAGCCTATGTGGCTGGTGGGCAGAAAGGTGCCAATAGTTAAAGCTTGGTCTGATTCTGAAGTTTTGCTGTTGATGACGGTCCAATTCCCCTCTGGACACCCCAGAGGTATGTTAGGGGTTAAAGATCTGCATGTGAGTTTTACACCTCCAGCCTCTTTCTGCTAATATCTGTCTTGTAACCACTGCTGATGAGTGAGTCTAATTCACTCACACTAGACAGTATTTAGGAGGTTAAGAGAAACATGCTGAATGCAGCGAGCTACTTTTTTTTACCAGGATTTATATTCATACAGTAACCACGTCCAAACTTGGGTCACGTTGTGAAAGTCAATTGGATTCCTACTCTGTTTACTAGGAAGCCAAGCAAGCAGTGGTTTTCAAACAAAGAGAAAAAAAAAAAAAAAGCAAAAAAATCCTACCCCTTCTTTTATCAAGTACTGTCTTTATTCCCACGTTCGCTGTCCCCAGTGAACTGGTGGTGACTCACAGACTTTCTTTTTCTTTTTCTTTTCGGCTGCTGCTCCCTGTGCAGACACTGAGGGAAGGCAGCTCGAAGAATGTGTGCAGTTACAGCTGTCCGCTTCCCACATCCCTGCGTGTGTTCCTGCAGTGGGACAGTGCTGATGTGTGCAGCGCATGGAGAGGGGACACAGGCTGCCTTGTTTCATTGCATGTGGGGTGAAAGTTTGCCATTGTCACCATTTGTTACCAAGTAGACATAAATGCTAATGCTAGATAAAGGCGTCTGTTTTCTCCTTTGGTAGAAGGCACAAACCGTTTAAAAAAAAAAAATTCTGAGCTGCTTTTAACATTGCATTTTTTCCTCTTCCTCTGAGAAAGATGCATAACTCAGCTCCATCAAAGATCATAAAAACATCTGTTTGATTTCACAGGCAAGATAGAACATTTGGGTTTGGTCTTTCCCTGTGTGATACGGTGGCAACGATAGAAAGGTTTCCCATGGTAACCAAGGTGTTGAGTGTGGCAGCCCCATGCTACGCTGAAAAATGTAGACTTAATGTAGTGGTTCACAGACGTGCACTAGCAAAGTTGAATTGCTTTCCTCTGGTGGCACCATAAGAGCTGCCAGAAAGCCAGGAAATCTGGGAGTCATTAGGGCTTCGCAGTTAATTCTACAAGAGACTCAAGTGCGTTGAGCACTGCAGGTCCAGTCCTGAAGTCCTGATGCAGTCTCAGCTCTCAGGGAAGTTGCTGCAAGGTGAGGGTCTGATTTTCAGAGTGACTGAACACCTGCAGGGCTTGTTGCCTTCAGCTGGAGCTCAGTGTTGCTGAGAAATGGGTCCTCAGCACATTGCAGGGTCCTGCTCTGAGTAAAGGCTTCACAGGTGGGCACTGAGCCTGAAATTTTGAAAGGGCTCTTCTAAGACAGCAAGGAGCCCAACTTCCATTGAAAGTCCACGGTAGCGAGTTGTGGAATTGCTATAAAATCCTCTGACAGTCCCAGCCTGAGTGAATAATAAGATTTTTCCAACATTCAGTCACTTGGGGTAACAATTATTAATAATGAATAAGCAATACTTTATTAGCATTGAAAATACCTCGCATGGTTCTTCTATAGAGTGTTCTTCCAATATTAATGCCTCCTCACAACATGCTATGAACCCTTTATTCCCATTTCATAGACTGGGAAAAGTGATGCAAAGAGGATGAGAATAGTTTTAAGCCAAAGACAGAGTCAGTGTTAGAGTGGGCCTGACATTAGGTACTATGGTTTAAGGCAGTTTGTTTGTATGACATGACAGGTTAACCATATTTTTCAGAGGAGCTTACCTATTTCATTGGTTAAATGCTGACAGAAATAGGTACCGTATGGAGGATCTGATCTGCATATACCTATATACGTTCCTAGTTACCTAATAGTTCAATTAACTGGTTTTGTAAAGAAAGCACATTACGAATCGGTGTGGCATCAGAAGTAGGTGCCTGGTAGTTCTGGGTCAGTGGTTTGGGAAATGTATGGTTATACAAGAGTTTGTGGTTGCGGGCCAGGGCTGGACGTCACACATCCTGGATTCTAACCCTGGCTCTGACTCACGCTCAGTGTGTGTCCCTGAGCAAGTCACTTACTGTTCCTGCACCTCAGTTTCCTTTCCTGTTCTATAAATTATCTTACTGTTGCTACTAAGCCCACCTCAGCAGGTGTTAAGGATTATGTTTGTTAAGTGCTTTGAGAGCGTTTGATGGCAAGTGCAGTGCTGCATCAGTGCAACCGGCTACTAGTATTTGTTCCTGCTTAGTATATTTCTCTGTGGTTCCTTTTTGAAGCACGTATCTCAAGAAACGTTGACCAAGCCTGCTGGAAGCCCTCTTACTGACTGCTTAGCTGGAAGAAGAGCTTTTCAGGGTTTTTCTTTTACTTAATCATTAGGATTGCCAACAAGTTAACAAGCAGCTTTTATTTCCAGCTCCCAGAGCAGCCGTATCAAGACGAGGATTGTAATATTATGTTTCTTTGCACTGAAAAATCCAACATCAATTTCCACCTTCTAGACAATGAAATATTCTAATGCATCTTGTGTCCAGCTCTGGGAACCCAGCAGGAAAATATATTAGAGCAGCAGCTGGCATGGTGTTACAGCTAAAGGTCTATCTGCCTTTCTTTTGTAAGCTCCAGTTTTCAGCACTGAGTGGTTCCCAAGTTTCCTTTTGCCTACGTATCATTCAAATATATTCATATATTACCAAAAGATGTTATTCATTAGCCTGTTGTTGTTCATTAGCCCTAGACCTACAGACTAAGAGTCTTTCTTATTTTAACGACAGAAAATAAACTACTTACTTGAGTCACTCCAAGCACAGGTGAGGCTAAAGTGATTCTGACTGTGGCAGCTATTCTAGTGGTGTGGGGATTTCGTATGGGAAGAAATGGTTATCCCGTTACATGTTACCATGTTTAAATAGAAGGCCTTTTCCTGTAACCCTTACCTGTGGGACTAATCCCATTGAAGTTGCTGGTTTGTGGGTGAGTAAGGGATTGCACAGTCAGGCCCTTTAAAAGCATGAGGTCTTTCGGGCAGGGACTGGATTGCAAAGTAGCTGTGTAGAACACGCAGCTTCCATTCTGGGGACATGGAATCGAAGGCAAGCGCAGATTACCTTAGCCCTCTGCGGTAGGGCCTTTTGTTCTTCATTAACAGCTATTATTTATTAAGTTCTAAGAGCAAGCTCAGCACCATGTAGGGCTAAGCTCTTCAAGAAAGCACTTAAGCATATGCCTAACATTAAGCATGGGAGGAGTCCAGTTGGTTTTGAATGAGACTATATACATGCTTAAAACTAAATGCATGCTTCGATGGAGCCTAAACAGACAGACTAAACGCATGGGGAGATAGTTCTACCTGAGCAGAGGAAGACTACCAGAGTGTTGCTGTTATGGGTTTTTTTATGAATGGCTCTGTTAAAGCACTTACGAAGGAGGTGGATTAACATTGATAGGCTTAGAGAAAGGAGTAGATTTTAAGGAAGGATTTTGTGTGGTTTGCCTTTATAAAAGAATTTGCTTCAGGCTGAATGCTGTTTTTGTGATACAGACAATAAACGGCCCCCGCGCCGTGTTAGAATGAGACCACCGATGTGTTTTCATTGTGTGTAGAGTTATGCAATCATGTAGCCAGTGCAGGTTTTGTACCAAAGTCTCCACAAGCAAAAAGGAATCGTCACACTTTTTTTTAGCATGTGCAGTCCCCAGTGGTGTGCCGTCAGAGCTTAGCAAACACGGTTAAATATTGCTGGGTCCCTCCATCTGCCAGTTCCGGTCCTGATCTCAGTTTCTGTGGTACAAAATCTGGCTAAGCCAACTGGATTTACTGCATATTTACATCACTGCAACTGGGATCAGGCTCTGGACAGTGAGGTTTGAAGGACTCTTAAACCTCCTGCTACGTGACTGAAATGCCTGTTGTTTTTTTTTTAAAGATAACTAGGTTAAGGACCCACTCCTCCAAGGTGACAAGAGCCCTCACATCCCACTGATGTGAGAGTCAAGGCACTCACACTGTTCCCACAATGTGCTCCATACCTCAGGTGATTAAGCCTAAAAAGGAAAATTATGAGCTAGATCCTCATGTGTGATGCAGCCACTTCACATCACACCATGGCAAATTGGTCAAAAGGAAGGTTTGATTAACTTGTTGAGAATTACCCCAGGTTAGGGGGGACCAGCCAGTTTTGTGGAGCCAGCGTAGGAGCTTGTATAGCACTACTCTTCCCTGATGATTGCATAGCAGAAGGAAGGGGATAGGGGACACAGCTGGGATGTCCCTGTGTCAAGCTGATGTCCAGCACCTATGGCCTTCAGCAACAGCAACAGGAATGGTAAATTCAAATGTAAATGGTAAGCCAACACTGACCACCCATTCCTCCGTGCATGCTTCAGCCGTAGCTGAGGATCTGGGAGGAAAACAGGGTAAAATGAAACTTGACATACAAAATTGAGGAAAGAGTTAAGCTTAGAACACCACTCCAAACTTGTCTAGTTATGCACAGCTATTGTGGAGGTCTCCAGTGAGTTCTGCTTATGCTATTTTATATGCTGAAATATATAGGCAGAGTGGCATGTGATAATAATGCGTTTCAGCATTAACTCTGAAAGGTCTGGCTCTTGTGGCTTTGTGTCAGATCCTGCATGTTAGTTGAATGCAGTGTTTTGTGGTTTAATGATTAGATAGCCAGCAATGAACTTTACAATAATGGGTTGTTAAATAAAATGTACTGCTTGGGTGGATTATATAAACAATTTCAGTATGTGTATACTTGGGTTTGGAAATGCCTCCTAAAACCAGTAAGAAAATGTTCCCAAAGAAAAACTTGTATCCACATGGGAATATGACAAAGCGTCTACTTGCTGTCCAAATATACTGCCGCGTCTCGGTGGGGATTGGGTTTTATAGGAGCTCTGTTACTTTGAAGTATTGGTTTATACTAATTCAGAAATTCCAAACATGAAAATAAATTTGCTCTAACCTTATATTTATTCAAACAAATACAGGGGACTAGCCACAAAAGGAAACTGGAAATTTGCACTTCATTTATAGTTAAAAATAAAGCAAAAGTTCCTATAACTAATTTCTGTTTTCACAGAATTTTATGCGTTTGGGGCTTAGTAGTAGCATTGATATAAAATATTACAAAATGCAAGCGCTACCCTATCTTGCTATATATTATAGTTCATCTTTTTTCTTTGATTCTGAATGTGGCATAGATCAATAAATCAACAGAGTCCCTTGCCTCAACCTCAGATCTCTGTGCTTTGTTAGACTGGGTTGTAGGATCATTGCCTTTCAGCCCAAACCAAAGCCCTACCTCTATCCCTCCCTGTACTTTGGAAGAGTTAAGACTTGAATCCACATCTGAGCACAGTGTTGTAGGCGCATCTCTCCTGAGTGGTAGGCGGCATTAGGAGGCTGTTGTGTATAGTTTTTCATGGACTTGTTTCAAAACACAATTTCCTATTCAGTTTGATGGCATAGACACATAGCTGAGGAAGATAAAACAAAAGCTGTGTGAAGCATATATCATTCTTTCTTAGCAGGGGCTCAAGATGCCTTGGTTCTTACCAACAGAGCACAAACTCCCTAAGAGCCCTGGGTTAACTCGCACCTGCTTTGCATTTCGGGTGCAAATGAATCCAAAAGTCAGTGAAATTTCACCTGACTGCACCCTGAAACCAGAAGCTGTGTCTGGTTTAGGTAGACAAGCAATAAAAGGCCAGAAAGTGGGCTTGTGAACCTTAATCAACTCATAGAGCTAGTGAATACTTCAAAACACGTAAAACTGCTGATTTTCTTTTGTAGATAAGGAAAACAGAACAGCCCATTCAGAACTTCAAGGGGTCTAAGAATCTGAGAAATAGCCATGACTGACTGAATGGCTTTCACCAAGCCTTACATGCTAGAAATTCAGGCTATGTTTGACCCAGTAGATTCACTAGTTTTCCCATAGAAGATGAATGGTTTTTGGTAGAAAGGAGTATGAATGCAAGAGAAGGAATCAGTTTTTCCAAACCTGATGGTTGGTTTCATGCCCTACCTAGGACATTGGTGTTGTACTCCCCTCTGGCTCCCCGGACTGGTGGGCTAGGGACAGAAGTTGCACATAAACTGGTTTAAGTGATCAGAAACTGGTTGGAACCTGTAACAGGACAGACATTCAGTGCACATAAACTGCCTTTAAATGACCAAAACTGGTTTAAGGTAAATCTGGTTGGATGTAGTATCAGACTTAACTGATTTAGGTCAAACCGGTTTATGGAACTTCTGTCCCAGACCCCTTCCTGGTTCAAGTTAACTCTCAGTCCCCCAGCATGCTTTGCAGCCCTGGGCTATGCTGCCTGCTCCAGTGGAGCAGAGACTGCCTTGCCGCTCTGCCTTTTGGCTGCTTCCTGCCTGTGTCTGTCAGCCCATAGGGAAGCGTGGGGGCAGGGAATCCCCTAGCACAGCACATGGGAGGAGGGAAAACCCCTGTGGTGTGGGCTTTTCAGACCTTGGCAGCCCTCTCCCTCCCCTCCCAGGAGGGAAGGAGAAACAGTCCTTGTGGCCAGTGCCTGCCCATGCAGCCCAACACTGGGGAGCCCCCACCTTGAAGGGCTTCCCCCCACCCCAGCCCTGGGTCCCCCAGCCCAGGGCAGCCCTAGGAGCTGAGGGGAATCTTCCCCTCCCAAACCTTGCTGTAGAGCCTTGCTTTGGCCCCTGCAAGACTCAGGCAGCTTTGAGGGAGCAGAGGGAAATTCTCCTGTTCCTCCGCAGGCCATTTCATCTTAGTTGCTGTGAGTCGGAGGCAAAATTAATACAGGGAAGCAGAGGAACTTCACTTTGCTGTCTGGACTATCCCTGAGACTCCAGCAGCTCAGGCAGAGGGCTGGGGTTGGGAAGAATTCCCCTCCGCTCCTGCAGCTGCCCAGGGCTGGGGGACCCTGGGCTGGGGTGGAGGAAGCCCCTGCAGTGGGGGCTCCCTGGTGCCCCCATGCTCGGTTGCAGTGGCAGGCACCTGGCCGGGAGGACTTCTTCTCCCTTGCTCCTGTGGCAGCAGCTGAAGCAATGAGCGGCTGGCAAGGGGTAGCGGGGGCTCCCCAGGGCTGCCTGAGGTGGGGAACCCAGGCTGGGGGAACCTCCTGAGGGGGAGGCTTCCCCCAGGTGGGCCAGCACCTGGACAGGGGCTCCTGAACCCCCTGTGGGGGACAACAGGGGGCTGGGGACACTTGCCATGGCCAGCAGGTTAGGAGATGTGCTCTAGCTCACCCCACCTACTGGCCTGGGTCAGTGCAGACCTCCCCCTGCCTTTCCCAATTGAAACCTGAATGTCAGTTCAGTTGGTTATTGGTTCAACCTACACAGCTTAGAGGAAGCTGCCTAGTTTGAACTGATTCAGCTGCAGACTTTCTGACTGTCTGTACTTAGCTGTAATGTTTGGGAGTGTGCAGAGGCATGGGACTCATTCCTGGTGCTAAGAGAGGAATCATGTTTCTCTGTAGCCGTCCCCTTTGATAAGCTCTGTATCTTGGTGGATACCAGCTCTGAAGTGAAGTCTCGGAAGATACAACCGGAGGGACTGTTGCATCAATTTTCTGATTTTCAGCTTGCATTAAGAAGAATGAAAAGAGTAGGATCAGTGGGCAATGGCCCATTCTCACAAGTCATTTATAGACTTAGAGATGTTGACAGGCCCCAGTGGGATTTTACAAAACCACCTAACTCCCATAGGCACTTTTGCAAATCCCCCTCGATGCCTATCCAGATTTTTTGGCATATTTATTCTTCTCCACTGACCCTCTCCAGCAGGTTGTCAGAGGCATTAAAAGTGTAATCCCTTGGCTAAGGTAATTGAATGCAAATTTATGGCCAGCTAATACAAGAGATAGAAATAATCCATTAAAACACCAGGAAGCCAGCACACTCTACCTCCCTCTATGTGTTCCCATGCAACAGCCAGCTGTATTGATAGCGTTTACCACTTAGGACCCAGAAAGCAAATCACAAGTCATGATCCTGTAGGTCAGCTGTGGGGAGAAATTGGTTGTCAGTGTCAAGTGCTTCTCTAATGCAGTCAGGTTTATTTACAATGTTCAAATTTCCCTTCCCCTGAATGCAGGACAAATTAAACCACCAGAGGTAAGTTATCTGGTCAAAATTTCATCCCCTTTCAGCTAACAATTAGCCCAAACAGCTTTTTCTCTCTAGGCTTTTCTCAGGACATTGCTTCCTTGTTTTTTTCTACTCCTAACTTGTGTTTTGATCCTTCCTTTTTATCTTCCTCCACACCTGGAGGGATGTGGCAGTGTGGTCCCCCAGGGCTCGGTCCTCGGGCTCGCACTGTTCAACATCTTCATCAGTGACTTGGACGAGGGGTAAAAAGCACCCTGTTCAAATTTGCTGATGACACTAAGATGTGGGGAGATGTGGGCACGCTAGAAGGGAGGGACAGGCTGCAATTGGATCTGGACAGGTTACAGGGGTGGGCAGATGAGAATAAGATGGGATTCAATACTGACAAGTGCAAGGTGCTGCACCTGGGAAGGAAGAACCAGCACCATACCTACAGGCTGGGGAACTCCCTTCTCGTCAGCACAGAGGCAGAAAAGGATCTTGGAGTCATTATATGCTCCAAGATGAACATGGGCCGCCAATGTGGGGATGCAGTCAGGAAGGCCAAGTGCACCTTGTCATGCCTCCACAGATGCATCACAAGCAGGTGGAAGGAGATGATCCTCCCCCTCTATGCGACACTGGTCAGGCTGCAGTTGGAGTACTGCATCCAGTTCTGGGCGCCACACTTCAGGAGGGATGTGGACAGCATGGAGAGGGTCCAGAGGAGGCCACTCTCATGATCAAGGGGCAGCAGGGCAGGCCCTACGAGGAAAGGCTACGGGACCTGAACCTGTTCAGCCTCCACAAGAGAAGGCTATGGGGGGGATCTGGTGGCCATCTATAAACTGGCCAAGGGAGACCAGCAGGCAACGGGAGAGTCCCTGTTCCCCCGAGCACTACTGGGAGTAACAAGGAATAATGGCCATAAGTTGATGGAGAGTAGATTCAGGCTAGATATCAGGAGGCACTATTTCACTGTCAGGGCGGCTGGGATCTGGAACCAACTTCCAAGGGAAGTGGTGCAGGCTCCTCCCCTGGAAGTCTTCAAAAGGAGGCTAGACAGACACCTTGCCAGGGTCATTTGACCCAAGTACTCTTTCCTGCCATGGCAGGGGCTCGTACTTGATGATCTGCTCAGTTCCCTTCCTACCCTACTAACTATGAAACTATGAAGATCCACTGTTCTTCACAAAATGATACCTTATGAAAGAAACCCCATCCACCCTCTTGTGCCATTATTGTGCTAGTGGCTTGGGTCTGTGTTTTGAGTGGAGACTGCTATTTTCTTTGCTACCCAATTCTATAATGGAGTTTCAGAATTCCTGACATTTACCTCAATTGGTAGGTGACTAATACACTCATGAATTTCAATGCAATTTAACCCAATGCACAACAATAGCAATGTAGCTATATGTAATGGCTCATGCTTTTAGTACAACACACATGGATAATTTGCATGCACAGTTAATGCAGCCAGAGGAAGCTGTGGGTCCAACAGCAGTATGTACGCACAAGGAGCAGTGAGACATTCCATTGGTCATTCGTAGATTCAGTTTCTGCACTAATGTAGAGTTAAACGATGGCAAATGTTCTTAATGATCAGCAGGGCAGAGCTTATGGCTAGACTCCTTGATGTTACTCCTTGTACATTTATTTATGTTTTGGTGTTTGGAGAGGGAAACAGAAAAAAACATTGACACTGCTTTTCTGCAGCGCTGTCCATTAGTAAGTTTTAGCACAGCTAACAAATGCTTACAAAGGAAGGGTCACTGCCCCTGTGAATTAATCTCTTCGCTTTACAGTGAGGCTTTAAGAACCATCTGATTTGCCCATTGTCAGATAAGGAGTGAGTGGTACAGTCAAGACTAGAACCCACGAGTCCCAACCTCCAGGTCATTTGCTATACAACAAGGGGAAAAAAAAGGAATACCCTAAAAATATCTAGGTATGCCTAAAAAGAGTGAATGGAGGAGAAGTTTGTCTGAAATAAAAAGTAAAACAGCTAATTTGCAAGTGTAATGTGCTTTCCCCCACCCCCATCTTTTTCTTGGGAAGTTGAGTGATGACTGCAACTCCTCATTCTCCTTCGTGGGTTTTTTGGTTTGTTTTTTTTTACCAGTTGGGAAGTAACACCTTGCAGCAACTGGAGGAGGTAGCAGACTGTCTGCAGTGATCCCCCACTAAGGGAGGCCAATAGAATTTATTGACATTTTTGAGCAGAAAGAACAGTATTAATATCTAACATCTGTTTAACAGTTCTGTTGGCAGCCACCACTCTGACAGAGTGAGGCTGAGCAGACTCTCTCTGGTGCGCCTGCTTTAAAAGGGACTGATCTCAAGCTGAATCTAGATGAGTGTATTTCAGAAGTGACATAGCGATCAGAAAGGATGATAGCACAGCTCCTGATAATCTTGTCTCATTACTCATGTGCTGTCCATAATACTTGCCCGGTTGGAGGAACACGCAATCATTTCTCGCACAAATCCCTGTCTACAATGGAGATGGAGCCCACAGATATTTGGCACTGCAGGAAGCGGGAAAATCAGGCCACCTATTCTTAAAACACAGTGGGCCAGCAATGGCCAGAAATTCAGTGACAATGGTTAGTGGTTGGAACAGGCATGAAGCGGCTGCCTTTGCCGGCTGCCACGATTTCTGCCCCTCTCTGAGTTTTATAATGCCTTATTTTTCAGGGAAGGAGAAATAACTACACATAGATACAGTCTCTGAAGTTTTGCAGCTGGGAGGGTGAGGCAAATTCATGCATGCTACATCTCCACCAAACTGAATGGAGTCATGCCAGGCACGAGTTTGGCTCCCGTGCTCCCCTCCCATGTAAAAATTAAACCTCTGTGGCTGTTCCAGAGCTGGGTATCGTGTCTGGGGCTTTGGGTTTTGCAGCAGTGTATCAGAGATTGGGGCCGTGGCAGAAGATAAAGATGCCAAACAAGGATCCACATGAAAACCTGGTCTGAACCCTGCTGATCCCCAGTGAGCTGAGCGGTCTCTCTCCTTCCTCAGTCCTCTCAGTTTTAGCATGTGTTCACAGTGCTGTTATTTGGCCCTGTGCCATGGCTGGGCTCTTTGTCTAATTTGATCTGGGTCAGAGAGTACAGAAGGGCTAATAACTTTTCCATCTTACATGGAAATGGGTTTATATGGAGGGGGATCATGCCATATACAGTGACCTTTCCTTTCCCTCTCCCCCTGCACTCTGGCCACTTCACTGGATTTTTCAGGTGATACATCTGGCCAGGGGAGTTCATTTGTTAGGCAAGGGGGCAGCTATGAAAGGGGCAATAAGCAGGCTGTGCATTTTTACTTCTTCCCCATATCTGTCTCTCCAGTGCCTCTTTAGTTTTGTTCCCCTTTGTACCTAACAGTGAGCGTGATTGTGGGATCCGTGCAATTTGTTATTAGTCAGCTAAATTAATCTGATAGTTACTTAACATCCTTCCACCACCTCAGACCACACACTGAAATACAGCACATCTCTCATTGTGCAGAACAAATTTTGGCAGTAAGATGTGAGCAAAGCCTAACTGAATTGGGTTAGGCCACAAGTCCAGATTCAGATTTAAGCCCTTTGCAGGGCAAGGGGAGCAAGTCTGGATGAGGTGATACCACAGTCTCAGCAAGTTATTCTGACAGCTTGGTCCAAAATGCAGCTAGCTTGTGAGGTCAGTTGCCTTGTGTAGCTGCTGTCTCATGAGACCAGTCCAGTTGTTTGAGCAAGGCTGCCAACATCTTGGGCCAGAAATCATTTAAGGATGGCTGTTCCCACAAGACTGCAGCAGCATATGAATTAGAAGCAGTTTAGAGAGTATGTCTCTCTCGGTTCCCAGCCACAGCAACCCAGTCTGGGTTTGGACAAACACAAAAATACACCCCCTTGTTATTCAAAGGGAGTTTAGGATTCCAATTCCCATTTTTGATTCACCTCTGTTTAAAGTATCAAGATCTTTCATACTTTTCTTCTTCTAAGACATGCATTTTTTAATATTAGATTTTTAATCCCAGCATGGACCAAAATTAGTGACCAAAATTCATTATTATCTGACAGTTTAGACAGTGGGAAACTTAAAGGAAACGTGCCAGTTAAAAAAACAGGGCTTCTTGATTTTGGGGACTATCCTCATGACTATCTGTTCATAGGGTATGTTTTGTAGAGGAAATTTTAGGTAAAAACTGCCAGCATGATGATAGCACTTAGAAGAGGAGATATGTGGGGTGAGATTTTGATATGACATACAGAAGGGATTCTCAGCCTGAAGTTTCAGAGTCTCAAAGACCACTACATAGGAGGAGGACCTCAGTTTGAAGTCCCAGCTAAGTGAAGCAGGCATCTCCTGGAGAACAAGTGATGTAGATAATTTCTGTTATTGACTTTTTTTGTGGGGTTTGGATTGAGCCCTTCCCACTGAGTTACACCAGTGGTAGGATGGGGAAGGTTGAGCCAGGTGTAAAACCAGACATGATCCCCTCTGTGAAGGGCGACTCTTATGTAGTATGTTAAAGAAGTCTTATTAATAAGCTTGCTGTCTTCATCCACTTCCTGTATAGGCAGGAAATACCTTTCATTTTCCTTTTGTCAGGGACCTAAAAGAACACTTTAAAGTTTTGGGGAGAATCTGAAATGTAATGTTACCTCCTGTGCACTTTATAATTCTAGTTTGATGTTTTTGGCTGATGTTTGATGATAACCCTACACTAAGACCCAATGGATTTTGATAGATTTACTAGACCTATCCAGACAGTCTTGGAAACATCTGTTTCCACAAAACCTAAAGGCATAAGAGGAAAAATATGCTCAGGGAGAGAAGAGAAAAGGATTCTTTATACCACAGGAGATCAGCATTTGCAGAATCCAGTGGCATCCAGTGGATTTCAACTAGTTTTACCATTATTTCCTTAACTGGGAGCTATATGCCTACTAAAAGAGAGAGCCTCAAAAAATGCTGCTGAGGTGCAGTAGCACAGAGCCGATCTTCCTTATTACTCCGAGACAGTCTGGAGAACATCTCTTGTCCTATATACACTCGTGTCAAAGGAGAGGAGGAAAAACGTAGAGGATTAAGGGCTAGACTGGAAGCCAGGTGCTCCTGAGTTCTCAGCAGCCCTACTTTTCTTACTCCCTGTAAGGCCTTAGTCAAGTCTTTTAACTTCCTGTCTTAGTTGTGGTTTAAACTGAAGCTAGTAACTCCTACCTGTACTAGCTCACTGAAGTGATCCTGGATGGACTGGTACATACTGCACTCACAGCTACATTTTTTTTTTTTGATTAGTAGAAATGTTGAGTCAATGCAAGTTGTACATAAGTAAATCAAGGTTTGCCCCTGAAAGACTGGACTATTTTGTGTTTTATTTGTATTCTGAGAAGTAACTGTAGAAGAGGTATAATTGGATTTCCTGTTTCTTGTCCCTCTGTGATTTGCATATGAAGTGCGCCCAGTTAGCAAGGAAACCAATTTTTTTGCCTTTCATACCTGCAAATACCCCACCCATTCCCACCCCCAGCATCTGAGTCTAAGGCAGGAGTGGGTAATTATTCTGGGTGGAAGGCCACCTACTGAGTTTTGGCAAGCCATTGAGGGCCGCATGACAGGCAGCCAGGGGCAGACAAATATTACTTTTCTAAATTTTTTAGGGGCCCTGTGGGCCAGATACAATGGCTTGGCGGGCCACATCCGGCCCACGGGCTGCATTTTACCCACCCCTGGTCTAAGGCTTAATTGTTTTTCCTTTGGCATTGGCACCAGCGGTAGTTCCTCTGCATCCCAAAAGATACTAGTGTAGCACAGTTGTCTTCAGTAGATTTGAATCCTAGGAACTAATTACATTCAGTAAATAGTTTCTACTGAGGATGCACAAAAGAAGAGTAGAAATTTGCTCACTCTCCAGTCCCTTCCTTGGTTTTGCATAGCTGACATGTAAAATACAGAACAACCCTTCTGTTCCTAAAGTAAGCAGATTGGAGTGAATGCATGGAAAGACCAGTTCTATGACGTAAGAAGGTACTGTTTGTTAATAGGCACTTTTCAGCATTTGAATCAGACTTTAGTGCCTCCCAATCAGTTTGAAGATGAATACCGCTAAGTGTCAGCTCTATTAAAAATAAGAAAGTAACTTCTGAATGCGGAGGAACCTAACTTACTGTCAATCCAAAATTCCTCCCTCTGGGAAGAAGTTTAGACTATTTTGAAATCTGTTACCAAAGCCAAAGCTAAACACAAATGAGAAACACAGTTTGAGCAGTAAGAAAGGGACTCTCCTGAGGAAAGGGCAGCTAAGAAAATATGGTCTGAATAAATCAGACATCTTATTCTGAACAAGTTCAAGAGGGACATTTCAGTTCAGCTTTCAAAACTAGCAAGAATGCCCTTGGACTGAGGCAGTCCTGGGCTGATAAGTTCTCCTGTCCCCAAGGAACCTGGGCATTGGAACTCTGTTTCCATAGGGGTGATTCTAGAGGGCAAACAGCCTCTCACTGCTTAAATATACACTATTTTGGCTATGATAGCCCCTGTGGAGCTCTTGTTCATTAATCCTTCAGACTGCCCATTCCTCAGGGCTTTGATTGTATAATCTAGACATATTACATTTAACACAGGATGAAGACTAACATAATAAGCTTGACCAGTGTTCCCGGCAGCATGAAGGATGTGCAGTTTCAGTAAAGGGCAGGCATTTTTATTTCCCAGCTTTACTGGCTTTACTGCTTTCTGTCTTAGTCGCATGGAGATGATGGTCATTCCCTTAGCTTGTTTGCAACATAAAACACCTGCCCTGACAACACTTTTGGACCATAGTGCTCGGAGTGGGGGAACTCGTATAGTGGCGCAGTTCAGCCCTGAGCAGAGAAGCCTGCAAGTTTCATGGTTATGTGGGGAGAGGGCCATGTACAACAGGTCCCATCAGGCTCTCAAGTTAACATTCCTTCCCACTCTCTTTACCATAAGTTCAGTCTCTGGGTCAACTTTTCCCCTTTCAGAGGAAGCAATGAGAGAGAGAGAAGAGATCTCACTGTAGGAAAAAAAACCTACAGTTCTGACAAGTGCTAAGGCTCTTGTGCCAAAAAGGAGCTCCTGGGCTCGCCTGACTCAGGTCTAGTTTTAGCTCTGTCTCTTAGAAATGCATGTGCTACAAACTCTGCCCTCTCAAATCTTTTTTGCTGTATTTTAACCACGCAACTCCCCTTGACTTTAACAGAACCCAGTTTGCTAAAATGCCCCCAGTGCTTGTGAAAGTTGCTGGATCAGCAAGTCAGTCTGCTTGCAGGCAGCTCTGAAGTGATGGAGACTCCTGGCTGCTGGGTAGTTGGAATCTAAGTAAAGCCTGTCAACACGGCTGGTGGAGGGGACCACGTCACGAGTTAAATGAAAGATTGTTGCAGGGCAGAAGTTGGTTCTTCCTGCCTTCTCACTTGCCTCATTTGGTTTCCATGTTACCTCAAACTCTGAAGGCAAAAGACTTGTAATGGAAGAGCCCCTATGGTTGGTGGGGATCTGCAAGGACAGAGATTCATTTGCCTCAGCTGGAAAATCTTGGGTGATCCTTCTGCCCTTACTAATCCAGCTCTCGGGTCTGGCCAGGCATTTTGTCTAGTTTTGCACACACTTCCTGCCCTCATTTACATCTCTTTTCATTCTCCTGCTTCTCTACCATGAGTTCAGCTCGTGCATCTTGATGTCCTGAATCAGCTTTGATGGGATCTGTCCATTTCCACTGTGCCACCCAGAGACATTTCTGATCCCGGTGCCAGGCTCATTGCATCACAAAATCCGTATTTTGGGCACTAGCAATAAAACTATTCCATGTTTTGAACCCATCAGTAGACAATATCCTGACAATATACTGAGTCTACTGAGTAAGGTAAGTAAGGTTTTGGCCCCTGCGCTCTCAGCGTTTTCATCTGCCTTGTCAAACCACTTTGGAAATATTGTCTGAGGGACATCTTTGTGGGTCTAGCTTTTAATGATTTGCCCAAAGTCACATGGGGACTTTGTGGCAGAGGAGGAAACTGGGGATACCCTGTAGGTCTTCTGTGAGACCTGAATATAATGTTCCTCCTTGTTTTCTTGGAAACTGTACTCTCAATTCTTCAAATCCACAGTTCTTAAGAAGTTGTTTCTTTCATCAGCAAATACCAGAAGTCCATTTACCAGAAATAAATGACCAGTCCACCCAGTCTGGATGTGGGTCTCCAATGGCTTTTTCTGATAGCCTTTTCTAGGAGCTCCCTTGTCTGATTGTCCCAGGGTTTGTAGGCAGGGACTTTGTCACTTAAAATTTGTCTTCGGATAAAACACTTCTGGTGATTTACTCATCACAGTGTCAGCATCAACCTGCAAAATTCCTGCCTCAGATGCATGCCATCCACTGCCAACCTCTCTTCTGTTTACCTAAAGCTGAGGTCCAAAGTCACTCAGTTTTTATTTGGGCAAAACCCCCATCACGGCCATTAAGAATAAATTTCCGAATTTGGCCTAAAAGGAGCATGAATCCAAAGAGGAAAAAAAAGTAGGTAGGAGGGTTTTACCAGTGGGGAAGCAGCTCTTGATTAAAATTAAAATGCAGAGAGGAGGAGGAAAGACATCCCATGCATCAGAAGCATGAGAGAAGCTGCAGAGATGGTTTTGAGCACTGGGATTACAAGCATCAGTTGTAGCACAGGGAGGGAGCTGGTGAACCGACACTGTGATTACTCTTTCAAAGAATGCATCCATTCGGTAGGATGTCATTGGCTTTGGTACAGTGGATGCTCATTTGTAAACAGAGCAATGACTCATTGGGATTTGACAGCGGAAATCTGTTAATGATTTTTCATAAGCAATTGCATCCATTCAGTGAGCCATGAACCCTTCTGGCTTGGGTTTAGCAACGCCAGGTTGAAATTAGTAACTTTTGCTTCGGTTTATCAATTGGGGAGTCCACTGCCAACCCAGGCTTTTTTCAAAGTCTTCATCCTTCTGTTACAAAGGGGTCACACTAAGACACTTCTGGGCTTCTTGCTGACAGTCGCATCAAGAATTTAATTTAAAATATTTCAAGCCCTGGTAAATTTGGTGGCAAAGCTGTCATTGGCCCAAGCCCTTGGTTTCCTGTCCCCATGGCATCTCTAGTGATGTGGAGAGGAGCAGAAATCCATCTTAAATACCCAAGTATGACTTCCCGTTCAGAGGGGAATCCTTGGATGGTTTAGGACCAACCTCCTACCAGCAAAGGAGTGTGCCTTGAGACTGAGGGAATTGTCCTTGAAGGACCCTTACCAGCCAACTCGAGTTAATTGTATTGGCCCAAGTCCTGCTAAGCCAGAAAATACAGTGTAATCTCATTTCTGCCCAGCCTTCCTGAGTTGTGCTCCAGGCATAGCTCAGCTTGTCCCACAGAGTCTGGCCTGCTGTCTTCAACCTGGACGGCTTCAACTTAAAAGACGAAGTGGTATTTGATATTTTTCTAAGTGATTTGCTCCAAACCCCCAAATCCTAATCCCTGCGCTTGAGCTAATGACTCAGATTCTGACTTTGCTTCCACGTAGCTCAAACAGGAGTGGTTGCACTGATATCGGCAGAGTTACATGCTGTGAAACCTGCGTCCAGGAGATTAGAATCTGGCCCCGAGAGTCCAGGAAAGGGCATGCGAGATCAAAATCAGACCCAGAACTATTGACAAGTCTAGGGGACAATACATTTGAAAACAAACCAGTCCAGGGTCCGAAGCATGGATCAGCCACTGCTAAAATAGCTGTCTCTGAGCCTGATTGTGGTGGCTGTTACGTGCTGGCTTTCCTGCCACCTGCCTTGCAGTTAGTCAGCTTTCCAACAATCGATTCCATGGCAATGTGACAAATGTGGCTTTTAACCATTCATTAATGGCATGTTCTGGCATTTTGTCGGATCATTGTTTTTTCTTGAATTACCCCTTGTTCTCCCATCTGCAACAATGTGATAATAAAAAAATAGAGGGCAGGGCCCTCCATTGGGAAGCATAAGAATTAGCAAGGCTTTTATTTCCCAAGGGGATCTCTAGCAGGAGGGCCTTAAACAGGGAATCAGGAAGCAACCGAGATTTCTTATTGTTTCAGTTCCATGCACTCCTGCTTCCCTAGAGCTGCTGAATTATCCCCTGAAGCTCTTTCAATATTAAAACTTGCATCCTAGAAGATGACTTGATATGTTTCTCTGAGCTGTAACGACACAGACCCTATGTGATGTTAGTGGTTTCATTAGTCTTGAAATTCATACAGGCATACATAAAAATGAGCCTTCCATTGTTTGGAGGCTGATTTGCAACATTTCACCTGATCTTAGCTAGTCAAAACTGACATGGTTCCCCTGATCTTGGTGCTGATTTACTCCACCTCAGCATTTGGCCCATGGCTGTGTCTAGACACATGCACACAAAAAAGCCACTATGGTGATTCAGAAGCAACCCATGGGGAGCATGAACAGGAAGTGATCCAAGCCATAATTGACAGTAGAAGGTTATTTATTATTATAGTTCATTATTTGTATTATGGGTGTGTTGATCACTGTGTATAAGAACACAGGATACAGACACCAACAAGACAGTCCATAGCTCAGAGAGGCTGGCGTGTAAGTGAACAGTAGGAAAAGAATGAATTGCATTTCAAGTCCTTTTTAAGGAAATCTGCTGTTCTGTGGCAAGAGTGGGGCTTGCTTGTTTTCTGTTCGCAATGGTTGGAAAAGAATTGACTGGTTTTGTTTTATTAGTGAATTTTCAGCCCGAGTTGAACAAAAAACTGGACTTGATGGCATAAAAGCAGTGGACAGTTGAGAGCGAGCACTGTTTTGTCTTATGTTTCGTCTGAAAAATATGGTAGGAGATTACAGTAGCCTTCTGATAATGCCTTCCTGTGCAGCAGCTACAATCAGAGCGGTCGGTTGGCTCTTGATAGCCTGAACAGTAGAGTCCTCTTCTGAGAATTACATTTTCCTCTGGGCATCCTAAAAAGCCTGATTTTGACAGTTCTGCTTGCAACACTCCAGCGGATAAACGCATGATTGTGTGTACAAACTGCTAGTATTATCAGAGACCTTCATAATGAATAGGCTGCGCCTGGGGAAGGACTTTTTGGTGGCTGGGTCTGGGTTTGCTGCACACAGAGAAGGGCTTATGCATTTTTGTTTTGGTAATACAAATGGGTATGCCTGCCACTGGTCTTTATTTTGCCCATTCTGCTTTAATATCTACAGCTCCTTCTGTGCTGCTTTTAGGCTCTATGCAGTTTTTAGCTTGAATTCACAGCTCCAAAAATTTCCCAAACTATTCTGAGCCTTCTGTCTGCAGATCATAGTTCTTCCTGAGTTGTACCTAAGCATTAATAAAAGCTAATGGTTTACATTAAAAAAAGCAAGAGATAAAACCAATGCCCTTTTATCACAGCATTAATGGCTTGAACATGTCAGTCGTGGAGGAGCTACTGCCAAATATTGAGCAGATGAAGACAATTGCTAAATCCTACAAATCAACAAGTTTGGAGCGGATTATTTGATGCTTGCTATGTCATTTTCCCAGGACTCCAGGCATGTTAGAAGCCAGCAGTTGTAATCCACTCTGATATGATGCATGAGAGGGGTTAACCTCCCTTTCCACAAACATGCTTGCAGACTGGCTGCAGTAGAGGAAGAAGCAGCCTCCTTGAAGCAAAAGCATGCGGGTTTTTTTTGACCAGCAGCCTGATTATGATTAAAAAATAAACCCTGGCATTTCAGGTTGCTCGAGTACTATTCTTAAGGTCACAAATGCAGGAAACAAAAATCAGTTCATTTCATGGTTTTCCTGAGAATTGCCTCACCGCTCCCCTTCCTCCTGTTTCCAACAGACTTCCTTCCGAAACCGACATCCTGCATTCTCGCCTCTCATTCAGAGTAGTCGGTGATGAAAAAGTTATAATGGAAACTTTGTGGTAAATCATTTAGCTGTTTATGGTTCTTTTTAAGTCTGAGATAAAGAAGAGCTGACTTTGCACCATGGAATATTTGGAGGTGTTGGATGAGATTAGAACTCTTCTTTTATCTCCCACTTTATTTTAAGATCATCTCTTCCTCTTAAGTGTTGTCTTGGACTGAGCCTTTGTGCACCATTTGTGAGCAATAGCATTCAGTGTATGGGTAAGTGCATAACTTGCTTACCTGCATAACAAGATGCCAGTCCCAATTTTTGGCATATTGCTTACATTTACCACCAACCCTCATTATCTATATATTAGTTAAGAGTATAAATTACTTAAGTTCATGTGAGCTCTTTGGCCCTACTGTCTAGTTTGCAGCATAATTGTGCTTCATTTAAGTGTGCAATTTGTGAAGCTGATGAGTTGCCACAACTTCAAGGCTGCTAATAAACAGACTAAGGCCCTCGGAGAAATAAGGTAAGCAGCCTTAGTGAAAAATTTTAAAGAGACTGTGCCTGGAGTTAATCAGCATTGTTCGTCTTGAGTTCAGATCAGTGCATACAAAACAGGGAAGTGCTGTCTCTTCTATCTCCCAAACAAAATTCATATAAATGTATATTGTGGGGGCCCTGGTAGAGGGTGCACATGTGTGTGCCTCTGTCCTCTTCTGACGGGAATCAAATCTTCTCAGCTGTGCATGTTATAATAGGTCCTATACAGCTAATAGGGAGTTATCTTTAGCTCAAGAGTAGCAGCATCTGCTTTTGTGCCCACTATTACTGTGAATTTGAGTGGCCATGATATCACCAAAAAGGCAGTGGTGAAATAGTAAGTGTCACAATAGGTGTGCTCAGGTATCTTCCCCTAGGATTGCTCAAAACTGTGACTAGGAGGAGAGTTTGTCTCAGTTTGTATCTTGGATTCGTGTGTTTCTTGGCTTTGTGAACTGGAGGGACAGATAGTCCAATGCAGGCAGAAGGATTGCAGGCAGAAGGATGTAACTTGGTCATATCCTGTTTACCATGAAATGGTAGAGCAACAATACCATCTTGGTGCTATACTTCAGGGACAGAAACCCCAGGATCCAAATGAGGGAAATGCTATGTGTTCCCTGCTGGCTTTTCTTTGGAAGAGGTGATGTCATCTGAAGAAAGGTGTTTCGGGGAGGAAGGATGTATGCAAACCAAAATAACCTCTTAGCTCTGTTGTAACGGTCACATCCTGTTTATCACAAAACCACTTACCAACTCTGTTAGCTCAGTAACTCATGCCCTATATAAGCACGCAGAGCCAGAAAATAAAGTAACTGCCATTTTGTTCTGCAATACACAAGAGGAAGGAATGAAATCCGTGTAGCTGGGCAAAGGTGAGCTTTGCAGGAGAAAGGATCTCCCATCTTAATTACAGGCAACTTCTTAGAAGAGTACTGGCTGATTCCTTCAGTGACCTCAGTCAAGTAACCCAACTACCCTGTGCCTCAGTTTCCTCACAGTGAGGATTGTGACACCACGCACTGGGACTTCTGATCACTTAAATATCCGCAAAGAGCTTTGAGGGTGAAAAAGCTCAGAATAATTATCCCCAGGACAAATAAGACAGACCCTGGTCAAATGCACTTATAGAAGTTTGGCTGCTCATGGAAGCAGTCATTAAAGAGCATGTTGCGATATGCTCTGCATATTAAAAGGAAATTGTGTTGCCCAGTTACAGGGGAAAATGTAAACACTTCTTAGCAGAGCAGGCTGGGATTTTATTCTTTAATGGAGCCAAATGGTATAAAACTGCAAAATCCATTTAGCAAAGCCCCTCACATTCACAACGCTTTATTCCCTCGTCTCGGTCCTGTTGCAAACCGCGCCACAACTCCAAGGCACTTCCTCTAGCAGAAAAGTTTTTCAAATTAGGGTTTGTTACTCTGTGTCTGACGCAGCCAACAAAGCCAGCAGTCCCATAGTCTAGTGTCTGCCAGGGTGAGGAGAGCGAGTTATGTGTTGGTTTTCTTGGACAAAAATTAGTCTGTAGTTTGTGGCGACAAATGTACACAGAGCTCTGGGAATGACTTCTAGAAACACTCTGCAAGCCCGATTCTTTGGCTCTGCCATGAATGAAGATCTGGCTGAAAATTTAAAGGCATAGGAGTTTTCTCCCGTAAAGAGCACAGGCATGAAAGGCATGGCATTTTCTTTACCATGTTTGCTAAAAATATCCCCAAGATAGTATCGGTGGAGACTGGTTGTACAAAGGACACCAATGTTCTTTGGCCGGTCTCTTGGGATTCCTGACGAGGAATTGGGAATGACCCAGAGAGTTGACTGTGCCTGAGAAAATCCTCCCCAGTGTATGGCGGGTGGCGAGGGGTTCCTTAGTGCAGTCACATTTGGAAAGCAAGGTAAAGCTCTGGCTGGTCTCTCTGTGAGGGTTGCTGGAGGACTGAGCCTGAGGTAGGAATTGCTCTCCATGCCCTGAAGACAGGATCTTTTCCCCCCTCAGTTCTAAAGAGACTGCTAGCCTGTCTGTGTACTCGCTGTGTGCGCCAGGCTCAGGACTTCAACCTGGGCAGTGGTAGGTATGCCAGGAAGCAAAACCAGGATTGAGACTTTGAATAACTCCAAAGTCTGGGGCAATCCAACCCATGATTTCAATGCGAGTCCACTTCTGTTCAAATAAAAAACAAAGGGGTTAAAATACAGAGAGTATACATTTTCCAGGCCAGTTGTCTAGATTTTCCATGAGATACAAACAGCTCTTTACACTGGCAATGAAGATCTAATAATGAAATAAGGAGAAACTCACAGCATTCAGCAGCCTACTTGTAATATTGGTCTTCCTCCTTCAGCTGAGCATATGCTAATGTATGTATAGGATTATACTGAGAGGCAAGGATTTCTTAGGGTGATAGCCTTTATTGGACCAGCTGCACAGTTGGATAGAGTTAGACAAGCTTCTGAATACAAGGCATTCTTCATCAGCTCTGAGCAGCAAAAGCCAGAGATGATGAAAAATGCCTTGCATTTGAAAGCTTGTCTAAATGTATCCTAACTATGCAGGTGGTCCAATAAAAGCTCTTACCCTAAGAAATCTTTGTCTTTCACATCATTCCTGGGCCATGATAGCTACAGCATCACTGGAACACTACCATAACATGAAAGATATTGAAATACACCACTTATAATAGAAAATACACAGTCTAAGTAAATAGCATAAATAGAGAACCTTGAGAGAAAGTAGTGTATGAGCTGTAGTTTGTTAGGCCAAACAATATAGTACAATAAAGATGCATTCTTTTTCAACTCCTGCATTTCATCTGTTTGAATCACTACTTCTTGTTATTTTGAAGGGGTCACTTGTACTGAGGCCTGACTTGAGTGGCATATATAAACACACGCTGCATTATAGGCATGTAGGCAACTCCTCCCTGAAGCTAATGAGGGTATTCCCATGCTTTGTTGAATCAGGATCTCAACTTCCTACTCGTTTAAACTAGTACAACAGCTGGAAGTCACCTCTATTAATATTTGTGCCACTCCTTCCTTTTTTTTAGGATGTCAACTGTGTAGCCACATACCAACATTCAGTGAAGGTGACAGTACAATTGCTATTTCTCTTGACGTGAGCCAGGAAAATGACACTTCAGATGATGCTGTAATGGGTCTAGCAACATACCAATCATGTGAATAGCTTCAGATGCACCAATCATGTGAATCGCTTCATAAAGGTTGCTGTAGAGATGTCACCAGGGATTTTTTTAACAGTGCTAGTGCTGTGATATTTGAACTTGATTGAATCCATTCACATTGCTAGAGGAGAAATTACAAGGGGAGTCATGGGGCAGTCAGCGTAAAAGGGACGTAAACCTTGGAGGTGTGGAGGAACTGACCAAGTGGTGTGAGCCCAGATGGGCCTCTACATGCTGGTGGTAGGTAGGAGAGGAGACCCCCAGGGTTGACGTAAGGGAGGCTGTTGGGTGACTATGAATACTTTGTCTTGGACAAGAGATGAGCCCAAAAGGCCATGTTTTAGTTGGCCCTGAAATACATGGAGGCTGATGGTTTCCTGCCTTTTTTCCTGTTTCTTGCCTTTTCTCCTTGTGGTGTTATTCACAGCTGTACAAAGTGAGTGGAATATGTCAGCATGTCAAAATGGGAGATTTTTATACCCTTCTTGCATTGCTGTAAGTGAAAAGATGAAGGACAGAATAAAGGAAAATCAGGCCCAGAGTTTGGCTCTACATTTCTGTTCCTCTAAATCTCCAGATATTTTGGATTTGGGAGCAGGGCAGATTAAACTCCTGGATTGTGGTGTGCCTCTGGCCTGGTGTCCTCCTTTGCAGTTTTAGCTTTTCTTTCCCAGAAACCCTCTGAGGAAAGTTTTGAGCATAAGGTTCGACCAAAAGCTCAAAATGAAACTCTGCTGAAAAACACCAGCTGTGTTTGGAGGTGAAATCACTGACTTGATGTATTTTCTACACGGAGCTATAATTTGGGGGAATCCCTGGGCTCAGAACCCAAGAGACAGAATTCGCTCTGGACTTGGGTGTTGGGCCCATGCATGCCAAAACAACATTACAGGATTAACCAAGTTTTTGGTTTTGTAGCAAAAACCAAAATGTGTGCAATCCTTTCCTCACTTAAGTTTGCCTATCTCTACACTTTGGCTAAAGGTAAGGAAGGCTGCCCGCCTGAGCCAGGCTTCCCAAAACAGCACAATGAGGTGGAATTTTTACTTCCTCCTAGCCTTTACTAGGAGCCTAGTCAGCCGTGAGTATAACCTCAGTGGTGATCATTTCACTGACTATCAGCTCAGCCCTCCCACCTCAGTACTGATCCAGGCACTGGAAGGGGCTGGTGCAGCTGCTGTTCTTTCCCCTGGGCGCAGTGGCAGGAAGAAAGGGCAGTGAAACGTCCTCTGACACTTGAAAACCCATGCCAGCATTGCCAGTACTTAGACATGAGTCATGCTGTCTTGAGGATGTCTTGGGTTTCCGGTCACAGAAATGTTTTTCCCCTTGCAATGGTGGGGCAAAGCTTGAAAGTTCTCATGCCAGAGACAAATAAAATTAGCTCCTAACGTACATAACTTTTAAGGGAGTCTCATGCCTTCTGGTGACTGACTTGCACTGTTTGAGCTAGGGGCACTTAGTGCTCCAAATCCCTGAAGACGGAGAGTCGCAGGCTCATGCTACCTGTAATCCACAGCTCAGAGCGGACCTGGCTGGGAGTGCAGCACAAAGGTAGTGCTGTGCCAATCTCCTTTGGCTCCTTTAGGCACCTGGAGGCTGGCGGCAGTGGGGAAAGGGGCATGCTGATGTTGTCTGTGCAGAGGTGGTGGTAGCTGCTGCTCTGTTTTCCCTGGAGCCTGCCCTGCATGCCCAATCCCTCACTGTGTCACTGCCCAAGCCATGCAGACCTCCACAATGCAGATACACTGCCAAGCTGGCCGCGAAGTCGTACTGCACAGAGCTGTTCAGGGAGCCTGAGAGAAGCCAAGGTCTGGCAGTGACTTACGACCCAGCCCTGTCCCATTGCTGTGTGTGACCCAATCTGCTTTTGCATCAGTTATGTGCCTCTGCAGCATTGTTTGCGCTGTCACCCTCCCTGGCTGAGAAACCCTGAGTCAGGAAGCTCCGTAGCAGATTCCTTTCCTCGCAGGGCTCCTTGCCATCTTGTGGTTAGGCAGCCGCCCTGGCTAGGCAGTGTGTGGGGGTTGATGGGAGGTAGGCGAGTTGTGTAAGACTTGTTCTGAGTTTAAGTTACACGGCTGGATTTCCTGCACACAGTTTAAAGCAGAGCCTCCAGCCTGTGGGACTGCAGAACGGAGAGCAGTGGTAAAGGCTGTTGAGGGTAACGAGCTGTACAGACGATGCACATCAATCCCTTCAATCCAGTGATTGTCAGCTCATGTTCTCTTTTGACTCTGTGAAAGTAGGATGGTAACAGATTTCTAGCCCAGAGTTTTAGTATGCCCTGGGGCTGCTCCAGGATCCTCAGCACCCTGAAGAATTAAAATCTGTTGTCCCACTGGTCACATCTACTTGGTTGCTCCAGTGGCCTGCTGCTTTTCATTTCCAGTAGTCCAGTCCTGCTGTCTGTGAACAGGAACTTGCACCATGGATGGCTCATCATGATAAAAATCTGGATCTGGCTCAGTTAAGTCAGACAAAGTGTTGCTATTTGACTTTAGCAGAAGCAAGATCAGGCCCTAAATTTACAGTCCTCAGAACCTCAGCAAAGGTTGCATAGGTGGGTCTCTCCCCATCCAGACCACTTCGCACACCTGCAGGTGGGATCCTACAGGAAGATGGTATTTCAGATCTCTCTGTTTGAAGATTTCCATTTAGCCTTTTATGATTAGGAGACACAGAGAAAAATATTGCATTTAGGGTCCAAGCAGTTTCCAGCCTGGTGAGACTCTGCTCATTCCACAGTGGTAAACCCCCAGAACTGTACTTTATAATGGGCTGCAACTACTAAGTCAGTACACATTAGCAAATTGTAGTGCTTACAAGCAATAAAAATGATCCGTTTAAGAAACAGACCCTCAGCACTGAGGAAAACTCACTTGCAACACATTCAGATCTAACAAAAATCATTAAAAAGTCATTCTAAAACTGACCTGATTGGGCCCCTCCAGTTTTTTCTCGGTCTGGGACTTCTCTGTTCACATTGGCTTCACTAACAAGTCAGAGTGAGTTTTCTACCTGCCCAACTCTACAAACTCCACCAGGATTGTGAAAATCCAGCCAGACGTCTCCTGTTTTTTAATTGGAAATAAGCTGATAAATTTGATGATGCATGAACAGCATCCAGATCCCTCTCATTTATGTTTCACAGTGAAAACATGGGCTCCACTGCTGTTACCAGCGATGCAAATTGAAATGTTGCCATTGTCTTGAGCAGGAGGAGCCCAGTGTCTGGGTTTGGTTGTAAAGTCTGCAGATATGATCCGCAGGGACAAATCCTGGGGAAGTTTTCAAAGACGGTGGAACTGGCATTCCAGTAATGCGGAAGGCTAAACAAGGGTCTTCCCTTTTGTGTGCGTCATTGGGCCCCTCTGCTGAATCACCACAGCTGGTTGCAGAGTCTGTTAAGGTATATGGCTGTGTCACCTGGATCTGTTACTGTACAGGTGCACTCCCCAAATCCCTCACACTGGGGTCTGCAAGGGAGCTGCAGGCGAGCTGCTCTGTTGATATCCTGCGTCACGAGCAGAAGGATTCTGTTCCCACAGGTCATGCTAAAGGAAATCCATTTGCTTGGCCTTTGTGGTCCGGATTTGTGCCACAGAGAGCAGATCAGATGAATAAGGTGTCACTATTATAAGTATTTTCGCAACTGTAACCACTCATTTATATTCTCCTGCTTAATGTTTAGTGCTAAGGTTTCCCCTCAAACAGCATGTAGCCCAGGGTAGACTGTTTAACCTGAGCCAAAAAAGAATATTGCCGGCGAGAACGGTTTTATTTTTCTACAACGCTTTGACATGACTGTTTCTTTGCAGCTGCAGTCAGAACAGTTAGACTGCGGAGCAGCCCACCTCCAGCACCCTCTGGCCATCCTGAAACCCTTAAAGGCAACACCAGTGTTCAAGTACCATGGCCTCACTTCAGTGGCAGTTGCCAGCGTCAATAACTACACCGTTGTGTTTCTGGGCACGGCAAACGGAGGACTTCTGAAGGTAAAAGTAGCCTGTTACTCAAGAGATAAGAATTAAGGACTTGGGGGCATAGGCACTGACTTTTATTTTGGCTGGGGGCTGGCAGGCTTAAGATGATGGACATATGAAAAGTTTTACGCATTTCAAGTGACGCCCCTCTTCCTGAGGGGGTCCAGGGCCTTCAGACCCCCATGTACTTGGCACCCATGCTTGGGGGAATTAAAGATTGAGGGGTTGGCACCATAATATGGTGCCTTTTGCCTCAAACCCTCTTGTTTCTATATGGCTCTGTCACACAGATCTATTGGATGACAGTATCTGAATATTGTTGCCAGGCTCTTGTACGCAATTGTTTTCTCTGACCTCACGAGCTTGGTAGGTCCAGCTGGCTCAGCTCTTGGACAGGAGGTTGCCAAACTGCTCCTGGAGGCAGCAGGAAGTGGTTTTTGTGGTTCAGTCCCAGTATAACGTTAAAGGGCACTGCACTGCTGGAGGTGTCATCTTTCCTATACTTCATAAACAGAGGTCCCAAACACATGCGGGTACTAAAGATCTCAAGAGACTTTTTATGAGAGTGGAATTGTCCCTACTTGCATCCTGGTTAAGAGCCTACTCTGGTACTTTCCTTCTTGTGACTGAAATTCCCCCCGTACTTTCAGGTTTTGTTTCTGGATAGCAGAGCATTTGCTTCTGTCAGAAACACATTTTGTAGTAGTGCTGTACACTGTTAAACAACTGCTATGTTAAACACTGGCAGGGGGTCGGACTCGATGGTCCATTGAGGTCCCTTCCGACCCTAGCATCTATGAATCTATGTTCTCCTGCAGAGGTGGCTGTGAGGCTCAGGCAATGTGGCCAATTTGCTTTGAGATCCCTGGCTGAAAGGCACTAGCATTATTTCTGTGATTATTTGAAGCTGTTTGACAGTCTCTAAGGAATAATGGTCAGTCCATGGCTCAGTTACCCACAAAAAGCGATGTGCACAGCTCCCTATCATAGTCAGTGCCCTTGTTGGCCTCCTCAGCAAGAAGAGAACTATATTACCCTCAGATGTGTCTCTTCCCATTTGAGGCTGAGACCCACTGGCTGGGCAGGGTGACTTCCTACCCATGCTGCATCTTGCATTGTGTATAAGGACCTCTGTATTCGGGAATTTCAGTACTCATGAACTGTACTCATGGCAGTAGACATCACTTGGCAAAGCTCACTCTGAGCACAGGTTTTCATTTGACAAAAAAAGAAGTAATTGTCTGCTGCTTTAATCTATATGTGAGGTACATTGTCTGGTAATTGCCATCTGTTAATCGGTATTTAAGTCTACAGTATGATTGGGAGGTATTTATTAAAAGCCTGCACTTGAAATATTATTATACAGCATTTAATTGTTAGCAGTGCCCTCTAATAACATCTCCACTTGCTTTGATGGTACATAAAAGATCTGTGTAGACAGAAGACTCACTGAGGGGCACCTTTCCAATGTTAAACTCCACAGCAGGTGTGAATCCAAGCATATAATATACCTAATTGCTCTATTTCAAGCCATATACCCAAGGCAATGTAAAGCAACGCAATAGCCTTGATCAAGAGCCAAGATGCAGGGCCAGCATTTCAGTCACCTCAATGTTTGGGGTTTGTCAAAGGAAAGTTTAAATTCTAACCAATCACAGCAATTTGGTATAATCCCTGCATCAGTAAGTTCATAGAGGAGAAAGAGACCCTGGAGGAGAGATGAGGCTGGAATCTGCTTTATCTCAGCCTGGAGGTACTAGTACGTAATGGGGAATATTGGATCAAAATGCATGGGGAAAAGAAAACCAATCCAATTTCTCTCATTGCTTCCAAGTGCTCCTGGCAGAAAAGTGGGAAAATATCACAGAAAAACTCTGGTTTCTGCCTAGAGGGGCAGGTAATACAACAGGGCAGTAGGAAGTTGACATCATGGCCAGGTGCACAGGGCCTAGAGGGAAACACATACCACACGCAGCGCAGCTCCTGTTCACACAGTATTAACAGCTCTGCTTCCATTATCATATCAGAAAAAGGAGCCTTATCTGCCGAGTCTCCATTAGAGAGAGGCTCCTGGCTATTCTTTACTAGGATAATTTGCTCAGATAGCTCTAATCTAATTCTACAGCACAGCTGCATAACCAGAAGCCTTTTTACCTTCAGGGCTCCTTGTTATTTAGCCTGGGATACAAGATACTTTGTGAGTTATCATTCAGATTTGCTGTCCAAGAAAAGACAGCAAACGGGCAGAAGTGGCGCTTGACCGGCTCTCCTAGCAGCAATTAGGACTGCCAGTCATATGGGGAATTAATCAAATAGTCTGCAGAAGGGCACTTCACGGGGACCATTATCTGTGCCACATTCAATAGAGTCATTAGGGGAGAAAACAAGACTTGTTAAACAGCTAAGCTTGTAGTGTAATGGAAAAGAATGAGAGAGTCTAGCACCCACCGCAGGAGCATTGAGTTTTATGCTGACTCACCCTGATGCCAGGCATAAAAACTCAGAAGTTAAGTGGTATTTTGGTGGAATTTCTCTGAGGGTAAGCCAGGTTAGCTCCAGCTATCTCCAAGCTGGGAGTGTAAGATATCTTTCTGACAATGTGTACTCCACCCTTTTCCCCTAAAACGTTGCTCTATTGCTCAGCTGAGATAACAATTCTTGAAACCTTTTTTGTTATAAATGGGAGATGAACAACACGTCTTTCAGTATTGGTAGGACATAACACAGGTATTGAAGAAACTAGCTGAAAGACATACCCGAAACAAATAAAGCAGGAGCCACTGTGAATAGCAGAAAATCTAGTGAAAGAACACAGAAAGGTCAAAGCCAAAGGACTAGATAGTCTAGGGAATCTAATAGCGTGTGGGTTGTTAGAGAGAGGAGAAAGACTTTATAGTGGGATAAATCATCATGGGATAAACAGCGATGCGGAACAATAAAAAAATAACCCTCAAGAATAAGCTAAAGTATACTTGCAATACTGTGTAAGAGCTAACAGGGGAAAAGAAAGGGCCCCTGTCCATCATAAAAAAAGTGATGTGGTCTCCCATTGATTGGAAGTGAAGATATAAAAGGAAGACGGGCAGAACGTCGTGTGCTGGAATTAGAATGAACAACAAGGCCCAAGAGAAAGGAAGCAGCTGATTACTGGAGCCCCCACTCCTTGAAGAAGAGATGCAAGATGTGTTTAGGCAAATTAAGGACGGGAAGCCACCTGGTGCTGATTACAGACCAGCAGCACTCGGGGAAACTGGAAGACAGGAAAGGGTGGTATAGAGGAGGCTGCGTAGAAAGGCGTGGGGCTCTAAAGCCTGACTTTGAGATTGGAACTGCTGTGTTCATGCCAGTCCTCACAAATGATGACTTATGAAAGCGCAAGAATGATCGAACCATCAGCCTTATAAGCCACACAAAGAACATCTTACTTAATGTTATCAGAAGTAAACTCGCCAAGAAAATAAAAGAGAAAGCAGCTTCAGAAAGCCTGGTTTCAGAAAAGGTAGAGGAACAAAGAACCAAATCAATAACTTACAGATATTGAACATCATCCTGAACAGAGTATCACTTTTTCGTGTCTGTTTTGTCAATTATGCAGAAGGCTTTGACTGTGTTGATCATGAAATGCTGTCAGAAAGTGATGTGTGAAATGGGATTTCCTAAGCACATTGTGGAACTGATAATAACACTGTATATTGGCCAACCAGCATCAGTAAAAACATCAGTGGGTTTGGCAAGAAGGTTTAAGACTAGCTGTGGTGGTTGCCAAGGATGCATACTGTCTCCTCAACTTTTCAACGTACATACTAGGTCAGTAATAAGAGAAGGACCATAAGATTTTGTGGAAGAATTGAATTTGCAGGCTGTCATATAACCATCATATGGTCTGCAGATGATACTTCATTAATTTGTGGAAATGCAGAATAACAAAGAATATTAAGCAAATAAAAAAAATCAGTGTTAGGAAAGGTTTAGTACTGCATGGTAGTAATCATAATGATTAATGAGATACATGACCCAAATAACAAGGGAATTATTGATGCAGAAGCTATTGAAAAGATGTCAAGTTTTGATTATCTGGAATCTATGGTACATAATAAAGAAAGCAGTGATGAAAGCATCAGATAGAGGTTGACTGTTTGCAGAACAAGAACCCAATTTGGGAAGATCATAATGTCTCCATAAACCTTAACTTATGATTTTTGAGATTGGCAATGTTCTTGCTTGCAGCTCATGCTGCTGAGTACTGGAAAATAAAGAGAAAAGATTCCTTTGTGTTTTGCTTCTTTTGAAGACTGTTACAGGTCTTTTTATAAGGGAGAGAGACAAAGAACAAATGTGTAGGTACTTCAGAAAATTAGATGATTTCTTATTGTACAAAGCCACAATCTATAGACATAGAGCAAGTAATGAGTGCTTGGAGAAAGTTATACTCTATTATGACTTAAATGGAGAATCAGAAGATCCCCTGACTACTGCATCGATAACATCCAGCGCTCTGTGGAAAAGGTGCAGTTCAGAAAGTGCAATACTGTGCTGAATGGCGTCATACCCCTTGGCCTATTCAAACTCATATACACGGTAACATCATGCACCTGCAGTGGTGGAAACGGTACACTGTGTAGATTAGGGGCCATCTGTGTGTCGTCCAGCCCTGCTCTGAGTCTCCTACCCTGGCAACAGTGTTGGCAGCTCTGATGCCCTGTCTGAACTGGGAGTCCAATTGCTGGTGGGGCTCAACCGTTGTGGAGCAATCATAGAAATGTTATGAGGGCAAAAAATCTACTGCAGACAAGGGCAGTGAGGCATAGGAACCTAGGAATGGAGATCCTTGCAGGGTAAAAGCCCTTAGGAACGGCTAAAGCAGGGAAAGAAAACTTTGCTAGAAGAAGAAAATGCTGTTTTTATAGCTAAGGCACTGAGCTAAGAGTCAGGAGATCATTCCCAGACTTCTTGAGTGACCTCTGGCAAGTCCGTTAGTCCCTCATAAAATGGCAGTAGCAGCATTTCCCTTGTCCTACACTTTGTTTTAACTTATTCTGATAATAAGTTGTCACGTAAATGTATACATGACCTAGTACAAAGGGATGTTGATGTCAAGTGGACCTCTGGCTGCTGCTGGAACACAAATAATATGAATTAATAATGCTCATGTTTTGTTTCATTGTTTGAGTTTTCCATGAAGCCAGACCCCAGGAAGAGAGCACACGTAGTCCTCATTGTGAGCACACTTACTTTGCAAGGAGTAAAGCAGGAACTCCCCCTGCCTTCTGTGTGATTGTGGACCAACAATAGCCATCCCATGAAGCTGCATAGCCCCTCTGTTATTTCCTCTCCACGACTCCTCATTTAACCTGCTGGGACAAGAAAGATTGTCTGATGCACATCTGTCTCTTCCATCATTCCCCACAGTTTAGCTGGGGTTCGTGAGGCAGAGTACACTCCAGTTCACTTTCCCATAGCTGTCATGGTTCACTTGAGCTAAGATTCTTTCGGTCGGGAATGTGTGCATGCATGACTCACACGGGGAACAGAAGATCCCCTTTTATGCAGAAACTTCACTGATCTTCTCTGTTTTGATAAAGATTTGCAAGTAAATAATAATAATATTAATGTCCCCGTATCTGTGATGAGGGGCTAGTTCTGGTTTCACCGGCACTGGGGTTCTTCAGGGGTAATCCTGCTGTAGTGAGATGGAATCTCCCGGTCTGAGGTCAGAATCAAGGGCTGCAGGTCATTATAGTGGCAGGATCTTCTTCCTCCCACCGAAGAAAGTTTACTAAACAGGAGCGTTGGATGTGAGGCACTAGCTGGAGATCAGGAAGTCCTTGGTGTTTCCCCACAGGAGATGGGATTTGCTCACCCCGGCAGTAGTTCTTTGCCCCTCCTGCATGTTCTGTGTGCAAGGGAGTTGCTTCCCGCCACCCTGGAGGTCCCTGTATTCCAGGGAAGCTGTGCGTGTGCAGTTTACAAGCACTGTGGGATTAAAGATGCTGTGGAAATGTAAAGCCTTGCTAGTTCCCTCACCTCCCCCCTAACACTGGAAAATGATCTCAATGAATCATGTCTTGTTTTAGATCAACCTGAATGAAGCTATGAAGGTTGTCAGCAGGAAGTCAATTTCAGTGGCCTATGGGGAGCCTGTCCATCCCATCATGCAGTTCGATCCTTCCGATTCCAGCTACCTCTATCTCATGACATCCTATCAGGTAAGACTCATATGCTCCAGGTAAATTAGCCATTTGGCAATGTCTGTTTGACTTTACAGCCAGCATTAGCTGATGTTCTCTTAGCATCAGTGATGGGCAGGCATGGAAAACATTTAACCCAGCAGCTTCCAGATTAGGGATCAGGACCCCAGTTGGGGCAGCGTTAGATGGGGTGATGAGCCCCCAGGGAACCTAATTCCTCTAAGTCTGCAGTTTCCCTGCATGTGCAGGCACAGAGATATTGTGTCTTAGATGTTTTGTGGTAACTGTCCCTGTGCCTTATCTTGTAGTAAGTTAAAACTAAATTAGGTGATTTAGCTGTGTGTCATTTAGGAGTAAGCTGCCCCAGTTTGGTTATCCCTGTGGGCACAGCAATAGTAATGCAGAACAGTGGAGGGATAGTAAAGTTTCCTGTTAACTGTGGGAAAACAAACACATGCTACTGTTTGGGTATGGTCTGTATGTGGGGTCCCGACTGGAAGGATTTTGGCTGGCTTAGAAATTTGGTACAGATCAGGAATCCCTTTAAAGTATAACGCAAACCTTTCCAAAATTACCTCTGCCTTCGGGTTTGCATGTATGGGCTAGAAGTAACACAGGAGAAGACTTCTTTGTGAGATTTTTGGTGCCATTTCCTGTTGGCCAGGCTACAAATAGTCTGAGCACAGCCTAAGGATCTTGCATTCGTGTTTCAATCCGGACAGAACTTGGAAATACAGAAACTGAACAAAACCTGGGAATACTGAACAAACCCTGAAAATGTGTTGAGGAGTCTGAGCTTCAAAGTGCAGATCCAAGGGTTATAAAATTTGGGAAATGTTCCATTCTCCAGCTTTTGTTTCAGCTAGTTATGGAGACCAGATCCAAGAGCAAAATTCAGTTGTGGGTCTGAATTTTCTCAGGTTTCAGGGGGGTTGAGTTATAATTCATGCCAGCCCCATTTCAAATAAAAATGAATAAAAGTTCACCAAACTCTTGAACCTGAACAATTCACTGGAGTTTGGGGCAAGGGTTTGTGTTTCCTGTTACACAAATTGATTCACCCCTTGCTGTACAGGTAAAGATATAATATGCTGGGGAACATACTTTAAGCAATCACCTGTGAGACAGGCAGAACTAAGTAGATACCGATCTTTGACAGAAAGCTGAACAAGCCTTGATTAGAAACTTTAAGGATGCTTCTAACAGGTCACTTAAAGTGTTTCCTTGGGGTGGAGGGGAGCCGATTCTGAGGGCAGGTTTCACAGGACCGACCAACCTGCACGCTGAGCTGGAGGAGGGAAGCCCTTTCTTTGAAGAATGGTAAATAGTTCCCAGCAGCTCCAAGCATGAGGTCTGCGTTTGCCATCCGTCATGTGACTGGCTGAGGGGGAATGGAGTTCAGCACTTGCTGCCTTTCTGCCCCAAATTGCATTTTTATCTGATGAAAGAGATGCACAACCACTACTTTTCTACCTCAGAGTGATATTTTCCTGCCCTAATTCCCAGGAGACTAGTCATTAGCATTTGACACAACTTTCCCAGAGTTCCTGTTTAACTAAGACCTCAGACCCTTCCCACATTTCACAAGCACTTCCCAGCACACACAGATACGTGCTGTGGGCCTTATCCTGGACCAGTTAAAACCCTCAGGCCAGGGCCTCAGATTGTCTAGCTTGAGCCTTTCCTTTCCGTTAGGCCAGGTCCATTTGCTTTTCCAGCAGAATTTACATGTTGGGAAACTTAATGTGTGTGTGGAGGAGGCTGCATACCACATATGCGAGGGCAGGAAACCACAGAGGATAATGAGAGGAGGTGCTGGCCTGAGTGACCACTTGTGTGGGGTGCTCAGTGACTTCTGAGATCTGAGCGCTCTCAGCACCTTGCCATGTCAGCCCCTAAATTAACACATTACACACATCCTTCCCTACCTGAGGGGTTTGAATCCAGGAGAGAAAGCAGATAGGCAAATTCATTCCTCCAGCCTGAGGCAGAGCAAATGGCTCTTCCAGAACAAGTCAGCAGAGGTTCCTCTAACAGTGTTGCACATATGGCCTGGCAAGCAGATTTTTTGCATTCCCAGGAAAATTCTGGTCATTTTGTAAATATGCAAACATTGCTCAGCACTGTCTAGGAAGTATGAAAACTGAGCTTTTCACATTGGTAACCAAGAGATACGAGATGAAACAACAGTAAAAAATGTCTCCTCTAAACCATCAAACCACAATTGCTGTAATGTCTCCTGTCTTGCTGTTGTCCCCAAAAATGGGATGACAAGGGACAAAGGCCTTTCTAGACAGAGCTCCTGTTATTCACAGCACCGTGGAACAGAGTAGTGCAAGAGTCTGCCCATGACCCCAGCAGAGCAGAATTGCTCCCTGTTGCATATTTCTCAGTGCCTTGCCTAGCTGAATTTAAAAGACTGCTTCTGCCATTTGTACTGCTCATTACTGTTTGCAAGGGGTTTCCTTGCCCTTACCAAGAGGTGAGTGCACCCCCAAAATTTTAACTGTTTGATGACATCTTAAAGTATTTGGAAATAATAAAGGTCTGTTGCACAGATGACCCGGGTGAAGGTGGCTGTCTGTAACCAATATGCAACTTGCACGGAGTGCCTGGCTGCGGCTGATGCGTATTGTGGATGGTGCACAATGGAGACCAGGTAGGACTTGTGTCTTCTGTTGTGCATGCCTAGGAGACTTGCTCAAACAAAGCCAGTCAAATATTGCTTCGTTGTAAAGGCATGGGAGGGTTGTAACATTTGCCCCATCTTTCTTAGGTTGTCAAAACATGCACCCACAGCTATTATTCTCTCTTGTTCCAGATTCAGTCAGTGCACTCTAATCTTTTCCCAGCTGATGTGCATAGCTCCTATTGATGCTAACAAGAGTGCTCTTTTCATATCATGGGGATCATATCTACTAAATAGAGCCAGACGTATTCAGCTCAAATCTAGGGGTTGGAGAACTGGAAAGAGGACTCAAGATTACCTTAGGATCTTGTTTATAATTATCACAGCAGTTTTTTAACTGTTCTGACGATGTGCTACCATACATTGCATCTGTCTGTATTTCAGGTGCTCCCTGCAGCACGAATGTATGAATTCTGCTGAGTCAAATTTCTGGACGAGTGCAAGTGAGGGTGTGGAGCGCTGTCCCTCTATGACCATCCTGCCATCTGAAATTAATATTGAAGACACAAACTCGGTATGTCTAATGTAGACACTAATTAATAACACGCTGTAGGTCCTGGCACAGTCTGTGCTCCGTGCTCACAAATATGCTCACAAATACTCAGTTTAGAACAGGAGCTCTAGGCATGTTGCAAGCTGCACAACCATTTTGCCAGACTGGTCCCATCTGATGTTCTTGTCAGTGCCAGTGACTTCCCACTGCTTTGCTTCTAGCTGTGAGACTGGTCAGTTGAGGATCCTCAGCATTATTTACACTGCAGGACTGAGGCAAAGTTTTTAACAGCTCCTAAATTCTGTTTTCAGAAGTGATTTATTCCCACAGGCACACATTCAGGAGGACTGTTAAATCATAAAGCCCTTCTGAAGATAGGATTTAGACTCTTAAGTCACTTTAGGTATTTAAAGCAGGGCAGCAGAGTGCTCAGTCGTACTGCTGAGGAAATCAACCTCGCCCACAAACTCTTTCTCTGCGCTGGACAGGAGGGGTGAGAATGTCATGGAAGCACCGTTAGCATCAGGCTCAAAGCTGGGGTGTCCAGCATGCGCAGAGCAGCAGCTTAAGGCACTTCCAGGGTATCCTCACTGGCTCTGTCCTTTTGTTTAAACTTTTTTTATAAAACTCTCTCTCTTTCCCCCAAAAACTATTTTTTCAGTGAATGAGAAGCTCACGCACAAGTTCTGGCTTTGTATCTCCATGCCTGGGCACAGCAGGGTTGAAGGGTGGCTGTCTGCATCTCATTTTCATCACAGTATTGGATCTTCAGCAAACTTGTGTCTAGTGATATTTAGAGACAGTGCAGTGCTTCAGAGTTTGCATCTGTCACTGAGCTTCCCCACAGCTCAGGGGAAGTGTTCAGAGACTGGTTTGAGCTTGGCCATATCCACAAAAACCACAGGAGACTCATTGGTATCAAAAAGGAAAAACCTTTTACGGAGCCAGACTGTCTGCTGGTGTAACCCTAGGGCTGCAGTGGAGTTCTGTTTGTGAAGATGTTAGTCCTTGTTTTAAGATCAGGTACAAGAGGAAAGTGCCTCTCTTGAAGCCTTCCATTCCTTGAGCTGCTCCTGCATCAACATTCAAAATAGAAAATGAACCAAGAAAAATATGCTTGGATTGCCCTATGGAAAGCATCAGCCCTCCAGCCAGAATGGCGTAGCTAGCACAGCTGCCCTGCCTGCTTCCCTTACCTTCCTTGAGGAACTCATCTCTCATGTGTGGTGGGGAGACCACGAACTATGTGGTCTCCTCAGTGGGAGTAGATGGGTGTGCTTGGCATGTGCCTATTATACAGGTTGGTACCAGCCTGAAAATCAAGATGTGATGGCAGAGCAGGTAATATAATAGAACGGGAGCAGTTCAGAGTTACATAGTGACACGCATGCTTAGCTGTGTTTGTGTTTGAGCACCCATATGGATAAAGAAATCCTATGGTTCATTTCTAATGTTGGACTGTAAATATACCCTATATATTTGCTATGGAAAGAACAGGAAACTATAGTGGCAAAGTTTGTATTACTATGGCAATTTCTCATGTGCAGTAGATTTTTTTTTGCTGAGCTGGTTAGTTTTTAAGGAGCTTAAATAACCTCATCAAAGTCTTGTAGTCATTTTCCATAGTCATTTCTATAGCATTAATTGAACTTTTCATCCAAATTTAGGGCACGATAATCCAACTAAATGGAAGTATCCCAATGCTGAACGGAACAGAGATGTTTTGTGATTATGGAAATAATATCTACACAGTAGCCAGAGCTGCCTCAAATGATATAATTTATTGTGATCTTTTTCCAAGAGAGAAATATCCAGCATTCCCACCCAATCAAGGTATGTAACAAAGAACTAACTTTTAGCAGATGCCAAATGCTCTTTTATGGAAGCAATTTTTAAATTTCTTTTATTGGTACAGCAGCTAAGAGATCATTTTTTTGCAAATAATGCTATTTATAGAAAACCTTAAAAAGAAGAGCTAAGCAGTTTCAGCAGTGTATAAAATGTCACACTGTAATCACTGGTGAATGTTCATGAAAGGTTTCTACTATCCTAACATGAGTTGATAGTGTTTTCAAAAACATCTTTTTAACTGATGAAATTTAAAAGCCAATTCAGGTAGTTGCCAGTGCTGCTTGCATAAAATGCCCTCTTTTTTTTTAGTTTTCTATTACAAGGTTCATAAATCTACAGGCCTGAGTCCACAAAAAAAACCCCAAACCATTCTTTCAGTTGTAATCATTGTGGTGGGCCAGTGGGGGGTGCTCCTGCGTTGAGCCACCCACCTCGCTGCACCTGCCCATCTTCCAGACTCCGAGTGCCTCCCTGGGGGCACCTCATGTCTGGCCGAAACCCCTTCCTGGAGCACACCTGCTAGCCTGGGGATAACACTGCCACCACCCAGGGATGGGCTTGTTTCTGGCTCTGTGCACCCTGGGAAACACAGGCCTAGTAGCCCTCGAGGGTACTTGACTCTCACTGCAAGCACTTGGGGGTGCTTCCCTCAATCAGAAGCACAAGTAGTGGTCTCCCCTAGTCAGCCAAACTGAGGGGACCCCAAGGCATAGTCTAGACTCATACCCAATAAGTCTCCCACGCTAGGTACAAAGGAGAACTTTACTGGTTACAAGGGGTAGGGCTGGAATAAGGTACAGGGTAGAGCAATATCAGAGAAATCCCATAGAGCAAACTGGCATGGGTTGGTAGCCTCTGATCATGCATCTGAGTTACTGCAAGCTATAGCTAGTTAGATCTCAGGTAGCTTACTCACAAGTATCATCCAGAGGCAGGTGGAGATTGCCTCTGGAGGGGGAAATCACGAGTTTTGAGGGAGAGAGCAAGTTTCAGATGGTCCAGCTCTTTTCTCTCTCTCTCTCTCTTCCCCCCCCACTCCACATGGATGCTGCCCCCTCCTCCTGGGCACTCCTTAACTTATGTAGCCCTTATGACCTCATTTACCTGGTCCAATGGAGCCCAGCACCTGTTGGCTGTCAGCCAACCAATTTGAAATGCATCACTAGTTGCTGGGCAGACTTACAGTCCCTAACTCCCCAGGGAGCCCAAACCTCTCACCCAGGTATGTGATGCCAGTCCCGTAGGCAGGGGGAGCAGGTTTCCCCCCTCCCCCAGGAATGTATCCAGCCCAGGCTACCTAAAGAGATAGGGTAAGGTGTGTACCCTCTGCAGGGCCTATCCTAACCAAATTGTCACAGAGCAGAGTTTTTGGAGAGAAACAGAGATGGCCTTCTGCCACAATCATTACTATTTGACATCCTTTCTACATGCACGTTACACTGCTGAAGCAAAGCTAAAGTGGGATCTGAGACAACTCAGGAACTCCAATCCCATTTTCACACTGTTCCTTCCAGTAGACTAAAACTAAAATCTTCAAGCATGGCCTCTTGTTCTGCATGCCTCCAAAATTGGGTGCCCAGCTGGAGACTGCTGGAGCCTGAATTTCAAAATGCTGAACATCTACAGTCCCACTGGAAGCCAGTGAGAATTCTTGATGCCCATTTGCCTTTGCAAATCAGGCCTGGTCAGTACCATAGCAAGGTAGGGGGGAGCGAGGCGACTGCCCTGGGCACCAAAGCAAAGGGGCGCCAAGAGGCACTGCCCAGCTGGGGCAGGGAGTGAGACGGAGCAGCAAGCAGCTCGTTTGTGGGGGGTGCCGGGATGGGGGGAAGGAGGGACCCACCTCTATGTGCACCCCCGGGTAAGTATGGGGGGTGCCCCCCAGATCTGTGCGCAGGGTGAGGGTGAGGGTGGGCTGCTGCTGCAGGCTTTCCCCAGACACCAGACTTCTTTGCTACAGCACTGGGCCTGAGGTTTCTGATGCTGACTGCTCAAAACTGAGGCATCCAAAGTTTGTAACTGCTTTTGAAAAGTAGGGCCATCATTTTCAGAAGCACTCATTATTGGCCTGCTTGCTCCACTGAACTCACCAGAGCTTTAATTGATGACTTCAATAGGAACAACACAAAAACTTAACCCATAGCAAGGCAGGTTTAAGAAAAGACATTGCTCTTCTCTCTGGCTGTAGGAAGCTTACAAGTTAATTAAGTCCTTTGCATTTTTGTTTATAGCAATGTCCAAACTAATTTCTGGAATCTAAGCTATTGATTTATTATGCGTCTCCAGGAATAAGAATTGACTCTCCACCTAGGTGCATTTATCGTTAGATTGCAAGAAAATTAAGCAATTAAGTAAAACAGCCAGAGGAATGTAGTGTACAAATGTTACTAGTCAAAAAAGGGGATCTTTTATTATTTTCTACCAATTTGTCGTTGCTGAGAAAATGAGTTGGGGTTTAAAAGATGTTAACTGAAATGTTTTAATTAATGTATTTTTAAATGCCATTTAGCACCTAGTGTAGACAAAGCTGCTAATTAACTTTGCTTATTGACACTTGCACGGTGCTTGGGAATGTTTTGATAAAGTTCTGAAGCTTTCTTCTTACTGTGGATGGCTGTGTTGTAAGGCCTTGATTTGAGAGCACAGGGTTTAAAGTCAGAGGGCAAAGGGTGAAAGTATGTCCAAACTCTGTGAGGCAGCCCAGAGGAAACTCCAGAGAAAACAACCACCGATGTGGACGCTTGTTTTCTCAGAAGCTCATTGTGTCCTCTAAGCCTGAGTGCTGAAGAGAACCTCTCTTACAGTCCAATTTTCTTTGGCTTGCCTGTTTCAGACCACGTGATCATTGAAACTGCACTCCGAGTCAACGGGAAAAATATTGTCTGGACCAATTTCACCATCTATGATTGCAAAAGAACTGGCAACGTTTACCCCAAGACAGCGTAAGTGATGGTCTCCATGTAGCTGAATTAAAGCAGCAGGAGGAAGGAGCTGGAGGTGGGAAACCAGGCAGAGCGTTGACAAGCAGTAGGTTGCTCTGCATTGCCTCGGGTTTGAGCACTGACTGCAGTGGAGCTCAACTTCCCTGGCCCTGCGAGCCCAATGAGTCACACGGGGCTGGTCCACGGGCCAAATTCCTCACCAGGTCAATGCACAGGTGTGATCCAGTGCAACCCCTCTGCGCCAGCCCAACTCTGCACAGTCTAGCACACAAAGTCATGTCATCCAGCCCACAGGTCTCCCCATGGGCCCTAATGTTTGGCAGCAGGGGAATTGTAGCAGTGTTAATTGCTCCCCTGGCCATTGTTCCCCCACCACCAAATTTCCAGACCCATGCAGAGCCCCATGGGCCTGATGGCATAGCTTTGTGTGCTGCCTGCAGGCCAGAGGTTGAGTACCACTGCACCAGGGGAACCGAGTAAACTGAACAATTCAGAGAAGTGTGTGTGCATAGTCCGAGAGCCCTTACTGTGTGGGGTTAATTGAGTGAGAGGAGTCTTCCTGCCAGCAGGACCGTTTGAATCCTGGGCAGGCTTTGGCAGGATAGAGACTGTGGCTTGCCAGGGATTTACAAAGAAAGGGTCCTAGCAGCTTCTCAAGCCATCTGGACATTTCGATATAGCTTGGCTTCTTCTTGTTATTTTTTTTAAAACATGAATAATATTTTTATTTGAAAGATTTTTTAATTAACCCTTAGATTGCTGGCTGATATCCAAGTTTTTAGTGCTCATTGTCTAATCTGTTTGTGCATCTAATATATGGGAAGGGTGCACACAGAGGGATCTGGGGTAAATTAATTTAATCTTATCTAAATGAATCTCTGGAGTTTATAGAAACTTTAGCACCATAATATAATCAGACCTTGGAAGTGTCCTCTCCCTTGCGGCCTGGGCAGTATCTTAGGGTTTTGTGGAGGTGTCTAGAGGATGCTTTATTGAGGAGAGGAAGGGTTTCTGGCTGTGAGGAGAAAATGCAAGAGCTGAAAATACGAGAGCTGAACTCATGCCTTCAGATTGCCGGTGGACTGTCATCCGCTCACCCGCATTTTCCCCATAGAAAGCTCATCGTCTCATGGCTGCCTCTGACACATTCCTCTGCCAGTTCCTGACCTCAAGCTGGAAACCACCCTGGTATGAGGAGGAGTCATGGCAGGAAGCAGGGTCTAGGGTACAAACAAACAGGCTTGAAGCCCAGAGCCATTTTCTGCAGTGATTTAAGCCAGCAGCACATGGCTATTTGGCTGCTGGATGTGGGGGACCTTTTAGTGGGTGTGGAAGAGTCAAGAAAGGGTTGAGAAGATGGATGAGGCCTCACTGGGGACAGCAAAGAGAGTCAGAGCAGGAGTCAGGCAGTTTTAGGACAAGCAGTGTCTTTGTCCTTGGCTCCCATCCCTCTTCTTATAGTCTTCAGGGGTGGATAAGTTTGTCCTCTAGCTTTTAAGAGTTCAACCTAGACACAGTTGAACAACAACCAGTCCATACATTTGACATGGTTGAGACATATCTTCTACATTTCCAGAGCTGCATGGGAACAGCCACATAGTTGTCAGTCAATTTACTGGGGCTACCCCCTGGATTTGATCCTTGGAATTTGACGTGAATTTTCAAAGGTAGAGCAACATAGCTTAGTTACTGTGGGCACGTATACACGTGCTCCAGGGTGAGTACTGGGGGGCATTTTAATTAGAGCAGCTCTTGAGAGCCCACAACCTCTTGTGTATTCAGCATCCCTCATTTCAAAATGGCAGCAGGGATGCGTTAACTAAAGCTTGTTCGACAAGCTGTAGTTAAAACACCCCAGCCACCATTTTGAATCATAGGGATGTTGAATACATGAGATGCTGCAGCACACCGGAGCGTTCTGGTTAGAACAGTCCAGCAGACTCGATTAATTGAGTCTACTCTGACGAGTTTGAATCACAGCGTATTGGCGCAAGTACTAAAGGGCCCTGTGACACCAATGCCCACTCTGTACAAAGTCATTGCAAGAGGCAGATAAGCCAGTGCACTGACTTTGCCTGACTTAATGGAAAAATTCAGCGTAAAAAACATGGTTAAAACAGGGAAAGAATCAAAGAGCATCTGCTGTCAAAGGAGCTCTCTGTAGCCTAGAGCTTTTGGGTGTGGGATGGCCTCTTTTAATGGCATTGCCATCTCTATTTGTTTGTAAATAAATCTTTCCCCACCTTGAGGCAGGCTCAGAGGAATAGATTGCTAGAAATCAGTCCCAAGCCCCTGCCCCTGGGACTCGAGCACTAGCTTAGCCCTCCACCAGGCCACAGCTGTTCAGGGAAGGCAGTGGCAAGGAAGGCCACCAGTGGTAGAAGGTCTTCCTCCCCTTACTTGACACTCTTCCATCATGAGCCATGGCCTGGTGGAGGGCTGAGCTAGTGCTTGGTTCCTAGTGCTGGGGGTTTGAGCCTGAGTCCTGACATAGACTCAGTAGGACCTTCTGTGGCTCTGTAGTCCTCATAGATAAAGGGCAGTGCTGATTTTCAGTGAGTAGATTTGTCCTACAGACCGTAAAAAACACAACATAGTGGTGAGAAGTGCATGTGAAGCTATAACCTGACACTTAAGGACCAAAATCTGTGCAGTCTTTAAAAGGTGAAGATGATCTTATGTATTCCAGGTGTACCAACTGTCTCTCGACTAAATGGAAGTGCTACTGGTGCTCCAGGAGATACACCTGCGTTTCCAATTCCTCAGAGTGTGAGGATGCTCTACATGTGAAGGTAAGGAACATCACACTTTGCTGTTGGAAATGATCTCATCTCTTTGCTGCATCATATCTATGGGGTTTTTTTTCCCTTTTCCTGGGGGAAAGACAGCTGGGAGTGGTTGCTGTCGGCTTTAGAAGTCAGTTTAGGAAATGGAGAGGATTAAGGGTCTCTGACTTGCCGCTCAGCCTTCATTATGCTGCTAAGGTCACTTCATCGTGGTTTGCCTCAGATTCCCAAGTGTAAAATGAAAGTTATAATGCTTATCTACTCTGTGACATACATGGTGATTTGTAGATGGGAAGCTGTCAGCGCACAGTAGCAGTGGCGTTCTGTATGCCGGCGTGCTCTTGGGTTCTGTCTCTGTGGAGCACTGTCTGGATGGATTAGGACAGGGGTGGGCAACCTGTGGCCTGTAGGATGGATTTAGCCCACCAAACAATTGGATCTGGCCCATGAAACCAGGACATCGGTGACTGGTTGGTGGTGGCCAGGGGGAGCAGTGTGATGATCAGGTTGGAAGTGGCAGCTCACTTTCGGATGCTACTTCATAAAAGTTGCCCACCATTCCTAGAAGGACGTCGATCCCTGCTTTAGGACATGGAATATACAACCTCTGGTGTCAAAATCACCTGTTTGAACCTGTCTTCATTTAGTAACAATAGATTTAGGACTTTTGTAGCCCCTACCCTTGGGCAAATAAGTATTCTTTACAGATGGGAAAACTGAGGTAAAGTAACTTGCCCAAGGGCACATAAGAGAGTTGGTAGCAGAGTTGGGGTAGAGCCCAGTAGTTCTTAGCTGCTGTGTTAGGTCACACTGTCATGTCAAGTAGTAACTGGAAGTGTTTATGCTAGGATGGCTGTTCACTGAGCTGTGCAAAGTGGTGTTGTGGTCTCAGATTCCCCTTCCCGGGCACATTACAAAACCGTGTGGCACCCACACACCAGCTGACACCTTTGTTAGCAGCTGCAGCTGGAGGGGTAAGACTTGGTGCTGGAATGGAGGCTAGTCTGCCCTCTTCTTCCTAGAAAGGCTTAGGAAGGAGGGATAAGAGTGTGATAAAGCCAGGAAAGCATACACTGTGTTATACTCATAGCTAGAGAGTTCATTTTCCTGCGCTTTCAGTCCAGCACCTTTCCTCAGTTTATCTCTGGGTCTCTAAGGAGTGCGTGAATGTGTGATTCATAACAAGGTAAATAGTCATCCATGTGGAGGGTATTTCCAGGGAAAGTATTAAGCTTTCCTGGTCATTTTAGCAGGCTTTGTCTCTTGGCTCTGTATTACCATTCAGAATTGGAGCGATGCCTTTATTTCCAGGTATCCTGGGATGCCTGGGCTTAAGCAATAAAATAAATGTAGCGCTGCTTTACAATTCATTTAGCTTTTACTAGGCTGTTGTGGTACGTTAATAAAATGGCAGCTAACTTGCTAGAGCAACATTGGCAAGTGCTGGTCTACAGAAGAAAAAGACCATTTTCCAGATCACAGACAGCCGGCATGCTCCTGCTTCTGAAATTTAAATTGAAGTTAATTTAAATAAAATTGGCCTTTCAGCAATCAGTCTACCATACACCAAAGCCAAGCTTCCACATTTTAAATTGAATATTTCTTTGGCACTGGTGTTGGGGCCTCTTTCAAGTGTATTCAGATTCCCTTTGCTTGTTACCTTTATGCACTCTTGCTTCTCTGTCAGATTTTCCATTCTCACCTTCCAGACTTGACCTCAGAGATCTGATTGCTGTGCATCTGCATCCCTTTGTCTCCTAACTCTCTTTATGGAAGTTAGTGGAACACTGAGAATTCATTAAGCAAGTGAGGCAGATATGATGAATACAAAGCAACTTTATCTTACACAATGCTTTCTATATCAAAACAGTGTGAAAGGCTTCCTGTGCATGTTGGGTCACAGCTGGTCAAGTATTCTTTGAGAATAATATTCCTGGGAGATTTACCTTTTTTCCTGATTGTGAACCATTTGTGAAGAGATTTTGATTTTTACAGATCTCTGAGCTGTTTGTAATTCCTGTGCAGTTTAAAATCGCAGCCCTGGCTTTGTTCATGACTTGTCGCCCAGGGCCGCATTTTCAAATGTGCTCAGCATGCTGTATGCTGTGCCTATTTGAAAACCCAGCCATTTGTTTTGCTGCCTAGATGGGAGCTCAGCTCCTTTGAAAATCTGGCCTAGTGGACTATGTGCTATTTGTTCTGTGGGATTGGGCGCTGAAATCACGTGAGAAGCAGTAGTAAAAGGAGAAGTAAAAGCAAACAGTGAATAACTTCCCTTTGCTCACAAGACACTTGCTTGTGCCTGGTTTCTGCAGAGGTCATGAGTCTTCTCCTGCTACCGGTTAAGAGTTATTCCTTTTATTTCAAGCAGTGAAGAGCAGTGTTGAAAACCTTGGGTTCTCTCTCCGCTGGAGATTGATGGTGGAGTTCATTATATGCTCATGAATAAATGCCTTTTTTTTCCTGAACAAGCACTGCTATTGGAACAAACAACAGTGATTCCCCAAAGAGTCATATGAACAAACACTGCAAGGTGAGGGCATTCAACGCCTTCGCAGTAGTAATATATCTGGCTTAAAAACTAAGCAACAAAAGCACTGGCAAGTATCTGGCAGAGAATAATCCTGCACTGGAAGAGCGAATGGACTACCGTGCCACCACACAGCCTTTCCCTTCTTCTATCTCGCTGGATGGTCCGGTCCTGAAGACCCTTTTCCATTTTGACACCCCACCTCCAACATTTATTTCCTGAGAGAGGACTGTGTGGTTCAGTGATGGATGCTTAGAAATAGCATAGACAGACAGAGACAGAGAGCCTGCTATTCTAAAAATAACCCCCCAGTCAGGGATACACAGCAAGTCTCAGCACCCAGTATGAGATGCAAGTCTTTTCCGAAATAACAAACCATTACATCATGTTCATAATTGTGCCTGTGTTTGCGCACAATCACAGTGTCCCACAGAACATATCCTGGGGTTACAGTGAATGACAATCTTACATGGTCACAAAAGGAATCCAGAGATAAGCTAAATTGGATTAGGATTCAGCTTGTGCATGTCCCTCCACTCAGAGGCCAGTTCCCTTTCGTGGGCCGCACTCTGCTTCTGTTCGCCCAGGAGTAACTCCTGAGTCATTCTTTTGGCTTGCATGGGATCCGATTCTCACCTTGCTGGGAAGAAGGGCAGGTGCTGGCTCTGTGCATTACAAAGCCTACATTTCGTGTGGCTGAATGCACATGGGAGGGGAACTCCAAGCCCCGGCTTTATGCTACCACCCTTCAGGGTAGAAAAAAATCATTCATGGAGCATTTTATACCTACTGCCTGAGTATTTTGCTTTTGCTCCTCAAGGGAAGGCCTAGCCTTCTCTGTGACCCCTTGACCACAGCTTCACTTCACAGTTTCTTCAGCCTCTGGAAGCCTTGTACCGCCAAGGGAACGCAGTACCTAAATTGCTGAGGATTAAATTAATCAGACAAGACCAGTGCTGCCAAAGGTAGTCACCTCCAGAAGGGCAAATTTGAGGGCCTTGCTGAGACCATGAGCCCCTGAGCAATTCATGTGAGGTAGCTTAGGGCTTGACCTGGCAGCACCTCAGTTACTCTGCCGTGTGGAGGTGAGTGAGGTGGCCTGACCCTCAGTGAAAATGGGGCAAGTTCCTTTGCATTTACTGGAGGGTAAAAGTGTACATGAACAGTGGAGACAGAACAGCTGCCTACTGTAACCCGTGGCGCTTCAAAGGAAGCACCATGAGTTGCAACGATCCCCTGGACCTAACGGATGTTCACTGGTGGGTCTCAGGGGCCGGAGAATCAAGCTATTGTTTAAAGCGGTTGCAGCCTGCTGCCACTCTCCCCTAGCAACACCCCTGTCCTCTCCCAGCCCTGACGCTGTTTTCAGAATGGGAAGGGGGGAAAAGGAAAACCCCCTCGTTCTGGGGGTTACTCAGGTGCAGTGGGTGGTTTGAAGCCCCCCATAATACCATGAGGGTTCAGATTTTCATGGGACTGAGCCCTTTTAAAGCGCTCTGCAGCAGCGCACTTGTGTTAGCTCATAGCTGTAGAGCACTTTCAGGGGCCAGACTGAGCGGAAATTGTCTTTTCTGTCTGCACCTACAGACAGCACCTGGTGGTACATCAATTCACACAGTACCTGGCTTGTGTGCCTGTAGCCTCAGCCTGTACTCAGACCAGAATCCTTCTGGGGTCCGTGGGAGACTTGCCCTGGTAGGGACAGATGAGAAGCTGGGTAAGGATCCTGAGGATTTGGATGTCTCTTGAGCTTGCATCTCTTGAGCTTACAGCCAGTGCCGGCAGAGCCATTTAGAGCTAGGTGGTGATTGATATTTTCTAGGTGTACATTTCAGTTTAAATAAGACAAATCATTAAAAGATGCATGTGCCAATGTATGCCAGCATGTGAATGCACAATTACTACAAGCCAACATGCCAGTCAGGCTGCAGCCTGCAGGCAAATACCCATTCTCACACACTTTCCTGATCTGCGTGCCTTGCAAGGGAAGACAGATAGTTTACATTTGATGGAAAAAAGGATAGTAATGGAGGGATTCATAGAGCAGGGCGAGGTGGTCAAAGCAACAAGTGGAGAATGATCATAGCAGCAGCTTTCTGAATGGGCATGAGTAGGGCAAGCTGCCTTGATCAGGGCTGGAGAGAACTGTTGGAGTAATCCAGAAATCAGATGAGAAGGTCCTGGATGAGACATTTTGGTGTGTCAATGCATAGGAAAGCCTGTATCTTTGGGTTGTTAAACAAGGCTAAAACATAAACTGGAAATGAGGACCTAGAGGGATCTAAGTCAAATCTGATGAACCATGTGAAGGGCCTGAATACAAGGAGGAAGAAGCTATTATCCAGTGATGAAGAAGGTAAATGACAGGAAAGGCTAGGTGGTGATGGGTTTCAGAGCTCTGCTGCAGCCACATGGAGTTTGAGCTTATGGTTGAATATTCACGAGATGTCAGGGACACAAGCTAGGATTTTAGTTAGGGCCAGGATCTGCAGATTGTCAGCCTAAAGAGAGGAGCTATATGATAGTGAGGGACAGTAGAGGGGGTGACTGAGAACCTGTAAATATGAATGTATTAATCCGTAATTATTTGATAATCAAGCTCTGCCTGTGCACAGGAACCTCTTGTTAAATCCAGAAGAAATGCTTGAGTTCATAGAAGGCTTTTTAGACACCATTTAACGTTACTGGATTGATTTTTATGATAAGAAACCTCCAAGTGGAATGTGCAGCTTTGCTGACAAACACAAGGTTGTGTTCTTCGACCTAAGAGTAGCTGCTTGTACCTTGACATAAACAGACGAGCTATTGGTTTGCAAAGAGGGGAGAGTTGTGTTTTCTGTGGCTGGGGTACAGGCTGGCACAGGGTACTGCAGGTGTCTCTGCCAAAGCACATCTGGGAAGCAACTGGGAGCTTTTCTGTTTTCCTTTGGGTGGATATTTTGGGAACTGGTTCCCACAGTGTCCTGGTGTCTGCTCCTCTCCCACTCTCTCAAGGCCTAGCATTTGTTCTCATCCCTTCTCCAGCATGCGCATGCAATTTGACAGGGGAAAGAGGGAATCGGTGTCCTGGATTGCTCTGCAGCAGCTTTGCAGGGCTTGTGGGCCATTGATTGAATGACAGCATTGTTAACAAGAACAAGCTCCTGCCCTCGTGCTCTTGGGCCCTGTGTCCTGAAACCAAACTCTGTGCCAGACTCTTAATCCTGTGGGTAGTTGTCTCTGATGAGATGCTACCATTTTAGAGGCCCTTTTACTAAAGATCCTAGTTTGCTGTAGGGCAGAGATGTATGGAGGGGACCTTACTCAGAGTCTGGGGGATAAGGACACACTTGAACTCACTGAGGTGGAGAAGAGGGAGCCAGTGGAGCAGTATGAATGCAGAGGGTACCACTGTCTGTGGCAGGCAGAATACATTGACTACATGGGACACAACAAAGGCGCTGGACTTACTAATATCACTGTTTACCAAGCACATGCTCCTCAAATAAGGTACAGAGTGAGCATAATGAAGGCAGAACTCACTGAGCTCTGTCAGAGACATTTCACCAAGTCTTTTCCACACTCAGTTCCCCCACAACTTTGCTGTCTGAAAACCAGGGGTTGTCCTGTCTGAGCTGATCAACCACATGGGGACGAGGCCTTCACTGAGCTCACATCTGGATCTGCAATTCCTTGGAGTTCATGTAGATTTTAATTCAGTGTCTGGTTCTAGTTTTGCCCCATTGGAATAGCTGCTAACTAGGGAACAAGTCCTTTCTAAATTTTCCACTGATTTCAGCAGAGCTGCTTGCAGAGCTAAGGTCTGAGAACAGAGCCCCATGTACAGCAACCTTAGCTAAACTAATTAAACAGCTGCAACTCTTTCCAGGTTATCAAGAGAACAAACACCTGCAGTATATCTGCTGAGAAGCAAATGCTGCACCAGCTCTGCATGGGAGCATTTTTAAAATCCAGATCCTTTTCCCCTGATCCAGCAACAGAGGTCAGGTTGGCTGGAAAGTTCTAGGGGAAGTGTCTGCAAGACACCCAGTTAATCAGTCCTCTAAAATGTATATTTATCCAGCAAGCCAAGCTGGCCACTGTGACACGTTAGGGCACTCAAGACTGTAGGAGTTCTTGCATGAATTTTCAGTCTCCTGCTGAGCTTGTATTAACTCTTTTGATTCTTATAAAGAAGACCCTGGACTGAAATCTCCCTCAAACCCTTTGCTTTGTTGTTTTACTTCTCTCCCCTCCCTATTGTGTGTGTGTCTGTTTATTTAATCTCCTTGTTGAGGCAGCACTGACTGTGCTTGCTTAAGATCAGTGTCACGATAAGAGCTGAAGCATGTTTTCCACAGTAAAACAAGCACTTTAAGATAATTCAGTGACCTCGTAGCCCTGGTTGGAAGAGTCAAGAGCAAAGCACTCTATGCAAAAAGTGCTTTACAGAGCGCCCAGAACTAAGTGTTCAGCTGCACATGCTGAAAGGCCTGATTCTCACTTCACATGGAAGTAGAGCAGGAGTAACTGCACTGACACCGCCAGATTCACACTTGAGTGAAGCTTGTGTAAGTGAGAAGAGAGTTGTGCCCATTGTAAATGATTTGCATAATTGAACCAGTAGTCTGCTGGGAGAGGTAGGTAGCCATGTTAAGCTGAAGTCAGGCAGAAGGCAGGTAGACATGCATCTTACAGACTAGCTAAATAAGATATAGGTAGAGCAGAAGTGTTTGTGGACTTGAGCACGTCATCAGATGCTGTGAAAGGACAAGCACAGAACTGATGGTCATTTTACCCTCGTTGCTCCAGTGCTGATGGCATTGATCCAGATATATCCTGGGGAAATGGAGAGAAGAGGCTGGTTGAGCTTTTGCTGCTGTTTGCAGCGTGGTCTCCATTTCATGGAAGAATAGGATGGGCTTGTCACAATGATTTAGACTCAGACCAACTTGTATCCGAGCCGTCAATTTAAGTGAGAACAAAAGTAAGGGGACAGATGACCTTTTGAAATCATTTTTTTGCTTCATTTGGAACCTTCAGTTCAGTTTTCCCGATGCCCCCTGCAGCTCATTATAGCCTTTCCTTCTCTCTCGCAGCCCTCCCATCGCCCTGTTCCTGCTCGCTCTTTCTCTCCCTCCTACACATATGAACATGCACACACACACAAACACATTGACTTCTGAATAGTAATGTGTAGAGGAGACCACTGGAAAGTGAAATCTCTGCAGGGGCTTGGAGAAATGTGCATTGCAATTTGCAAGACATTTTGCTTCCTGCTGAGGAAAGGGGGTCTCACAGGAAGATTTGTCATTGTATAGTGCAGCTTGTCCTTTTAGTGTCACTCTGGCCCCTTTTAAATGCCTGTAATAATGTAACTGCCCTGGTGTGGCACCTGAGCAGTGCATATGGTTTTGCTTTTAATCTGTGAGTGAATTTATTTTACTGTGAAAAGTGAAAAGTTGCAGACAGACAACCCTGTCACCTGGAGACCCCAGCCCTCAATTTAGCCACAGAGCAGGTTCTGAAAGGGGAGCCAGGCCTGTAACATGAGGACCTCGGAGCAGCCCCTTCTAGGGGGAAGAAGGGAATTCGTATTTCATTCCAATTTCATCTTAGACCAAGAAAGTTAATGAGGGCACCAGTCAGTGCTGAATGTGGGGACGACAAATGTCCACTGGGACCTGCATTGAGCCTGCCACCTTGTGCCATCAAACAGCCACAAGATGGGAGCAGGTTTTAGCCACTGCTTTCCTGGGCTGAACTTAAACTGGTGTCTCTGAGATGGTAAGATCAGCATGGCATTACCAGTCCTACAAGCCATACACGCTCCCTGAGAGCAGTCAGCCTGAGGCTTAGCATTGGTTTGTAGGCTACAGTGTGATTTAAGGTTGTAGCGCAGGTCACTTTTCCAGGATTTCTCTGCATTTCTCCTTTTCTCTTCGTTACGGAGACTCGACATCCTCAGAGAAGTTTCCCATTAACCTTTCTTTCTTTTCTTGTCTTCTCAAAAACAGAGCAGCACTGACTGTCCGCGGATTGTACCTGTGCTTTTGGAACCAATGCCCATGGGGACATCCCAAGACATTACAATCTCACTGGCTAATGCTACTTTCTCCAAGGTAACTGAATTTTTAGGAATAGCCAAAAGGTTCATTTGAGCTCACCAGGTGATTCTGTGCCCCCATGTACCACGAAGTCCAAGAGGCCAGATTAAGGGATGCTTCTGAGGTGCCATCCTTTGTCCCTGCATGAAGCAACTTACCATTTCCACCTGACATTAGCCTCTGAAATAGCTGTACTAGCAGGGGACGCTCAAGGAAAGTCACCACCCAGGTGGCAGTGGGGCTTAAATAAAAAAAACAAAGGGAAAATGCAGCTTGTATACAGAAGCTCTCTAGGGATCCATTACAGTTAATGTCAGACCTTTCACGGTATGTGCACAATATGTGGATTTATGCACATTGTAAAATATCTACTAGAACAAAATGTTTGGAGGAAATAAAATTCACACGTTCCTGGTGGATATTTTTTTCCACCTTCCATCCTGCGAGCATGCAGGTGTTGGTGCTCCCAAGGGGCTGACAAAGCTACGCACAAGGTCGTCTCTGAGGCCCTGCTTCTGGAAAAGAAACACTGTTGGAAGTGAAAGCTGATGTGGAGACTGAGCAAAGTCCAGATATCTGGGCAGACTCTCCTGTGCTCACCAAGCTCTGTGCTGGGATTCATCACGGAAATAGGTGTAGTTTTTTAAGTGTCCTTCTCTCTGAAAACTTCTGGGCTATATGGGGAAACTGGTTCTCACAATTAGAAAATGAAGCATCCTGGGATGTGTTTTAATGAGCCAGGAAGTACCAGAGGAATTCATATAAGGGTTGGGAAAGTATTTTAATAAATGGTAGCACTCATGGGAAGCTGCCATTTGTCAGTTGAGGTCAGGTTTTCAAGCAACCCTGTGTAATTGTGGGCCTGATTTGCCAGGGCAGTTAACCACAAAACCACATATGAGATAAACACACATGCAAATAGCCAGGTAGCTTGACTTTTTTTTCTTTTTTCTTTTTTTACTTAAGTAATGAATTGAGCTTGGGAAAATCTTCAGATGTAAGGCGCTTGCTTGTTCTGGGAACAACAGAAAGCAGGGTCAGGGTGTAACACAGCGATATGAAGAAGGTTTCCATACTATCTTGTACTGTTTGTTGCCCAGCAAAGGGAATTATGTGCGGTGAGCTGGTTGCTGTTTCCTGCTGAAGGTGTGGCATGCATAAATAAGGATGTGTCCCTTGTACTGTCAGCAAAAAATGGTGGTGGTGGATTGCTCTTCCTCTGGAAATTTTCAAGGTGGCTAAAAAGGAAGAAATACCATATGTAACCTGATAGGAAATGAAGTAAACAGGAAAGTGCCTGAGGCACCACCATTTCCAGTTTGGGCCAGAAGTCTCCTGATCCTTATCAGAGCAGAAGATCCACTGCTACTGCTCTTGAATTGACAAATGTGTTCACAAAACAAGAGAGGGCACCGGTTAGTTTAAAAAGCAGCAGTTAACACTGGTATAAATGATTCACAATACAGGCTTTCAGCCTCTCTCTGCTACCCCACACATGCTGTCTGAGACAGTGAGCCTCTGCCATGAATCTGATGTTTCTTTCACGTTTCAAGCAGTTTTTGCAAATCTGTCTGGTTGGATAGAACATCTGTAGGGCTCATCCATTAAAGAGGATGGATCGCTAGCCTCAGAGATAGGATTCAGGCCCACAAGTTGCTTATGCAGGGATGAGCAAGGGCAGAATTTGTGTAGAGAAATGTCTTTTTCAAATATTCTGTGGCCAGACTCCCTTACCTCAACGTGAGCACAGGTGATGGGATGGAGACGAAGATGGCTTTCAGACCAGGTGACTGACTGGACTGTTTGACTGACTGATAGTTTGGCCTGGCCAAGCCTGGTTGGGGTCAGTGGCGGCTCTTGATGTAACTAAGAGCAGCCACGTGGAAGCTCTGAACTCCACCTGCTTATACCAGACACATAGAAGCCAGTAGGACTATCCAGAGCAGTGTCCTCTCAGCAACCTGCCTACTGCTATATAAGCAAGGGATCCTCTTACTTTGAGGACAGTTGGCAGCTGTCTTGGACTTCAGCTTTCCGGCAAGACACCCAGAGCCAGATGAGGGCCCAGGATCCAGCCCCTTTGTGATGTTTAGCTTAAGAGCCATTACTCAATCACTCCCTTCATATTAGCAAATAACCAGGGTGAATAAGGATCTGCAGCCATCCTCCCCTCCAAATGCAAAACTCTGAATCCTGTTCTGATTGATACCGGTGGATCCCTATCCATCCATGGGGATGCTCCAGGTATTCACTGGACCAAGTGAAATCAGAGCAGAGGACTGAAGCCCTGTTTGTCTCCTGAATGTTAGGCAATAACCCAAAAGAAGATTTTTTGCAAGCTTTCCCCTTTGTTCCCTTCCTCCAGGACACAGCTCTGGAATGTCACTTTGGAACTGATAGGACGTTTGAAGCCAGATGGGTGAATTCTTCAGCCATTCAGTGCAGTGGTGTCCTGGTACGTGCCAGAGGAGGGATCTGCAAGGACTTCCCCAGCACTCAGGGATGTCCACCATGGGGGAAGGGGGGAGGGGAGGGCTGCCTCCATTGCTCCCACATGCAATCAAGAAAACACCTCTCCCTCCCTCAACCACTGCAAACTGCAGAGGAACCAGAACAGCCTTCAGCATCACCAGAAGGATGCCCCAGAGGGCTCTTTGTACATACCGATGGCCATAGAGAGCATTTCAGAATGGCTACTTCTGCTTCCTTGGGACCAGCTGGAACATGGGTCACCAAAATTTTGGGGCAGAGTGGCAAAAACACCCCAACCTCAATTTGTAAGATGTTGGCATGCCAGGGGCATGGCAGGGGAGCCATGAGGGTCCGATCGTTGTTGTGGCAGCACAGCCCTGACCCCTTCCCCACCAGTGCCCAAAGCACACATGCGCCTACCACCAGCAATGAGCTGGGCTGGGGTAATCTTTGTAGCAGCACAACCCCAGCTCCTTCCCCACCGTGTGTAGTGTGTGCCAAGCAAAATGTCTTCACACGCCATGCTCTGGCACGTGCTGGGGTTGTTGACCCCTGATCTGGCAGCTCTAACTTCACCTAGGCCTATAGCTATCCCAGGGCATCCCACTAAACATTATCATCCTCGTTCAGCTAGAGCAGGGGTGGGCAAAATGTGGCCCACAGGCCGGATGCAGACCGCCAGGCCATTCTTTCCAGCCCATGGGGCCCCTAAAAAATTTAGAAAATTAATATTTATCTTCCCCTGGCTACCTGTCATGCGGCTCTCAATGGCTTGCCAAAACTCAGTAAGCGGCCCTCCGCCTGAAATAATTGCCTGCCCCTGAGCTAGAGGGATTCCTCTCAGCTTATTGCTTCTAAACTGACCATATAAAAAGCCTCATATGACAGACAAGGGTATCTTGTCACTTTGGGCCCAATCCTGCCAGGCATAAAGTAGTCTCTATTCCTTCTGATATCACAGGGAGATGAGGGCACTCAGCACCCAGAGCCCTTAGAAGGCCTGATTGTTCCCTCATTACCATCCATATCAGTACCATGAATGGGAGGAAGCTTTCACCCTATATTAATTGAGGATAATGTCATGTATCCTTACAAACAACAAAAGAGTCAGTATCTCCCATGGGAATGATAGGAACCCTGTTATAACTTGGGAGGATAAAACATGTGACCTGAAGAATAACTCTATATTTAAATGTGCTCTTTGTAGTATCAAGTAGTAAAGGCCCCAAACTATCCAAGTTCACATAGCATCACTGTTGAAGCTGTATGACATTTTTTTATTGGTCACTCATAGCCCTGGAAAAAATATTTCAGGTTAATCCAAACCAAAATTTTTTGATGTCTTGGGTCAGCCAAAATACTGAAAAGTAATTTGTTGTAGGTCAAATGAAAGTTTTTGTTTGATCCAAACCCAAGACCTTTCATTTCAATTTCAAATAAGTTTTTTCTTCATTCTTTTAAAAATAAAACTGGAAGTAATGCTGTTAATGAAAAGTTGTGTGGGATCTACAGATTGAAACATTTTACATGAAACCAAATGAAATTTGTGGTGTGTTTCAGTGTTGCCAAATTTGCATTTTTGCTGGAAAAGATTTCTGTGAAAATGTTTTGTCCTGCTCTAGTCTCTAGCGTGCATTCGGGTATGCTTAGCCCTGAAGATATGCACCATACTTCTATGCAGAAGAAGGACTGAAAAGGCTGAAAGAGACCCCATCTTTAGAGTGAATTGTTGTCACTGTGGAACAAGTTATGCCTTTGAGATGGAGATGATTTCTGGGCTTCCCTCAAGTGAGACATTTTTAGCATTGAGAGGAAAATTTGCCCCAGATAAATTTGGAACAATGATATATTTTGGTCAAGCATTTCAACATATGTAAACAGGGTAGCCTGTTCATTTTTCTTTTTCATCTTTACATAGACAGCAGCAAATGCAGAGCCCTGTTGAATGATGCATTTGCATAGAATGATTCTGGTTTTATTGTGGTCTCAGCAAAACTAATTAATTCAGAGAGAAAAATATCCCTTCGTTCCTTTTCTTCCTGCTACCGCAGTTAAAGACATAAGCCTTGCAGTCTGAGAAACCATGCTAGAAAGTATGGGAGCGTTGTTATATTGAAAGATGTTAGTCATCATGTATATGTGGTGTATGTATGTGTGTGTGTGTGGGTGCATGCAGAGGGTAGTCTGCTATTTTAGTAAATTTCATTAGCACTTCTTCATTTATTTCTTCATGCAGCTCCACACATCAGAGAAAAGCCATATCTTCCCAGTAAACCTTCAGCTGAAGCATAAACCAGACAGATTTATTGACAATCCACAGATGATGACAGGTTTGGGCTGAAGATATTTTTCACTGTGCTCTCATTTGATCAGGTTAAAGGCTCCTAAAATGCTAACAAGATTGATGAGAGATTGCTCTGAGTATCAAATGCCTGGGCACAATTTCAACCTACTCCTCTCTCTCTCTCTCTCTCTCTCTCTCTCTCTCTCTCTCTCTCTCACACACACACACACCCATATACATGCAGACAGAAGCGTGGTTTTAACCACAATATGAATGTGTGTACAAGTTGCATATTTTTGCACCCCCATAGATATATAAGTGCGCGCACACGCACACACACACACACGCCCAGATCTCCTGGCCACTCTCACACAGATCTCACACAACAGTGTAGGCTTTTTGCTTGCCAGTAGTGTGTAGCACAGAACATTTTGAAATAATAGATCCCAAACGAATATGTGAAGTGTCTTCCAGGGTCAGGGAAGGAATTTAGTTCAAAGGCGATAAGCACAGAGGGAGGAAGGGCCCTCCAGAAGCTTTTATGGGAATACAAGATCAGCATTAAATGCATTTTAAAAATTGCCCTCTTGTATCCCTTCACAGTTAACAAAACATGTAAACACAGTTCCTTCCTCCCCCGCCAGTCCAGGGAAAATCTCTGAGGAAAGACAGAAGGGTTCTTCAAAAGCCCTCTGTTGTATCAGCAAAGTGAAGGAAGAGGAAAGGCACCAAATTAAAAATGCACACATAACAGTACATTTAGGTTAGCAGAACAGCCAGCTGAGCCAGGATATTAATGCACTGACTTCCCTCCCTTGCCCTTGCCTGCTACGCTCTAGCTAACCACAAGCTGTTGCTGTATGTGGTGTCTATACCAGGCTCATAATCCTTTCCTGTGCTCCTGCACTGCAGCTTCCAATAGTTTCAGTAGACGTTTGATTGGTTTGAGAAGAGAACCAGAGCCCTGGAAATGAGCTGCCTTAGTGGTAAGGCTGGGCTAAGACAAGGGACTTAAGATACGTCTAGACTCAGCTGCTTCTGCTGCCAGAGCTCACGTGCACTTTCCCCCTTCTGGTGGTTCCACACAACTCTATTGTAGTACAGCAAAATGCTACAGGGACTGGACAGACCGTGGCTGGCAGCCGAAGTCCTGAGGGTGTGATGATAGTACACCCTTGGCTAGCTGCTGGGTGGCAGCCAAAGCCTTACTCCGCCTGGCAGGGATCTAGTAACTCTGCTAGCGCAGAGAGGCTTTATGTATGCATGCACTTTGCCAACAGAACTGGAGATGATCTACCAGTGATGTAGACTAAGATACAGACAGGTTGGTGACTGGGTCCAGATAGTGATGTTACCTTTCAAATTAAGAACACCTAGTCTAATGCTGAGTCAGGGCTCAAGATACATGAAACCAGCAATTGTTGGAGACCAGAGGAGAAACTTTTTCCGTAAGTAGCTTTGAAGATTCATTAACCTGAGTCCATTTCTCAGCGAAGAGGGGAAGTAAGCCAGAGGCAGCGTGGCTGAAGAAGTGGGGAACTGCCCTTCTCTACTGTTTCTGCATTGATGGATTTCAGCAGACTAGCTTCTTCCCTAGCAAGGCAGGGCAAGGATTAGAGCCCAGGGTCAATCAGGCTCCACCTCACTGAGCCATATTCTTCTTGCTCTGCTTTTTTTCATCTTGGTCCTATGTACATTGGCTGCCCAGCAGGCCAGCCTCACCACGTAAGGTGAAGGGTCCTCTTAGTGAGGTTTGCCTTGTGGCCTGGTGGTTGGCTTACTTTACTAGCAAATAAAAGATGTGTGTTCAACCCCTCTAAGCCACTCCCTTAGCCAGTGCTCTAGCTACTTGCTTACTGAGTAAAATAATGGGGTGGACTCATCTTCTAGTTGAGCACCTTACATGGAGTTGTGCATCTCCTTGGAGGGGAGTAGGATCTAAAATTCACACAAGGGGCCTAACATTCCCTCTGGTACTCAAGTGTGCTGAGCATTCATTGAGTTGCAAGTGAAGTCCGTAAGAGCTGAGGAAAACTAGGCCTGCCCTGTTCCATGTTGATCACCCAAAAGCCAAGGCAATCAAAATTTAGAGTAACATTGCACAAGAAAGCCAGAGGAGATGCTGAGTTTTCATGGTGTGCTCTAAACTTCCCTCTGGTGACCAGTGCAAGCAAAGTGCAAAATGTGGCTGCATCCTTGTTTTATATAATACTGCCAAACCTGTGTGATGTTTGGAGTAGGGTGTGGAAATCACTTTGCCTGAGCATTTTGAACTGAAAAGAGCATTTCTAACTGAGAAGGAAATATTGGGATTACCTAGTCATTAGCTATTAAAGTACTCAAAGCACTTGCATTGGGTAGCAGAGACAAGGTGCTCTAAAGTAGGCCTGTGCGAAGTGGCTAGTAATTGCTTCAGATTCAGCCAATTTGGGAGAGAGTGATTCGATTTGGTGATTCAAAACACTGTCCCGAATTGATTCAGATGAATCTGATTTGGATGTTCGGCTGCTGCCAAATCCCTGAATCACACAGGCTCACCTCCCGCCTGCTGTCCCAGCCTGGCAACAGCTACCCCACCTGCCCCAGCTCTAGCCCTTTAAGGAAAAAAACCCCCAAACCCCAGACTCGCCAGTCCCTGCCTCACTGCCCCCTGCCATGTGGGGAGGCTCTTCCACAAGCCCCCCCGAAGCCCCAAGGCTGCTGCAGGAGCTGGTGAGTCCCAGGGGTTTGTTCTGTTTTTTGGGGAGGGGGGTTCTAAAAGGGCCAGGAGCTGGGGTGGGCAGGGCAGCCGTGGGGTGGGGTGGGGGGCTTGTGGCAGAGCCCCCCATGCAGCATGGGGCAGTGGGGGGCAGCAGGGATCGCCCCCTGGCCCAGCAGCACCTGGTGAGTCAGGGCTATTTTTAAAAACCCTGAGATCTGGGACTGGTGGTGGCAGCTAGGGGGGGACTGGGGGAGTGGGTAGGGGTTGGGGCAGGGGCTGGGGAAGCAGGCAGGGGATAGGGCCTGACAGGGGGTCCCCCATGGCCCCCTCCTTCAGCCTCCCCTCCCCCGCCCCTACTTGCCAGCTCCAAGTCCAGCTCCAGGTCCCTGTGGCAGTGAGCAGGGACCATCCAAATCATCAAAGCTCTCCGAATCTTTCCAAAGATTCGGAGAGCTTCGAATCGATTCAGACCTTTTTATTGTTCCCCTGATTCGATTCAGATATGGCAATTCAGCCACCAAATCAGGCCAAATCTCCTCCGAATTGAGTCAGCACCTGAAACTTTGCACAACCCTACTCTAAAGGGAGAAGTCAGTAAAGACAGCTAAAGGGAAGAAAGGGGAATATTAACAACGTACAAATCATTGCAACAGTCATATTCTTGTCGCAGGTTGTGGAAGCAGTGACTGTTTTGCTAGCAGGGTGGGGTCAGCTGTGCTAAGCTCCATCCCAAGTGGATAGCAAGAATTAGAAAAATGCAATTAGAAAATTGACAAAAGGCTTTTTAAAAAAAATAAAAACGAAGAAAGTGCTGCTAAATTATATTGCACTGGGAATAAGTTCCCATTACTTCTAGGAAATTTTCAGCATTACAGCCAACACTCCCTCTGTTTGCTTTCCCTCCAAGTTATTCTGCATTTGTTTGATTTCCAACAGCATAGAGTTTATTCTGTATATGTCGATGTAGATCATGATGCATATGTATAGATGTACATGTGGGTTTGCTGTTTGACTTTGTAGATCATGATGGGTCCACATCTGGGATCTCACAATATCTCTCTTCTTCTGCATTTAGTGGAGGTCTATAATTGTGCAACTGGAAGCACAGACTGTTCTCAGTGTCTGGGGAGGGAGGACCTGGGGCACCGCTGCACCTGGACCGAGAGCAGCTCCAGTTGCAGACTAAACACTGAATCCCTGCAGACCTCAAACACGTGCCCTGCGCCTGAGATTCAGAAGGTAAGACTTGAGCATACCCCCAGAAGCAATAGGGAGGTCAACAGCACCATGCATGTAGCATAACAAACAAGGCAGCCCTTCTTTTGGGAACTAAAGGGAGGGGCACTGATATGGGGACAGCTAAGAAACCCTACTTTATCTTTGACATGAGATAAAGTTGAGAACTGCATGAAAATACCACGCTAGCTACAAAAATCACCTAGCTGACATCCAATCCAGATCTTTTAGTGGGAAAAACAAACAAACCAAAACTTTGTCTCAGTCTCCAAGGCCATCCATTTTTTTTTTATCAGTGAGGGGGGAGATCCAGGGATTCAGGCAAGGAAATTTTGCAGAATCAACCAGAGGATTCTTTATCTAGAAATTGTTGGTAGATCTGGTATAGATAAAATCATTACCTGCACTCACCTCTCCAGCCACACACTCACTGAGGTCTTATCACCATTCAGAATGACAGAATGACTTTTTTGCAGTGATGCTTTAAAGGTTGGTCCAAGGCCTAAATTTGGATTTCCCAGGTGGGGTGTCCTTGCATTTGAGCATTTGTTAGCAAAAGGAGACCAGCCTCTAAGCTCCACTCCTGATGCAGAGTCCCAGATAAGAAAGCACATGCAGGAAATCCTACAGCACACTTCATGGGAACACGGAAAACTCTGGAGACTAAAGATCCTATAGAAAACAGTAACAAAACCTGCCCAAACTGGCAAGCTCTGGGGCTGTTTATTCATGGGGAAGGAGTGTGAAAATATCTGTTCATATTTGAGCACTGTGGTTTGAATTCTCTGATTCCCAAAGCCCTTTCCATCCTGTCACTATCACAGGCACAACAGTGGGGAAGGAATGTTCTCTGATGAGCCTGCCTTACCCCAATGCGTATAAAATGCTATCAGCTCTGTGCCAAAAAATAATGGAAGCAAACCACAAGAATTCAGGTTACAGAATGTGACAGGCTTGTGAGGCTACGTCCCTAGCAAATATAAGACACTGAATCCAAATCCTCCGTCACTGAATCAAACAAGCTTTGCTTTAGGTTTCACAGAGTCATCCTCAGGAGAAGGAGGACCACAGCTACATAGAGAAGGGGCACGGAGCTTAGTAATGTAATATTATCAGACCTAACCAGCTTGGTGGAAGAAGGAGCCTCCATTCTTGACCTTCCCCTTTCTGGCTTACGTCATGTTGTGTTGGCAACAGCTCCAGCGAGCTGTGGCCTCTCCACATGCACTCAGAGGAAGGCTGATGTTACCAGGCAGCCTTTGCTGCCTTAATAAGTTTCAGTAAGTTTACTAAAATGAAAACAGCCCTTCCTGAATGTAAGGACTTAACTTGGCCCAATGAATAATGAAAGCCAAGTGCTCAAGCAGCTATAGTAATAGCAAACCAAGGCTGCAGTAAAATGGCACAAAGGCCTGCAGATCTAACACTGTCCCATCACAACTAAACAGGGTTAGTAATAGATGAGAAATCCCCAGGCATCAATTAGTTTGATTCAGTAGGGGGCAATCACTACTGGACCAGTGCTTCAATACTGGTGCCCTGGCCAGTGGCTAGCAGAGATATAACTGCTGTTACTTTTTTTCCTCCACTCTCTTTCCTCAATAGCTATGCAGTCGTAATGTCTCACCCCAGAGTCAGCTGCATTTCCCGTGGTGTCTGACCTAATCTCTGTGGGCACCAAAGTAACTGCAGATGTGGGAACTCTTTGGGTTCCCAAATCTCTGGCAGATGGAGCATGCTGAGGGTATGGCCTGTGTGGGTGAGATGAGGGTGTGAAAGGCAGCCTTTCTTCCCCAGAAGAAGAGGCTGAGTAGGGCGTGCGTGTGTGCTCACACACGGACATATGCGTGCGAGAACAGAAATGCATGGAGGAATCAAAGCAAAAGGTTTTCCTGTGGTCCTGCTGTAACCCATATCCCTTTCCCTGTGGCTCCTTGGCAGATTGAGCCCCTGAGCGGGCCCCTGGAAGGAGGAACTCTGCTCACAATACGAGGAAGGAACCTGGGCCGTAGGTTCAGCGATGTCATTCATGCTGTCAAGATAGGGGGTGTGAAATGCTTGCCACTCCAGGACAGATACATGGTCTCTGAGGAGTGAGTATGTCAACGTGTGCCACTGGAAAGCAAGGGATTGTGCCTAGGGCTTGTTTATTTCTCCCTTTGTCCAGCAAACCAGCTCCCCCCACCAGCCCTGCGCTGGGGAAATTGAATAGTGTGGGACACTGTCCCCCTCACAGTTATTTGGATCTGATCGGTGTTACCACCTCTGGGCAACTTTGCAACCCAGTGAGACAAGTCTGACTCCCCATTTTCTGCCTGGTGCCTGCATGACATGCACAAAAGCCTTCCCTGGAAGTGGGCCCTAGCTGGCCCCTTCTTAGCCACCGCTGCCGAGAACTGGGTGGGCCAAGGAGCCTGAATACCTCTGTGTCCCCCCAGCGATGGGTTAAGGCCTGTGGGTGGGACAGCATGGGAGACCTCACGCAGCTGCTGCCTGCATTGAACCTGCTCTGAGTCTATATGAAGAACTTTTCCCTGCAGAGCTGTCAGACCTTTCACTGGTGTTAAACTCACTTCATTGTTTTTAAGGACCTCCCTCTTATCACTGCCAGACAGGCTTGAGGGAAAAGCTGAGGTGATTGTCTCCAGGCTGATTGGGAGCAAAATCATCCCAAAAAGCTTAAGTAAAGCCTCCTGCCAACTTCCTACAGAGATGGCAATATTAGGCTGTGAAGAAGGGTCTTACAGAGCAGCAGGTCAAACCATCCAGAAGACCTGTGCTCAGAGGCACCAGCAGTCCAGCCATGCCTGAGTTACAGCAAACGAGGTTTTGTAACCCACTGTGGAAATAGCTGGACACTGCTATTAAAAAACTTGGCCCATGCTGTGAGTACGGCTCTATGCAAGAGCAGGTACTGACTAAACAACAGTGTGTTCTGGAGAGTGCTGAAGGAGGCTGAATATTTGTAAGAGCTTCTGTGTGACTAATGTTGTTAATTGAGCCTCTGGCTGTGTCTCTAGTTAGCTTTTCCTTAAAATATCCCTCCCTGGCAGTACTGTGGGGGCAGCTCCACTTGTGGTGGGATGGAAATTGTAGGGTAGATGGCATGCAGAAATCCTTCCCCACTGGGTTCCTTATCCTCCTTGAAGCACCTGTAGACAATGTGCTGGTAAAAAGGCAGGATACTGATCTGTGCAAGCACTGCTGTTGTTACTAGATGGCTTGCTGCTGGACTGGTGCTAGTGAAGTGGTGCAGGTTGTGAGGAGAAGCTCAGGGTCTCACCCAGATCTGCTGCCTGCCCGCCTGTGCTCTCAAAGGGTACTCCTTGCAGCTTGGACCCTCTCATTCTTCATCCTTCTCTTCCTTGCAGGATTGTGTGCCAGACTGGAGAAGCCCCAGATGTGTTCTCCGATGTGGTGACAGTTAACATGAGCAAAGAAGGGAAATCCAAGGAGCGATACACCTATGTGGTAAGTTGTCGTCCCAAAGAGAGCCTACATTCGCCCCTGCTGGAAATCTGATTCCACTCTGCACCATTGCAGAGAGCAAGCACATAGCTCGTGGTGTCGGCAGCACTGGGGCTGATTTCAGCTGCTCACTTTACAAGCCTAAGGTTAGGGCCCTCTATGCAATGCTTTGCACATCAGTATGTCCAAGTTATTTAGCGTGTGCAGTTTCGGTTTACTGTTTCAGCATCTTAAGGCGATGTCATCACCAGTGCGAAGAGCTTGAAGGCCACCAGATAACATTGTAAATGGACACGAGTCAGTGGGACATGGTTTGAACTTGTTCACAAGGGCATTTGTTGTCACTGCAAAGGCCCCATTGGAATAGGTTTGAGCCACAGTGACCCTGTCCAGTTTGAAGATGGTGGAGAAATGCCCAATAACAGCATGACCAGTTAAATTCTGGTTCACTGACTGTAGGGTCAGAGATGATGTGGTGATTGATTGGTGCTTGTGCTGGCCATTATTCATGCCATCTAGTAAGTAAGGAAAAGTCAAAGGATTTTGAAAGGGTGAACCATATTGGGCGTCTTGATGGGAGCCAAGCTACTGGTGGGTGAAATATGTCCCAATGCACTGGCAGCATAGGATTTTCACGGAGTCTGGCTAGTAAGTTTACTTCAGCATTTATGCGGCCAGAGATGAGGGGGAGCAATGTTACTGAGGACTGGTAACCATGGGAGTTGAGTGGGGCACAATGTGCCAACCTGGACAGGCTTGCAAGGCAGGTGGATCAAAACCTGATGACATTCAACACAGAGATAGGCAAGATGCTCCACCTCGGGAGAAAGAACCCACATCATACATATAGGCTTGGCAGTGCTACACTCACTAGCACCATGACCAAAAGAGACTTGGGAGTAACAATTGATCACAAGATGAACATGAGCCACCAATGCAACACTGCAGCTGGCAAAGCAAATAAAACTTTGGCTTGCATCTACCGATACATTTCAAACAAGAAGTCATCCTCCCGCTTTACACAGCCTTGATGAGGCCACAGCTGGAGTTCTGCATGCCATTCTGGGCTCCACACTTTAGAAAGGATGTGGAGAAGCTTGAGAGGGTCCAGAGGAGAGCCACGCGCATGATTAGAGGTCAAGAGAGCAGACCTTATGAGGAGAGGCTGAGAGGCATGGGACTCTTCAGTCTGGAGAAATGAAGGCTCAGGGGGGACTTGGTGGCAGCCTATAAGTATATCAGGGGTGGGATTCAGGAACTGGGAGAACATCTGTTCACCAGGGCATCCCAAGGGAAGCCAAGGTTCAACAGTCATAAACTGCTGGAAGACCATTTTAGACTGGACATAAGGAAAAACTTCTTTACTACCTGAGTCTCCAGAATAGACTCTCCCCAGAAGTGGTGCAAACACCTACTCTGGATACCTTCAAGGCATGCCTGGATGCTTATCTTGCTAGGATCGTCTGACCCCAGCTGACTTCTGCCCTTTGGGCAGGGGGCTGGACCCAATGATCTCACGAGGTCCCTTCCAGCCCTAATGTCTATGAAATCTATGACATTATAGTATGCAGCTGGATGTCTGCTCATTTGCTGTGTGATGAATGAGCTCATACAGGGACACAGTATTCTGCAACCGAATAACACAGTGCAAGAGCAAATGAATGTAGCGTGGAAGCATTGACACCCCAAGTGGAGCCTGCAAGTTTGGCAAGTAGGTTATTCCTTGTTTTGATTTTTAAAGCAGCTTTCTGGAGATGTGATTTATAAGTTAAAGTCTGATCAAAGGTGACTCCAAGATAATAAACTGGGTGGGCTTTGAATATCCCAGTGACAGTGGGGTACAGCCCCTAAAAAGATGTCCCTGGTGCATTACGCTCTGTAGTTGATTTGAGTTCCCTTCAAGGTCAGGAGCAAAGTGTATACTTTGGGATCCACTCCAGTCTGTGGAATCCAGCAACACTATCTCAAATCTAAAAATTCTAGCAGGGGAAAAGCCAGCTGAGTTAGACCCATGTGATAGCGTAGGGCAGAGCAGTCTGCAAACACTGAAGAGACTTGGCGGCTTATTCTCCAGGGTTTGGGTTCCTAGAAAAGCATTAATCACCAGGAAGTGTGGGCTGTAGTCCAGAAAATGTAGTCCACACTGGTGGCTGCTGGGTGATTGTGGTGGTGACAAAGAGGTGAAATGCAGGGGGTATGCTCTTTCTAAATGGTTTTTGGTTTGTAAGGACAAAACATAAGAGGAAACATCTGCCAAGGCATCACCACCAAAGAATGAAAGAAGATCACAGGCCCATGGCATGACCTGAAACTTTGCATCATGTTCCTAAACCTAGACAAGCTTGTGGCAAAGGCCACCTGTGCCATGAGAAGGGGGGGGGGAGGGGGCTTTTCTGCTCCTCTCACACAACAGGGCAGCTGTCTCATCATTGCCAAAGCAGCTACTTTCCCAGCAAGGTTTGGAGAACTGAACAAAAAATTGTGAAGGCTCAAGTCCTGAGGTTGGAACCTGAACATACCATTGGGTTAAACAAGCTCTTGAAGTGAAGCTGCAGGGTCTTAAATTGCTACTGTGTTCCACCCCAGAGGTAGCTGCATTGCAGAGTTAACTCGTGCAGTCCATCTCCATCAGGTCTCATCTCACATCTGCTGGTGTGAAGATGGAGAGGCTCCAATAATGTTACACCAGATAGACATGCCCCCAACCATTCCAGGGCTTTATGGCCATCATCTTAGTGAACAGAGTCGAATTTGCAAGAACTGCAATGCTAACAAACTGGAAATGAGACTCCAGAAGAGTCCAACTGTGTGCTAGAGGGGCTGGATGGACAGGAACACTCTCTATACTGTGTGTGGTATTGCGCATTTCAATGGGATAGGGGCTCAGGGCACAGGATGGCTGTCTACAGAGGCATTATTGAATCAGCAAAATAAATACTGTAGAAATGGAAGATGAACAGAAACACAGAAGGAAAATAATATAAAGGAACAGAATCCATTGCCTGTGTATGACAAGGACAAGGGTAACTAATAATAAGCATGTTGTGTAACTGGAATTGACAGCACTGTGAGATATGAAGCAGCTTAGTGGTATTTACTTCAATCAGCTCATGCGTTTTTTCTGAGCTACTGCAATGATTTCAGTAGGAGAGAGGTCTCCAATGCAGTTCATACACTACAACACTGCAAATTTTGTTCCTTGGGGATGTTGTTGCTATTTTATAAAGAATTGGAACCACAAAACACTGTATAAAGGGGCCTTGATTCATGTATTTGCCATGCCCTATGCTTATTGCTCAAGCCACAATAGGGAAGCTCTCCATGAGTACTTTATATGGCAGTCACATGGTAGCTAGGAACTGCATGAGTCATCAAAACCCCACGGATCTCAGTAAAATTTCTAATAGTCCACAAATTTAGATGATGCACTTGTTGATTTTTGTTGCTTTGGAAGATGGAGGAATCTAGCAAGGAGCAAAGTACCTCTGTGTCACCTTTACAGATTTGGGTTTGAATCCTGCTTAAGGGGAAATGATTTTGATATTGAGTTATCCATACCCAAGGGGGTGTCTTGCCAGATCTCAAAAATCTCAGGCTCCCTACTGGGGTTCCCCTCAAGAGGATTTGCAGCTGGGGTTCTGATTTATTCCATTCGTAGTTTCTGGAGCAGGATGGAAGCACATGTGAAGAGGTAGGTGCATGGAGGAGAACTCTGCTCTTCACATCATGGAGACATTTAACATGGCTCTCACTCTCAGTAGCCTGTGTGCCAGCTATACCTCTGGCTGTGGGGCCCGTTAACTTCAGGCAGTTACGATAAACAACACAACTTCTCGTGTGTCTGCAGGATACGTAGGTGAGCTAAGTATGGGTTACTGGGCTAAGAAACTATTGAAAACTTTCCTCTTCATGTTTTTTAGTTGCCTGTGGTACACTCCATAACTCCAAGTTTGGGGCCAAAAGCTGGAGGAACCAAAGTAACCATCACAGGGAATAACCTCAGTGTGGGATCTGAGCTCCGTGTCCTAGTCAACAACACCAGACAGTGCACAGATATCAGGTAAGTGGTGTCTCAAGGTCACCCATGAAGCTGTGAGCTGGCACTTAGGATCAGCTGTGGATGCACTAGTCAGCAGAACCAGTTAGTAGGAAGGATCGTGTTGTTCCAGCAATAGTGTGAAGAAAGAAGGGGTCTGTTGAGCCATCCAGATAGCCTGCAGAGTGCTATCTTCCTAAGGGTAATATCAAAATGTGCCCATTTGGTTCCCCTTGGCCCCATCCCAGGCATCGTGAGCAATCTTGTGCCTTCCTGTGGTGACACAGAACTGCCATGTTCCTGCCTGACAGAGATGTGGACTTTGTTCCCCTGGCTTAAATAGAGGAAGCTGGTGGGCCTAGTTATGACCGAGATGTGGTAGCTGGCTTCCAGGCAGGGAAAACCAATCCTCCCAGGGAGTTTATACAGCCCTCAAGGCTCTGTGGGTAGTCTTTGATTTCACCCACAGCCCCAGGAATAAGACATACCTGGGCTTTGTTTCCAGCTATACCAGAGATGCAGAGATCTCACTCAAATCACTTAGGCTTATTGTTTTTTAGTGTTCCCTTATTTTGAATGTGTAACTGCACTTCTTAGGAAGTCATTTTAAAAGCAGAGGAAAGGAATCCAACCAGACTACCGATGCAGCCTTGCTTTGATCTTGTTAGAGACTCCATCCTTTGCCCTCCCCACCCTGCTGAATTCCTGTCCCTCTATTGCATCTTGTGTCCTTTTAGATGCTCCTCAAGGCGAGGTTTCTGTGCTATTTACTATATGACTGTCTCACCACCACCCCACGTACCATTTGGGGATGTGAGAATTATTATAAAGTTAGGTGCCTCCATTTGGAGGGAGCCATGATGTCTTCTTCCAAGTATTCCTCCCAGTTACTGGTTTAATCTTTCTGTGCCTTGGTCTATTCACTTGTAAAATGCCGACAACACTTGCCTATCCCAGTACATTGCTGTTGCACGGTACCTTAAGAGCCTCAGCTGGAAAGTGCCTTGAAGTAAAGTATTTCCACTGTTAGGGCACTCCCTAAATCCAAAGCCATCGTCAAGCTGGAACAGCAATATGGGTCCTTGCTGCTTGCTTTGCCCAGATTCCAGTCTGGGAGCAGTCTCTGTTGCCTTGAGGATGTGCTCTGCATTTGCTCTGTCTCTCTCTTCCCAGTCGTACTGACGCCACCATCACCTGCATCATGCCAGCAGTGGAGCGCACAACAGCTGCCCGGGTCTGCGTCCAGTTTGAGAACAAGTCTTGCACAAATGATAACATCGTGTTCAAGTATGAGAAGAACCCAGTCATAACAGACATCACGCCAAAAAAGAGTCAGATCAGGTGAGGCACCTCCACTGGCAGAGAAGGCAGCACTTCCCAGGCATCCTTTGTGGGCTTCATTGAAGTGTGGCTGCAGAGGTGATTGTGGTGCCCATTGAAGAGTACAGGAAAGGTGCTGCCAGTTGCTGGTGGGTGCGGGTACTTAAGCACCACTGCTTGTTAACCTATGCTCAAAAAGCTTAAGGAACAAAGGGTACTGCAGGCCACAACTAAGGTGCTGGAGCAGAGCAGCGGGGTGACCCAATGAGGGGAATGAAAGTGGATATCACAACTTGGGTGCAGTGGCCGAGCTGCTCGAGCTGGCATGCAGAGCAGTGAACACGGCACTAACTAGTTTTTCTGAAATTTAGAAAGTCCAGTAAAGCTGAATAGCGTCCTTTGTAACTTTATGCCCTGTCTTTCCCTCAGTCTGCTGGGTGCATTAGAGAACTTCAGGTGGAGCCATGTATGTAGCTGTTGGGGATTCTCACCAGCCATGAAACTGCTGGGGATCCACTGAGATTGTAATTTTCTAGTTATTCAGCTCCTGGGCCGTGTTTCATTGCGACAACACATCGCTTTTGGTTTCATTGGTTTCCATGGAGCTCCCAAGCTCCTGTTCCTTTTGGATTTCTGTGTGAAATGTCTCTGTGGATTTCTCTCCTTCCATCTGAAAAGCCTGTGTCCCAGGAAAGAAATCTGAGAACCTAGCACCTGAGCCTCCTGACCCAATGCAACAAAGCTGCACCGTCAGGAAATCCATGTGCACTGTGGAGGCAAGGGCAGTCTGAGCCTGTCCACAGCCTACCAAAGAGGTACAAGTCTATAATCTCAAAGGCAATACCAAAGCTACAGGCTGTGGAAGAATGAGTGACAAAGGAGAGCAGAGACTCATCCAACCCTCCGCTCCTCACATAAAATTTTATCACACTCTAGGCTATGCTGAATGGCAGTAACAGCATGTCCACACAGAGTGATAGTTGCAGAAAGAAACCACCAAAATGCTTCTCTTTCACTTTTAAACTGCTTTTCGGTGTACTTACTAGAAGATCAGAAACTTGAGAGCAGTCTTTTCTTCTGTTGCAGACACAGGTATCCGGGTTTTCCATTTGTTGCAGAAAAATGTGGATTTTCTCATTTGAAGGAAAAACCAGATTTTTCTCCTTTAAGGGAGAAATGTGGATTTTCCTTAAAGGAGAAAACTGCAGAAAACCATGGGTTTCCCCTTACAGACTGGCAGTGTTCCAGCCTCCAAGGAGCTGCTTGGAGTTGAGGGGTGCAGGGGGAGGGCAGTTGGAGGTAGGCGGCAATGCGCACACACAAGTGGCCGGCATACAGCCAGGCAGGGTGGTGGGAGCAGCCCCAGCATCTGGATGCAGGTAAGTCTGTTGAGGGTGGGGGTTGGAGGGCCAGGGCTTGGGGACTGTCTGGGTGTGGGACATGTGAGTGTGTGTATGGCAAGGGTGTGTGGAAGGTATGGGTGTGTGATGGGGGGGTGCTTGCTGGTGCCAGGGGAAGGTGTCTTGATGCTGGGGCTGCAGTAGGGCAGGGAGCTATGGAGAGTTGCCTGGCCCTCCAGCCCCAGAAGGGATGGGGGGGCCTTTCAGGGGTGGTGGGGAGCTGTGTGGCTTAGCCAGCAGCACCAGGGCCGGTACCAAAGCTCACAGGGCCAGGGTCACTGGGAGATGCTGTCTGGCAGGGGTGGAGGGGCTGTGACAGGCCACTTGGTACAGCACAGGAGCCCCAGCCCAGGGTGGGGGGTGCCACAGGCATCCCCTCCTCCCTCCAGCCCATGCCAGGGTTGGTCCTCCTCTGCCATTGCCCACGCAAGTCAGAGCTGCTGCAGTCCACTGCACTCCAGGCTGGGCAGCATGGGGGAACTTGGGGGTCCCCTCCAGCAGGGCTGGGTGGGGAGGCAGAGGGCTGCGTGTCAGAAGTGAGGGGCATCGGCAGGGCTGGGGGGACTGTGGGTTAGGAATGAGGGGCACTGGCAGCACCAAGGGGCTGTGGGTTGGGATTGAAAGTCACTGGTAGGAATGGGGGGCCTGCAGACTGAGAGTGAGGGGCACCAGCATGGGCTGGGGGGACTGTGGGCTGTGAGTGAAGGGCACTGGCAGGGCCAAGGGGCTATGGCTTGGGAGTGAGGGGCAATGGTATGGGCAGGGGCAGGGCACTCGCATATCAGAGTTACTCAGCACCACAAAGTAGCAGGGGGATGGCCATAGCTGGACCCATGCTCTAATGTGTGAAGGGAGCAGGGGGACCTCTGATTTTCCATGATAAAAACAAAATCAAATGCCAAAATATATAGGTATTTAGAATTTATTTTATTATAATGACTGAGGCACTGGTAAACTTCCAAATTGCTTTAAAATAGTCAATATATCAATAAAACCTTGTGCTAAATTGCTTACGATATATATATAGATATATAGATATAGATATATATATAGTGGTGTTTCATTTTAATCATGGAAAAATGCAGATTTTGGATGGTTTAATCAGCGAATCCAGGATTTTTTAATAGGCAAATATGCAATTTTTAAACAGAAGACGGATCCCTCCTTATAAGGCTTGTACTGTGCACAGTGGTTTGTTACTGGAGGGTTGCTTGTGAATTCTGTGCACACTAGTTCATTACTGCAGGTATCTGAGACTACACATCATTAATTAGGAATTAGTTTGGCTTATGACATTGCTAACCTCATCAGCATTAGCAGGAATAAAGGTGTTTAAAATGAACTGTGGATCCTAAATGGTTTCACAAACACAGAAAGCAATCGAGTCATTATCCACCTGAGTGCAGGAGGTCCACTGGATTAGCATGGCTAAAACACTCCAGCGTCCATAGCCAATAGCACATAAAGGAATGGTCTGGCCAGCATCGCACCCAGTTATCTCTGAGGCCGCGGCCCAGCTGACTGTGCACCCATTTTCAGCTGTGCTGCCTGCGGGCAGCCTACGGCACAAGTCCAGAATGAAGCTGGAATTCATTCCTTTGGAGTTGTAGTGGGCCACTGAGGTCACTTGGCCACCAGTCCTCAGCTGCAGACCTGCATACTAACACCACACAAGGACTTAGAGCATCCTAAATACTCATGTAGAAGGGCCCTGGATACCATACTCCTGAATGTAATGACATCTCTCCAGTCCTCAGACTAGTTCCCTGATACACCACCTCATTAAAGCAAATACAATTGGAGTGGGTAAGTGAAAGGCCCTGTGCAGACAGTGCAGAGCAAAGCTGGGAGGTTGTTGCTATTAACTGGAGGGGAAGAGCCACTTCTCCCTCCCCTCCCTCCCTCCCACCAGTAATGCGTGCAGCAGAGCCGTCTCGTTACTCCCTTTAATTGATTGCACATTGATGGTGCCACATTTCACATTCCAGAGGCATCGGGTCCAAAATGCAAAAGAATTTTTGCAGTTTTTTTCTAAATCAAAAAAGGGGTTTGGGAGGCTCAGGCTTTGTCTCAGTGCCTTGGGCTAGTTGGCTCCCTAAGTACTGAGCCCTTCATGGATGAACCAAGAGAATAAGTGCATGAGCTGGTGTCCAGCAAGTTGTAGGTTAACCCTTACATTGCCATTTCCCGGGAAGCCTGCTCCATTGAAACACTGGGAGGCACCTGGCACATGTACACCTTTTATCTGTCTATACCTGATAAGCCAAGCAAGTACACTTGCCCAGTCTATTCCTTGACCTGCCTAGCAGCAGAACAGCTTCATTTATCTGCCTGTGCCTGGTTTCCCCAGCAACCTCTGGGCATATCAGTACCCTGCCAGGAGCACTCTCAAGATCGCTGTCAAGCATGCTCCCTACCAGCCTGCCCATTCCCACTGCTCATGTGCCAGACCTAGAGATACAGCAGTGAAGTACCCAAAGGGTGCCCAAACTACCTCTGTCAGCCACTTCAGAGGCAGAGATCTCTACTTCAGGACAATGGGAAGAGAAGCGCTCAGCATGGCTGAGCGGGTGGGCAGGGTGTGCCCCTGGTCAATGCTTTTGAGCATACCAAAGGCACACTAAAGGCAGGACTCATGCACCATCAGAGATAGCTACTCTCACATTCTCATCTGTTTTGTTTTCCTTCCATTTCTTTCAGTGGAGGTAGAATCATCACCCTGGAAGGAAATGGGTTTGGGATGGTTCAGAACGTGTCGATGGTGGTTCATGGCATTGGAAAAGAAAAAATGGTAAGCATCCTTCCTCACTGTCGCATTAGAAGAGGGTCTGGGTCTGCAGGCCTGGCTATAGGAGATATTCTGAATAGTGGTACACCTTGTACATGGTCCCTAACCCTCTCTGCTGATTGGGGTTGTAGCTAGGATGAATCTGTTATGATCCTTAGCTCAGGAGAGTGACAGACCTAATTTATGCCCACGCACAGTAATTATTATCATCTGTGATGTTTACAGTGCCATCACTCGCCTGGTTCATCAGGGTGCCTAGCTTTGTGATTGGCACACACAGCTGCTTGTCAATCATGGCTAAGTAGAGCAGCCCTATCTGAGGTAGCTTCCCGCTAGGTAAAGGGGCCTGTCAGGACAGTTGCTATCATGTGGACGAGACTTGGGTGTATCCATGTTTGATCTGCACGCTTTTTCCTACTTTCAGAACTGTAAGGTTCACACCGACACTGTGATTACCTGCCCCTCTCCAGCTGCCTCCAACCTCACCACAGGAAGCAAGCCAGCACCTGTGGACTTCTACATCAATGAGCGCCTCTACGCCGATGACAGGCCAGCTCCTGACGAAGACATGTACCCCGAGGAGGCCCTGCACATCAGCAAATTCAGCCTGGAATACTATGCTGACCCTCAGTTCTTCACAGCCAGGAAGGAGAAGTGGATCAAACACCATCCCGGGGAGCCCCTGACTCTGGTTATACATGTAAGAGATTGACACTGACGGGGCCTCCTGACTTCTTGGCACTGAGACGTAGCCATGTCCTTGTAGGGAAGCTGTTCTACGGGCAGAGTGCCTAGACACCACAGCGATGAGCGCCTTATGAATGCAATCAGGGGAAGGGGTGAGGAGTGGATGTGGCTGGAATTAATTGGTGGCTGGCACGGGGAGGAAGAGAAATCACAGAAGAGGGGCCAGCTCATTCCTGAAGATAGTACTACAGTCTTCTCCTGAGCACATCAAAGAACTGGGAGTGTCCCTTCTTTCTAACTTCATGCATTCACCAACATGCTATCTAGGCACCATCTCCTTTATTCCTTTTCCTCCCCAGTCCCTGTACATTTGCTACATACAAAGAGAGCAAATCAAAAGCAGCGTTTTCCAGGCTTCATCAGGGCATTTTCCCCCTCTAGAACACATGCTGAGAAATGGTGAGGGACTGGAAACAGGACAATGGTGAGAGGGTGGGGTGACTGGAAGGGCTTGCAGAGCTGGAGAGGCAGCAGGAGATGCAGCAGGAGGTACAGCAAGTGTAACCAGGGCTGTCTCTGAAAAGGCCAGTGCATACAGGCCTAGCACTTTGGAGAACAACTAATTCATTTTGTCTTCCCAATTTTGTTTTTTTGGAACTAGAAAGAGTCTGACAACCTGGGCCTGGAAAGCAGCGAGTACCAAGTGAAAATTGGTCTCATTTCCTGTGAGATACAGATTGTTTCTGACAGAGTCATTCATTGCTCAGTCAATGAGTCGCTGAGCACCTCGGAAAGACAGCTGCCGGTGACGGTGAGTACTGGCCACCAGGAAGCAGTGAGCTTGCCAGGCAAGAATCCTCATTGTTTTAAACTTCATGCTTACCCTGACATCCTCAGGATTCACTGAACACCGGCCTGGCCAAATGTTCTAGGGAGTTTACAAAGACAAGTGAGAAGTGCTGCACCTGGGCAAAAAGAGCCACCAACACATTTACAGGCTGGGGGGTGACCTTCTCAGCAGCACAGCAGCAGAAAGAGATCTTGGAGTCATAGTTGACTTCAAGATGAACATGAGTCATCAGTGTGACGAAGTGATCAACAAGCCTAATTGCACTTTATCATGCATTAGCAGATGCATGGCGAACAGGTCCAGGGAGGTGATGCTTCCCCTCTATGTGGCACTGATCAGGCCGCAGTTGGAGTACTGCGTCTGGTTTTGGGTGCCGCACTTCAAGAGGGATGCGGAGAATCATGAGAGGGTTCAGAGGAGGCCGCCCATATGGTGAGAGGCCTGCAGGCAAAGCCCTACGAGGAGAGACTGAGGGACCTAGACCTCTTCAGCCTTCACAAGAGAAGGCTGAGATGTGATCTTGTGGCTGCCTATAAATTCATCAGGGGAGGGCAGCAGGGAATAGGAGATGCTCTATTTACTAGGGCACCCCCTGGAGCAACTAGGAACAATGGCCACAAATAGTCGGAGAGCAAATTTAGGTTGGACATTAGAAAGAACTTCTTCACAGCTAGGGTTGCCAGAATCTGGAAAGGGCTTCCAAGGGGGGTGGTGCTCGCCCCTAGCTTGGGGTCTTTAAGAGGAAGCTGCACATGCACCTGGGTGGGGTCGTCTGACCCCAGCACTCTTTCCTGCCCAGGGCAGGAGGTTGGACTCGATGATCTACTGAGGTCCCTTCCGGCCCTAACATCTAATCTGCTGTCTTCTTCAGTGGCTGATGAGGATGGACTAATTGGAAGCTGTTTCCATCTCTCATTTCCTTTGGTGAAATACTGACTGGTGCTGCCCCCCCACCCCTTCAGTTGGAGTTAGTAGAGACGAAAACCACTCAGGATTTTGCCTAATGATTGTATGACATCAAAAACACTGAGAAAAGCAGCTGTTAGTCTGTGGGCGACTGAGCAGATCTAGTCGGATGCCTGTAGCTGGTCCTGCTGGGTTAGACTGAGAACCATGTGGCTTCACTCTACATTGCAGAGGGAGATTCCTTGGTCCCAGCAGTTCAGGGTAAAATCCCATCATTTTTGCTTGCTCATGTGACATGAATTTGGGGATTCCCAGTTCAGTTTCCAGTCTTAGTCATTGGGATCCCTTGTTACCAGTCTCAGCAGAAGAGCTGTGAAGAGCACAGAGACCTAAGCTATATTCTCCTCACTTGGACTGGGATCCTGGCAGTATCTCCGGGGGGTGGATTGCAGTGAGCACAGCACTAGGATGCTTGCAGCTGTAAATCTTACGGGCAATGAAATGGGTGCTTTCCCCCAACACTAATCTCACTTCTGTGCCTCTTCTCAGTCTCACGGATCTCAAGGATCAGGAACTCCTGATTGTTCCTGGGACGGTTTTCACTTACCAGTCTTCATTGCTTCTTTTATCCAGAGAGTCCCTAATTATGCTCCTTTGCTTTCAGTTTCTTTCTTTTCCTATCCAGTCCCTTGGCTTCTCAGAAGCCAGTCTAAAGCTGTTCGCAGTTGGAGACAATATCTCCATCTGTGTCAGTGGCCTGAGAACCTGTAGTCTCCATCCCAGCTGAGTCTTTTTCCAGTAAATGTGTTAATATTGAATTGGCAAGAACACGCAGCATGGGCAAAGAGTGAGAATGTACAGAGGGATTTGAGGAATCTGTGGCCTGCTATTGCCCAGAAGCAGATTACCTCAGCAAAAATACCCATTGCTTCTATGGGGGAAGGTTTCTTATTCATTGTGCATACCCTTTGCACATGAAGCTCTGTTACAAAGACCCAAAACAAAAGCAGAAGTAACAACTCAAAATTTCCTAAGCCATTTTAATGGAAATGCTAAAGGAGGAAATTCCTGTTTGGTTTTTTTTAATGAGAACTGAAAGCCTGGAGAAATCTTTTAAGTGGGCTTGTGATGAACAGCTTGCTAGATTTGGTTTTGACAGAAAACATTCTGGGTAATGCCCTAGAGATTCATAAGCAAACATAGTTTCCCAAGCAAAAGAGGACAACAACACTTTACTAAAATAACAGCTGGTTATGAACCATATACCAGCAATAGAGGTGCAAGCAGATAACCAACTTGTGTCCAGACCTGTATGCAGCTATTACACCTTCAGATGTGGGCTGAGTTATATGCTGCTCACTACTTCATATGCAACAAGTGCCTTTTAGCGTATAAATTAATAGTACCTATTAATATTGGGCCAGATTTATAAAAAGGTCTGTGCCCAATTCCCATTACAAATGAGTCCATGCAAAATTTGCATCCAATCCATTACTGGTGTAGATGCTTCTGTGTGGATGATTAAATAGCAGAAATGCAGCTACAGTTGGGCATTAGCTATCTGGATGGTTGGATTTACCCCCCATAATTTGTTGTGAGGGCAACACATGGAAAGGCTGTGACCTGTTATGGGTAAAATTCTCTGATCCCAATGATCACTGAACTAATCTGCAAATCTTCCACTGACGTCAGCGGAAATTTCCCCAGATGGGACGAGAAGCCTGAGCGATGCATCCTCCATCAGCATTCTACAGCCCCACCATGTGGTAGAGTCAGGAAACTTTGCCGTTTAACCCTGACCTTAATTTCCTCTGACCCATAGACACACACCTATAAAACATCTATTGAATAGACATCTACCAAGAAACCCAAAGGCCTTTGGAGACCTTCAAACCTCCTTTTGTTTGTCACAGAATCATTTAAACACTGAATCTAGGATTTATACTACCTGGCAATAATGCAAGATTGACTGATATAAAACCTCCAGAGTGTGCCCTGCAAATTCCTCTCTCCCCATAAGACATTTTTAGGCAAAATACAGGAAAATCCTCCCTACCGTGTGTACTGCTTCTTACTGCCTGACACTGGATAGGTTCATGGATGCATGCATGCACTAAAGCCTGTACATATGGTGTGTATATGTATAGGCAAGTGTAGGCATGTGAGCATGCACGCACTTGTATATCATAACAACCCTTGCCTTCTTTATTCATTTTCTTATTTAGATTATAAAAACTATAGCTAGCTGATGGTCCCTTTTCTGCCACCAACAACAGGGCTATTATATTACTCAGCATCATTTTACAGCACCAGGGTAGTAGCAAAATTGCTCCCGTTGAAAATTACTGATTTCTGACGCACTTTGTAGTGAAACATATATTATCTGAAAAGCTGCCTAGTGGTAGATTCAGGTTTGATAGGTAGGTAGAGGTCAACTCATGGCCCAGAGCAGGGAGCGAAGAGGAGTAATTGTGCAGCCCAGCATTATTGGTCAGAGGCATTATTGATGAGCATGGGAATCCTGCTACCTCCAAGGGTCACAGGGATGTGCAAGGAGCAGTGCTTTATGGTAGGAACAGTGTAACATGCTCTTTTCCCCTCATAGTGCGTAGCTGGTGCCAAGGAGCAGGAGGAGGGCTCTGCCAGACCCAGTTCCCCCCTGTAATGTCAGCCTAAGACAGGGGGGAGTCTTTCTCTGCAGTTCTAGCAGATTGACTATGGCTACCTCCCAGGCAGAGCTGGCCCCATCCTTACAACGCTGCCCTACTTCTACATGCTACACAAGGCCCATTACTCATCATCCAGCCCATAGTCTGTATCCCATCCCTCAGCTACAGTGTGACTGAGACAGGAAGTTTTCAGTAGATCTTCACATCACCCCCTCTCCTGAAGCTCACTCCAGTTTCTGCTCTTGTTTCTATCTCGGTTCTAATTCCACTGGAGAAGTAAAACTCCCATTTCCAGAAGTGAAACCACCATGCACACTCAAGAGTTCCCATTGCCCTGATGAAGCTGTTTTCCTTTTGGCCCTCCATCCTCACCCACCCCCCAGGATCTCACAACCCTTCATAAAAAGTAATGAGTCAAACCTCACAGCTGCCTTGCAAGGTGCAAGGATGCTATTGTCCCCACTGCCCAAGGGGAGAAAACTGAGGTCTAGAGGGATTAGGGGTCACAGGATGCCACAGTGTCATAGGAAGTGTGAAGTACATGCCTGGGTTGGAGCCGTGGTCTGTTGACTCTCTGGTCGTATGTCTGAACCACAGTATGGCTGTTCCCCTAGTTAATAGTACAGTTATTGATTTTTCATTTCCCAGTTTAATTTTTTTCTTTCTGTGACTTTCAAGTCTCCTAACCCTGATATATGGTAGGGGCAGAGAGCACATTAGGCCTGGTGTTAAAGGGACACTGGCAAAGTGGGTGGTGGCTGAAGGCAGTCTGCTAATAAAGGAGGAAGACATGGTACCCTGTATAATTGTAAGTTCTTTGGAACAGGAATTTCTTTAATTCTGTGACAGCAGGGAACATTTAGAGATGGTCTATTAAGAGAGGAGGCCCTTTAATAAGGCATGTCCCTTGGACAAGGTTCACAGTATGGAGTGAATTAGCTAATGTGTCTGTGCCCCTGGCTTCTATTGGGAAGGACCTAACCCTCACTTATCCTGAGATACTGGAGGGAGTTTCTCCATCCTGCATCCAGCACTAGCTGGCAGCCGTCAGCCTCAGTGGGGTATATATGTGTCACTGGAAGCTGGCCAGATGGTGCAGCAGGCTTAGACTTACCCTGTCACACCAGCATACACTAGCACAACTGCAAAAGTGTTGTTTCCATTTTATGGTGCACATAAGAGGAACTGGGCCTATTCCATGCATGTAGAGCACCCTGCAGGCATTGGTAGTGATGGATACAGTGTCGGGCCCCTCGTGAAGACCGAGTACTGCTGAGACAACATGCGGTTAGCTCCCTTTTTTTTGGTGGGTATTTCCGCTGCATGGTCTGGTTCCTCTTGTGTTCCTAGCCACTTGTTAACTTACCACATGACCTCTTTCCTCCCTCTTCTTCCCTAGATCCAAGTGGGGAAGTTCAACCAGACAATTGCTATGCTGCACCTTGGGGGAGGCGAGACGGCCATCATCGTCTCCATAGTCATCTGCAGCGTCTTGCTGCTTGTGTCTGTTGTGGGTAAGGGAATGGAGAGTCCTGAACTCTTTGGCTGCATGGCAGTGTTCACACACATGGGATAACTTGCCCACACAGCTTCATTTCAGAGCCGAAACCAAGCCCTATCTCTGTGAACTCTGGGCATCTTTTAAATCTTAAACCAGATCGAAATTCAACAAATGATTTCTCTTTTCATAATGGTCCAAGCCTGTACCCTGAATCTAAGTTCCCCAGAATTGTACCTGGATCTGAACCCAAGTTTAGTCTGAACCTTTTCTAGTTCAGAGCCTCTTTCTCTATCCTCAAACACCTCATGGAGGTAAAGCTAGATATCTAACTGGGGGAAAGGAAAATGAAGAGAGCTAAGATCTGTTCACATCATAAGGATCGTAAGATTGGGTTCGCTGCTTCATATCTAGAGGAGACAATACAATCTACTAGCCTAGGCTATGTTCTCATTGGAAGCTGTTCAAAACAGCTGCGTCCTCTGGCCAGTTCATTTTTCTTTACCACATGCCTAGAATAACTGCAGGAAGAAAAGCATTGGGTCACAGTCAATGAGGTGTTCCCAATAAGGATTTCATTTATTTTTAATAAAAATTATTATATACAGTATTTATTAAAGAAACCACAGATCATTGGAAACATATTTCTGGAGGCCTAGGACCTCTTAATGGACACACACACATTATAAGACAGGTGTTACATCTCTTTACAGATATTTTTATTAATCAGCTGGAATATATTAATGTATAGTAAGTCTTGCAATATAGGTAACTTTCAGACCTAAATTTGAGGACAGTTGTGGTGTGATCATTAGGTTCCAGCTGGCTTGACTTAAGTTGTGGATAATCAAAAGCTATCTGATCAGATTTCATAGTGGTTAAGCCAAAAACTTCCAATTTTTTATACATAAAGGTGCATTCCCCTTAGGGGCCCTCACCAGTTTAGGTTCAAGTGACCAAAGGACCCTTTGTTACTTCCCATCTGAAATCTCTTTTTCCCTCTCTCTTCCCCAGCCTTGTTTGTGTTTTGCACAAAGAGCCGCAGGGCAGAGCGCTACTGGCAAAAAACGCTGCTTCAAATGGAAGAAATGGAGTCCCAGATCCGTGAGGAAATCCGAAAGGGTGAGTAGCTTTGATCAGTGGTGCTATTAACAGGGTGCAGGAGAGGTGAAAGGGCACAGTGGGGGAGAGGTGACACCTTTCCAGGTTCTCAGGATCCTCAGCAAACTGAGTCATCTTTTACTGCAAAACTGAAATCAGAATCATTTGTAAGGGTCGGGGATGGGATAGGGTAGGGAAGGGCATTCGCCTCACACACAAAGATGCGGATGTGAGATCCACCATGTATAATGATACTTAGCTGCAGCAGAGAGCTGCTAAAATAGGGGTGGGCAAAATATGGCCCATGGGCCAGATTCCTCCAGCCCATGGCAGGTCTCTCAGTCCCACCTGGCCCAGGTGCTGTGATGCATCTGGCTGCCCCCAGGCATGCAGCACGGCTCAGGTGGCTCCGTGGCTGGACTGCATTTCTAGGCAGCCCAGGCAGCCATGGCTCACTGGCTGCCAGCACTGGCCCCAGCCCCATGGTACTGGCAGGGAACTAACTACATATACAGCCTTGACCCAGGGCTGGCCCACCCTACGCCTGTGCCCACACCCACTCCGGACCTGCCCCAACTGGAGCAGATCAGCTCTGGAGCAGCTAGGACCTGTGCACAAAGCCCTGACCCTGACTTGCCTCAAGCCTGCTCCAGACCACCTGCCCACAGTGAGCAGCAGCAGCTGTGGTGGTGACTGGGCAGAAGCTTCTGCTGGGCATGGGGGAAAAACGTCCACCTCTCCCTCACCACCTCTAGGCCCTTCTTGCTCCAGCTGGACAGAGCCCATGTCCGGGCTGCCCTGCAGCTCCTCTCTGCTGCTGTCACCAATGCCTCTGGGCCACCCCAGTGGGGCAGCAGCTTCTGCCCAGCCACCACCATACATCATGGACAGGCAGGCCGGAGTGAGCATGGGAAGGGCTGGGGCTGGAGCTGTGCACACTGGTCTGGAGGTGGTCCATCCTGTCCAGAGTGGGTACCAGGTGGGCCAAGGCCAGGGCCAGGGCTGTGCACTGAGCTGCTGCTGGGCACGGACGGTGGTGGCAAAAAGAAGCTGCAGGTTGTATGGACTCCAGGTTGTTCGGGGTGGGTGGGGGTGTTGACTGACCCACAACAGTTCCCCAGAACTGCCTACGTGGCCTGCGGTCCCAAATAATTGCTTGCCTCTGTACTAGAAGTTCACATTAACAAACACTGACAGGCATCTCCTGTGAATCTCTGTAGAAGACACTGACCCTTTGTTCAGTAGGGCCAAACCCTCCAGGGCCTATCTGTAGGGAATGGGAATCTTGGGTAAAAAGTGTAGGATTTAGGGCATAGTGCTAATGTAGAAGCCCTAAATACAGTCTGTTGCCCTGCACAAGGAAAACAGGGTGGGGAAGCAGAAAAGATGAGCTGCGGCATACATAAGCACTGGGCTTGTCAGTCACCTGCCCTGGCTGCTAGGCCCTGTGGGTCTCACAGTCTGCACCTCTCTTTGGATAAGGTTTTGCTGAACTCCAGACAGACATGACAGATCTAACCAAGGAGCTCAACCGCAGCCAGGGGATCCCGTTCCTGGAATACAAGCACTTTGTGACTCGGACCTTCTTCCCCAAAGTAAGAAAACATCAGTTGTCTCAGACACCCAGTCATTCCCATCCCTTTCCTAACCTTGAGAAAAGCTCACTGTAAAGCACAGCTTCTTCACGCTTGTATACCTAGGTGGCATTTATTTCAGACTCAGTCACCATCAGAATGGCAGCCACAGCATGAGTCCAGCCTGCTTGGTGCTTGGATGGGAAAGGGTGTTTAGATGCCACCCACCAAGCAGGGGACTATGTTGGGAGCACTGCACTAGAGCACACCACCCCTACTCCATACACACTTAACCCTCAAGCAGATGCAGCGTCACCACCTTAGTTTAGTGTGGGGGGTGTGCCATACAGCTCACTCTCCCAGAGGAGTTTCTTTTGGTTGACACGCAGCACTGCACTGAGGCAGGTGCATTGCATCCATATCTTGAGTGCAGCCTGGAAGGAACAGGTGTGGCCTGCTTCACCACAGCACTGCGACACTGTAGACACATCCTCCTGTCCTGTGATGAAGTGGTGCCAGCAGGATGTAATTGCTGCTGGAAGAGCTGTCTTTGAGGGGAGAAGTAAATACAAGGCGTTCACATGACCCCATCTGTAACCCCATCTGTGGGGTGTGGTTCTGGTTCCTGTTGCGGCCCCATGCACCGCAGTTGTGGTAGCAGAGTGCAGACATGCTTTTCTCTCCTGGGGGAGAGATGTGGGGTGTCATGCTCTTGAGACAGCTCTCAGAGACCAATTCTTACCAAAATCATTCCTCCAGCTTCACACCGCACACAACAAAGTCTTTTACCTCCAGGCCTGAGCCACTGCACAGTGCCAGTGTGTTCTGTTAAACAGCAGGCATGCATCACTCCCAAAGCAGCTGCGTTTCAGTCTGCAGAGTGAAAGGATGAGTTTTGTTTGCAGATGATTTCATTAGTGCTTATAGTTCACGTTTCAAAGATACCCGTGCCTATACATATCTGGGCACTAGACTCTTCAGTCATGTATTTCAACATTTTCCCCTTCTGTCTGGAAATATGCATATGTTAAAATACCCAGGAGTCATCTATTTTGACTTCCTCCTATATAATGCGTGCTCTACTGGGATTTTGTAGCTGTCAGATAAGTGTGTTCACAGCCTCCCTCCTGTAACAGCCTTGTTTCTGTTTAGACATATGCCTCCACCCCCTTCTTGTGTTGTTTGTTCATTCACAAGGCCCCTGCCAACTGTTTAAAAGCTCCCGAAGACCCACCAAAGCATTTCTTCTTGATGGGTGGCCTCAAGTCCCAGTAACATTTCTCTTCATCTTATTGACAGTGTTACCCTGCCCATGTGTGGCCAGGGGGAGAGGAATGTGGTCTCATTTATGCTGGCTCTGTTCTGTTGCAGTGTTCCTCGCTGTACGAGGAGCGGTATATTCTGCCTTCCCAGCAGCTCAACTCCCAAGTGGGGTCTCAGGTCCAAGAAACTCATCCCTTACTGGCTGGAGAATGGAAGGTGAGTAACCCATGGGAGTAACCTGAGCTGTTTCTAACAATGGTCTTATGTGTTGACATGTCCTTTTCTGTGGCGCTTAAAGAATGTTTGAAGGCACAAAACAACCGCCGGGAGAACAAAGGCATGTGTCATCTGATCTGTTTTTGCTGGTGGCAGGAGATGGAGCTGTGAAGTTGTGTTCGAGGGCTGTAGGATCGCAGCCAATGAGATCCTCTTTGTCTTGGGCTTTTCTGGTTGACAGTTTGCCAGGATTTATGCCGTTTCAATCTAGGCCACAGTTCCTTTGTGAGAATGACTCCCACAGAACAGATCAAAATGCTGCAGCAACATGTTTCCCCACCACCTGTTCTTATCTAGAGAAGAAGCACATACCAGATTAGGTCAAGGGAGGGGGAACCTCTGCCTAGTAGTCCTGCTGAGCACACCCATGTGAGTGAAATAGGATCAAGGTTGGTGAAGAAGTCAAAAGACAGCCTCCTCAGCTAAGTCTCTGTTTTTTCTTTAGATTCCAGAAAACTGCAGGCCCAACATGGAAGAAGGAATCGCACTGTTTTCCACCTTGCTCAACAACAGGCACTTCCTCGTTGTGTTTGTCCACGCTCTTGAGCAACAGAAAGATTTTGCTGTTAGAGACAGGTAAGGGTTTCCTGAGACAAGAGCTGCCCTGAAAGCGCCATGGGCAGCCAGCGCTAGAGATCGATATCCTCTTTATCCAGATACTGGGTGTGCTGCAGCAGTGCAAGCCTAATCCTGACTCAGAGACCATTCCTAGCCTCAGTGTGGAAGTCAGGACCCATGGCCCATTTGGTTTCCTGGCTTGACCACTGAGCCTACCAGCAGCGGCCAGGTAGCATCACACCCAACCAGCTTCCAAACTGAAATTTGGCAACTTATTTCACATAGGCCTCTGAGCACTTGTCACCGTAGTGGTCACAGCTCTTGGCCTCTACTGGGCTAGTTTCACTTAAACAAATGAAAGAGGCCATTACCAGACCCTAAGTCATCTGGTCACCATGCAGTACTCTTTGTTTTCTTTGGCAGTTGCGCTACATTGGTTTTCTACCCACATAATGGAGCCTGAATGTTGAAAACCTGCTATTTTATTTGATGGGAGTGTCAAAAAAGTCTGGTGGACAGCTTTGCCTGGTATAATTTGCCTGAATAGACTTGTTGTCCTTGGCAATACCTCACGGATGAGGATGATTACTCCCGCAGGTCAAGTACAGGATTATATATGAGTCCTTTAAATATAGGCTTGTACCATATTTACCATAAAGAATGCACAGGCCGAATATGAGACCCTATAGCGCTGAGAATGTGAGACTTCAACGCATTGGTGAGGATTCATGAAAAAGATCAGAACTATGGCTGTGATCTTGAATTCTTTTGATGTTTTGGCTTTGTAGAATTAACCCAATAATCCTTCTTAACTGCCTTTTCAGGTGTAATCTGGCCTCCTCGCTCACTATTGCCTTACATGGGAAACTGGAGTATTACACCAGCATCATGAAGGACCTCTTGGTGGATCTTATAGATGCCTCCGCTTCTAAAAATCCCAAGCTTATGCTGAGGAGGACGGAGTCTGTGGTGGAAAAGATGCTCACAAACTGGATGTCCATCTGCATGTACAGCTATCTCAGAGTAAGCTAAATACAGCAGTTCAAGCTCTGTGTTGTCCACCTGAGGTTTTAGGGTTTTTGGTGGGAGGTATGAATTAGCTGGCGATCAAGTGCCTACACGTCTGGGTATGCCAGGACATTGGAGTCATTGTTGATTGCCTAGTCACTAGTGATTGATGAGCTCTAGGATCCTCAAAGGTTTAGGTGGAGCAAACAGATGTTTCTTACATTCAGATGTTTCTCTACTATTATCTGGATACCTTCAGCCTGGAATGTCTCAGAAGATCAGATGTCAAACCTAATTTTCTAGTGTGGCTTAGATTTTCCAAAATCACCAGTGGAATAGTTCTCTCACCACTTATCAGGATATTTGTGAGCAGATCCAAAGGGATTTTTTTTAAATACAAAAGCAGCAAACCAAAATGGGTTTTGAGTTTTTAGTCAAAGACCCACTTACTTCTTTCGCCTTGGCAGTGTGCAATACCCCCCTCTCTTGAATGCCAGGGCACAGAATACTGAGACTGACAACAAAATACATTACGTACAAACTTGATTTGCTGGTTGCTACTCTCAAAAAGGAGTATATTTGTGAACTGACTTCAGTCAACCAGAGCAGAGAGGTAGGGGAGTCTGCAGACTTAGAGTTCCAGGTTTTGCTCTTCCTCTGTGCGGGTTCCCACTGGGATCCAGTTGCCCTTCACAAGACCTCCCATCTGCTTGGAATTCCAGCTCCAGCCACAGGCAAAGGGAGAAAAAATTATTTGGGGGGGCTGAGTGTGTGCATGTGCATCCCCCACCCCCCGCCTAGCAGGTAAGTCTGTGGGGGAAGGGCCGTTGGGGGTGCAGATTGAGGCTGCCGGGGTGAGGGAGGGAGTCGGGCAGGGGCTGGGGTGAATGGGGCCCCGGTGAGGTGGTGGGACAATCAGGGGGGGCTCATCCAGGAACAAAGGGGGGCTCCCACCATTGTGCACACCCCAGCAGAAGCCGGGGGGGGCACATGCCCCCCCGATCTGTGTGCAGGGCAGAGGCAGCTGCCCCTGTGCACTGGGCTTTGCACCCTGCTGCCTTGAGAGCCACGCAACACCACGTGTGTCCTGCCACTGAGTGGGCAGGGGCGCGGCACAGCCCAGCAGCAGCAGGCACGTGGAGTCATGCCGCTCCCGGGGCAGATGCAGGGGGGCTCAGAGCCTAGCACGCAGCAGCAACCACCTCCACCCTGCACACAGATTGGGGCGACTTGTGCCCTCCAAGCCTCTGTCATGCACAGCAGCAGGAACCCCACCCCCCCCGGACCCTTAGAGGAGTCTCCCAGGCTCCAATTATCCCACTACGTGGCCCAGCCGGGCCCCATTCACCCCAGCCCGTGCTCCTGCCCCTACCTGTGCCCTGCTCCCTCCCTCACTGTGGGGGCCTCAATCTGCCCCCTCTCCCAGCCCTTTCCCCTTCACAGAATGGACTGGTATTTACCTGCTATGCTGGGCAGCCAGTGATACACATGCCAGGCTGTGTGCGCACCCCTCCCCATCTCTGTTGCAGCTACCCAGAGCCTGTGTCCAGGTTGCCTTGCGGCCCTATCCAGTGCACCACATTTTGGGGGGTTGAGCCCCATTAGCCCTGGCTTTCCACCACTTATGGCTCCAGCATTTGCCAATTCTGGATACTTCAGCAGTGGGGGTTTCAGAAGAACTGAACAATTACCTAAGTCTAATCCCTGGGGAGTCGCTGGGAAAATGCCCACTGCATTCTTGTCAGGGAGTACAGATAGGCCACTATGAAGGTTTTTTCAAAAATTGCTCCTTCAAGTTCTTCTTATTGTATAATATTTGTAATAATTGTAATATTATATGTATCACAGAAGCAACGCAATACTGTGTAGGGGTATACTGTGCTCAGACATACCATGAGTTCTTCTGATCCCAGCTGACAATCATTTTATATCCTGAAGGTTGAGAATTTATAACCTCATACTTTTACTGTGTCATTGCTGGCCAATAATATAACAGTTAAAAAGAAATATCAGAATAGGAAGGTCTGGGCTGATGGTAATAGGAGTCTAGCTGTCCCTAGGAGGAACTGTGGAAGGTAAATGTTTACATCTGTTGTGTCTATGCATGCAGTAAGAGCACTTTGCAAAAAAAAAAAATGCTGACCTTTCCTTTTGGAGACCACGTGCAAGACAAGGGAATTGTATTGGCATCTGATCCAACCCAAAGTAACTGCCTAATTTCTGCTAAAAATGGACATTGTGCAAGAAAGCTTTCTGAGACAAAAAGTTGAGTTTTATCATGTGGGACTCGGGACTTGGAAGTTTTACAAAGGAAATTAACAGCAATTGCAGATCTTACATGGTTGCAAGTTCTAACGTGCTGTTTTTTCCTTGTGGCACTGTGCCCCCTAAACAAACAGAAAGAGCTGCCATCTGACAGCCCTATGAATAGAGACCACTGATCACACACCTTCTGCTCATCAGATTGGTTGGTGTATTGCCTCAAAGACATGGCTCAGTCCACGGAGCGAGGGCACAGGAAACATAGCTGAAAGAGAGCGAGCCACAGATTGTGATTCATAAATGTTAATATAAAACATGAAGCTGGCGTGTTCCTTCCATCCTCACTCTGGCTTTAGCCCAATAGAGAGGAAGATAAAAGACAGATGTTACATAAAGAAGCTTATTCTGAATGAAGACTGTGATAATGCTTTAATTTTATGGCATCCTGGGGAGTATACCAGACCTGGCAAAGGTTGAGGGAAACCTACAGACAGCACGAAACTGAAAGGAAAGCTGTAACAGGACCGCTGTCTTTCGGGTCTTGTTTGTCCTGCTGCAATCTTTAGTGGAAGGAGAGGCAGCAATGACAGAGAGCCACTTGTGCTGCTCAGACCCTTTGCATGTATTATGTATCAATATAAATAAGCATGGCAGCTTCCATTGACTTCAGCTTGACTAGCGAGTGCTCAGCACTTCTGAAAAATAAGCCATAAAGGACTTTCCGTCTGAGTAGTGCAGTTATTACTCGTCCCTGTAATTGAGTCCATCTGGGTGCTTAGGGTGCAAGTGTTATGTCTCATTAAAAGCAGAGTGTCCCCTGTTCCACACTGTGGCACTGACCGACAAGCACAACACCATGACTCACTGGCACAACTTTCTGTGGTGCACAGATGTCTCAGCCAGGTCCAGATCTAGCCTGAGCCTGTGAAATCAGGCACAGTGGTGACCTGAAGGCAGCATTTCAGGTTCTGGGTCTCCTGTAGCTTTTTTCTTCTCTCCCTTCTCTGGTCCAGTCTCAGATAATAAAGGTAATACTGATAAAACTCAGGTGAGGACTGCCAAGTGCCTACTGATTCCAGGTACCTCCATTTTTGGATGCCTAACCTAGGATGCTAAAAAGGACAGATGCTCAACGCTTTCCATCAAGTCACCATAAGTCTCACCCAGAATCACTAGTCACTTCAGAAAGGCTTGGCCTTTAGACTGCATGTGAATACAGGGCTTTCCAGGGCTATTTGCTTTGCTCCTCTTATGAAGCTTTCCACGTATAGTAGCCCCTCTGCCCATGGAAAAATAAATTAGTTTATTAGGTTTATTCGGATATTTAGGAAAAAAAATTGCTTTAGGTCTTTCCTCAGTCCTGGTACTTAAGAAAGAAAAGGCAGTGCTGTGTTGGAGGCTTTTCTTTCTTTCTGCTTCACTCAGCCTCATGGCTGGTTTGAGTTATGTTTGTGGTGTTGGTACAGCTACTCCATTCACTTAGAGAAGCTGTCACTTCTTTCAAGGTTTTGATATCGTGTTACCAGTGAGCTCAGAGCATCCACTGCCAGGCACAGGTGTTGTTGGCCTACTGGGCAAATGTGTCTTCAAGTATTACCTACGCTCCATAAGAGAGATCGGTGTGCTGGAAGGTACACTGATCCTTTGGCTCTCACTCCCTTGGGACAGGCTCATGCCATTCGCTTTTCTATCCACTCCACCGCATGGTGTTTGTATGTGGCCAGCCTGAAGCTACAAAAATAAAAGCTATTGTTCTGCTTTTCACCACAGCATATTTCACTTCTTGTGAAATATAAATGTCTTGGGGTCACTGTGGAAGAACAGCTTCATTTTGCAGAGAGCCGTGCCTCTCTCATCTATCCCAGAATTGCTTTGCTGAGGGAGACAGAAGTCAGGAGACTTTGTCAAAGGAAAAACCGTGTCCTGCTGACATGCTGAAGAGGGAAGAGAGTCCATGAGAATGAGAGGTCCGGGGGGGCTGTTCCCAGTGGCAAGAGATGCAGAGGAGAAGGTTTCTTTGCAAACATCAGCCAGATAGTGTGAGAGGGTAGAGGGGACTCTGTTGCTGGACAAACGAACAAGGCCAGGGCAAAGGAGAAACAAAGGGTCTGATTTGGGCATAAAGAAATGCAAATCCCTTCAAATCATGTGAATTGCCCTCAAAGTCTGTAACTTCCATTACCAGCGATGGTCAGACACCTCCATTGTGCAACTCATTTGTGCAAAGCAAACCCACTTCCTTTCACACAGGCAGTTTTTGGTAAAGAAATTTACTGGCCTTCTTGCAGCACTGGACCATGAGACATATGTGACGATGGGTCTGGTTTTAGTTCTTGAATTATCCACATTAATCACAATGTCTATTTGAAACAGCTGCTCTAAAAGGTCCCTTCAGTTCTACAGTGGAAAAATTCCAACGGCTTGTATTTTCCCTTGTAAGTTAACGTTACATGGTTTAAACATTTGTTTTATATTAATGCTCTGCTAAACAGTTCGTCCATTTGTATTGTTGGGGAGAAAGGTTTCATAGCTGTCTGCAAATGGAGAAAGCACTCTTTACAAAATTTAAGACATCGAGTCACGGTTATGAGGGATCTAAACACATCTACCACCTCCTGAATCAGTGGAGATACCATTATGATAACAGTGGATTTGGCTGTGTGTGCTCCACATGTTGGATGGGGAAACCTCAGGAAGCTGGGGTAGGTTCAGACAAGTACCTAAAAGTTTGTAAAGCTTATGCAAATGATTGAAATCTCTGAGTCTGCAAACCTGAGCTGGGCGGCTGAAGTGAAATTATCCATGTCACTACCTGCTACCATTGCTTAGACTGGAAATGCCAGAAGAAGAGCCATTGCTAATTCCTCTGTGCCTGACCCCAGATGGAACCAGAAAGCTCAGAGATTAAATGAAAATGGACAGCAAAGAAATAGCTAGAGGTGGAATATAGTGTTTACAGCTGGAGATTGCCCCAGAACCTGGGTCGGGGGATGGATCTGGATTTGGTTCCTCCCATTACAGAAATGGCAAGTTATTCCAAAAGTCAGGATCTGAAGCAGCACAGCGGTCTTTGGACCAGCAGCTTGGGTTTGGGGCCATCTCTAATATGCAATCCCTTCTGTCAGTGTTTGGCAAGCTCTCGATTAGCCAGAATCTTCTGTGAGAACTAATTTTCACTGGGCCTTTGGAATAAACAAGAGTTTTCCATTGCCCCCTCCCCTGACTTCCCCAGGCATTTTGGAAATACCTCTAATACACTCCCAGGAGGTGATCTCTAATGACACATCAGCCTCATTAATGCAGTAGTAACATGCAAATCCAGTCTGTGCTCTAAATCTTTTTTTTTTTTTTTATTTCTCCAACTCTCTGTTTAAATCCTGGCATATAAAAATCCAGCACCACATATCATGCACAGAACAGCTCAGATGATGCCAACCTGCACCATGCTTTTCATTACTGCAAATTATTTTAGTGCCCAAGCTAAATCGAAGAGCCTATAATGCTTCAGTCAGAAATTATAAAGAAGGCTCATTAAAAAACATGCACAATAGGCAGAAAAAAGGCTTCAAAATGTGTTTAAAAAAAACCCCAAACATTTTTCTCCTGAATCAGCACTGATCTTTGCTAGTTAAACTTACTTCTCATAATAGCCAACTCCAAAGATGGTCTTGACTGGTTTCCAAGCCTGTTTTCCCCAACAACACTGTAAGGTTCCAAGTTAACTATTTTATCTGCAGCCCCTGCCCACCCAGCCTCCTTTCCCCATCTTTGAAATTTGCTGTCTGATTAACGCTTTTGCAGATTTCCATAACAGCTCACAGCTCCTGGGTTTCAAAGCCAAGAAGACAAACACAGAAATAGCATCTAACAGCCTGAGCATTGTAGTTTATTTCCTGTGCAGTAGCTCTGATGGTTAGACCTTGATCTAACCATTGCATTAAGGTCTGAAATACCAATCGCAGTTATTTCTAGGCTCTTTTTTTCCTCAAAGGCATGTTTAGATACTCAAGAGTTGGTCCCATGGTCAGAGCCAGCCAGTAAGATAGAGGTTAGATGGAAGAACTAAATAGAAACTCTCTCAACAGAATTCACACAGTAGATTTTTGCTGGCAACTTTATGACTAAGGTATAATATATCTCTCGTTGAGATTTTGGAAGAGTTTGAAAACAGGAGCAATGAAAAGCATTCATGACTTGCATGATGTAAGGAGTTTAAAGAGAGTCTCTGGACCAGAAATTCAAATCTAGACTGAGCCACTTCTAAACTGGGTAGGGGCTGAATCCAAATGCCCACAAGCTCCTTCTAAAGTTGCAAGGGGAGGTGGGGGGGTAGGTCTGAATGTAGCACGTAGTTTCACCCCTAGCAAAGGAATCCCTGATTCATCACAAGGTCAGCGGGAAGACTGTTAAGCAACAACTGCAGTTTGGTGTGGTTACAAGAGCCCCAAAATCCAATCGCATCCGTGATGTAAGGAGGTGTATTTGCATGTTCCTACTGCAATGTGGACTCAGCTTTAATGTCCCTGACTCCTGCCCTTCTCTATGAACCAAAATCCTCTCAATGCCTTCAATTTTCCCATCTCTAATCAAGACCTTTGACATCTCTCATTCCCATAAGAACCTCATCCAATACACAGCCATACCTTCCTCCATGCGCAGTGTTAGCTCTGCCATTGTGATTACTGATGCTCTGTTCCAGAGGAGTATGGCAGGAAGCTGAACTCCCCCAGAAGATCCAAGTAAAGTCTCCACTGATCCTAGGAAATGTTGCCCTTGGAAAATTAAATATATTCTCCATGGCACAGATGGCATGTGCCCACCTACAGCCTTACTGTAGCATCTTCACATCAACTGTACTGAGTACAGCAGAATCAAAACTGACATCAAACTAATTGCTTTAGCAATTATAAGGCAATTAGAATAGAAGAATCACTGAGTCTTAATTAAGAAGCAGACTGAACAGGATCTAGCAGCTCCCAGTTCAGAAATATCAAAATAATCTGATATCTGTTGTCTTGGGGAGAGTTTCAGATGGCAAGGATGCATGTGTGAGTCTGTGTGTGTATGTGTGTGTCTGCTTCAGAAAAAAATACAAATGTGTAATAGTTTGCACTTGTCTCATTTGAAGAAAATTACACATGAACATTAGGCAGGACGGGATGTTCTCCAGTACTGAAAAGTCTCTTAAGAAAATACATTATGTTTCTAATGCATCCTCTGGAATGGATGTATTGCATATGAGTGGATCAGAAAAGTGGGTATAAATACATGGAGGTGAGCTGTATGGAGGATGGCCTTTATTGTTGTTGATGACTTGCAGCCTCATAATGAACCGTACGCCAGAGGGGATATAGTCATGCTGAATGTAGTATGCAATTCACTGCTTTTTACCTAAGACTGCAATCTGGTTCTGACCCAAAAGGCAGGATCTTGCCCATCCATGGTAACCTTGTTCAGTTGTATGGGTCAGCATGATTTAAACAATCACATTTTGCCTCCCTAAAATTCCAGCTCTGACTTTACATGGACTTTACATCCATCATCCTTTCCCACTTCCTGTCCTACCTGCTGTATACTACTGTTGTGCATTGTCAGGGCTTGACCCTGAGAAGTACCAAGCAGTTTTTATGAGATAATGAATGCCTTCAGTTCCCAAGACATCTGGTGGGAGCTGAGAGCACTGAGTACTTTCCACAGGTTTCTCAGCACCAGGTATGAATCAGTCCCATACTCACACTGTAAATGGTCAGTATTATGATGCAAAGAATCTTGCAGTCTGAAGGATTTTCCAGCGCTTATTTATTTACTTTATTTCCTTTCCCTCCAGGAGACAGTTGGGGAGCCCTTTTTCCTCTTGATCTGTGCTATCAAACAGCAAATCAACAAGGGCTCCATTGATGCCATCACTGGCAAAGCCAGATATACCCTCAATGAAGAATGGCTCCTGAGAGAGAACATCGAGGCAAAGCCAAGGGTAAATGAGTCTTGTATACCTCAGTGAATCCAAGTGATACTATATCTGGATTCTGCAAGTATCTCGCTACTATTTAAAGATCAGTTTGCCATTGCAGTCTGCAGACGTTAGTGTATTAAAGTGAAGATGTGCAAAACACGTGTGTAAGTGTGCACCTAGCAATCGGATCAGACAGTTGTGCACAGGAAGGATTTACCATCTCCATACAGTTACCCACTTTGAATGTGTAATTGTAATAATTTGTCCCAGGTAAACATACAGCTGTGCATGTGCTCTGTATAGGCAATGGTATGTCTCACTTTATAATGACCTAGAAAAAAGGGACAAGAGAGAGATCCAGTCTGTCTCTTGGGTGGCTCAGACAAGGGCGGGGAGTGACAAATAGATATGCAGACTGCTCGTCAGCAATGAGAAGGGTCAAAAACAATAATCTGCGACTTCGTTGCCTGTGAGAAGTTGCCAGCTGTAAAGCTGGAGGCCTGGTGTAAAGGCTTTTTAGAGGAATTGCACTGAAAAGTGATCTTACAAACTGCCTTCCCCAGGGAATAAGACAAGACTACAAAAAGTGCCTACTTGAAGGGACTTTGTTTCTGACAGAGCATGCAGCGGACAGACCTTTCCAGAGCCTGGCCAAATTCTGGTTTCAATTAAGCTAGTATAAATCTAGAGCAACCCCACTAAAAACAATGGGGCTTCTCCAGATGCGCACCACTGTAACAGAAAGCCAGATCAGGCTGCCTGTCCTGAGCTGCATCTCCGCAGATTCCTGTAACCAATTGGCCTGTAATTTACTGCACAGGCTGAGGGGGGTTAGCAGCAGGACACTAGGTATTAACTTTCTCAGCGGAGATGGTAACTTCCTATGTCTGAGCAGGAGAAGCTTTGCTGACCCTTTACATGCCAGTAACAGGAATAAAAGCTAAGTGTAAATTATGCAGCTGGGAAGAGGGTGAGACTAGGAGTTGTTCAGACTCATTGTCAACCCTTCCCCCTGCCAGGCTGCTGGTAACTGAAGTACTGCTTTAAAAGCCATCTGCACATTACACTTTAGAAGAAAAACAAGATTTCATTAAATGTTAAAGGAAAATGTGATGCGATCTGTGCACTTATACCCTGTTCATCACCCTGCACGCTGGAGGAGTCTGCTTCCCAGGGACACTCTGCAAAGGAGCCCAAGGGCTCTGGGCACCAGCCTTGAGCTCCTGTGAAAAGTCAAGGCACAATTCTTGGATGTGCCCCTTATTTCACACCTGCAAACGTGATGGTATTCAGATGCTTTCCTGACTGTGCCTGTAAATCAGGCAGTTCGACATCTTAATGATATTAATTGCACACATAATTGCACCCATAATTATTTGCATCCAAGCTGTGGGCACAAAATAGGAGCTAAGGCTGAGGTCCTTTCAGACTCATACCCAGGATGTTGGCAGACAGGTTAGGGTTGTACTAATTAGAAAGTGGCTTTTGATGAGACAGCCACCTTTCCTGCCCCATGATTGGCTGATAGGGCTTTGTATTCTGGAGCGTCTGTGCTCGCTGTTGTGACTGCAGCGTGGTCCAATCACCTGAGTATTCAGGCGGTTTTACAGCCAGCAGCGATTCCTCCTCCCCACCGTTGCAGCAGGACTCCTCTCCAACTCCCAAAGCCAGCTCAGGCGTGTCTGCACTACACTCCAGTCACACAGGCACAGATACAGCTCACATCATGCACCTCAGGGCAGTGCATTCCTGGAGTAAGCCAGCACAGCGCCATCGCCTCCCGTTTCATGGTGCCTGCTTACCCCAGTACTGAACCTGACCTGGGACCCAAAGCAGCAGAGCGCTTTTGAAACAGAGATTCTGTTCATGATGCCAGGGACGGCTGTAGCAGGGACCACTGACTGCTCCCTTGTCTCTGCAGAGAAGCCAAGGACATAGGCCACAGAGACTGAATTCTCTCGCCTGGTCCTTGCAGGTCAGGGCAAAGGCGCATTAGCTGGGGCAGCATGGGGAAGCTTGCATTGTTGCTCCCCCTGCTCTCCTGACTGAATAATTGAAGGGAATAAATAGAGGCTTCAGTCTGCAGGGCTGTAAATCAGCACAGGAACTCAGCTGGATGCTTTGTTCAGTGTGATCCGGACGCGCAGTGCATGGAACGTGCCAGTGTGAGCTCTCTGACCTCTGCTTCCTTGCTAACCAGCAGACCTGTCCCAGGGCCTCCAGCCTAACCCTGTCTCTCCCCACAGAATCTCAATGTGTCTTTCCAAGGCTGCGGGATGGACTCCCTGAGTGTCCGGGCCATGGACACAGACACCCTAAGTCAAGTCAAGGAGAAGATCCTTGAAGCCTTCTGCAAGAACGTCCCGTACTCCCAGTGGCCGAGGGTAGAAGACGTTGACCTGGGTAAAGATCTCTTTCCACTTGAATCCAACAGACCCTATTTTCAGGCTGGAGTAGTTGCTCTATACAGTACAGTGCCCAGTGACACCAAGGAGCAGCTGTCAGCCCTTGGCATCCATATGAGACAGCTGGGTGTAGCAACATTGGGGCAGACCTGGAGGAGACTGCACCTGCTCCTGAGGCGATGTGATCCCCAGGAACAAGCTGTGTGGCCACCTTCTACGTCCTGACACATGAGGTGCTGTCAGCTAAGGTGCAAGGAATCACTGCTACTTACACATCAAGTAATTGGGACAAAAGCTTAGGAGAGCCAAGGTCCCTTTTACCTGCACCTTATGAAATCCTGTACAGTACTCAACTTATCTGGCCCCTCAGAATATTACCCCTTTGTAGCTCCTTCCTCTCAGTTGCAGCCACTGGTACCCACATACAGTTGGGTAATGGACATCACCTTAGAGGTTTGGATGTTTCATTTACCGCCTCAGAGGACCTTCTCTTGTTCCCAAGAGTCAAGAGTTATCTGCACATTAACCATACCCAGGGCAGAAAGGGAAAGCTGAGAAACAGCTGTGCTCTGTGAGTTGCCCAGCAGCTGGCCTGGCCTTGGGCCCTATTCCAAATGACTTGGAAAGGTGACTGTGGCCACTGAGCGTGTGCCTGGAGGAGGGAATGACAAGGCCACTGGAAGCCAGTGTCACAAGTAGCCACAAGGGGTGCGCGCCATCCTGCCCAAACGCTGGGTGCTCGGCGGTCAACAGGTGGGCAGCTGAGCCGAGGTGGTGCTGGCACATCTCTCCAGCTCCTCTGGTAGGCTCTGCTTCTCCCCACATGGCGGATGTGTACTAGCATTTGAAGCCTACAGGCAGTCATCCCCACTCCCTGCCCACTCTGTGGTACCCCACCTCGAGTGTGGACACAGGGGCCAGACTGCAGTGCTGGGATTCATGCAGGATGAGGCCTCAGGGGTGTGCACTTGCCATGTCTCCTCAGGTGAAGCCCTCTGCCCCTCCTCAACACTATACCATCCAATGTGGGCTCAGCCCCACACACCGTTTTCGGCCCCAGCTGGGAAGTTGCCCTTGGCACTTCCCTGGCTACTCCTGAAAGGTTTCCTGCCTCAGGCTTTTGAGCAGCATCTGCCTTGCAGCTGCATGGCAGAGCAAAGCCCTCCTGAGACCTGAAGTTTGAGCCTGAAGCCCGAGTGCTCTGCAGTGAGTGTGGCATCTCCATATTAGAAGCAGTTTGCATCCCCCAGTCCCAGCTGCCTGTGCTCCCCTCGGCCTGGCTTTTCATGCTATCCTGTCTCTGCATTTAGAATGGTTTGCCTCGAGCACTGACAGCTACATCCTGCGGGACCTGGATGACACATCCGTGGTGGAGGATGGCAGGAAGAAACTCAACACACTGGCACATTACAAGGTAAACCAGCAAGGGCTTGGAGAACTTGCCTTCCTTGGAGCGCCTCTGTCCTCCGGGAGGAGCTGCGACTCCCCTTCCAAGGAGGATTAGCAGAAACAAGCAGAAAAGTTGCCATAGCTCCATGAGAGCTTCCGGGGAACAGACATCTGCCCTGGCGAGAAACTCGTTAATATTGCAACACATTGGAGCTAATTAAACGCTCTTCATGCAAAACAAGTTATGACTGACAACAGAAAAGGCTTCTATTCCCGATGGCCACCATCCACAGTGATAAACATCACGCTGCTTCTGATCCCCATTCCTGCAGAAATTGCTGGCAGAGTTGCCCGTGAGGGTCCTGAGGGCTGGGCTGGGTGAGGCTGTGGGCGTGCTGAAAAGCTGCCCTGTCAGACGAGTGAGGTTTCTGCACTCAGGATAGGAGTGCTTTCCTGACCATTTCCAACATTCAGAATTAAACAAAACCAGAAGGTTTTATTTGCTTGTTCAGCTCCACATTCCCCCGTTGCGCTGGGAACGTGCTTCCCATCACAACGTACCAGTGGGTGGAAAACCAGGAATGAAACCAACCGGTTTTATTCGTGCTGTTGTTTGTGTGACGAGAGTGTGGGGGCATCCCGGTCCCAGACAAGGCTTCTCTTGTGCTGGGGTCCCTGCTCTAAACACTTCACAGTCTGACATTAGCTTCATTTTCCCTTTGGAGTAAAGCAAGAAGTAAACAAATGGCTTCTAAGAGGTGTGATGCCATCTTCTTTTCAGGTGCTTTTTTTTCTACCTCCTGGGCATGTATCTAGCTCAGGGACCTGTCTGGCTCCTGTGCCTGAGCCTATCACCATCTGTAATGCCTTTATCCTCACAATACCAGTCTGAGGTAGGAAAGAGCTGCTATCCTTGGGAGTAGCTCAGCAAACTTAAGTGATGTGCCCGCGGTCACAGAGGCAGCCTGTGGGAAAGCAGGGAACTGAATGGGGAGCCCAGGTCTTAATGCCTGGACTGTTCTTCCTCGTGATGTGAAATGGGCAGTGGTCCCTTACCAGAGGCCCTGGCACAAAATACAGTTCTTATCTTGATGGCACAGCTTGATTCCAGTCTGCCCTCCATGCTCTTGGTAGGTCAGAGGAAATGAATGGTGCGTCTCGCCCTCTGTCATTAGCTCCTAAGGCCGGGTTCTTGTTCTCGTGCGCTAATATTGTCACTTGGACTGCAGCAGCCATCCCAGACACGACTGCATCATTAGGAGGATGCTGCCCCTCCCATATACACACACATCCGCCCCACAGAGCCGTCTCTCACCTACGAGCCCGACCCTTCTTTAATGGCCTCTGCCTCATCTGGGCCGATCCTTTCCTTTGCAGATCCCTGAAGGTGCCTCCCTGGCAATGAGTTTATCAGATAAGAAGGACTCCACGCTAAGCAGGGGTAAGCGGCTTCCCTCCCACTTTCCCTGGCTGTGATGTCAAGACATTTGTTTTTAGAGGTGGGAAGTGGGATTCCTGTTGGGGTTCGGGAGCTGTGCCTGTCTGGACCCCTCTCACCTCTGGCTGCACGGTGTGGGGTTAACCCTTTCTGTGCTGGCTGCAGTCCTGCGAGTGTCGTTGCCCCCGTGGTGTCATCCTCTGAACATTCGTGCACAGCCATTCAGGCAGTGGTGACAATCAGCCTGCCCTGCTCTCCTCTCTGCCTGGAAGGGCGGCTGACACACAGGCCAGGCGCCATCAGCCTGGGAGACGGGGCACACGTTCTAGCAATGCCTGGCTGCCTTCAGTTTCAGCTGCCTGTTTCTCTCGCTCAGGGCTGCACCATGTGGCAGACTCATGCGTTCTGACCCTCTTTGGCAGCCAAGGCCTGAGGCAAAACTGAGTACAATTAAGATTGGGGAAGGGCCCCCCTGCATTTGGCCTCAGGATTCAATTTGTGCTCTCAGCCGTGTCTGGCACAGCACCCACTTCTGAGCCAGCCTGTGACAAAGGGACAGATCACTGCCTCCGTCCTCGGGAACCCGTCCAGCCCCACAAGGGCTTCGGTGGTCTTCCAGCTGGCACTGTTTGCCCACTGGGGCCTATGATTAGCCTGATTAGACCATCAGCAAAGAGGCACTTGGCCCTGTGGAAACAGCAGACAATCAGCTCTCGTACACCCCCTCCTTCCCATTGGATTCCTTATTCCCGAGAGGCGGAGAGCCCTGGGTGACCTGACCTGGCCACAGGACACTGAAGCTGTAGGACCTCCTGTGATAAAATCTTGCCATGCACATGCAGACCGCGCAGCAGGAGTGACAGCCAGAGAGACAGAAGGACAGAGCAGGGACACTCAGAGCTCTGTTGGTGGCAACCCATGGCTTTCTCTGAACAGCAGCCAAGAGACTGAAAAAACCAAGGGAATCCAAGTCTCTGGGAGAAGTGCCACAGCAGGATTTTGGCAGGGCTGTGTGGAGGAGCCCCAGGTCTGGAAGCTGCCCTGAATCCAGTCATTTGGTTACCAGACTGGGTGGCATAAGGTCATTGCTGTCAGTGCTGCTGACTAGGCCCATATGTGTTACCTCATACTTGCATGGTTGCCCTTGAGTCAAGAAACTGTCCTGGTTCCAGGTTTCTGCTGGTATTTCACATGAGGCTTGGGGCAGAGGAGCTGTTAGCCAAATGGGTGGTTTCCAATGGGCAGATGGACGTTTCAGTGGTTGAGCCACGTGTGAGTCCCTTTGACGTCCTGACAAGCGGGATGCTTCCAAACTTCTGGTTTCAGCTTTTGAAGGATTTTGCAAAGTGCTTGCAAAAATAAAATCCCATTGGTTCTTGTGACCCGCTTTTGCTTCTCCCAGAGGTGTAGAGGAGGACTGCAAGGTGTTTATTCTTGAACAGTGTGGGTGGAGGAGCAAGGAGGGTTAGTCTTAGGAGCTGTTACTTTAGAAATATCTGAATCAACACGTTTCCTCTCCTCTGTACTGTAGAATGCTTGAGGGAACAGGGTTGCAATTCCCCCAAACTTCAGTGTGAAACTATTTGAATCTTTCACAAAGAATGCTTTTCTCCCAGGTGATTGCTAGCGAGGTTGTCACTAAACACATGATCGTGAAAACAACATTGAAAAGGAGTCTGAAACCACCTGATTACAAATCCCTTCCCTTCTCATTTAGCCAGGTCCCAACACCTGTGAACCTCCAACTCTTTGTCACTAAAGCCAAGGTAGACAAGAAGTTGATATGAAGAAACAATCAAAGCACCCCTCCACCATCTTTTAGGTCTTCTTCACACTCAGAGGTGAAGAAGGAGGACACAGGCCCAGTGTTGTTTGCCTCTGCAGAGCACTTTTAAGCTGCAAGAAGGTCACTGCACTGTTTGGGGCAGAGAGGCAGACTGTAAGGGCTGAAGTGGGAAGGACACAGAAGAGTCCAAGCGCCAGCCTTCTCCTGTGAGCTGGGGTTGAGAGTGGCTGAAGCAGGGGGTCTGGCTCGGGGAGAGAGGTCACCGCAGGCCCTTCCTTGAAGGACATACTCGGAGGCTAAAGGAGGTAGAACCTACAGAGCAAATGAACCCTGGCAGGATGCATGTCTTAGTGGGTCTCTCCTTGTAGCTACTGACCACCAGCTCAGGCTGGATATCAGGAGGCGCTACTTCACAGTCAGGGCAGCTAGGACCTGGAACCAACTTCCAAGGGAAGTGGTGCTCACCCCTACCCCGGGGGTCTTCAAAAGGAGGCTAGATGAACACCTTGCTGGGGTTGTTTGACCCCAGCATTCATTCCTGCCCATGGCAGGGGGTCTGACTTGGTGACCTGCTCAGGTCCCTCCCGTCCCTACCAACTATGAAACTAGGAAGCTTCTGAAAGCAGCAGCCCTTGCCTGCAAACAAACAGTTGCAACAGCCTTTGGCAGCCTGAACTAGGCAACACAGAGAAATCAGTTGCCTTTTCAAGATGAGGTGATAAGAGGCTGTCTCTGAAATCTGAGTCAGTTTGTAATGAGGTGCAGTCCGGCAATGATTAATGCCGAAGTACAGCCAAGGACAAGCATAATGAGGTCTATCTGAGTGAGCTGAGCTCTGGCCTGGATGCCAGAAACTCCTGGGATCTAATTGTGACTTACATGGTCTTCGGGCATGTCACTTGCCTTGGCTCCCCATCTGTAAAATGGACGTAATTCCCTTGGCAGTATTATGCTCGGGATTAGCCACCCTCCTGTGGTCCAAAAGCACTAAGTACAGCATCTGCTTTTCTCCCCACAAGCCCTTGGGCTTTTTAGTGGCGAATGCTCTAGCAGACTAAAGCAATGTGTCTCTTTCTCTTCTTTGCAGTGAAGGATTTGGATACCGAGAAATACTTCCACTTGGTAAGTATCCCATTCGCAGCATGGTCAGGGGTAATGGCTCTCCCACTGTGTGTGGCCCAAGGTGTTTTTCTTAGAGGTCACTTCTGCCATCCCTCCCCCACTTCCTGCATGTCCTCTGTGGGGAGTGTCTGCTTGGATTCAGGACCCTCTCACCAGGAAACTGCCTGACTGACAAGGTACAAATAAAGAAGGGAGAAGGCAGTCACAAATCCCAAGAACAACGTTTCACCAAGCTCTTTCTTGCGGCTGTAAAAATAATTGCTTAATGAGGGGAGTGTGGTGGGAGGGGAGGAGGCTGTGGCTAAGTGGAAGTTTTAGTGCACAGTTATGGAACGAACCTCCCTTGCAGCAGTGGATGAACATAGAAGCAAAGAGCAGAAACGCTGCGTATAGTTTATTGTCACAGGCAAGGGTAGGAATGTTTTCCATATGTACAGGACGCTCGAGCAGATGTATTTGTCAACCTGCCAGCATGCCGGCTTGGGATCAGGCCTGCCCAGGGGGCAGGTGGCCAAGACCTTTGTGGTTACTGCATTGTTTGGGTATTGAGATAATAATTGAACACACGTTACTTTTGGCAGAGAGAGGGAGAGCTGAGGCTTTATCTTAATCTTGATCATCATCTCATACATATTTCTACATATTTCACCGTTACAATGGCTGCCAATGCACAGATATGGGGAGGCAGTGGTTATGCTTCAGAAAATTGAATTCGCTGCAAAAATATAAGCTTGATCTCTGCAAAGTACTCAGTCCCTGGCACAAAGAGGTTCAGCCTGACCATTCTCTCACTTGATTGTGACTTATTTTAGCAAGAGACAAAGGGCCTAGTTTTCAGCTGGCTCAATAAGCGCAGCCTCCTTCCCTGCAATGGAGCCACAGCAATTTCTACCTGCTGACAATCTGGCCCAAAGTGGGGGTAGGTAGGTTCACATAGCCTTGATTCAAAGTCTTAGACTGATGTAAATTAGAAGTAATTGCACTGAAGTCAATGGTGTAAAACCAACAGGAAGGAGGAATCATATTCAGTGTTATGAATATGTCACTGGTGCCCTCCATTTCAGCTCTTGGACCCTTGTTATTTCAGATTATATGACAGAAGAGGAGAAAATCTTCTTTCTTGATGATGCCATCACTATGGGGCTGGAGCACTGTGTGTGATAATGGCTGATGGCTCCCTTCCTTCCATGTTCACTTGCCACTGCCCCTCAGAGGGTCCAAAGGCATGGTCGAGCCCCTACATGGACAGTATGCATCTTACATGGCTGCTGAGATGACAGCAAAGAGCAGGGATTGCCAGTGGCCTATGCTAGCTGCCTTGGAGAAACAGAGCATTCAAAAAAACAGCATGGTTCAGTGGACTGAGCATGAAGCTAGAAGCCAGACATGCCTGACTCTGAACTCCAGCTCTGCCCCTGAAACGCTCCATGAGCTTGAGCACATCACAGTACCAGTAATACTATTTCCCTGCCCCTCAGAGGGGATGAGAGTTGCTTAGTTAACATTTGCATAGCACTTTAAAGGCACTTTGTGTTGTTAAAAGTTGTAAAGAACAAGGAGGCATATATGGGAATCAGAAAATATTTTTTGCACTTTAATTCTTTCCCTACTAACATCCATACACTCAGCTAAAAGCAATGATAGTGATGAATATTTTAGACCCAGCATTCCTTTAAACAAGTTTATTCGGTAGGAGTCCTCAGTGCAAGATGCTCCAAAGGCGGGAATCATAAGTATATTTTTTTGCATTGAACCAGGTTCTTCCAAGTGATGAATCGACTGAACATAAGAAGTCCCACAGGCAGAGCCATAGAAAAAAAGTCCTACCAGAGATCTACCTGACCCGGTTGCTTTCTACAAAGGTAAGAGAAACTGGGGTTGTGTGAGTTCCAGGTAATGGGAAGCAGAAGTGCTGTTTGTAATCTGTTCTGAAAAGTGAGGTGTTATTTTAAGCAAGATCAAGTTTCTGGCCTGAGTAGAGATGGGTCCTCAAGTGTCCCATACTGTGGAGGAGATGGGAAGCCTGACTTTCTGACCACTTTCAACCAGCAGAATTTCCCGCTGAAAACAAGCCATACCCTCCTGCCTTCTCACCTGACTCTGCATTCAGGGAAGGGGCTCTGACACCTTGGAGGGTCAAAACCCAGCATTCAGATCTGGTGTTCAATTCGGGACGAAGCGGAGAACTTGTTCAATCTGGATTCAGATTTGGACTTCCCTGTGCTCTGGGGCTGTTCACATCCAGGGCTTGGCACCCATCCTCAATCCCAGCATGTTTAACTGGAGCACAGATCATAAGACTGGCCAGCAGTTTCCAGTATTCTCTTCTGTTTACTGTGCAGAACCATCACAGATGTGTGAGATCCCAGCAGCGGAGAAAGGGAACCTCAGTGCCAAAAGACATTAGATCCCAACTAAAGTTAATTATATCACCATGCACAAACAAATCTTTCCCTCTCCACTTCTGCAACTCCTTCCTCCCTGAACTTACTAAGCTGGCAGCTAAGGGTCTCCTACTTGTGAAGAACAAAAGCAGCCCTTAGGGAGTTGTAACTTGGTTTCAGTTGTCACTGCTTTCCCATTCCCTGCTCAATACTGTGTGTGTGTGTTTGTCCCACAGGGCACCCTGCAGAAATTTCTGGATGACTTATTCAAAGCCATTCTCAGCATCCGAGAAGACAAGCCACCTGTGGCCATCAAGTACTTCTTTGACTTCCTGGAAGAGCAAGCAGAGAAAAGGGGAATAATGGACCCTGATACTTTGCACATTTGGAAGACTAACAGGTTTGGAAGAGGAGACTGTTCTTTCCTTTTTTCCAGCTCCCAGGACAAGCGGATTCAAAGCATGGGGCAGAGACCTGGGTAGTAAACATGGGCCTCCCAGGGTGCTCATTAGGGCAGACAGCAAAATGAGGAGGAAAACTAAGGGTAAGACAGGTGAGAAGACCAAGAAAGGATGGGAAAAGCAGATGGGTGAAGGGGACAGCAGGTTGCATTTAGAAATCATGAGTCAGTCCCACACGCCCTGAGATGGTCGAGTACTTGGGTTCATTTCTGTTGCCTCTAGCTTCTGAACCTTTAGGGTGACATTTTCAGTCTTATCTCTGCAACCAAAAAGACTAGAAAGCTATGTGTCGCAAAAGCTGCACTGATGTGACTCCCAGAGTTGGCAGTACCGTATCATAACACTCACTATAAAGTCATGAGATTTGGCAACACAGGTCCAGCTAGCAGATAAGTAGCTGAGGCCCAGAGTGCCAAGGGGAGGGTTGGAGGTCATAAAAAGGAGCACAGAGCCTGAGGGGGAGAGAGAGACACAGCAGGGGATAAACTGGAAGGAGGCTCAGATATTTTAACTGGGGAGAAACAGAGAAATCAGGAGGTTCAGCAGAATAGAGCATGTGAACTTGGAAGAGAGGCTCAGCCCACCATCGAAGGAAAGAACAGCTACCCCTGATGTAGCTGCAGAGGGAATAAGCACCCCCAATTTGTGGCAATTAAAAAATGTCTTTTGCCTAGAAAAGTCAGTGTATGGAAATGAATGCAAATTACCTCTGAGTTAGTATAAGTGCATGCAGATTTGATTGTTAGATTTTTTTTGAGGGGCCAGGATAGACACGTTTGCTACTAAGCTGCAGAACCTTTCACTCCCAGCCACCACTTCTAATCTGGGTCCAGTTAGTGGATGGCAGTTCCCATCAGATCCTCATTCTTCAGCTTAAAAATTAAACTTCCCTTTAGCTGTAAAATACCTGCCTGCCATTTCTAGCTCAGCAGGGTGAGGAAAGCACATAGTTATAACTGCAATTAAATAAGAAGCCTTGTTTCCATTCCCCCCCCCCCCACACACACACTTTTTATTCATTTTCTTTCCCTGTTGCTTCCCCATCACTGCTGTTTCTAATTCTTTTGTTGTGAGGGAGTGACCTGGAGAAGTCCATTTGACCCGTGTTTCTGATGTCTTCCCTTTGCAGCCTACCTCTGCGATTCTGGGTCAACATCCTGAAGAACCCCCAGTTTGTTTTTGACATCGACAAGACTGACCATATTGATGCCTGCCTCTCCGTCATTGCCCAGGCCTTCATTGATGCCTGTTCTCTTTCCGACTTGCAGCTGGGCAAGGTACAGATTGGCAGAGCCCCTCCCCACCCACTCCAGCTCCTGCTGAGATAGACAACCCCCTTTCAGCGTCGGGAGAGCTGCAGTGGGCAGCAAGTAAAACTGTCATCATCACTGGATGTTTCATTCACCCCAGTTTCACTTCAGTGACTTCAGCCAAGTGACTCTGGATTTACCCTGGTGGAAGTGAGATAAGAATTAAAATCATTAAAGAGTGCTGGTAGCTGGTTTGCAATCAGGCCTCTTTAGAGCTGGTCTACACTTAGAAAGTTGGGCTTGGTATCCATCGGTCTCAATAGGGCCTGGTTTACACTGAAAAAGTTTTGCTAGCCAGTCAACATAGCCATGCCAGGAAAGGCCCCACCATATGTTGCTAGAGGTCTGCTGGAAAGCTCTTCTAGTGCAAACACAGTTTAGCTTCATCTGCAGACCCTGTGTACCTGATTCTGCTTGATGGTGCTGGTTTTACCCTAGTGTAGCACCGCTGTTTTTAGAGAAGCTGCTCCTGATGCACACTGATTTAGAGAGGCCAGGCTCCAGGCTGAGATGTCAGTCCTCCCCAAGATTGTATGTTGCTGAGGCTTCCTTTTGCACAGTTTTTATTCCTTTACTTCAATCACCATTGCGATTTTGGACCTGTTATGTGGCTTGACCTCTACTGGCCCGAAACCCTCCACCCCTTTACCATGTGAACAGTTTAAGTGAAAGCCTGGAAGTAATGGACTCTAAGCGTGCAACAGCCTAGGGAGTTAGGGGTTGGTTCTCATCTCACTTACACCAGCTTTATCCCCAGTATAACTCTTATTTTGCCCCAGCCTGAGATCAGATCCAAGGTCTGTATCTGAGTAAGCCAAAAGTTGGGGGAGGTGGGGGGCCGGTGAGAGAGAGATTGCTCTCTCTATGGTTCAGTGTTGACATATGAAACTTCCCGACGTAAATAAGTTTTATGAGCACAGGTTTAATTCACTGCTGTTCAATGCTGGCACGTGTTCAGCTTGTGACGCAGAGCCACCCCTCCGTGCTGGGTGCCAGAGCAGCACATTCCACCTAAATTGAAAGCACCAGGAAATCTTTACCAGGAGAGATTAATACTGGAGGAAGATCTAATGAGCCCTTGATTTTTGTTTGTTTGGGTTTGTGAACATTTTTTGGCCGCTTACAAAACACCTACCATTTGTCCTTGTCAAGCTGTCGATTCAGAGAGGAGAGGTCAGGCAGGGTCAGGCAGCAGATGGAAATCTCTTCAGAACAATAACTGGAGTTTGGGGATTGTTGAGTAATGTGGGAAGAATAAAGCTCTCATTTACTCAATAAGAATAAAAATGAGGTGTCCTGACTATGCAACATGTCACCTAACCCCCCCATGGGCCCAACGCACTGACACCAGCTGGATCCCAATGCAGTTTTATGCTGCCTGTGGAGCTGCTCCCATCATTAACTAGAGTGTGGCGTGTGATGGCAGGGCAGCTAAGGTGTCTCACTGCAGCTCTGGAGGCACAAGTCCAAGCCCTAGTCTAGTCCCAAGCCAAGGACTGCACGTATCTGAACCATTTGTAATGGGGTATTTGGTCATTCAGGCTGAGAAAGCAAAGGTCACATCACTCCCTTGTGTACCATTGGCTAAAAACTGGTGTGCTTTACCCACACTAGCCCAATGGGCTATTAGCCTTGGACTGAACTGGTGTGAGCTCAGACTCAGGTCTTCTGTATGGTGCATATAATAAACTGGGATACATATTCCTTGTTCCAGTTTCCCACTGAAAAGACGCTTTCTATATGCAGAAACTGAGGAACAGCACAAACAGGTTGGGGTTGGTTCCTTTGCAAAGGAAATGATATTCACAAGGAATATGAATAGACTGAATTTCTGCAGTGCACTCATATGAGATCGAAACCTGATAGGGGGTGTTAAATGCTGTTAACGTAAGGGGTGCCTTGTAGCATATTACAGCAGTGCCCATAGGCCGCCAAGTCACTGCTAAGTGCAATTCAGGGACTTGTCTTTTCCCTGGGCTAGGTGATCAGCTGGTAGCTCTCCCATAGTGTCCTTACACTTAAGTGTCAGAGGTTGGGACAGGCACCAGTTTACTCAGGCATCTGTATGAAGGAGGCTATGAAAGGACTGCACTATTTCTGATGGCTCACTAGCAAGGCTAAGATGGTATTGTCAAAATAGACATGCTTCAGATGCAGTTGCTACTTTCCCTCTGCTAATTTGCACACACACACACAATGAGACAGACGTATCATTATAACAAATTAAAAATAAATTAAATCAATTCTATTAAAACCTGAGTCAGTATTTTACCCTCGAAAGTGCCAAGGGGACGCTGAGGGCTTGAGTTTTTTGAACAAGCTGGACCTTGTGTGTGTGTCAATGTAAACAATACCCTGATTGACAGGCCCAGTGTCAGCAGTTGTACATGCAGATTAGTCACACAATTAAGAACTCTCCACACCATTGTTTAAAATCAGCCCCCAACCTCCCCAAATTGATCTGTTTCCTAAATGTGGATGTAGATGAAGATTTTGTTTCAAGGCAAGAGCAGTGCAGAAAACTTTCAGTCTTGGAGCCAGCACAAAATCAAATCTCTCTCTCCCTCTAGGACTCACCTACCAATAAACTACTGTATGCCAAGGAGATTCCGGAGTACAGGAAGATAGTGCAGCGGTATTACAAGCAGATCCATGACATGCCGCCCCTCAGCGAGCAGGAAATGAATGCACACCTGGCCGAGGAGTCTCGGGTAAGAAACATGCCAAGCTGTAGCAGAGCTAGGGGATGCCGAGTCCCACACCCAGTGGTGCCAAACAGACTTCACTACATGTTCTCCATGCTGCTGAGTACTCCTGTCCTGATTGCTGAATTGGGAGCCTGTGGACGAGGCATGCAGTGATCAGCTCTGCAGTGCTGGAAGTTAGGGACTACAGCAGGTGCTACAGTACTGAACCTCACCTGTGCTAAATGGTGAAGGCAAAATCCTTAAAGGAACCATCTCTTGCACTGGGTCTATAACCTACAGCCACATCAGCTAACCCAGCTTTGACTACTTGTGCACTGTAGTTAATGCTCAAACTGCTGTGGGATGTGGACGTACCCAAGCTAACATTATGTAGCTTGGGCACTGGTTGTGGTCTAGTGGCAGCAGCACTGAGCTCAGTGCCAAAGAGCCTAGAAACTGAGAGCTTGGAAGTATTGGCTTTTCTTGGTTTCTGGTATGCCCAGCATCTGCTGATCCTAACTTCAGAGCAGTCCCTCTGGTGGGCTGCCATGGACCCCAGAAGCCTAGACTCCAGCACAGCACACCAGATGGGTTAGCAGAGAGCCACACTTAGTGAGCAGGCAACAGCGTCTGCAGCTGTCAAACCATGGCTGGGTTCTGTGGGAGCTGTGTCAAAATCAGGCCATCTGTATAAAACATTTCAGCTTCCACAGCTGGCCAGTTCCAACAGAAAATATGTGGTCTGGGCATTTCTGATCAGCTCCGGTGCTTGCTCGCCACTGTGGAGCACCTTGAGATCAAGGAATTAGCAATGCTACACAGAGATACTGCAGGCCAGATTCACCCCTGGCATAAACAAATGCAACTCCCATCGATGGCACCTATTTGTACCTGGAACACACTTTGGCACCAAGTCCCCAGACCAGTATTAACATACCTTGAGTAGCAAAGAAGGGAAAAGGCCATGTTGAAACAACGTGAACTTAGAGCAAAAGCAGACCTGCCCCATTGATTAGCTCGGCTGACCACTTGTGGCATGCTAATACTCCTCCCATTTTTCTCTTTTCATGAAGAAATACCGGAATGAGTTTAACACAAACGTCGCCATGGCAGAAATCTACAAGTACGCCAAGAGATACCGTCCTCAGGTGAGCGGCTTTGGTTGTTTAGGGAAAGCAGTGCTCCATACCTGGTGTGTCTGGGGAAAATACCTTTTGTGGGTGATTGGTTGTGTCTCATTAGACCCTGGAGCAACAACCCCAGGAAGACACCACCTCTGTTACGGAGCACCCTGAGCTCAGGGCCCAGGATGGCCATATTTTCCTAAAATGTCTTTCTCCTCCTCCTCTGGCCTCCTCAGTTGTCTCCCCAACATACAGTTATTTACAGTTTCCATGGGAAACCCAGTATTTCATGTCTTTTGTCAGATCAGCAGCAGGTTAAGGACACTACCACTGACCACTCAGCCTGAAAATTAGCTTGCAAATTCTGGTGTAAGTGCAGGTGTGGGGGTGTCTGCCTGACTGCATCCATAGACCAGGAGCCAGACACATAGGTGCCTTTGTGCTGCAAACACTGGATGTGGACATAAAGGTCAGGCCTAAGTGGTCATAACAAGGCCTAGTGGGCTGGCCCCACAGGCTTCACGTTTGCATCCAGTAGGGATGAAACCTGTCAGAGAGAGGGCACCTGAGTTTGCTTGTGAGGGACTTGCCCTTCTGCTCATGCCCCACACTGAAGTTGGCAGGGATCAGTGGGATTCGTACAGAGCTGGAGGGGGAGCGGCAAGTTCTAGGGACCCAAGAGACGGGGAATGAATTTCTTGGTACTCCTGCCCTTGCAGATTGTGAATGCCCTGGACTCCAACCCCACGACGAAGCGCACACAACTGCAGCACAAGTTCGAGCAAGTGATTGCACTCATGGAGGACAACATTTATGAGTGCTGCAGTGAGGCTTAGCTGGCGTGTGAGACCAGAACTGCTCCTGGAAGTGACCTTTTCTCCAGTGCACTGTCTCTGCTAAGGAACATGCCTTTCAGTGACATCTCTATATTTAGATAGATACATATTTGGTTGTGTCATTTGTGGTCATTCTGAAACCCAGCCGGTGGCAGGTGCACACACCTGCTGAGATGGGCTGGCGAGGAAGGAGACACTGCCTACAGCTTTTCAAAGAGCTCAGAATCCCTTTCATTATCTGCACTGCCTGGCACCCATAATTTATTTGCTCTTTCAAGCCAGAAATGGAGAGGTGATGCTCGCAGTGAACTGACTACCTGCTTGCAAGCAGCCATTGGTTTCCTGTGTTCCTGTTTCTAGAGAGAAATGCCTTGTGGACTAGCAACAGAGTTATGGAAGTGGTAATGATGGACATGAGCAGTGGGGCAGCTGCAGGAAGCAATGAACAGAGATATCAAGGGCCATCAGGGCTCCCATTCACAATGTCCCTCTGACATCTGTGTACTTTAAATACCAGGGAATCTATTTACTGTACACTCTCTGCTGCATTAGGTGTATTTTGTGCCTTTTATTTTTGTACTGTATGTTTAAACAGAACCACTCCTTCATCTGAGACTTGTGCGATATGGGGAACTCATGGACTGGGCAATGTGATTGCTTCCTAAGTAGTCAAGACATGTGAAAGCACTTTACCCCTAACAGAAGTGGCTGTTATCTAGCTGGAGGGATTGCATTGTACATTAGGCAGCATCACAAAAGAACAAACCAGTGCAGCTGTTCCCACTTCCCCACGTTTCCCAGATGTTTCTGCACACACTGAACTGGAGTTTACAGCGGAATTGACAAATCTTCCCTAAATAGCTGCCTTTCACCCCTGTGGTGACAGGAATAATTTACCCACAGTAGGAAAATACAGATGATTGGGTCAAAGGGAAAACTATCCTTCCCTTTATTACATCTTCTCTATGTGAGCAGGCTCACACACCACTCCCTCCCACCCCCACCTCCAACCAAATTCTGTTCTCAGGGCAGATCTAGAGTAATGCCATTGACTTCAACTGGACTTATTTCACATTCACACTATTGTCACAGAACAGAATTGAGCTGACCTCTGAATGTCAAGTAGGTATTTAGATTTCTACCTGATCTAGGGTGGCTGCTACAAGGTTGATACAGGCCTGATCAACACGTTTTTGGCCTCCGAAGCAAAGAGGAAAGGTGATATTCTGTTCTGCCTTAAACCACAGCATTGATGGAGTTCCACAGGTATGATGCTGGATTAACACCTTCACCTCAATGCAGCTTTTCTCTAGTTACTCTGGATTTACACAAGGGCAGAGTTTCATCCTCATGCAGGGTCCTAGTATCCCTTCAGCCCATCTAGCTGCAAAGCCAGGAGCTCCAGGCCTCTTGGCCCCTTCTTGCTGGGTGGGAAAGGACCACATGCATCCCAGCATTCATCCTGGGCTCCTCTTTTACACAGATAAAATTTTACATCTCCAAAGCCTGCACTCACCTCCCAGAAAAGCCAAACTAACCTTGAACCTTTCTCCCTGGCTCTAGCCTTTGCTGATGGCACCAAACTTTGAATGCGAAATTAAAAGCAAAACTACTACCTCGCCAAAGGCAGGTTTCAAAGGGGAGTCTGCAATCCTCATTAGCAGCCAGCTGATCACTTGGATAGGAACAAACCAGCCCTTGAGCTCCTTGACTCCAACAGAGATCCTCCTGGAGGACTCATTGCCATGAACAGTTGGGCTTTGTTTTCCTGTAGCTAGCGATTTAACAAGTTGCACGCATACTCCAGTGCATTTAACAAATGGCTTGCCCACAAGAGCAGAGAAGCACTAACACTGTGGAAGTTCAAGCCTATTTTCTGAACGAGTGGCTTCAGAACAGAATCTTTAAGGATGTAGCTGGGCTACACGCTATTGAGAGAGAGAGATTTCAAAAAAAAAAAAAATTACTTTTTTTTCCTTTTACAAACTGTGAATAGCTGCCAGAAACACACACAGAAGCGATGGGGAAGCTGAAGGTGACATGTATCAGTGGAGAGAGAAAGAAGGGTTTGCATTTTGAGGAAGGAGGGGGCTTCATGCGGGGAGGGCCCCATGTCACAACACTGGAAAACAGCTGGGCTCCTTAGCACTTGGCATCAAGTGCTGGGCATGGCTTGGCTCGGCTCTGGCTGACAGGATTGGAGATCACATGCAGTGCGGCCTATGCTTTATTCAATTCTTTTTCCAAAGCAAAAAAAAACAAAACAAACCCACCAACCATGCTCACATACCCCACAGACCCCAGGAGTTAAAATATTTGCTAAAACCATTTAGGGTCATTACTTCCAAGCCCAGAAATTTGAGGGTTTCATCATGTTGCCTCAACCCCATATCCTTTGTGATCTGCTTTTTTATGGCGTGGTGGCATTGTGGGTGTGGGTCCCTTCCCTGCTGTTTGGTGGAAATGGCAGATTCTTTGGAAACTTCTCTTTGTAATAAAACAAGGTGCTCAGACTTGGTGTGGGGAAGGTTTCTGCCCATGAGCCTTGAGAAGGCCACAGCCCTGGCAGACGGGATGATGGAAGTGAGTAGATAGGTGCACATACTATGTGAGCAGGAGCAATGGGCTCACCCTTTCCATTCACTGGATCAGAGGTCAGGCTTTGCAACTTAAAGGGTAGGGGCAGGCACTACAGGATGTTGTTAGGGAAAAAAGTCTGAACTTCCTCCATGAGTCTGGTTTAAAACTTACAAAGGCCCTGCCTTCCCCTTAGTACAACACTGATACTTCCCTTGTGCGCAGGTGCTTGTGGCTGCACTTCTTGCATATCTGCTTCTGCCCAGAATGCATCTGCTCTGCATGGTTTTCAACACCAATGACCTGTGGGGGTCAGCTAAAATGCATGCATCCTTCTTAAGGATCATTGCTGCTCACAGCCCTTGAAGCTGTTCCTGTCAACAAGGGCTTCTCCTTTCCCACAGGCAAACAGGCTCAGAAGATCAAGGAAAGGAAAACACTGACTATTTGGTTACTTTCCAGGCTGGTCACCTTAAAAGGCCTGGGAAGTGGTCCATTGCTGCTTAGCACAGGGCCTCCTGGTGGGAGAAGGGAAGGCAGTACACAGGCGTGGACACATACTCTCACTTCCCGTCCCCTTCCTGCATTGTCCTACCCTCACGTGACATTGTTGCTGGCACTTAATGACTGCAAAAAACAGGCTTACACATCTCAGGAGTTTTAACTACAACTAGAGGTCTTGGTATTAGTGGAGCTCCCCTGCAAGGAGAATGCAAACCTCAATCCAATTAAGGATGCAGCAACATGACATTGAATTTGAACCGAGAGAAAAAGTGAGTTCATTCCACTCACTCGAGCCCCTACAGAATGAGGCAACAAAAAAATTAGTTACTCTGCCTAGAGGGGGAAGCCTGGTACGGCATTAACAAGGCCAACTGAAGATTATCTAAAGCCTCTTTAGGCACCGAGGCCGAGAGAAGGCAAGTTCTTCTCCCTCCCAGCAAAGCCTGACCCTTATCACTACCTATCTTCCCCCTGAAAACTTTTGCATAATGTACAACAGACAAAAGCAAGCTAGACATTTGATTTCTCCCAACAATTGCTCCAAGTTCAGCGATATCAGCCTCCAGTATTAGAGCTTTCCCTTATGGCACCCTCACCAAGGTGATTGATGGGCACTAGAAGCCAAGAAAGGTCTGGAGAACAAAGTGCAGGTAGGGTACAACTTAACCAGTTTTCATGCAAGTGATACCTGCCATGCCCAGCCAAGTAACCCTTTATTTTATTTTATTAGGGTCTACTACAGGACATGTAAAGGTTTCTCACTATGAGCCCTTAACAGGTGCTTCGTCCAGGTATAGATTGAAAGCAGCTTTTACAGCCCTCCTGTAATCCAAGCTGATCAAGGTATTAAACACAAGGACAACAGTGAGGTCAGCTGGTATAGTGGCAGAATCCAGGCCTCCCAGGATTTCACCAATGGCAATTCCCTCCTCTTGCCCAGGCCTTGCCAGTCCTAGCAGGAAGCTAGCTTCTAGGGTGTCCTAGGCAAAGGTTTGCTTGCAGCCCTTTGGCCATGCCAGGCTACAGTCAAGTTAAACCTCACTACAGCACAGCTAGTTTGGGGATGGGAGACTTACCTTTTCATAACCTCTAGACTTTGCCATGAGCAGCATGTAGTTAAGGGGCTAATGGGTTCATTAGGGTCTTGAGAGAATGGGGGTGGGGGAACCAGAAGATGAACATGAGCCACCAATGCAATGCCACAGCTGGTAAAGCAAACCAAACCAAACTCTGGCTTGCATCCATAGACACTTTGAGTAAAAAGAAGATCTCAGGATGTCATCCTCCTGCTGTACTCAGCCTTGGTGAGGCCACAGCTGGAGTACTGCATCCAATGCTGGGCTCCACAATTCAAGAAGGATGTGGAGAAGCTTGAGAGAGTCCAGAGGAGAGCCACGTACATGATCAGAGGGCAGGAGAATAGGCCCCGTGAAGAGAGGCTGAGAGCCATGGGATCTTCAGCCTGGAAAAGCTCAGGCTCAAGGGGGACTTGGTGGCTGCTTACAAGTCCACAGAGCACTCCAAGGAAAAACAAGGACCAATGGTCTTAAAACACAGTCTCGGATGAGTTTAAGGTGGACATAAACTCCACCCCCCCCTTTACAGTCCACCCCCCAAGACCTGAATAGACTCCCTCCAGAAGTGGTGCAGGGCACTTATTCAAGAAACATTTGGGTGTATATCTTGCTGGGATCCTTTGACCCTAGCAAACTTCCTGCCCCTGGGGCAGGGGGCTGGACTTGATGATGATGATGATGATGATGATGATGATGATGATGATGATGATGATCTTTGAGGTCCCTTCCAGCCCTAATGTCTATGACTACCCCCTTCCCCAGAGTAGGGGTCAGAACATAGCTGCAGTCCCACATGCTGGAGACTCCCCTACAAAGGGGTTGCCAGTGCTGGCACTCGCCACTTGTCTAGCTAGCAAGACTCAGTCTCCGCAACTGGGCTCAAGCTCAGTCTAGTCTGGTATCCCAGCAAAAAGGAAAATAGGACACACGGGGAGCTAATACTAGGTCTCCTGCAGTTCCCAGGGTACCTGCAAGACAGGCATGAAAACCATTACTCACAGGAACAGTTGACTACCTTTAATGGAAAACAAAGTAATAGGCACACAGTTAAAACCAGTTTGCTTCAGTCAGAGAGATTAAAAACAGAGCGACCCATGCATAGCCAGGATCAAAGCAGTTGAGGAACGTCATTAAAACACTGGTCCAGATGGAGCCAAGCATCAATCCATCTTCCTCAGGCAGGAGCAGCCATTGTCCAAGTATTTCCCATGCCCCTGCCTGCCCCAAGCGTACTTCTGGAGTCAGGAGACTCTAGCCTGCTTTCTTGCCAGGCTTGCTGCCAGCTTTGGTGGATTTCCCTTCTGCATCCTCTTTGCCAGACTGGGCACCTGGGGCTGCCTCCCCCTTCTTCCCTTTGCCTTTCTCAGCGCCCTTTGCCTCTCCCTTCCCCTTCACAGTGGTTTTCTTGGCAGCAGGAGCCGCCTTGGCTTTGGCTGGTGCCTTCTCACCCTTTGTCTCTTTGGGTTTTGTAGGCTTCTTCGGCCTAGGAGCCGCCTTGGCTTTGGAGGAGGTAGTGGCCCTCTGGGCTCCTGCCTCTGCTTTGGAGGGGCCACCCCCTCCTGGGGGAACCTTCTCTTTTCTGGCAGCTTTCTTTGCCTCACTGGTTGCTTTCCCTTGAGACCCCTCTTTGGCACGCGGCTGCTTCTTCACCGGCACCGCTTTGCCATCAGAAGTCTTTGGCTTCACTGGAGCTTTCTGCTGGCCCTACCAAGAGAAGGAGTTTGAGGCGTGTTATCGCAATAGCACATGCTCACTTAACCAGCCACAAGGCCATAGCAAGGTGAGGGAGCGGTGGGTTTAATAGACAGCAGCTTTGAATTCTGCCCTCTGTTTCCATAATGGAAAACACGCGTGCTGGAACAAAGGAGATCAAGCACACCCCCTCCCCCCAAATTTCCTTCACAGCTTGGAAACGAGTTAATACTTCAGGACTCCGCAGCAGGAAGCCGCTTCCTTGCCAATATTCCTCACACACAACTTTACAAGAGCAGCTGCTCCCAAGCTCTTCCCTTTGCACTGCAGTTACGAGGCTCATCAAGGAGATGGATGGCAGCCAGTACTTACATCGGCAAGTTTTGCCTTGGGTTTCTTCCTCTCAGCTTTGGGTTTCCCCTCCATTGCATCTCCTGAAAGGAAATGTTGGGGGAAGATGAGTTGGTTCTTCCCACACATTTGTCCACTCCATGCAAGGCTATAGCCCTCCCCACACAAATAGCTTCACAGGAAAGGTGCCCCCTTGTACAGCGGGCTAGCTCCAGCACGCCAGGAGATGTGGGCATCAGTAAGGAGGAGTGTGGGTACTGCAGACTCCCTCCTGAGGGCACGTAAAGCAGCCAGCTGAACACTACAGCATGGGTTTAGTGGAGGTCAGCAGAAGCAACCAGCTATTTTTGATGCTTGCTTTCAGAGCCACTGAGGCTCAGGCTATGCTGTGTGGTCGTAGCACCGGTGAAGTCAGGTCAAGAAGTAGGCGCCTAGGGCCACAGCCAATAAAGGACTCGAATGTCAGCTTGTAGGTCCAGAGTGGAGCCCAGAGCCCTGCCAGAGGTACCAGAGTGCCTGCAGGAGGCGGGAAGCACCTCAGGACAGGATCCAGTCAGCACCGAGCTGGCTGAGCGCTGGGTTGCTCCCAAGGAGGGAGGAGAGCAGACAAGGCCTACACGCCTTTGTGCGCCTCAGTCAGGGACCCCACACAGGTGTGAGCCAGCGACTAGCCTAATGCAGGAGGCCCTTGCTCAGCCCGGCCAGAGAGGGGGTTGAAGCCCCCCCCAGGCCCAGGAGGGGCTGGAACTCGGGGCTCACTGCCTTGGGCAGCAGCTCTGGCCACTGGCATAGCCATGAAGGGGCACAGCCCAGCACCAATGCTGCGTCCAGGCACAGACTGGAGGACGCCGTGGCCATCGCTGCATGCAGTAAGGAGTCCAGGCCTGCAGGGGCATGTTGGGCAGCCTCAAGCAGTTATCAGCTCAAGACTCTGGGCAGGATCCTAGGTTCTGGACCCCGACTTGCTTTGGGGTGAATGAGGCACGGAGCTGCGCAGCTCCATCAGCCTTGGGCAATTCTGGATGTGCTGATGCAGCTGCATGTGCCACCAAGCTCCAAGGTCCAGCAGAAAGGTGCCCCAGGGCAGTAGGGAGGGGGTCAGGCACTGCAGGGCTGGGCTGCCACTGAGCCACGATCACAACCTTGGGACCCAAGAGGGACCAGGGTCTGCTTAGGCATTTGCTACTTCCTTGGTCAGGTTTGCTGGAGAGCCAGGCCCCAAGGGCTAACACCAGTGCTCTAAAGAGGCATGTCAATTCACCCAGCAGCCTGTGCCCATTGCCAGCCTCCGCAGAGGGAGCCCAGCACTGGAGGGGGAGAAAGGGGCCCTCTCACCTTTATTGCCAGCTTTCCCAGCAGCTGCTTTGGGTTTTTTTGTTCCTGGTTTCCCCGGTTTGGGGCCCTTTCCTTCTGCTGGATCTAGCTTTCCCGATGCTTTTTTAAGCTTGGGCTTCTCAGGTGCTAACTAGTAAAAAGCAAGAGCAAAGCAACAATCACTGCATGCAGTGCCAGGCTCAGCTGCTGGGGGAGCACACTTGGAGCCAGGCACCAGGTAGGCAGAGTTCAAAGGCTGACACCAAGGAGAGGCAGGCAATTTCCACCAGCCCATCCTCCTGGCAAAGCTTCTGTAGGCATCATACAGCTTCCAGCCCGGCCACAGACCATTGTTTGGATGGGCAGCTCCCATTGCCCCGGCCACCCAATAGCCCTGTATGGGGCAGCTGGCTGCGTCCCAGGACACCCAGGGCCCCATGTCATCCAGTCTTTCCATGGCCAAGGCACATCTACCTTCAGCCTGAAAAACATCATTATGGGATAAGCCACGATTTCCGTGTAACCGTGATCGTCGCTCCCACTTCAGGAGAGGGGCACTTGCCCCATTGACCTTCCTGAGGCCCACAGCCCTGCCTGCTCGTTTCAAGGGAGCAGAGACTCCCAGCCAGAAAGGGGGTTACCTCATTCACCTGGCTCTTGCCTGCCCAGCTGCTCTACAGCAAGATGCCATCTTTCCCAGGACATGCTGGGTCCAGCCCAGGTTTGGGGCCTGGGCATCCAACACCATGCAGCCCACGGCAGTCAATCCAGCAAGCAACTCACCTTAAACCTTCCTGTGGCCCCCAAAGCAGAGGAGTTCTGGGGTCTCACCAGGCACCCATCCTTAAGGCCCTTGGTCAGGGCCTTTTTCAGCAGGTATTTCAACCGGATTGAGTCCACGGCAGGGTACTTGGTGAGGATATAGCGCTTGATGGCAATGACCGAGGTGCCCTTCCGCTCGTTCTGAGCCTTCAGCGCTTCAATCACCATGCTGAGCGTCGGCGGGTGGCTGCCCTTGCTTTTGCAGTTAAAGATGCTGGACAGCCTGGCCACCTTGGCTGAGCAGGAGAGAGCATGGGGGAAGAGGACAGTTACCATCACGCTCAGGAACGTGGCTCGCCTCCGTTCATAACGAGAAGATACACAAGCAGAAAACCCAAGGCAGTTATAACAGCAGTAGCACCTGCCACCCTCAGCTCAAGTCAGGCCCCTTTTTGACCAAGGCCCGTGGGCAGGTCACGCTCTGCCTCGAGGTCTTCACAGACCAAAGAGACAGCCTTTGCATTTGCAGGGGGACGTGAATTAGAGACACTGAGACTTAGGGGAGGTTTAAGTATCAGCTCACACCAATTTCCACATCCATTAGGAAGACAAATACCTTCAGCAGTCTGGCCTTGACCTCACAAGAAGCCTGCACACAGGCTTGAGATCAGCCTGGGGAGCCAAGTCCTCTCTCCTTAGCCACAAGGACATTTTTCTCCCTGGGAAGAGGCCCCACTGGCAGGCTCTTCTTCAGAGCAGAGCACAGATGGTGACCTGGCAACACTGAAAAAGGCTTGGAGAAACTTAGCTAGTGCTCCAGGGTCTGTCCACACCCATTCTCCCATCACTCAGAAAGGACTCAGGGGGTTAATTTAGTTACCTAAAATCCACCAAAACAAGCCACATTCAAGCCCCCCCACCCCCAAGAGGCTACTTTGAATAAAATAATAATGACAGTTTGATCCCTAAGAGGATTCCCTTGCACTGAAGGGATTAGAGCTCGAGATTCATATTCAGAGGAGTCAAAGGACACGCAAGAGAGAGACAGCCAAATCCTGACCACCCAGATGGAACGGGGGCCTTACCTGGCTTGGAGGCCATTACAACAACAGCCATTGCTCACAGCAGACTTCCCAGTCTGCTGCTTCACATGGCAGCCCAGCCCTGACTGGCTGCAGAGAGGATTTTATTCACAGGTTCACCTCACTTTCCTGCTAATTTCTCTGATTAGCATCTTAATTGAGAGGGCTGCAGCCGGCAGCTGCTAATTATTCTCATTCAAGTCCCCATGCCAGTGAGATTGGGAACAGGTGGCAGCAGCAGGGCTGCGTTTAGTTTGCCAGCTCTGTGGGACAGGCGAGCGGGTGCAGCGGAGGACTCCAAACCTAAGCCATCTCCGCCGCTGACCAAACCATCACCTTTCATCTGCGGGTGGCATTCAAGTCCCGGGATTCACTGGAGCAGGTGCAGCCGCGCAGGGCGTCAGACCCTGGCACCAAGCGGCTGTGGGATGCCTGGGCGGGGCGAGTCTGTCCACGCACGCCCCGGGCAGAGGTCTGTGCTGTGGGAGCCCCGAGCTGCCCAGTGCAGCTGTCCTCTGTGCGCAGAGACCGACTAAGGAGGCAGCAGGGGAAATGAAGGAGACTGAGGATGAGCTGGGAGTTGTTGGCAAAGAGCACCCCAGGCTGGATGAGGCCAGAGTGTCAGTCCTGTTTTCCCTTCTCCAGGGGCACAGGAGGCTTGTGCCTGCATCCTGCTCGCTGGCCTTGCCAGCCGCTCGCCCCAGCGGAGCCAAAGCCCTGAGCACCGCACCAGAAACACTCAGCCCTGGACTAGGTCCATAATGAGTTTGCTGGCTCTGTCGTAATCCCATTTGTCTAATGCATCTTGGCAGTCTCTGAGCTCCAGGGGCACCCAGATGGGAACAGCAAGGATGTGAGAAACCAGGACTGGGAAGCTCCAGCAGGAGCCTGAGCTGCTCCTGCTTATGCGTGTAAGTGGAAAGTGCCAGTGCTGGCCAGAGGCCGGTCTCTGTAGGCAGGTAACTCAGCAGCTCAGAGAGAAAGAAAGAGAGAGATTGCATGAGCTAAAGGGAGCATGTGCTCAGACAGAAGGAGCAAATGAGACTTCCAAACTAGCGTTTCAGACAACCCCAGGGTGGGTCCATACTGTGTCCGCAGAGGTCCTGGGACCACTGCTAAGAGACCTGTCCTACCCCCTGCAGGTGTGTTGCACTCTGAAAATAACCTGTGCGTTTGCTGTTCGAGGGGTGGTGTGCCTATCCCATAATGATCTCAGGAGCAATTCCTGGACTGAGATCCTGGGAGCACCCCAGACCACACCGTAAAGCTACTGCACAGTGTTTTGGGGGGTGAACGTGGAGCAGGATGAACATGGGCCGGCAGTGTGGGGAGGCAGTCAAGAAGGCCAACCGTACCCTGTCATGCATGCACAGATGCATCTCGAGCAGGTCCAGGGAGGTGATCCTCCCCCTCTATGCGGCACTGGTCAGGCCGCAGCTGGAGTACTGCGTCCAGTTCTGCGCGCCACACTTCAAGAGGGACGTGGACGATATGGAAAGAGTCCAGAGGAGGCCACTCGTATGATCAGGGGTCAGCAGGGCAGGCCTTATGAGGAGAGGCTACGGGACCTGAACCTGTTTAGCCTCCACAAGAGAAGGTTAAGGGGGGACCTTGTGGCCTGCTACAAACTGGTCAGGGGGGATCAGCAGGTATTGCGGGAGTCCCTGTTCCCCCGTGTGCTGCCAGGAGTGACCAGGAATAACGGTCACAAGCTGGCCGAGGGTAGGTTTAGATTAGATATTAGGAGGCGCTACTTCACAGTCAGGGCGGCTAGGGCCTGGAACCAGCTTCCAGGGGAAGTGGTGCAGGCTCGTAGCCTGGGGATTTTTAAAAGGAAGTTAGATGAGCACCTTGCCGGGGTCATCTGACCCCGGTGCTCTTTCCTGCCAAGGCAGGGGGTCGGACTAGATGATCTACCTAGGTCCCTTCCGACTCTAGCTACTATGAAACTATGAAACTAGGATCAAGAGGGCAGGGCTTGTTTTTTTGACAACAGTCTTGAGATGACTGCCAACGTGGTACAAAGCCATACCCTGTGGACACCAGCAACGGGCAAGGGGCAGAGCTGTGGTCTCACCTTACACTTGGGGCTTTCTAGTGAAATTCACCAAAATACAACAGCAATCTCTGCTCATCCTCAGCTAACACCTGCAGCAGATGCTGTCACCCAACCGAGTTGTGCTAGTGTCTTCAATGACCTGATACATTGATCACCCATCCGTGTGCTTCTTGCGCTCTCCACTCTGCCTGAGCTGCTTCTGCAGCACGTGCCTTGTATTGGGAGAGGCATTGTCTTCTAAAGAGAAGAAAATGAGATGAGACCTGAGCTGTTGGCTATTTGAGGCTATCGAGGAACTCGTGGTACTTTATTTTTTACCAATTCTGAACTTTTAACATCAGTCCTGCTCAAATTCAGATTGGACCGTCATGCTGCCCTACACACATTCCTCCCAGGGGATCAGGCATGTGTGATGTTCTTCTCTCCTTCCTGGTCTAAATCGCCATGTGCTGTTGCTGATAATTGTGAGATATCGTCAGGGTTTCATGCTAGAAATGGCCACATTTCTGTAGTGGATGAAATGTGAGTCCTTAGTTTTTTTTATAGGTTTGGCCAGCTGTCATTTGTAAAATCACCTGTGGATCAAAGACTTCACGGACATGCTAGGATTATCTGAAGGAGACTTTGATTCTTCGTTTATTCAGTACATTTATTAGACGTTTAGGAATGTGTAAATCTGCCCAGAGATATCTCATGTTAAATGTCTATAAGGAACAAGAAGAAAACAAAACCAATGTTGCAGTTGCATCGCAGCCTCCCTTGTTAAGGCAGGTATAATTCAAAAGCTCTTCAGGCAGCTGATGTGTCTGGACAAAATAAGTACCAGCTTCTTCCCCCTCCCCAACCACAGCAAATGTTTCTGCTTTGGATTGATTTTGCTTTGGAATAAGAGATGAAGCTGCACCCTTCAGCAGCAAAGGGAGGACTGCTGAGCAGTTGTGACACCAGCACCGGAGCTCACAGCATTTTCCCAGGGAGCCACGGCTCCTGGGATCAATCCCAAAGCTCTTCTCTGGAAGGAAGCAATCAAAACTTTGGCTTGTATCCAAGACTGCTGCCACTGCCTGCTAGGTGAGAGCGCTGGTTTTACTGCTCCTCAGTCTCACTTATTCCTCCTGTTTGTCTTCACCGTTTGTCACTTTGGGTGCAAGTTCTGTCTGGGCTACCCCTTACAAGTATGGGTGTCAGCTGCCATCGTAGCCAATGCAGCAGAGTTGAACCAGGGGCCTTTGGAGTTAAGTATGAGCTGTTGTTTGAAATAAAGAGTAAAGATACCTTGGGTCTGTGTCAGTCCAGGTGTCTGCTTTATACAGGCTCCACAACTGAAAGATCAGTGCCCACTGAACTACTTCTGCACGCTCTACAGTGATCCTTCAAGGCTGTTGGTAAAGCCCCTTTAAGGAGCGGTGTATGGGAGTGTTGTGCTGCTGTTGCTGATACTCCACTGGTGTTTAAGGCGAATTCACGTCTTTGGTTTCCAGCTAGTTCCCAGGTAAAGATGTCAGGCAGGATGAAGGATGTACTGCAAACCAGGGCAGTGGATCTGCAGCACCCTTCAAATATTTGTTGTGTGTGGGCAAAAACAAATGGACCTCTCCATTGAAGAGTGCCGCAGAGAAATGTTGTGAGATCCCAAAAAGAGAGATGCAGCAGAAGAGGGCATGGCATTTTGTTTACTCCTTGGAGCAGCTCTGAATGCAAGCCATCTCCTCCTCTTGGCTACATTGGCCTGGTCACTGTCAAGACTATGATGGGGTTTTCAGCCCACCAGCTCAATGACCGTATTCTTTCTGTAAAGGGAAATATAACTGGGCAATCAAATCTCTTTCCTTTTCTGCTCTCCCAAAAAAGCCTTTCAGATTCTGAGTACATAAATGAGACATTAGCTAAAACACTGAATGATTCATGAACCTCTGATCTTTAGATTTCAATGAATATGGAGAAGTATCGATAAAAAAATAATGAGAGAATTGTACTTGCAAATTGCTCTTTATTAAAGGTTTAACTTGCGTGGTTTCTATACCTTCCCTATCAGACCTTGCAAAGCTGCATGGGATTAGAAATCAGAGAGGATAATAACGTACAAAAATAGTTTCAAATGTTGATAACACTGAACAGCGAGAAAAACATCTTATTTGTATAATTGAGCTAAAAATAAAAATAAAGAACATTGCTACAATTGCAATATGCCATCTTGTAGTGCTCAAAACATATGTTGAAGTCTCTGAGCCATATGCTCCCATGGCTTGCTTGCTACAGAGTTGAAGAAAAGCGTAGCAATTTGCTACCAATCAACCCTCAAAAGCACAAGCGCTGGCCAAAACCTCCTACTTGGTCTGATGCCAAATCAAATTACAGCTGAAAATTGGTAGGTGAACCACATGAGAACCATAAAGAGCTCAAACTATAGGGGTGTGGTCTAGGGACATGTGGGAGGAGTCAGGGGGAAGCCAAATGACTATAGATGTTGCTATGGAAACCTAACATCACATGCTACAGAAAAGACATTTTTAAGTCAGCTGTTGCTTAAGGTTCAAAGCCAAGTCCTTGTACACAGCACAACTACTGGGTTGCAAGCAGGGGAGGTGGAAGAAAGGACACAATCCACCCCCCCAGGATTACTCTAGAGATGCTGCTAATGGCCATGGCCTACCCTGCTGTAACCCCCTAAGTGCCTCTGCTCACTAGGCTTCATGCAGCTCCACTGAGCCCAGCTCTGAAACATGGAAGGGATCCAGCTGCATGAACCCCCTGAATCCTGCCCCCTCCTTTGCAGGCAGAGCCACATCTGTTAGATTATCTACTGGGCCTTCTGGGCTGTTGGAGGGGGCGCAGGATTTGACCCTTGAGCAGCAATAACTTGCTATGAGCAGCTATATGCACCTCATTGGCCATGTTATAAATAAGTCCCTGGGTTTCCAAGGACACAGGACTCTTGTGATGGTGAGTGGGGTCCATCTCTTACTAGAAAGAGCTCAAAAATGTTCACAGCTGACATATATCCTGACCGTTCTGGCCCCCGATTATGGTTACAGGCTCATGGATATATCTCAACCTCTACCAGGTATCTGTGTCTTGGCTCTTTACAATGGGTTGTCCTAATCATGCGCTCTGCGAGTCACGCACAGAACAGATGCCATGGTATATATTGAGCCCTGAGGCTGCTGTCTCACTAATCTTTTCCATTCGGTGAAAGGGGAACATCCAGCCATCTGTGCGGAGCTAGAGATGATGAGCCAGGTACTCAGTCGGTGTAAATGGGCATAACTCTTTACAAGTCAACGGATATACACTGATTTACACCAGCTGAGGTGCTAACCCTTTGTATTTAAGTTTTAAAAATATTTACAGCCTTGTTCAAATAATTTCTATTATCAGAACTGAAAAGTCCATCCTGCTGGGTCAATTGTGAATTGGATGCAGGTGGCGGTGGTCATTACAGTAACATGACTACATTCATGCAGATGGGATTTGAGTATCCATGATGACAATGCATGCCAGCCCTGAGATCAGCTGCTTCCAGGAGGAATCTATGCAGGAGAAACCTGGCTGGTGGACACCGAGGAAGTCTCCGTCTTGCTGCCAGTAGTAGTTTCATCATCACCAAGTGGGTTCTTCCCACAGCAGAGGGTGGTGATCATGCAGTTACGGAACTAGAAGAGAGCACAAAGTCAGGACAAGCGACTTACTGGGGTGACCAGGGTGATAAAAGTCAACTAATCAGATTCACTGAGAACTCTCTATTTACATCAAATGGGTCAGTGGCTTACCCAAAGAGATTCCTGCGTGCATGCGTGCTTGCACGTGCGTGTGCATGAAAACGAGCTCTAAGTAAAGAAGAGCCTCAAAGACTGACCCAAGTCAGCTCTACTAAAATGTCCTTTAAAAAATCAGTCCACTCTGAGAAGAACCAATTTAAAAGCTTCTCGTTCTTTTTAGTGTGATTTGTGAATCCTCATTTGAATAGGGCTTTTGCAGTAAAAGCAGTTTCTGCTGTGAATGAGGCAGGAGTGATCTGACCTTTCAAAGGACTACAATTTGTTAACAGCTCAAAATCTGACAAAAGAGCAGTGGAGGTACAATTGCCAGCGCTCACATGCAGTGAGCAGCCCTTTGTCTCCCACTGTTATATTCATGTCCTTTTCACCATCCATGGGAGTCATTAGTTGGAATGCTCTTGAGAAAGGTTAAAGTTAATAATGAGATGGTGGCAGAAAACCTACTTTGTTTCACAACTAAATAGCTGTTCTACAAGTGAAAATGTATTCTCATCAAGTATTCTAGTGTTCTGAAAGTAAAAGCAATCCCTTCCTTCCTTTCTTTTAATCTAGGGTAACAGGATAGGCAATGGTAGCCATTAAAAATCAACCTTTGCTAGCATGGAAACATACCTCTGATACCACAGCGACATCCCATTATAAGCAGAGTGAAATGCTGCCCTATCTCCAGTACCATTGTGAGTAAATGCTGATTTTTGAATAGTGAGCATGACAAGCTGCACCTTTTGCTAATATGAGCGTAGACTAACCTCATGCTTTTGGGGCAGGGGATGATGAAGCCAGGGCGTGAAAGAAATGTTTGTTCCTGATGTAGGGTGGCAGTGATGGCAAAGTAGGGAAGTTGATTTAAGTGTCACTGGCAGAGGTAAGACTCTACATGTGATGGACTGATGGGTCATCCAATGTGCCAAATCTTATCTTCTGTACATTTCTCATTCCTTAAAACTAGCTACAACTCTAATTCAGGATTATCCTAACTTTCCTAGTGAAGCCAGTGTGGCTGAGAGCAGAACAGAGGCCTAGATACTTAGTTAAATCTTAAGTAGCTGGAATCATTTCAAGCAGACCAGCTTGACAACTCCCACATCTGTGTACTACCAAAGGACAGTGGGATAATTAACAGAGTCATCCCTATATATCATAGGAACACATTTGACTTTAAAAGTTCCTTTCATGCCACATTAACCTTTAAATCTATGAGCATGGTTCAAGCTTTTAAGAAATGAAATAAATTGAAGAAAAAACTGCACTTGTTAATTACCTGCTTGTTCATGACAATGTAGATCACTGGGTTGTAGATGGCAGAGCTCTTGGCAAAGAATGCCGGGATGGTCATGAAGACGGGGCCAAAGTCAGATCCCTGATTGCAAAAGATGTAGAAAGCAACGCTGGCATAGGGGACCCAGCATATCAGGAAAGAAACGACCATGATGATGACCATGCGGGTAACTTCTTTCTCAGCTTTCTGGGTAGTAGCTGATTCCTGCTGCTGGGCTGCAGCCTAAGGCAAAAGAACAAAGAAATTATGACGGCTCCGTGGGAGAGGGTTGGGGGAAAAAAGGGCTGGAATGGCGTCTCCTCCCACGACAGGGATGGAGCCAGCTGTGGAGTTCCAAGCTGCATCTGAGCTTTCCAAAAATTTGGCATTAGCATTCAGATGCAGTTTTTGATGGCAGTCCATCGCCAGCAGGTCAACTTACCTCTTTCACAGTGCAGACCAGGCGTCCATAGCAGAAGAAAATGACAACCAATGGAATGGTGAAGTGAACTATGAACATGTAGATCACAAAGGATTCATTATTGACCTCAGGCTTCAGGGTGTAGTAATCAACCCCGCATGAGCACTGCATGCCCTCTGGGATGTACCTGCCATTAAACCGATGAGATTAGTACCTGGCATTGCACTGGTGCCACTGGGGAATCAGGTTGTGCCATTTTAGAATGGAAAAATGCTGTCCTAGATGATGCCTTATTTCAGAAAATGTATAAGCCTACCTGGACCATCCAACCAGTGGGGGAGCAGCACAAGATAGGGCCATGATCCACGTGAAAACGACACCCATAATGGCATGGTTCTCACCAAATCGGAAATTGCTCATGGGCTTGCAGACCACTATATATCTTTCAATGGCCAGGACTACCAGGCACCACAGAGCCACTTCACCTGTGAGGGAGACACACACACATATTCATATACTGCTTGCAAGAGAAGAAAAACGTGTTGCCCTGTATGTGAAAGGTTCTTGGATAATGGATTCCAAACAAGTCTCTGAATGATCAAAGAATGCAAGTAAGATTTGAATGTGAAAAAAAATCTGAATTAAAGTATGGGAAGGAAGGCACAAATGGCTGACTAACCCATTGTACATTCATTTTGCTGCAATATTTTGAGTTCCACTGGATCTTATGTTTCAGTCCAATCTGTCCTCCCCACACTTGTTTTGCTACTTATTAACTCCATGGGCCTGATTGTGCTAGGAAATGCACACTGAATTGACCACTCACTGGTTTCTGCCTTCTGTCCAGCATATCTCAGGTTTGGGAACAACATTAGTAGGATATTTTAAAGCTCACAGTGAGGTGGAAATTGAGTCTACATCCTTATTACCTTCCGCCCAGAGGTAAACAAAGGCAGAGAGGCTGTTGTCAAGATGTTGGGAGGTTTTTTGTGTTTCGGTATAAATTTTAGAACTCATCTACCTTAGAAGACTCTCTGGTAACCAAAGAACTAGTTAGACGGTGACCTGAGAGGACTTATCTGCCTGAAGGCTGAACTGGATGCAGAAAAGAAAGGGTTTTAGGCCTACCATTTCCTGTGAAAAGCCATTTCAATCAATTGACACATGGGGAGAAGATGACTTTTAAAGGCTAAGTAAGTCTATTCCTTCAATTTAAGTATGGGGATCTACAGTAAAGTACCTTGGGACCTTTCTGAAATTCTTCCAGCAAAACCAGGGAAGACCAGGCTTGCCAATTCCAGGGTTAAAAGTGGGCATAAAGCCAGTGTTTGGAATACTGTTCCAGGTCATGTTTCAATACCACAGTCCCGTTTCAACCATCTTCAGCCACTAGGTTTTCCCCAAAGCAGTAAAGGAAGATGGCAAACATCATGTGTTCTTTGTCCCCCCCCCCACACTTCTTGTCTGAAATATAACTTTTCTACTACACTGAAAGCCAAACATACAGCCTGAAAATATAAATTCCAAGTGCCTCCAGGTCTCGGTGATGCATTGAAAGCCATTTTTTGCTGCCTTCCTGTCTTCCCCACTGCCCCTCCGCCTGGCCCTGGCTTCCCCTTCCTACAAGTTCAAGGGAACTCTGACAGAACATATTTGACTATTTACTCAGTTAGTAAACTTACCACCAAGAGTAGCAAAGAAGCCTTCAAAGTAGCAACCTGTTACCCCAAAGACAAAGTACCCATTCATTGAGGTGTACAGGGTAGTGGTGAAGCCTCCCAAAACCATGAAGAGATCAGCAACTGCCAGGTTCAAAAGGATGTAGTTTAGGGGCGAACGGAGCTTCTTGTGTTGGATGGTGACATACAGAGTCAGGAAGTTGATAGGGAAGCCAAGAACAATCAGCATAAACATGTAAGCGGCCAGCGCGGAGTATTTCCATGGTTCAGCCAGGTAGTATTGCGGATACTCAAACGGACTCCGTACTACCCCAGTCTTGTTGGAAAGGGGGATATAGAAATCTGGACCTTCTGTTCCATTCATGGCTGCGGCTTCTGAGGTGTTATGGTCTTACAAATATGTTTTGCTTTCTTTCAAGGTCTCCTCTTCCTGCTCTCCTCCTATCTCTGCTTCTTCCTCAAACTTGCAGAAGCTGGCAACACTTGTTGTCAGTGCAGCGCCCTTTATGAAGTACCACCTTGGGTAAGCTTTCAACATTGGTGTCAGCACGATTAGGACTTACAGCATTATTAATCATAATAATCCAAGCTAGGATTGCAAGTGCTAATTGGCTTTCCCAAGAAGGTTTAAGGTGACACCTGTTTCTGGGCTGTGCAGTGGTTACCAGGGAACATTGAACTCCTTATGTATAATATGCAGCTACTGTGTACACCATAGATGTGCAGCCAGCAAGGAAGCATAACCTCATTAGTTCTGTTCCTTATTTTGCAGCCTTACATAATTCACTTAGCGATAAATTTTCAAAACTGACCTCTAAATTTGGGGCTCTGCTTTTGGTGCCCCATTTGAGAGATGACCACCACAGATCATGCTGCCTTCCCTTGCACTGGTAGGTACCCAGCACTGCTGACAGCCAGATCCCAAGTGCCTCAAGCTGGGCACTCAGAAAAGTTAGCTACCCCACAAAGACTCCAGTATCAGGAGCTGCTGCAGGCCTGGTTCACTATCTGTGCAATAGGGATAACACTTCTCTATTCCACAGGGATATTTTGAAGTTGAATTCTTTAATGGGTGTAAAGCAGCCTCAGAACTATAGGTAGAAGGACAAACTATAGGTGTGTCTATGTAGTGGCTTAATTTTTTTTTTAATATATTGTCCAGTGTCTGAATTGTAGCCTCTCAAAGACAGGTGGCAGGGATGAGCTGTAAGCCCACATCTGGGAACAGGAGCTCCTTTCTGTCCCCTTGCTTTAAGGAATGTGTTACTATAATCTAACACCCCAGCTTTGCATGCAGCAGGTTGAGGGACCCGGTATGGAGAATTGCAGCCTTTGGACTCTGGGTTATATACTGTAGGCTGGCCCAAGACCATTGTTACAATCTGAAGCTGGCCTCGGTTACATGCAAAACAAACAGGTGGTCCCACCGGTTGCTGCCACAACTGGTAAACCAGGTGGAGCCTGAGCAGCACAGCGGTCAAAGACTGAATGACTTCTGTAAAGACTTCTGTCACAGTGCTCCCAACTCTTGCCCACAAGTGCCACAGACCTTTTTTGCCCTAGTATTTACCTGTGAGAGATACATTAGCCCTGCTCCTCTTGTTGGGTCATCTTCTCTGCTCATCTATTTGCCATCTGTATGGTGTCAACCATAACATCAACAGCTAACAAAGAGTCATGCTCATCTTCTCCCCCAAGATGTGTTCCCTCATACTGTTCAACACTGATGGGCACAATGGACAAGGCTGATATTAGGGTTGTGTTTAATCTGCAAGAAGACTGGAGCCTTAAAACTCTCAGGTTATCACTCTGGAACTTGTACAAAGCATCCAGTTCAACTTATGAAATGGATAAGACAGGTATAGCTACAGGCAAAACGGCTGTTTGAAACTCCCATATGCTCTGAACTTCTTTGTTTCCTCTCTCAGTGTCCTCATTGTCACTTAAGTCATTGTTTGGAACAACAATCACTGGGCCGTAGCTTGCAAGAAAATAGGACAGCAGGTATAATGGAATGAAAATATTGAAATCAGTTGCAGACTGTCCTATGGAGAAGGCAATTTTCTTAAAATGATACATCAGCCCTAGTCTTTTAAACCCCAAAGATTTTTTTCCCCTTTGCCCTTTTATTACGTCTTGTGTTACTAGTTAAGAACTTTAAGGCATGTAGGTGTTGGGCAAGTATGAACTTATTCTCACATCTCCCCTGGGAACTGGGATGGCATAATCAACACCATTTTGAAGTGAAGGTTGAGAAGAGGTGCGACTACTTCAAGGTCTTGCAGTTGGTTGTCAGGTACAGTCAAAATGCCAGGAAGTGCCTGGCCAGTTGTAGGCAGTATCTAGTCTCTTTGCTTCATACCACGCTGTTTTTGGTCTGGGTTACCATAGTATAAGCAGTCCAGTTAAGAAAAATGGACGAAGTTATATGACAGCTGCAGCCACCCAATAAAATGATCAAAATCTTTTATTGGGATTTGGCTGAAACTTTACACAGGAGCATACAGAAGATAAGTCTTCAGCAAAGAACAACCCTGGGACACATCAGTTTGAGAGATGAATGCTTCATAAGGTTTTGAGTCCTTGAAGACAGGATTTCATCACAAGAACCGCTATGGCTAACAAGAATATGGGAAGACTGAGCCATTTATATATAATAGAGCACTTGAAAAAGTAGGACAATAGGCACTTTGAACTTTTGTATGGATGAAGGGACTATTAGTTTTAAACACACATTTTTATACAGTACGGTAACCTGAATAAAGACACCACGGTTCTTGCTAGCACACTACCCACATCAAAACTCCAGCATAATTGACTTTTCACACGTGTTCCCAAGGCTACTTTCCAGCTGCACTGCAGTCATCTTAATTGCAAATGTAGCTGTTAGTACATATATCCAGGCATACAGTAGGCTTAAAGGTTTATCTTCCGGATACATAAATGTGTCACATTAAGCTTTGATGCAATAAGCCATTGCTGAGGTAGCAACTGTTGTTCAGAGCTTAGCGCCTGAAGTGCATCGCAGGTAGCAAGGTTCAGTGGAAGAGGCAAGCAATAGGGTAAAGGAAGTATGGGACAAATTTCAAGATGTGTTTTATGCTGTTATCCACACCATAGTGGCTGGCAGAAGGCAAAGCAGGAAGTGTCATCTATGGTGGCAGTCTTTAAGCTTCACCAGACACCTTCAACAGTACCCACTTACCATGAAGTTACTTAAGAACAGCTTCAATGTCAAAGGACAGTTTGAAATGATCAAAATCTTAAAAAAAAATAAATAAAAAAAATCACCAGATATTATTACAACCCCATGATCACATCTTGGTGTATTTTTATATACCATCTTTCTTCCCTATGGAACCAAAGGAAAGGAGTTCAGGATCCTGAGGAAAGGAAGGGTGGAGAGCAGCACAGTAAGGACCCTGGACTTCAGAAAAGCAGACTTCGACTCACTCAGGGAAATCATGGGCACGATCCCCTGGGAAGCCGGTCCAAAGGGGTAGATGAGTCCAGGAAAGCTGGCTCTAGTTCAAAGAAGCCTTACTGAAAGAGTAGGAACAAACCATCCCAATGCGAAGCAAGACAAGCAAGGATGGCAGAAGACCAGCTTGGCTTAGCAGGGAACTCTTCAGTAAACTAAATCACAAAAAGGAAGCTTGGACAAATAACTAGGGAAGAATATAAGAGCATTGCTTTGGGCATGCAGGGATGAAGTCAGGAAGGCCAAAGCACACTTGGAGAAGGGTAACAAGAAGGGTTTCTTCAAGTATGTCAGTAGCAAGAGGAGGATCAAAGAAAGTGTGAGTTCCTTATTGAATGGGGAGGCAACCTTGTGACAGAGGATGCAGAAAAGGCTAAGTGCTCAATGCCTTTTTTTTGCCCCAGTCTTCACAGGCAAGGTCAGCTCCCAGACTCCTGCACTGGGCAGCACAATTTGGGGAGGAGGTGAGCAGCGCTCAACGGTGAAAGAACGGGTTAGGGACTACTTAGAAAATCTGGACGTGTACAGATTCGTGGGGCTGGATGGGATGCACCCGAGGGTGCTGAGGGAGTTGGCTGATGTGATTACAGAGCCATGGGCCATCATCTTTGAAAACTCATGGCAATCAGGAGAGGTCCTGGATGATTGGAAAAAGGCAAACATAGTGCCCATATTTAAGAAAGGGAAAAAGGAGGATCCAGGGAACTACAGAGCAGTCAGCCTTACCTCAGCCCATGGAAAAATCATGGAGCAAATCCTCAAGGAATCCATTTCTAAGTACTTGGAGGATAAAAAGGTTAGGTTAGATTACGAACAGTCAGCATGGATTCACCAGGGACAAGCCATGCCTGACCAACCCGATTGCCTTCTATGATGAGGTGACTGGCTCCATGGATGTGGGGAGACCGTTGGATGTGATGTACCTTGATTCTAGCAAGGCTTTTGATATGGTCTCCCACAACATTCTTGCAGGCAAGCTAAGGAAGCCTGGGCTGGATGAATGGGCTGTAAGGTGGATAGAAAACTGGCTGGAGCATCAGGCTCAGAGGGTAGTAATCAATGGATCGACGTCTAGTTGGCAGCCGGTATCAAGTGGAGTGCCCCAGGGGACAGTCCTGGGCCCAGTTTTGTTTGGTGTCTTCATCAACAACCTGGGAGATGGCATAGAGAGCACCCGCCGCAAGTTTGCAGATGACACCACGCTGCAGGGAGTAGTAGATACACTGGAGCGTAGGGCAAGGATTCAGAGTGATCTAGACACATCGGAGGATTGGACCAAAAGGACCATGCGGTTCAACAAGAACAAGCAGGAAGTCCTGCACTTAGGACGGAACAATCCCATGCCCCAGGACAGGCTGGGGGCTGACTGGCTGGGCAGCAGCTCTGCAGAAAAGGGCCTGGGGGTTACAGTGGACAGTAAGCTGAATATGAGCCAGCAGTTGCCAAGAAGGCTAACAGCATACTGGGCTGCATTGGTAGGTGTCCTGCCAGAATGTCAAGGGAAGTGGTTATTCCCCTTTATTCAGCACTGGTGAGGCCACATCTGGAGTACTGTATTCAGTTTTAGGCCCCCCACTACAAAAAATGTGGACAAATTGGAGAGTCCAGCGGAAGGCAACAAAAATGGTTTGGGGGCTGGGGGATATGACTTACGAGGAAAGACTGGGGAAACTGGACTTATTTAGTCTAGAGAAGACTGACGTGATAGCAGCCTGTAACTACCTGAAGCAGGGTTTAAAAGAGGATGGGATTTTAAGAAATGGAAAAGAAAGGGAAAAAGGAGGATCCAGGGAACTCCAGGTTTGAAAGAAGATATTCAAAATCTTGATCAGGAATCACTGAGACATGAAAAAACACTGAGACTGTTCTCAGTAGTGACAGATGACAGAACTACAAGCAATGGTCTCAAGTTGCAGTAATGGAAGTTTAGATTAGATATTAGGAAGAATTTTCTTACTAGCATGGTGGGGAAAAAACTGGAACAGGTTACTCAGAGAGGTGGAGGAACCTCTATCTTTGGAGGTTTTCCAAATCTGTTTGACTGGGATGACTGAGTTGGGGATGGTCCTGCTTTGAGCAAGGGGATGGACTAGATGTGACCTCCTGAGGTCCCTTCCAGTCCTAATTTCTATGATTCTATGAAATGTAAAATGCATTTACAGTGAGGAAAATTGCTCTTTAAAAAAAAAAAAAGAACCTTCTTACTCAGTACATCTTACTCCTGTATTGTTATACATTTTATCCATTTCTTCTTGCTATTTCTCACTCTTGTTGGCTTTGCAAAGCTGAGATAGTTATGGGAGAATAAGCTGAATTCTGTACTGACTCATGTATGAATGCCAATTATATAGTATTCATTGCAGCTGGTGATATAGGAGTCAGAAAAAAACATAGCTAGGACTTAAAGATCAGTCCCAGTTTACAAAACTGGTAGTCAGAACAGCATGTGCGGTGTTTTTTTAAGTTGCAAATAAGCAAATTTTGATCCAGAATCACAGAGACATGAAAAACCATTATGCCATCCTTACAGAACTTTTCAAAGGAGTTTAATGCATATACAGGAATTGCTGCAATCACTTCTGAAATGCAGCTACTTTATAATAGTTGTTGAACAGAAGACGGGAACACTGGCCAATAGTTTAGCACAGTAAGCAAAGTATAGCATGGCCCAACCGGAGAGAGAGACTTCTGCTAAACAGAATTGTAATAAACATGAATGCTGAAGCTGAGTATTTAAAAACTGCTTAAAATATTGAGACTTATCACTTCTAGGTGCTTAGCTATCCATAGCTGAGACCATCTGATGGCTTTTCTGCAACCAATGAGTTCAGTAGTCCAGCAGTAAAATAATCCAGTGCCCACAGCATTAAAACCACCAATCACAATTAATCCAGATTGGCAAATTTAGCAGAAAAGCAGGAGGTCTAAACTAACAAACAGGTGAACTTCTTCTTGACTTCCTAACATGGCTCTCCATGAGTCAGAGCTGAAACTCACTGTGGAATAGCATCAAGGAAAAATAATCATATAAAATCAGAGTTGGAAGAGACCTCAGAAAGTCACACGTAGTCCAACCCTCTGCTCAAAGCAGGACCATCCCTAATTAGATAATCCCAGCTGAAGCTTTATCTAGCTGGATGTTGCTGAGGGTGCACTCTATACCATCTTCCAGGTTGTTAATGTAAATATTGAACAAAACTGGGCCCAGGACTTAACCGTGGGACACTTCACTTGATACGGTTGCCAACTACCAACTAGAGATTGAGCCATTGATTACTACCCTCTGAGCCCAATGCTCCAGCCAGTTTTCTGTTCACCTTACAGTCCATTCTTTCAGCCTGTACTTCTTTAGCTTGCCTGCAAGAATGTTGTGGGAGACCGTATTAAAAACCTTGCTAAAAATCAAGATATATCATATCCACTGGCCTCCCCACATCCACAGAGCCAGCCACATCGTCATAGAAGGCAATAAGGTTGGTCAGGCATGAATTGCCCTTGAGGGAGAAGGTGATTAGGAACAGAGAGCATAGATTCATCAAGTGCTTGGAAATAAATAAAAGCAACTAATTTTTAGGGTTTGTCATTACTGCAGGGTTTACATGACCAATCACACCAAGATCAGATGTGAGCAGCCACGTTACAAAACCAGGCCCTAGTTGTTGGATCAACATAAATGCTGCAGGAGCCTCCAATGCAGGTGGCAGGACTTCCAGGCTATTATCATCATGCTTCTTAATGCTTCAGTGAGTGTGACTTTTGCCATACTTGGTAGATCATGAGGGATAGTCTGTTCTTCACACAGGTGGAAACTGAGAGATGGCCATGGAAGACCCAGCTTAGTCCTCGTCCCACTGCACAGTGGGAAGATAACCAACCCATTGTAGGCAACACTTACATTTGAGCCTATACCTTAGGATGGTTTAGCTAGCACAGCTTGAAAGCTCTACTGCAGAAGTCAGAGGGTTGCACTTGGGAATGAGGCCAAGATTAGTTACAAATATCCTAGTAAGAGCCTATGCCAACTCTGCCATGAAGACAAGCTGCTAACATAACAATTCTGTGAAAAAAGGTCTTTGGTCTCCTTCCCTATTAACCCTGCATGTTTTATGAGTACTTATAAGTATTCAACTCTGTCCATTAGTCAGCAACCTTTTCTTCACTAGGAAAATCAAGTGAGTTTTTCCAATAGCTGTTGGCTAACACACAAAATCCTACCACAGACAGGAGGATGCTTATGCCCGCACCATGCCTGATCCTCATTCTTCAGCTTAAAAATTAAACTTCCCTTTAGCTGTAAAATACCTGCCTGCCATTTCTAGCTCAGCAGGGTGAGGAAAGCACATAGTTATAACTGCAATTAAATAAGAAGCCTTGTTTCCATTTCCCCCCACAAACACTTGCGTAGCATGTTAGCTGGTCTGGGCAGACCCCAGTGAATACACTAGGATTTGCCTTGAGCAGCTGACACATTAGAATTAAAATTTATTTTGCCTGCACTAAAAATTTATCATCATGTTTATTAAGGAGCATTAGGCAACACAGACTTGAAAAAAACTCACACCTTTATGCCTCCAATACCTATAACTTCAAGAAATATTTCAATACTAATGAGGACAGTGACTATTTAGATCACAAATGCTGTTCCCTGCCTATATTTTATAAAAAGGTGCAATCCCTAGGACATTTCCATTTCAAGGAAAGGACTACAGCAAAATTCTCAAAGAAAAAACAAAACACTGATGAAAAAAAGTGCCCCTTTTATTTAAAGGTCTTTCAATAATGAAGTGCACATTAAAGGACCAAATCCAGTCCTACCATAAACAGATGCAAAATGAATCTTCTCAAGACTGAATTTGACCCTGAAATATTCCTGTCAAATCTGCGGCACTCTGGCATCTTATTATGAAAAACAGGTATTTGAGAGGCCTAGTATTTGCCTTTAAAAATAGATATATATGTACATTTTTCCATTTAACTCTGATTATGTACAAAGCAGAAAGCAATAAATATAAATTCTGTAATACACCATTAAAAAAATAAACATTTCATTTGGAGAAGACAACATTTGACATTTAACAGCTCCTCTATGTTTCTTAAGTAGCAGAAAAAGAGGGAGAACACACATAGAACAAGATAACTCTACAAATCGCACAAGTATGTCTCATAACAGTAGAGAAGTCACTGAGATGGTACGAACTTTGGCCTTTTTCACTGGTTTGACTCGTCTATTCTCCTTCGACAGAATGGACAACAGTTATGTTGGAGCACTAGGAGCTCATAATCTTCAGAGTGAAACATCTGTGAATTAGGAAGATTTAGTTATACCCACTTACATTGCAATTTGTTTACATATGGAAAAAACTGAAATCCAAGTGAAACCAATGTCATAGGCTACTGTTATGATGGGGTAAGATTTTAAATTCCCAAATGTCTGTAACAGCTGTAATTTGAAAAAACAGGGGCAAATATTTAAAATAAAAGTGTAGAGACCGCATAAGTCAGTCACCCAAGGAGTGCAAACCAACCATCCTCTTAAGATGGGCAGAGTTTAGAGGCTTTTACTACTATTACAGTAACCCTACTTCCCCCCTCCCCCCAATCAGGAATTTAAAAGCACATGTCTCAGGAAGAAGACGAAGACGAACTACAAAGGAAAAAAAAGACAGTCATTTTACTTGCTGGATGCCCTCATTAACCACTCAAGCAGGCATCAAATAAACGCAGAAAGAGAAACTGCTGAACTTCCTTTGATTCTTCAACTTTAAAGCCTGGTTTATGAGGGCATCCAGTATGTAAAATGACTATTGCTTCAGCTATTCCAAGCTCTTCTGAAGACATCCTGTTTTCTCTGAAAGTGGTTCAGACTGTTTTTCTGTTTTAGTTTTTGTTTGAGACTCCAGGGAATAAATAACCAGGGTTAGAAATTAGAGTTTGGAGGTCATTTCAAGTAGTTTCACAGGAAGAATGATTTTTTTTTGAGGGCTTCCATCAAAGCATTACTCATACCTGAAAGCAGGATGGACACATGGTAATGGAGGCATCTGGCAGCAAGGACCGGTAGTACTGCCACCGTAATGGCTTTGGCCAACGTTTAATCAGGACATCCCTCCGGCTCATCGACTGGAGAACTGCACGATTCACCACGACAGGAACAAATTCCGAGCCTCCTTGCTGCAGCAGACCACACCAAAGAAAGGAATGATGGTTACCAGTTGTAAGGCATTTTGAAAATTAGAAAACTCTCTGTAAAGTGTTACAGCACATAAGGATGAGCCGGTGGTTCTTCCTTGGCCTTCTTTAAAAGCAACAAAAAAGCAGCATTTATCAAAACTTGACAGAAAAATGCCTCTTTTCCAGGCACACTGCCCACACCCAGCCCTGTGCAGGGAAGAGATATCACTTTGATGTTATCAGGCTGCAAGTGGCTTCACCCCTCTCCCAGCCATGTGAAACTGCGGTAGAAAAACTTTTGGAAGGAGCCAGCCAGGAACTCGTGCTGACAGGAAGAGATAAGCAGCTGTGCCAGGGACTAGGGGTTACAAATATTTAGTACCCCGCTGATTCCTACAATTTTTTACACTGGAAATTCTCTTCCCTTGCAGACAAGCTGTTGCTCCAGCCTTCCCAATCTCTTTGTCTCCACCTACCTTAAGTTTTCCTTTTCTCCTATTCCTATTGTAGCCTGCTCCATTATGCCTTTCCTTGTAGTCTCTTCTCTTCCCATTTTCTGTTTAATTTTTCCCCCAGCAAAACCTCTTAAAAATATTGTGACGCTAATATAATAGATGTAGACAAATCATACTGATCCCTCTACTTGCATATTATATTACCTCCCCTCCCACCCTTTCCATACATCAAATTTTGGGGGGCAAGGACATTCTATTATTTGCTCCGGTACAAATGCCACCAAAATGAAGACCTTGATACAAAAAAAAACCCACTTCCCCTGAATTAATCATATCCTCATTCAAATATTCAGTTATTCCAGTGTTCCTGGAGAGTAATTTCTCATAAATTTTAAATCTGCTTTTGCAGTGAGGGGTAGAGATAATCAATGGTGAAGAGACCAGAGAGGGAGGATTTATTTGATTTTAATACATTCAGATACTACAAGGGCTTTTCTCTTACAAAGTGGTTGGTCCACAGAAGGTCACCATTTCCCTCCCAACTTCCAACTCATTCACTTTCCTTCATCTCCTGTGATCTACAGAGCCTGGTAAACTTTGTAAAGGCCTTGCAGATGCTACATTGTGTCAAACTAACTTTGTTAACAATCTGATCTGTAACAAGATAGGAACTATGGGATGACACCTGAATTGGGATTCAAGAGTATGATAAAATGAGGTGTTTGTGGGTTATAGTATTGCCTTCTTCTTGCTCTTCAGCACCAATAACAGCAACATTTGACTGGACAAATGACTTATCTGGAAAAAGGCAAGAAAGCCTCCCACCTCGAAGCTCAATTTTGCTGTAAAGGGATCGTCTTCTTCAATAATGTCTGTGTCGTCATCCAGTCTCAAACTCTGAGCATCTAGGCAGATTGGTAAGGAAGAAACAAGGACTTCTCTAAAATCAAGTGTTACCTTGGCACTCACAGAATTTGTCTGATGGTTTAAAATTAAAGTCTCTCACCCCATAATTTGTCGCAGACTGAGGAGGCCAGTGTGTTTAGTGATAGCTAAAGCAATACCTAGATTATCTTAGATATTGCTGTGGAAGGACCTTGCCCCTGATTCAGGAAGAATAGTGCACCACTTACCTAAATAGCAATTGTTACAGAAAAGCTGAGCCCAGCAAACTAAGAGCAATAACTAATCTACATAACTATGTGTGACCTTAGCATTACCCTCCTCCTCCAGTCCCTGTCTCTTCTTTAGATTGCAACAAGCAAGCGTTTCAAAATGACATTCTAAACAACTTGAGCGCAGAGACTCGGTTGTCTTGTGCATCTGTAAGGGTATAAAAGAATAAATTTATTGCCACATACTTACCATCCTTTATGGAAAATACAAAAGCAGTTACGTGAAAAAATAAGCTGTATTATTTTTAAACCTAGAAATACTTGACAAGGTTATAAAACAGATTTTCCTAAAGAAAGGCTTTTAAAAAATCCTCGGTTTATTGTTTTTTTCCTTTTACTGCTTTTTTCAGTTGTTATAGCAACTTGAACAGGAAACACATGATGGAATTATACTAACTTATGGCAACCGTGAATCTGTACCATACTCAAGAGACTAAAGCAGATTATGAAAGAAAACAGACAAAAGTGTTGCCTTACAAGTTGCCACGCTTTTTCTAAAATCACCAAAGATAGTTCTGGATTGAAAGGATACTCTCACTTGTCATCTCTTGCCACTTATTCTCTCTCTTACTTAGTCTTGGTGCTTCAAGATCAATAAGAGCTACAGCTTCTTCATCTGTGATCCCTTCTTCCAAATAGAACTCAACTAGATGCAATACTTCTGAAGGACATGTGAAAAGGGAGAGAGCAGTTACCTACAAGAACTTAGAAAGGAGGGCTAGGAAATACCATGTCATACAAAAGAGATACATAACCTCAGACTTGAGCGGTGGGATTCCTTGACCCATTCAAATTAGTGTACAGAAAATATAACTTCAGTTGGCATTTGGGTTCAAGCATTCAGGATGCCTCATTACAAGCAAAGCAGCACCATTTTGCAGACAGCAAACATATACAGCCTCGGACACCAAAATGTGTTTTATTCAGAAATGGGATACAGCTCTCAAAACTTGTGCTCTAACCCACCAATGAAAGGGCAGCTCTCTCTAGCATGGGACATGACACTTTCTGAATGTTAGTAATACCAAAGGAAAAGATTGATTTCTTCAAAAAAATGCTACATGGGAAATGATGGGGAGGCAGAATGTATTGGCCATGGAACTACTGATTCAGTGTTAAGAAAACGTACAACTAACACACATTCGTCCCCAGTCAAGGTTTATGTTCCAACGCACCATAAGACGAAGAAGAGAAGACAAAAGGCTGTCTACAGTTAATGCAAACGTTCCCCAGATTATTTAGCAAGGGATTGTTGGTAGAGCACCTATAACACAAGGGCACAAGCTCCTGCAAAGACACACATAGAAAACAGGATAAATACAAGCACATCAACATATTCTGAATGCTTTCAGCCTGATTAAACACTAGGCTGCTTTATCTTTCTATCAATGGAGTTACAACCAATATAATAATAGAACTGGAGTAACAGTGGTGAAATCAGGCCCTTAAAACTTCTGCAAAAAATTTCCACCACAGTAAAACAGCAAGTTTTCCCTTTAAAACTAGCTGTTACCTCACTGTTGGGCTACAATCTTCTATTTGCTTCTGCTGTAGCAGAAGCAGAATCCTGTACCCTGTATACTGAAAGGATGTAAATAAAGGTTACTAAAACAATATATTTTTGCTTGAAGGTCTGGTCAAGTTTAGGTTACACAGTTCATTCATCTCTATTCTTTTAAACTACATAATTATTTTAGGCACTTCTGTGAATCTCAAGATTGTATTTCTATTATTTCAGGTGGCCAGATGCACACTCATTTTCAGTTAAACATTGGCACGATACAAATTTATTTTCAGCAAGCACCCCATCTGACAGGTTTTTTAGAATGCTGCAGAGACAGACTTCAACCCAAAAAAAAGTATTTAAATTAATATTTAAGGGAGGAAAAACAAATCATTCAAAGCATTGGAGGAAGGGAGCTGTATTAAACAGACCAATTGAAAAAATGACCTCCAACAGTATACAGACTTGGAGAAAGACCCAAGTCAACCATGCAGTATGCTGATATGGAGTTGAGAGGGAAGGTTAAGCTAAGAAATGGAGTGAGCAAGGCAGGGTAGCAGGTGGCTGCAAGACAGAGACACAACAGGACTTGCCCATGGAAACAGGGTTTTCATTTAGACTGGAGAGAGGCAGAAACTCATGCATAAAGAACAAAGAATGCATTTCCCACAGAAATACAATTGCTGACCTCTAATTAATGTATTGTAGGCTTATTTGGACATGAGAATAGAGCTTCTTGCACTACACCACAAAGTAATAGTTAAACAACACAATATAACTTACTTCACTGTCATGAAATGGCTTGGATCGGATTGTCAAGCTGCCTAGTTCAATTGACTTCTGAAACCTAGCTGGGATCTGCAGTCCCTGCAACTTGTCATAGGCATGACGAGCCAATTTATATGCGCCCAGAGCTTTACTCTGTTTTGCCAATGCAAATAATGTATTGCTATAATCGAATTAAGGAATAAACACACATATGGCACTTGTGAAAAACAAAGTTACTTTTAAATCAGAGAAGTTGTGCGTTGAAGCACAACCAAGCCTAGTTCTCTAGAAGCAGCCTTAACTAAAGAAACCTGTTTACATAAGTGTATTTACATAAGCATATTGCTTTAATTGCCACAGTTGATTGGAGGAAGATAAAGAACTGGCCCATGGATAATGCAACTCCTGCCAACAGGAGCTGGACTTACCTCAATGCCTTTGGCCAACAGGTCTTTTCTCCCTCCCCCAAATGTGTACCAGCTAACAAATAAAGCAAGCAACATCCTTCTCAAAGCACCATATAAAGGACAGTTTTATTGCCACCAGCTTAGAAAAGAGGAAACACGCACAGGGGAAGCTAGTGATTTATCTAACGTTATGAAACAAATGAATGGGGGAGACGAAGTAGAACCCAAGCCTCTTGACTCCCTGCAGAGTCATATCCACTGGGCAGCACTGCTTCTTGATGCTGTTCACTGCAGATACAATTACAGTTTAGTAGAGTTGTGTATACAGCTTGCAAAGCAATTAAAAAAAATGTAACATAAATGGATTTAGAAAAGAGTCACATACAAATTAGTCGTTTAGATGCCACTCAGTACTGAATTGTTTTGCTAAATTCTCTGGGGTCTGATTTTTGTCTTTTTCCCCATTTCCCTTTCAACGTGTGAAAAAGGGAACTGTCATGTTCATACCCAATCACTTTGTTTTGGTGCTTTGGGATGTCCAAGATACCATTTTACAAAAGCAAAACTAATCTAGATGGGTGGCACAGAGCGAGGCTTGCTATCCCATGACCCTATCCTAATGTGTACAGATATGACTTCCTGACCTCACGTGTGTGATTGTTTGGTAGTACTGATCATCCCCGTCAAGGATTAAAGTCAATCCACCATAATATTACCGTTAGGTGATGGCAATGGGACTCTGAAACCAGGAAGCATACGTATTGCAACACTGGGTCTGCATGTCACAGATCAATGCCAATGAATTCCTTTAATTCAGTTTACAAAACAACTTTTAGACTTTGTTTTGTATTGGAAGGATACACTTTAGAGATGCCCAACGGAGTCTCCTTAGCTAGGTTATGAAGTAAAAACCTGGATATATTGAAGAGTGTTTCTGGCAAATGGAAACTGAAGGGTTCCTCCTACAGCATTAAAAAAAAGAAAAGGGGGGGGAGTTTAAATTAGAGAAGTAATACTTCATACTACTAAACTTTAGGTTACTTCTACCATCTTCCATACTTTGCTTTCTTAAAGCAACACAACCATAACAATAAGGCCTGAGGAAAAAAACAACAATAGCTGGATTTACATTCCTTTTATCCAATGCTCATACTCTGTCCCTGAAGAAAAAGGGAAGAGGGCTTCACTCAAAAGTTATTTACAGGAAAACCCTAATTCCAACCTTCATGGGAGAAGAGAGCCCAAAACAATGAAATCAGCATATTTCCACTAGCAAACAGAGCTTACGATGGAAAGCCAGCTCTCTTCCTCCACACTGAGATGAGGAGCACAGCCCTGCCAGGGCTCTTTCTGCACCACACGAAGACAGTTTTGGGGGTGCGATACTGATAGGGCCACGAAAGTTCAACAGAAAGTACAATGAAAGCCAAATTAGATAGCTGCACTTTGTTTGGGAAATCTAAACATTAATGTAGGCTAGTAACAATATTTCTAGTTATTTCTGAAGTGTCCACAGCAAATTACTAAATAAATGTAAAACATAATTGCAGGTGTAAATATCTTACAGTGTATCTCTGGATAGAGTGATAGACATGATAGAGTTCTGCCAGGTGCTGGAAGTGATGAAACTTCTGTAACATTTCAGTCTTCTGCTGTTCATTTGCTATAGAAGAGAAAAGCATTAGTACAACAACCTTTGATATTTCTAGTCAACAGTAAGAAGAGCTACTCCACTAGGGAAATCATAATACAAACACAATTCTTCCAAAAAATTAAGTTACCCAACTTACTAAGTGGTGGGTAAACTTACAAAATACAGTCATGTAATTTTACCATTTATGTGCAACTGTCTGCTTTAAAAGCAAGCCTGTTGAGATGAAAGGCAGTTATGGCAAGTGGCTTTGATACAGCCAGAGGTTAATGGCTTAACATACTGCCAGAACATGTTTATCTTCTATCACCAGACACCTGGCCTCATCTTTAGAGGTTAAAATTCAAATCAGTTTGATTTTTCTTATCCACGTTAACAATCTGGAAGAATCTGCAGTCTCTGTACAGTACAAGAGGGACGTGAGATCAGCACTACAGTGCATTAGGACAACTGGAGAGATGCTTATTCAGTGCCAGGCAACAGACAGTATCAATTCCTGTCCTCATTATCGCTACACAAGTGAAATAGATTTAAAATACTACTTTCTTATTTGACTGGCTGAAGTGATTTATTAAGCGTCTCCCCAGTTAATCTCCTCCACATTTAAATATCAGAAGTAGATTCTAATTTCATCTTTTATTAATCAGAATTTTTGCCCCCAAGTCATCACTTTTGCCAAGGTGGTATGCTGAGGGAACAGGCTTGAGGATATATAGTGGATGTGACTGTGATTCTGTTTTGACTTCACTATGAGGCTTGTACATAGTTTCTTTAAAAAAATAAAAATAAAAAAGCACAGATGAAAGACTAGAAAGAAAAAATTACAACGCTATCTAATTTTGGATTACAATAAAGCATAAACTCAGATTTGTAGACAGAGCCAGTAACAACTGAACAAGAGGTTTTAATTAAGCTATCACAGTTCATTAAATGTTTGCTTGCATGCACAGAGCAGGTAACAAATGTAAACCATCTTGCATTTACTTACCTTGGGCTATATCTAAACACTGCATGGAGAGCATCCAGTAATAATATGCTGCATCGTTAAATCGGCTTTCCACCACAGCATTGTGAGTTAGCTGCTCCAGCACTTTTACAGCTTCGCTCTGCCTGCCAGCCTTGTGGAATGCTACAAAGGAGACCAAAACAAAGAAGTTTTAATAGTGTGATTATACCAATTAACCAAAATTAATTTTTTTCAAATTAAAAACAGTCATTGCAGTAAAACCAGGACAGGATGAAAGGGATTCTGTTTTGGTATTTTTCTATTTGAAGGCAGTGATACTAATGGAATATGAGAGGCATCTGTAGGTACTTTGTGGCTTTTGTACTGTCTGAGTACTCGATAGAGAAACACAACTGCTGTATATACATAAGTTGTGTGAAGCCAGTTATTTTTCTACCAAACACCATTCTGATGCCTAGACATTTGGATGAACAGGGGAAACCGCTGAACTCCATGGGATCAGTGCAACTTTCCAGCGTTCTTTGGTAACATTTCAAGGCAACACTCTGGTATTATAGTGATGGGTATCATAAAGAACTCGGCGATAAAGAAAACCTCAGTAAATGCAACTATTAAAATAGAGTTTCTTTACACTAGCTCCCGTGCCATTGAAATTCAATCCTGAATTTTCAATATGTAAAATATATATTTTGCAAATTCTGCATACCACTAGTTGCATAAGCGACAGAAATCCACAAAACAAAGAATTCTTGCAAGCAAGGATGAAACTTCAATTCGTATAAACTTCCCAAATAAAAAGGCAGAGATGGTGCCCCTTCTTTTTGTGTTTGGCCAAGACCCACTGTGTTCTGAATATTACTGTAATGAAAATTATTAATAATGCAATACATAGTACATCAGATCACTGTTTGGGCTCTTGTGGTATAGTCAGAAAAAAATCTAGATGTCATAAGAAGGGATTCTGGTTTTCTCTGTTTAAAAATTGCAGATCCTCTGATAACCCTCCCCTTTGCATCACAAAAACTCTGATTAAAACCCCCAAAATCTGTCACTCCCCAACCACAGGCCCAATGGGAGTGTTTGCAGCAACAGGGAGCCAGCACCCCTCCCCCACTTCTGTTCTCCCAGCCCCTTGCAGGCTGAACTCTGTCAGCCTGAAGGGGAAACCCACCGTTTCCTGCACTGAAAGGAGAAAATCCAGGTTTTACTGTGTTTTTCGTGCGGGGAATGGAAACCTCAGATCCTTAGTCATTAGGCTCATTAGGTCTGTTATAACAAGGCTAATACATAATCTTTTAAGATTAGCATGAACACATTCATTCCCTTTATCACACCCTTTGCCTGTACTGTGTTCTGAAATTACAAGTGATCCAGGACAACTGCCACTTCTGCATCGCCAAAGCATGTAGCACATTTCAGTTACTACCACCATATCAATAGGTGCATTCCTACCTTTTTGGGCTTCTTCAAATCTATCGTTCTCTGCCAGCCACTGAGCATAAGGAACATAGACATCATCTTTGAATTCAGGATGCTTTTCACTTAAAGCAAAGGCCTGAAATACAGAATAAATTAACTGTTAAAACACGATGCCATTTCACTGGTTAAATCCTTTAGTTTTAAAATACAGGTGAATTAGAGTACAATTCAGTGGGCTGAAAAAATATTTTTTTCCCCTTACTTTGCTAACTAAACAGTCAAAAGACCAAAGTGCAAGATCTTCATAAGCACCTATATGATCTAGGACGTGCTAGTGTGTTTTGAAAATGTAGGACAGTAGCTTATCAAAACGATGCTCAAGTGAAATAGACATTTAGAACTGGAGGAATCGGAGATCATAATAAAATGGCAATTCTAAAATAATTCCGTTCGGAAATAAAGATGTGCTTACTTCTTCCCAGCGCTGTGTTTCTACGTGGAGCTGTACCAGGGCCTTCAGGTCACCTATCTTCACATAGGTTTCTGCTGCATAACCATGGTTTTCAAGTTTCTTAAAATAATAGGCACATTTTGACAAAGGCTCACGCTCAGCTTTATCCAGTTTCCGTGCAATGTCAATTAACCTAGAAAAAGAAAAAAAAAATTCAGCTGATTAAATTGCTGCCTTTTCCTGCATACTTGTTTCACTGAAAACAAAAGGGAAGAGGGGTAACAATGCAACAACTTATCCTTTAACAGTTACCATGATTATAATGTTATAGTATGCTTTGCTTAGCAATCTTTCAGTGTGTATTCTAAGGGTTTATACCAAAAAGGCCAGTTCCTACAACCTTAACTCGTACATTAAAGTTGTTATTTCTGTGAGCAATTACTACAGTAGCACTATTCAAGTATTTATTCATGTGACTAAGAACTTGGAAGTCGGGTCTTACACAAGCCTTAGGCAAAGTCCAGATCATTAGAAACCACTATTATTTCAATTTTACAGTTCCTAAAATGGAGGCAAAGGAATACTAAGTGACTTGTTCAAGTTCATATCCATGCCCTTTCCATCCTAGTCACCCAAATTAAAAGAGATTTTAAATTCACATTGTACAGCGTGCACTATGATAATATCCAAGAAAAAGCTAAAACCTACATATCAACCCAGCCATGATCCCCACTGATTTCTATGGCCTTCATGTGCTCGCCTGCAGAAATGTACATCTCCACTGCTGCTCTCGGTTCATTGATATTCTTGGCCCAATCTGCTTGTTTTGTGATTAGCATCTTTGTGTCTTTGGGATCTCCAGACCCAAGGAAATCCTGAGGATGGGCAGAGACAACATTCTGGATTAAGAGGGTTTTTTTGCAGCAATCATTAGGTCATGTTTCTAATGCTAAAACAAACCAAGTTATTTTTTATTAAGCCAAATATGCTTCTTCAGTTAAAAAAAATACTGTAAACAGAACTCTATGCACAAATGCAAGAATAAAATCAGCAGCTAATGATCAAGTAACACTAAAATACCCGATCCAAAGCATGATTATGCAGTCATGCACTGCTGTTCCAATAGCTACAGAGCATATGTATGTGCACCCATTTGTTTCCTGGTAAATTCTCTCACTCTGTCCACCTTCCCACAGACTTAAAAAAGGAAGCACCTAAAAACAAGTCAAGGATCAGTTTCAAGAGTTCCAAACTCTTCTGGCTAGCCAAGAAAGGAGTAGCCTGTTCTAGAAGTTAAATTAGTCCTCTATTGGATTAGTGATGGCACATCAACTTCCTTGCATGCATCTAGTCTGGGGATGTGCAGCCACAAGGCTCTCAAAGACTAGGACCTTCTCTCCAACAAATACCCCTTATTCCTTTACAGAGACGCAGTGTTTTAAAAGGCTCCTTTACATAGACCTCATGGTGACTACTTAGAATTAGTTGGATTATAACATTCTGGTCTAGTTGAAGCCACTGCAGAATAATACAAATGTCAACTCTAAATACTATGCATAGACACTACACTGACTACCCTACATATATTTATGGTAGAGTAAGCAATCTTTTCTGCCAGTAATAAAGCCCTAGCACAATATGACATGGCACAATATAATATTTCACATCTGTTGACATTAATAGGCTGGATAAAAAAAATTAAATAAAAAAAACCCCCCACTCAGAATACCAGAAGACAGATTAAAAACATTTCTAGCCATTAACAGAACAGACTACTACATACTGCAACAGGCCCCCATGAATCAGAAATATCATCCAGGACTGAAAAAAACTCAGGGAATCAAGAGGGCAGGAAAAAAAAAGGGAGGAAAGACAGCAAAGTCCTTTGGCAGATTTAGAGGCAAGTGGAAGCAAACAAACAAAAACCCACACAAAAAGGGAAAATTCTGGTACAATTCTTCACCAGGGCTGGATATCCCAAAGGGACGTAACTACAACTTTAATGTGGCTGCTAAAAGACATGGAAAACAAAAAACCCCAAAAAACCCCAGCACTACTTTCAGCTTGGCACACCTCCACACAGAGCAACACATGCCAAGAAGAACTGCACTAGCCTGACCCAGCTTGTCCGCCGTCTGTAGAGATTGCGCATTTCAGTGGGGCTTTTTGGCACTTGTATTTAATAGCCGATTAAATTGAATCAGCTTTAGACCAAAGTGCCAAAAAGCCCCACTGAAGCGCCCAATCTATACAGATGCTGAGGAGCCAGGTCAAACTAACATGCTTCCTCTCCCAGTAAAAGCGCTGTTTGTTTCCCCCCTCCATGTCTGTTAGCAGCCTTTGTGTTTATAACAGAGCCAATAACGCTTTTCACAGGTGGATTCTGCTTAGGCACATCTGATTCAGCTGAAGACAAGATCGTCTGATTTTGTTTGAATGTCAAGTCAAAGCAAAGAAACAAGTGAAACAATTTTGTTTTCTAACTTTAGACCTCTGAAATTCAGTATTTGGATAGACGGGACAAGACTTTGCTCCAAACTCGTTAAGAGGAAATGATTATTGCCAAGAATAAAAAAAAATATCATAGAAGTAGTGATGGGAAACTTTTTAATCTAGGATTTAGATTTAGGTTTCAAAGGAGCCAAAATACTGCAGCTTACAAAGATCCTGCAGCCAAGAAGAGAAGAAGTCAGACTAAGATGAACAGAGCCCTGAAGTGTTTATTTTAGCATAGATTTCATAGGCTCCGTAACTTGAGTTACAGAAAAATCCTTTTCCATACGCTTAATAGTGTGTGCATGTGTAATGGTGAAGCCTTTGTCTAGTACTAGACAGAATGAGGCTGTGATGAGTGATGAATGAAATTAAACAGTGCATGCATTTTCAGGCATTTTGATAAGAAAATATTACAACACTTAAAAGCCTAATACTGCTTTCTTATCGCCATATAAAAATGTCACTTTTCTCAAACTGTATACAATTTGTTACTACATGGGAATGCAGTTAAAAATGCAAAAACAGATTAAATCTTAAATCTTTGGTAAACAAAATATACTAGATTAGCAGGACATAAGACATACTAAACAGTAGTTAGATTCAAAATGTGAAAGAAAAATGGTTAACGAAAATTTTTTTTTAGAAAAGTAGTCACTTGGGTACAGTCCCCTCTCAATGCTTGTGCGTAACAAATAATTACTCTTGAAAAGAGAAATTAAAAAGATAAAAAGGGCCCTTTGTAGTAAGATAACATGGAAGGAAGCAAAAACCACCAAAAGTAAAGTTTCAGTTCTAAATAACTATGCTATCTAATCACAAGGAAAAAGGACATCCAGTTAACATGATGTAAAAAACATCCACTAAAATGCTAAAGACTTCATGAATGTAATGCTGGATGTATAGCTTTTCTCTGTACCTTTTACACCAGAATCTAGAGAAAGAAGCCACAGTGCACAAACAAGCTTTTCTACAAGAGATATCCATCTTTTTCACTTGAATCAAATTCATTTTGGCTTACAAGTTACTAAGAGCTGGAGCCACAAGTTTACATTTTACCTAGAACTTTTTCAGAGTAGAATCACTCTTTGGAAACTTCTACAATTAAATCAGCATTGCCTTAATTTTTATGTTTTAATACTCAGCAGGAAACCAGGATTATTACCTTTGCATAGTCAAACATGCGCAAATCAGTGTACATATCAAGAGCTAGGTTCTCATGTCCACTTTTTTTGTATAGTTTCGCTGCTTCATGGAATTTTCCTTGGTAGGCATAAACATCTGCCTGAAAAAGCTCATTGTTGCTTTCTCCCCGCTTCTTCCTTTCCTGAAAAAACAAAGACAAGAATGGCTCTAGATGATCACAAGCAGGATACAAGTTAGAACTGGCTACAAAAAATGAAAAGTGAAAATTCTCAGGTTTATTTTATTGACAGATAAACCTGTAGAGCAATTACATTTTGGTGTTGGGTGAATATATTTTACAAATAAAGGAATATAATTCATCATGATTAATATTAAGGAAACAAAAAACAACAACAAAATCAAATGGCAGCTGATGGAATTTAATTTCTTATGGAAGACCATGAAAACAACGTATTATTAATAATTTTTAACAAACACTTTAATACAAGTGAATGAACCTTTGATAAATCCACCTCTTTGTCTACTAGACCAGCCCAAAGAATCTGGCCAAACTGCAGCATTTAAGCAGAAAAGCGCCAGAAGTAACTAACAAAAGGTGTTTTTAGATGTTAAGTAGCTCAGGAATGGTCCGTCAGAAAGATAATGCATCTACAATACTTAAGAGCCTATTATTCAACACAGATATTTTTAATAACTTTAGAAACATCTGCATATATTGTCCTGCCAATTAAGGTACCAATTTAATGGAGTATTTAAGCATCGTATGTTAGAACTTCCTAGTAATTACAGACTTAAAGCAGGGCCAGATTTAACTGATCAAGATGTACTGTTCCACTTTTGCAACTTGAATTGAAAGGAGTTGTTACAGATTCAGTCTCTCAGAACTCAGAGTAATTTTGCCATAGTAATTTGGCACTTGCATTGCTTACTGTCACCAGTTAGACACAGGAATGTGTCAAGAGTGTGAGGAAAGCTCCGTATTGATGCAACATGTGCTTAGTTGCCCCTTACCAACCTACCAAGGAGTCCCTAGATAATAGAAGCAGAAGTGAGCAGCCATGGAGTGTTCTGAGCGTTCTCTATGAAAGAATTTTGTCAAGGAATCCCAAGGAAAGTCTGTTTTCATTTAAAAGGGGAAGTCTGCTAGTCAAATAAATGAAGACTATGAAGCTGCAGTACCCTGAACAGGACCAGCAGCAGCATGTAGAAAGGAAAGAGGATACAGCTGACCAGGAAACATGTCCCTTTTTCCCTTGGGGCTCTGGGTGGAAGTAGGCTCCTATTGCCGTAGTTCATTCTGTGTTAGGTTGTGAAATGACATGTGGCATTGCATCAGAACAAGGATAGCTTGACAAAAAACTGGAAGAAATGGGGAGGAAGATGTGTTTTCCTTTCTGGAGACATACCTTTCAATTAATATTTGCATGTGTAATTTCTTTTATGACAGATTCAGTATAGATCTGCAAACATTGTATTGCCATAAAATCCGAGAGGAAGTTCAGAATAGCAACTGAGATTCTTTATGTACACACGTAAACGCAGCTATTGTATAATTAAATATATCAAGTAGTAGGAAAAGAATGCAAAGTAGTGATTAGAAAACAACGAAGTCAAGAATTCCAAATTCTACTTCCAGTTGTCACTGACTTGTCATGAGACCTTCAGCACATCATTTTATTCCTCTGGGCTTATTTGCCTATCTGCAAAGAGGAGATAATTATAATTACCTACCTCTGGGGAAGAGGTGGAGCAAGGCTTAATTAACTCATGTTTGTAAAGTACTCTGAACAGAACTGCAGGAGTCTATAGTATTATACCAGTTATTAATTGAATATTGAAGTATATTTTTCCTATTTTCCTTTAAGAGGTTTCAATATTCCCACACAATTCATTAACTTCTTGATATTTTTTCCCAATCGGAATTCAATCATAAGGTCAGAAACTTGAGTCACTACTTCAAATCAACATTTTTCACATTGAATTTCTTTGTCATTCCTTTAACAAATCAGAAATATTGTTTTGCAGAAGATCTTTCCAGGAACCACTTTCTTTAGCTTAAATGCATTTCTTACATACGGGTTAAAATTAAATATTTTTTGTTTTACCTCGATGCTGCTGATCAGTTCTAAATACCGAAGCTCTCGTACTCTGGTAAATGCCTGTTAAAAGGAAAAAGAAAAAAGAAAAAGTAGCAACTTGATGGTTCAGAAAGTCAACTGATTTTGGTGCTTTATATGAAAAAAATCCCCCCCAAAATTGGGAAAACAACAGCAGAAGAGAAACGAAGAATAAATTCACCTTCACGTCTATAGAGTGGACACAATATGCCATTTTATTTCTACGGTGTGTAAGCCAGTGAATTCTGACTATAGTAGGTGCTCCTAGGCACTACAATAAGCAACAGGAAGGCACTATTCAAAATGTTCATTACATAAAATAAAATAGCACTGAAGGAGTCCAACTGGCTTAAGTAGGTCAGTCCTCCAAGGGGTAGGAAACACCAAGTAAAATATTGTGTGTTTTGACTGGCTATTTGAGGGTCTTTCCATTTGAACAGCCTAGGCATGCACACAAACAACTGCCAACATGAATGAAGTATGCTGCATATGCTTGAGGCACTAAATCAGTTTTTAAAAAGTTGGCTATAAAAAAGTAAAAATATTAGAAAGCAGAGAGAAATGCGAGGAAGGATAGGATAAGTTAAAAGTACAGAGATAGTGTAACAGCATTTGCAAAAAAATAAATGTGCAACCAAAACTCCCAAATGGCAGTCATGCAAGAGTTAAGAGTGGTTTATTGGCCAGGTATAATTATTAAAACCCATACATGTAACTGTTTAGACAGCAGCATGCTTCAGACCTCCAACTAAATAAATGCTCATGAGGACATACATATGCTGCTTACACCAGATCAGACTAGGAATTGTGAGAGTCTTTAATATCAAGAAGCTTCTTTTGTTCATGTTAATCTGCTCCAATTCTAAAAGGACATTACTTTAAAATTCCAACGAGGCACTGAGAACTTCTTCATTTTAAGGTTAGCAATTTGGATAGTCATCTACAAAGCTGCCTAAAAAGGACTTATTCCAATGTCTCAATCTGAGAAAATAACAAATAAAAATTACATTTAGCTTCCTAGAAAATCTTCTGCAATATAAAGGATGCCTATTGTTACATGCCATTTCTTATGCATTTTAAACAATTTTGATTTTTATATAAATATTCATGATGTTTTAAGTTCACTACTTTTTACTTTGCAGAATGTGGTGTATAGAAATGTACCAATAGTTTCCCCCCCACCCCACTGTAAAAAATGTTTTCTAATATCTAACAATTCAGCTGCCACACACCAAAACAGGGCAGTCTAGCCAGCAGAGAGGAAGCTGCCCTGCTTCACTAGTAACAAAGAACTGAAATAAACACTAAGAAAAAAAAAAGCACAATCTCCATATGCAAGATATAGTCTAGACAGGGGAAGGAAAAAAAAGAATGAGGCAGCATTAAGCAGCAGAGTATTATAGAAGGACAAGAACTGGGAGACAAATGCTACAGCTCAGCAGAGCAATTCATTGCTGCCACTTAGTGCTACATCTTGTTAATACAACACTGAAATGACACTGAAGGCAAAAATTCTTGTGGGCGGTATCTTTTATTGGACCCACTGCAGAAGTATTCTAATTTATAAAATCATTTGTATTCAGGAGCTGAAATAACCAAAATAATTTACAGTATTTTGCATGATTTGATAGGAACAAAACTGGAGTACTGTAATTTTCACTTTCATCATATGCACAAGGTCTAAAAATAACACTGTGTTAAGAAAGAAATTACAAAAAAAGGTGATGTAGATATATGAACATCAGCTTCTAGTAATGCATCGGAAGAGGTAAATATTAGCAGATGTTATTAATATATGTATGTTACTTTTTCCTCCACACATGGATTAATACAAGTTACAAAGTTTCTGCTATGCATCCAAATAAATGTTTTACCTTTTTAGCAGTTTCAAACTCTAGCCCTTCTAAAGCCTCCATAGCCAGCTCTTTCCAGTCGGTGTCAGTTACTCCCAAACAAGCAATTTGGTAGGCTTCTTTGAACATTTTCCGCTCCAGGTACTGATACATAGGTGCAGACTGAGGATTGCCATAGAGAAATATTGATCAAAAGCACAGTATTGAGATACACTAGTAAATTCTTAAGACTTACTAGATGAGGTTATTCATTAACCAATCCTACCATTTATAATCCCACTACAGAATCTATCTAAATGTTCTGCTTTAGAAGCAAAGAGTCTATAACATATTACAAGAGCTTTGAAAAATAATATAGTAGTCTCTTAAATATAAACAGGGAACTAGATAACTGAATCCCAAACCCTATTTTGTTGTGAACTTTGTTAGGTTCAGAACCAGTAAATATCTGGATTATTTTGCAAGAATATGCCTAACCAAAACCTAGGGAGGGCAGAAGAATTATTAGTAAAATTAGTTCCTATAATAAAATACATTTTTTAAATTAAATGCGTCTGCAAGCAGAAGTTTGCATGTGGGGACAACTATGTTAACAAGGTCAGAGAACACCTCAGCAAAAGAGGAGGAAGAAGCTGAGACTCGTTTATAGTGAATGAACTTCAACAGTTTTAAAAACGGCTCAAATTATACTAGCCAAAGTGCAGAAACAGCAATGAGAGATATAAATATCCTGGGACTTTGGAGAGCATTCATTCTGGTAAAATGATGTGTTCTTTTTAAAAAATATACTTTCATTTTTAAAAATCTTCATGTTATAAAAAAAGTGAAGACTGGCTTAAATGACTACCTGTGGAACTTCAACAGCTGACATAGAGAAAACATGAAGACAGAAGATCTTGGATCCATTGTATCCCACAACAAAGCCTTGAAGTTTTTGCTGATGGACAGGGAAGTTACTAGCTTTGATGTTGAGGTAACCGCCTCCAGAAAAGCAAAGCATGTCCTCACATTGTGTATTCCAAGCAACGCTATTAGCATTGGGTTCCTACAAAGCATATTACAAAAATAGTTAAACTGCTGTGCAACAGTTCTTCCCTAATATATGGCCTTCCCCCAGGGCATTTAATTATGTTATACCCTATTTATGCAGTTCTTTTAATTAATTTCTGTATGATCTGATGCTTAAACTTAGAACATTAAAAACAGTTTCACTGTACTAACTTTATGTTTATTCAGTAGCAATAATTTTGCTCGTTATGTTTGTCATGTACTCTGCTGATCACCCATTTGATTGAAGTCTCTCTGCAATAAAAAGCTGCTGAGTATTAGAATAATTTAACCTATGGCTGTTTTTTGCCAGAAAAAGAATTTCATAGGGTCTTTCTTAAAGATGTTGTGCTCTCTTTCTACCCAAGATCCTCTCCGAAGAGCACTTTACTAACATTAATGGATTAAGGCTCAGAGACAGTGTGTTAAATACCCTCTGAGGGAAGTATTATCGTCCCTTTTGTGGTGTGTGTGTGGGGGGGAGGAGAGGGGGAAGAAGAAAGTTAAGCACAAAGATTTAGGGCCCAATCTTTTTCTTACTGAAGTCAATGACAAAACTCCCATAACTTTAATTCTGTAAAGGGAGGAAAAATGACTTGAAGATCATGGAGGGCTATGGACACATGTAAACCACACACAGAGTGATATCAATACATGTACAGACACCCAGTAGGGGTGTGCAAAACATGCCGTATTCGATTCAGATTTGGCCTGAACTGGGGACATTAATTCAATTTGATTTGATTCAGCCAAAGACGAATCTGAAGAGTCGATGCTGATTCGGAGAATCAGCAATTCGGCTATATACACAGCTTTAAACGTTTTTTCTACATACCTCAAGGTACCAGGCGCGGCTTATGAATGCCGCGATGCTGGGAAAGATGGAGCATCCCACAGGAGCACTGGGAGGGCCCCCCAGCATGCCTGGCAGCCAACCTGGAAGTAGACCAGAAGTACTTCTGGCCTACTTCCGGGTCCACCACTGAGCGCGCTGGGGGGCCCCCCGCACCGTCCCAGCTCAGCGATCAGCCACAGAGGGATCCCGGGTGACCCCCCATACCCAGGAAACACCATTCACCAAGGCGGGGGTGTTCCCCCGCACACTCCTTGGCAGACCCAGAAGTGGACCAGAAACACTTCTGGATCTGCTGCCAAGTGTGCTGGGGAGCACCCCCCCGTGCTCCTATGGGATGCTTCATCTGCCCCAGCATTGCGGCATTCACGAGCCGCCTGGGACCTCGAGGCAGGTAGGAAAAAAACATTTAAAGCTGTGTCTATACCTGAATCACCAATTCTTTCTGAATCAATTCGGAGAGTTCAGATTCGAGTTGGAGGGATTAAAGGGTCTCCTTATTCAATTCGGATTTTTAGATTTGGCCACCAAATAGGACTGAATCAAATCAGGGACTGATGCTTTACACAGCCCTAACACCTAGTTCTCCCACATGGGGTATAGAAGCATGCACATATGGAACCATTTCAAAAGGGAAGCAGCTGTTATGTTCTAAGTGTTATGTGTGATCAAGCCAGGAACAAATGTGGAAGAACTGGGTCAAAAGCACAAGTCTCTCTTCTCCAATCTCTTCTTCACTCACTAGACCACTGGTCTCCAAAGTGGGGTGTGTGCACCCCAGAGGGCACGCAAGACGATCCATTGGGGTGCAGGAAGAAAATACTAGAACTTCTATTTATATTTATATAAATATACATATATTGGGGATACGTGCTCAAAAATTTTTTTACTGATGGGGTGTGCGATCAAAAAAGTTTGGAGACCACTGCACTAGACAACACACTACATGAAGAAAGCATTTTGATAACAGGACTCAGTAGATTAAAACCAACAATATTTCACAACTGATCAGGTTATGTTTATTCTGTGCTAACAAAGTTTTTCTTTCCTTTTTTGGTTTTGAATTCTTACCTGGAACAGGAGCTCCTTGGTGTGAATATCATACACCAGACAGGTATCATTTTCATCTACTACTGCCAGCTTGTTTCGGGATGCACTCATGTCTAGACAACGCACTGCCGTAGATTGCTTCAGAAGGACAATTGCAAAGACATTGTCCACAAATATCTTCAGAATCTGAATGTATTTTGAATACAGAGTTAGTCAAAATTACAGTTAGTAAAAACCAGCAATAGAATAGCCGGTACTAATGCTGTTGCTGAAAACAGACCGTAATTATATACTCATTTGAATATTAAACTATCAAGCATGCATAAGAATTAAAGGCAATTTGAGAATGCACTAAAACATTTATATCCTTGTTCTGTAATATTGGCTTGTTTATAAGCTAATGTAAAACATAACATACTCTACACATACTCACGGCCCTAGACTGTGTATTGTTCTACCTATAGAACAATTAGACTGATGTATTAATACTACAGGGACAAGCACAGAACAAATAATAAAATGTCATTACATTTAGGCCAACAACCTACACACTTAAATAAGGGCTGTACTTAAATTTCTATTAAGTTCTACTGAATAACTACATTTATAAGAAAGTTTCAACCACTCCTGGCATGGTGTGACATTTTATAGTTTGAATGACTGTGTAGATGATAGATGACATCTTTGATAAATAATTTGGAATTTCTAATTGTATGATTCATTTACCTTCCCTAAAGTTGATACAGTAAAAGCTCGGTTATCCGGCATCCCCTGGGAACGGGGGATGCCGGATAACAAAATATGCCAGTTAATTGAGCGGCCCTGGCCGCCACTTCTCACGCCATGTCTGGGGCGCCACCCCCTCCGCGGCATCACTGCCTCTCCCACGGCATTGTCCCGCACAGCCCGTTATGCCCCTGGGCTGTGGGGGCTTGGCTGCACAAGCTGCTTTGCCTCAAGCAATGGGGTCTCGGAAAAAACGGAAGTGCCACAGTAGGCACTTCCAGTTTCACTTTATCTTACATGACAGTACGCCATTTAGTGGAGCATGCCAGCTTGTAAGATGCCAGATAACAGAACTTTTACTGTATTAAAAGGGTAAATATGATTTTTATACATCAAAAAAAAAGAAAAAAAAAGTCAGACAAGATTGCATGCAATCCTCCACTACAGTCCCATCAAATAGAGTAAGAAAAATATATCTATATAGTTTTTCTATTCAATATACAGATACAATTTTCAAATATAATTTTCCCTATTCAGTGGGACAGTAGCAGAAATTACATGCAATCTTGTCTGATTTTGACACTGGTTATTGCCAGATTAGAATAAATGCCAAAACCCCATTCTCACTAGTGGCAATATTTATAGGGAGTTATCAGTGAACTGTGCACGAGATCTAGAGTCACCCAGGAAGCATGAGTAATAAATAAAGAACAACATTTTTGTATTCTGTGATAAACTACGAGGGCATAGCTAAAAATCAAGAACCTAAGCCCATAGGCAAAGGATATAAATAACTAGGGTTGTTTTTTTTTTCATTCTGGATTAGACTCAATCCAGGCCTACAGTATCCAGGTAATACAAGATCACGCTGCTTCCATGGTCAGCACTAAATATTTTTAGTCTCCTCAAAAGACTATAAACAGATTTTGTTTTGTACTTGGAGAGGTAAATCAGCTGTAAAGAATTACCTGGCCATTCTTTAGACCTACTAAGAGGCCTTCTCTTCCAGGAGGTCCTCCAATTACTTTAATGTAACGAATAAGAGACTCCATCAGCCACTCCCGCTCTTTAACACCACTAAATGAGAGGCACTGTAATCTTTTCTCCTGAAAATCCAAAAGCATACTGTAGACTGCATGCCCATAAACAAATATAGAAGACTACTATCTAATGCATCTGTCCAGATATCTACTATATATGTAAAAATCAGAAATGGACAGATACACAGTACATCAACGTAACAGACTGAAAATAATTATTTTAAGGTCTTCTCTTGGTATGAAGCAGAAAATACTAAAACCTTTTCTAGCAGCAGACATCCCTCAGATCTTTACAAACTGATCCCTAGGCTGTGGGGAAATCATCTCAATGAAATACAGATCCCTGAAAGATGATATAGTTACTATTTAACAGTCTACAGCAGCACTGCAAATTACATTACTCCACATCAAATTGTCTAATAGCATAAACCGTTAAAGATTTTTTTCCAAGATACTAATCTTACCCTACTGCTTATTAGGACCACTGCCTTCAAGCATGAATGGCACACTCTCTCTCACCCAGACTGTTCAATTTTCAAACACGTACCTGGCATAAAATAATATGATCTGAACAAACAACCAACAAGTTGCACTCAAATTTCTTTACTATCTTTTCCTTTACACGGTAATGCATGTCTGAAGAGTCATCTGAGTATAACTCATAAATCAGGATTCTCTCTGGCAGCTGGATTGCTAGTCTGTTTTTATATATGGCAATTTTCTTTACAAGCTCTCTGCATTTTACTCTAACTGAAACGAAAAAAAAATAAAAAGCATGATAAAGGCTGAAAATAAGCCAGTTTAATATCATATTAAAGCCTAGTTACATTAAAATTTAATCCTGATGAAATACTCCTACACTGAAAAGTAGCCACCCCTTTTAGAATAATCTGTGGTTCTACATACACTATATACACAGCAAATCACACATTCTTTGCCGATTCACAAGTAATATCAGCCATCTTGACACACAATCCAGTTTTCATTTCCCGACGTAAAAAAGATAAAAATACTAAAAAATATATAAAGTTAGCACAAATCTCAGACAGTTAATAAGACAAATGTAATGTACCATAACAGATTCTCACACTTTCAGAGAGGAGGATTTTATCTTAAAGGCCCCTCCCTTTCTTAATGTTCTTTCAAATCCCTACATCTTTCACTAAGCACTTCAGTGCTGATCCTCCAGAGATATAAGCACCAGTTTGTATTTGCATTTTCATCCTGTGAATTGTGTGCTTCAACTTTTCTACTGTCAGGAAGCTCTAGGGGATACAGCTTGTGAAACATGGGACAGCTCTTAACAAAAAGATAATAACAACAGAAGTGAAATGTGTGACATTACCTTTTTGCTCAGTAATGAGGTGCTGAACAATAACATCGGTCATGCTGTCCCTATAAGCATAGCGATCCTTGTAAAGGCCATGCACTGTGCTGAAAATCAGCTGATAAAAGGAAATTGTTCCATCCTGGCACCCTACCGCCTGAACAGAAGGAAAAAGGTCTAAAAAACACATGATCACCTCTGTGTCTATTAATGACAGGCAAAAAGAGACACATGACACTTCTATAAAACAGAAGTTAACATTTATATAACACCTGGATTAAATGTTTTCAACAGCTTAACTCTCGGACCTTTATAATGTAGGATGAGGGTTTAGATGAGCAAGGATCATGCATGCTGTTAGTTAACATACTGGCTAGGGACAGAAGTTACAAATAAACTGGCTTAAGTGATCAGAAACTGGTTTAAACCTGTAACAGAACAGAAGCTCAGTGCATATTAAATCAGTTTCAAAATGGCTGAAACTGGTTTAAGATAAACCTGGTTGAATGTATCAGATGTAACCAATCTGGGTCAAACCGGTTTATGAAACTTCTGTCCTAGACCCCTCCATGGTTCAAATTAAATCACAGTCCCCCAGCATGCTTTCCAGCCCTGGGCTGTGCTGTCTGCTCTGAAGAGCAGGGCTGACCCCACTCCTCTCTTCCCTAGCTGGAGCAGTGAGGGTTGGCTGACAAGAGGGTGGGAGACAAGCCTGGCTGGGGATGCAGCCCAGATTGCACGGGGGTGGGGACTGCTCCCCCCGGCAAACCCAAGCTTTAGTCTGGGGCCAGGGAGGGGGTTTAAATTCTTCTGCCCCTGCTCAAATTTACTGCTGGCTGCAACTGTGGACTACAAAAAAAATCCCAGAGGCACCTAGAAGCAGGAAAAGGAAGTGATGAGCAACCTTGCAGAGTTTTGCTGCTGTAATTCTGGACTGCAAATCCCAGAGACCTCAGGGCAGCATGAAGAGGAAATGAATACACACCCAGAGAGCCATGCTCTAGTGCCCCCTGGCTTCTGGTCTGAGCCACTACAGGCATGTGGCTGCATTTCCTGAATCCAAGGGAAATATCCATTCACTTCTGTTTCAATTTAATCTGTGCAGTTTTGACTAACCTGCAAAGACTAAAAATCGATTCAGCCTCAGGCAATCTGACTGTCTGTACCTAGCCACTGGGTCAGCTGATGTCAACTTGAGTTCTGCTATACAGAGATTATAGGGTATACAGTCCACATGTTTTCCACAAGGTTTATTACTAAAACTTTGAAATGCAGTGCATCTACTTCCAGTCATGATGTGACAGTCATCCTATTGCATGGGGCTCCACATTTGTTCCAAGGCAATTAAGATTTTCAATTAAAAAAAAGTCAACCAGGCTGCATTTCCCTTGACCATTTCAAACACCAGTCAGTGTTACAGTTGTTTACTTGATGCCTTTTGTATTTAGCGGCCTCATTATGAATTGAGATACCCAGATTTGAGCACCTTAAATGGCTAAACAGTTTTTACAGAAAATAAACAAAAAACAAAAGTAAAATGAGTCTTCTTACCACATAATTGGAGTCTGGTTTAACTTTACATGTCCACACCCAAGTGCTCTGCTCCCCTATGGTACCGAGACGCACTCCATCCTTCGTGTACAGAGAGACTTGTTTATCTGAGCCTCCCAGTAATATATATTCTCCCTTAGAAAAATAGCTAACACAGCAAGGGTCAAAATTAAGCACCCTGTCCTTCCCAATCTGCAAGAGAAAAAGATCATAGAAGAAACAGTAAAAACAGGGGATAAATTAACCAGATGAGCTCCATGGTACATGGGAATGTCCAGATGGCACACAGCTGGCCTTCATGTCTCTATACAACCCTCATCTCTTCCTCTAAGCCAGTGATGTGGTTTTTTTACATTCCCCAATCATTGGCTGTTATAAATGATGGCTTAAAAATGGTATTTAAAAGGCTTGCTTTTTGCGAACTGGCTTATAGGTGTAGGAATAGGCAGCAAGGGTCAATTGATTTCTAAAAGCCTGGGTCTCACATGCATAGTTTTCCCAGCCTTCAGAAGCAGACAGGCGGTCTAACACAGCAAGACCAATGGATGCACATGCAGCCTGAGAAACTGGAGGCATGTACCACACTGTTCCATAACATGAATAAAGTGGCATCTGCTCACAAGGCAAGGGGCCTGAAATTCCTGTTTTGGGAAAGGTGTGGATGGTGATGGGCTTGGAATATGCTGACGGAACAGAACAGAACACAGACAGTGTGACAAGCAGAGAGACCAATCAGCAATAGCCACGCTGAAGAGTCATCAAGACGGAAGGAGAATACAAAAGTAGAGACTTGAAAGTAACAAAAGGGCCCAAGTCCTTTTCCCTGAGGCCACCATGGACAGAGGGCACATCACCAGCCCGTCTCATCCACCCCACTGGAGAAGGGGTGTGGGCCTCAACATCCCACCTCCAAACCGGTGACATGCTGACATCTGACAGCTAAGTGAGCCTCAGAGCAAAGCCTGTGTCCTGGCGAGATGTATTTTGACTCCGATGACAGCCGTAGAGTCAAGGGCGTGGGGGAAGCTGGGATGGAGGGCCACCACTTAACGCCCCGTGCTGCAGCTGTTCCGCCTCTTGCAGGGAGAGGGGTGGGAGGAGCTTCAGAATCATGGTGGCGCTCCCCCAGGCTTGGAGCACTCCAATTGGCTGTTTCCGTCAGCCAGTCAGAGCACGAATAAACTGTTACAGACAGACAAGCTTTGCCTTCTATAATATTAGAATTGCTTGATTGCTTGCACTGTTTCTTTTCTGTTATCACTGTGTATCAATAAATTTGCCTATTATTGCATGCAAAGTCATGGCTGGCCTGAGGGTGGGTGTGTCCCATCCCCTGCCCCCGTACAAGGTATCTGGAGTCCTGAATCCAGAACCAACAACAAAGACCCTTGAGAATTGTTCCAAGTTACACCTGAAAAATCAACTCCACCCAATAGATGCCTGTTCAAAACCATGGTGATCTTAAAAGCTTTACTGTAGTCACATGCCCCACACTGCAGCTGGATCTGGGACAGAAAATTATGTTATAAAACTCTGAAAAACTAAGCACCTGTGTCTGGTTGGAACCAGAGCTGGAGGGAAGGTTATTCCAATGCAGACTTAAAACAAGACTTAAGAACCAAATTGCAAAAAAACCCTTATCATTGCATTTGACAACACAGAACAGAAACAAATATACCCTTCTACCCTTGAGCATAAAAATTACTTCATTTCTCCGAGGTATTAAAATAAAAATCAACTTACCTGTTTGCCACTAAGTTGATAAAAGGAAAGCCTTTGACCCCAGTCTGCCACAGCCAGGATGTCATTGTGTTCATCTCTAACACAGATAAGAAACAAATTAACAAGATGTGCAGTGAGATAAAGCAACTTCATTAAAAGAACTCCAACAGCTACAGCCCCAGAAAGTAGAAAGTTAAAAAGCATAAACATTGAGGACAGCAGGCATGTGTCCTGGCTAATACAGGTACTCTTCACTTAACGTTGTCCTAGTTAATGTTGTTTTGTTACAACGCTGCTGATCTATTAGAGAACATACTCATTTAAAGTTGCGCAACGTTCGGTTATAATGTTGTTAGGCCACTGCCTGCTAGTAGGTAACTACTGTGATGTAGCTGGATGTGCTTAACATCGTTTCACTTAAAGTCATGTTTTTCAAGAATGTAACTACAACATTAAAGTGAGGAGTGGCGGTAATAAACATTTACAGCCAGGGAACTAACAGCTTGGGTAAGGGGGAAAAAGGTTCACCATTTCCACCACATTTGTCATTATGTTCCTGATCTTTTTTCCCTTGAAAAGGAAAATTAACAGATCATTTTGCATACTGTCACTGCACTTAATATCTGCTGAAGTGCTCAAGTTAACAGTCCCTACACTTACAGCTGAGACCAGATTCTGATCTCCCCCAGAGTAGTACATATCCACAGCAACACCAAAGGAACTGTGGATGAGGGAAGTCATACCAGATTGCTTACCTGCATATCTGAGAATAAAGTCTGGCCCTTAAATTCTTGAGGCAGAGCATTGTCTTAGAAGGTGCCTGAACCCTGGCTGGTCTGACCACCTCAGTCCTTGGTCATGCCCGCCCACCCCCCACGTACTTGCCTGGGGAAAGGGAAAATGCTACTGAAGTCCAGATTTGAAATGTGTATGTGAAGTATAAATAAGGTATTAGAAGTAAAACAAAAAACAGTCAATAGTGAGCCCAACCATCCTGTCTACTGAATGCAAGAGAGTCCTCCACAAAAAATACCATGTTATTTATGCATCTAGAGATTCTATCATAATGCATATGCACAAGGGAGGATGAAGCAAGATTACACAGAAAAAAAAAATCAAATTCTGGAATTTACCAACGTTGGTAGCTTGATTTTGCAAGCCTAATAATGTTTTTTATCATAGTGGCCTTGTTCGATGTATGGGCACATATGTCTGAATATTAACATAAATATCTATGTTGTCGCTAGGAAAAAAAAAGGTTTTGTTCCCTAGAAGTTTCACTCACAAGCTGGTGTCCCTAGGGCTCTCTTCTTCCTCATGCTCTTCTTCCTCTGTCTCACTACTCTGACTACTGCACATGCTGGACTTTATAGCTGGTATTTCCTTTATATAGTTGTGGATTGACTCTTCTTCCTCCTCCTCTGTTTCCTCCTCTTCACTTGCTCTAGCATTCCAGAAATTCTCCCACCGACTGCAATATCAATTGTTCATTCATTTTCCCTAGAACTTACTGAAGCTGTCTTTAAACCACCGACCCCCAAAAAACCCTACTATTTTGAGGTAACCTTCTCTCTCTGTAGAAACCCCCCCAAAAAAATTCCCAGAGATTCCAGTGGATTTGTATCCTCTTTTTCTACTTATTGAACCTGACAGTAAGGCCAAACAAGGGACTGCATCTGCTATTAATGCGTTCCAGGTTATCAGCTGGTATGGTTAAAAGTGCACCCCTAATTAACATGTGTTTAAAAAAAATTTAAAAAAATCAGGCACCCTGGTGAAATACAGCATAGGGCTTATATGGTAGAAATGGGTAGCTCTAGAAACCAACCTTGGGAATTTCATCTTACAGACACAAATTTCAGGAATTCTATCTTAAATACAAATTACTAGCTATCCCCCCACCTGCAATTCTGGTTAGAGCTTGCAGTGGGGAAAAAAACAAACGGGTAAGACAGAATATAATAAAATTGGCCTCAAAAAAGTTACAGAACCTTCACCATTGGGTTAGTCACGGAGGACATCTCTATACTGCAAACTCTTTGCACCAGGCAGCGGGTCTGCTCAGACACACAGCCCATGTTCTTCATGTGCTACCCACTGAACTGGAAAAGGCACAGCCACGTTAACAGAGTACCAAGGCTTAACACTGGCTGTGGAGTAGATATATTCAAAGGTATGTTCAAAAGGGACAAAAGGCAGCGCATTCAAGTCTCAGGAAAAAGGGCAAAGCTTTCTTCAATAAGAGCAGCCTATATGGAGATTTTAGAACATGAGGAAGTGATGCCTCTAACAGTAAAGGAATGTTAATGTTGGGGGGGTGGAATCTAGGTGTAGTTTGCTTTTCATTTACACCACTTAAATCCACAGTATCTGCACTGACTTCTATGAATTTCAGATTACACACATTTGGAAATGGAAACTGGCCACTAGCAAAGGCCCTCAGGATTCTGAAGAAAAGCTTGCAAGGACAAAGAATAAAATGATGACTGGAACCAGTAAAGCAGGGCTTACTTATCCATTCCTCTTTTTTTGTTTTTTGCACTGAACTTACCTTGATGGATTCCAGCAAATTGACCATATTGGTGATAAAGCTCCACCTGGACGTTCTATTTTAACTTTTTCTTCACCATTTTTATTCCTTATGCTTACAATGCCATTGAACATCCCCAAAGCAAGGTACTGGCCATCATTTGTCCAGCTGATAACAAACAAAAATGTATCACAGAGGATTCATTTGATAGCCATGTGGCTTAATGCACTACTGGCAACTACAATGATATTGCCTATGTAGGTATAAAGACTGTACATCAGTCAACAGAGAACCCAATTCTCAACCCCTAATCACGGTCTCTGTGTGTTTAACTAATTACACAGACTCATTTTTTAATGCTTTCATATTCTTGTCATTAGAGAAAAAGAACTTTTAATGTAAATGACAATCAATTCCTTAACACTTACCTACAGCAGGTGATTTTACTGCTTGATTTATGTTTGGAGACTGACTTCTGTTCAGGAGACCACAAACCTTTATAAAAAAAAACAAACCACCAGAAACCCCCCACCCCCAACATTAAAATTATATTCTTCATCATCAAAATCACCTTTCAAACTAGTAAAATAGGTGAGTGAGCAAATAAAACCTCCCTTTCATTGCAGTGAGGCCAGAATTTCCCATGTTGGGGAAACTCATTTAAATAAATGGTTATTATCTATGCATGGGGGAAAAAAAAGTAAACCTCTAAACAAAACAAAAAAAAGAAAGAAAGAAGCATCTCTGAAAGGTGGCAAAAGAAAAACTGCATTGCCACAAGACACACTTTGTTTTATGGCACTGAAGTACACAGCTTTTTTCCAACTGTGGTTAAGTGTTACTTGATATTAAATAAAATATCTTCTAAATTTACATCATACCCTACATAATGGAGTAGCATCTTGTTAAGTCTACATTTATCATTAGGAAAAAGAAAAACTGCACCTGTGTGTTGGTCACTGATTATTAATTGCTCCATTTTAATCATACTCCCTAGCTTATAGAAAGCATGTAAGAGGAAATAGACTTACCAAAATCACTGGAGGAGCAAGATGCTAGCTGGTGAGTAACTGGGTTGTATGAAACACACTGTATAGAGTCATTATGCCTAAAAACAAAGTAATCAGTACAATTCAATAAAACTTTTTTAAATACCATATTTCTAACTTTTAACAGCAGATCTGAAATCCAACCTAATCCTTATGTCCCTCACCAGATTAATTGCTTTGTTTACTCTTTCTGATCTTTTCAATCCATCTTTCCCTTTCTGAGCAATGCCCCCTCCTTCTATTCTTTCCTCCATGTTCTTTTATCCTTGCATTTAAAATTACTGTATTCTTTTCTATTTAGTATCCTTCCTCTCTGCTAGTCCATTCATAACAGCTGATGAAATAGCATATTGCTTACAAAAACTTATGCATTTCTGAATGAGTTAGGTACTCTAAGGGTGTGTGCAGAGAAGCAGGAATGTGCGTTTCCCGAGGTACAAGTAGCAGTGACACACCTTGTGCTGGCTACTTGTTCCCAGGGAATGCCTGAGGCATATGTGCTCTGGCACATGGCAGGTTATCCTGGGTGGCATGGGGTGGGGGACGACTGGAGCCGGCAACTATACCAGCCCCAGTAGCCTTATCTGCAGTCCTGGGGGCTTCCAAGAGGTGCAGCCCTGGCACTCCTGCAGCAGGAATCCTGGCCAGCAGCTGGAGCATGGCTTCGGCCAGCCAGGGTCCGATTTTGGGTGGTATGTGCTACTGTCACACGCTCTGCCCCACTTTTTTTCTTTTGGTGCGGACTGTTTTGACCCCAGGATCTCCCGAGATCAACCTCCCGTCCCCACGCTGCAAAGTAGCAGCATTGGAAACTGCTGTATGTCAATGTGTGGCACTGCAGACAGGTCTGCAGTGCCACATACTACACAGCCACGCTCATCTGGATGCAACCCTAAGGTGCCATCCTGCCCCACCTTCTGGCAGAACAGATATGGTACAACTTAGTTTAATTATCTACAGTATTACACTAACCTGCAACTATATTCACTTGAAAAGAAATACTTACTACGGTAAAGATAGCACTCAGTCCTTAAAACAGAGCTTTCATCAGACTACATCAAGAATTACCTAAACAGAAGTAGGCAACCTTCTTTGGATGTGGGCTAGAATGACCCATCCTGGGTCAGAGGTAGGTGGGTAAGTGCTACAACACAGCCACTGCCACCACTCATCTCCATGGAAGTACCCTGCTACTGAATGTTACTGAAGCCCCAAGTGTGTTGACTAGATCCAATACAGCCAGTTAAATGAGATTAATAAAACATGCTGTAAAACATTAGGTGTTATATGCCTGTAGCAGGGCACCAGGGTGTCTGCTACTAGCAGTGGGAATAGGGCTGCTGAAGCTCCCTGAAGCAGCACAGACATGGGTTGCTGGGGCAACCAGGCTGGTCCCATGACCAAAAGGGGCAGGGCCAGGCCCTTATAAACAGCTAGGCCAAAGCCTAGCTGGCAGTTTCCTTCTGGCAGCCTGAGGCACAGGAGCTCTGCAGAAGAGCCCAGCAGAGCGGAGATGAGCCGTGCTGCCTGAGCACCTAAGGGACTGCACCATGGTGAGGATGAAGAGTACCCTGATTGAGATGCCTTTGCAAGAGGGCCGGTTTGGGCCTGGACCCTTATGTTATAGCTGGTAGGCTTGTTTTGAGTTAGAGCCGGTGGGCTGGTAGCTTTGCTTTGTGGTAGGGCTGTTTGTGTGAATACCGGAGGACCGGGTGAGGCTGTAGGGGTGTGAGGAGGCCTCATGGGAGCTCCCCAATAATCTGGGGGTTCCTGGTGCCCAGCAGGGCACAGCTAGTGGTGCCGGGTGGGCACAGCTGTTTGCACCAGTGGCACGTGTATCGAAGGGTCAGTGGACCCCACCCTGTGGGGCGAGACTAGAGAGAAGCCCTATCAGGGCAAAGGACCGAGATGGTGGTCCTGGGGGCCAAGCATGGCTGCAGCCACCTGAGCCCCCAACCAGAGTAGGACCCGGAGAGAGTCCCAGAAGGCTCCATAGTGCTGGGGACTCGTGCCACAGCGGGCACGGTGAGCGAGCACCGGAGAGGCGCTTGGCGTATAGGGGTTGAGACCCCAGCCCAGTGGGGCAAGTGACCCAGGAAAGGGTCAAGGGGCCAGGCGCGGCATAGGCCCCAGAGAGGGGGCGAGAGGCGGCAGAAAAGCTGTAAGACAGGCCCAGTGGGGTGAGGCCTGGGCACGGCAAGCCCAAGGGCGCTGGTATTGGGGTGCAAGTTGTCTGACTGGCCCAGGGGTGCTGGTAAGGGGCTGCCAGTTTGTGGGATAGACCCAGGAAGATTGGAGTGGGGCGTGACGAGCCCCAGGGGTGCCAGGGGAGTGACAGGCCTGGGGGTGCCAGAGAGGGGCACCAGGGCAGGACAAGCCCAAGGGGTGCCAGAGAAGATGCCAGAGGGCAAGGACAGAGCAATGTCCAGGAACAGCTGTGAGGCTTGGGGTGTGTTGAAGGGGAGGTAGGAGGCACACATTGCCCATAAGGCTGGGGGTGTTGGAGCACCCCACTTGAAACGGAGGTAATACCAGCGCAGTGTCAAGGGTGAAAGCAGGCAGCCTCCCTTACTGAGCCTAATAAGAACACAGACGTGGCGGGCGAGACGAGGGTGCCAGATCACCCTAATTGACACGGCAGGGGGTGCTAGTGAGCTCATGGCTGCCCGCAGGCTCTACCCCGTGACAATGCCAAATTTTACCAGCAAATATATCTGTGCATCTCACTGGCTTTAGAAAGTATTGTGCATAGTTCTTCAGAAGAATTTGGCCTTGAATATGTAAAACAGATTACATGTGAACCTCTTAATAAATGGTAAATGCTACATGTATTACATGTATGCGTACAAACCAGGGCAGAAAATGTCAGAACTACTTGGAAGAGACAAGTACCACCCCTCATCTCTGGGCTGGGCTTTGAATTACAGCTACATTAACTTAACAGTCCTCCATCTCTCCCAGCACCACTCAGTCATTAAGACCAGAAATCCACAACCAAATTTTGTAGGCTTGGAACGCAAGGAAGTGAAAGGGCTCACTTACGTGTATTTCAGAATGCCTTCTAACTTGGAAGTCCAAATGATCACGCTTTTATCAGCAGAGCCAGATGCAAAACGCTTGCCTAGAAATTAAATATAGTACTGAAACCCACACTTTTAAGAATCATTTTTTTTTTCTCTCCAAATACTCAGTTTAACCAAAGTGAATGCAGGAAGTTCTTTGTAATAGTTTGAGCTCTAGAGCACAAACAATAATGGATGCAATCTTGTAACTGACTTCACATTGCTGTACTTCTGCATCCATATGAAGCTATCCTGATCTCAATGGGGCACTGCAGATGTTAATATTATTACTCTCATGCAAAGCCCAACATAAGCCCTCACTTAACTACAGAGACATTATGTTGGGACCTATGTTGGTAACTTTCTTCTGCATCTAGGGTTCATAAAGTACTTTGAAACCAGAGAATGAGAGGCAAAGCATGACTGTTAGAACTTTGGCATTTTCACTGCTCAGTTTGCAATATGAAGAGGAAGAAACCAATTACTTTCCATTTTTACAAATTAAAGCATCTAAGGAAACAGCTCTACCTGCACCAGGCAGTGCCATGCTGCTGCATATTCAATAGTCTTTGCTCACCAGGTCCCAAACCAGAATTAGGAGCAGCTACCTTAGTTCAGGGCTGCAAGTGGGCTCTTAGCTTTATTAAAACTATTTTCATTTGCTGTTGAATGAATTAACCCACCTGCTAAGACAGATACATTACTTGTGTTTCAGGAGATGGTGCACACAGAGCAGCAGCTGGCACAGGAAGTTACTGGCATTGGTCATTTCCCCAAGAAACCAGAAGGTGTCACTTACCATCTTTAGCATAAGCCACACAGTACACTGTGTCTTTATGTCCTTTCAAAGGCTGAATTAAGGTTCCATCAGATGTATCGTATACCTGTATAAATAATAACAATAAAAAAGAATAATATAAGGCCCTAGCCCTCCAAGGAGCTCTGTGGAACTGGGGCCTAGAAGTATAAGAACTAAACAGGATTTTAAAAAGTTTTCAAAGTGCATGGTTTTTTTGCAGTTTCCCCATTCAGTCAGTTTCCCCTGTTTGAGTGAACCTTTTACATAGCAAAAAAGAGACAGATCTTACTTATATCTACAAAAACATAAGTAAGACCTTAAAATCTGGCAGGAAGGTTTTAGAATAGTTCTGGTAGCTACAACTACTTTTTAACTTGTCTTTTGAAAGTGGCCAGTGTTTAAGTAGATGCTGCCTTTTAATATACTAAAGCAGGGGTAGACAGCCTTTTCCAGCTGCAGGCCAGAAGGATTCATCCCTGGCCAGAGGCTGATGAGTGCAGGGCCTGGCCACAACCACCGCTTCTGTCCCCCTTAGTGACACAGGGAGAGCACCCACAGCCAAACATCTTCATGACTGAATGCCACCAAAGCTCCATGACTGTGGACGAGTTGCAGTGTTTCCATGTTGCCGACCTCAACGTTAAGAGCACACATTTCTTTCTAAGCACGGAGAGCCAGGTATTATGTGATGGGAGAATAAAGGTTAAAGGATCATATAAACAAAGGTAATTTATCTAATGTTTTCAGGCAGCTAACTTGGATAGTGTTTTATAGTAACCCCTTCTCTTGTGTCATCAAAATCTCTTTAGGCCTAAAGGAGGGTCAAGTGAAATACAGCCCATGGGCCTGATCCAGGCCAAGCACTGTCATCTGGCCCATGGGGCCCCTCAACAAATTCTGCCCCACCCAGCTCTTCTGCCCACGAGGATGGCAGCAAGGTACTCACGTGTACACATAGCCCCAAAAGTGTACCCTATGGCCTCGCTTCCACCCTTGTGACCAGAAGGGCCCAGCAAGCCAGAGTGCAGTTTTCCATGAGGGGAGCTGCAGCAGCAGCAACCCTGCACTCCCCCTGCCCCCACTGGCTCTAGGCTGCAGGTCGGGAAGCAGTGGGGGTGGGGCTGCAGCTAGGAGGGAGCCCCAAGTATGGGGCTGGTGGCAGTGCGGAGCCCGTGCCCAGAGGGATAGGGGGTGGCAGCAGCGCAGAGCTGGGGTGTGCAAGCGTGTGGGTCTGAGGGAGAGTACAGGATGTGGGACCCCCCTACCACCACTCCCTATAGTGTGCAGCCCTGGCAGACCAAGGGCGCAGCAGCAAGTGGGGCGTTGAAGGCACAGGTGCCCAGCAGGACATGGCTCCGGCCAGTGCACAGTGGCAAAGCCTCCACTCACCTACCTGTATAGTCAGAGTTCCCAGCCACTCGCGTGCAGCCCCTCCACTTGCGCAGCAGGGAAGGAAGCCCCATGTACTGGAGCCAAGTGCCTTCCCTGTCGGGGATGCTCAGCAAGGGAGAGAAGTTCCAGGCTCTGGATATAGGCAGCCAGGTGGAGGCTGTAGTAGGCGTTTGACTTTTAGTGTATGATTTTGTTTTTTTTCTGGTTCTAAGATGGCACCCCCCCCCCCCCGGGGTATTTTAGGGGAGGGGGAGGCAAGGGGAAGGACTTCCAGTGGGAAAGGTCAAGGGTTAAGGGGCTGGGACTTCTAGTCCCAAGATGGTGACAAGGGGACGAGGCAACCATCAAGGAGCAGGGCTATCCATGCAGCCCTTGACAGTTCACCAAAACTCATTAAGTGGCCCTCCACGGGAAATAATTGCTCACCCCTGCCCTAAAGTCACATGAAAGGGTCCTCATTTAAAACAAACAAAACCCAAAAAACCACACACTGGAAAATGTTAGTATATTTTGAGGCCATCTATAACTGAAGGCCACTGACAGGTAATAGCAGATTGGGAAGGCAAAGAAAGAGATCTCTTGACAGTTATTTCAACAGATTAACTGAATGCGTGTCAAACCCCCACCGTGTCGCTGCCGCTGGGAAAACTTAAAGTACTCTCCTACCAGCAGTCTGTTTCCTGCTGCAATGATCAGTTGGGTCCCATCGGGTTTAAACGCAAGGTCATAGATGCTGCAAAGAGAAACCAAAAGGGAACATTTACAGGAGCATGAAACACGATAGGGAGTGACTGTGGAAACACGCCGCATTCCAGCACGGCCATGTCCGAGCTCCAGCTCCACAGAGCAGGTCTCGTGTCCCGTTATCAAATGGGTGACAATGATACATCTCCCCATGCCCGGGCTGTTTTGCCAGCCGACGGCCACCCAACAGACCAGGATGTGGGCTGCTCCCCGAACCCTCTCAGTCACCGCTCCTGGGGGCAGTGGCAGAACTGGGGCAGAGGGCAGCGCAAGGCTGAACCCGGATGGAAAAGGCCACCCACGAGGCAGAAATGTGCGGGGCCACAACAGAGCGGACAGAAACGCATCGGTGCAATGAGAAAAGCGCTATCGCACTGACCCCCATGCCCCTGGGCAGGGGGCTCCAGCTCCCTGGCTGGGGTCCCCCAGGGGACAGAGCAACAAGGGGAGCAGAGGTTCGGGAAAGGGGCGTGGCCACCTGAGAGAAGGGGCGTGGCCACCTGGGACAAGGGGCGGGGCGCATGCGAACATTCGCTACCCCCACCCCGACTCTTACCACTGCTCCGCCTTGTCCCGCCACGTCAGCGCCGCCCTCATGCCGGCCGCCGCCTCCCTCAGCTGCCGCCGTAACTATCCCCCTCCGCCAGCCCTCTTCGTCCTCCTCTTCGCTCTCGCTCCCGCCCCCGCCCCCCCACAGCTGTCGCGGCTCCCTTTCCCTTGCCGCCGTTCGTTTATTTACATGGCAGCATCCCGGGCAACGCGCATGCGCACGAGGCCCACGGCGCCGACGGGATGGGGCGGGGGGAAGGGAAGCCAACGCCCGCAACGCGCAGGCGCGGAAGGCGGAGCGTCCTCGGCGGAGTGCGCGGGCGTCTCGGCCGGACGCATGCGCAAAATGTTCCTGGGCGGGGCTACTTGCTTTTGGCGGTTTCGGGCCGCGCGCGCGCGTCACACAGGCTCGCGTGCCGTCACGTGACGTGGAAGATGCCGCGACATGGCGGCCCCGGAAGTAGGGGAGCAAGGAAAGGGCAGGTAGGGTTGCTATAGCAACAGGCGGGGCTTATTCCCACTGTCGTCCAGAGCCTGGTGTCGTGCGGGGTGGTGGGCACAGGTGATGTCACGGAGCGGGGAGGACCCGTAGAAGTGACATTAGTGCTGTGACGTGAAGCACACGTGACGTGCGGCTTCGCGCCTGCGAGGGGCACTGATGGCGGCTTTGCCCCCCGGCTCAGGACCTCCCCCCAGACAGTGCTGACCACCCGGGGTCCTGCACCCTGCTCTGGGCGTTGCTGCCGCCCTGAGGGGAGGTTGGAGGTGGTGCTGGGCCAGGGGGTCCTGAGCCCCACATGCTGCTGAGGTGTCCCAGCAAAGCAGCCAAGTGCCAGGGTCCCACAGGCATCTTCACTGTGATCCAAGTGAGGGGCACAGAAGTGCCTTCCTTGTCCCGTGGGGCCATTCGGGCACCACCTCATCTGCTGACGGAGCCACGACAAGAGCCTGGATCGGAGAAAGTCCGTGGAGCCAAGCCAGCGGGTCCTTCCTCTCTGGCCCATGTGGCACTGGCACGCGTGTCATGTCTTCAAATAACAGCATGCTCACGTGGTACATGACAGACCCCCTGGGCTCTCAGGAGGGTAACCGCTTATGTTCAAAAAGAACGTGAGGAGTACAGCTAGAAACCTGTTTTTCAAAAGATCGGTCTTGGCAGTTTTTTCTGGAGGGCATGAGATGGCCGAGTCCAGAATCGCCCACATTTATCTCCTTGTGGTTATTACAGAATACAGAACAAGGGATGGCTCATGTCCGATCCAAGATCAGAGCAACCGCATAGCTTTGTATGTATGCGCGTGCATGCATACGTACGGAGGTATACATATATATGATTGTTTCACATCGGAAAGGCTGATCATGCTGTTTATGTAGCTCTACGGACATCTGCTGTCAGAGAGAACGAGCATGAACTTGCGTATCAGCCTGCACAGATATTTTCCAAATATCTGTGCAGTGCCTGGCCATTGGCTTGCCTCACCGTTCTCTGGTTATTTTTTTCAGTTCTCTGTAGCTCCTGAAATATTGCAGTTCTGATTAGAAAACCTTTCTGGAAGGATAAATTTTCTTTTTATGTTTGCCTTCAGTGACCAAAGTGACATGCAAACAAAAGATGAAGGAAACCAATTAGTGACAGAGACAGAAGAACATTTTGATTCACAAATCGAAGGTACTGAGACCATAGCAGAGAACAGTCTCCTGCATAAAGAAGATGCAGCTGTTGTCTCTGAAGTGGTTGTTGCATGTCACAAAGTCGTTCCAAATGGATGGGAGAAGATCACAAAGCAAAGAAAATCAGGCAAAACTGCAGGAAAATATGATGTTTATTTTATCAGGTAAACATTTCTAGCAATCCATCATTAAAGGGGCACAGTAATTTAAATGTTTGTGTCCTTGATTTACTCTACTAGACAGAAAGTATGTGTTGCAGAACTGAGGCTGTGCTGTTGCATGTCTTGGGTTCTGTCCCAAGTTGTCACACAGATTACTGTGAGGCTCAGCTTAAAGTCAAGAGAAAAGTTCTGCATGATTTAGTATGAGTCATGTAATGACTTTGTGCCTCATACTAATAAGATGCAAAGCTATAAATAAAACATTTATATGCCTTAGAAGCATGTTGTGAGACTGTAAAATGCTTAATCAAATATGTAAGATATTATCACAGTTTCTTGTTTTATAACAAGTATTTTTGATCAAATATTAAAAGAAAGATTATCTATAAAGGTATCCAGCTAGTCTTCCTTTTCCTTAAATATTAGTTTAGCTTATTTCTTGAAACATGAGCCAGTATTTTAGCTTATGTTTTGAAAAGGAGGCTGCGTTGCATTTTTTTTGGATTAAGAAACAGAAACAGTAAGTAATCACTGATCATATACCTTTCTTTCTCAGTCCTGAAGGAATGAAGTTAAGATCCAAACGTGCACTTGTAGAGTATTTTCATAAAACTGGAGAAACTGGTTTTAAACCACAAGATTTTGATTTTACTGCTCCTGCTCAAAGTAATACCAAGGTGAGAGCCAAAAAATGCAGTGCAAAAGCTGTGAAAACCGCAATACAGAAAAAGGAACTTAACAATACAAAACAAGAGTTTAGTGCGCAAAATGGTAAAGGCGGTGGTAGTGTTCAGTTACTTCAGACTGTTGATGAAGAACAGGAAAACATTTCTTTCACGTCCACCCAAGGAACAGAAGACTTGGTCGTTAAAGAATGTAAACCAAAGGATGATTCTTTGGCACTTAAAGAAAATGGGATAACTGAAAAAAGAGTTCAAATTAAGAAAGCTAGAAAAAGGTCAGAAAAAAAGAATCCAGGTTGTACCCAGAACAAAAGACAGAGAAAAGTATCATGTAATAAACAAGAAGTTGAAATAAATAAAAGCAAAACATTCCAGAGAAAGAATAATGCTTGTGCTTCTGATAGTGGCGGAGCTGGTGATCAGAACTCAAATGATGTGGATACAGGAAAATGTGGGGGAGACTTGGGAAACGCACTGACTTCAGGCTCCCAATCAGAGGTGAATCTTGGACCAGTCTTAGCTCACTCAGAAGAGGCATTAGGAACCACAGTGGAGTTAGCCTGCTCAGAGAGGAGTTCTGTTGATATAGCTACAAAAGACTCTGAGGAAAACTCTGCAGAATCAGAATTTGGGCAAGGGAAGGATGAAATGCTTTTTCAGAGCCAGGACTTCACATCTAATGCTCAAACAGAAATCAGCAGTTCACAGCCTTGTGGCAAGAAAAATTTGACATCAGTTAAATTGCTGAAAGGTATACACCAGCGTTTCTTATCTCCTTTTGATACAGGACACCCCTTATTAGACTCAAGGCAGCTCTCGGAATATCCCAGCTGTTCATTTCCTCTTGTTTTTTTTCACTATGGAAAATAATACAGCAATTTTTCTGGTTCAGAGAATTCAGAAAGGCTACAGGTCAGAATGTTTTTAACACTGTGGTTTCCTATTCGTAATTTTTGGATTTCTCTTGTGAATCCTATCTGCATACTTAACTAACATTGTTTGGCACCCTGGAAAGAATCTCCAGGCAACAAAGAAAAATGCATCTACCAGTGATTTCCCACCAGGGTGCTACATTTCAGAGCAGAGCACTATTTTAGAATTCAGTCAATCATGCTTTTTAAGTAATAGTAAAAAAGAAGTATGTATTTCAGTCTTCCCTATTCTACGATTGGCTGTAGCTAATATTGGTGAGGTGTGTTTTCATGGAAGTCTATGTAACTTTTCTAGCACTAGTGTTGTACAGAATCACATATTGCTGTGTCTAAGGGCACAGGTACACAAAAAGGTTACCATAAGGTGAAGGAAGGCAGGGATTTTCACGGTAGCAGCTTCTCTGTGCTAAAGCCACATGAAACTAACCCCTGGTAACTTTCTCCTCTCTGAAAGAGACGTAAGTTACTGTGGGATAACTTACCTATGCCACTAAGTCAGGCTGCACACACACAATTACTACACAGTAGCTCCTGTACATTAAATCTCTGGCCTTGTTTTCATCATGGTAATTTGTTTGCAGTCTAGTACTGTAAGTGCTCTATTCATATTGAGAACTCGCTTGAGAAGTTTGTTTACTTTTAATTTAAGTAATACAGCTAAACTTGTTCAGCTTCCTTTTGGTGATAATACAATAATTCCTGGAGCAAATTTAGATCTCTGGTGCTCCTTTGTAGTCCCCAGGGGCTCACTACATTGAAGGTTTATGTTAAGGATGTGTCATTTGATGATTTTTTTAGCAGATGTTGAAATACACTAGACACTGGGGCACTGGCAGCAGTGCCAGTACAAGTGTTTGTATTTCATGCACAATATAGAGAGGAAAATAATGTGTGAAATATAACAGGATACCTCAGGTTTTTTTAGACTTGAGGCAACCCTTGTTAGACGAGTCATGCCTCATAAAACACCACTTAATTTTCCCTAGCTTTTTTGACCATAGAAAAGTAAAAGAACAGGTTTTTTTGTTGCAAAGAACTCTGTCATAACATTTTTAATACCATGGATTCCTACTGAAATTCCTGTTTACCTCATGATTCATGTTTGCATACCTAAGTGTTAATATTGTGTAGCACCCCACTTCACCTCTGAAAGGTACTCAGAGTACCTCAGAGTACCTGCTTGAGGATTAATTTCTTAATTGTTTCTCCATTTGATCGGAATGCACATGATAATCCCAATGTCTTTTCTCCTTTTTAGAAGATTATGGCCCAAGAACACAGGTGGACAGAAGGAAAACCAGCCCGTATTTTTCCAGTAAATACAATAAAGAAGGTACACCAATCTCTATAGAAATAGACGCCTGTTTTGAAGAAGTAGATAGATCAAGAACGAGTATGGGAGAATAGAGTCTTTCCCTTCAGTGTTACTGGCTTAATCCAGCCACAGTTGGTCATATCTGAATATTATTCACACTTGATAGCTGTGTTGTGGAATATCTGAAAGGGCTTTTTTCTAATTTTTAACTCAACAGCACACAACCATTCTGCTCAATATTATCTGTCCTTCTTAGTTACTGTCTTAGTTGAGACATCCTGCACTAAACGAGGTACATTTTGGCCCTTAGAGCCTTTTCTTCAATATCAAATGCGACAGCCACATCTAGCTACCCATTCTGTGCTTAGATGATGCAAATGGCTGTAGGGCACCTCTAAGGCCTTCTTCATAGAGAGCCTCTATGCCTTGATGCTGATCCAGGTCTCCTTTACCTCCACAGGGAGAGAAGATGGGTATATAATGAGGGTGGGGCCTGGGTAAGCTGCAGGATACATCGTTTAGTCGGACATGTCCTGGCAGCTCTATACCGCTGCAGTGTTGAAACAGGTGTGAATTATGGAAGCCCTCATGGTCAGTGCCAGGCCACAGATGCCCTCACAGTTTGGTAAGAGAGAAGACATTAATTGCCTCCATGGGTCTGAATCTGCTCCAGTATCCTTTAAGAAATATTTGCTATATACTTTTCAATAAAGGTTTTCTATGTTGCCTTTGTGTATAGCTCCAAGCCCACCTAGGCGGAAGGCCTTCAGAAAATGGACTCCTCCTCGGTCTCCTTTTAATTTGGTCCAAGAAATACTCTTTCATGATCCCTGGAAACTCCTCATTGCAACCATATTTCTCAACAAAACTTCAGGTAAACAGAGTTATACAATGCAGAATTTAGCCTTGACAGAATAGTTTCGTTTGTAATTGTCTGTGCAAGTTGGTTTTGCTTATGTAAGGCCTGAGGTGGGCTATAGAGGGTGGCTGGTGTTACAAGATCAGAGCTTCAGCTAGTTAGGCTTTTATGATGATAATGAAAAGAGCAAAGTAGGTAACAATTCAAGCTGTATTAATCTGAAGAACTTTACCTGATTTGTAGCTCCTCCCTGGCAATGATATTCAAAATAGTTAGAATAGTTGCAAATGGGAAGTACCATCTTTATTCACCACATTGTCTCTGGCTAGGTAAAATGGCAATCCCTGCACTCTGGGAGTTTCTGGAGAAATACCCTTCCCCTGAAGTCACAAGAACAGCTGACTGGAAGGAAATGTCAGAGTTGCTTAAACCTCTTGGCCTCTATGAACTGAGAGCGAAGACCATTATCAAGTTTTCAGGTAATTTTGAACATTTTGGTAGAATGGCTCCCACTGGTTTAGGTCAGCCTTTTTGGCAGGCAAGCCACAAATTAGCCCCAAACTCCCTGAATGCCATTCTGATCCCTTTCCTTTACCTGAGCTGCTGCTCACCTTTTCGCTGCCTGACCAGGCTGTTGCTACTTGTCCTTTCCTCAATCTGCCACATGTCACATACAGAGGCTGCACGTGATATCCTGTAGCACCTGTGCCTCAAGGTGGCCACCACTGACCTAAATAGATGTCAGTAAGGAAATGGCATTACAACCCCAGCTCTGGTTGTTTTGAATTCTCCATCTGTTGCTAATGTAAAAAACTTAAGGTTTTAGAGGTTTTATATAAAGTGGGAACTTTGGTTGTTTTTAATGGGGAAAAAAATCAAGCGTTTGTCCAGATTTGAAGTATTTATTGGTATTTTCTTATAAGGCTTTTCAATAAGTACGTTTGTCTTCATGTGGTAAAGGATGGGATTATTTTCTCTAGATGAGTATCTGAGCAAGCGATGGAAGTACCCTATTGAACTGCATGGAATTGGAAAATATGGAAATGATTCCTACAGAATCTTTTGTGTTAATGAGTGGAAGGAGGTAAGTGATGCTGCCATTCAGATAGGATCCAAAGTTTGTCAAAGGCAGCAAGAGTCTTGCCTTTGACATCAGCTGACATTGGCTTTGTTCAGCATAACTGTGGGGATTAAAAACAAAAAGACAAAATAATCCATTTTCAGATTGAAACAAGGAAGAACTTGCAGAATACTTTTAAGGCCCTGATCTTAGAAACACTTGCTCTTGCCCTAAATTTGTCAGTTTTCTTTAATTCCCTGCTTTATTTTTACATGTCTTGGATCTGCCCTGTGCAGAGGTCTGGGTATCCTTTCTACATGTCAGCTCTAATGCCTACTGTCTCCTCTGACTTACCTTTATTTCCTCTCTCTTCACTCTGTTCAAACTCCATACCCTCACCAGGCCTTTCGCCTGCTCACAAGTTGTTGGACATGGCAGTTATACTCAATACAGCAAGATTAGCATATAACTTGGCTTCTCAGTTGGTGCAAGTACTGTCTTGTAGGTGATCAGACATTATTCCCCTTATTTCAGGAACATGCTGCACTCTTATCCTTGTTCTGCAGGTTGGAGCTGAGTGTGGAGGCTTCTCAGGGACATGCTTCAGTACTGCAGAGTGTTTTAATACAAAACTTTTTGATTAAACATTAAATCTAATGCCTGGATTATCTTTCAGGTACGCCCACAAGATCACAAATTAAATATATATCATGCCTGGCTCTGGGAAAATTATGAAAAACTGAGTCTTGATTGAAAATTTTGTTCAACTAGCTTCAGCATGTAACTCCTTGGCTCTTTCTTCATATTCCAGTAAAATGAAGTGGAAATGTCTGCTCTACATACTTACAGTTCTAATCATTGAGTGCTTGGATCCCAGTATTTTTGTCAAATATGTTTTGCAGTGTATGTAATTATTGTAATTAAATGTTGATAACTATTTTTTTTATATTTTTAAATAAATGTTTCTACTTTTTAATAGCAGTCCTTTCTTTCAATACAAACTCAACTCCCACTGACATCAAACACTGCACATTAACAGGGTCCTTCCCTTGGCTGAAAAGTCTGTGACTTTATTTTTCTAAAACGTTGTTTGAGTTGCTTTACAGTCCAGGTAGCAAGAAATCTTTGTCCAGGGAGCACAGCAGGAAGATGCTCTGTCTCTGTGGCACTGTTTATTGCCCCCACCAACACCTCTGCAGAAGTCTCCAGATGGGAGGAGCTGAGGTGGAGCCAGAGGACATGAGGAGCAAGGGGTTAGTATGGAGCCATGGGACCTCCCAACAACCAGCCCTGAGGATCCTTGAAGAACTGTGACTTGTAGAAATGAAACATGGAGCCAAGCTCAGGGAGGTGCATCTGCTGGGTTGCCTGTACCAGGGAGAAGAAAGTAGCCGGCAGCAGGGGACAACTGGAGGAATCATTTCTGTGAACCATGATTAAGGCTAGCACCTCCAGACAGGGAAACCCTTCCCAGGCTGCTGCTGGGTCCCACCAGACAGCTACTTTAGTTAGCCCCACACAGCCAGCATGAAGGAGCAGTTTGTCTTCAGCTGTTTTACATTGGTCAAGTTTTGGAAGATGCAGGAGCCCCCACAAATTTAGTTTACCTCTTTAGTCCTAGGTTTCATTCTCAGCCCCAACTACCCTTCTGTTAGGCTGAACAGATTCAAGCTTGAAACAGTTGAGATAACAGTGCAGTGTGGGACTTTTGCTGATCTATGTTTTGGAAAATAACAGCACTCTTCAAACCTAAGTTTGAGACCTAAACTTGCACACTCTCCTTTTAAAAAAGAGGCCTTTGGCTGTTCTAAGTTTTTTCTGAAGTTTGCAGATCTGAGATAAAAGACAGGAAGGTCAGGCCTGCCCCCAGTTCAGAGTGGAACTGCCAGGGCAGCCAAGGATCTCCCCCGGTCTTCCTGAAACCACTGAAAAAGTTCGTAAAAATGGGGTGATCACCTGTAAGTGTAAGGCCCAATTTGGCGTGTGCTTAACTTGAAGCAGAATTTTAAGCTTTGTTAGCTGTAAAGCTAATTTATAAAGAAGATGGAGATTTTTTTTTTCTCGGGGGGGGTTGGGGAGAGGACTAGGGGCAATGACCTCAAGCTGCAGCAGAGGAAATTTAGGTTGGAGATCAGATTGTTTTGACTATGTGGGTGGCCAGGCCTTGGAACAGCCTGCCAGAGAAGTTATGGAATCTCCATCCTTGAATGTTTTCAAGAGCAGATTAAACAGATGCTGGAATTGTGTAGTCAGGGATGATCCTGCCTTGAGCTGGGGGCTAGACTAAACGAACTTGTGATGTTCCAGCCTACTTTCCCTTGATCCTATACAGAGTACCTGTGCTGTGAAAAGAACCAGCTAGTGTCAAAGGTATTTTAAAAATTGAAGGGAAATGTATTCTTTCTAAACAGAAAAATTTGTGATGTCACAGGAAATGTTGGTCTTGGATAACTTTGTTTATACAAACGTATTCTGCTGTGACACAGAAAATGAATGGTACATATTTGTGTCAAGCATGAGTTAGTGTAAAATCCATCTGCAATGTCTCCTCTGAGCAACTGGGGAAGGATTAACCAATGGCTATCCTTTTTTGACCTCAGGAGTGGGAAAATGTAAAGAAGTCATGAGAACTGGCTTCAATTGCCTTTCAGCTGAAAGTATAGCCAGATGTTTAGGCTGCATTCAGTTTTAGTCTGGGAATAGTACATTAGTGGTTAGGGCTACAACCAAGCACTTACCAACAACCTGTAGTCCTTAAGTTTCATCTCCCCAAGAGACCACATATTGAAGAATACAAAATTCTCACAGGATGAGACAACACAAGTTGAAAATTGCATTAGATGAAGTGCACCAAGTTTTGTTTCCTTTCTCTGGGACTCATTAACGGGTGGGTCCTTAGCAATGAACTGAAGCCAGTACAGCATATGGTATTCAGCATGTCAAAAGGTTTCCAAGGAACCATCTAGTACAGGGGTTGGCAACCACCTGCACAGGTGCTGAGCATGGCACATGAGGCCATTTTGCTCAGCACACCATCCCCATCCCCAGTTCTGGGTAGCTGCTGCCAGCCATGGAGCCTGGGCTGTTCCCAGCAGATGGCAGCTGTTCATAGCCAGCCTGGGCTCTGGGCAGCTGCAGCAAGAAGGCTGTGAACAGCTGTGCCAGGCTCTACAGCTCTGGCATCAGCTCCATGCTAGTGGTGCCTGCGCATGCACCTCAGAGCAGACGGCAGGAAGGCTGTGCTGCCTCAGGGCCAGGCCCTATCCCTTGTCCCTTCCGCACCCAGTTAGCATGGAGCTGATGCTGGAGCTGTGGAGCACAGTTGTTTGTGGCCTGCTTGCTGCAGCTGCCAAGCCCAGGCTGGCTACAAGCAGCTGCTCTGGAGCCCCCCATCAGCTCGTGCTGGCAGCAGGGAAGAGGCTGGGGTTGTGCTGCCTCAGGCCCCCCCACCCCACTGTCCACTCCAAGGCAGGCATGCAGCTGTTTGCAGACTCCCAGCTGTAGCCAGCCCCAGCTCTGGGTAGCTGCTGCTAACTACAGAGCCTGGGTTGCTTGTAGTAGGGTTTGCAGCTGAGCCCACCCAATTCCTACCTGCTCCAAGCCCAGCACTGACCCCGCCCCCCTACTGTGATGAGACCAGCACTGCCCCTTGCCAGGGAGCACCACACCTTTGCAGGCTTAACTGTGGAGCAGGGGAGTGGTTGGGCTGATGGGAAGACTCTGGGCTAGGACCTCGGCTGGCCATGCTGCAGCCTGGGGGTTGGCTCCCCAGGGAAGCACAGGGACTTTGACAGGCCCAGGGCATTGTTGGGTTGGACTTCACCTGGTGGCCCGGCAGCCTGGCTGCGCACCCATGCATCTGGTTCTGTGTACACACAGGTGTCTGATTCTGGATGTGTGTGTGCATGCGTCTGTTCTAGTTCTCCATGTTTGTGCACATGTAGTTGTGTGCGTGTATGTGCCTGGTTCTCTCTGCTCCCCTTTTTCTCTCTCTCCTTTTTCTCTTATTTCTTTTTTTCTCTCTCTCTCACTGCAACATGCTTAACAAAAAAAGTACACAAAGGCAAATTTATGATTATTAAATATACTAACATGCAGTGTGTCCTGCCATGTACCGTACCGCCCCGTTCCCTGCCCCCAAACCCCAATTTTGTTTTTCTGGCATGCTGACACTCCGGCATCTTCCAAGGTAGACATTGTGATTTTTTTGGCAGTCCGGCCAAAAAACATTGCCTACCCTGATCTAATACCACTGCTGGTCATATGAAAGACATAAGTATAGAATGCCTAAATGTAGACACTGTGGCTACAAAGTTGCTACAAATATAATTCCTTTTTTTAAAGAGTTAGTACAATACACCAGACTTCATAACCAATAGGACTTTATTCCTTTTTGTAATTGAAACCTAAACACAGTACAGTGTTACCTGAGGTCCAGTACACAAAAGTAGCTAAAAAAAAAAAAAAAGAAACTGTTTAATGTCTAAGTTTTAAGATCATTTAGAGGCTGATTTTTAAATAAGAGCTTTTAACCAAGTTAATGGACTGTAAATCAAAAACACTGTTGTGCACACCTTGCTGCTCCTTTCCATGGGAAGGCTGTCTCTTGGCTTCCCTCCCTCCCAACTTGCTTTCATCAAACCGAAATCTGAGTTCCTCTTTCTGCTCAAGGCCTTGGAGGAGTTGGATGGTGAGATCACAGCTGAAGCTGAAAGCTCTCCCAGCTTCCCAAAGAAGGGGATGCAGGACTTTGCATAGATACGTACATCGTGTCTTTCTAATATGATCTGGGAGAGCTACAACTCACAGTTCAGTGCTGAGCAGTGATGGCCCCACTCTCACGTGCCAAAGTCCTTCAGCAAAAAAGGAAGTCGGATCCTGGTACATTTCAGAGAACTCAATCCTGTGATGAGGGGATTACATATAATGGAGAAACAGTACAGAGTACTGCATTTTCAAATGTAGTTCATCTTTAATTTCAGACAAATGTCAATAAGGCTGATGATCGCTGTAGTTTATCAATAATGCGTACAGAATGCTCATCAGATTGGATATCAGATTGAGAAAGGCCAACCAAATTGGATTTAGTGATCGTAGTTCCTCACGTGCCTAGGCTGCTGTTAATCCAGTTGTCACTGTTCATTCTGCTGACCCTCTGTAATAGCAGACACAGCTCCCTGGCCTTTATTGACGTCACTGATGCACACCCACAATCCATCTACAGACTCCTTCCATAGAGTGACCTGGAAGCAAAACATGAAGTAGATCTTAACACAATACCCTCCACTCCCCTGCTTTGGAGTCCAATGCACAGAGTTTTCTCTTTCTAAAGCTTTTCAAAAAGTTTCCACATACTCTTGATTTCAGGTGATGCTGCTCTTTAATGAGCATTTGATGACATCCCTAATTCTTAATGCTTATAAAGCAGCTGAGGAAAGAACCTCATTTACTGGTCAATAAGTATCTTGTTTATTGATCAAACTACACCCATGCTCCCATTCTAGGTACACTGGAATCCCGGAAGGATAATTTGCCTTCAAAATACTCAATCTTACCTTATCTTAAAAATATAGAGCTATTTAAAACACTTCTACTGCATGAAAACAATTCCTACTTTCAAACTGGCATTAAAAAGTATACCATTAGGAAGAGTGGCTTGTGCATCCCCTGGGGCCAAGATGAGGACAAAGACTTGATGCTGGCTGAGAAACTAAACTAGTACTGTCCATTGTGTTCACTTATTTATCTGCATGCAAGAGCCAGCTCTAAGATACAACACTCACTTTGTTGTCTCCTCCAGACACAGCAAGAATGTTTGCAGTGATAGACCAGCTAACGTGCCAGACAACATCATTGAACTTGTGTAGCAACTTTGGTGACCATGAGTTGCCAGAGGCATCATCGCATGTCCAGATAAACACTCTGCCATCCTAGACAAAGCAAAAGAAGTTGTTAGACCAATGGCTGTCCTTGGCAATGCCAAAATGAGGCTATGCAGTGACATACTGTTTGTTTCAAAAAGCATCTATTTTGAACAAACATACCAATCACAGTTCTGAGTATTTTTACATGGTCTAATTAAGAAATATTAAAAACCACATGCAGTCAGAAAAGTAGGTTGGAAGAAAGATCTGCTCCCAGAATAAGCCATATCTACTTTTGGCTTAAGTTAATGTCTTACTACTATGTCTGCCAAGCTTACAGACCCAATCCAGCTACAGGAGAGAGGGGGATTCTTCCCCAGCATGGGCAGCAACAGCTGCTTCAATAAGTACCACTACAGAACCTTTACTCTTGGTGAGGATGTCTGAGCCAGAAAGAAGGTCTCACAGACCCCACCCTCATTTTGCAGCCCTGAAGATCAGAGGAAGTAGTTTTCTCTGTGAATTGGGCATGTCTGACCCAGAGTCACCAAGAGCCTTTCAGCACAGAGCCAACATTTGAAAAAGTAGGCATGAAAGGGGTCTTTGGAGGCCATCTTAGTCCATTCCCCTTCTCAAGGCACAATCACAGTGGAACCCTCCCTGCCTACAAGGAAAATAAGACTGCCGGACTCTGCTGCCACTCCTCTCCTTTGTCCAATAAGGTCTCTTACAGATCTAAGCTCTTCAGTTCTATAGATCATTTTCTTAACAGAAGGGAAAGCCAGAAACCTACACGTATAGATAACTGCCAGCACCTCAGAATGATTTGTTATATCTGCCATAGCTCTAACACCTCTTGACTTCATTTCACATGAATGGTTACACAGATGAGAGTATTCAGAACCAGCATATTAATGGTTTCAGTGACAGTCTTACCTGTGAACAGCTAGCCATGGTACTTGTTGGCAAGCCTATGGAGGGTGCCCAAGCTACATCTCGGACCCAGTCACTGTGAGCCTCCAGCTTCTGTTCTTCCTTCCACTGGCCATCCTCCTCCCTGAAGGGGTAGCAAACAATCACGTCTGTTCTGCCTCCCACTTTGGAACACCATTCTGCAATGTACTCAATACTGAAAGTGGCCAATTTAGCCACAAAATAGGAAACACAAATGTTCCTCACCCACTTTCTTATGTTTAACCTGGAGGGTCTACCCAAGAGGTAAAAGAATTCAGTTTCAATAGCCTACATACAGAATTGGAATTACAGGAAATCCTCACTATTCATGGGTTTAGCATTCGTGGTTTAAAATATTTGCAAATGCTGAACCCACATCTTAAATACACTTACAGGAGCTCCTTGGGAGTGCCATGCTTGCCACCACCGGTCTCCTGCCACTGCCAGCACAGCCATGCCCCCCTTCTCCAGCCACTGGGGCCACTGTGTTCACGATGTTCATGAACGCAGTGCCATATTCATGTATTTTGCCATACGTAGGGATCTCAAGAACATATCCCCGTGAATGGCAAGGGTTGCCTGTATATTGCTACTGCTTCAAGCACAGCCAGGGAAAATTAAAAATCACAAAGAAAGTATTTGCTTCCTGAGATACGAAGTGAAAGAGGATCTTTCAAATGAGAACTAGCCCATGAGAAGATGTAAATCTCAGAGAGCCATCTCCATTCAACATCCTCTAAGACAGACACTTTTAAGCGACAGGGGAAAACATGGCATTGTTTAAATTACTATTTGTGGTAAGTGGCCTCTAGCAAGCCATCTAGTGGATCAACAAAGGAACTGATATCTTGGAAGGAAGCAGAATAGATGTCAGATGATGGGACACTTACTTCCAGATCTTGACGAGGTTGTCACAGCCACCGGATGCAAACCTTTTGATGTAGTTTGGTTTTTGGCCTGATGGCTGCTCTATAAGGCTTCCAGGTACAACAGCAGGGGCCCAGCTAACAGCATTACACCCAATCTGTGCCAGAACAGAATCTGAGTGTTAAAGTTTTTACCCTTTAAAAATCTAACCTGCTTGGGGTCACTATGTTTTATCACACGTCCACAAAAAGCAACTCCCCCCCTCCGATGCTTATTTCTAACACAACAAAATGTGTCATTCTTTTATCCTAGGAAACTCACCTATTGCCACCAGTACATCACTTTGTTCTCTCTTTACCTAGACTCTTTGGGGTATGGCATTTATCTATACGGCAACACATATGTGATAGACACACACTTACGGTATGTGCATTGCTGATCTTTTTTACTTCCCACTGTCCATCACCTGTGTAACTCAATAACGAAATGGCCCCATCAGAACTCCCACAGGCCAGGATCAATCCATAGTCATGTGGTGCCCAGCAGACAGAATTCACTGTCAGAAATAGTAAATACAAGATTGTCAGAAAAGTGACCAGCTGCAAAGACACTGGAAGCCATGAATGAGTGACTTGAATTAAAAAAAGTTAATAAAAAAGTATTTCTTTAATCATCTACTCCAATGATTCTCAACCTTTTTAGACCCAAGATGCACATTGACAGAACTGAGGCACCTATCATAAAATTCCAGTTTTTGGTTTTCTCTTTTCTAGACTACAGAAAAGAAAACAGTATAATTCTTCTGTTGCAAAGAGCTCAGGAAGATTACAACAGGTCAGAATGTTTTTATCACTACGGATTCCTATTTGAAAATTCTGGATTTGTCTTATGAATCATGTCTGCACACCTAACAGACCTAACTAACACCACATGGCAACCAGGATCTCAAGGCAGCCTGGTTGAGAATCATTTATCTTGTCTGACTTCCTGCCGTTAACAAGAAGCTGCCTTAAAACCAATAAGGGGTATAAAGAAGGTATAAGCGGGAGGGATGAGTTTTTAAATCAGAGTTCAAAATATTAAGTTTCCTGTCATTGCTGAGAACACCACTGATCCTAGAACAGAAACTGAATGTTCAGCATCAACTTCAGAAGCTGACCAGAGCAGACCTCTGCTATGAGACATAGCAAGCAAAGGGGAAAAATCACTATCAGCCCTTTTGTTCTCGTGTATTTGCACCAGATTGGTGCTTTGTGGGAGCACAACATAACACTCTGTGGATTTATGGTGTTTATATGCCAAAAACTGTCCCTTCTCATCAGGACTGGAAAGCTATTGCTAGCATGTGCAGCCCTGGGAGAAGAGACAAAGAGGATTTTATTGGAGACATTCTCCTGTCCCCAGAGAACACATATGTTGCTTACATACTACAGAATAGATGAAGAAAAAAATTCAGTCAGATTCAACTTGACCCTGTGTCCACCTAGACCACCACATACCTGAGGAGTCATGACCTGTGTACTCGTATGTCTTTTCCCAAGTGCCATTTTCTTCCTTCCAGATGATAACCTTCCTGTCATAGGAACAGGAAGCCAGAATATTTCCATACATGGGATGTGCCCAGGCAACCTGCCACACAGGGCCTTCATGGCTGTAAAAAAAAAAAAAAGTGTCAATTGAGAGAGAGAGAGAATAATTCCCTTTTATTCTTGCTTGTTTCACAACAATATTTGTTTGAAATTAATTCAAGCAAACACCTTTATGATGTCTTGCTGGGGGAAAAAAAGGAACAATGAAAATTGTGCATTACTGCTAGACAATGGAACTGGTTTTAGGATACAGTAGTTGGGATAAGATCTCCCAGTGTTTGCTCACGTCAGTTATTAGGAATATATTTATTTCTGGGAATGTGGGGGTCAAAGTTTCAGTGAGATTAAAAGCTGAGTTACAAGTAACTCACTTTCCACCTCTCCCCCATTCACTGTAATGCAAGTTTAAAGACAACCAGACACACTGCTTCCCAAGATACATACTGCGTAGTGCAAGGTGGGTGCACTACAGCAATGTAGTGATCACATGGGTCTACACATGCTCGCTAGCTACATCCCCATAGTGGCATACTTCCTGCTTATAGTGCACCACTATGGTGACACAGCAGGGAAATTTAAGCGTGCAACGCCCATATGACAGTACAGGTGGTTACTGCACCATTTTTTAGTCACTGTACAACAACGTCACTGTACAGCAACATGTGGACATACCTAGCGAGTAGTTGCACATCAGTTTTTACAAACCCTTCCTCACTAGAGAGATGATTGATGTATTATGCCAACAGTCAGTACATTACTTAAATTTTGATATTTAAAGCACTCACCCTCTCAGATCAGCTATGAGGATTTGCCCTCCATTCCTTACATCAAAGATTTTCACAGATCTGTCCGAGGAGCAGGTTGCTAGCCGAGTACCATAATAATCCATCTGAGCATCATGCTGGAAGGGAATGGACAGATTTCCACTAAGTTTCAAGAGTGGCTGGAACACTCATGAACTGTCTACCAGGTACCAGAGCAATATGATAAAAAGACTTCAGTTATTGTGTTCATGCAGGTCATTTGTTCCAAATTATTTTCTTGCAGTAAGTAGACAATATTATATTTAATGTCTATAGTTTACACCTCTCTAATAGGGTGGAGGTTGTCAACTGGGGGTACTTGAGAAGGCCCTAGGGGGTAGGTGCAGGCAGGCAAGGACGAAGTGCTGCCACGCACCATCCTGCATAGGTGCTGCCTGCCTGGCCAGATACGGGAGGCAGGGGAAAGTCAAACGTGGCAACTGCCACCACTCCCCATCAGGCCACGCACCACTGCCCTGCTTGGCGGCCAGCCAGGTGCACCTCCCCTGCCTAGTTTGGTGTCTAGCTGTGCGCCACTCTGGCCCCCTCCTGCTTGGCGCCCAGCCACACACCAGCCCCTAACTCCCCCCCCCCACATCCAGTCACTGGGGGTACAGTGACCCAAAAGGTTGAAAACCCCTGCAATAGGGTAATTACCACAAGTAGTGAAACCCAGTGCTTTGAGACAAGAAGTCAGAGCGCTGGGCTTCTATTCTCTACCACTGACTCTTCTTGGCCTTGCTAAATTACTTAATCTTGGTTCTGGTTTCTTTACATTTCAAATGGGAACAAAAATTTTGATCCACCTCCCCTACACAGTTTTACCAATCACTGATGCTTGTGTAGCTCCTGCCCTTGGGTTTTGAAAAAATAAACAGAGCGGGGGGGGGGGGGGGGGGGGCACTCAAAGTCTAGGAAAACCAAACCCAGGGAGTTAGTCTGAACTATGGTCCTCAGGCTGTTTTGAGGGCTAGTAGGAGTAGCAGTGGGAAAAAAAAAAAAAAAAAGAGCTGCAACATGGAGGCCATTTTTACCTGAAGCCAGTGTAATTAGAGTATGGGAGAGGCCTTGTTCCCTGACATGCTCCCAGCACCATTAAAGGGGCCCCAGGGAGATTGTGGAGGAGCCCGGTCTGGGTGCAGCTGGGAGCAGGATCAACTTCCCCACAGAAGAGACACCAGCAAGGAGAGAACTTGACTGGTCCTAGAGTGGGCACACCTGCACTTGCTGTTAGCATACAAAAAACTCTTGTACATATCACACTGGAGTGTATTGCTCCTGGGCACACCATCTGAATGCGAGCCTGAGACTCCAGCATGCTAAACCAGGTCAGAGAAACCCTAACTGGCAGGGTGCCCAAAGGTTTAGCCTGCCACCCTGAGGTTGCTCCAACCAACTCTATGAGCTTTGGAGGGGCTGGCTGGGGCACGAGTGTTCTCCTGTGTCAGCAAGCAGCCCCCACACAGAAGCACTCTCATCCCCCAGCCAGCTGTGTTAGTGTCTATACATGCAGTGCTGTGAAGTAAAAAACTCCACAAAATGGTAGTGCTTGTAAATACTCCCTGCTGTGGAGTTTATTAGTTTCCTGCAACCTAATGGGGGCACATGTGTAGATACAAGATATCTATTGTGGAGCTAATTAGTTTACTCCACTGTGTCTCGTGTAGACACACCCAGTGAGTTGCACTTAAAAGGCCACAGAAGTTAGTGCAGTCAGTGTATTGTGAAGTGCTGAAAGTCCTTGTGCCACCTGGAATCTGCTGTGCACGAGGGAAAGGTCCTCAACCCAATGGGTCCTTATGAGACTGACAAGTTGAAGTTAAGTTATACTGGTGAAAAGGGAAACTTTGTTATCAGATTTCCACGTACGAGTTTCATGGCCTATTTACAGACTGTGTTCTAATGCCTATGCACATAAATTTATCTGACTTGTTTGTACCCTTTTGTTACTAAAGCAATGCTTGGGGACACTGACTCCCCGCAGCCACACCAGCCGAGGGGTTACATTTGCAAATAAGACTCACAGGCCACTGAGAGACAGACCTGCCCATCTGAAGATAGTGTTTGGAAGTACTGTTTCATTCCCCCTTCCCACAAACTGACACACTGATCTGCCTCTCTCTCATCCCTCCAGCAATGGTGCACAATGTTACCTCATCTATTTTCTAGCAGCAAGTCCCAGGCATTAGAAGGAAGGATCTAGAACAGAGATGCTCAATCTCTGGCCTACAGGCCAAGTGTGGCCTGTGGATCCTTGGACTCCGGCCCTCACCAGCACCTAATAGAAAGGAATCATCACTTCCCTCAATCAGTTGGCAATGCTCCTACTAATGCAGACTAGTATACTGCTAGCCTTCTTAGCAACAACGGCACTGATGAAGCCATATCTGGAATACCGTGTCCAGTTTTGTGGCCCCCACTACAGAAAGGATGTGGACAAGTTGGAGAGAGTCCAGTGGAGGGCAGTGAAAATAGTTTGGGGGCTAGGGCACATGACTTCTGAGAAGAGGCTGAGGGAGCTGGGCTTATTTAGTCAGGAGAAGAAGACCGAGAGGGGATTTAAATAGCAGCCTTCAACTACCTGGAGGGGGGTTCAAAAGAGGATAGAGCTGGACTGCTCTCAGTGGTGAGAAATGACATTAAGAAGCAATGGTCTCAAGTTGTAGCAAGGAAAGTTTAGTTGGATATTTGAAAAAAACTCAAAGAGGGTAGTACAGGACCAGGCTACCCAGAGAGGTGGTGGGGTCTCTCTCCTTAGAGGTTAAAACCCAGGTGAACAAAGCCTTGGCTGGGATGCGACAAGGGTAGCCAGCCCTCCAGGACTGCCCTGGCATCTCTAGGAATTAGATACAAATCTCCAGGAGATGCTGAGAGTCACCCAGGAGATAAACAATAGGGCATTCATTAAAATAAATATCAAATGCTGGACCAGATTTGTACAGTAATCCAGTAAGTAAAGTCTACGCATCAAAATCTGTAACTGATACGCGTGGGCACGATCAAGTTGCATGTCACAGGTATGCTGCCGTTCTGAAAACCTCACCGAATAGATTCAAACGAGCTGGTAACCCTACATGAGACAGCTGGGGCTGGCCCTGCTCCATGCGGGGGCCTAGCCTAGATGTGAGCCCACGAGGTCCCTGCCAAACCTGACGTGATTGCACGAGGAGGGGAAGACTCGCCCTTTGGCAGCCCAGCCGGCAGGAGGGTGCCCCCTCTGCACTCCTGGGCAGCTCCACCAGCCCGGCTGTCACCAGAGGCGCCCGCAGGCGGCACCACGGGGCGGGGTAGGGAGCGCACAGCCTGCCCGCAGGATGAGGAGACCCGATGGGGGTCATGGCAAACCCCCGCCCCGGCCTGGGGGGAGCTGAGCCGAGCCACACTCACGATCATGTCCTCGTGCGACGTGTCCACGGTGTTGATGACCGACACCTGCGAGGAAGAAGTGGGGTAGGGTCAGGCCACCAGCCCATGTATCGCAGCCCCAGCCCCAGCCCCGGCCCCGGCCCCGGCCCCTACCATGGCGGCGGCACCAGTCTCAGCCTCGTCCTGCTCCCGCTCCCGCGGCGGCGGCAGCGCTCAGACGTGGCAGCGCCCGGGTCCGCCGGCAAAAACGTCCCGGCCGGAAACAAGCGCGAGCTCGCCCGGCTTCATCCTCCCCAGCGCCCGGGTCCGCCGGCGAAAACCGCCCGGTCGGGAACAAGCGAAGACACGCCCAGGTTCCGCCCGCCCCCAGCGCCTGGGTGGGGGACCTGAGGTGGAGACGCACAAGGTTAGTCTGAAGCCCAGAGGAGGGGGAGGTGCTGCGCTCATAGACTTACCCAGGAGCTTTTCCTGGCGGTGTCTCCTGCAAGTGATGATTCTGCACAAGCAGCCTCAGCTCACAAAACCATGTGCTATCTATCTTGATAGATAATATAGATAGATGTCTATACAGACTGAAGCAAAGAGGAGAGCTCTCTCTGCACATCTCTGCTTTGACTCTGTAAGGTGCAAACCTCCTGCTTCCTGCTTGACTTCAGGCTAACTGTCCTTTCACAGCAGCTGATAAAACAAGCAAACCTCAGCTCATAAATGCTGCTGTATAAATAGTGGTATAGATAGATGGATACAGATAAAATGCAAATCTTTCTGTTTGATTTCAAGCTAGCCTTTCACTGTTATAGGCATATCTAGGTAGGTAGACAGATATAACTCAAGCTTTTGGGAGCTGAGGTTCACTTCATCCTGTGAAAGAAGGTGCAGAAAGTGGAGAATAAGGAGAGAGAAATTACAGTACAACATTCAAGGGCAAGAAGGGGGTGGTAGTGGGAGAGAGAAGCAAACAGGTATTAAGCCCATATTCAGAAATCTGAAGAGAAGTCTGCCAGTGTGGCGGTTGCATTCCCAGGGGTTGTACTACTTCATGTTTAGCCACTTGACCTCCCCCAAAAGGCTCAGAGCAACAGGAAGTAAAAAAAAAAGACGCAATAATCTACTTTAAAATATTATCTAAAAGACAATTTTGCTTCCTTTAAAAAAGGCATTTAACAGCAAGAAGAAATATATCCATTCATCAAACATAGTCATAACAGAGAGAAACCATTTCAGGGGCTAAGGGGTTGTGCGCTGACATTTAAAAGAACGCTGACATTTAAAAGAAGGGAGGCTCAGAGAGATGTGCAAAGATGCAGTACTTTGCTACACTCAGACAACAACAGTGGGGCCTTCAGGAAATGTTTCAAGAAGGGATGGGATTTAATCTAGAGCTGTTGCTCTTGTTTCCTGGAAACAGCAGTGAGGACAATAGATTGGGGGACAGGTGTTTCTAGTCTTGACACTAGGTGGCTTCTCTGAGGTCTTGGGTAAGTCATTTTATGTTTCTCCATCTCAATTTCTCTATCTGTGCACTGAGGAGAATGATGTCTGTTTTCCTGTGTGATGTGCTTTGGGACCTTCAGATGAAAGTGTAAAAGTTAATAATGTTCCCCAGATGTTTAAAAGCCAAAAGGACAGAATTAATGTTAATCTGCAACTTTAGAGGCCACAGCGTAAAGACTGAAAGACAGGTGCAGTCTGATCATGGTTTGCAGAAGACAGTGCTTCTGTATTTGGGACAGCTTGATAGCGAAGGAGATAGTGTAGTGCTGTAGGAGAGAACCGGAAGCGCCTGTTTTGTTCTAAATGCATCATGGCCACCTGAGTGCACCTTGTAGCCTCATCATCGCATCCTTCCCTTCATGCATTCTCAGAGCTGAGCTTACTGCCCCTGAAGTGCTCTGGACTCAGGAAAACAACAGCCGGTAAAAGTGAACTTCATTGTCCTTTCACCATGAGGCACTTCCTTATATTTGGACAGTGCCAGCCTGGCACACCAGGGCTCTGGTCCCTGACTGAGGTCCCTGAGCACAACCACAGTGATAATGTACCGGGTGGACTTTAAGGAAACAGATAGGTTTTCCAGCATTCCTGCCATTTAAAAGCAGCGTTCCTGCTTATATTCTTCCAAGTCATTTTACAGTGCAATATACTTCTTGCTATTATTTCTGCTTGTTGACTCTTTGCATGTCTTGCAGCTTGGGTAAGAAAATGAGCTTGGCACTTTCTGTTCCCGATTCTTCTGCAACAGCGTAGAGATGCAAGGGGTTTCCAAAACATTTACATTCAAACAAAAAGCTTTGCTAATGTTTAATTTAAATGGAGAAAAGCTTCCAATCCAATTTTGGTTTGTAAAACAAACCTATCTATGGCTCTATCACTGCATATTGGGGCTCTGTTCCCTTTACATGCATAACCATTTATAAAGTGGTATCAATGAGCTCTCTAGATCATTCAGATAATTTGCTACTGAAAGGAGGGACTTTATGAGATATGGATCTAATTCCTGCCCTTGCCACAGACTTCCTGACTGACTTGGAACAAGTCATGATACAGGTGCAAAATGAGTTATAATGCTGTCTTTTTTCCCCCCTAATTGTTTGTGTTGCCTGCTTAGAACATGAGCTGTAAATGGGACCAAAGTAGTCTTAAATACATATGAAATGGTTTGAGAATTGGGACCACGAGCTGCTCACAAAAGTGATCTTGTGATGGAAGTTCTAATACTATTTAGCCAGTGACGGCCATCACTTCGACAGTGGTGGCTGCTTGCCTGTTCTTTGCCACCATAAGTTCTGGTGCCATATATTGAATATAACCCAAGAGGCACTGGTGATGCCTGTGTTTCTCCTGTTCTCTTGTGGCAGGTTTTGGTCCCCCTCCCTTTTTTTTAATCAGGTGTTTTCTGTCTCTGAGGCACCAGAAGATGGTCTTGCAGATGCTTTTTGGACAAAGAGTTGCCTTCAATGGCTTGGGAGATCCCTTCCAGTCCTGTGTTCCTTACAGGAGAAGCGCAAGATGGAAGAAAGGAAGGAAGAAAGGACAAAGCTTGCTGGGAGAAGAACATATGGTTGGATCCGCTCGCACCTGTGCAGTTTGCAATGTTCGAGTCAAATTTTGAAATAGTCCCAACAAATGCTGTTGCTGAGACCAGTCGTTCCTGTGAGCTGCCCAACACGCCATCATTGCTTGGCAACTTACCATGGGCCTTGGGTTGTTCTCCGAGAGGATTTGAACGGCAGGGCTGGACCATTTGGGTCAGGCAAGCAGGCTGTTTTGTCCCGAGGGAGCAGGAGAGAAGATGCTGGCGGAGAAGCAGCCAAATGGACCGTGGAGGCCAGGCCTGTTGGAGGAGCAGAGGAGACAAACCAACAGGATGGGGGAGGTTAATTCCCAGAGTAATTAACCCACAACTGTTTGGGGGCCCCCTGAACGGTAGTTTTGAGGTGAAGAAGTGAAGGGGCGGCGAGCGGATGCACACAGGAGACCCTCGTCTGCGGGGCCCCCTGTGGCCACAGGTTTTGGGAAGTCCCGAAAAGCCGACCCAAGGGCTGCATTTGACACCACAGAGGCAAGCGGGGAGCTGCTGCAGGCTGAAGCAGGGGTCACTGGAAAGGCTCCTAGACACGATGGGGAAAACAGCCATTCCTTTTATCAACCTGAGCCCTTTCTTTCATAGTGATGATGGATATAGGAACGAGCGGAGTTTTTCCCAGTTAAAGCGCAGAGTTGGAAGACGGGGCTGCGGGCTGCCAGCACGGCTGTCCCCAGCAGGCGGGAGCAGGGCCCGGCGGGGCGGGGCGCGGGGCTATTTCTGGCGGCGCGGCCGAGCTGTTCCAGCGCCTTCCAGCCGGGCAGAGGCGGCGGCGGCGGCGGCGGCGGGGGAGACGGAGACCGAGCCTAAGCCCGACCCGGACCCGGCCGCGGACTCCCGGCCGCGGGGCCTGGCGCCATCTTCTGCCGGCGGATCCCCGCAGGGCCCGGGCGGGCCGCGGCGCCGACATGACGAACGTGTCGTACCACATCTCCAACCTGCTGGAGAAGATGACGTCCACCGACAAGGACTTTCGGTAGGGCCCGGCCGCGCGCCGGATCCTGGCGGCCCCGGGAGGGGGGCCTGGGCCGCGGGGCTGCCCCGGCGGGGAAACCGCGCTTGTTTGCTTGCCGTTCATGTCATTTGTCTGCTTTTCCTTTTATATCATTTATATATCACGATATACGTATCATTTGCGGCTCTGACTGTGGCCGAATTGGCCCAACCGAGCGCCGAATCCGAGAGTCCGCGACTGTCCCCCGTCCGCAGCTTCGGTTTGTCTCCCAAACTTTTTTTTTTTGTTAACGAAATGTTTCGTGTTCCAGCCAAATCCGCAAATCAGTGCCGAACCGCAGCTGGCAAACATCCTCCACCTCCATGTGGGGCTTCGGATATTTCCAAACCCTTTACCGGGCGTGCTGTGCTGTGCACAGGCCCAAGTGTGGAGGCACGGGGTTCGCCTGCCCTCAGCTGTGCGGCCATAGGAGCCTCCCATTTCCATGAAGTGATTTAAGCCCTGATGCCTCAGCAGGTGCTGAACCGCACCACAAGAGCAGTTTTATCCCTGGGAATGCTTCAGGAAAATTGCCTTTGTGGACCTGGATACGTGGTGTTTCTCCTACATTGCACTGTTTCCAAATCCTTCGGCGGGCATCCTGCTTGCAGGCCTGGCTTGGGGTTCAGATGCCCCTGAGTTTTGCTTGCCCTCGGCCATGAGGCCCTCAGAGCAAGCAAGGGAGGAGAGGCTGTTTCCATAAACTGGGCTGCACCTTGGTGGGTCCTGAACCGCGCCAGAGAAGCAGTTCAGGAAAACTGCCTTTTTGGACGCAGATGCGTGGTATTTCCCCTGCCAAGTTAAGAAGCCGGGAGACTTGATCTCAGACTTTGAGAGGCCGGGAAGGGAAGGGAAGGGAAGCAGGTTGAAGCCTCTCGGCTGAGGGCAGGGAAACAGGTTGATCTCGTCTGTTCTGCACGACTGAGCCCTTGGTCGTTGCTCTTGGGTTGTAGATCCCACCCACACCCCCCCCGGGGAAGTTGGGGTGAGGAGCAGTGGACTGTCACAGCCAGCAAAAACAAAACAAGTCATTGCAGGCAGCTGGCGATCCCTGGAAATCCTGTGCTGTGTATTCAGTGCTGCTCAGGTAAAATAGAAAAGGCCTCTGGTGGCTTGGTTAGGAGAGGCTGGTGTCTGGTTTGTATTGGTGTTGTGGGGAGAATGAAGGAAGCTCCATTGAATTGCAATTAAAGAAGTTATGTAGGGCAGCGGTTTCCAAACTCTGACATTGCACAGCACCAATTTAAAATGATACAACCTTAAGTACCACCAGCAAGTTTTTGTCATGTACAGTAATTATAACAAATCTGTTAACGCGTACTCCTGACAGGCTGTTCATGTACCACTGGTGGTCCCTGTACCACAGTTTGGGACATTAGCAATGCGTAAGGGGTGCACATGCACCCCCTGAGATTGGCGGTGCACCCTGTGCAAAAAGTCCTGCCGATGCTGCCAGCTGCTTGCCACCTTCCCCCCTTCACAGCTGACACAGCCAGCAGCGTCTGTGGCAGTTCCTGCAGGCCAATGCTGTGGGTGGTCGATGCAGCCACCTGCGAGAGCTCCCTGCTTGCTGTCGCTGTGCCTCTGCAGCCTCCAGGGCACACGGTGTTCGTGGTTTGGGAACAGTGATGTAGGGGAAACCCCTGAGTAGACCACAGGAGGGAGGGGGATACTGGTACCTAGTTAACATCATGGGCAGGAGGGGCCTGAAGTGAGAGGGGCGAGAGGTAATTTGTCTGCCCCATGAAAGAGGAACTAAGGGCCATTACAGTCATGTAGTTCAAAGGCCCCAAATATGGAATGTAAAGTTCAGAGGAAAACATTTTAAATGCAGTTTTAAAAATAAGTTATATTTACACTTTATTGCAGCAGGTGGCTGTGTCAGGAACTGCTTGTAGTTAAATGGATTGGAAAAAAACATGAATTCAACTGGCCTTTCTTATTTGACAAATCCCTTGGTAACAGGAAGACGAGCTTAAAATAATTTCTCCCTTTTAATAATCAAAGGACAAACATTATGCCTCCAGCAGCCCTTACTGATGTCAGTGGGACTTGAACAGGGGTATCGGAGAGAAGAATTTGACCACAAGATATTATTAGTAGCATTGTTCGCAATATTTAAAAATGACTCTAACTTGATGTCATTTAACCAACTAGTAGCTCTTATGCAGATGTACTACTTTACCCTCTGGGCATGCAGTTGAGTTTTAAAATACTCCTTTTAATTTATCAAGGAGCATGTTAATGTTTTTGATTGTGCTTTGTCAAATGCTTCCTATTTAAAAAAGACTTTTACACTTCCAGTGACATCTGGAGCATGCATCTAAGCTGTGGCTATTATGGGTACCCACCATGTTCAAAGCCTTTATTTTGCATGGTAGCCTAGTATTTTGTTAGTTGATGATGGAGCTGCTTCATTAGTGCTTGGCTGAGGATCCTTATGTGGTCCAATGTTCTCTGCAGACTTTGCTTTCAAAAGAAGCTAAATAGCTCTTACTGACTCAGAAATGTCAAGTATTGTTGACATTGTAAGTCAACAATCTGCTTTTCTCATCTTCAGTTTCTGGCAGGTTACACAAGCTTCCATCTCTCTCTAAGCCCAGATGTAGTTACTTACCGCTCAAGAAGAGGCTTATGCACTAAAGATATGGGCATTAGACTATTGTGGTAGTTTTTTTTTTTTTAATGCTGAATGAGCTACATCAGAGGCCTGATTTTAAAATGTAGTTTTTCACTTGAGAAAGAAAGGAGAATGGTTTACCCATATCATGAAATTGCACTAGCTCACAACAAACTGTTGTTTTAAGGTTGGTATTGTTGCTGAAATAAAATGCCATTGAAAATATCTGGTTTTGCCATGTGGGACTTTAAAGCACACCTAATAGTCTGACAGTGGATAAAGTAATGACTGACTTTTTTTCTTATGAAAAATGAGGAACTGTCATGGTTTAGGGGGGAATGAATGTCAGGGAAACATCATTTTGGCATCACTATTCACATCTGTGAGAGCTGTGACATAACCAGGGCCCTTTTGTTTGTCCCTGTATCATCTAAATGCTCACTGCATTTGTACTATTGTAAAAATGCCTATGCCCCAACTACAGTAAAGTTCCCATTATTAGCAGAGAGACATTAGCACAGCAAAATAGCTAATACTTCTTTCTAACTCCCAAGAGGCCTCTAACAGGAAAATTAGCAAAAAGAGATGTTAACTTTGAAGAGGCAGCTATTCAGGTTAGTGAAAAAACTCCAGAAGGTTATAAACAAACTGTGTGGGCTGAACAATAGAAGCTTATATATAGACCAGAACTTGAAAGCACACTTCTGGTCTAAGGAGCCATTATAGAAAAGTGCCACTATTTACTCTACACATCTTGTGTGTGTGATTTATGATGGGTAGAAACTGTCGCTATTTTGGTGGCTAAAGAGTTCTTACTTCAGCCCTCTAAGAGGGTCAACTAGATGCTGTTTTGACTTATGCATTATCAACATACTTCTTAGCCAAGGTCTAGGACCAAATCCTGCCCTCAATTTTACACTTGGAGCAATGGGCAGTGTTTAGATAATAATCCGTAATACAAGCCAGAAAGCAGGACCAGATTTTTAGGCACTACACTCATTTTTGCAGGTATGACTATTAAACACACATTTTTCCAGTGCTGGGAGCCAAGTTGACCTGGAGTCATTGAGACAAAATATAGAGGCTGAATTCTTTCCTGCTCTTTTTAGTCATGTTACAGAGCTATACCTACACTGTTAAGAAAAAGTTTGGGAGGTGAGGAGAGGAGTCACTTATTTCTCCTATATTTTGACTTTAGTTCTGGGTCTTTTCCCACCAAGTCTTTCTGCTCAAATTCTCCCGTGTGTTTACAGTGGGGGTCGCTGCTCCCTTATCTCACTTGCAGTTGGGTTGTGAGAAATACTACATTTTTGTGTATCAAGCACTCTCCATGTTGCTAGGTATTAAATTAAATGCTCCATGTAGATCATCTGAAAAGCATCTGGATCTACATGTTGGCTAACCTGTTGTTGATTTGCCTTGTTTCAGATTTATGGCCACCAATGACCTGATGATGGAACTTCAGAAGGACTCCATAAAGCTGGATGAAGATAGTGAGAAAAAAGTGGTGAAAATGCTTTTAAAATTGCTTGAGGACAAAAATGGGGAGGTGCAGAACTTGGCTGTCAAGTGGTAAGAGTCTTTGTATCAGCTGTCATGCTTATTGTCAGGAATAGAACCATCAAAGAATCCAGAAAATGCCCTAAAAGAGACCCCTACATGTTCGGTGCCTCTGGTTCTTTCAGCTCTCCCTTACAAACTCCATGTGTCTGGTAGGGGAGAGGCAGCCTCTAGTTATGGTGCACAGGGGTAAACTGTATGAATAAGCATGTAAAAGTCTTTGTAGGAAAAGTTTGGAGACTTGGAACACTATTAAAAGTTGGATATTGTGGGCTACCTGTCTGCTATCTAAACTGGCATCTTTAAGATTTGATTCCAGCAGATCAAAACTCAGGACCTACGTGCTCAGAAATTCTGGAGAGCTTTGAAATTCAAAGCTAAATTTTCCCAGAGGGTCCCATCTTTATAGTGTATCACACCACAGCGCTGACATAAATGCTTCTTGAGCATTGGTGTTTGAATTCCAGACCTGAATTGTATCAAGTGACACTAGAATGTATTTGGTTTTCCCTGATTATACTCCCAAGCGTAGCTTGTGCCATGGATTCACTTTTGTTCATTTCAAAGAATCTTTTTCCTTTAAGAAGTAGAGGCCCCTGGATTATAGGATCCTCTGTAAAAGTGATTATGATGCTGACTTGTTCTTCCTGTCTCTTTCCCCTAGCTTATCTAAATTGGATTGTTCACTCTAGCCATGACATTGAATGGGTCAGTTCACGCACAGGGTTCCAAAAAGGTGGGCCATTTAAAGACCATTTTGGGTTCCTGCATTCAACCCCACTGTGGATTTTCTCTCTTTCCCCTCTTTTTCTCATCTTTAACTGCTTTCCTCCTCTATTTTTCCCTGTGACCTTGGATGTTTTTTTGCCTACCGCTCTCCTGATCCTTCCCTAATTGTCTTTGGCCTTGTTCCTGTCTGTAGCTGCTTTGGTTCCATTTCTTCCCCTGTTTTCAAAGTAAGGGCACTGAACAAATTGAGATGTTTATTTGCCTGCTTATCCACAGTTGGATCAACTAGAACATGAGTCCTTACTCTCTTTGATTTCTGTCTTGTCAATGATGACTTTCTATTACATGCTGGATGAACCAATGAGGAGATGATCTTCAAACTTAGCAGCCAATCAGTTGTTTCAGATCAGAAGACTGGTATCTTTAATTAATGGATGTGGCATCCCTTAGGATACTGACAGCCTGATTAGACGGTCTGACCTACATGGTCCATATAGGGCACGGGTTTGGGATTCAGTAGGTTACTTAAAATTGAAAGTCTTATAGTATAGATCTTACTTCAGCTAAAACTGGCATTCTTATGATTTTATTCCTACAGAGGGAGACTTAGCTCAAAACCCTGGGCCCAAACACTCCCATATAGAAATCTGTTCTATTTCTTGTTTTCTCTCAGATTTTTTATGGGAACTGGGAAAGTTGCATAACTTCTGTGTTTTGTTTCCCTGTCTACAAAATGGGGATGGTGATAGGTACTCTTTTGTGCAGCACTTTGAAATGTATGGAAGAAAAGCATTTACACTTATGCCAAACTATTATTGAGTATTGCTTTTTCAGGAATTTATATTTTAGAAAACTTGTCTAGAATCCAAGTGACTACTTGTTTTTTATCTTGATCATGGAATAAAATATCTAGGTGAGGGGGATATGGGGAGGGAAACATTCTACTACTAACCCAGACAAACGCCATATTCAGAGTGTGACACAAAGACCTGGGTCTTGGGTTTTTGGTGTGCTAGCAAGTCCATACAGATTTTGCAGAATTAGCATTAGGAGACAGAAAAGTCAGTGTTTCTAAACAGAGGAGGAAAAAATGCAGTTGGAAAAAATGTTTTCAGGCTCTCTTGAGACTGTTGTAACAATGACTCCAGTCCAATGTTTATACAGAGGAGCTGACTGACATTTCTTAGTAACAAAATCCTTAATAGCCAACAAAAACATGTAATGGTGAAAACCTATCTTTGAAGGGAGCTGCTCAGCTCTCATTTATGTCAAAGGGAATTTTGCCATAGGCTGTGGTAGGAGCAGAATCTGTCGAGCTGTGCCTCTGAGTAAGCTTCAGTAACATTGGAGTATGTTGGTACAGGTGCTGCTGCACTTCTGGATTCTCAAGAGCTTGTGGGCAGGCTTTATTCCTCATCTGCACACACCTGCTTCGATAATCCCGTGGCAACACTAGTGGCACAGTCTTACCCTAGTCTGATGTAGGATATCCCACTTAATGCCAACTTCAGGTTCAGCCTCTTAGAAACAAGCGAGACACATGGATCTTTTCTTCATTTGCACTAAATTATACGTTATGTATTATGAATGTGTGCTATTGCTGACTCTTCTGTCTTTAAGGAGGGTTATCTCATTTTTTTTTGCATTGTAATATCAACTTGGCAATGTTTCTTTAATTCTGGCAGCCTGTTGGCTTCAGTGTTTATCAATCTGCTGGCGGCTGCTAAATTTGGATTTGATTTCCATATATACTGTGCAAGTTGTATGTTACTGTGTGTGAACAGTTCATTTTAGGCTAGAAGAAAGAGAACAAATCTGGTCTCCCCAAGGAATCAACCAAGCACAGTGACACTGTCTGCTCAGCAGCGGAATTGGAATCCAAATTGGCAGATACCTCACTGCTGCCTCTGCATCAGACAGGGAGACTCCTTTATATCTAAGGATGTAGACTGATGTCATCTTTCATATCCAAAAATGAACTGATGAAACATAGGTTACACAAAAGGCACATATTATGGATAAAGTCCCCCTGCTTGTCTGTATGGCAGCTTATAGGAAATAATAAAAAAAGAAATCAAGTCTTCATTCAGGATTCCCACTGCAGTCATTCCCTGTGTAAGGCAGGTAGAATCTGGTTCACATGAACTCGGTGCTTGGTTCTCTGAGTCACTTCCCCTGCAAGACCTGTGGAGGTGGGGAAAAGGGTCTGGTAGTTAAGGCACAGGAGTGGGAATGACTGCCTCTGAATCTTGGGCTAGTCACTTAATCTAGCAATGCCCTGTGTTGTATGATTAGCATTGGTCAGAATATTTTTTTGGCCGTGTTTGCATGAATAAAAGATGACTTTGCTTTGGAGCGTTGGATTTGCCCTCCTTCATGTTTGCTTTTCACAAATACTTTAGGCACTGAATTTCCTGGGGAAAAGAACTGATGGAAACACCAGTTGTCAGCAAACAGTGTAAAATATTCATGGCAAAATGAAGGAACATTGGTTTGTACAACCCAAACTCTAAATACCAGTCATTTGTGGTGAACTGCTCACAAACAACTAGAGGCAAATTATTCCACATATAATTCTGTATAGTAGATGAGTTAAAGAAAATGTTATGCTCTTAGCCAAGACGAAAGTAAGGGGGTTACTCGAAACTAGTGTTCACTCAGTCCTAAGGTTAACTGTGCAGAGGCTGAGTTCTTTGTACAGTTCTTTCTACAGCAGAGGGCAATAGAAGGTTAACTTCATCTGGAAACATTTACTCATTTTGGCTTTTGCTTTTAGGCTGATTCATTTCTGACACCTTTTCAAACCATGACTGTAGATACCTATGTGACCTCAACATTGTCTACCGCATAATACTTATTAGGCTGCCTGGGCAATTAAATTAATCTTCTTTTTTCTAAAATGCACCAGCTTGCCCAGCAACATTCTCCAATAGAGTAACTGATGTACCCTATGATAAGAATTGATCTGAAATTCATGAGCCTCCCCACTGACTTCCCAGGCCTTGTGATGTACTAACTGGACAGGAATATGAAATATATTGAGTCTAGAATTGTAATGGAGACTTTAGGGCACCTGCCGTGAATTTAATTACGGTTTGGAAATGAAGACAACATCTTCAGCATTAGGTCTGGCATACCCTTTAGCTCCAAGAAAGCTGACCAGTGAGTGCTGAACCTTTTGTGACCAGGGGGACAGCCTCCTTTCCATTTGGTCTCTTTTCTCTCTGCCTTCTGCAGTTTGGGTCCTCTGGTCAGCAAAGTGAAAGAATATCAGGTGGAAACTATTGTGGATACACTGTGCACAAACATGCTGTCGGATAAGGAACAGCTCCGGGATATCTCCAGCATTGGACTGAAAACTGTCATCTCAGAGTTGCCTCCAGCATCTACAGGTAAAACATTTCCCACCCATTTCCTTCTAATGTCCATCATTATGATCCTTCCCTTTGAGAAGGCCATAAAGCCTGTTAAGAAGCAGAGGACAGCTTGGAATTCAGAGCCTATGTTTGTGTGGGAGCCCCTGTCCCATGCCCAACTGTTTTAGTAATGGGATGTAACAATTTAAAGATAAAAGATCAGAATAATGATTTTAAGATAATAGAAATGGAAATGCAGAAGTAAGTAGAGATGAAACGCAAAATAAAACTGGGTGTTGGATCTCCCAGAGTGTATAAAATTTGAACTTGATCTCAATTTTGCAAACAACCCCATTCTATAGGATGATCCTACAGCATCAAACCCCATATCCAAGTGCTCTTGCTTGGATGATGCACTAAGAGAGCCCTTCTGGCAGGGCTGCTCTTGCTCTGGTTCCAATGAAGTGTATCTCTCTTTCTCTCTCTCTCTCCGTGCTGGAATCCCAGCTGTGTTAGTTTTTTTACCACCTCCACATACAGCCTGTTTCAGTGCCTGTGTTACCTCACTGTTGACAGCCTCTCCTGGCTGCCCCTCCTGCCCAGTTTTAATACCCAGCCCAATGGTTGTATTGAGAAAATGCAAGAGCAGCTCTATACAGTAATATACATGTATATCCCCAGGGTGCCATCATTTGAACTGTCTCTGCAGCAGCTCCTGTGCCTTATGCCATTGTTTATGCATCTGTTATTCCCTTGTAGCAGGTGGCCAGGGCAGTATTTCTTGCCTTGAATTTTTTTTTGAGTTGGCAGTGATACCCTGTGGAATATTTTTTTCATGCATAGTTTCATAGTTGGTGGGTCGTAAGGGACCTGAGCAGATCATCAAGTCCGACCCCCTGCCATGGCAGGAAAAAGTACTGGGGTCAAATGACCCCAGCAAGGTGTTTGTCTAGCCCCCTCTTAAAGACCCCCAGGGTAGGAGCCAGTACCACTTCGCTCTGAAGTTCGTTCCAGATCCTAGCCGCCCTGACTGTGAAGTAGTGCTTCCTGATATCTAGTCTGAATTTACCCTCTGCCAGCTTCTGACCAGTATTTCTAGTCACTCCTGGTAGTGCTCGGGGGAAAAGGGACTCCCTCAATGCCTGCTGGTCCCCCCTAACTAGTTTGTAACAGGCCACTAGATCCCCCCTCAGCCTTCTCTTCTGGAGACTGAACAGGTTCAGGTTCCTTAGCCTTTCCTCATAGGGCCTGCCCTGCTGCCCCCTGATCATGCGAGTGGCCTCCTCTGGACCCTCTCCATGTTGTCCACATCCCTCTTGAAGTGTGGCGCCCAGAACTGGACGCAGTACTCCAGCTGCGGCCTGACCAGTGCTGCGTAGGGGTGGAGGATCACCTCCGTGGACCCGCTCAAGATGCATCTGTGGATGCACAACAGGGTATGGTTGGCGTACCTGACCGCGTCCCCACGCTGCCAGCCCATGTTCGTCTTGGCATCAATGACTCCAAGATCCTTTTCTGCCTCTGCACTGACAAGAAGGGAGTTCCCTAGCCTGTAAGCGTGCTGCTGGTTCTTGCTCCCCAGGTGCAGCACCTGGCACTTGTCAGTGTTGAAACCCATCCTATTCTTATCTGCCCACCCCCATAACCTGTCTAGGTCTGATTGCAGCCTATTCCTTCCTTCTAGCATGCCCGCATCCCCCCACATCTTAGTGTCATCTGTGAATTTGAACAGGGTGCTTTTTACCCCCTCATCCAAGTCACTGATGAAGATGTTGAACAGTGCGAGCCTGAGGACCGAGCCCTGGGGGACCCCACTGCCCACATCCCTCCAGGTCAAAAATGACCCGTCCACCACCACTCTCTGGGTGCGACCCTCCAGCCAGTTAGCGACCGATTTGACTGTGTAGGTGTCGACACCACAGTCCCCTAGTGTTTTAATGAGAACGGGGTGAGAGAGAGTGTCGAAGGTCTTCCTAAAGTCCAGAAAGACTATGTCCACTGCTACCCCTGCATCTAAGGATTTGGTGACCTGGTCATAGAAGGCCATCAGGTTGGTCTGACAGGACCTGCCTCTAATGAACCCGTGTTGGTTGCCCCTAAGCATAATCTCCCCTGCTGGCCCCTTGTGAACATGCGCCAGGATAATTCTCTCAAAAAGCTTACGCAGGATTGAGGTAAGACTAACTGGCCTGTAGTTTCCTGGGTCCTCTTGCTCCCTTTTTTGAAAATGGGAACCACATTGGCCCTTCTCGATATTTCTCTAACTGATCATCAGTTCTCTGGTATGGGATACGGCAGGAGTAAAAAGGGGTGATTTAGCATTTGAAAAAGGAGCTAACAAACAGCTCTGTAAGCACAGTAGCTGTAGTATACTCCTGTCCAACATCCCCTTCACACAGGAGTTAATGATGTTCCTACTAGCACTCTCTGCTGTTCTGGCCCTGCCATGTGTTTATAGTGATGCAAAACAAGGTTCCACTTCATGTGAGAATTTTCAGAATTCCTAAATTTGTTTCTGGTCCACATCAAGGAGTCCATGCTCCGCCAAGGAGAGGAAGCTCTTCCGAGCGGTTAATGCAGTCGGTTTGTATGGTGTCTCCCATGCCCATACTCCCCCCGCCTTCCTCTTCCCTCCCAGTGAGTATCAGATGACAGCTTCACTCCCCTCTGGCGATTCCTGAATGGGAGGGTTCCTTATGCCCTTGTTGACTAAGCTGCTGGCTGTAGGCAGCTGTTAAGTTGGACATTGGAACATGGGAAGAAAGGCAGATGTGGATGTTGTTAAAGCTAAGAAACATTTGTCTCTGTTCTTAGGTTCCACCATGACGGCAAATGTGTGCAAAAAGATCACAGCCCAGCTGACTGGAGCCATTGGCAAGCAGGAGGATGTATCAGTGCAATTAGAGGCTCTTGACATCCTGTCAGATATGTTGAGCAGGTACCAAAGGATTTCCTTCAAGTGGCTGCATACAGCAGGGGGCTGCACAGAGGGTGTTTCCTTACAGCTTTTGTTTTTCTCATACTACTTTGAAGACTAGAATATAAAGGGTTTGGGGTGGCCGCCATTTGGGAAGAAGCTGGGAGGATAAGATGGCCCAGTAGAGGTAAGAGGCTGCACAAATAGTTCCTTCTGTGCTTGGGAACGATGTGGGAACATCAAGAAGTATGAGTTGAACTGAACACCAGGAATGTTTGGGAGGGGTGGAGAATGGGAAGAGAGAAATAAATCACTTTTAGCATGTCTGACTTGGTCTTACATAGGGTTTTTTTTTTCTAGCTTAACTCTTTCTCTGAACTATAGCTAACGTAACTCAGTTATGCACTCTGTGTAAACCTGTCCACTGTCCTCAGGATTTCAGTACCAAAACTCCTAGACCACTCAAAAGGACATCATCAATATCAAACTCTTGATTCCCAGAAGAGGGAAATGAGCTACCTGGATCAACCTGAGATTTAAACTTAAAACACCGTCTTTTTGTTAGAGATGTACTTGTCAGTTAATTTTACTCTGCCCTTCAGTCTTACCAGCAAAGAGAGCCTCTGTTCTGAGGATTTAATTTCTCATTTGTATATTGCCTCTCATTGCAGGTTAGGGGCAACCCTTTACTCTTTTCATTCCTCCATCCTGAACTGCCTCCTTCCTCAGCTCACAAGCCCCAGGTTGGCTGTGCGAAAAAGGGCTATCATTGCTTTGGGCCACCTGGTTTTGACTTGCAATGGAAACATCTTCTCAGAACTCATGGAGCACCTGTTAGCTGAGCTGAAGAGGAACGAGTCTACTTCTACCACGAGAACATACATCCAGTGTATTGCTGGAATCAGCAGGCAGGCTGGACACCGCATAGGTAAGACCAGTCACTTAGAATGACCTCTCCAGACATGTACACACACATTTTAAATCTGCTCCTGTTAAATCATAAAAGCAAAGGTTATTTACATTGTTTCAAGTATTTTTGTAGCTAGCACTTCATAACTCCATGCAGCATACTGTTTCTGATTGCCACTCAGGCTTAGCAAGGGAAGTGGACCCCTAGCTATACTTCTGTAGCACTTTTTATTTCAAGGTATTGGATGGAAATGCTGCACTTAAAGGTTAATCCTCACATCATCCGTGATGGTAGGTTATCATGAATAGCCTTATTTTATTTCCTCTCTCCATATCCCAAGTGCATTTGAGTAACTGGTCAGAGGTGCTGTCGGAGCTGGGATTAGATTGTAGGAGTTCAGCTTCTTGGATGACTACTTTCTTTGGAAGCAGAAGTCGGTTCTGTTAATTCTTTGGACAGCAGCTCACATTTTTAGTGAGATCCAGGTTAAAAATGTTGTGAGAGACACTGGGACAGAATGGCTAATCATCGAGTTGTGATTCAAGCTCAAAGTTGCTTTTTACTCTGCCCTATTCAGGAGAACATCTGGAGAAGATAATCCCGTTGATTGTTCAGTATTGTAATGTGGAGGATGATGAACTGAGGGAGTACTGCTTTCAGGCCTTTGAGTCTTTTGTAAGAAGGTGAGTGCCCTTGAATATAATATATTTAATTTATTTCTGTTCCAGTGTCCCCCTCTTGGAAATTCCTGTGCAAAGGGGCCTAAGGGAAAACCAAAACAGTCTAGACCATTTTTTGAGATCCAGTAACAGAATCCTTTCTTAAGAGGCAGTTGGGCTTTATATAGAATCTTAAATATTTGTTTTAGCCAGTAGATAAAAGGAAAATGATCTTGACCTAAGGAGTCTAAGATGACATGGGCAAAAGAACCATGTTGCAAATGGGAGTTTAGTACTCATTCCAGCTGGATCTCACTTAAGCAGTGTTTTTGGAGGGGGCCGAACAAGAGGAAGCCAGCTCAGACCTTTGGTGCTGGGAGCAGTGAATGTGAGAAAACAATACGCTGAAGACTGGGACATAGCAGCCCATTCTTAACATGCTGAAATTCTCTGTAGGTGATTTGGCCTTGAAGGAAAGGGTCTGATGGAGAGGGGTTTGTCTGTGTGTGTGTGTGGTGGGAATTAGTTTTTCAGGAGAAATTTCAGGTAGTGGAGAATGGGAATTAGAAGCTTGCTTTTCTGCTTAAATTGTAACCTTGCTTTTGTACTCCGTGGCAGAGGGAAATGCTGTACTCTGTATAACTTATTTCAGCAATCTGGAAGGACTTTAAGATGGATGGTGCTGATTTTACATAAAGCAGTAATTGTCATTTTTTAAGGGTTTTTCTCGTTTGTTTGTTTGTTCTGCTAGGTGTCCAAAGGAAATTGGTCCTCACATCCCTAGCGTGATGGGATTGTGCCTGGAGTATATCACTTATGACCCAAATTATAACTATGATAATGAGGAAGAGGAGGAGGAAGAAGAAATGATGGAGACTGGGAATGGGGAGGATGAAGAACAAGGTGCCTGCACATGTGCGCGCGCGTACACCCACACCCTCTCTGCCAAACCTGGAGTTTATTACTGCATCTTTCCTGATATATGCTTGTTATAGATAAGGTGGAATTTGTTAGAACTGACAAACTGGCTGGGCAGGGAGCTGAATATCCTTGGGTATGCCTTTTGTTTTTGGGTGGGTGATGTCTACTTAATACAGCTATTGTATATCAAGCTAAAACCTACCAATTTTGATATGATTTAAACCAGCTCACAATAAGAATTATCAAATGGACACGGGTAAATTTGTGGAACTAGGCATACTCCTAAAAATCCAAAGAGAGGGCCATCCTTAAAAATATCCATTGGTCCTCTAGGTTTATCACTAGATATATCTTGACATCACAAGAATCAGAGATTTTCCCCCCCGCCCCCTTTCTTTTTTTTAATGAATGGGATGGGTTTTAGAAGGAAATGAGTGTTCAGGGTAAATGAGTTGCTCATTCTAGACCTGGATACATTTTTAGCAGTCAAGGGTACTTGGTCGTGGGTATTGGTTCCTCTTACTCCTGCTCTCTCTTGACTTGGGAACTGATTTCTACCTTCAAAGTGCAAATCCCTTGCAGCCTTGAGCTGTAGGTATATTAAGGGTCATGCTCCAACCAGTACATGGCACCAGGCCTTGACACTGTTAAGGACAGGGCAGTAGGGATGTGCACCAACCATCATAATTCACTGAATGCTGATAATTTTTGGTGGAAATTGTTCAGAATAACCCAGATTCGATTGTTCCCTGAGGCATGTTAGTTATTGATATCTGTTTATCTTGTATTTTATTTTAATACTGAAGAGAAGAGAAAGTGAAACATCAGGATGTATTGATTCTCTTGTGTTTTTCTTGTGAGATGTGACTTGTTTCCTCTCCTCATCCTTTCCAGAGAGTGATGATGAGTACAGCGATGATGATGACATCAGCTGGAAAGTCCGTAGGTCTGCAGCAAAATGCCTGGAAGCCATTGTCAGCACCAGACATGATCTCCTTCAGGATTTCTATAAAAATCTCTCCCCAGTTTTGATAAGCAGATTCAAGGAACGAGAGGAGAATGTCAAAGCCGACATCTTCTGTGCTTATATTTCCTTGCTAAAGCAAACGCTTCCTATACAGAGCTGGCTCCATGCATCCGACTCGGCAGGCAAGGAAGATATACCCCTCACTATGCTTCAGAACCAGGTAAGTGAGGAAGTGGTAGGTTGGATTAAAAGGAATAGTGAAGGGAAGCAGATTTTGCACCTTCCATAATGTCCAGTAACTCAGCTGAAGGACATGGCTAACTGCACAACTGTGTTAATCTCTGGCTGACCATTGGGGTTACAGCAACATTTTGGAAGATGTGTAGTTTTTAGGGCTTGTGTCCAGTCCAGGTTCAGAAGATTCTAAAATTGTCAGCTCCACAGATGAGTTGTGTCTACGTAAAGAAAGGTTAATATGGTTTCTTGCCCTGTCAGGGCTTTTTGTAATGTGACTATGTTGGGTTGTTCTGATTTGCTATTTCTGCTGTGTAGACGGGAAGGCATAGTTATCTGCACAAAAGGGATTAGCCAGTCCTCCCACCTCTCAGATTATTCTGTGGGTGGTTATCCTAAAGTGCATTAATCCACATGGCAACTCTTCCCAATGCAGTATCCTTTGAGCCAAGTACTAAAACAATGTGAGAAAATGGTCCTGAGTTGACCAGAATGTAGGTGGCCCCACTTGCCTCTGCCACCTGTGGGCAGTCCCTGCTGCTGCCTATAAATGGTGCTGCACCAGTTGTTCATGGGTTGCCTTGCAGCTGCCTCAGGGAGACCATGCTATATTGTTCTGGGACTTGTTGAATAGATTACTACTTAACTGTATTGGATCTAAACTGTTAGAAGCTGGAGAAGTGTCAGAGTGTATAGGTGTACTAGAACAGGAACACTGTATGCAAGTGTGCTCACGAAAGAATAACTAATGGCTTCTAAAAAACTTTCTGGGCCTGTTTTTTCCAGCTACAGGGGAGATATACTTCATTGCTAATCACATAAAATAAACAGTCAAGGCAGCATTCACTTTTTACTTTTTTAATTCTGACATATGCTAAAGGAATATTGTTGTCGGGATTAGCAGACCAGGGCTCCATCTAGCCCAACAGCCCATTTCCAATAGCGGCCAGTACCACCTGCTTCATAAGGTAATGGTGTACACTGGGAAAATGTGTTTAATGAGAGCCCCTTCCCAGTCCCAGTTGGCTAGGGGTTCTCTTATGCCCTGAAGCAGAAGGATTTGCAATCCTTCCAGATCTTAGTTTTCTCCTGCCTAGTGCTAACTGATACATAAATAAGACTTAATATTTAAATTAAAGAAATGTTCCATCAATTATTAGTTGTACAGAGAACAGTCCTGTGTTTGGATCTCTGTGTGGTGAGGCTTTCTTGGAGCTTTACAGAGGTTTGCTTGTTCAGATATGATTCCAAGATCAGGGCCTTCAATATGAAATCTGAAAGAAATTCTAAGCCTGTCATCTACTTTCATTGTTGATTTTTGTTTTGTTAATTCTTGTACTTTCAAGCTCCGGCAGTTGAGCTCAACTTAGTTGGTTTGACTTCTTCCCACTTTTTAGAAAATCATTTAATAATAATTTACCATCTCGCCCTTTTCCAACAGGGAGGGTTTGTAGGACTGTAAAGGCAGGCTTTTTAAAATGCTTTTAGTCCTACTGATTCCTTTTTTTTTAAATGCCTAGCGTACAGTCCCAGTCCCCGCATAGTATCTCTGTTCCCTTCTCTAGTGTCTCTCTCAAACAGTTGGACCTGTTCCTGTTGGATCCGTCTGCTCTCTCACTGAATCAGTGCTTTCAGTGGAATGCAGTGAGCAGCTTTGCTACAGAGCTCTGTACTGAAGAGGATGCAGTTCCTCACTTACCTCCTCTCCCTGCAGGTTCCTAACATCATCAAGGCCTTGCACAAGCAGCTCAAGGAGAAAAGCATTAAATCGAGGCAAGGGTGCTTCAGCCTCCTGACAGAACTGGCCAACGTTCTCCCCGGCTGCCTGGCGGATCACATCCCTGCGTTGGTGCCTGGTAAGGCTGGCTCCTGGGTTGGGGGGTGCCATGGGGACATCTTATGTTAAGAACAACCCTGTTCCCATTCTGTATCATGTCTAGGAGATGTATATGCATCACCTGCTTTTTTTTTTTTTTAAATTTATTTCTGGATATTTTATATGTGCTAAAGAAACAAGGTCCACTCCTGCTCCCGTTGAAGTTAGCTGGAATTTTGCTAGTGACTTTGGGGTCAGTATAGAGATCGGTGATATAACATTTTCAGTCCTTTTCTGAACTTTGTGTGGTTTTCTTTTTCGTTTTGTTTTGTTTGTTTGTTTTTAAATGGAGAAGGTTTTATGTGTAGACCTGTAACTTCCTTACCTGACTTTCTCTCCCTGTAGATCAAAGGTATCTAACTTGCCCAGCCCAGTGGGCTGGATGAGGGGCATGGGGCTGGTTTGTAAACTGGGATCAGGCCCACAGATTGGCTCCATGCACTGGATCTTGTGCACAGGGTTGGTTTGTTGCAGGCACCATATGCAGCACACACCCTGGACCAGCCTCACATGTTGCTTATGGCGCACACAGCCCAGAGGCGGCACTGCAGGTCAGATCCTATGGCTCTTTGGGCTGTATCTGTGACACCCCTACTGTAGAGCAGTGAGAGGTGCTCATCCAAGTAAGGTTTGAAATACCCAACTGTAAGCTCCTGCCTTGCCTTCAGGCTTGATCTCACTGTAAATGTTTGGGGAACTCCCTCGTCAATTCCCCATGCCCTTGATTATCCTGGGATGCTGATTCCCATATGTTTACAAGAGGCTGCGGAGAACATACAAAAGCAGCAGCTGTTTTTAATTGCTTTGGGATGGAAAATAGAATCCTTGCAAATAGCTTTTCTTTTGAAAAACATAAAGATTATATAAATCGGAGGTGGCAAAGACCCCTTATATTTTCCAGCCCATTTCCTGGTCAGTGGTTGCATCTACACGAGATACTTTACTGCACAGTCTACATATGCACACGGTGTGCAGTAAACTTCAGTAATTGCAAGTAAAGTTTGCTATCTGCAAATGCAAGTAGCAAATTTTACTTGTGATTTACTTACTGCACAGTAGCACTCATGTAAATGCCTGACCAGGGAAAAAATCTGCTTCTGGCCTGTTCTCTCCAAGGGGGCAGGAGATTGCTCTCTACCCCTGGGAGCTGTCTGCTGCCGGGGTGGGCTCCAGTGGCAAAGCCCGGGTGGAAATATGTCCCCCTGCCCCGGCAGCAGGGAGCTCCAGCCCCCTGTTCTGAGACTGCAGTCAGGGAGTGGGGACTGGGAGATCCTCATCTCCCAGCCCCTGCTTAGTCATCATGAGCTGGCAGGGGGGCTTCACTTCTCTGCAGGTGTGGATGCCTGCCTGGGAATGTTTACTTTAAAATACAGTAAAAGCTTTGTTATCCGGCACCCACAGGGAATCGAGGGTGCTGGATAAGAAAATATGCCGGATAACTGAATGGCCTGAACAGACGTCTTTGCAACCAGATTACAACTTCTGGTTATCAGTGAGGTGAACTATGAAAACTACTTTGATTGTATCCAGTTATGTTAGAACTGTTTTTTATCTTTTGCTAAAACTGTTGTGAAGTGCTAAAATGGTAAACACAGTGTCTTCCCTGCACAGGTATTGTCTTCTCTTTGGCTGATAAATCTAGCTCCTCCAACATGAGGATTGATACACTGTCTTTCCTTCACGTTCTTCTTTGCAACCACCAGCCAGAAGTATTTCATCTTCATATTAAGACATTGGTTCCTCCAGTTGTGACTTGTATTGGAGACCCCTTTTATAAGATCACTTCAGAAGCTTTGCTGGTTACTCAGCAGCTTGTGAAAGTCATCCGGCCTTTGGACAAGCCTGGTGCATTTGATGTTAAACCGTATGTGAAAGACCTTTTCTCTGGGACTCTAAAGAGACTGAAAGCTGCAGATATAGATCAAGAGGTGAAAGAACGTGCTATTTCTTGCATGGGGCAGATTATTTGCAATCTTGGCGACCATCTCAGTAGTGATCTCCAGTCAACCTTGAAGATATTTCTAGATAGGCTTAAAAACGAAATAACCAGACTGACAACAGTCAAAGCGGTAACCTTAATTGCTAGTTCTCCACTTAAAATAGACTTAAGACCCATTTTAGGGGAAGGCTTCCCCATTCTAGCTTCCTTCTTGCGAAAGAATCAACGTGCCTTGAAATTGAGTACCTTGACTGCTCTGGACATCTTGATTAAGAACTACAGTGACAGCCTCAAGCCAGCCATGATAGAGTCTGTTCTCACAGAGCTTCCTGCTTTAATTAGTGAAAATGATATGCATGTTTCCCAAGTTGCTATTGTGTTTCTTACCACGTTAGCTAAGGTTTATCCATCATCCTTATCCAAAATAAGTGGCTCAGTTCTTTCTGAAATTTTCCAGCTCGTCCACTCCCCTTTGCTACAAGGCGGTGCATTGAATGCCATAATAGACTTCTTCCAAGCTCTGGTTATAACGAAGACAGCCAACATGGGCTATACAGAACTGATGAAGCAGCTGACTGGTCCTATATACTCTCTGAGTTCTGCCGGGCCATCTGTCACTTTACATAAACAGGCTTATTACTCCGTAGCAAAGTGTGTGGCTGCCCTTTCAACAGCCTGCCCAAAAGAAGCTGCTGGGGTAGTGAACCAATTTATTCAGGATGTGAAGAGTCCCAAGTCCAGCTCAGCTGTTAAAATGCTGGCCTTCCTGTCCCTGGCAGAGATGGGGCGCACCATGAACCTCAGTGCTCAGAAGGAGCTCAAAATGGTCATTCTGGAAGCTTTTGCTTCTCCCAGCGAAGAGGTGAAATCAGCAGCTTCCTATGCCCTTGGGAACATCAGTGTTGGAAACCTTAAGGAATATCTTCCCTTCATGCTGAAGGAGATAGGAAGCCAGCCCAGGAGACAGTACTTGCTACTGCATTCTCTAAAGGAAGTCATCAGTTCTTCCCCAGCAGATGGCCTCAAACCTTATGTGGAGGATATTTGGGCTCTGCTTTTCAAACACTGTGAGTGTGCGGAGGAAGGGACACGCAATGTGGTCTCGGAGTGCTTGGGGAAATTGACTTTGGTGAACCCGTCTCAGCTGCTGCCCAGGCTGAAAAAACAGCTGTCATCAGGTAATGGGAAAGACGAGGGTTGGCATGGTAAAAAGCCAGGGCATACTCTGTTTCTTAATCACCTAGTGAATTAATTTCTTTCACTATTTTCATATACTGCAGTTTGTGTTTTCTGAGGGAACAAAGCCAGGCTGGGTGGAAAGATCAGTATTGGGAGGTTAACTGAAAGAGATATACACTGTGGAAGGAGCAAAGGAGCACAGAGTTGCATGGTGCATAGTATTAAGGAGAATGTAACAGGGACACAGTACTGCATGAGAAGACACTGGAGACAGAATCCAGCCATGTGATGTGATCCGATCCATTATGGAAATCCTTTGTCTCTTATACAAAGAGAATCTTTCTCCTGTATCTGCTGAATAGCTCATTGTCTAGTACAACTGTGTAAAGAGCATATTGTATACGTGTTCTTGCACTGTACTGTGTACACTTCTGTCTGGTCTCTTATCCCCTTTTTCTATCTCTGCAGGTTCCCCGCATGCACGAAGCACTGTCGTAACTGCAATCAAATTCACAATTTCAGATCAGCCTCAACCTATAGACAGACTTCTAAAAGGTTGCATAGGTGAGCTTTGGTTCCAGTAGAAATCCTGGTTAGCTGTGAATGTTGGCATGTTGTCAGCGACTCTGTAGCTGATGTCGTTTGTTTCATAAGTAAGATTTTTGTCAAATCTGTTTGATCTGAATAGGGTTGTTCATCTGTGTTTCTTTGTAGCAAGAATTCCGCACTGGCATTGTAGTGCAAGTCCCATGTGAAATGTTTTTGACTTCCTCTTTCACTCAATAGAAACATTACATTTAGAAAAGAATGAACTCTTCTGCTCTTCCATTTGGAGCTCTCCTAGGACCTGAGCTTCACAGATACACACCTTGTAAAATATGTTTTCAAATTCAAACACCCATATGCCTGTTGGAGTATGCCCTTCTGTTCCAGAGAATCAGACAGCTGAGCAGCAAGAAAAATATTTTGTTTACCTAATTTTGACTTTTAAGTCAAAATGAGAAGTCACTGGTGGCTACCATCACATTGGTATTTCTATACCCAGATGTAGCCCGTTTCAGATTGTTTAAATAGTACCCTGCAAATCATCTAAATGCATCACTATACACAGGTTTTGACTTAGTTGTTTTAAAATTATTATATAAAAATATTTTTCACATCCATACTTCTTGAAATACATGATGTTGCTTTCAAGACTAGAAGTTAGTAGATTTTGGAAAACAGCTACAACACTGCCTTTGGTGCCATCTATCTGACAGTGTGCTTTTATCCTGCAGGAGACTTCTTAAAGACACTTCAGGATCCTGACTTGAATGTCCGGCGCGTTGCTTTAGCCATGTTTAATTCTGCTGCTCACAACAAGCCTTCGTTAATCAGAGACCTGCTGAACACTGTCCTACCCCACTTATACAATGAAACTAAAATCAGAAGGGAACTGATACGGGAGGTATGTTACTAACTCTGCTGTCTCTTGAGTTCTGTATGTCAAGGTCCCAGTTATCCTGGAGATGAATGTGCTGTGATGCTCTTATGAGTAAAGAGTTGGATGGAATTCTTAGGGCTTGGATGAATGGAGAGAAAACCATCTATAAGGCCTTGCATTTGTAGGCTAGTGCTCATGAAGGGAGACTTTCATTACTGGACTAATCATCAGTAATTTTTTTTTCTCTTAAGGTAGAAATGGGGCCATTCAAACACACCGTGGATGATGGCCTGGATGTTAGGAAAGCTGCTTTTGAATGTATGTACACACTGTTGGAAAGCTGCCTTGACCGACTGGATATCTATGAGTACTTAAACCACGTGGAGGATGGACTGAAGGATCACTATGACATTAGGGTAGCTGATCAAGTGTATTGGAAATAAATAGTTTTGATGTTATTTACTGCACTTAGTGGGATTTAAGCAAATAGGCTGGGCAAGGCATGTAGCTCCTCTTTTTGTGCTGCCTTTTTGTTCTTTGGGGCTCTTGGTTTTTTTTTAAATTCAATAGACTAAACTTTCTAGTTTGTTGCTGATCTGGCCTTGAAAACGTGACCTTAGGCTAATTGATTCAGTGATGTGTGCAGAGGCTTGCAAAAACCCAAAACAATAATGCTAGAAGGTGTGGGCTCCTTTTTTCATTTTGGGAGGTGCTAACTGAGGTGCCCAATGACAGTGTTTGAACTATCAATATTGTTCGTAATTTTGCCGCTCATTATGGCTTCTAAGGCAGTAGAAATATGCTAGCTTCTAAACGGTTATTTTTGTAATACAGAAGCTCTGTACAGAGCAGCTCTGAGAAGGAAGAATTCTGAAGATGCCTCATCTCCTATAAATGGCATCTCATGTTTGTGGTTTCCCTGTATCACTGCCTTTTACTAGCTTATGTGCACATGCACTTTGCCCATATACATGTGTGCGCGCACACTCAGAATTAACTTGTGCAGGGGGTCTTTTATGGTAATGGCAACTGATGCAGGGCAAAGCTACACACTCCTTTGCCTCATAGTAACTTGTTTGCATGGCCATGCCTTTTAGTCGAACAGCTCCTGTCAAAAGTTTATAAAAGGTTTTGCAGGAGGGTCCTTAGGCCTGGCAGGATTCTGTTTTCTAGATCTGCATTGTGCATTCATTGACACAGTGCAATTCATCACGTAATTTGTCCTCTAGAACCTTAGCTTTTCCTTTTAGCTAACTCATTGTTTTATAAGCACAAAGCAACCCGTCCATGTAAGAACAGCAGGAGGTGGAGCAGTAATTTCTGCCCAAGTCTACAAACAGTATGTAGCTGCAGGATGTGTGCAGCAGGGAGGGTCTGTGCCTTTTAAGCTTGGGAGAGCAGGACCTGAGAAATCTCTTTTTTTTCCCCAACCTCTTCCTCCAGATGCTGACTTTCATTATGCTGGCTCGACTCTCCACCCTTTGTCCTAACGCAGTTCTGCAAAGGCTGGAGCGGCTGATTGAGCCACTGCGAGCAACTTGCTCTACTAAGGTAAGACTTTGAGATTGCTGGCCCACAGCTGAGAGTGGAGGAGGGAGAGCTAGTGCAGTGCTTTTGTGTGCCACTGGTGTTTTCCAGGAGCTGCCCCACTGCCCTTGGTATGATAATCAGGTCTTAATACCTGCAATAATTTTATGTTTTCTGTAACGACAAGAACACAGCAGCTTTCTGAAATGTGTAATGCTTCACCCTGGTCAGATCTTGCTAACAATGGGTTGTTTTGGTTGCATACAATATTTAAAATATGTATTCTGGAATGGGCTTTTTTCATAACAAGGATTGTTGAAGAAACAAATTATGCATCTCTTGGGTGTGTCTACATGTGCACTTTAATATGGATTAGCCTATTTTAACCAACATTAAAGAACACTCTTTAGATGCCTTAGTTAATGCACATGAAGACAAGCTAATGCACATTTTCTTAGTACTCCACACTAAGAAAATGCAGTACTAGATTTAATGTAAATTAACTAAAGTGCATTAATGCACGTGTAAATGTGCCCCCCATGCATCTCCAGGGGTCTTGAAGTTAAAATTCTGAACCTTCTTTAGTGTAACAGCCGCTGGCTTTCAGCCTTGAAGTTTGAAACCTTTCAAACCTGTTTTAGTTTTGGGACTTCCATTGTGTGTCTAGTCTGGAGAAAATGATTATAAAATGTAGGGTGGAGGTGATGGGGGCATATTTATGGACTTTCAGTGATTTTTTTTTTTTTTTTTTTTTCTACATCAAACTTGTGTAGTGACCAAGTGGAAAGGATAGGCTTTCTAATTCTCAGCACTGACAACTGTCTGTGTTTTGGCACTTCCTGGTTTGCCACGTTGCGACCTGTAATCAATATTCTATAATTGGAATGAAAAGTTTTGCTAGTGTGCATGGAACAGCAGAATGCAGCCTATCCTTCCTACTCCTATGTGAGCTCTCCACAGATAACCAGACTGGTTTTCCAGTGTGTGGGATGCTTGTATCAGGTACTACTGTAGACTTTTATAGTGATGAGGCATTTTTAGAAGCAAGCCAGGAACAAGCAACCCCAGCTGTTAGCATATAATGAAGGCCAGCTTCACATCAGATGAAGGGATTAGAATTGAATTCATGAAGACACATACTCAGCATAACTATCAATAAGACTTGACTTTGATTATTAATTTGGTGGGGCATGTTGTGTATGTAGCCAGGCTAAATCGATTATTTTAAGTTTCAGATACATTCATCATAAATTGTGATGTGCGTTTCTGTCATGCTTTAATGGAGTTTTTGCTGAACTATATCAAAGGAGAAAGCGCCCTTTGTGAACACACAAATGTATTCCAGCTTGCTCCTAAGCATTTCAAATGCTTTTAGATACCATATTTGTCACCAGTATAAGACGTTGGGTTTATTTTAAATGCTTGATGTTGGCCTCATACTGATTTCTGACTGGAGGAGTCCATGCTGCCAACTTTTGAAAAGCCCTCTTGCCCATTTCCTCTCTGGTTAGAAAACTCCTGTCCCCCATAGCTCTCAATTCCCACCACTCGGTATTTCCAGCATGCATGTGCGTCCTTTTCCAGGTTCCCCCATTAAAGTTGTTGCTGTTTTGGACTTTCAGGTAAAAGCCGGTTCTGTGAAACAGGAGTTTGAAAAGCAGGATGAGCTGAAACGTTCAGCAATGAGAGCAGTTGCTGCTTTGCTAACCATCCCCGAAGTGGAGAAAAGTCCAGTGATGGCTGAATTTTCTTCTCAAATCAGAGCCAATCCTGAAATGGCTTCGCTCTTCGAGAGTATTCAGAAGGATTCTGCTTCATTGTCCACCACAGAATCCATGGAGATGAGTTAAAGTTCACCCTGTCTTTCCATCTTCCCACCCCCATCACCCTTCTGTCCCCATAATGCGTTGCCGAAATGGATTTCTTGTAGGCAGGCTAAGAAAGAATGTCTTGGAGCTGGGCTCAACTGCAGGAGCCATATAAACCAAACAGAAATTGGCTATGTAGTTCCAGCTGCCCAAATGCAGGCGTCTGCTCCCTCTTGCCGAGTTCTAATCTTGCAGATGTGGCTAAGGTAAAAAGCCCCTGATAGGAGGGAGTGAAATACAGTGCATTAAATTCTTCAGCAAGTTGTTAGATGGGAGGAACGAGACCATTTAAATTTGTTTTAGTATGGTGCTGCAAAATGGAACCCTCCTCCCAGAATGATTCCCCACCACAGCGCCTTGTTTGCAATAGTAGCATGAGGGGGAAAAAGCTTCAAGGTGACTTAGTTCTCATTTTTACCATTGCACATGCACTTTGCACCCCAATTGCCCTGTCAACAGAAGGAATTTCTGTATCTTTTCACTAGACAACAGTGGCCAAGAAGCTTAGTCTTGTGACAGAACTGGCCACCAATTAAGTTTCACTGTCTCCTGGTTTCAAAATTGTTAGGTCTAAAAAGAGTCTTCACCCTAAGGTGTTAGCTAAATGAATTGTCTGCTATAAGCTGGACACGCTATTTATTACTTACAATTTCTTGACTTTCCCTGTAGGTCAATGCATAAAGCAAGAGAACTGATCCTTAGTTACTTTTGTGGAGGCAGGTGGATAACAAGGCTTTTCCCCCTTGATTTCACTATCAAGGAGTTTGGCTGCACAAAGTCTCTCTGAAATCAATTGTCTTCCAAAATGGAATGTCACCTGCTAATTACATTTTAACCTTCCAGAGTCATCTTTACCTTTTAATCTGTATGTGCAACAGCCTCTTTCCCTTGTTTAAATTGCCAGCAGTGTTCTTCTGGGTGACCATTGGATACCAAAGCACTGATGTATTCCAAATTTGTCATCTTAGAAGTAAAATACAGCATGTTGCTGTCAGACACCTGCATTCAGTACTCTCCTGTTTTTGCTAGATATTTTGTATTGGGCCACTAAATGAGAACTTGCAGGAATGTAAGTGCTTTTCAGAAGACTAGAACCTTTGCACATCACTTAACGTTATTTTAATGGTTTTGCTCAAATCCTACCCTGCCCTAGGAAGTGATGGATGCAGGGAAAGTTCTTTAACAGTAAGCGATGGATAGAGTAATAGTAGACTACAGAATGAAGCCACCCTGCCATACCTCTTGTAGCCATGGATTTGTACTAAGCTTTCAGTTCAGGGTTTTTCTCCTTGTTTTTGACAAGAGTGGTTGGTGTGAGACATTTGAGCTGGTCTATTTATAGTGTGGAGTGTGAGAATTTCCATGCTGTATGAGTGGCATCCAAAGAAAATAAAGAGAGATGATGAAACTGTTACCTATCTGCTACAGAACTTAGGTGGGGGTAAAATAACCATTATTTATTATTACTTCTGGACTGCATATTGATCCCAATGTTCTTTCCCCACCATCTCCCCTTCAAATATTGAGGGGAAAAAACAACACACTTCAGAAAACCCTCCGAGGAGGCAATATAAAACAAGGTAGGCAATCTCTGCATGTAAAAGGACTGAAAGCAGCACATGCAGTATGTGGTCTGGTGGTATAGTACTTTGTTTTTTTCAGTGTGCTCCTGAGTTCTATACAGATAACTTCTTGCTACTGCAGAGAAACACTGGAGTTTCATGTCCGGTTCCCTCTACCTGGCAGCAGGGTGGTGGTAGAAGTGGTAGGGGCATCTCTTAAGTTGAATTTAAGCTTAGAAAGCTTGACTCCATGTAGCATGCTTTGCTAGAGTACAGGCTCTACTAGAGGAAGAGGCATTTCCACCACTGCACATGTTAGCCTTAGCAAGCATCAGGTAGTACTACAGCAGGCAGTCACCTCCACAACAATGGATTAGCTGGCTCAAAGAAAGTGCATTTACAAGCCCATTTTTTTAGTGCAGTTAAAATAACTCCAAGACCTGCTCAGCTTCAAAACATAGGATCACAAAGGGGAAGGAGAGTACCTTCCCCTCCCCTGCAATCTAGTGTGACCTTGAGGTAGACGATCACTTATACTTTTCGCTACAGTCTCATTTTCCAGGATGTTATAGAAAGGAGTATCAACATTCTAGTTTGAGTAGTATAGAGACATTCAACCACCCCACACCACAGTTTGGGTATTTTTACATTTTATTAATACATTTGCATTAACAGAGGAGCCAACTTATTCGTTTTCCTCACTGCGCAGTCTGGCATTTGGATTGGTGATCTTGATTGCAAGCTGCGCTGCTCTCTCCACAATTACCTTGCGGTTCTTAGAGGAAACGTTATGCGCAATCTCTGCACAGTATGACCTGCACAATAACAAAAGTTAATCTAGCATCACAAATGCTCATCTACACAATAACTAATATCTTAATGACAGACAGTAAAGCCAATTCAAGCCTTAAGTAACAAGAATATTCTTGCAGCTAGCAACAGCCGGTATTTGTATAGTGTAGACTAGTGGTTCTCAACTTCTTTCCTACTGGGACCTATTTGCAAAGGTTCATGGTGTGCCCTGGCCCTGCTGGTGCCCTCACTCCCAAGCTGCAGCCCTGCTGGGGGAGTCCCCAGCTGCCCCAGTCCCATTTGAGCCAGAGTACAGTGACTGCAGCAGCTCCAGCTCATGCAGGCAGCAATGGAGTGAGCTGGAGGGGAGGCCTGTGCCAGCCCCTGCCCTAGGCTGCGACTACCATAACATGCCCTGCCAGGCAGCCTGGTCACAGCCTATTCTGCCCCCTGAGCAGCGTCTCTCTGCCACTGCAAACACCCAGCCTAGCCTCATCTCTCTCATGCACCCTTCCCCCTGCCATGGTCTCAGCATTTTCCCAGGATCAACATTTCTCAATCTGCAGTTCACAACCCTCTGAAATCTTGCAACCCACTTTTTCCCCCAGAACACCCATCAACACAGGCTAGTGCTGGGCTAAGCAAGCACAACTCTAGTACAGACTGCTGAGTTGTATCCATTTATATCAGTGGTGACTTAAGCCAGGAGTCTGTCCTCCCCTAGACAGTCCCAGTTCAGTGAGTGTCTTCTGCTCACTATCACTATAGCGGTATATGCAGAAGTGTGGATTAAAACATGTCCTGTACTGCTAGAATTACCCCATCTATTTAGGAGATTAAGAAGTTATTGTGTATAAGTCTCATGGAACTTGTTAAACAACCTATTTCTAGTAGATTTTACATTAGTGCCTCTACTGCTTTTGCATTTTTAATTAAAGAAAAAGCATGCTTCCAAAAGGAAACTTTAGTTACTGTCCTTTGCTTCTCACTAGGACAGACAGTCAAAGTGACCACATTAAAATTGATCTCTAGCACTGTTCTCTCTCAAAGCACAGTTTGTAGGCAACACTGAAGTGAAATTCAGCCCATTGTAAAAATCACACCCTGAATTCAGATGTTACCCAACACTCCCCCATTGTGATTTGCTTCATTAATACCCATCTTCAAAACCTAATGAAAACAGAGCTCTTTAAATACAATCTCTATTTTTTCCTGCAGAGGACCATGCATGCTGACTAGAACTATTCAATGTACTTAAGACAGCTCAACAGGAAGCAAGTCAGGGTGATCCAACCAAGTTCTGTTGCTTTCAGGCCACCTATCTGTCAAAGTCAATCCACCAAAGACCCCCTCATCCCCTTCAACTAGCCACCATTTTTCTATCCTAACACTGAAGGCTTCTCTGGTCATTATTTTGCCTGCTTCCAAGAACTATGGGTATAAATGGACAGAAGCCATGCTTCAGTTGTGGCTGGACAGTAGCTTGAAGTGGATATGATAGCAGCAGGGAAATGACTGCCTGCTCCTCAGCAGTCTGAGGTGTTAGGGACCGGGTTTAGTACCCTTCAAGGCCTGTCTCCTGCTTTCTGCTCCAGGTTAAATGCTAAGGGGGCAAGGAGGTCCAGCATACTTGGACAAGTACACTCGGCTCTAGGGGCCTTGCTGCTGAAGTCCCCTGCGTTTATAGCATGGTAGTGCCCCAGGGCTGCCACTCCTGGGTAGGCTCCAAACACTGTGTAATGACAGACTACTTCCCTGGAGTCAGGTGCAGCACAGGGAGGTAAGAGCAGGGCCCAGCTTGTATAGAAGGCAGGGGAGCAGCTCCCTCCCTCCAGCATTTACTCAGCTGCTGCTACACCTTGGGTCATTCACTGTACTCCTCCCCTGCCCCAACTGGCAACCTACCTCTGGCCCCAACCTCCAGGTCTGACCACTGCCACAGACCGAGCAGCACAGGCGCATCTAGCCAACCAACCACCCACCCCTCTTAACAGGGCCAAAAGCTTGTCTTCATTTACTTGTTACTCATCATCAGCACTTCGAGCTCCTTGACGTTGTGGACCAGGAACTTCCTGAACCCAGTGGGCAGCATGTGCTTTGTCTTCTTATTGCTACCATAACCAATGTTGGGCATCAAGATCTGGCCCTTGAATCTCCTGCGGACTCTGTTGTCGATACCTCTCGGCTTACGCCAGTTGCGCTGGGAACGACACGAGAACAATGTTTTGACCCAACAGCAGGCCCAATGTAACAGCCTGGCCTTAACTGCACATTGAGCAAACTCAATTCTTTGCAGAGCCAAGCCATTCCCCATCCCCCAGTGGGATTCTTAATCGCCCCTTCACACATGGTGTTTTCCGGGCTTTAACTCAGTATCCAACAGCTCCCTGCGCAAGCTCTGCCGGGACTGAACCAACTCTTGGGGGAGACGGGCCTACCTTGATCTTGACATAGCGGTCGGACTGATGGCGGATGAACTTCTTGGTTCTCTTCTTGACGATCTTAGGCTTCACCAGCGGCCGGAGGGCAGGCATAGTGTCTGTGGGGGGGCCAGAGGGGTGAGGCCGGGCCAGGGACTTCCCCGCCCGCACCCCCAATCTCTACCCTAGCCCAGCCTCTGCAGGGCCCCGTGTCCCGCAGCTTCCCCATTAGCAGCTGCAGCGCTGGTGCTAAGGGGGCCCCCAAAATAGCCCGGGCTCTGCAGGGCCTGTGTCCCGCAGCCCCCACATTTAGCACCAGGGCGCATGCGCTGTAGGGCAGCACAGAGCTACCTGGCCCAGCCCAGCCCAGCCCGTGGCTCCGCTGCGGGCAATACCGAGCGGCGGCAACGGAGGGTGCCGCCCGCAGCGCGGAGGAGGCGGCGGCAGCGGGCTGCGGGCGGCCCCGGCGCAGGATGGCGGCGGATTGTACTTACCGCCTGCAGCGCTGCACCTACCGCGGCAGGCAGCGCGGAGAGAGGGAGGGGGCGGCCCGCGGGGCGTGATGGGAACTCTGCCGCGGGTCCCGGCAGGTCAGTGCAGCCGTGGGAAGCATGCAGCTGAGGGGCGGGAGTGTGGGCAGCCGCGCGGCCCCCAGGCAACAGGAGAGCTACGCGCAGCTTCCAGGCGGTTTGCTGCAGGGTTGGTGTTAGCCACGGCCACGCGTAGGTTTCCCCCCACCTACAATATCAGTAGATAAGTTATACCAAGCTGCCAGGACCCGGCCTTCAAGCACCGACAGCCATTTTTGCGCAGGCGCAGGAGGGGGCGGAAGCTGTTCCGCCAGTACTGCTGCCAGTACCTGAAGCCCCTAATGGCACGGTGCGGCATGGAGCCGGCTGGGTGCGCTGTTCTCCTGCGCTCCCTGCTCCGGACAGGAGGGGTTGGTACGCTAAAGGGTGTTTGACGTAATTGTTTTAACAGTGACGTGATTTAAACGTCACTCTTGACATAATCAATGCCTTGTGCTGTACTGGCTTCAGTCCCTAGCTAACGACCTGCCATGCCTGAGTCTTGGGCCCCTTCCCCATGACATCTATTGTGCAATTGACTGGTGACTCGCACAAAATGGTGCAAAGTAATGATCCTCCTGCCATGAAATGGTCACCTAGCTATAAAAAGAGCCAGCCGCTACAGAGTTAGTGCTTGAAAATGTGTGACAACTTTATGGCTGGTTTCTAACACATGGCAGGACCCTTGGAGAGAGGAACAAAATTTGATAAATTTCATCTAATGCAATTTTCAACTTGGGTTGTCTCGTCAGAATATGATTTTATATTCTTCACCTGAATGTGAATGAAGGTCTTCTGAGATCAACTTGAGGACTAGAGGTTGCTGGTAAGTGCTTGGTGTTTTCCCTAACCATAATGTACTATGCCTGGACTAAAATACAGTAAGTGCAGCCCAGGCATCTGGCAAGATTTACAACAAAAAGGCCGCTGAGTCCAGTTCTCACGATTGCTTTACATTTCTTCAGTACTAAGGTAAAAGAAAAAAAAGACCAGACTTTTGTTAATCCTTTCCCGGTTGCTCAGAGAAGATGCTGCAAATGGATGTTATGCTTATTCATGCCCCACAAATATGTCCCATTCCTTACCTGTGTGGCAACAGAATACGTTGGTATAAAAAGGAACAAAGCTATCTAAGATCAACAACATTTCCTGTGACATCACAAATAATTCCTTTTTTTGAAAGAGAGCATTCCCATTCTTGAGCTGAGGCTGATCTTTACTCAAATGATATGCATCTTTGCACACCTTTCAAAATACCTTTGTTTGAATGTGAGCTGGTTCTTTTCAAACCGCAGACACTCAGCATATCTCTGCCTCGCTCCTCGGGTGTACAGATGGAGTAAGTGCTTGGTTCAAAAACAGGCTAATTTGGGACATGAACCCTGTCATTCCCCACCTAACAGCATTCCAGTGCCTGCCACCAGGCTCAGCTCACCAGGAGAGTAGGTCTGCAAGGCAGCTCTCTGAAGTCATCCAGGCCACTGCTTGCAAGAGCATTTCAAACTCCCTGCTTCAAAACTCTGATAGTTCTTCAGCCCCATCCCAAATTGAAAGTGAAAACATACTATTAACAGCAGCTTGTCAGCATTGCAGCTGTGCGCTCTTATTTGTCCCATAGGTGCCATGCAATGATTTAACAGTTCTGGGCATCCGAAAGAGAGTAGGCAAGGTCTCTACAACCAGAACATCCAACAGTCTGCGGTCCACTACAGCAGCAGAACAACTCCAGCCCCAAGCGTGAAAGTGAAAATAACTGTCCTAATTAACCTAAACTTTTTAGGAGCTATAAGGTGAGGTGCCTTCTCAGGGCACTGGGCCCCAGACCATCCTATACCGTTCTATAGATTGCTGCTAGTTCAGGGATTCAAAATACAGGCATGATATTCATCTCCCCTCTCCACAAGTCAAAGCTTTACAGCTAACCAAGCTTAAAATTGTGCTTGAAGTTCAGCACGTGACGGATTCAGCCTTACAGTTACAGCTTCTCACCTCACGTTTACAAACTCCTCTTCAGTGGTTTCAGATGGGGATGGTTAACACTGAACTAAAAGCTGTTGTTTGGCAAAGTAGAGTTACAGGGAAATTTCAAAGCTAGAAAATGTTTGACATGACAGTATTTGTTTAAACAAATGGATTCAGATTTTCCTCTATTTCTTCACTTTTTGTGCCAGTGGGGAGAGGAGATAAAACACAATGCAAGACAAAACAAAACAACCCAACACTCTCCTCTTTTACTTCCTCTTGCAAGAAAATTTGGAAACATCTAGGGAATGAAAAAGTGAGGGGAATCCCACTGCTTCATTTTTTTCCACGTATAAGTATGAAAAAAACTGAAGTGTTAAGTGCCTGACACAACAGAGGTCTTCCTTCCCCCCTGCCTACACAATCCAAACAGCCTGATTTAAAAATCCCTTCCTGTTTCAATGGCTTATGTCTTAAGATCATGCATCAGTCACCCTAATTCACCAGCACAAACCTGGACGATGGAACTTCATTTCTGATGCAGAGAAACATCAGAGCTGTGGGGAAAATGAAGTTGGTGTTGCTAGCTAGGAAAAAGTTTGCCAAGGAAGGAAGACTTGTATCATTGTGTCAAGCACTTAACACTTCAGTTTTTTCAAACTTACATATGCAAAAATTGAAGCAGTGGGATTCCCCCAACTTTTCCATTCCCTAGATGTTTCCAAACTTTCTTCCAAGATGAAGTAAAAGAGGAGAGTGGGTTTTTTTTGCATTGTGTTTAATTTCCTCTCCTTTGTTCCACTGAAACAAAAAGTGAAGAAGTAGAGGGAAATTTGAATCCATTTGTTTAAACAAATATTGTAATACCAAACATTTTCTAGCTTTGAAATTTCTCTGTAGCTCTGTTTTGCCAAACGACAGCTTTTAGTTCAAATCCCAGAGGCAGCTGGAAGCAGGAAGAGGGAATGATGAGCAACTGTGCAGAGTCTTGTTGTGATTCTGGGCTGCAAATCCCAGAGATCTTGGGGGTGCGTGAAGAGGAGGCGAATACACAACCCATGCTGACTATGTGCCAGAGCTATGCTCTAGCACCCCCCACAAGCTTCTGGCTTGAGCCACTGCAGGCATGTGGGCTGCATTTCCCGAATCAAAAGTGAATGTCTATTCATCTGCTTATTGGTTCAATCTTTGCAGCTTAGACTAACCTACGAAGACTGAATCAATTCAGCCTTGGGTTTTTTGACTATTTGTACTTAACCCAGAGGAACGTAATGGCTGTAGGGACATAACAAGGACTTTGCCCAGCGTTCCAGACAAGTTATTCCTTACTTTAATACAATGCAAGGCTTTTATTATAGGCAAAAATTATATTTTTTTCCATTTTCCTCCTTTGTTGTCTTCACCGCTCTGGGTACCTGTCTTCAGTCAGAGTTCTGTCTGGTGCCTACACCTCTTCTGTAGCTCAGGGGCTGTTCTCTGAATAGCTGACCTACCCACCCTGCTCCAGGTAAGCTTGTATGACCATGGCTGGCCCCACCTGTTAAAAAAGGATGCTTTTCCTGCCCTCAATTTCCCATCAAATTCAAAGAGTCTGTGTCAGAACCTGTAATCCTAGAAATAGACAGTGCTAAATCTGGTTGAATTCTTGGACGCTGGGTAGTGACCCAGGTGGTCACTTCCAGTTTTATGCCCCTCTATTCCTGTGATCAATGGTTTCCTGTACCAGTGAGTTCCACAGCTTAACTGCATCTTGTGTGAAAAAGAAATATTTCTTTTATTGAAGGGTTTTGTCTTTTTTCACTTTTAAACAACAATGAATTTCCACTTTTTCCTGTCTTGCAAACCTCGGAGAGCAGAATTTCCCAATCTACCTTCCTCAGATCACATGCTTATGTCCCTCCTTATTCCTCTCTTCTCTTAAGATAAAACACCCTGGTCTTTCTGTAGTCCATAGGAGAACTGTTCAGGAAGAGATCATGAAGCTTTTTTTGCCACAAGGGTGTGAAGTGCTGGTTTCTTTTTCAGATTAGATTTGAAGTCCTGGCTCCCCAGAGGCATTTCATTCTTTGTTCTCTTGCCCAAATTCTGACTCTGCTCAGTTGGCTGTAGCTGTATCATCAGCACCCGTCTCTGCGTGTGCTACCTCCACTGCGGTTCCTAATCCCTTTTCTGGCTGAGCTGGGAGTCCACAGGAGAACTGTCCCAGACTTTCACTCCTTCTCTGTTCTTCTTCCCTGAACCAATGTCCAATCTGGCAAATGTGGAAGCCATACATCATGGCTGAAAATCCCCACTATAGCCTGAGGTCTTTAACAAGGGAAATTTAAAAAAGGTGGAAAACCCCACTTAGCAAAACAACAGAAGGAAAACATTTTCTACAATAGGCCACATATAAACTTAACTTCTCTCTTTCGTTACTGAGCTATGCCAGTTCAGGTACTGATTGAAAAGTATTCTTTGGAGAATTGAAGCCACAATCATTTCACCAGCATTAACAAACGGAATATTCTTAACATCTGGATCTTGTTTCAGAGAGTTGCTATCTAATCCCCCGGGAAAGCTAATCCAGCGACAGATCTATGCATTGTATTCCACTTTTTGTTGATTTGGTTATGACCTAAGCAGAGCAAGTTTCCAAGGAATTGCAAATACGTATTGGGTTGTATTTCAAGGGGCACTTTAAAACAAAACAAATATTCCAGTGATAGAAAAACTCCCCACACTGCCATTTGGTGAACCAAATCTAGGCAAGCAACCTTTCAGGCTGGTTCCACCCTCACCACCTCCTCTCTTGTATACTTCCTCTCTCCCGTCCCATCTTCAGTTCTGTCATTTTTCCACTTGTGGAAGAAAGGTAAGTGAAACGGGTAAGAAAAAACATTCTAAGTAAAAAATAATAACCTCACTTTTAAGGGGGATTCTCTCTATTCATATCTTTAATATCAATCTCTTAGGTTTTCCAGGCAGTTCAATGCCTAATTCAAATCAGGAGAAACTGGAGGAGCTGTATCCAGATTCTGCAATCAAGTGACACTGCAAAGTCTTTAACTTCTCCTCTTTGTTAAGTTCCCAGGTTTGGTTCAGCGCATGCCCAAGGCGATCATGTTTCTCAGAAGTGCTCTGCTGGGAATTCTCCTTTTCTGCATTCTCTGGACAGAAACTACTCTGGCTGGCTCCAGTTTTTTAAGCCCTGAATACCCAAGGACACAGGTAAAATTAAGAATTTTCTTCTCTTGTTAATCCAAACCACTTTCCCCTAGAATTACCACTTGAAACCAAATGACTTTATGTTAAAGCAATACTCAGAAAAAAACATCAATCTGCCTCAGCATCACAGGGGATAAGGCCTTTGAGATTTATTGCAAATGAGCATGAACCATTAAGGCTATATCTGCGCCTGGAAGATTGGGCCCCTGAAGTGTCTCCAGCAGTAATAAAGAACTAGAGGATTCTGATAATTTTGCCACTGTCTATCCCCATTTAAACCAAGATAAAACAACGGCAGAGGAAAATAACTTCCACTAGTGAAATAGCCTGTGTGGCAAACTGTAGGCGTTGTTTCCCAGCACAGACCCAGGTCTAATGGTTTGTCTATGGAAAAAAACAATTTACACTTTTCAGCAGCAAAAAGATGCTAAGAAGCCTACCACCAAATTACACCGCCGGGGCGCAGAAGGAGTTTTGGATACAGGTGAAAAACAGGCAAAGGGAGACAGCAGTGAAATCGAAGTTAAGGTCTGTATTTTGCAATGGATTCAATGAGGCTGGGCAGGTGGGGTGGAATTGTGGCTTTTTTTGTTTTATATCATCACACAGCACAAAATGCAATAGAAATTTGTCACGAAAGGTAACATATATTCATAGCCAGTTTGAGCAGTTAAAACGAGCACTCAGGACTAAATTGTTGATAATCTTAAAATCTGAAGAGGCTGAGAAATTTTGCAAAAAAACCCAACTGCAACCTGCTACTAACTTAATACCAATATTTATTTTCACTGTGGAATTCCTAATATTTTACTGTAGAATTGTTTTCTCTCATACTTCATGGCAGCGTTTGCCTGTAACAGCTGTCCACAGCAATCCCTGTTCCTCAGGAAGTGAGTAATAATTATTTCAGGACAAGCTGATGTTTGGAGAAGACAAACCTTCAGGCACTTCAGTTACCGTACTTCTTTTGAAGATAGCATGCAATCTGTGTGCGCTCAAGAGCAGAAAGAATTTGAACCCTCTTTAAAAGGAACAGTTAAGCCGTTCTTTTAATTTGGTGTTTTTGTTTTAGTTCAATGTCCCCTTTGAAATTGGTGTCAAGATAACAGAAGGACAGTACCAGGAGTATGGACAAGAGCTCGAACGGATCTTAGAGGACATTCTTACAGGGGACCCTAAAGGTACTTTCTGCACCATTGGAGAAAGATAAGATTGCCAGGCAAGCTTGCCAAAAGGCTGTTACCTATTGTGGGATACTAAACCTTTACACCAGGGATCGGCAGCCCCTGGCACACGTCAGAGCATGGCATGTGAGGTCATTTTGCTTGGCACACCACTAGCCACCTGGACTCTAGACAGCTGCTGCCAGCCATGCAGCCTGGGCTGCTCCCAACAGGCAGCTGGGAGGCTGCAAGCCCTGCTGCAAGCAGCCTCGCTCAATGGCTGGCAGCAGATAGCCAGAGTCTGGGCTGGTTGCAGGGGCACCACCAGCCTCTTCCTAGTGGAGGGGCTATGCTGCTGGTGAGAGTGGGGTGGGCTCAGCTGTGCAGGGCAGGTGGTGGTGGCCCAGGCAGTGCTGTGAGTGGTGGGCTGTGTGGCCCAGGCAGTGCTGGGAGGGGTGGGCGGTGGCAGCCCAAGTGGCACTGGAGGGGTGGCTGCGGGGTGGGGGGCCTAAGGCAAATTTGGAGGCACACATGCAGTCACCGCCAACACAGAGCTGGAGCCATGGCTCCGGAGTGCTGGCATCAGCTCTGCTGTTGGCAACTACATGTGCACCTCGAGGCACAAGTTGGGGAAGGGGCCTGAGGCAGCGCACGCATGCATGCCTGCCTCCGCATGGATGGCAGTGGAGGGGCCAGGGTTGTACTGCCCCAGCCCCACCACTGTGCACCAGACCTCTGAGAGGATGGGGAGGGACCTGGGGTTGCGCTGCTTTGGGCCTCTCTTCTGCTGCGAGGGGTGCGTGTAGCCACCACTGGGGCTCTGGAGTCCAGGGCACAGGGGCACTGCTGGGAAGGGCTTGGGGGCATATAGCCACCCCAGAATTCACCATAGGGCCTCCCCCCTGCCCTGCACCACCAGGGCCACCGCCACCCACCCTGCCCCACTCCTCGCCAGGTGGTTAGTGCTCTCCTAGTCTCTATTTTTCCTCTCTCCTCATCTTCTATTTTTTCTCTCCTTTCTCTTTCCCTCCCTCTTTCTCTCTCATCACAACATGCTCAACAAAAAAAAATACACAACAAAGGTAGTTTATAAAATTTTATTCATTGTCACCAGGTTTGGAATTTTTAGAAAACCTAGTATTTACGGAAAAAAGAAAAGAAAAAAAAAAAGCAACTTTTGTAATCATTAACTATATTAATAAGCAGTGTATCCTGCCACGTACCTCCTGCCCCGGCTTTGTTTTTCTGGCATGCTGGCACTCTGGCCTCTTACAGGGTAGATATTGCAGTTTTTTTGGCACTGGCCAAAACATTGCCTGCCTCTGCTTTACACTATGATTTCACTATAGCCATTTTGGATGTCCACTATGAAACCCTGTAAAGAGCCTATTTTTCAGAAATTGAGTAAGGAGGCTTTAAGTAACCTTATGTTGGGGACCAAAATATGAAAGTACTTAAAAAAATGAATCACAAGCCACTTTTGAAAAGAGACAGTATTCCCATATGCCTTCAGCCAGTATCTTTTTTTTTAAACCAGTAAAAGGCAAACAAAATAAATTTTGGATGCAAAAGAGGCAAATTGGCTGACTATACCAGCACATCAAAATCAGTCGTCTTATTTTTGTTTGAGACCCTTCATATTTCTGCCTTTCCCTGCTCATCCACTCATCCTTATTGTGTTGGCTCTTCACCCCCTATTCTGCCAACAATGCCAGCTTTCATCACTCAGTTGTTTGTTCTCACTATAAATGTCTTTTCACTGTTTGCCAACACCTCCTATAAATGGATCTGAAAAGCTACTTTTACTGTCCTTCAAATCCCTTCTCAAGCCCTATATCTTCCAAGTCTCATACATAAGTCTGCCACTATCATAGCAGCAAGCATACACAAACCCAAATCAGTGTCTTCCTCTCCTTCGTCTTCTGACAAGACTACATTGACAGAAGCCAGATCTTGGTTGGGTTTCTGGGAATTACAATATAAAAAGCAAAATAAATCTCTGCCCTTTGCCCTTTCAGAAATCCAAGTGGATAACTGACAGGAGTTGAAGGACACCAGCAGCACATGATGACCGTATTACAACAAAACTCTGCTTTCAAGTTGTGGACCTGAAAAATATTCTTTTAAAAAAACAGATGCCTGGGGCTGAATAATTTACATTTTTAAACCATTTGGGTGAAAACAGATCTTTTTGGGAGGGAGGCAAGAGATGAAATAACTTGGTAAAGAAAACCAGCAGCCACCTGACTTCCAAGTTGTTTTTACTTTTATTTTTTTCTTGATTGTATCACAAATGTTCTAGGATGTGTTTGGAAGTCACTTGAACCTTTTCTACAAAGGGAGGGAGGAGGCCTGTGTATGCTTCTGCAGCAGAAAATAAAAGTAGTATTGAAACTGCAGTAATTTTTTGCCATTTCTAAGATTATGTGAAGAAACTAGATGCAAGTTTCAGTCTCTGCTATACACATCAGCTTAATGAGGAGCTGCACATAAAAATAACCCTCAGTTAGCCAAGACACTTTACTCTGTTGTTGATGCATCTGTTTCAAAGGGCATCACACCCTCCCACACCTTTTTTGAAGTTAGTGAGACTCTAGCTGTCATTTTCATTAGAGACAAACTAGTGCCCTTAATGGTTCTACAAAGAGAACATCAAATTATATTTTCACAGTGTAAAAGGTATAAACTGTCCCTCCCTTGAATGCACCAGGCACATTCATGAGCGAGAGCTGCCCTACGAGCAGGCAGTCCCTACCACTGAGATATACTCTCATGCAATAGGGAGGATGGTTTCCCACTCAACTCTTCCCTCAACTGGCTGACTTAAGAGAGACCATGTGCCTTTAACAATACTTTTAAAAGGAATACTTAAAACCCCCCCCATATATTCCAAAACCTTCATATAAAACAGGAAGCAAGTGCCTAATTGATGTTAACATCAGAATGGAAAATCTGTGAAGCAGAGGGGTGGAGTGGAACTTGCCTTCATACCATCGTTTCAGGGTTCGGAGATGGGTTTGGAATCCCTGCCTGGAATGGAGACTGAGCAAACAGGCAGAACCAATTTACAGAAATGCATTTAGTTTATAAGAGACCCATGCTAATGATTTTGCAGTCTTTCTTAGAAATGTTTATTTAACATTTTTAAATATTTAATTTTTTTTTTAAAGTTGCAACTGTAGTTCCAAATATTATTTAAAAAGTTACTACCCCTTGTTAAAAAGTCTTCTGAATGCAAAGATAAAAGTTGACATTAAATAGTTAAAAAAAAAAAAAAAAAGAATTCTACAAATAAAACCTGGTTTGAGAACTGTATTTATCAAGGTTTTTGGCACTTCTTTCACAGAGGCACTTGTCTTCACAACAGTTTGGCACAACAGTGCAGCCCCACAGAACCACCTTTGGGATGGGTTTCCACAAAACAAAATACAAGTCAGGTTAAAGAGGGTTGTTGTAATGTATAGCCAAGCTTCGTTTCTCCTGAAATTAAAACCCGCCGCAGCCATAAAGTTATGTTTAGGTGGATCAGCTCTAGCAGTCATAAAGTTTTGCTAAAAATAGGTTTAAAAGCTTATTTAGTACCTATAGCACATGCTCTTCATTATACCTTTCAAGGAAAGGGGTCCATACGTAAACAACACCAGCTTAACTGTGTACAGCATTTTCATTGTGTTGTGCAAGGAACAGGGTACAGTACAATTGTGCATGAAATTCTCTGTTTCAGTATGTTCTCTTTACTGCACAGTCTCAGCAATTAGGTGCTTTTAGAGGCTATGGTTGATGCCCATTCACCCTTTGGGCTCTAGCTGTCCTTGAATCATTCAGGTCAAGAATGGTGTATGGCTATTTAACTCCTTTGAATGGACCAATACCTATAAAACTGGATAAAATTCCACATTTCCCAACACTAGTTCTCCTTGTCTTCACCTCAAGGAAAACTGATCTCACAGACACTGGCACCTTGTCTGGGGGTGTGATCCAAGGGGAGGTAAGCCAGCAGGAAATTAAATGGAGATGTGAAAGGACATGGATCAATAGAAATGTGCAACTCTTATAAGGCAAGTGGATATGACGAATCAGGAGGGGCTAACTGTCACCACTGGGATCACAGTCACAGGGTGCGATATAAGTGTGCCTTCAGAGTTTCTCCCTGTTTAACAGCAGTCTTCCCAACCTAGGACTTCTCTACCTTAACTAGCACCTTCCTAGACATCATAGAGGCTGTTTGTGTTCTGCCTTAGATTAGCCAGGGTGAGGGAGAGTGGTAGGCCTTTCAGATGGGTGATCTCTCTCACGGTGTGCAAGGCAAGTCCTGGGTGAGAATACTGGCACATGCTTTTGGGAACCTGCAAAAACATTAAAAAAAGGGCAGAGTCAAGAACAGTGAATCGCTTCAACTCTGCAATACTCAAGACTAATCAGGAGTTACCTTCATGTTAAGCCTTTTATTTGGGCCTGGACACTTGTCAGAAAGCGTCTTTCCAAAATTCTGCTCGATGCTTTGGTTCAGCCTTTTTCCCAGAGCTTCATAAAAGCAGCTGCCAACAATTAATCCACGTAATAGCACAAAAGGCCAAAGAGGCTGGAATAAATCCCTGTCTTAAAAAGACAGCAGAGAAGACAGAACTTCCATTTTTAAAGTTCTGTTTGACCGACCAGTGCAAAGTTCAGTACATCAACCATAGATGGACAATGGGCTGATTTGGTCCTGCTGGAATCTGCATCTAGGATGCAACAGTGTCTACAAATTCAAACCTGAGGGTTAGGTCCTATTTGTAAAGAGAAGGAGCTACCAGGCAAGAGAGGCTAAAATTTGCCTTCCCAGCCATACACTTTCTGGAAACCAGGGGCAAAATATAGGCCTACACATGCTTCTAGCTGCTTGTTTGTAGACGTCCTATCAGTCAGCCTCAACAGGGCAGAAAGACCTGTAATCAACACTGGAGAGAAGAGTTACTGAGCATTTTACAGAAACATTCTTACCTGTCTTGGAAGGAAGTATGGAGCATCTGTTTCTACAATTATTCTGTTCAAAGGGATTTTCCTAACAGTCTCTCTTGCTTCAGCGGCAGATGAATAGGTCAGCAATGCAGTGAATCCCACCGAAAGATTTGGGAAATGCTTTAGTAATGGCTCCAAGACATTGTAACTGCCAGTAAAACAGTGCCTAAAGGTTAAGAAAGTGTTGGTTATTCTCCAAGGTAAAAACTGTCAGTTCTGAAAAAAGGTGACAGAGAGGCCAAACAAGATTACATAGTAAGGATCCAAAGAATCCCGTTTGTGCGTTTATGTATTTATTCTATAAATCCCATTTCAAGTCTCAGTGTTCCAGGGGAATGGATTCCATCAGCCACAGACTTCTCATTTTGCTATTCCCTGCAATAGAATTCTGGTTGCATTTGTGATTTGTACAAGTTTGATTTTTTCTTAAAATAACCAAGCAAACTTTTTAGCATAAAAGAAATGCAATTGCTCTAAAGAAACGTTATTTGGCTGGAGGGGCACTGAAATGAGTGGTGGTATCCTCTAGAGGACCACACTTCCCTCCCTCCCTCCCTCCCTCCCTCTCTCTCTCTTCGCCCTCACCCTGCAACCTGATCTCCACCCCACCCAGAGCTGCAGCACACCCCAATGCCCACCCTGCCTAGAGCTGCAGCATGCCCCGATTCACACCCCACCCAGAACTTGCTGGCTGCATCCGCAGCTTACGCCAGCACCCTCCCGATGTTGTGGAAGCAGCCTTGGGCAGGCACTGGCATCAGCTATGAATGTGGCCAGCAGTTTCCAGGTGGGGACTGGGATGTTCCCACCTGAACTGGGGCTGCAGCATGCCCAGTTCCCTACCCCACCCAGAACCTGCCAGCCACATCCACAGCTTATGCTAGCACCCACCCAGCCCACTGGAAGCAGCCCCTGGCAGGTGCCAGCATCAGCTGTGAACATGGCCAGCGGGTTCCTGGTGGGGGATCAGGGCATCTGCCCAGGTCCACAGCTAACACTACTGTATCAGTGCTGGGCAGAAGCAGTCCTGCCAGCCTGACCAGCACTACAGAAACAGCTATGCCCACCCAGCACCATGCAGCAGCTGGAGCTACTAGCTGTCTATGGGCTGGATCCTGTGAATTTGTGGCCACCTGCCTGTGGACCAGGTACAATCAGTTGGTAGAATGGATTCAGCCTACAGACTGTATTTTTCCCACCCCGCCAGTCTAAAGGGAATAAATCACTTCTACATATCTTAATTTAAAAATTACTAAAATCAAAATGGATTAGAGAAAAAAAATGTTTCCTCTCCTCACAGATTTTTTTACTTTCACTCTGTTTTCAGTTTCCACTCCCCGCTCAAAGTCACATTCTTCTGTGTAAGTGAGGGAAGAAAACCTATTAAAAACCTAGTCAAATTTCTACATATTTGATTGTCATTTTATTCATGGCAGTATTAATGATTACCAATACTGAATCAACAGCGTTTTTTAATATAGCGAAGAGAGCTAGCTACCTGTGTATCTTGTAGTCACTGGGCACAAACTTTTTCATGATCTTCAACAGATCATCATCTGCCTCTCTGCAATGTATTACCAAAGGTTTCCGTAAGGACACCGCCAGTTGTAGTTGCCTTTGAAATACCTGAATAAAAAATAAAGTCAGAATTAAGACGGCCTAAAGTTTTACTGGAATTATTATAATAGAAAATACGGAGGCCAGGGAGACAGAAGGGAGCACTTTCTTGAACTCTGTTGATTTCTAGTAAATCTACGTTTTAAGTCAGGACCTTATCAGAGATGGCACAGAGGTATGATGGCAATGGGTGGATGAAATTTCAATCATTCTGTTCTTTTAATAGAAATTTAAATTCCCTGAACCCAACCAAGTTACATCTACACTTTCAGATACGCTTCCCCACAACTGCCATCCTTATTTAACAGATGGCACAACTGAGGTGCAGAAGTGTTACCTGACCTGCCCAAGCTTCTTAAGGAAAGCACAAGCAGCTGGGATGCAAACTGATTGTTCTTGATTTTCACTGTTGTCCATTTAATCATGTTGCTCCCCTGCTATGTTATAGGGCACTTTATCCAGATATCCAGGTATTGGCATCTTACTCATGGCCCAATTCACACAACGCTATCATGGTTTTCTCCTACCCTAAAGGCAATGTAAGGCTATAAAGCTATCCTACCATATATATGGGGAAGAAAGGGCTTGAAATTCACAGGCAGAACTTAGAAATAAGCACAAATAATTTAATAAACTAGAAATTCAGCTCCTTACTTTATGCTGCGTGGATACATCTGTAGAACACTTATAAGAATAATCCAGTCCCATTTCTCCAAAGGCAATAGCTTTAGGGTGCCGCATGGCCTGTAGGAGGCTTCTTTCGTGAAATTCAGTGTAGTAACGTGCAAAGTGTGGATGACAGCCAAATGCTCCCCAAACCATGTCTTCTTTTAACAAGTCCTCCCACAAAGAGTCCCTCAGAGTGCGAGGGTCACAGAAGTCAGTTATACAGCCTTGAAATTCTTTGGGAAAGGAGCTGTGGTAAATCCCTCTAAACTTTGCAAAGGTCCCCTTAAAAGACAGCTTGGAATACAGCATATCCAGATGGCAATGGGTATCAACAAAGCCCTCCTCCAAATATTTGGGCAGCTTATCAGGCACTTCCTTGTTCACGTATTCATTACTAAAAGAATCTGACAGTCGGACTCTACGGACAATGGGAGCACGGGATCCCACTTCCTCCCTAGATCGTCTACTTCTTTCCCTGCAGACCACAGAAGAATCATAGGAACGTGATCTCCAATGTCCACCTTCAACTGGTGACTCTACATCTTCAGATACATTGAAAGAAGCATTTGTTGCAAGTTCTACAGAAATGTCACAGAGAGAATTGGTACCTGAGCCAGTTAGACAGGAAGTATCCTGGCTGGGGCTTGAAAATGAACAACACTCAGGTGCTTTGGGACTAATTGTCCAGCGCCTGACAGAGTCACCCAACATGCAACTATTCACATTAGTAGGATATGTTAAATCATCACTTAAAGTTCGCGAAGTCTCCAAAATTTTTGGACTATTAAGCTGTGGAAGTGAATCCTCCTGGGAGAATCTGGCCAAAGATTCTACATCTTCCACATCAGACCAATCGCTTCCTACAGATGGGTCCTTCTCTGGCATTTTTTGCTGTTCAAACTGTAAACCAAAAGGCAAAAATCACAATAGATCAACAAAATAAACTTAATTTTGTGGACAGTGAATTGCAAGAATATCAATTAGGGCCCCACTATGTATTCAGATTAAAGCTGGATAAAAATCAGCTATAGAATTGTTACATTTTTTTGTGATGATTACTTTGCATGTGTGGCTGGTCTAAACGTATTGCGCAATTAACCAATTAGTTGTATGATAATTACTTTGCACATATGGCCAGCCTTACTTGGCACGTGTGGCCAGTCAAATTTATTGCACGATTAACCAGTTAACTGCATTAATATGCATAACACATAGCAGAGCCCTTAGACACTTAACTTTATAGACCTTTTAGACATTATAGCTGTAATTTACCAAGAACACAGCAATTCCAATATGCACATCAGTTTCAGGGTAGACTAACATATCTAGGGTAGAGGCCTAGAAGAATGGGTAAAAAAGGGGCAGCAGAAACTTCTTTCCTTTCTTGTGTCCTTGTAACAAGGTATTTAACATAATTCACAGATTCACTGGAACCTGATAGGGCCATGCTGCAAGCGCTTCCACTATGTCCTCAAACTTGTGACCTCTGGGCTGTCAACTGTGCACTGAAATATACTGACAATCTTTAACTACTGTACCTTATCACTGCCTAATGCAGAGAGGTATACTTTGCCTTGAGTTCAGCTACTCTGGTGCCTGGAATTTTTCCAGCAGAAGATAACTAACTCATCCAGCAACTGATAAACTAAGAAAAGATGCCTTTTGCGCAACCGTAACTCTTTGTTGTCTATATCTTCATAATCAGCATTTCAGACTTCTACATTGCTTAGACTACATTAATGTAGAAGACAACTAACTACAGGATTACACATAATATGACAGGGTATCAACTAAGGCATGCTGGACTCTGTGCATTACATGGCAGCATAGCTAAACTTCACTGCATGCTAACAAGGGTTACCTTCCAAACCTGTACTGAGTCAAATAAGTGTCTCTACAGTCACATTCTTTATGTATAGAGGAAATGGAGGATATAGCCCTTGATTTCTATCCTAGTGGCACTATTATCTAGTGGACAAATCGAGACACATTTTCAGCAGTGGTCACTTATTAGATTGCACCCTGTTGAAAGAGTTCTTTATTTTGTCAGAACTTTTATTTTGCTCATTTAAAATTTTAGCTAGCAATATCTCCAATCCCATGCCGATGTGTCTTACTCAAGAAACATTATTTCACAGCTCAACATGTGCACTCTCACCTCAAGGCCATCTTCTGAACTCGAAGAGGACTCATCAACAAATACCAGCTTCGAAGGGGGTTCTGCAATAACCGTCCTCTTGAAAGTCACAGGCTCTTTCCTGGGGTCACTCAAAATGACAACTGACCTAGCACAACTACTTTCATCTGTGGCAGTTTTCTGTCCATCTAAATCTAGTGGGAGACGCTGGTCTTCTTCAACTCTTGGAGCTGTACAGAAGCTTCTTGAATTGCCACCCAACTGGCAAGGCTTTTTTCCATGGTCAGGGCTTTCAGTCTTAACTTCATCTGATGGAGGTGCTGCCCTTCTGGGCTGTTGGTTTATCAATTGCCCAAACACACCCTGGAGAGCCTTAAGATATATTACTGTTGATCCTTGGTCTCTCATTCTCTTTTTCCTGTGACTTACAGTCTCCTCTTCCTCTGAAGCACCCTTACTTTCAGTCCTTGGTGCCAAGTTACAGTCTGCATCATCCTTGGATTTATTCTCAATCTGTGTAATAAATGAAAAAACTATATTACTCAGTTGTTCGTTAAATACCAAGTCATTTTATCAATCACAAAGCATTTATGATTGAGGAGTACTGGACTAAGAATTCCTCTCAGTTTATGACAGAGGTGACTAACGTGAATTCAGGGAAGCTAATGGATCTGGCATCTGATGGAACGTCCCCAGACCTATAGTTTGGAGACTACACCTACAAAAATCACAATCTGCTTCTTTTTCTGAAAAAAGATGTGCAGCCTTTTGGCTTCTGGATAACTGCAAAACCAGCCTAGTGGGCAAAAGCAGAAGTACCTCTCTGGAAGAGGATTACTTCTCGCCATTGCCCCTCTATACACCATGTACTCTTTTTAGCCGAAACACTTTTGAAGAACTTTTTATTAAATCCCTAGGAGCCAGTTCTCCCCATTACATTTTCATTTCGCTCCTTTCTGCAAACTCAGGGGACCACTACATGCTACACATTCCTCCAGGGGGCTGTTACTCCCATCTCCTTCAGCATGTTTTGCCTTTGGGGTAACACCACCGGGGTTTCTAAATTAGCTTGTCCTAGTGAAGCCACAATGATACTATTTGGAACGCTGCATCTGATGAAGTGAACTTGGGTCCACAAAAGCTTGTGCTCTACATACCCGCCCTACGCGTATATTTGCATGTACACACATATAGTATATATATGCGCATGTACACACCCCCACACCATGCATATGCACATGCCTATACACATGCACACACGCCACACATGCACATGCCTATCCACATGCACATGCGCCACATATGCACGTGCCTATGTAGGTATGTATTTTCAGGTGTACACACACACTGTAGCACAATGGTGGGCAAAACAGAGCCTGCAGGTCGGATCCAGCCCACCAAATGGTTGTATTGAGCCCATTAGCAGCTGGTGAACTTAGCCAAATAATTACCCATATACTATATATACGTGTGTGAGTATGTGTGTATGTATGCACACACATATTATGTGCGTGGCACCACACACACACACATTCCTCACAGGGAAACATGTCTGAGCTGCAGCAGAGTTTGCCCATCTGGGATAGACCTCATCAGCCCTCTCTGGACACCCAGATGTGACGATCACCGAAGACAACCATCCCCAACTGCCAGGCACTGCTGAGGAAGTCACCCCCCCCCCATACATACATACATACACACACACGCACGCGCTACATATACGTATGTGCAGTATGTATATGTGGGTATGTGTGTGTGTGTATACAGACACTTACATACACACACTTATGCACGCGGGTGCATGTATACGTGTATATGCAGCAGCATCCATATGTGTGCGCGCATGCACTCTCACACGCACGGCTCCTGTGTACGTGTACACACACACACGCGCGCGCACACACACACACACACACACACGCCCGAAGCGACCTATCCGGGCGGCTCTCGGCTCCCGCCGCACGACCGCCCCGTGGGGGCAGCGCGGGCCCTGCAACCGCCCGCCGGCAGCAGCGCTGGGCGCGGGGCGGGCGGCAAGTACCTGCGGGCCCCGCTCCCGGCTCGGCCGCCCCCATCGCGGGGCGCTGCTGCCGCCGTCCGCGGGCTCCCCGGGGCCGCCGGGCCGGGCGCGCTTGCGCTGGGCGCTGGGCGAGCCGCGGGCCCCGCGCCGCCCCTCCATCCCGCCGCCTCGCGCTCGCGCTCGCGCTCCGGCTCCGCTCGGGGGGGGGCGGGGCGCGGTCGCTGGCCCCGGGTTGGGCAGGGGGGCGGTCACGTGCGGTGGGCGGGGCAACGGCCGCCCCTCCCGCGCCCGGGGTGAGAGATGCAGCCTCAGCCTGCTGCCGAGCGGCCTCGGTGTGCGGTTCAGTCACGCGTCCCCTCGCGTGCTGCGCTCCGTGACCGCGGGTCGACATTTCGCCTCCGCTCGCAGACGCCTCGTGCCGGGCGCTTTCCGCTTCCCATTCCCTGCCGTGTTTGGGGAACTCCAGCCTGCTCCAGGGACGGGCCGCAGAAGGCTCATGACAGCATAGCGAAGGCTGTAGGAATTAAAAGCCGTGGCAGAGGTGATATCGCTTATTAGATCAACTAGATATTTGCAAAAAAGAAAAAAAAAAGTCTTTATTTGTAAGGTTTTGGGTGCTGGCAGCACTCATCAGGCATAGGGGATTGCAAAGGTGGTAAAAGTTTTCCTAGGGAGAAATGAAAATTCATATTGAAGGCTACAAGGTTTGCTAAGAAAAGACGGTGCCTAGCGGTTACTCGCTCACTTATTGCCACTGTTAACTTACGTTGTCCTGAGCGTGGTAGTACATATTTTCCCTGCAGTGTAAAAACCACCTTACAGGGTGCGTCTACATGCGAAATGAACGTGTGGCAATAAACTCTGGTGCGTCTTGTGCAGGAGTTTATTGCTCGCCCTGGTTACATGTACACCCTAGAAGCGCAGCACACTGAGCTGGATCGAGCAGCCCCAGGGGTCAGCCTGCCAGCCTGGGCCATTGGCAATGCATAGGGGGGGGTGTGAGGGGGCATGTGCCCCCCTTCAAATTTCCCCCTGGAAATGGGGGTGATGGGAGAAACACCGGCATGACCCCCTTGTGCTGACACAAGCGCTGATAGCAAAACCAGACATGCCGGCAGAAGTGCCACTAGCACTTCTGGTTTCACTGCTGGCCCCCGGAGTCACCGACCAGCAGCTGGTGCCCCCCCAGAATCAGGAGGCACCAGTCGCCTATGCCTGGGGCTGATCTGACCCAGCTGGCTGGGGCAATAGGGTGTTCCAGTGCAGGGGTAGCCAGCAGGCAGGCAGCCCCTTCACTAAAGCACCATCATGCCCCACCCAGCTCCATCAGTGTCTATATGTGTGTTGTGGCATGAACGACATGTGCCTTCGGAGGCTGGTGGGGTATGGCAACTGCCTGCAGGCAGCAGCGGCAGTGTAGGTGGTGGAGGCATGGTGGCAGTGAGCGGGGAGCTCCCGCAGGTGTCCGTGGCAGTATTGGCAGTGAGGAGGGTGGCAAGTGCCAACAGGTGGTCGGCGACCACTCACAGATGCGGCAGGAATGGCCAGTGGTGATCAGTGACCACCTGCAGACTCCACAGGCGCTGCCGGCAGCACTGGCGGTGCTTCTTTTGGGGGGTGCGTTGCCAATCTCAGGAGGCACGTGTACCTAGTGCACTCCCTCTAAGCGTCACCAATGTGTTGCAGTGCACTGCATAATGCCACCATAGAATAATACTTGTGTTTACAAGTACTAACCTATGGTGGAGTTAATTTTCCAATGGCCTAATAGGGCTACATGTATAGACACTGAGCGCATTTATACAGGTGATCCAGGAGTTGGTGGGGGGCCGGGGGGGAGAGGGACTTTAATTAGATCACCTGGAGCTTGTGTCCCCATGCTGAAAAATGGGGGTAGGGGTGCTAAAGCTCATGGGTAATTCCCATGCTCCAGCAGACTCAATTGAGTGTGCTCCAATGCACTGAAATTATTGTGTATCAGAGCAGCCCCACTGCTCACGTATAGGTGCCCTGAGACTTCACTGCAGAGCTAATTAGGCAACTCCGCAGTAAATGTCTCATGTAGATGTGTCCACGGGGAACAGATACTGAAATACAACTACTCCTTGCTTAACGTCATAGTTATGTTCTTGAAAAATGCAACTTCAAGTAAAACAATGTTAAGGGAATCCAGTTGTGTCACTGTAGTTACCTACTAGCAGGCGGTGGCCAAACAACGTTATAACTGAACGTCAACTTTAAACGAGCATGTTCTCTAATAGATCAGCTGCATAATAATGAAACAATGTTAACTGGAACAACATTAAGTGAGTAGTACGTTTACATGCAGGTATGCTCCAGTTGAAGAATTAGGCTTAAATGTTTAGTTCATTGATAACCAGCACCACTAATCATAAATGAATGTTTTATGTAGTTCAATTGCCCATGAGGGGGGTACCCTGATTGTGTTGTAAGACTCTACAACATATTTGTGTTTCTCACCCTGCAGAATTCATAACCAGTTTCTAAAGCAAGGCAAATTATGATGGTATAATTTATAATGCAAAGTTTGGCTCTTAACAGTTGAGAGGTTGTATAATGTGCACCCATTCTACCATTGCCCAAGGAAAAAAATTCTAGCTTGTTGTAAGATGTATGTTTCCTGACCCGAGTTTCATTTTAAGATGCAAAATGTTCTGGTATAAAAGACACATGAGATAGCTGGCTGCTTTTCTGATGCACAGTGGGCACGTCTACATGAGATGCTTTACTGCACAGTAGAGCTAATTACTGGCAGTAAGCAGCTGTGCCTACATGTGCAGAAGGGCTCCCCCCACATTTTATTTGTAAATGTAGCAATTTACCATAACAACATTATAAGGCACATTTCACTGGGCAGGTTAAACAGAGATTCTGCAAATATATAACCCTGTACAATTTTGTCCTTTAGATAGTGGAGAACCTGTTAGTGGATATATTTTAAAAAGTATAATACCAGAGCTGGCTGAAGACTGATCACACTATTTTGCAACAACTGTTTAGATTTTTTTTTTTTTATTTAGTTCTACATTGGAATGAGAACAACACCTTTCAACAGCATTTTGACATAATTATCTTTTCTGCTAAAGGACAGATCTTCAGTTCACCTTTCTCTCCCTGGCTGTTACAAGAGATTCCATGTGGGCATTCAGTAGCTTTCCTGATGCAAGTGAAAGTGAAACTGATGCATCCTTTCAAAATGTTTCCACCTCTCTATTTCTCACTGGAATAAAATATAGTTAAGAATGTTTTCACCTCTAATAAATAGAATGGTAATTCTTTATGAAACTGTCAGCATTGCTTCTTATTTTCTTTCTACACTTTAAAACCTAGAGCATACAGCAATTTAAAATATATAAAAATATGCATCCATATAAGGCATTTGGATATCTAGGCAGTTAAACTCAGGAACTTACATCAAAGACTAGTGTAAATATCTACCTGAAAAACTAGTATAGAATTGTGATGTCCACATCACAAGTTAAATTGTCATCATTTGCTTTGGTGTGCTGCATACTTCATAGTTATGGAAGGCTCAGAGCTTATTATATAATACACTGTGATCTATCTAGAAGAATTTCACCTTTCAGTAATTCCAAGGGGAAGAATAACATATAAAGGCCAATCCTACATTCCTTACTGAAAGAAAATTCCTGCTAAAGTTAAAAAAATATTTGATTAAATCCACACTCAGTCCACATCAAATAAGTCAAATACTGTTTGTCTACAGTAGCAGTAACTTGAGAAATACAGTTCTGGTGATCCTTCATGTAGGTTATAAAGTTGTTTTCCCCTTTGGTTAGAGAGATCACTAGTGCAGAAGCTGATGCTAAAATAGATACTGTTGGCACTTGTTATAATACTTAGCATTTTCCTCTTCAAAGGATTATAAATGCTGAACCTCATTCTGCAGTTCACAGCTAATTCGTACGGGAAGCACATACTTTCCTGGCAAGATAATGTGCATAAAAAACCTTTTTAGCTAACCGACCCTGCCAGAAGTTTATAAACCCAAATTCAAGTATCACATGAAAAATTAAATAGGTTTTAAATTAAATATTAAATTGCACTGTAATGCAAAATTTATAAGAAAAGCAAAAGTATGAAAGGAATTACATAACAGCCACCAAAGCACTTTACAACAATGAGTTAACACTCAAAATACTCCAGGAGGTAGCCTTTCAGGTGATAAAACTGAGACACAAAACAACTTATACAGGTCTAAGGCTTCAGAGACAGTTGTATAGTTGCAGAGTTTACAGAAAACTGTTTTCAGGCAGTGTAATTTGAGATTAAGTCATATAGAGTTTAGCAGAAGCTTATTTAAAACAGGATGGATCCATTTTCCAAGATATGAAACACGGTCGCATAAAATTAGGTATACTGGGTTTCGTTGTTTTGAAAACCAAAACCAGTTTCCTTTTCTTTTAAAGTCTCAACTTTCCTTTTTTTTTTTTTAGATGCAACTGGCAGTACAGAGTACTGGCAACTACCAAATGATCAATTCTTACCTAAGAGATTCCAGGATCTTAATTTTTAATACAAGAAATACACTACATACAGATGGACTTCCAAGGTTCAGTGACAAGAGTCTGGATCCAGTTTAAACAATTTAGTTTCCCATACTCTTGATTTCCCAGCACTGTCATGGGAGAAGAAAGAGGACGTTGCTGATTTACAGAGGTCCTAGTTACCTAGTACATTTTGCTTTAATCTACACAGTAGCCGCCATTTTCTTGGAATAATCTCATTCTTTTTCTCCAGAGAGGGCTTAGGTATCTGACCTAAATAGCCTACTTAACCTTATCCGAAGTGTGCAGTTTGGCTTTTCCCATCTTGCTAATAGAAAAATGTTCTTAATTTCTTCTTTAGAGATGGCCATTGCAGATCATTTTATCAAGTTTAAGATTCAAAGAGTTCGGAGCTGTTTAATTTGTCTTCTTCATATAGTAGAATATTTTCCATAAGCTTCTTTTTCTGATCATTGATCCTTATTTCCCAAGAGGTTTCTTTGGTTAATGCTGAAACACAAACCCCCCCAGATATTTAGCAAAATTTCCACTTATGGCTAACATGTCAATATTACAAGAAACTGAGGTGACGTGTGGGTGGTGATGAAATAACAATTCAAATAGCTTATCTCTGGCCCTGTAAGAAAGAATTAGATCAGAAAACTTTGGTGAAATTAATAGACTACCTGTTAACATCAGAACTAAGGAGACAAAATTTGCTGAAAGGTCTTTGAAAAGACTATCTTTGCAGGCATTCGTATTGTGCCCATCACTGTAGTACTTGAGCACCTTACATAAATATTGTGGTCACTGTACCAGGAATAAGGGATTTCTGTTGCAAGAATTTAAAGATACTGAACCCTTTTAAGTCCCATCCCTAGAATTATCTACATTTACCTTGTAAAGAACATGAAGGGTCAGGGTTTGTATTTCTGTTTGCAGGTGACGCCATTTCTAAGCGGTTCTGACTTTCGTGGCATACTGCATTTCTCTTTTGGAAGCTTTCAGCACACACTTCATCATTTTTCCTGGATTCAGAGGGCATGGCATTTTTTGGATGGGTGCAGCCAGTAGCAAGTGGGCCACAGGTAGAACTTTCCATAGGATCCCAAACAAAACTACCTGATTCGTCTGATTCGCAAGGGACCTTTCTCATATGTCCATTGTAAACTTCAGGAGGCCTAATTCTTATTAAAGGTGGGGATGAATTTGCATAGTTCAGGGACCTTGGTCTTGCATTGTCCTCACTGTTGTCACTTGAGCCATTGAGGCTGAGGAAGGCTGTCTCATCATCGGTTTCTTCTGGAGTATTAACAGAGAATCCAGAAAAAGTGCTGTCTTCAAGTAAGCTGTGATCTCTTGATTTATGTTCAATCATTTCCATGATTCCAAGCACCTGTTTGTGACAACAATATCTGTTAATCAATTCCCTTTTCAGAACATTAAGAAGAACCCCTCAACAATAAATAAAACATAATTTAGGTGCTGTGACCCCTGGGTGTCTAGGTGAGAACTCCTAGCAGTGCCCTCAGCATTTACCTCTGTGATGTTGGGATTCTTTTTCCGCAAACAAAGACAGAGGGCAGTGGCAAAAGGAACAGCAATTTCTTCTGACACGTGCCCTGCTTTCCCATCTTGATATTTAGAGCATATTTCCTTGGCGGCTAGGTTTTCAAATGCTCTGTCTTTGGAGTGTAACTGTTCCTTTGCTAGTTGAATTTCCTCAGCAATTATGTCTTTCTGTTCAAGGGAAAGAGACATGCCAACAATAACAGGTTTGTCAAAGAACATTATTCATTTCCATCCAAGCCACTACATTTTAAGAAACTCCCCTATGCATAGTGTCATATGCAGGCTAGCAAATGTATGCTATTGCTCTCCTTGCTGTTTCTGGATGGATTGCAGAAGGTAATGGAAGTTCTCTTTTAGCACAGGTGGTAGAAATCTCTGCTTTCAGATCAGGGAGTCAAATAGAGCATCTTGTAGGAAGACTGTAGATGTGAAGCCACCTATTACCCAAGGCCTTAGATAGTGTAAGTAGGCCTCTTTGTATTATCAGCGTATTGATAGATGTCTTTTAAGAACTTTTCTGGTGCTATATATGACAGCCTTCTGATCTCATTTCAAACATTTATGAAAGGACCAGGAATTTTTTTCATCCCTTTTCCTCATCTTAATTTTCCACATGATAATTACTGTGATGCATTTGGCAAGGACAGAATGATAAGGCTCAATTCCTCTTCTCTTCCCTAAAGGTTTCAGGAGCAAGGCAGAACAAAAGGAACATGCCACAGATAGTGGATAAAGGTAGGGTCTGTTCTATTCATTAAGATACATTTTATCTTACTATTCAGCCTGTCACAAGTGCGTGACTTCAGGCCAAATATCAGGGTTTACTAAAGGAATTTGCACAGTTCCAATTTCAGGTTGTGACCAGTTCCTGTGTTTAACATATTGCAGTACTGTATAGTCAGGCCTGTTTGCTCTCATTGAAGTCAGTTAGAGTATTGCCACTGATTTTAGTGGCCACAGGACAGCAGCTGTATGGGAGCTGTAAATATAACTGTTTGCAACAAACTCCTGATTTGGTTTTGACTTCAATTCATTTTATTACACTAGCACTAAGTGTAATAGTAACATTAGGCAAGCGTTCTTTATTTCTGCCTTTCCCTTACCAGGTATATGGGGTGTCTTCCTTCATCTGTTGTCCGAAGACCAGTCAGAATCTCCGCTAAAATCTAGAAAGAACATATTTTAGCTAAAATTACTTGTGTAGAATGCATTTGAATAAAGACTTTGTAGCCAAAGGAATATTTAACTACTACCACATTTTTTTTAGCTATTTCTCCTGCATTCTTAAAAGAGATGGGCACATACCAAAACTCGGATCTGAGCAAATATTATGACATCCAAATGGGAATTGTGTATGCAACTCAGGACAGGATGTGATGTTCTTGCTCTGGATACCATGTGAAATGTTATGACTGCCTTATGTTTCAGAAACTTAATCAGATAAGTAAGAAATGACTATGAGCACAGAAATAACCAGGTGTCTGTAAAATCTAATAGGGAAGGAAAAAAGGCAACCTACTATCCCACATCCAAATATGTCAATTTTTTCTGTTAGCTGTCCATGCCTGACAAAATCTTCTGGCAGGTAAGCAAGGCAATCTTGCAAGACTTTGGTTTTCATCACAGCATACTCTGATTTTTTATCCACAGGATACATTCGGAGACCTGAATGTCCAAGCTTTGCGGTAAAGTTTTCATCCAACAAAACATTGGAGCTGTGTAAGGTAAGAAAAATACCAGTGCTGGTTAGTCGGTCTTTACCTGAATGTTGTTATATATGATTTTAGAGATGACATCTAAGAGCTCATTCCACAAACTGTCTTTTAGCTTCTCAGCACATGTGTGTTGAAAGATGTGATAAATTAAGATAAAAATCAAATTTCCATATATACAACATTATTTTATATCAGAATGTGCTTCTTTTTTGTTTTGTTTTTTTTTAAGCAAGCCACACAGTAGCACAGGATGGGGCGTGATGCAGTATGCTCAGTAAATGTCCTGCCCACCCACCGCAATTAGCTGCTGCCACCTGGGCAGGGGGAAGAGTCTGCGCACTCGAGATAGACTATACATTACTCACAGGCTACTGACTAATGCATATTCAGAAACCTGGAAGGCTGCATGCTGCAGAGCACAAGCAAATGGACATTTTGGTCTTAAAGGTCTTTTTTATTCTTAAATTCTGAGTTTCCATGAAAGAAAAACATTGAACAGTGGGGGCTGGGCTAGGCCATGTAGCACACAGTGCGCAGACTCTTCCCCCTGCCGCCCAGTATCCATTCCACCTGCGTCCCCCCTGGCTTCCTGCTGGCGTTGTGGCTGTGCAGTCCTGGCACCGTGGCCACTGTCAGATGGGCCTGCAGAGGATGGGGCATGATGCAGCATGCTCAGTAAATGTCCCGTCCACCCACCGCAATTAGCTGCTGCCGCCTTGGAGCCGCTAGGAGATGAGTCCATGCCAGCCATAGGGGTGCTCAGCCTGGGGCAGCCACCCCTGACTTTCCTGGTGTGGCATGGCAGCAGTGGGTCATTGCAGCAGGTGAGCAGGCAGGCAGGATGGGTACTTGGTATGTTGCATTACACCCTGTCCTGTGCGGGCCTGGTTGCCAGCAGCTGTGATGTCAGGACTGCACAGTGCCATCAGGAAGCTGGGTAGAGTGGGGGATGGAGGGGGTCTCTGCACTGCATGGCCTGGCTTGGCCCCAGCTGTGGCAGAGCAGAGTGGTGCGGGCGCAGCTTTCCTTCCTCAGCTCACCAAAACTCATCAAGTGGCCCTCCAACCCAAATAATTGCCCTGTACTAGTATGATCTGATTTATGCACAAATTTTGTCCAACAATGTTGGTTATAAGGGCATGTTATATATAAATATCTTTGTAAATAAAATAGTTAACTAAGTGTAACTGTTGTTGACTCATAATTATACCAGTAACTGATCTAGAACAGCATACTTGCCTTCTTATTTGCGAACAGCTATTTCAGTATATGTCCCTTTTATATAGCAAAAATTACTTCTACACTAGAAGGTAATACTATTTTAACTAAACTGGTAGAAGTAAAGCTTTACTAGTTAGGCAAGTCTTAAACATTTTAAGGAACAGGCAACTCCCTAGCATGGACTTGATGTGGAGAATATGTGAAATTTTGTATGGGGAAAATGGAGGGATTATACTGAAAAAAAGGTGCTTAGGATATATATACTTCCACCATACTGAAAAGAGACATGAACAGTGGAGTGGAAGCCATGCAAAAAGAGTAAGAGGTAGAAAGAAAAAAAAGAGATATGCATTGGAAACAAGTCAAAGATCATATACAGGTTGGAAGACATCTTGACATTTCTGCTTCACAAAATCCTAGGAATGACAGGACAAAGATGGAGTACTGTAGGGTGTGCTGGGAAGCCAGCTCCCTCACCTCTTGACATTCCCGTGGAGAATCCCAAAGTTGTGTAGATACTGAATGGCCCGGATAACTCCTATGGCAATGCTGATGCGTTTCTCCCATGTTAATGGCATGGAACCACCCTGCAACAGAATGAGGAAGAGGATTGGTATTGTGCTTCTTATGGAATGAAAACATAATATATTGTTTAGTAGTTTTGCAGTCAAAAGGTCTATTCTTCCTCCTACGGCAGTCAGTTACAACTTCTCCCCTCCCACTAAATGGAAACAGGTGGCAGTAATCACATTTCATGCACCAGGGCAAAAGCAAGGATTAGGAAGGAATCCTATTATCTCAGTATACAGCACTGCACACTTAGTTTGGAAACTTAGTGAGGGGAAAGGCAGAGAAAACAGTTCTCTGATGCATTAGGTACTGGCTACTCCTGGGGCAGGATACAAGACCTGAACTACCGTTTTGATGTGATGTAGCAAGCCAGGGGCTGCCTATACACATACTCAGAGATGGAAGGGGGCTGTTTTAATTAGAGTGATTCCCAGACAGCTGCTATAATTAAAACAACTCACTATCATGTCTATTAACATATGTATATGTTTGAAAATGGCCATGGGACACTTTGTCTAAAGCTCATTCAACGGGCTTCAGATAATGCGCCCCTGCGGCCATTTTCAAATGTGCGGGGCTTAATACATGTGATGATGAAGTGACGCTGGAGCATTCTAATTAGAACACGAACAAGCACATCTACAGACACCCTTATATTCCTGATGAATAGTACTTAAGCAGAGTTTTGGTTTTCCACTGCCCTTCAGTTTCAGCTGCCCAATGCTTTAACAGTGAACATGAACAAACACAGCAGTAAATGTTATGCCTTATTTGAGTGCAGGGCTTTGACAGAATTGACCATTATAACATTCTCTATAGCAATGTATTCCCAAATCCAGTTAATATTTTGCCGTATATGTACACATTTCACTGTTGCAAGGCAGACATGCCCTCTACTGCTGATCTTCTTGTGGCAGAAAACAGTCTCTTGTACAAAAAGATATGCACCCATGCACCCTTTCCAATGCTTGACTGATGCATATTCAGACACCTTTTTTCCTGTTGCTCACAATTTGCAGAGGTTGAAAAAGGGAAGAGAGAAGAGAAATTGCTTTTCTGCTGAAAAGGAGAAAAAGAGAAGTTCTTCCTAACAAATTTCTGACAAGCACATGGGAACAAAATGGGAAGACAGATATTGCTTAAATTGCTTAAATTGCAGGGACCTGGTGCAAAACCCAGTGAACACCATACAAGAGGTCAAGGAGATTCAATTGTTCTTCAAACTATACTTTAATAGGAGTCATCATCAAAGACAGCAGAAGTACCCAGCTCCACTGCTTACTTGGCACTGTAATCTGTTTTCCAGTGACTCATTAGGCAGGTATGGATATATGAGACAGTGGAATCCACTTTCTGCTGATAACCCCAGGAGCTGTAAAATGTTAATGTGACAACACCTGCAGGCAAAAATCAACAAATATTAGTGAGTGAAATAGCAACAGACAAAAACAATTTAAAATTCCAGCACTGAATCAAGTCTTAACTGAGAATATAGGGTTAGGCTGGGTCTTGGATTTGGATGCACAGAAGCAAAGGCAAACTGTGCGCCTTGCATGGCTCCAAGCATGAGGACTGTAGGCAGGCAGGGCTGCAAGAAGGAGGGCCTATAGCGGAAGGGATAGTTAATGGCAGAAAGGATCCCTCTGCCCTTACAAAGAATGGCACATGGGCTACAGTTGCTCAGCAGGGAAGTAAATTTGGGAAGCAGCTGCTTCCCAGAATTCCTGTGGGACAGTTCAGGTCCTTGTTACCTTCAATATAGTGCAGTGCCTATATAAGGCAAAATTTAGTCCTCAACACAATCAGACTCTAGTGTTTAGAAGAATGGATAATTCAGGGAATGACTGTCATCAGAACCAGGTTCCAAAGAGCTGCTTACCGAAAAGAAATCTGTACTTCTGTATGAAAGAATCTTTGGGTTGAATTTGGACTTGTACATTCCATCTGCAAAGAGAGACATAAGTGCAGTATAATATTAATAATCAACAATATTAATAATCAACAAGATCAAAGTCTTTTCCAAGTTCCATCTCTTCATCTCAAATGGCTTTACAAAGGAGGCAGAAGGCAGGGTAGATATGCATCTCCTAGACTAACTAAATCAGAGATACATAGCACAAGCTTTTGTAAGCAGCAGTTTAATTCATCAGGCAATTTACAGAGAAGGCTAACATCATTCGTATCAACTGCCTGTCCCACAAAATGATTTAATTTTAAAACAGAACCAACTGTTTTTGGGCATAGAATAAATAATTGATGGGTTAATCGTACCAACATTTATACATGCAGGAATCTTTACTCAAACAGGACCATATTAATGGGGCTAATTATTTTTTCACACATGTTTCCAGACTGCAGCATTTCCTTTTCTAGAAATACTACAGTGTGGTATGTCCGGCTTCTAGCTTGACGTTATTAAATGGTAAACACTGATGCTTAAGGAACATTAACACATGATTCCTCTTCAAACTAGGGGGAAAAAAAGCTAGGGCACTTACCTCTTTAAGCCTTTTAATTACGTATACTGCATTGTTTCTCCGACCTTTGTAGACATCAGCAAAAATGCCTTCATTAATTCTGTTTTCTTCCCGGAAACCCTGGGTAGCATTTCTCACCTCCCCTGAAGTCCACAAAAGGCTTTCACTGGGGAGATCAACATTTGTTGCCAGCTGAGTGGTGGAACCACAGGGCTAGACATTCCAAAGAAGAAACAAGTTATACACAAGTTTCATACAGTGGTTACCTGTGGTTTCTTTCTGTGCCAAGAGTTTCAGAAACCTTTTCAATATAGCCAAGTCATGGGACCCAGATACAACATAATTCCCCACCTCACCTAATTACACAGTTTCAAAACTAATTGATAGTGTGGATAGTCTCTAAGAAGTCTAGCCCTGTATATCTAACACAGATAAACTCCTTATGTCTTATTGGACAGCAGTGTTATCATCACCATAGTTCTGATAATGGACCAGCATACCACTCTGATAGGCATTGCACAAACAATCTGAGTATGTGGGTCCTCTACGAAAACTCTCCAGAATGATGAAATACACACCCAGGGCTCTTTTCCGCCCAGCCTTTCAGGTGACGTTTCTACTCCCACGTTTTTTACCCCCACAACTTCTCTTCCGTGACTTAAATGATGATCAATATGATCTAAAAAAAAAAAGGGTTGTGTGATGCAACTTTTCCACAGACTCACTCACAGTGTGTTCCCCAGTTTTGTTTTGGCAGGTCAGTTAAAAAACTATTGTGTTCTTGGGTATTTTGCATAGAAAACAATTTAAAATGTATCTTTTACCCAAGTTTGTTGTAGGTCCAACTTTGCTTAAAAGTGAGACTTAGTTTTCATAGATTTCATAGACATTAGGGCTGGAAGGGACCTCAGGAGATCACTGAGTCCAGCCCCCTGCCCAAAGGGCAGGAAGTCAGCTGGGGTCATAGGACCCCAGCAAGACAAGCATCCAATTTGCTCTTGAAGGTGTTCAGTGTAGGTGCTTGAACCACCTCCGATGGCAGGCTGCTCCAGACCTTGGGGGCTCGGACAGTAAAGAAATTCTTCCTTATGTCCAGGCTGAAATCATCTTCTTGTGCCCTGTTTAAACTATCCTTTCCCCTTCAGTTCTGCTGTCTGTCCCCCATTTTTGGTAACGTCTCTTTTCTGTTTCACAGCCCTGCAGACTGTTTTTAGCCCTAGGTAAAAGCCTTAACTTAGCTGTTGTCATATTAACTCTGTTGTGGAAGTGGCTGACAGTGAAGCATTGGAGGCACTGTCAAGATGCTGAGGAAGGCTAGATTTGGTTTTATGATTCTGAACAAGAGAACTACATTTAATTACTACAAGACTCATGACTCAATCTCTTTAGACTGTTTTGACTGTTTTTTGCCTAGGTTGTTATGATTTTTTTAAAGCTTTAATATAATCTAGCCAATCAGTGAACATCCTAACACTTGTATTTGCTTTTACTTTTATCTTAAACCCAGTGATATAGTGCTAACTCCACGGCCTATTAGTGAAGCTTCTAGTTTCTCTTTAACCAGAGAAAAATGTGTATTGTGTTATATGTGATTATGTGTCACATAATCTGCACTCCCCCTTTCAAAGTCCTACATACTGATATTAAAGCTGTGTGACATCAAAATCAGGGTCCTTGTTTTCAACAGGTTCCTGTTTTATACAGGCCTACAGTTTCTCCTTAAAGGAAGGCAGAATGGCATGGAAGGCATTTTAACATCATCATCATCAAATCAGTACTATGTGATTTACCTTTACACTTGATGGGATATTTGACTGTAGGGAGTTCATAAGGTCATCTGGGGGAGGTGGTGGACATGGGAGTGAGCAGGCACTTTCCCTAAAAACAGGACCTGAAAATGAAGTTCATGTGGGAATGTGTGTTATTTTTATGAGGTTACAAGCATGGTGACTAATTCAATTTCCTCATTTATTTTCCCACTTTCCCTAAACCAGGTAAAACCTTTTAAGATGGCCTGTCAGGATTTGGAACCAAAGATGAACATGTAGAGCTGTTCTGATGCCCAAATGAGAAGGACAAGTAGTTCAATTTCAGCAGTATAAAAACCTCAGAATCTCTCAAAGAAATGAGAGAGGCAGAGGGAGGGATAGGATATTGTGTGTTGAGAACGATAGGAACAGACAGGTCAGAAAGGAACTTGAGTTTTTGTTACCTAAGAATCAAGGCAAACACCAGGTAGTAGTCAGTTTAGAACAAGCTACATTTGCTTGTATGTTATTGAGAGTCAGTATGAACCAGCTCTACAGATTCATTCTCCCTTTAAAAAACATATCTCACATTATTTTACTTACTAGCTGATGGTTTTGGTAGGTATGTCAAGTCTGGTAGGGAAGATGATCCAATCCCATTTTCTTTGGCTTTACTTCTGTTTTCTGTGGGAGATAAAGATATGTTCTCCTGCTTAGGTGGCTCTAATGGAGCTTTCACAGGATCAGTAACATTGGAGGATGAACTCCCTGCAAAACAGTACAAAACAAAAAACAGAGAGGTTACTAAAACTTGTTGTATAATATATTTTTTAAACTATTGAACCTACAAACTGTGAGACACGCAGCAGTACACCCCAGGTAAGGGGCCCTTTGGGCATCAGAACAGGGGGAGCACCAAAGGCACCATTCAGAGGGCTCAAGTGCCTCTATACTAGTGCTAGGAGCATGGGGAATAAGCAGGAAGAACTCACACTTCTGCTTGTAAACAATAACTTCGATTTAGTTATTAACGGAACTAACGGGGCTAATAGAAACCTGGTGGGACCCTACCCATGACTGGGCAGTACACATTGAGGGCTACAGGTTGTACAGAAGGGACAGAGTAGGAAGGAAAGGGGGTGGGTTGCTCTGTATGTAAAGGAGCATTATACATCTACCCTAATCAAAATGGGATCAGAGGAGAAGAAAGTTGAGGCATTGTGGGTTAGGATACATGGAGGTCGAGGGGAAAGGGACTTGGTGGTGGGGGTCTGCTACAGACCACCACACCAAGAGGAAAAGCTAGACTTGGAGTTCTTGAGGGACCTAAACTACCCTGACGTGCTGGGAGGAGCAGTCAGCCAAATCCAACCATTCACGTAGGTCCTTAACCTGCATGCAGGACTGTCACCTAATGCAGGAGGTATACTGTCCCACTAGGGGGAATGCCTTACTGGACTTGGTGTTGGCTACAGGGGAGGACCTGGTAGGGGAGCTGCAGATTCATGGTCACCTTGAGGACAGTGACCACCAATCAACTGAATTCACCGTAAGGCTTAGGGTAGGTAAGGTAACTAGTAGGGTGGAAGTGCTTGACTTTAGGAAGGCTAACTTCAGTGGGCTCAGGAGCTTAGTCAGTGATACCCCGCAGAATAAGATTATTGACAAGATGGGAGTCCAGGAAGGGTGGTCATTTCTAAAGGAAGTGAGCCTTCAGGCACAGAGGAAGACTATCCCAGTACGAGGGAAAAGGGGGAAAGGAGCCAAAAAACTTCCTTGGCTAAACAGGGAAATCCAGGGGAGCCTAAGGGCAAAAAGGAGGCATATAGGCAGTGGAAGCAGGAGGAAGCTACCAAGGAGGAGTATACCTACTTGGCCCGCACTTGCAGGGAGGCAGTTAAAAAAGCCAAAGCAACTACAGAGCTGAGGCTGGCAACACAAAATAAAAACAACAGAAAGTCTTTTTGTAGGTGTGTAGGGAGTAAAAGGAAGGTGCAGGGCAGCATAAGACCCCTACTGAACAAGAAGGAGCAATTAGTGACAGATGGGAGAAAAAGCTGAGCTCTTCAATGAGTTTTTTCCCCTCAGTGTTCCTGAACAGGGCTCAAGATAAGTCCTAATGGGTTCTTAGATGGGCATCAGAGAGACACCAGCCCACCAGCTGTCAATGCTGACTTGGTGCAGTTACTTGGATGGACTGGATTGTGTTCAAGTCAGCAGGCCCAGATGAGCTGCATCTGAGAGTATTGAAGGAATTGGCCAGTGTCATAGCAGAAACACTGGCACAGCTGCTTGAGCGCTCATGGCGCAGGTCCCGGAGGATTGAAAAAGGGCCAGTGTGGTTCCTATTTTCAAGAACGGGAGGAAGGAGGATCTGAGTAATTGTAGGCCAGTAAGTCTCACCTCCATCCTTGGAAAGGCCTTTGAAAAGATTATGAAGGATCATATTTGTGGGAGTCCAGTGGGAAAAATAATGCAGCAGGGAAACCAGCATGGATTCGTAGCCGGTAGATTATGCCTGACCAATCTGGTTTCATTTTATGATGAGGTCACAAAACGCTTAGATGCAGGAGTAGAGGTGGATGTCATTTTCTTGGATTTTAGCAAGGCCTTCGATATGGTATCTCATCCCATTCTCCTAAATTAAGAGGCTGTGACATAGATATTTACACGATCCGGTGGGTGGCAAATTGGCTTAGCGGGCGCAGCCAGAGAGTGGTAGTAGGCGGGTCAGTATTGACCTGGAAGGATGTGGGTAGTGGGGTCCTGCAGGGTTTGGTCCTTGGACCTGTACTCGTCAATATCTTCATCAGCGACTTGGATGTGGGTGTGAAGTGTACTCTGTCCAAGTTTGCGGATGATACTAAATTGTGGGGTGAAGTGCACACCCTGGAGGGTAGGGAATGATTGCAGGGAGACCTGGACAGGTTAGAAAAGTGGGCAGAACACAGTAGGAGGAGTACAGAGTGCTGCACCTAGGGCGCATGCAGTACAAGGACGAGTGCAGAGTGCTGCACCTAGGGTGCAAAAGTATCCAGTACACCTACTGGCTGGGAAATGACCCTCTCAGCAGCACAGAAGCGGAAAGGGATCTCGGAGTCATAGTGGACTCTAAGATGAACATGAGATGACAAAACCATAAGCAGAGCTAACTGCACTTTATCATTCATCAGCAGATGCATGACAAATAGATCCAAGGAGGTGATACTTCCCCTCTATGCGGTATTGGTCAGACCACAGTTGGAGTACTGCATCCAGGTTTGGGCACCGTATTCAAGAAGGATGTTGATAGAGTTGAGAGGGTCCAGAGGAGGGCTACTCGTATGGTCAGGAGCTTACAGGACAAGCCCTATGAGGAGAGACTGAGGGGACCTGGACCTCTTTAGCCTCCACAAGAGAAGGCTGAGAGGTAATTTTGTGGCTGCCTACAAATTAATTAGGGGGATGCGGCAAGGGATCGGAGTTGCCCTGTTCACCAGGGCGCCTCTTGGGGTAACAAGGAACAATGGTCACAAACTGACAGAGAGCAGATTTAGGCTAGATATTAAGAAAAACTTCTTCACATTAAGGGTGGCAAAAATTTGGAATGGGCTTCCACAGAAGCTGGTGCTCTCCCTTACCTTGGGGGTCTTTAAGAGAAGGCTGGATAGGCATCTGGCTGGGGTCATCTAACCCCAGCACTCTTCCCTGCCTAGGCAGGGGGTTAGACTCAATGACCTGTTGAGGTCCCTTCCTACCTTAGCATCTATGAATATATGAATCTATTACATTCAAATTTTAAAACTAGTAAAAAACAAACTGATCTGCATGTAATGTCACAACTGTTACTTAATGCTTATGAAAATGTATTTGAATCCAGCTGTACAGTCATAACCATGCAGTTGATATCTTAACTCTCAAAAGATCTGTTAATGGTGACACATTGGTCTTATCAGACTCAACACAGTGGCCGCGTATACACAAGACATTTACTGCACAGTTGGCTAATTAACTGTGCAGTAAACATCTCAGTGTCTACACGTGTGCCCCTTTTAGAGTGCATACAACAACTAATAAACTCTGCGGAAGAACAGTACTTGTGAATACAGTTTATAAGTGCCTCAGTTTATCCACCAATACAATGGATATGATAAAAACTGTGTGCCTCAGTTTAAGTACAAAAAAAATGCATAAAAAACTGCAGCACAAAAAAGCACAATACTTTTTTGCAAGTAAATATAAGTACCTGTAAATACAAGTACTACCTTACTGTGGAGTTTTTTTTGCACAGCAGAGCAAATGTAGACACTGCCCCAGCTGGCTGGAGCACAGGGTGTTCAGGCAGTCCCCACACTGAAGCACCCTCATGCCCCAACCAGCCCAGGGCTACTCCAAGAGGGCTTTACATGCTGTGCATGAATAAACTCTGGAGCAATATGCTCTGGAGCTTTTTATCCCAGGTGTACGTTCAAATGGCGCACCTGGGAGCAAAAAACTCGAGCAGTAAGCTCTGGAGTTTATATGTGCACATTAATTACATGTATAGATGTGCCAAGTGTCTTTCATTTAAGTATCTTAAAGCACTTTATGTGCAACAAATAAACCTTCCAACACATTAGTAAGATAGCATGTTGTTCAAGGTCATGCAACTAGTCAATAGACAAGTTACCAATGAAACCAAGAAATCTGCACTAACCATTGCAGCTCTTTTCATAGATCTTTTTCTATAAGGAACATATAGAACCTAACAGACAATTACTTATTGTATAAACTTTTAAAGTCATTCTACAGCATTTCATAGCTATTTGTACTCTGGCTGGTTATAAAAAATAAAGAAAGTGCCTCATTCTTTACTGAATTCCATGGGATCTGAGCATAGTTTCTATAAAATCCTGTTGGTTTCACCCTATGGGTCTTACCAAAGGACTTGTAAAATGCAGGGATAAAATTGTCATCTTGATGTTATAATTTAGGGAAACATCAGTCTCTCACCTGACAAAAGTCTGTGTCCAAAGAAGCATTTTGGATTGGTTTTTATTTAAACCATATGTAAAATAACAGTAACACTTAGCTCTTCTGTAGCTGCGGTCAACAGCCTATAGCCTGTGGGCCAAATCTGGCCTGTGCAACCATTGGATCTGACTGGCAGACATGGGGCTGTAGTGGCATTCAGCCATAGAGGGCTTTGGCTGCAGGCACTCAACCTGTGCCACTCAGGAGACGAGCACTGGTTGTGGGTGCTCTCCGTGTGGCATTGTAGAGACAAGTGGTAGTGGTGGCTGGGTTTTAGCACTCACCTGGTCCTGAGCTGGAAAAGGTTGCCTATATCTGTTCTATAGCATTGATAACAGCAGTGAGACCTAGCTTTTTAGCAGGAGTGCCTCAAATTAGTCCCACATTCTCCCCAACTTTCACTCTGATCCCCTTCCCTTCCCTGATCTGTTGCTCTGTTTTCTAGTTCCTTCCCTGTGCCCCCTGTTCAATTTGCTGCTTTCCTTTCTGCTCCCTGCGCTGGCTGCTGCAGTGCTGCGAGTATTGCCCCTCCCCGATCTGCCATGTGCCACACACACAGGCTGCCCCTGCCACTTGTGGCACCCATGCTGCAGGTTGGCCCGCCTTGGATTACAGCATGTTGCAATCTTGGGAAAAAATAGCTCTACGTTTCATAGAGTCATAGATGTTAGGGTCGGAAGGGGCCTCAACAGATCATCGAGTCCAACGCCCTGCCTAGGCAGGAAAGAGTGCTGGGGTCAGATGACCCCAACCAGATGCCTATCTAGCCTTCTCTTAAAGACCCACAAGGTAGGGGAGAGCACCACCCTCCTTGGAAGCCCCCACGCTTACCATGATATCCTGATATCCTGATATCTAGCCTAAATCTGCTGTCTGTCAGTTACTAATTAAATTCATAGGCAAAACTGCACTTGCTTTTAATGGGTCTAGAAGTGAGAGAAATGCCACATTGTTTTCTTGTCTTTTTCCATGAATGTGTCGCAAAAATAAAATGTAGACATAGTGAACTGTTAGGTATTAGACTGGATCTGAGAGGGTGGCAAAGGAAACCTTAATCATGGGTTAAGTTACAATTTTTTTGACCCAATTGTCTAGAAAAAGCTATCACCTTGTAATATTTTTGCATTTTATTCCATTTCCAATATACATACTTCAGCAGGTAAAAACAGGAAATCACACTCTTAAGTGTGAAATTAGAGCAGAACTAAGTAGATTAATCAACAAGATGAGTAACCCCAAACTCTACCCAAACCATCCCAGTTTAGTGCATGCTTCATACTCCTACTAGCTTATAATTTACATCAAAAAACAGAATTCAAAAAAGGACTCTCTATGTGTTTATAGTTCTCAGATGTCTTGTTGATCCACTGGCGCCATTCTTACTTGGAATGCCAGCAGACCATGGTTCAAATCGAATGTTAATCGTCTAGGCACATATTTCCTTTTATATTTATAGGAGGAGGTTAAACCGGGTAGCCATCCCTACATGGTGGATTGTGTAGTTTTAGGAATAGATTAGACAAGAACTTGCATAGGATGGTTTGGATAGCATACTTTTGCCTCAAGCAGGGGGTTGGACTAGATGACCTCCAGAGGTCTCTTTGGACTAGGATGGACAACAAACTTGGAAATGCCTTCATGTAAACTAAGTGATCTACAGATTTTTTCCATTCCAGACTTCTAGGGTAGGCCTCTATAGCTTTTTTTGTCAATCTGGCAAGTTTCTTCAGGAATACATTTCCTACAAATGCAAGTTACTGCTTCATTTGCAATATAAATAATGTTTTATCACACTATTTTATCAGGTTTCTTTATCTTAAAGATAGTTTACTAGTAATCCAAGCCACAGACGTCATTTTGATTATAAAGTAAGGTAATCTCTTCATGTTTTTCTATTTATGGATACAGTGGTTAGATGTGAAGCCATCAGGAAACAGGATATTTAATTTATAATCTGTGTAATTCCTCTATGTGACAATCAAATGCCCCCTCAGCCTCAATAGAGAGAGAATGGGGCTGCAGAATTCATTTCAGATGCATGTTGCCTGTGATCTCAGTCTGCCTGGAGCTTGCATTTGTACAGCTGAATTTTGATTTGATCCTTTGTTTCAAAGAAGCCAAGCGTTCATCCTAAAACTCAGGCGAACCCACTACGTTTCCTCTTACTGTCTGTCAGCAGTGTGTGAAAGCACAGGTTTCGTGACATTTTAGTACAACGTGAAAAACTGCAGATGAGACATCTGGATATAACTCCACTAGGGCCTGGCTATCCTCACATTATTAAGGGAGTTTTTGCTTTAAGGACATGAAAACTCTAAAATTAGAGCTGCTTCCCTCTTTCACATTGCTTTTTTGTAGGTTTTTTGTGAATTTTGAAACTTCCTGCTCAACAGGCAAACAGGTCAGCACTGAGGCTACAGAAATGACGTAAGCATAAGAGCCCAGAGGAGTTATCAGAAATGGCAGCTGAAATGTGCAGCAACTAGATCAGAAATAGCCCTTTTGAAAATGAGACCCTTTGAGTTTTATAAACTGCTTGCGTAGTAAAAAAGGTAATAGACCTTTCTCTTCCATCCTGCTTGAGGAATAACAACGGAATAAACCTATTCAGATACCAGAGTGCCTTTAAAGCCTTGCTTTTTTCTGAAATGTAAGAGCAGGCTGCTGGAAAGTGGTTTTGCTCACTGCTGAACTCACTATGGAAATCCCCCAGCGTAATAACAATACCAACCACACAACTATTGCATGTTCAAAGAAAAAACAACGGCACAGCTTTTCAGCTGTGGGCATCAGTGGGAAGTTTCCCCATGGGCTTCAGTGCAGGGAAGCCTGCTGGAAGATATTCAAGAACTGTAATGGCACTACATTGCAGTTCTTCACTTTCCTGCATTTGAATTACAGTGGTTATTGAACAAAAGTGAATATTGATCAAGCACAGTGTTAGCTATATAGTCATCAAAGCACATATAAGCTTGAGCATAGCTTTCCTTCTTCTGAATCTTGCTGTCCTCATCATTTGCCTCCACAAATGAACCCTTTCTTGCTCCAGACCGTTTCTTTTCCCACCTTTCAGTCAAAAGCTAGTACAGTCTCCATTCGAAGTGCGTCTCAAGTCTGGCAGAAAGGCCAGGGGCCGAGCAACAGCTTTTGCAGTATTTTTAACTCCTGCTGATCCTCACAGGAAGCTGTAGTGAGCAGTGGAATCTGAGTCTTGCACATGATCACTGGAAGTACCACCACAAGGTCGAGTGACACGATAGGAGCTCTTTTATTTTCCGGTGGCACTGGCATAGTTGGTTTCTAGAAATTGTGCATGATGGGGAGTACAGTTCCTCTTATGGTTTGTTTTATCTCAGATGTAGGTCAGTTCAGAAAAAAGCAATGGAGGCTGAACATCAAGAACTATCTAGTAGTGAGATGGATGGGATTATAACAGCTTCTCCATAGATCTGGGAATTTAGGACTGGGCAGGACTGTCTGCATCACTGAGTGCATTTCCCAGCTGTTGCAAACTGCCCACAGAAACCCATCCTTAACCTGACTGATCCCCTCTTGAAAGTTGCTAGGTTTATCAGCCCTCCTCACTCTTTCTGGAAAGCAGTTCTGGAACTTCATTGCTCTGATGATGAGAACACTTTTAATTTCCAGTTTCAGTCAATTCACAACCCAGTTAAACCAAGTGGTTCTCGTGCCAACATTATGATTTAGTTTAAATACTTCTTCTCTCTCCCAGTTTCTTGTCCCCACATGGTGTCTTTGTAGAGAGCAACCATATCTCCTCTCAGCCTGTCGTTGCTAGGCGTTATACTACATGGCTGGGCATCCTCAAATGGATTCAGCTTTGCTGGCAGAAAGTGTTTTTCTGTTACCAGAGTGACACCAACACCCCTGAACAATGAAAGCTCTGCTGGTGGAAGCCACCACACTGGCATAGCCACGTCAGTCAAAGGATGGGAGCGTTCACACCCTTTGCCAGCACAGCTATAGTAGTAGAACTTTGTAATGTAGATAAGAATGTAACTAAGGGAAAGGGTGGAAGCTGAATCCCTTGAGTTATTTAGAAACAGGTCTACATGCTGTGCTACAGAACACATGGTATAAGTAATAATTTAAGTGCTTACATCCCATTGGCGTCTAATGTACCTAAATCACTTGTGAAAATGGAGTTCAGGCTCCTGTGGGCAAGTCACTTAGGCACTTCCAAAAATTCTGTACAGATCAACTATTAAAATAAAGCCCATTTTGCTGTATGGCCCCAGGACTATAGCATATGAAAACTTCAATAGATGTGCCTTAGAACACTCTCCTAATTAAGCTGTTCCATGTTGTTATCTCTTTTGGTGAGATGCCATGTGGGAAATCTGGGGTGGAGCAAGGGACTGAGTATAGATTGCTACTGTGCCTTACCTACAAGACCATCCTTCGTGACTCTCATTTCTCATATAATTATAGCAGGCTGGAGATGAACCCTGGAGTTCAGAGCTGAATTCCAGATTTGGTTCTTGGGATTTTTAGCTGAGCTAGTGTCTGCTGTTAAACCTGGGCCAGAGGAAGGTCTGTATTCCCTCTTTCTCCACCTGAATTCAGACTGGGATTCTTGTTCCAGTTCATCTCTAAGATAGGAAAGTCCACTGTCTCACTTCCCTGGATCATTTGGCACTGCTTTGCTACTCCTGGCCTTTAGGCTGCTCCTAATTCAAGTATGTTCTACTTTCACACCAACAGCTCAAACTTGATTTTCTTAAGTCCTGGTGCAGCTCATGGAGTCAAAAGAAAGACTCCCATTGATTTCCATGAGAAGGAATTGGACAAATTCATTCTTTTAGCAATCGTGTCCAATAGAGTTCACAGACAGCCTGTTCTCACTTTGAATTTGGAGGAAGTTGTTTAGATTTTTATTTTTAATGGGGAAACCCCTGGGTTTGTTGCTGTTTGCGGAATAAAAAATTCTTCACGAAGTTCAAAAACTTTCAAATATGTGGCAGACCATAGGAGCAAGGCAGCAACTTCCTCAGGCAAGACTGAGATCAGATGGGAAGGAATTTATTTTAATGTAATTTCTCTTGGATACTTGGGATTAAACAATGTAACACAAGCCACTGTAACATTTTCATGCTATTTAAAAGAAAAGTCACTATCAAGAAAGAAGGTGGTGTTGGAGTCTGCTGCCAAATGTAGGTAGGGGTCAGTTGGAAAAGTGGTGCTCTGTTGTCTTATGTCTTGAGTCTTCAGAGATAGTAGTTTTATTTGGACTTTTCTCAGGCAAGATTTTTGTGGACTTTACAGTGAGTTTTGTGAGAGTGAGGATGGAGTAAATGCAAAACATGGTGTATCAAGATTGCATTCAGTGCTACTTTCCATTTTCAGACACTAATGTGAATATAATGAGAATACGTCACTATGCAGCACGTGGCTTTGCTCCATGTAGTTCCCCTGATCACTTCTGCAACTGGCGGTGAGTCTTGTGGTTCCTTGTTCTGTGTGACTGAATAAACTGAGCTTTCTGTGGCCTGAGTCTGTAGGAGTAAAACAGCTAATCTAGCTGGAAATCAGCTCTGCCTTGTTTTGTGGACTGCCTTGTTAGAGAGCTGCCAGATATCTCTACCCTGGAACAGAAGTGACATCATCATAGCCTGTATTGTTGAATTTAACACAGCTACTTCTGTACACTCTTTGAATCCAACTTTGGCAACAGTGATAAAAGCAAATAACTTGGGCAACCAAAACACATCAATCTTAGCTGAACAGTCAGACTGCACACATAAAAGATACCAAATGGGGTTGGCAACTGCTTCTCCTATGTAACTAAAGAGAGTGTTTAATAGTTTTTGTCTTCAGTTGCAAACTGCTGTCTCCCAATTATGGGATTCCTTAAACATGCTAGTAGTTTGTGCTCAGGAAGGCCCTGTTTGGTTTTGAACAATTACAAAACCGAGGTGGATCCCAGATTCCTCTTTTGGAGCCATGGGATGGAGTTCAATGCGTTGCTGGTTGTTTCTAATTAGACTATGAAGTGCAGTCTATTATTATTTTCTTTTCATTTACTGTAGTGCCTGTGAGCATTAGTCTTGGACTAGGATTCCATTGTGCTAGGTGCTGCTGAACACATACAGAACAACAATACAAAATAATCCTTGCCTCACAGTGCTGAACAGCTACTCTGAAAAGTGACTGTGAAAAAGCTTCCATGTTTGTGGTCTTCCTGATCAAGTGGACTCCTTTAGAAATCAGTTTCTTCTGACTGCCAATCCTGCAAAATCAATCTGGATGCCAAAAGTCACTGTTACCGTGAATCAGCTAAAAATTAGGTGACTGATACAGGCATGTCAGAATAGACTTTACCTTACTTTCCTACAGCTAGGTTGGTTTTGAGAGTTGATAGGAGTAGCAGGTCTCTGACTCATGAGGCAGGTAAACATGAAACTGAATTTAAACAGGAGGTTGATCTAATGAGTAAGAAGGTATCATTTTTGCACAGAGCCAAAACCTACGATGTTAATTGACCAAACTTCCTATTAACAATGAATGATAATTTTGCTTGATTAAGGAAGGTAGAATTTAGCCCTGTGTCAGTTTTAAGAGAAGAACTGCACCAGAAAGAAACATTTAAAAAGGACTCCCCAGGCTGATTCACATGTGCCATTCATTCTGCTCCACATTAGCTGTTTATCCCAGAATTAACTCAGCTTCCAAGTACCTGAAACACTGTCACCTTGTTCAAGGAACAGGAACCTGAACAGTAACCTGGCCTATTCCCCCAGGGAACTTTGAAATGCCATTAAACTTCCTGAAATAAATCATTCTCTTTCCCTGACTTTCTTAGGGGTCTGAGTCTGTTCTCCATCTGGAGTTCTCTCTTGTAAAGTACAGAAAATGCTACTAAAAATAAACGAATTCAGTCTTTAAAATGTGGCCTTAAATGAATGCTAGTACCTATAGCATCGGTTCTCAGCCAGGATTCCTCTGCCCCCAGATCCTTTGAAGGATGGCATGAGCTGTGAGAAGATAAGCTAAGTATATACTAGGGCAGGCTCAGGCTTGTCCCTGCCTGAACAATCCCTCACCTCCACCGCCCAGCCTCTCTGCAAGGGGATAAGCACTGTAATATATGCATCCATTTTCAAATTGTAGCCACACAATTCACAAAAGTTATAGAGGGATGACTCAGGTCCAACAAGGGGTGCCTCAGTCCAGTGAAGGGTGCCTTGAGTCCAAAAAAAGGTTGAGAACAACGGACCTACAGTAAGCAGCACCTGCATACACAATGCTACTGAACATGTGATATGCATAGGGTGGCCGTCATACAGGACATTCCGGTTTTCTGCTACTCTGTCCTCCATCCTCTACTGATACGAAACCCGACGCCTTTATGTCCTCTATTTTTCTCTTTAAGAGAGGACATAAAGGCGTCGAGTTTTGTATTGAGGATGGAAGACAACCGGACTGTCCTCTATGATGGCCACCCTAGATACGCACCAGTATGCATAAGCCACTACATGTGCAAACCAAGGTATTCCAGTCTGGAGAAGAATGATTTAGTATAACTGGGCACATCTATACGTCACCGTATAGCGCTCTACAACAGTGTAGTGATCACATGTGTTTACATGTGATCATCAGCTATGTTGCCACAGTGGTGTGCTTGCTGGCTATAATGCGCTGCTACAGCAACGTAGCTTTAAAATCTAAGTGTGTGCCACCCGCACGGTGCAGTAACAGTCCATACGGTGCCATGATTTAGTACTTCCTATCTCTAAGAGTACACTGTACAATGTTGTGGAGCAACGTGTAAATGTGGAAATGCATGAAGGGAAGAAGAATGACAATTGCCCATAACTCCTCTATACTGAGTCACTCCAAGACCTCAAGTGACTTGTTCTGGGTCACAAGGAGTTATTGGTAGGTGGAGGTAAGAACTCAAGGATCAAATGCAATAATAATAGAGCTGCAAAGTGACTGTAACTTAGACACATAAGGGATGGCAAGGAAAATAAGCATACTATAATGCCATTTTATAAGGCAGTGGTTTATCCGCAAATGCTGGCTGACATCCTAAAAGTGATAAAATCAAAGGAGAGGCAGATCAGAGACAGATGATAAAAGTGGTTTGAGTTAGAGGAAGACTTCCATATCAAGATACAGCAAAGAGTAAAGGGTAGCAGAAAATGTATTAGAGATGCAAAAAATACTGAATGGGACATAGAAAAGGCAAATCTGACAACCAGGCAAAACTCTTCTAATTACCCATCCCCTGAATACAAGAGCAGGGGGATATGCAACAAATCTAAGAGGCAGCATTCACCTGTAGCTTCCATTGTGGTCAAGAGTTTAAAAAAAAAGACCAGATTTTTATATGGAAAGGAGAACATTTACAGTTAAAGATTTAGATTGTATTAAAACCTCTATGCTTCAGAGCATCAGTAAACTTACTTGTACCTTTTCTTGAAGCAATTTGCATTAGACACTGGCAGAAATAGGATAGTGTACTAAATAGATATGTGATTTGGTCTGGAATGGTAATTCCAACGTTAATGCTTAGTATGAGTTGTGACATGATAAAATCAGGCAGTGAATTTTAAAACAAGGTTTCTCACCTAAAAAGAGGGCTTTTATTTTGGTTTAGTTTAGGTTTCCTAACATAAAGGAGAAGTCTCTCTATGCAAGAAGAAGCATCTACTCACAGTCCAGAATGACCTGTGCTGCTCGGTAGAGCTCCAGTCCCTGCAGTAGTTCCAGTAGTTGCTGGACTGTTGCAAGCCTCACTCCCCACCACCACATGAGCTCTCGCGTGATGCTAATTCCCGTCTTCTCCATGCACTTGATTTTCCTCAGCTCTGTCTGATCAGTTATCACGTAAGAGGCTAAAGGTAAACAAGAGATATTCATGTTAAAGAACTGGAAAGGAACAAAATAAGTACAAATGGACAAAGCCCAGGTCTGTCACACATTTGGTTTACATTTGCAAAACTATTTCACTTTCCAGTACCCCAAATATTTTGCACCACAGAAAAAACTCAGTTGAATTGATGATGTTTGATTCCACTGAAATTAATGAATACATTTGGTGCGGTTCCTTATGGTAGACAGGTAAAGCTGCTAATTTTTACTGCTGTAGCTGAGCCTAGAGTGAAGCTGAGGCAACCTGCATTGTAATTTGTGTTTTAAAGTGATTTTGCCTGTCTACGCTAGCACCACTGCAGTTACACTGGTTTGTGGTCACCCTTTACACTTAATAATTGGGTCTAACTTAGTGAAAGGTAGTTTAAATTATACTGCTTACACATGAACCCTTAATTTTTCACTTGTTCTAATAGAGTAACTACAGGCAAGTATTTTAATTCCCAGTCCCCTATTATTGCAGCCCATGTCCTTTCTCAAAACTCCATCTTTCCACTAGATTGCAAATTCCAAGCTTCAGGCCCCTTCACTATCTTTGATCTGATAAGAGGGGCATCTGATAAGTTTGGGGGATAGGGATAAATGTTGCATAACTGGAGATGTGGACATCCAGGGTTTGGCTAGTCAGGGCACTCTCATCTTTCTAAGGACATCTCCATGACTGTATAAATAATCACTTCAGTAGAGAAGAATGCACTAAGCATACCATGGCAAGTGCTGAGTGAAATCAAATGAAGTAAAATAAAGTGAGATCAGCTAAACAAAAAATCTGGTCAGAGTGGTTCACATCTGGGATTTTGTTTCAGGTTCAGAGTCATCTCAATAGAAGTGAAATCAAAAGGTAAGACGTAAATTCGGCATGTTTCCCTAACTGGATAATAAGATCAAGAAAAAAGACAAGTCATGTGGACCAATAAGAATATATAGAAACAAGGCAAAAAAGAGGTATAGAATCCGAGAACACGGAGTACGATGAACAGGGTTAGAAAATGGGACCAGAGAAATACTAATAAGAAAATGGTGGCGGCTTGTTCCAAAAATGGATGGGTGGGGCTCAGGAATTGGCCAGTCAGTTATATTTGTGCGATCAAGTCCTAAATGTGTCAGTGGCTCCAATAAATCCAGAAAGCACAAGGAGTTCCTGATACTTAGTCACACTTGTGGAATTCCGTCCTCTCCCTGCCTCAAGTCACTGTGACCTTCCCTTCTCATCTCACTGCCATCATCTTTTATTTCCACTGTTGAGGCCGTGCTCTGTACCCATTAGTCACAATCTCTGGTTGGCAATTTTTGCCCCATTTCTGCATTCTCATTATATTATTTGTATAGGTTTTTCCCCCCTTAATCATAGTATTATTCAGCTGGTGAAATATGTGAAATTTACCGTGCCCCTTTGATTGAGACAGAGCTGAACAGAAATCTCCATGTGAGCAAAAATGAACCTGATCCTGAGTATTACAGTTCACTGCCTTGACTTATATCCATCAATCTGTGTTTACACCTCATTCTGTCCTTAACCCTGCCACCCCTTTCCCCCCTCTGTCAGCATGGCTGTTAATCAAGATCAGACTTCTCTAGCTGTTCATCCCTCCTTCTCCTCTTGCCATTGTTGCGCCCTTGCTCACCGAATCGCATCCAGTCGTAGTCACTCAGACAGTCCATCTTCTGGCAGAAATCCTCAAGCACCCAGGCAGGCAGGCTGTAAATTCGGAGGGATTGGAGGGAGCTCCCTGTGGACGACAATGAAAGTGGCTGCAGGTCCATCTCTTTACTGTCACTTGCCACTGCATGTGTCGCCCCGTTCTCCCCGTTGGCCATCAACAGCAGCTGTGCATAGCAGCCGGCTCGGGCCAGCTCTCTTTAGGCAAGAGTAGGGACTCTTTCTGGATGTCTGTTTCCTATGAGGCAAGGAGTCTCACTTTGCTAAAGCGTCCTCTCTGTGGGAGGGGCTGAGGCTGGCACTCTGCCCTCCCTATTAGGACCGGCCCTAACCAAGAAGGCGGGTATAAGGAGGCAGGCAGACAGCTCAGGCCTCCTTGCTTCCTGCCTGGGTGACGTCAGGTCCCTTCAGCCCCAAAACAGAAGCAGCTTGTTCCTCGCTCAGGTCATTGCTGTTCCAGCCACGTTGCTTAGCTACAGGCCTGATCTGAATGAGGACAGGGCCCAAGTGTTACACTCTGCCTGGCATTGCCAACAGGTTGTGAAAGAGCTCAGTTACGGTAAAAGACACGAGTTTAAGGTAATAACAGGCAGTCAGTGGAACTGCGCTTGTTTGCACGGTTCAGCTCAGCTGACTGAATGCTTTGTTACTGTGACTGATCTGCGTTTATTACAGCAGCTAGGAGCCCTGGGCCTGGATCAAGACCCCTGCTCCATTTAGAGCTGTACAAACACAGGACGCAAAGACAGTCCCTGCCCTGAAGAGCTTACAGTCGAAGTGTAAAGCACGAGAGGGACAGGGGAGCGCAAAGAAACAATAGGCTGATATTGGACCTGAGTTGCAGCATGCCAGCCACCTAACCATTATCAAGTTGCTATAGGCTTCATGGCATAAGAGATTTCATTAGTATAGTTCATATTATGGTAGCAAAGCAAAGATCCAAATCGAGATTGACACCCCATTGTGTTAGGTGCTGTCCAAGCATAATAGTAGGAGAGCAGCAGTATAACAAGGCCAAGTATAAAGTAATGAAAAGGATGGAGAATCAAGAAGGTCAAGGCAATGCTGTGCCTAGGAACTATTGGTTCTAGCTTTATTTACAATTTATATTTAATGTTAGCCCCATAAATTTATATAGATATGGATATAGATATATATTTCTGGATATTGTAATCCCCCTTTACCATTTCTGTTGCATGTACTGACTGTATGTATTGCTTTATTATTTTTTAAATATCCATTTTAAGTCCTTAGAAGTATTTTAGTGTTGCATTGTGTAACATTTTAAAGTATTTTCCCCTGAATTCTTTTTTTCTTAAGTTCACATAGCTCCAGCCTTTTCTGGATATTTACAATGATTGTAACACTGCCTTCACGGCTAGGTACAAACATTCAAGAAGCCTGAGGCAGAACTGACCTAAGTTACGTAGTTGTTTGTAAGTGGCATAATTTATTTAGATCAGCAGACAACAGAACCCACATTTGCCCTTTGGTGGGGGAAGAAAATGTTAGACTGGGTTCTGCCATTTTTTAACCAATCTGTGCACACCAAACTTCTGGTCTGTTATGGGTATAAATTGGTTTCCGATCACTTATACTGGTAAAAGTGTAATGTCTGCACCTGGCCCATGTGGTTGCATTGACTATCTGCATTCACTGCTCCAGTCCTGTAAAGTGACCTACCTGGGCAATTTTTTTTACCTTCAGAGAACCTCACTCCCTCCTGATTGAACAGCTTGTATAATACAGAAAAATATACATATACATATGCAAATTTATATTCTTTCCTTTCCCTATTCTTTATATTCATATTTAACTCTATTTTTTCTATTCATTTTAAATATTACTATAGACCTTTTAAATTGACTGTTCTTTTACTTTTCCTATATTTTAAATGATATTGTGGTATTGTCACACTCACAATTTTATCATGAGCCTGACAATCTTTAATTGCTATCTGATAGCTCCTGGACTTGTAGTCATGTGAATCTTACCTTTCATTAAAAACATAATTAAGTTTCCTGCCTTCCTGTGCATGAAAATGCTGAAAAAAGGGCCCAGAACGTAACCTAAAAACCAGAGAGCAAAGAAAAGCCACCACAAATGGTTCACTATTAAAATATCATGATTTTCAAGCTAGTTGCAAGATGTGTGCGTGGGAGAGGGCGAGGGTTGGGCAATACTGATGTTATGATGATAATGATGTTGCAGTCTATTCCACCATCTCTCTTGTTCTTATATATGTGTGTGACATGCACAAAAACAGGATTTCCCATCCAAGGGGTAGCATCCCTGGACCTTTTATATATTACTCAAAAAAGGGAGTTGGGAGGGAGCTGTCAGAGTAATGTGAGAGAAGTCCTTGTTTCCTTTGCAGGCTGTGGGGCTTAGAAGCCAAGGTTGAGAGACCTTTGGGACTCATTGCCTCATGGGGCAAGCTAGGAAATAAAATAATAAATTTTACTTACCACTGAAATGTGTCTACCTCTGTGAGGGAATGTGGCTTTGTCTTGGTACTAGCCTCTTTGTACAACTGGGTACTTTGGCAAGCAAACTGAAGAATATGTTTTCAAGCTGAGACTATGAATTACTGTGCATGTGTTGGGATCACATTTTGTAATGCTTTAAAGTAATGGCATAGTATAACGTATATTACTCTTCTCAGTCCCTTGGACAGTCACCATGAGGAACTTAGTAAGAGCAATTAACATTTCTTTAGTGCCTTTCGACTCCAAAAATTCAAATGCCCTTTATTAATATAGGGACCATTTCACCCATGGCTGCAATGCAACCACATCTCAAGGGGGAGATTGCAGCAGCTGTATAGCAACATGCAACCAAATCAGGACTATTTAAGTTAAGAAATTAAGACACCTTGAGCATAATATTTTAATTGGTTCCTTGAAATCCACTGCAAAATCCATGACTAGTAAAAATTAATCATCTCAAATAAAATGATAATGAAGATGTGACTTCAAGTAGGTGGAAAGTGGAAGGTCAACTTTAAGAAACAAAATTATTATTATTTATAAAATTATTGTGTGTCCAGCTGAAACAGCAGGAAGTTTCAGGAGGTAAAATGTAATTACCTGTGCTGGGATTTGGTCATGACTTATGTTGGTTTAAAAGATTTGCTTTGTAATTGAGTGGTTGGCAGCCATTCATTATTTCAAACCTAACTGCCCCAGGTATTAAAGGAAAGTCTAGTAGCAGAACTTCCAGACGAACTGGATCCTCTCAAATTATTGATTTTCTGGAGTCACTCAACAGTAGTTTCAGTTGTGTCATTGTCTTTTAAAGTAGTGAAATTACGAGCAGAATTGAGAAACACCTTCTTTCATTTCATAGCCGTGGGAGTTACAACATTTCATTCATTACTGACCTGGCTGAGTAACTGAGGACTGAAATTCTCTGTATACAATTACCAATTTACAGAGCTGAGGGGAAGGGGGACATCCTTAGTTTTATGTTCTCATATATACAGGCTTACTTAAATATTTTTCTGACATATCTTGGAGATGATGTTACTTACTGTTGTACAACATAGTCATATCCCATATGAAAATGTAATTTTGATCAAACTGATGTCAGTATATATGGCTAATATGTGCTTTACGTGTCCAAGCTGAAAAAGATCACCTCAACCAGCACAGGAAATTTATTTTCCCAACAGCTTCATTATATTTGAAGTTTAAAACAAATAATGAGGCCAAGAGCTTAGGTAACAAATGAAATTGGTCTAAAAGGAGGACTATTACAAAATACCCGACTTGTAATGTCAATGACAAACAATACATGGGAGAGGCAAGAATTTTTGTGAGATATATTTTTCATTGGGCCAACTTGATGGTTGGGATAGAATGACACTGGCAAGCTTTTGGGTATCACAATACCCTTTTGCCTCTCACACATTTATTCTTATGCCAGACTGTTTCCGAGCATGGCAGGGCACTGTTGGTGCCTGCCACTTTAAGAGCGGAGCCAAGCAGCCAGCAGGTGCTTGACTGCGGTGGCCATTTTAGATCTCTGGCCGCCTATATAGGCAGGGCAGGCAGCAATGTTGCCTGGCTGCAAGGCTCCATGTAACATCCTGAAGGTAAGGGCAGGAGCTGTAGGGGATGGTTTGGAGGCTCCTGGTCCTGGGCATGACCTAAAACTGCACCCTGCCAGGAGCAGGTGGCCTGGTGGGGCTCTCAGTGGTGTAGCTGTCCCTACCTACTGTGAAACTATAGACCCTAGCTACTATGAAACTATAGAAGGCAATATTTTACAGTTAGGGTGGCCAACATCTGGAAGCAACTTTCTAGGGAAGTGGTCCTTGCCCCTACTGTGGGCAAATTCAAGAGGAGGTTGGATGATCACCTGTCTGGGGTCTTGTGAACCCAGCATTCATTCCTGCCTGTGGCAGGGGGTCAGGCTAGATGATCTGTTCAGGTCCCTCCTGACCCTAGCTACTATGAAACTATAGAAGGGAGCCCCCAGGAAATGCCAGGCCAGTTATGAGCCTGGTGAAAGGCGGGTAGGGGTGCCTTAACCCTAGCCCTCACCTTTGGGTGGGTTATGTAACATTGGAGGGAGTGGGGCCAGGCATGGCTGTGGCCATCTGAGCCTGTGGGGTGTAGGACCCTGAGGAAAGGTTGTTGGGGCCAGGCATGGCCATGGCCACCTGAGCTCACCGGGGAGGGAAGCCCGATGGTCCCAGTGAAGGGGGCGGTGTGGAGCCCCAGTGAGGGGAGTAGGCCTAGGTATGTCTTTGGATGCCTGAGCCTGTAGTTTGGGTCAGAGGCCAAGAGGCAGGGGCGAGTACTGACCCTGGTAAGTCCCCCACTGCTGGGAGGTCAAGTGAGGCCAAGGTCTTGTCGAAAGCAAGACCTACAGTGAGCACAATAACCTGCTGCTCCGGGGTGGAGCAGGGAGTGAGAGTCCCCGTGAGACCCTGGAACACCAGTCATGGTGTGAGTTAAGAAGGCCGCAGTGAGGGGTGCCCCAGAAAGGGGGCATAGAGGAGGGACCCCAGTGTGGGAGAACCAGAGGGCTGAGAGACCAGAGCGTGTGAGCGTATAGAGTTGCCCCAGAAAGGGGGCAGAGCAAGCTTAGACTGGGTCAGGTAACTGGCTAGCCACTACCTGGTGAGGGTCGCAGGAGAGGCCCAAAAGACAGTATGTCTGCTACCCAGAGTATGAACTAGATAAAGCTTATGGCCTAAGGAGCCCGCTCTAAGAGGGAGCAAGGCAGAATAAGCTGTCAATGCATGAAAGAGACCCTGTGAGAGAGGGTGGAGTGTGAGACTCCCTAGTGAGAGGAGGGCGGTATGAATGTGTGTGACCTAAGGCCTGATGATGAGGCCTAAGCGTGGTCGGGCTGTAAGCCTGGAGCAATGTATCATCTGGATGCTATCTGCGAGGCTCGAGCTGCAGTGTAGGGGAGGAACAGAGCTGCAGATAGTGCCCCCTGGCATCGGGGCAAGAATGGGCAGCCTCCTGCCTTAATTAATATTCTAATTAATTAACAACAAGGCATGAGTCAGGTGGGTGCTGTCCCCAAAGGCAAGTGGGTCAACTAGCACTGTGGCTATTCAGGGAGTCCCACTTTGCCACACTGAGCTACAAAAAATGAGATACAATCTGTAGTTCTTATTATTTGAACTTGTATATGGCAGGGTATAGTGATTATTTGATAATAAAAACCAGTATTACCACTACGTTATTATGACTAACTTGGTTAAAGGGTTGACATTTAATACAGAAAATAAATTCTGATGTGACTTATAGTGATAGCAAGTGTCACAAAGACGTACCATGGCACATTCGCTAAATCAACCCAGTGTGACAGCATGTGAGACTCCAAGGTCAGTATAAAAAATGTAAATGAATGTCTGAGGGAAACTTGCATTTCTCATTTTGAAGAGGAACTAGTTGTCCTCTTGTGCTAGAAAAGTATGACGTTTCAGTCCTTTGGCAAAAAGAAAACAGGATTACATCAGCTGAACAGTCAAAACTGAAAGTACTTAAAACCTTAGTTAATTCAGAAGTGCCAATTCTGAGGAGGGGTAGGAAGAGAGGTTTCAGGCTTGCAGCACTGAACCAAAACCTGCAATCTGGGTTCAGTCCTTTGCTCTACTGGACTTCATGTGCAGTTTTAGACAAGGCAAGTTCACCCGTAAAACAGAATGTAGTAGTTAGCCATCAAGAAATATCAAGGAAGGCCTATCTCTAGGACTAAGTCTTATCTCTAGGACTCTAAAGAGTCTTCCAAGTGCCTCAATCCATTTATCAGGCATCTTTTTGTCAACAAACTGAAAGGGATGAAAAATGCTGGCCATTTCTTTTTTGCTGTAAGAGGGGATATGATTGCGTGGCCTAGTGATTAGGGGTCTCCTGGGAAAGGGAAATCCTTGGTTTTAATCCCTGCTCCCAGGACTGGCTTTGGTTTTAATTCAGTGGCTGTTGATGTAAATGGTGCATCTACATGTCACTGCATGGCAGTGTTGCTATGGTGCTGTGCTTTGGCATTTCCTTTAGTAACCACTCCTACTGTACCATGCACATGGCTCACAGTTAGATTTTGCAGCTATGTTGCTGTAATAGCGCGCTACAATGGGAGTGTGCTGCTGCGGCAATATAGCTGCCAAACACACACACAGACCACGCAATCACTACATTGCCTGTACAGTGATGTAACGTATCACAATGTCCATTAGACACCCAGTGTCTTTTAGGAGCAAAGACCAGAGCCCAGGACTTGCCTTCTGAGTGAGTACTCAGTAGACTAAAGTTAGCCTCTGTCTCATTCTTTCTCTGGTCCAATGACTCTCCAAATCTTTACTATGCATACAACACTTCTTCAGTAGTGTTGTATGCATAGTAAAGATCTGAATCCATTCAGAAGAGGCTCTAGCTTATGGGTAGGGCAATTTCCTGAGACACCGCAGAACACATGCGAAGTTGCATGTCTCCCACCTCCAACAGGTTGAGAAGAAAATGAATCCATAATCTGTCACTTTCTTGATGAGGGTTAAATCTCTGCTGGGATTTACGTGAAGAATTATAGGTGTCTGGATCCTGAGTGAGCACAGATGTGAGCCAGAAGCTGAGCAACTCAACCTCATCACAACTCGGGAAGTTGTGGACAGGTACAGAGGTAGACTCTAGATATCTAGGTAACTTACTCATAAGAGTTTAGATGCCTCGAGTGTTGAGCAGGGGACTAAGGCATCTCAGTGGGTAAAACTTCCATTAACATAAAACTCTGGAGGCTCGTGTAAAATAGTTATTGGCCCCTTTATGATTCTGGAGAGATTGCCCTTGCATAGATTTCAATATTATATTTTGGGCAAACTACAGCTTCAAGGACAGCAGCACTGATATGCTCCACTGCCTTCCACCACTCCCGAAGCTCAGTGAATCTACCTCTATAATCAGTTTTGTACCAAACTATTGCATCTTAAATAGGTTTATCTCTTAAATAACTACTATGCATAAACATGGTTAGTCACAAACTAGCAGAGCAGAATAACTTAAAACTAAAACTTAATAGTCATGTGAGTGCATGGACCCTATATAGCTTTGAACCATATTAGACAGACTATCAGACCTAATACTTGTAAAAAGTACGTTCCAACCTGATGTATAATGAACATTGACTAAAAAAACCAGAAATGTTTCATAGTTGGTAGGGCCGGAAGGGACCTAAGCAGTTCATCAAGTCCGAGCCCCTGTCATGGGGAGGAAAGGATGCTGGGGTCAAACGACCCGGGCTAGGTGGCTGTCTAGTTTCCTTTTGAAAACCCCCAGGGTAGGAGTGGGCACCACTTCCCTTGGAAGTTGGTTCCAGATCCTAGCTGCCCTGACTGCAAAGTAGTGCCTTCTGATATCTAGCTTGAATCTACTGTCAGTCAATGTATGGCTGTTATTCCTTGTTACTCCCAGTAGTGCTTGGGGGAACAGAGACTCTCCCATTGCCTGCTGGTCCCCTTTGGCAAGTTTATAGGTGGCCACCAGATCCCCTCTCAGCCTTCCCTTGTGAAGGCTGAACAAGTTAAGGTCCCATAGGCTTTCCCCGTAGGGCCTACCTTGCTGCCCCGATCATGCAAGTGGCCTTCCTCTGGACCCTGCCCCCAACCATGCAAGTGGCCTTCCTCTGGACCCTCTCGATGCTGTCCACATCCCTCCTGAAGTGCAGTGCCCAGAACTGGACACAGTACTCCAATTGCGGCCTGACCAATGTTGCATAGAGGGAGAGATTCACCTCCCTGGACCTGCTCATGATGCATCTGTGGATGCACAACAAGGTGCGGTAAGCCTTCTTGACGGCATCCCCATGCTGGCAGCCCATGTTCATCTTGGAATCAATAGTGACTCCAAGATCCTTTTCAGCCTCTGTACTGACAAGAAGGGAGTTCCCCAGCCTGTAGGTATGCTGCTGGTTCTTCCTTCCCAGGCGCAGCACCTTGCACTTGTCAGTGTTGAAACCCATCCTGTTCTCATCCACCCACCTCTGTAACCTGTCCAGATCTAGTTGTAGCCTGTCCCCGCCTTCTAGTGTGCCCATTTCTGCCCACATCTTAAGTGTCATCTGCAAATTTGAACAAGCTGCTTTTCACTCCCTCATCTAAGTCACTGATGAAGATATTGAATAGTGAGGGCCCAAATACTGAGCCGTGGGGAACCCCACTGCCCACATCCCTCCAGGTCAAAAATGACCCATCTACCACCACTCTCCAGCTGTGGCCCTCCAGCCAATTTGCAGCCCATCTGACTGTGTAGGCATCGACGCCATAGTCACCTCATTTTTTTAATGAGGATGGAGTGAGAGACTGTGTTGAAGGCCTTCTTAAAGTCCAGAAAGACTACGTCCACCGTGACACCTGTGTCCAAGGCTTTTGTGACCTGGTCATAGAAGGCAACCAGGTTGGTCTGACAGGACCTGCCTCGAATGAACCCATGTTGATTGTCCCTAAGCATAATCTCCCCTGCTGGTCCCTTGCAGATGTGCTCCTGGATAATTTTCTCAAAGAGCTTTCCTAGGACTGAGGTAAGACTAATGGGCCTATAGTTTCCTGGGTCCTTTCTCCTCCCTTTTCTGAAAATGGGGACAGTGGCCCTCTTCCAGTCCTCTGGCACTTCACCAGAGCACCATGAGTGCTTGTAAAGCTGTGCCAGGCATCCCACAATGATCTCTGCCAATTCCCTCAGCACTCTGGGGTGGAGATCATCAGGACCTGCTGATTTGAACATGCCTAGTTCCACCAGAAGTTCTCTGACTAGGTCCTCACTGACCCTGGGCCTGGGTGCATCTCCCCTGGGTCTATCCAGGATCCCAGTGTGGGGGATGTCCCTGCTCAGAAAAATGGAAGCAAAAGAATCTGTTAAAGAAGTTAGCTTTGTCATGTGGTACAACCACCAGATTACCAAGCATGTCCTGCAGAGGCCCCACGTTACTTGGTACCTTTTTACCCCCTATGAATTTAAAAAAGGACTTCTTGTTATCTTTGATCATCTCTGAGTACACAGAATGGGGCAGAACATTTGATCAAAGCATCTCTCAGTATTCCTAGGATTAAGACTTGAAGCATCAACTTACATTTTAAAACACAAAAAGGAAGGTCAAGGATGAATTGTTATATTTGAACTTGAATCTAGTATATAAGACATGATGTACAGCAGGCTTAAAATTTCTAATTTAATAGAGTTCCACTAGTGATAGATGAGTGTGTGAGTTTTAGTGTAGCCTTAGGGTCACTGGGGCTTCTTGCCGCAATATTATTCTCATTTATTATCAGCAAAGAGAGAGCATGGTACAAATTCTGGTAACTACCAGTGCTTTTGTCTATGCTAGAACACCTATTACTGTAGCTTCATCAGCAATAGCTAGGGCCACGAGTAGGAGTATACAAGGAATTTCAAGGGAAAATATTTAGTACAGACACTGCCTATGAAAGTAGCTAATTACATTTTCATATATTTCATAAACATTAGGGACTGGAAGGGACCTTGCGAGATTGAGTCCACCCCCCCGCCATAGGCAGGAAGTCTGCGGGGATCAAATTTTGTCATCAGAAAGATTGATAACTTTTAAAGCATACATTTTTGCTTATATTGCTATCAGTTATTCTTCAAGAATGAAAGAAACAGGAAATGACTATTAAGTTATTTGACAAACAACAGAATTGTTAAAAAAAAATATATATATATAGATAATCCGTATTTACATTTGATGACAGAGACTGAAAAACAGATCAGACACTTAAATGTTTTAAGAAAAACTAACAAGTTTACAAAAAGTGGAAGAGACATTTAATAATTACTGTACAGGCTATGTCAATCATTTAGTTTCACAGCAGTTTCCTTGGAGTGTATGAAATTCACAGGAAATAAATGTGCAAAATTAAACAATGACAGAACGGTTTCTTTGGAGATCTGCTCCTAACATTGCATAGTACTGTTTGATGGATACCTTAATATTTGTTGAACAAAAAATTATAGTTTAATTTGTGTGTATCCAATCAAGAAACGGGAAGGGGGGGGAAACACAATGCTGGTTAAGAAAATGGTGTTCTGTTCGTTTGGTGCATGGCAATGTATGGAACTAGTGTAGATAAGATCCAGCAGTGAGACAAGGAACAGGAAACCCTGATAATGGCCTCTATAAAAATAGTTTAAATTAATCCAGAAATGTTGTCAGACAATGTGCTAGCCTCAGTGCAGATACATGACATGAAGAAAAGGGGCAAAAAAGCCCCCATATACTCATGAATCTGCTTTCCAGTAATTTCAGCATGTTTTGGATCAACTGACCTACAAAAGACATGGGCAGGATAATACATTCACAAGTGCCCTGTACCCCCTGAAGGGGTAGCACTAGGATCTGAACTAGGAGTAATTTAAAACCCTGGTGTTATTAGGTGAAACTTCACTGAAGTAAAAAAGAGTATTAGGTTCTTAATCATTCGGGCAATTATAGCTTTCACAACCTAGGTCAAATTAATCCTCTGTGTAGCTTATTTTCTAAATCTGTGGAAATCATCTGTATTTGTATCTTTCAAAAGAGCATGATAATGAGCAAAACCCATTTACTATATCAGAAATACATTCAGCTACATTTATTCTGACAAACAACAAGATCTTGTTCTTGGTTCCACCTGTACAAGGCTACTAACATCAGTTAGCTCACCTATGTATAAAGGGCAGCAGAATTTGGTCAATTGCTTTTGAACAGCTCCCCTTGGCATTTTACATACTGTTTAGCCTCCTGAATCTGGTCCATCCTAGTAAGTGTTACTTATGGAAACCAACAGAGCGCGGACACCCTTCAGAGCATGAAATGCAAACGTCTATTCAGCTCTTGAAATGGTTCAGTGTGAACACCGTTTAAACTTAGTAGTTTGCCAGGGAAGACTTCTTTCCCATTCAGGAGTTTGGAATGAATGATGTTCAATTTTATTCAGGAGCTCCATTCCTTAGCATTTCACTTCTTTCCAGAGACAGCCGAATGATATCCTTCCTAACATTGGGATGATCTTCTAACTCTTCATATAAAGACTGAACAATGTCCAATCTCCTATAGTCCACTGGTTTTACCAGACTGCGAACAACCTGAAGGCATCTCTCTTTCAGGGTGAACACTGCAGAGAGAAAAGATTGGCTGAGAAGTGCTAGAGAAGCTCATTGTATCAAAATGTGAAAGTATTTTTACTAAAGTTAGCCTGCAGCACTCTTGTGAAAGAGGTATTATTTCTTATGTTTATATAAAGGGAAAAATTGGATGGTGAGATATTACCTACATCCCATGGAATGACTGGCCAAGCTAGGAATAGAAATGTAGCAACTGAACCACAAAACCTTATGCAAAATATTAAAAAAATGCTGAATGAGGAGCTTAAGTCAAGGCCTGATTGCGGATTTTTCTCTTCAGCCTGGTGGTTAACAATGTTGCTTTAGGAAGTCCTTCAAGAACTTTTCTGCTTTAGAGAGAAAGTGTCTACCAATTTATTGAATTTTTGATTCAGTCACCCATTTTTTATATTAAAGTAGAATAAGGTGTGTGGTCTTAATTCACTGGTTTCCCCTTAAACACTGCCAGATTTAACTTATTTTACCAGGTAGTGTGATGTCTGCCAATATGTAGTTCCCATCCACATTGTGAGTAGGCTCAAACAGCTCCATCTTGTTGACAAGAAGTCTGTCATTTGTCTCTGCATCTCTGAATAGCCAAAGATGCCCTAGAACAAAGCAGAGATCAAACGTATGGGGGAGACGTATGTCCAGTTCATCTGAATGATACCTTTTGATAATATACGAATGAGAACAAGATAGCATACAATATTATTCAGCTCTGGATTTAGCAGACTCAGAGCTTGCGCAGGATCACAGAGAATTGGAGCAAAGGAAGAATTTGGATTGGTGATTCTTAACCAGGGTGCCGTGCGATCTTTGGACGGGCACTGCCAGGTGTGAGGAGGTAGGGGCAGGCTCAGGTTTCTCCCTGCCTGGCTGCTGCCCTGTCCAGCTCCCTAAGGAGGCAAGTGCTGTAGTGCAGCGGTTCCCGACCTTTTTAGATGGTGGACCGGCAAACCGCAGAAGTGACCACAGACCAGGAAACTGCAGATTGGAAGTGACGAGCATACCACAGACTGGCCACTCCTTGTTTATACTCAGTTTTATACTTAGTATGAAAAAGAGTTGGCTGCCTGTCCACAGTACGAGTCACTTCTGGACACCCAGTCCGGCCGCCAACCCTTCGTGGCCCAGGGCTTGGGAACCTCTGCCATAGCAGATAAATTCGTTTTACAAAACGGGGCACCACTCAATTCACACAAGCTGGGGATGGAGGGCCTGGAGTCGAATAACAAGTGCCCGGGTTCACAAAGCTCGAGATCAAGGCCTGTCAACCCACGTGTGGTGACCCAAAGGGGGGTCACAAGAATACATATGAAAGGGTTGCGGCCAAACTTCAAAAAACCCCCAAAACAACGGGTTTTGCTTTAAAGGAAAAAAGCATGGGGAGCTCTGCCAGCCTGCAAGGGGCTGCTCGGCCCCCCGTGCCCCACACACCCACAGTGGGGCTGGCACCGACCCAGGGCACGGGACAGCGCCGGCGCCCGGCCCCTGGCACCCACCCACGAAGCTGTGCATGCGGCGGCCGGTGCCGGGCTGCAGCACGGGGTAGCTCTGCGGCCTGCCCTCGAAGTCCAGCCACACCGGCAGCACCAGGCGCGGGCTCCAGTTGCGGAAGATCACCTGCGCCGGCTCGCGGCTGCTGGCGGAGCGCAGCGTCCCGCGCCCCGCCGCCGCCGCCGCCGCCTCCTCCGGGCCCTGCGGCATCTCCGCGCCGCCGGTCCGCCCAGACCGCGCGCGCCCGTGCGCATGAGCGCGCATGTGCAGAGCGGCGCCGGCCGCCATGACGCTCCGGCGGGAGGGGGACGAGCGGCTTCGTTGCGCATGTGCGGGGCGGTGCCCGTTGCTCGGGGCTCTCGCCGGTGCTAAGTGTGCTTGCGCAGCGTGTTGGAGTGGGGAGTGGTTGTCCCTGTTCCTAAGCCTAATTAAGCGTGAGCCTGAGCCTTAAGCACTAGGGGCTACAGTGAGATGAAATGGAGAAAAGGGGATGCTGAAGACAGGCATTTCAGGCCCAACTTTCCCACCCCTTTGGGGGTTTCTGCCCATGGTGCCCGTGCGTCGGGGGAGTGGGTCTGTCTGCTGCGTGACCCACGTTGCAATGGAGGTTTGAGCTGTGAGGGTTTGGGATGCTCCCATGTCTGTTACAAACGTAGCTTGCAAAGCCAGTGGTGTTGCCAAGCGCAAACTGCCAACACAGTCTCTTCAAAATGTGTGTATCTGGGTCGCTTCGAGCCCTGAGATGCCGACGCAGCCATGCCCAGTAGGTTGCCGTTGAGCCATGTAGCCATTCATGTGGAATAGTACGAACGGTCGCCCTTGTGTCACCTGCAGTTTAACTCCCCCCTGCCCCCCGTTATTTCTACATGTCAGTGTTCGCTGTGGTGTTTTTCCAGTGAGCTGTACTGTGTGTGTGAACACTAGCAGTGGTTTCCAACTTCTGGCAGGCAAGTACGACCTGATATTTAAGTGTCTGTGTTGGAACAGTATTGTTCAGATTAGAAAGCCAAACCCTTGGAAGTTGGAAAACATCAGAGTGTCATTGTCTTGCATCCCCTTGTGCACATGCATTGTGACAGGTTTTAATTAAATAACTGCAACTGTATTTTTCTTAGGACGTTTGGCAGAGCACAATGGATATGCATTGCTGTATCAAGAAATGGTTGGATGATGCAGGAAGGGAGAGGAACACTGAGCGTGCTTTCCAAAAAGATACAGTACAAATTTCTGTTTTCTGGGTGAGGATCAAGCCTTTTGCTAAAAGCAATTTTTTTTTGTTTAAGAAATAGAAATGTGCCATGGGAAATACAGAACAACCCCTGGATTAATCGCATCAGCTGCCTATATGCAATACAGATTAATCAAGTCTGCTCTGTGTTCTAATTAATACACTTTAGCAGTGCCTCGTCATCATGTCTATTAAGCCTCCATGTGTTTTAAAACAGTTGCTGGAGTGCTTTAGCTAAACCTCATCAAATGAGAAATTTTAATTAGTGTGGTTGCTGAAGAGCCACTCCAATTAAAATGCCTCATTGTCATACCTGTTAAGCCCTGAACATTTAAAGATGCCTACAGGATGCTTAGTTAAACCTCAGCTAAAGCATCTTGTGGCCATTTTTAAACATGCAGGGCTTAATAGACGTGAGGATGAAGCATTTTATTTACAGCATCTCTCTAGGAACTGCCCTACTTAAAATGCCCCACCCCGAGCATGTGTATAGGCAGCTAATATCATTTCTAGAGAGTAGGCACTACTGGCAATTTCTGAGCATGTATGTGTTTTGCAGAATGAGAAGGGTTAAAGAGCTTGTATAGATCATGTTTATTTCTGATGACTCTAAGTATATAATAATGGTGTAAGGTAGAAATAAATGATTCTGTGTATGGATAGGTGTAGGTAGGAGGGTCTATGTGAGGGGGGTATTAGAAACGTTGATTGTTCACATGGTGCTATGAGAGTGTAAGTGGTAAAAATGCATGTCTGAGGGAATGGATATGTGTAATGTGCATGTTTCCAAAACAGTCCTTATCACAAAAGCACAGTGCTGCATTCTTCTGAGAGGAGTGAATCCTCTTCAAATGATGCAGACATCACATCCTTATGTCAACCGCATTTCCAAGGATACTGAACAGAAACTTTGAAAGCAATAGGAAAAAAAAAACTTGTGAAGATCCGCCTTTCTGTCCACCTTATTGGACAACGTAATCCAGAGCCATTTCACACTGGCTGTGTTTGTTGTCAGTATAAATTAACAAAGCAGTAGTACGGATCAGTAACTGGAAGAGGCATCAGATGCTGTATTTATAGCTCCCATTTCACAGGCAGGATCTATTAGCAATAATTGACAGGTCTCCCTGCAACATTTTTTAACTTACTAGGCTGCTTGATCCTTTAATTTTGTTCCCACATTTAGGATTTAGCATTAGGAAATTGAATAGTAATTGTTTTTAATTTTTGAGCATCACTGTCTTTTGCATTGATCTATTTTAGTGTTTTAGGAAAAAAGGAATAATTATTATTTTTCCCGTTAGAAACATTACATGTTCTTTTGCATATATCCCTTATTTCCATGAGAAATGTGGTGGTGGTTATAGCAACTAAATGTTCTTAGGTATTTTTTTGACAGGCTGTTTATGTTGTTTTCCATTCCAGCAGCAAGATGCTGCTGGATCAAGAAAAAAGGAAAGCTAGCATCATAGCCTCTCTGCAGGCACTGGGACAGGATTCTGCAAAAGGGAGAAAGAGTAAGAATTCCAGAAGAAAGATGATCTCAGATTTAAGTCCTTCTCTGTGCCATTGCCTGCCTCCTGGGAAACTTATGCCTGGATCCAACTTCAGTGATGGAGTCCACTGGAAGAGAAATCTCCCCACAGGACCATCTGCTCTGGGAAGACGGAAGCTGACAAATCTGGGAAAAAAGCCTCACGTTCCTAAGGGCAGAGGATACAGCACATGGACACCTTCCCAATTTCTGCAGCACATCATATCCCCACCCCTTGGGCACCAGGCAAGTGAGAGACCCAGCAGATTCAAGGTGAGGACTAGCAACAGTTAGTCTTATAGGACTGATTCTAAGGAGCAAATTTAACCTAGGTATAATGGCCCTGATTTCAGTGGGCTTCTCTTAGAAATATAGTTGGCCCCTATCTTTATAGTAGGAGGAAGTATTTAACCCAAATGTAAGAAACAATATTTGTTTTTGTCTTTAATTTTCACAGATGAACTGATAGCAGATTGTACTGGTATAATGATGTAATTTGTACCGGCAGTAACAATTAGAGAGGGTTTGAGAGGTGAGCGTCTAAAGTGTGAAGCCTTATATTAAAAATTCCAGAAACTACCTCAATAAAATGTGATCTTTTAACCAAAGACTTATGACCCCTTGTGGAAAGCTCACTTTCCCATTTTGTCTGTTAAAAGTAGTATCTGTATGAAGAAAGGGTTTTGTTCTGAGCAAGTTATTTGCTGCTGCCTCTTTACTCCCCATTTAGTATAGGGTTCCTTCACTTAGCTACTCCTGATTTACACTGGTGTATGTGAGAGGAGAATACACCAGGAATTATCTTCCATTAAACGCAGTTCAGCTGTAAGATTTGGCTCTCATTATAGGATCACAAGTTAAGGGGTAACAGGTACAGCGAGATGTGAAACACGTTTTATTGCCATGGAAAGAGTGAGGGAAGGATGCAAAGAAAACTCACTCCCTAGTCAAATGTTCCAGCTCTTCTAATGAAGCATTTCAGTGTTTTGTTCAGCTGAGACTGTGGTAGCAGTCAAGCTACTACCAGTGGGTCTGTGTTGTTGTGCATCCTTTTGCCTTGGAGAAAATGGAATTTTCCTTTGTCATAATCCACTCCCTGTTTCCCAGTGCATCATAACCATGATGGTTCTATTGTGTTTCTCATTTTTCATGCATCCAGGGGTTCAAATTTGCACCGGTGTTTACTTGAACTAGGCTAGCATAGGACAATAAGGCCTCATACTATGAGGCATAATTTGATTGCAAAATAAGGCAAGAAAGAATCTTTCCCAAAAGGACGGTATTGTCCAATTAATATACTATGAGGTTTTTCGCTGAAGGATCTGACATTAGTGAAATCAGGATATTAGACAACCTGTGGCGAGGCTGTTCTGATACGGTAATTTCTAGGTTCCTGTAAAAGACAGGATAGGAAACAGGAAGATGCTGCTTTTGCTGTAATAGCATCTGCCATGAATGTACTTCTGCATGGAAACATGCGGCTTTTAGTGCAACGGCTGTAATAAGGGGTTTCAAATATGAAAAATATTCTCCAGCAAAAGATTTTAATCACAATACTTAATCATGAAACTACAAAAATACTGGAACTAGTAATAAGAGTAACCAGCTATTGATTACTGTCTTCTTTCAGTCAGATCTTCTGTTCAGGTTTAAAAAAGCTGCTAAATGCATTGTCATGCTTTGCTTACTTTACAAAGAACACCACCTTCGGTGAGTAGTGATGATTTGTAATATGTCTATTTTATATCCTGTGTAGTGGTATCTTGGCGTCTTCCTACTTAGCAACAACACATTTATCTCAGTTTTAAAAATGTTATCTCTTATTTTTCAAACACAAATATGGCCAGAGATGTTTTGGAGGTTAATTTTGAAACAAGTAAATGAAAGTTTTGGTACTGTCACCAAAATTATGAATGAATGTTTGTGCAGTTAATAAGGATCCTGAAGACTTTACTGAATCCTCCCTTGCGCCTTCCTAAGCTTTTTCATATTTGTCCAAATGTAGTTTAATACACAGGCATATTAGTGATGCTCTGTCATCAGAAGGGTCTGCAGTTCCAAAGTAAAAGCTAAGTTAGGAAAATGAAACATTTTTGTTTTGTATAGAGAGAGAATATTGCAATTATGAAAATAACCCAGGTCCAATCCTGCAAATGCTTACTTACTGTGACTTACTGACATTACACAAGACTAGCGAAGGCTATATGCAATGGGGGTTGCGAGCTTCATGTAGGAAAAAACGTCAGCAACTTGAATTGCTTAATTAAGATACAGTCATTAAACCTATGTTTCCTCTTTTGCACGTAATGCATTTAAATATTTGCAAGTGGGGAGGTGAGCCTTAAAAAATGTTTGTTTGGTCAAAAAAATTCAAACAATCTTTTTTTTTTTTTTTTTGGTTAGGGCCAACCTCAGTTATGGTATTGAGAGAGTAAGGAGACGGCAGCTCAGCTCAAGTCACATGGAACAGTCTCGGGAAGAGATTCTTTTTGATGTGACATTATTCAGGGCTAAGAAACAGGTAATGAGAATGGCAGACTCACCACTTCTTGGACCAAATCCTCCCACATGATTAGGTTGGTCTCACTAAAATTATGCAACTGGTTTATATAGAGACAAAAATTTCCCTTGAATTTGAATGGAATGCTTGAACCTAAGCGTAGATCTTTCAGGCTTTAAGGAAGCTGTCAAAGTTGCAGCTCGTAGGATTCTCTAAATTTTGTGTTTTTTTTCTTGCCTCCACCTATGTATGCAGTTCACATGGTGGTGAATGGGAGACACAGATCACTGTATTCCCTGAAGTTTTTCCTTAAACTCAATTGTTTGAGTTCTGTAGAATGAATTAAATCTATATAAGCTGGTGCATTAGATTGACTTAAATGCAAAGTATATCATAAAAAGGTAATTAACAATAAAATTAATAAATCCACCACAGTCTGGCACTTAAACAAACTTATAACCAGTATGGCTAGCCTCTACTGCTCGCCACCCTGTTTTGAAAATAGCTGTAAAAAGATAACTGTCTCCTAAGGAGATGAAATATGCCTAGTGTATCACTTCACTGTAAAAGGACTGGACATGGGGTTAAGATACTAGGCTTGCCACTGAGCTGCTGGGAAAACATAGACCAAATCAAGCCCCAGCTCTTTGCCTTATTTTCCCAAATTACTAAATTGGATTAATGATACCTCCTGCTTTGTAAAGAGATTTGAGATCTACTGATGAAAAATTCAGCATAGAAACTAGCTGCTGTTTTTGTTTTAATTAACTATAAACGCAGTGTTCTGTTCAGTGACACGGGCCTGACTGCAATATACTGGTTTGTTGACACCTAAATAGCATCTGTGCAGAGGGGAACCTTTCTGGTTTCTGTACCTTAACTGTCTTTCCCGTCTTGAAGGCCAGGATTTCTCAGCGTGCCATCTGCATTCTTCATCAGTGCCCACAGGAAAGAAGTGAGAAAGACATTAGCTACATGCTAATTACCTTGCAACCTGTAAAGGCATTTGGAAATTACTCTACCAGGATTCAGAAGGAAGTAGCAAAAGTTGCATGGTACTCCAGGTAATGATGACTGAGTTTAACTCTTTAGTGTGAGACATCAGCTCGCTAAAGTCAGGGTCAATTTGACTGAGGCAAAATGGTAGTTATTTAGGACAGCAGTCAGCTGAGTAATTGTAGGGAGGGACTGACCTCTAAACTGGTTTGTGTTGGATAATGAATACCTTAGAGTTGCTGGGAAAAGAGAAAAGCATCCCAAAACTGGTTTTTACCATGATTGATGGTCTTGCTTAGAGACTACACTTTTTGTATGCTAGAGAGAAACACTTGCACTGCCACTTTCAACTTAGAGCCTGTTGCATTGAACACAGCTATTCACTATAGGTTTGCTGTAAAGCCAGCAGCAATGGGGTGCAATCTAGATTTCAACCATCCTACCTCTGCTCCTGAATGTTGAATGTGTGTGGATTAGGACCAAATCTGCATCCGATTTTGCAGCTTATCACTGAGGTCAGTGTCATTATCTCCAGTTTACATATGAAGAAACTGAGACATAAGCAGAGTAATTTGTCTGAGACTACTATGCAGGTTAGTAGCGGAGCTGAGAATTAAATCCAGACCTGAGTTGAAGTCCAGTTCTCTATTCCGTTGTGCTGCTCTGTGCAAAAGACAAGCCCAAAGGCAATGAATTTAAGGCTTTGAAAGCTTGAGATATTAAGAACAGTTTGGGACTGGCACAAAATTGGTGAACAGTTACTTATGTTCATGGGATCTGTCCTTTCCAGATACGAATCCTGCCAAGTAATGATCCAACAGGGCTATGCGCCACATTCCTTCTATATCTGTCTCTCAGGATCTGGTAAGTGTGTATTTATTGCTTTGCTCTAGGGAAGCAAATTAAATTAAGGTTCAGCTTATTTATGGGATGGGTGTGCAGTGTTTTCCCCCTTCTCTCGCTCTAAGAGTGCTGTTCTGTAGCTGGGGGAGTGTCAAACATTTGGCCTTCAAGCTGGATCCAGCCTGTAGATGTTGGTCATCTGGTCTGCAGGGCTTCTGTCTAGTGGGGACATATCACGTCTGACTGACCTATGGGGCTGCTTTTCCCAGCTCTCTGATCTGCTAGCAGGGCTGGAATGTAGGTGGTTAATCTTCCTTCTCCTCTCCAAGAATTTCAGGTTTTCAGTTACAGATCAGCATGTATTAACAGGATGGTGAATAACGACAGTACTGATCCAAGACGGCAGCTGTGTAGAGAAGTCCTGTGGTCCAACTCATTTTTGACACCTTTGACACCCTACAGCATTTTAAAATGGACTTTAAAGGAGTTATGCAAGTAGAGGTAGCAGTGTTACGTAGGGGAAGGGATGTTTCCTTCATTCCAGCTTTGCTGTGCTGACAGGAACAATATCAAGTTTCTTGGCCTCTTTCAGAAACGGATGGGGCAGCAGAATTTTTTATTGTTGGAAAAAACTAAGGATTATATAATGATTACAAAGCATTGACTCTTCCAGGAGTTCCAGCTGTGGTAGAGAGAAGATTGAAACCTCACTTGCAGTGGGATCCTTTAGAATTTACAACAGGTCCCTTGGTTTAAATCTGCTTTATTCTCCATTTCTCAAACTCACCCTTGCGTTCTCTTGAGTTCTCAACCAGATTTCATTGGCTGGGATCCTGTGAGGTGCTGAACATCATGGTGTTCTGCCTCCTGCAAGATTTGTCTCTATGAAAAGAAAGCTTTGCCACGTGATTTGCAATGTGGCATCTAGGTGGACAAGGTTCTTTGGGTAATTTGTCATTGAAACCTGTCCCCCTCTTCCGCCCCCAGATTACAAAGAAGATAATGTTCAGTAAATCCGTGAGAAATTTTGTGCACTCAAATTTTATGCACACATGCTGATAGAAGGAAGGACTGGAATATCAAGCTGTCACATTTTAAATGCATCTGTTCTTCTTGTACCATTACTTAGGCATCTGTGGTTGGGGAATATGCATTCTGTGTTTGCTCATTATAATTTGCCTACAGCTAGTAACAGTGAAAGAGCTGTGTGCGCTGCATATTCGTGAAATGCTTCTTTAAAAAAAATAATTGTAATTCCATGAGTTACATCTGAACCTCTCCTCAAGTCAGCAGGGCAGTATTTACACTTGTGTTTCCTTGGAAATCTCTTGGGCTATCTGAAATATGTTGCCACTCACTTAAGACTCTCGTCAACTGCATGTTTGTTGGTTTCCAGGATGTGCCTGTGTTACATAAGTAATTCTTCCTTAAGGTTTTAACACCAGTGTACTCTATGAGGAAATGTTCCAGACCTTTTCTGTTCTTTAGATGAGTCAGCCTGTGCCATTTTATAAAGTTCAAAAGTAAACTGTGATGGTATGCTGACACAATCTGTGATACTGTGCAACTCCACACACCACACCTGCATTTTGCTTTTTTTTCAAAACGTGTGTTTTGGATTAGACTGCCTTGAAAGTCTCATGTTAAAGTTTGTAGCAGTTTGGGTAAAGATATGTGTATCTTTCAAACTTAAAGACCCTAACACCTTATTTTCAAACCGCTTTTAGAAAAATGCCCAGAGTTTGTGACTTGTTTGCCTAAGATGTCCCTGTTTGTTTTATTAGGTAACAGCTAATTTGAGATGATGTTTTATTTTGCAGCAACAGTTATCAGGAAGAACCATGACAATGGCCAGTTAAAGCCTGCCTGGTTCTTTAGTCAAGGGGATGCATTTGGGGTGAGTTTCAGAACAAAACAGTACATCTGGTTTTGGAAAGCATCAACTCCAGACAGGGAGGACATACACTCTCATTGTTCTGAAGCAGATAAATTGAGTGTCATGTAACTTACTATATATGCTGTACTGATGAGACATAACACTCGGATCCTGTGTACTTGTGCATATTGAAAGGGCCACATACTTTTCTTAAGAGCTGGGGGTTTTCCAAATGTCCTTGGCCAATATTTTACTCCTTGGCGCTGTAACGCAGCATTTTATGTGCGAGTTGAGTATTACTTTGTGTCCCTCCGATTGCTTTATTTCAGCTGTGCAGTGATTCTTATACTGTGGGATAAAACATACCGTTGTCCACATAATGTAAAACTTGTTATTGTAAGCTGATTCTTTAAAATTAACAAGTATATTTTTATTTGGTTAATTATATGCAGAAGGCAGAGAGAAAAAATTTAAACATCTTAACATTCAGCCTTTTTCATCTCTATCTTGATTTTCAGGATCAAGAGATTATAAATGGTGACTCCTGGCAGGGAACTGTTATTATTCAGGAACCAGCTGAGTTTCTCTGCATTGACCAAGAGGTAAGCATTTCTTAAAATCAAACACGTGGAAGCACATTGGACCAAATATTGCATCTGTTTGCATCCACTCATTCTTGTTCAGTTGAGGGGCCTTCTGCATTCAGAGGTATATTAAAGATGGCTTTATGTGCAGAAGTTGTTACCACCACCAATATTACTTTCAAGGCCTATGCTTTGAAACTGTGGTCCATCTGCGTATGCATGTGCATCTGCTATACAACTGCCTTGGATACGTGGAGAAAACACTAACTGATGCTTACTGTCGCATAATTGGGTCCTTTGAATTAGTGATGTGCATTGGGTGTGTCCAGTGCGTAAGATGACACTCTGATATTTCAGTCAGTACAACATAATTTATGATTGGTAAGACATATGCAGTGCAACAATGACAGAACCTGGATATAGCATGAATTTCACAGGTATTTGGTTCAGATTTCAGGCGCTTAATTTTTGAAGGCAGAAGATGTTTACATTACGTTTCTTTCTGCCATTCTTAGAGCTTGTTGTACTTGTGGGATTTGGCTGGGAAGGGATGTAGCCATTCCCAAAAATTGTAATGGATGTTATTTTTGTGGCATTCCTAGCCTCACTGCAACCCAGAAACTCAGGAATTCCATGCGAGTCACCAAGTGTTGAAGGCCCAAGAGACTTTGATTGTCCAGATGAATGAGCAACCATAACCTTCTCCCCTCTGTCTTTGAAAATGTTCCCAGCTCTGGCCTTGCTATACACCAATGATGTTGGGGCTTTAAGATACAGTGGACCAAATTAATCTCTGTTGTAAAATCAGTGACTGGATTAAGGATGAATTTGACTCAGTATTTTTTTTAATCAAGTACTTGCAAGTCATGGGTGTATGGCATCTGTTGCCACACATGAAAACAGCCTGTGGTAAACTAAAATATCTGTCTTGAATTTTGAGGAAAACATCCTTGCGTTTGTGCATAAGTCATAATGAGTGTGCAGGCACTGGCTATGCATATATATAGACATACCTCTAAAAAAAGTGGGCCTTGATGCTTGTGAATAAGCAAAGTGCTATTTGTTGCATGGGTATAGAGTACCAAGTAACACAGCACTGTATATCTGAAATGAAAAACAGGTACTTGCCATGAAACAAACCCATACACTCTTCAGTCTGGATATATCTGTTAAAGCAGGAACAGGGGCCGTGTTTGGATTTGCATTGCAGATAACTTCACTTTTGCAAGTGTCCAGTTTGGCACTTTATTCTTTGTTGATCATTGTTGAAAGCCTTGTGGAAAATGTCAGCTTTCAAGAAGGACTGGAATGCAGAGAATAAAGCCTAAAAAACAGGGGGAAGACAAAAGCAGGAGAAAGATCCAAAATAATTTAACAGAGGGCAGGTTAAAAGGTGTGTGGGTGTGATGGACTTTGTGCTAAGGTCACTCACCTTCAAAGTACTTCTGAAGTGTGGTTGGGCATAGGTATAAATAGTGTTAACCCTTGAGTTGGTCACTTTCTTGTAAACCATATCAGGATGGATAATGGTTATTATTGTAATGAAGTTTAAAATCAGGAAATCTTGTTCTTTCCTTAACTTTTCTGCAACCTTACTTTTACACTCGGTAAATCACATAAAATGGGATTTTTCAAAAGATTCCAAGGGAGCCAGGTACCTAAATACCATGACATTCCAATAGAAGGTGGGTGTCTCACTTTTACAGTCCTTTGAAAACCCACATGTAATGTCTGTGCTTCAGTTTTGGGACAGCAAACCTTCTTTATCTTGCAGGAGAGGCTATAAAGTTCAATCATTAATATTTTTGAGATGCGCTCAACACTTACACAGTAGAATGTTTTATAAGGAGTCACTGCAGTATGTTCTCTTTGCTTTTGGGGGCAGAAATATCATGAAAGGAGAGGAAACCCTCTGCAAAGGAAATATTGCTTAAACTCTCCTGGCTGGGCCTAGATCTGTTCTTCAGATAACATGATTGCTACTTACCACTTTTTATCAACAGTTAGAGGGAGCATTTTCAGATAAGAAAGGCAATGTGTTTAGGTAAAGTGAGAGAGTTTCTTGTTTTAAAACATTTAAAAACGTATTGAATCTTTTAATGAAGGACTTCATTAGAATTTTCCTGTCTGATGCAAGAAAGGTGCTTGGGGACCCTGAGCAGCTGCTGTTTCTGAGGTATGGTGCAAGAACTTCGTTTTGATTTATCAGATATTCCATGGTGAATGATCTGTGCTGTTAATTGGGGGAATTTCAGAAAAGCACTATTGTCTTTTAGACCTGCTGCTTTTCTCTTCTCATCATTTCCTTTTGCAAGTCACTTAATAGCTTTGTATGTTATTTTTGCCATGTACAGGTAGACATAATAATAATGATGTCTCTCAGGAGGTCTTAGTCTTATTTGTCCAGGCTCCAAGATCTTTATATGAAAGGCATTATATAAGTAATACTGCTGTTAGTAATTATTAATGATGAACCATTTGCCATTTAGTAAATGTCGTGAGGCTTTTATTACATGGGTTTACCCAGGTTTTGAGGATCTGAGAATTTTTAAGCTGTTGTGTTGCTGAGCCCTCTGTAAGATGAACAGGTGTATTGTGGAATGCTAACAGTACTGATGTCATTATACTTCTGCCGCTGTGCTCATCTTTATGGCTTCTCTTTTTGATTTGCTTAGAAGCCTTCGGTGTTTTGAAGGTTGGCCGGTCCATCTTTTGGAAGGCAACCCTGGCAAATATGTTGTCTGCCACTACAGGTGAGGAAACTTCATTCAGAGTAGAGTATCAGCATTACTTGGAGTAATTCACATAGTTATAAAATGTTTCCTATTAAGGTCCTTTATGTTTTCAAAATGAACGGTAACTACAGTGGGCTCACTCATAGTAATAAGCACCATGCCTAGAAGCAGGTATTGTCAGAATTGGGACCACAGAAATTCCCTGCCCCTGAGGCCTGCATTCATCCCACATCTAGAGCTCCCTGGGCAGATTCTTGTGCAGAACTGAGATCTCCCTGGCTGCTGGGTCAGCTTATGCAAAAGTGACTGCAGGTTCACTGTCAAAAGCTGGATGTACAGGTGGGTGCATGCTAAAACCATTTGGCAAAAGTAAAGTTTACTTAGAATGTTAATGTTTTCTCTCCACAGTAGACAAAGGCCTTGATCAAATGCTCCCTGAAGATGGTGAGAATAGTTCCAATGAGTTCAATGAAACGGTGATCAAACCTGATATCTGTGGTACACAGTTAGGCAAGTCAAGGGATTTGCAATTATCACATAGCAAGACAAGTCAGCTGGCTCTGTTCATAGCACTTAATGAGGGTCCAGACACTGACACATTTATTCTTCAGATGTCTCATGCTGAAAACTTAGCCACTCAGACCAAGCCTCTTAATGGCATTCTTAGCTGAGAAAGAAAAAACGTGTGGAAACGCTGTTTAAGAGCTGTTTGCTCCCCATCTGCCCCTCACCACTCCTTGCCAAGCAGAAATTCCTCCCCTCCCCTCTGCCTTGCTGAGGAGGTGTCTGTGTATTAGCTAACAGACCTGGGTCCCTGCTGAATCAACAGGTAGAATCAGCAGTCTTAATGGGGTGATAAACACTGAGATAAGGGTGATAATCACTGTTATCACTGCTCCCCCAACCCCAGCTTCCTTGCCTGTCAGTTTACAGAAATGCAGACAATATACAGAAGCAGGGAGGGAGAGTGAAAAACTCTGTATCATTAACAGATGCATGCAGTGCACACACCCCTTTGCCTCGGAGTGCTAGCCTGGGGCTGCAGGCTGGCAACACTCCTGGCCCTTGAGCAGCGAGCAGAAAAGCCTGGGACTGCAGGCAGGCTGGGGGTTTACACCCCTCCCTAATCAGAGCCCTGCTGCAGTTTGGCCATGCCCTCTCTCAGCTCAGCTCTGCAAAGGCAGGGAGGGCTGCTCTAGCACCCCCGGGCTTCCAGCCTGAGCCACTGCAGGCATGTGCTTGAATTTCCTCAGTCCAGAGGGATTGACTGTATGGTTGGAAATCGGTTCAGCCTAGCTAGGTTAGACTAACCTGCAAAGGCTGAATCAGTTCAGGGTCAGGCTTTTTGAATGTCTGTCTCTAGCCAAGGTCTCACCTAAAATTCATTAAGTCAGTGGAAAAATTCTCCTTGGCTTCTTCAGGCTTTGGAACAAACCCTCCGGTTTTACTTAGGCTTTGACCCATTGCAGTTCATTATTATTTTGGCTGAATAGGACCAGTCATATTTGGCCTTTTGCTAACAGAAATGTTTGTGTGAAAGAAGCCAGCACAGAAATCAGTCCAACCAACTTAAAAGACTCAAAACACAACAGTGTCACTGTTGTGCTGAAGACGTGAGCAATGCAATGGATTTTAATCAGACTAATTAGCTTTGTGGGTCAGAGTGAAATGCCCAAAGGAAACAAAACGAGTAATAAGATTTTAATATTCCTTCCAGTGCAACAACACAAAGAGTTTTTTTTTGGTTTTTTTTTTTGGTTTTTTTTTTTTTAAAACATAACATCACATGTGGCAGTGATCCTCTCAGCAGTGCATACAGTAGTACGCCTGGGAAATATTCTTTGTTCATTTGAGTTCTGAAACCTCTCGAATCTCATGCTCTTTCTATAGCTGCTAATTTCCACCTGTTCTTTTTTGTAGAAGGGGATCAGTTGTTCTGAGAAACAGTAATGCGACCAAATGGATTTACATTGTCAAAGCAGTAAGTTTGTTTTTTTTTTTTTTCCAGAGCTGGCATGGGATGGGGAGCTCTGGAGAGTCACTGCAGAATGATGTCTGTTTTAAATAACATTTAATGTTCTTAAAGGGAAGTTGTTCTGTCCTGAAGGTTTTTAAAGATGACCTCCCCACCACCGGAGTAATGGAAGCAGGAGCTGGCAGTGAGTATGGAATACATCCTAAGGATTCTCAGTTAGATCATTAGATAAGCCATTGAAGTTATTATTGGTGGTGGGATATTTTTCCCCTTGAAGTAGTTATGCTAGTGTTACCACTATCAGGGATGCATTTATATTTATGTAAGAGTGACTTGTACTGCACTATTTTCTACCCCTTTGATAAATGGAATAAACTAGGCTGCTGTATGCACATTTATACTGATATAACTCCATGAAATCTGGATGCTTGGACTTCTTAATCTATAGCAGAATAAACCCAAAGGGCTGCACCATGATTAGCAGCCCATAATGGTTAAAGCCTGTCAATATCTGTTAGTATCAACACACAACGGAGTTATGGGGCCAGCGTCACATCCAGCTGCCTTTGATTCCCCAGCCTGATCCAGTTATCCACATATAACTGGATAAGCTAGAAGCAACCTTCAGCACAAATCCAGGACAGGGCTTGAACTCAAGCCACAGGAATGATAACAAGATACCTTAAGCCTTGTCCTATTACAACACTGTCATCTCTAGTGAACTCTTACAGTGCTTCTGTGTGGACATGGCCTAAGCTACTTTTGCATCTCTAGACCTCAGAAAGTGGAATTTAGACAGAAGGCAGAGGTAGAATCATAAATTCAGAGAAAATGAGGGTTGGAAGGGACCACAAGAGATCATTCTAGTCCAATCCCCTGCTCAAAGCAGGACCATCCCCAACTAGCTCAGGGCCTTGTTGAGCCAGGCATTAAAAACCAAGAATGGAGATTCCACCACCTCTCTAGGTAACCTGTTTCAGTGCTTCACCACCCTCCTAGTGAGAAGGTAGATGTATTTTGGGAACCCGATTATAGCAGTTCCACTTTTAAAGTGAAATTCTTGAAGTGCTTCACCGGGTTTGTCCAGTCAACTTTCACTTTCTTCTTCCAGTCCTGCTAGACACAAGTCTTGGACCCTCTTTAGGTTGAAGATTTTTCTTTAAGTTTTCCCATTATGACTATTACAGTTCCAAAGAACCCCCATGCACTTAGGATGTTGGCATTTCAGTTGTGGTGTTATCTTGATTTGCTCTGGGAGGCAGATTGGGACCTGTTTCTCCTTGGTATCCCAGGCAATTAGCAAATGTCATAAGAATTAATAAACTCTGTGGCTGTTCTCACTTGTGCTAGGGACCAATTTGAGCCATGGATTCAGGGAGGTGGAGGGTGCTCAGTGAGAGGCTGGTTTAGCCAAAGATCCAGCTAATAACATGTATTTATAATAAGGAAATTAAGAAGCAGTACATATTTTAGAGACCCAAAATGATAATGCAAAATGAGTATTGTATCAGATCCTAATGAACATTAAGCTAATGGTTTTCTCTCTCCTTTCTTTTTCTTTTACCCAGTTTGTAAATCGTTGTCAGGAAGCAGCATGATGACTCCTATGATCATTGCTGTAGACACCTTGCTGCAAGGATCTGTATTTGTGAGTGTTTCATGTAGAAAGCTGCCCAGAAAGATGGCTGGTACCTTCAGTGCCATTCAAAAAATGCATGTGGCACACTCGTAGGTTGAAATATTTAAGAGTTTTGTGTATTTAAAGAAATCTGTCTTTCTGATTTATCAATTAGCTGGGTGGGGGAAATCCTGGCTTTCCCAGCTACTCCAGTCCCACTCTATGGGGCTGGGTCAGTGGAGAAAAGTGCCTCCCTGCTCTGCTGACCCTGCAGGGCTGGCTGGGGAGAGAAACAGCTGGTGTCCCCCATTGCCTCAGACTCGCGCTGTGCAGGGGAACACCCGGGGTTCCATGCTGCCCCAGACCTACTTTCTCAGCTGAATTGCTCCATTCTGTGATGTTTATTTCTAGCCTGAGTCAAAAGACTGGTTACAACTTTGTTCCCTACCCAAGCAACTAAACGTATTTAAAATGTGTAAAATGAACAGTAAGTAATTGTGTGTCTCTAATTCAACTGGTTCTTAGAGCAGTCCAACATTATAGCTACATGGTGGTATATAAAAAGTAGTGGCAAAAAATGCTTTCCTTTAATTGCTTCTCCAAACATGTGGATGTGATCATTTCAGTTAGGTTCTTATTCAAGTCAGCACTGTTAAGACATTTAAAGCTGAGCTTAACCAGACGCTACTAAAACTCTCCTAGAGAGCAATCTTGCACTGTACATTTGATGGCCTGTTTGAGCTCTGATTTTTTGTCTCTTAAACTTACTGTGTTAAGCTGGTAACAGATTCTCCAGTGCATTCTGGTGAAATAATACTTCTGTGTGACAATCCTCAGCACCCCACTGCAGAGGTGATGTGACTTCTCACCAGATCAGCTCTGTGGCAAAGCTTGCATTGACTTCCCAGGGTCCAGAATTTCTCCTGGTATATTTTATTAAGCTCCACATTGCCCAAGGCCTCTAAGCTTTTACTGCAATGTAATACAGATATTGTTACAAATAAGAGAACAGTGTAGACAACCATTAAGTGGGTAAGGTACAGCAGTGGCAGGGGAATTTACAAGGTCAGAGTGTAAAGACCATGGCTGCTAGAATTGCTTAGAAACACCGTATTGGGTTTTAATTCTTCTTGCTTGGTTTTATTTTCCTGCGTGTAGGGGCTCTTGGACTTTCTCTTTGAGGATCAGCCAAATTTGTGTGTGGTCAGCAATGGAGCTGAGTGCCTTAAGATTTCAAAGAAGTTTTTCCTGCATCATGCTTCAAAAGACCTTCTGGAGAGGCTGCGCAAAGAGGTGGGTGTATGTTTGTTTCTTTTTATAGCTGCATCTTTGCTTAATTACTGTAGCTTTGAATATCTGTACCTTATACAGAAGGCACAGTTGTCCATGGTTTTAATACTAGCCAGGACAACTAGAAGTATACTTTTGAAAAACTGGTAAATCTGTGAGAGAGGGAAGCCATAATTTAAAGCACAGTAATGATTACTTGATTTGATAGCACATGAATCAGCATAACAACAGAGCAGCCTGGCAACACTATTACAAGTTTCCCTCGCTTTATCTGGGTTCTGTGTATACGGATTTGCTCTTATGTGATGACCCTTTTTACACCAAAATTCCTTGTATGCAAGGTAAGTGTGTAGGGGACGGGGCAGGGATGTGGCACAGTCCAGGGGCTGTAGGCCGCTCCTGAGGCAGCTGCAGCAGGGAGCAAAGCAGAGGGAACTGTCAGTGGGTGCAGGGCATTGGACGGGGGGCTGTGGCTGTTGCTGCTATGTGGACTGGGGGGGCTGTGTCAGGCTCTTCCCAGGGGGCATGGGCCCCCAGGTGTGCATGCAGGATGAGGGCAGGCTGCTGCTCTGGACTGGGGCCAGTGGTGGTACCAGGCTCTTCTCAGCAGGGAGCTGGGCTCTGATGCGCTTGGGGTACGGGGTGGTGGTATTGGGTGGGGGACTGCAGCCACCCCAAAATTCACTCTCCCAGCATCGCTGCCGCCTGCCCCAAGTGCAGTGCGGCCCAACCCCGGCCCCCACCAGGAAAAGCCCAGCGTCGCTGCCAGCCGCAGCCCGCAACAGCAGCCTGCCCTTGTTCTGCACGCAGATCCAGGGGCACACACCCCCATGCCCTCCTGGGGTGCACGTAGCAGCAGGAGCCATGTCTCCCATCCTGTGCCCCACCCCGGCTGTGCAGTGCCTGCTCTAGCCCCAGCTCCTCCCTCTCTCACCGCTGTGGGAACATATCCCTATTTAATACCTTATATATACTAAGTTCCTTTTATGTGAATTTGAGTTATACGCAGTTTTCCTGAAACACATGTACAGCATAACGTGAGGGAAGCCTGTGTACGCAGCAGAATTAGAGCCTCTAATTCTGCTGCATACACAGGTTTCCCTCTAATTCAGAGGGCCACTTAAGGTGAGGTTCTGAGGCCCTCACTAAACTCATCACTGGCCCCTTTGTGCCAGGTGAAAGGGTGGAAGAAGGTCCTGTTGGATGGAATGTTGGACAGGCATCCCTAGTCTGTGCCTTGGTTTCCCCATTGGAAAAATGGAGATAACAATACAGGCCTCTTGTGTGAAGTGCTTTGAAATCTGCTGCTGAGAAGTGTTGTATATGCCAGTTCTGGTCTGCAGCTTTTAGGGACTTTACAGTCCCTGGTCCCACAGCAGCTAGCCTGAACAGAGAGGCTCAGCTTCAAGTGACTGTAAAAGTGGTTTAAAGTCACTGTAGAGCCCTTTCTCCTGAGAACAGAATTCTTTGCCCATTGGCGATGTATAGGGGGTGCATGTGGGTGCACGTACACCCCCTGAGATTGGTGGTGCACTCCCTGTGAAAAGCCCCGCTGGCCTGTGGGCAGTTGCCGCTTGCTACTCCTGCTTTGCCCCCGACACCGCTGGTGGTGTCTGCGGGCGGTTCCTGATTGCCACTGACTTCTGCCAGCAGCATCTGACCGCCGCCAGTCTGTGCTTTCCACCCCCTGCCACCAACACCATTGTGGCCGCCTGTAGGAGCTCCCCGCTCGCTGCTGCCATGTCCTTGCCACCGCTGCCTGCAGGTGGTTGCCATGTCCCCCCCCCCAGCCTCTGGTGGCACGCAGTGTTCATGTCTATGCCTCTTAGAAACTCATCAGAAGGGCTCACCTCCAAAGTATTGAGTGGTAGGTATGTGATGGTTATCAGCATGGCTTCAGGAGCAGGGAAGGAGATGGCCTTGTTGGAATGAGCAGGCAAAATGAGCTCTGTATGATTTCTGCCCTATATAATTAATGTTGAAAAGATGGAGTACAGTGAAATAGAATCACACTGACTGCAAAAACAGTTCAGTTGGGTAGGGGTTCACTTTTTTCCTTACGTAAATCTCCCACAAAGGCTGGTTTTAGTTATGGGAAGATGGAAGAATCACCGTATCTTTGCCTAGCCTTCTTGTGCAAATATGGTGAAATGATACAGTCTGGAGTTAGCTGTCTTTTTTACTAACATCAACAATACAGTAACCAAGTACAAGTTTTCCTGCTTGCATGTGGAGAACCTTATTCTGAAGTCAGATTCAGAAAAAAACAGAGCTCATGTTCGTTTCCAAGTAAACTTGAGCTTGTGAGAACAGGTAGTTGCTGTGGGCCAGCTCAGAGCCTGGGAGCTTCCCTGTTTTCAGAGCATTTTGGTGGCATCAGACAGATGCTGGCACTGTAGAAAGGTGCCTATTTGCAGCAAGCTGCTCATGGTGACCTGAAGGATGCTAGCTGTCATGACTCATACAAGCAACTCCATAATTGGGGATTGTTTTACCTGCTTTAGTGAAATGAAACTGTTGCTTGGACAGCTGTTTGTACCAGCCTTTGAGTTAAGAATGGGATTTTGCCTTTCTATTCTGCTTCCTGGACATAGTAAAAAAACCTTACTGAAGTTTTTGACTATAAAAAGTTTATTCAGTTTGTTTTTTCCTTATACTGCTCCAGGAAAAAAAAGGTTCAGAGGCTAAGCCTGGTGCTACAGTAGAATACTTAAACCAGTCATTCTCAGCTGAGGGGGCTGAAGTCCCTCTTTCAGGGGTGCTGTTATGCAAGTGTTGCAGCAGACCAGTAAAACTACCCCACGTGTAGGGCTGTAGCATGCATGCGTGCTTTCCTGCATTACAGTTCTCTGATAAACCTATAGCAAGCAGGAGAGCTGGCTAATATTGCAGCCCTTCTTGATCCAGTCCTCTCATACAGTTCCCAGAAACACAGGCAGACAGGACAGTTCTGAGTGCTAGGCTTGTGCCTTAACATTTGCAGAGTCCCTTTAATCCATGTTTGTTGTTGTTGTTACACTTTTATCTGAATTTTGCTTAGGTGAAATTCAGGTTTCTAAGTTTTGCTTTTGGATTAGTTTTAGTAAACATTTGACCCTGCTGGCATTATTTCTGTTCCCTGACTGAACAGCTTAAGGAAATAAGTATTATGGCTGTTAGAAGTCAACATATAGACTGAAAAGTGTTAGGGAATATGTGTAAGCACTCTGCCTGTTGACTTTGCCTCTGGAAAGCAACCATATAGTTATAGCCAGTATCGTTGCTTTGTTGTTAAATGTAATGAATTCATATTGGCTTACCTCTGACACACTTTTGTAAGCGTAGCAGTGCACAAAGTCTTTTATGCCTCAGATTTAGACTTGGTCATGATTCTTTTCCACAGGAACATTCCTACCCCAGTGAGGCCAAGCTGAAGGAACAGCTACAGCGCGTGGTGCAGTGGCAAGTTTTTCGGAAAGCAGCTTTGGCAAACACAATTCAACGGATTGAACTGAAACGCAAATTGCTTCCACATTCCCTGAGTATAGGGCTCTACGTATGCTCAAAAAACTGACTAATGCATGTTTCTGCCAAAAATGGAGGGATGCGAGTGAGTACATGCTGGAGAAATAAAAACCCAAATCCCCAGACCCCCCTCCCCAAACCTTGTGGGAGATGGTAATATGTTAAATTAGGTCTCTAATTTTTTCATGATTATGATAAATTACATGATGAAATGTCAGAGAAGCTTATTTCCTACCATGTCTTAATAGTGCCATAGACATATACAGCATGTGGTGAAGTGACTGCTACACACACTATTGGTTTCCATGTAATGCTTTTATCCAAAAAAATCTCAACAAATGAAAAAGAATGAAGTGTCTCTTGGGCAGTGAGTATACTCTGGGAGTGTCACTGCAGAAGGCTCTCAGGCACATTTACACATTATGAGCATAGTCAAAACTCCACTGCCTGTTTCTGAAATCAGTCAGAGGTAGACTTGCTTGATGCTCTTTTACAAACAGCGTTATTTCACTGAAGAAAAAAATCAAAAGGAAAGAGCAAGGAAGTAGAACAGCATTTACTTCAGATACCTAAATGTAACCCAAACTTGTGGATTTCTAGAGCCTGCATGAACAAACAGGCTGACTGTCATGAAAAACAGCGAATGGTTATTTGTGTCTTTAGTCACTTCTTACAATACCCTGAGTCTTACCTGTCAAAAGAAAAGCCTTTAAATTGGCTTCTTTAATTAGAGAATCAGTTTGTGCAAAAACAACAATAGCATCTAACAGTGCACATTATTACCATCTTTTTGCATATTTTCAAACCCATTTTGAATTATTTTTCCATGATGCATGTGAAACTGTATTTCTTAGTGTATCTTGGATCAGATATGTATTCCCATCTCAACAATGCAGAGTTTCACTTTGCAATTCTAGTTACTGCTTGTTTACTTTGAAGTTGCCTAATTTTCACTAGTAAATGCTTTTTATAAATCATTTAAGTTATGAAATATGTATGTAGTTAGCTGGAGTTTTCAAAAACAGATCTTTATTTGAGATGACTGGTAGCTTATGAAATTTATTTTAATCTTAAGGAAACTGTGATAAACATTTTAAATGCATGCGACTTTTTTGTTTTTTAAGCGATTAAGCTTGTTCTTTATTACAGACAATGGTAACAGGTAACCAGAACTCAAATCCAAGGTAATCTATTTTAAGATCCTAATATTACATTATGAATCTGGATGTAATAGAGTTCAGTGCATTAGAGAATGTTTGAGAAACAAGTCACTCATTTCATGCAAGAACTGTTGCTGGGCATATTATAGCTCACTGTGGCCACATGGAGGACAAAATGTCTCTAATACCTTTATTACAACGGTAACACTGCTGGTGCTTTACTTTCTATGTGAAGAGACTTGTACTGCAGATTTTAAAAGTTGCATGAAAACCTCACTACAGTAGAAACAGAGAATGAATGCAGTCAAGGGGAAAATTTCTAAGGAACTCAACTCCTATTGGAAACATCTAGAACTTAAATGCTTTTAGAAGTAAAAATGAATATTTAAGAGGGGAAAAGTGATGTAAACATATGCACTGTCCAATTAACTTGAATTTTCACCTCTAATAAAATAATGTAAGTAGTTTCTTAATATGCTTAGTTTACAAAAGGAACAAAAATCATGACTGTTTGTATTTATTCTGCTCTTACCACATAGCTGTAAGCTGTGTCACCATTTCAACAGGAATCTAGTTCAACTTAACTGTATTACAACCATCTTAATCTGCTCATGCTAGACATAGGAAACATATAGCAGTATATTAGTGCTACAGTATTTCTCTAGAATTATTTTTATTGAGTTATCACTAGACACGTTCTGTTAAGGCAGATTGTACACTTCACCACCCAACCAAAGTAATGGTACATAAATATAAAGGAAATGTTTGCTGAATTAACAGTTAGTTGAGGTAGCAGGTAAAAACATAAGCAAGATCTCCGTACTGAAAAACAGATGCCAGTTCTTTATTAAAGCATGGACTGGTTTGTTACTCTTATGTTTTGGCAACAGTATGAACTAAGAACAAAAAGGAGAGTTCTCTCTTGGCAGTGAGGGAGAGGGTGGGAGAAAAAAAACCTTCCATTAAATTATATCACCCAACCCATCAAATTAAAGACAACTGTCATCAGCAGTCATGTACCTCAATTTTATGATCTTTGCACAATTTCTGCAAATTTGGGGGGGGGGGGAGGAGGCAGGAAATAAAGGCTAGCCTGCTACCTCTCAAAATGCTTCAGTAACGTTTTCAGTTGTGAACATCAGATATTCCCATGTAACTGAAAAACAAACGTAGTAACAAAGACTCAGGCACATGGAAATGTTGCTAATTTCACTAGTAGATTTGCATTCTTTCTTTCTTTCCTTTTTTTTCCCTTCCTTATTTGGCTTCAAATTGAGAAGGTTCCAGAGCACAGAGTAGAACTGCCACTTTCCAAGTTGATCCCTGGATCAGTATTCATTACACAGAATCTATATATGCATTTTTTTTCAGTACTGTCTTCAGTGATCTTAAGAATTGGTAGACCTGGCACTTGCTTTACCTAAGTAGCTTTCCAAGACGTTTAGGGGAGAGGATCATGTTTATCATGTTCTCCACCACTTGCGTTTACCAGCGTGATCTGTTCTCTCCCATTTCTTCTAAGGTACGTTTCAGAAGGTACACTGCAGCATGAAGTCCCCCTACGTTCACCCAGACTGTTGGACCCTTTCGCCATAAGTGTCCCATTTCTGACAAGGCCTGTGTGCAAAAAAGCAGACAGTTACTATTGGTGGAGCTGGTTCTGAAATTTATGATTAAGGTTGCTTAACATGGTCTATTATAAGCCTTTTAATTCAATGACCAAAGTGACTATTCAAGGCTAAAACTTTCCATACAATTTTCTCTGTGCCTCGAATCCTAGTTTTTGAAGTCTCAGTGAAAGCCCTTCAGCCTTTTCAAAGAGTGAGGTTAAGTGAACTTGATAGTTTTACCAATGTTACATTTTTCCAAATTTTTCCCATGCCTTTCTTTGAAAAGCTCCAACGCTTCCATGTTTTTGGAAAGGAATTGAAATGTCAAAGAATGCTAAGGTTGCTTTTTACATGTACTTATTCTGTTAGTTTTTGATGATATGACTGTGCTCTGTTTTACTGAGACCCCTGGCTCATTCTCTGTATAAGATGGGCAGTGAAGTAGGCAGAAGGTTGCAAGAACACAAAGCATAGTCTCATTTTTTTAAACATTACATTCAGACTTAAAAACCTGTTTCAGGCGTTGATGGACTTCCTATGTGATGTTTGATTAGATTCCCTTAAAGCATCTACTCAAGGAAACTGAATTAAGATGGCATAAGCAATTCTGGTATTTCCTAACTTTGTGCTTGACTCTGCAACCTAGATGGAATTTATTATTTAACATGTATTGCAATTTTAAAGCCATATTGATCTACCTTAATTTCAGGGGTCCTTTTAGTGCACAAATAACTGTACTTACAAGTCCTCTTCTAAGCCATTTGAAGTTGAACATCACACCATGTATTCCATTACAGCAATTCACTATGCTTCCTACATCTGCTCACCTTAGTGTTAGGGACATTCAGAACATGGAGCAAAACAGTTGTTTTCCTTAGTTTTTTTCTTGGGGAGGAGTAATGAGCTGAATGTGTGCATCTGGGACTCAAGTTTGGGAACTGGAAAGGTTCCCCCCCTCACCCTGCTCTCTCTGAAGGATACTATGTATATATGATAAACTCACCATCCCCAGCAGAGCACACTGCACTGTACTGCATTGCTCTGGGCTGCCTCTTGAACCAGAAGCCATATAGCTGCCCTCATTTAGCTTAGGGACATGCTAATCATTCAGTAGAGCTGTTTACCAAGCCTTCTGTGCTAAGTGGTGGCAGTTACACTGCTTCTGGTTCAGGTGGCCTATCAAAACTAGTGCAGCATGCTTTAAGGCCCTATCTCCAATGATGGTGAGCTTACAGTGTAGACACGGACAGTTGTTTCTAACGTTGTTTCAACAAGTTTCAATTAATCTTTTTGCTTTTAATGCTGGCATGTGCTTACACGTTTGATACAAGAGTCAAATTAAGTATGTCAGGTGGATTTTTCTAAGGTTTTACTAAAAATTCAGATTTGACCCATGAGGCATCAGAATCTCTAGACAGGTGGTAAACAATCAAAGCAGGAAATTCTGTTTATTGGCTATAGTTTTATTAAGTTACATGGATAAACTTCAGTCCAATTCATTTCTGAAATTTATTTAGATAGCAAAAAGCCCATGTCTCAGAAAATGATCTGAGCCTCTACTGTGGGGGGAAAAAAAAGGTGGAACATTTTTAATTCAAGTACTGGCTTATTTTCAGTGCTGTTCTCGGTCTAGATAACTTGATTTTTCTGCATCTTTGGAGATGTTTTATGACCATCAAAATCATGATTTAATGCCTAAATGAATGAAATGGTGTACCTTAGCAAAGCACTTCTTGTCCTGCGTAAGTAGTACGGCTCTGCCTGTCCCAGGCCTGCAGATCCGACTCATTTCCTTAAGGCAGGCGGGATAGAGATCCCAGTTTTTCCTCTTAGACCCTATTCTGGAATGAAAATTTGGATCGACATAGTAAATGTGCCTATGAAGTACAGTTGAAAATAGTTCATTTTCAGTTAGCATGAGTTAACTTGTTCAAGATCATTTTTACTACTTGTTTCCACCTACATGTCTTATGTATCAGTTTGGCTCCACTGGACTCAAAGGCAAGAAACGGAGGTGAATCTTAATGTCATATAACGCTACACATATTAAGGAAATAATGGTTTTTACTGCTTAGTATAATGAATCAGAGCATCCTATGAAACCCTCAAACACTTTGGTTCTTTGATATATTTTGAATCAAAAGAAGACTGAAAGTCATTTTAGAGCATGTAGCTCAAAACTGCTGAACTGATTAGTTTGAAAATGTACAATAAATCATTTTACTTCATCATTCAGTCAAGAGTGAATCTGCAAGATTACTTGTGTATCTTTGAAGTACATACACTGAGAATTATGACAAAGTTAAAGATTCTAGAAATTCTAACAGATCTTAAACTTTAGAAGCAATAACAACAGTTGTTCAACTATAGCAGCTTAAAAAAAAAAAAAAACCCACAAAAATAAAGATAAGAGAAATTATGATTCTCACCTCTTTCCAAAAGGCATGTCTGTTACAATAACATCCACAGATCCGGTCCTCAAAGGGAGATTGCAAATATCCCACTGGATGGTATCAAGAGATACACCCCAAGAAGTACTACTGCAAGTGCAAAGGTATTCATTTCAAGTGTGAGCTATTATTTCAAATGGTTTTTTCCAACTCAAATGCCCTTGGCATCATAATGTAATAGGAAAATATGAAAAACCAAATAAAGCACATTTCTGAAAAATAGATTTCCTAATACAAAGAGTTGTGACCATCCCTCTTACTTTTCCTACCTTTCTTGATTCTGATTTTTCTTTAGTAGAGAGCAGATGTTACTTGCTATTCTCTTCATAGCCTGTGGGTTGTTATCACCAGCAATATGGAAACAGTTAGGCCACTCAGTAGCTCCCTGAAAACAAAAGAAGTCCGTTAAACTTGAATTGGTAGATTAAGAAAAAAGTTTGTAAAGCTACCTGCACATCAGAAAACAATGCAAAGCAATTACATATAAACTTCAACAGCTTAAAACTTCCTATTGTATATTTATTTCAGAGATCAGAGCTCTTCTGGGGGCTGACAAGACTCTGACATTTAGCTACTTCCTGCTATGTCTTGCATGAAGAAGGTGCAACCATTTAGGAAAAGTATATTTGTAATTAAATTGAAATATCTTTCTTTGATATTTGGCTATTGGAACTGTAGAATACTAGTGAAAAAGTCTGCATGTAATCTACTGCTGTGAAGTATGCAGGATTTGGTGAGACTTGCTTTTAGGGGAGGCTACAGCCTAGCTAGGCTTTCTTTTAAGCTAAAAACCCAAAAATTAAAAACAAAGGAACAATTACCTCTATTGGTATCGCACCTGTTCCACACATTGGATCAACTATTATGTCACTTGGCTGAACATCACAGAGTCTAAACAGAGAAGGAAGAAATATTCATGAAAAGTCTTAACAGCAGTTTCTACAGAGAAGTTAAACTAAACTACTATTTAAATTATTCAAATTCTACCATTCCTACAAGAGCAGACTTTGTTTACAAATGGTTGCTAATGTTCAGGTTTTATACACAGTGGGCATGTGCCCCTATGGTGCCACTGTTTCTGTGCCATCATTTAAAGGAAGTACTAAATGACAGCACAGTAACAGCTGTTACTGCACTATGCCACCAGCACAGTTATTTTTAGTTGCTACTTCACCATAGCAACACACAATAGCAAGGGAGTGCATCACTATGGTGACATAGAATCGGCTTTGCTACAACGACATACCATTTCGTGTAGAAGCACCCACTGATGGAGAAATATTAAAATATTTTGATGGATGGCATAAAAATGTTTGAAAATTGTTATGGTTAATGCAAAACATATACTTGTCTGGCCTTATGGTTAAGAAACCATCAAACCCATCATTGTGACTATTAGTAACTACAAAATATTTGTGATATTTGAGCTTATTATTTAAAGTTAATAAAAACGGCTAATCGGGAAAAAATGACCAAGAAAACAACCCCAACCACACCCCCCCCCCAACAAGAAGTATGTGCGTGTATCAGGGCTAACTGGATTTAGTTTCCAGAATATTACATGGGAATTTAGAAATAAACTATAACTACCTGTACTGACCTGAGCATCCCATAGGCAAGAGTAGATCGAAGAGTTGTGGGTCCAAAATGTGTAATATTTCTTCTGTGAAGACTCTCTTCAGTTAATGCAATACCCACAATGACTTCATTATTATGAATGTTCAGGAGAACCTGGAATGAATTTTGAACAACTGAATGCATTCATGAAGCCCTACATGTTCTTAGGAAAAAAAGTTTTGCAGTAAATAACATTTCAGGAACTGAGTCTAATTTTTTCCTCAGACATGGTATGTTTTCTACACCCCTATTTTCCAAAGTGTCCTAAACATTAAGCTACACATTCTCTCTCTGCTGTCCTAAGCTTATAGATAGGAAAAGGAAACAGGGTAAATCATCATAGTCCTAGGACATCAGACTGGCAATAAATACCACTAGTTCTGGTTCTCTGAACTACAGAGAAAACTACAGACAGCACTGAAAACTGTCCTTAACAATTCTGAGCTGGACACCAAGAGATTCACGAGACAAATTCACTGTATCTGTCAGCTTTTCCTCCATACAAAAGCCTGCTGGATCTCCTTTACTAATCTTCACCCTCCCCATAAATGAGAAACTTTATATTAAAAATAACTGCTCACTGCCTTCTATTCTGGTCAAGTATGCATGAACATGCCATACCAGTAACTGAAAAGCAGGTCTGTGATTGAACAATATCATACAGCTATAAAACACATTGGATTAAACCAAGATGCATTAATGCCACAACATACAGCAGCACCTCCATTTAAGCTAAGCAAGTAACTACACGTAAGTGGGTATTTCTGAAGTCTGGTGTGTAATACCTCCACATCAAAGTTGGTCATGTCAGCCTTCCACTGGAAATGTTCTTGCACTGCTCCGCCAAAGTCTCTTGCTGCATCATTTGATGTAAAATTATGTTTGTCACCAGCTCTATTGCATGTAACGCGGAACTTCAGCACTGGGGCTTCATTTTCAGATTCCTTGCAGTCACCAGCTCCATTTTCACTTCCAGCAGTTGTGAGAAATTCATCTTTAGCACCAGATTGTTCACCGTTATCTACCGAGATAATAGCCTGGGTCTCCTGTCTGCCAGTAGATTCCAAACCTAAAGCATTTTGTGCCTGATCATCTGACTCCTTATCAGCATCTTTTGTATCTGTTTTCTCCTCCCCTTCTCCATCACTCAAGTTTTCTTTGCTTGCACTACCCTGTGGGTTCTGTTTTTTACGTTTTGTCTTTTTCTTCTTTAGGTTGGTGTTTAGCTTCCATACTTTCAAAGGGTCTGTCCAAGGCAGATGTTTAACCAGGTCTTCCAAATCCTTTAGAGACTCTTCCTTTAAAAGATTCAAAAAAGTCATTCTGTTTGGCATTCTTTTAATGGTAAGCCTTCCCGTTTCTAAAATCACCTCACCAACCAGATATAGTTTTTGTTTAAACCTAGAATGGAACTGTAGTCTAAGGCCACATCCACGTGAGCAGGGGCGTGCATTTGCAGCAGCACAAATGGTAACGGCACAAAGTTGTTCCACTACTCCATGTGCTGCAGCAGGGGCTGGCTAGGGTACTGGCTGCCTCTGCCAGGGGTTAGCCAGTAAGCATCCACCTATACTGAGGCACCCTGTACCCCAGCCAGCTGGGGAGTAGCACATGGAGATGAGGGAGCAGGCAGTCCTGGACTATTTGCTCCCCTGCCTGGAGGCATGCTGTGCCCCAATGAGCAAGGAGTGGCTGGCTGGGGTGCAGGGTGTCTCGGGGCAGGGGCTCCCCAGTGCACTGAGACGGAAGCAGGCAGCCCACTCCCCAGGTGGCGGGGGCACAGGGTGCTTCAGCGTGGGGGATGCCTGTTACCCCTGCATCACATGGAGCAGTGGGACAGTGTGTACCATTGCAAAACACACAAGCAGGGCTGTGCGCTGCAGCTCTCCCATCTCTGCGTTTCTCCTGGCACATAGATAGAAACTTTGGCATGCTTTGTGCTGCTTTTTTTTCCAGGGATTTTTTTTTTTTTTTGCTACCTGGAAATCCTGATAGTAAATTTTGCCCCAGCACTAATAATTAGCAGGCACCATGCACAGCATAATATGCAACGTGTGGTTTGCGGTGCCACAAACTGCACATGTCTGGATCTGGCCTAAGAGTCCCAGGAGTACCAGAATACTTAATAATTAATCTTGGTAGATTTTATGGTTCACGTTAATTTAAAAGACTAAGGACATAGTATATTCTGGTCACCTCCATACAAGCTGCAGCATCCCATTTTCTCCACATCTGGATATTCCTAAGCAACATGTGCAACTGGTATGTTCTACACTGCATTGTTGCACATATGTGCTACACTGTATGTTGTCCTTTGATTTGAACAAATGTTTAAGAGAAATCTGGCAAGTGGGGGGAGGGGGGGAGAATAAAAAATAATTCTGCCCAGAAGACTTCTAAGTCTAATTTTACATTAAAACAAAACAAAAAATAAACTCCACACATAATCTTTCAGGAATTCTGTTCTCAGTAATAATTAAAAAAATAAAATAAAAAAAATCACACCTGACTGAAAATCCAGGTACAAAGTTAGCTCACCTTGGTTTCTTTAAACTGGTAATCTGTAAACTCTTTCACAACAACAAATAAGTTATCCACCGATCTTAACTGATGAACCTAAAAAAAATGGAAACAAAAGTGGCATGTTCCTGGTATTTGTAAATACCTGTAATTAAAATTTCATTCAGTTACATTTCAAATTAAGATAGCTGGATACCTATACCTCACTGAATTCTGAATTCTTTAATAGTACAGAGATAAGCTTCTGGTTTCTTTTTCACACCTTTTTGTGTGTACACACCTAGCTTCTCTTTAGCACGTGTGGTCACCAAGACTGAAGTAGAACAAGGAGAGTAATTCCTTTTCTTAAAGTTCTTTTGCTTTTGACTTCATCTAGTGTTATAAACCCCCCGCCCCCCCAAAAAAAACCAAACCCAAACCCAAACCAACCTGAACTCAGCTCTTGAATAGTGGCAGAGACAAATTGTTCAAAACATATTTATACATAAAATTGTATGTAAATGTGCATATAAAACATAAATTGTTATTTATAACAAGAATAATTTGCCAATAATTGGGAGGCTTACAGTTATTTGCAATTTTCTACAGCCTTTTGTTTTTAGGTAAAAAGGTCAAGTGAAGACAAAGAATCAGGATAGTTTTGTGGGTTTTTTTTTTTTTTTAAAAGAGATGCTTAGAAGTTGTATAGCTTGCTATTTAAGAGCCAGCCTGTTCAAACCTAGAGACCTCTGCATGTCATGAAATGCTGGACATTTTTCCTTAGGTCTGTGCTGCATGTTGTACCAGCTTTTACTGCTCAGACCTGACGAAGAATGTCCTGCATTGGAAAGCTGGTCTAACTCTCTCCCAACTGTGCAGCTGGTCCAATAAAAGATCTTATCCTAAGTCTTGCCTCTCCCAGCATTGTGACATATGCAAGTCTCTGGGTCTGAACAGGCTGCCTCTTGCAGCTTGCCAGGAAATGCAGCCATAAGAACATGAGAATTGGCATTTCCCGGGTCAGACTGGGTCCATCTCACCCAGTCTCCTGTGTCACACAGTCCAGCGTGCTCTGCTCCGTGTTGGCCCTTGGCACACTGGTTTTAAACCTCTGTCTATTGTTTCCATCCCTATTATGTCTTTAGCTGTCCCAGGCAATCAGTTGTTGCCTATCCAGTGGCCTCCCTTTCTAAGCCAGGTGTACAGCATTTTTGTGGCGGGCCTTGGCCAGGGTCAAGAAACAGACCTGTGTCCCCCCACTTGGTGCACTCGTTCTGAACGTACCACCCTCACCTTTATGCTTATTTATCCCAAGGAATCAACTGCTATGTCCTCAGTGGTCTCTTCCTTAAGGAAGGCTTATACTTCAGGGTCTATCTAAACCATGGTGGAAGCTTGCAGCGCAGCAGTGTCTTTAATCTCACGCTCGCCCCACACCCACCCAGGGGCTGAATGGTGAGGCAAAAACCTCCCTCACCATCAATTGTCCCTCGGCCACTCCGTGGCAGCGAGGGAGGAGCATGGTGATACGAGTGACATTGAAGTCCCGCTGCACTGTGAGCCTCCACCAAGGTTCAGTTAGGTCCCTACTTGGTGGGTGTAGGCCTAGGACAGGGCCGGGCGAAATGGTGGATCCAGCCGGATTCGGCCCCGGCCGGTTTCCATGGAGACCCTGAGAGCAGCGCGGGGCCGGGGTTTCCATGGAGACCGGCCCCAGCCGCAGTGGCGGGCGCGGAGATGCTCACGGGCGGGGATCTCGCGGCGGCGACAGCGCGGGCTGAGGCAGAGCCGCGACCCGCCGCCTGATGGCTCTGCCCCTCCCTCCTCCCCGTGCACCTTCGCCAGGGCCTCGGCGGCGACGGTGAAGTAGATCTTGCCGCGGTCGCGGCGCACGCTGCACCGCGAGCCCAGCTTCTCCTCCACCTCGGCGGCCGCCGTCAGCTCGAAGCCCGTGGGGACGGTGGCACCGATGGTAACCTCGGCCGCAACCGCGGCCTCCTCCGACTCGCACATGGCAACGGCTGTCGCCGGACCTCGTTTCCGGGAAGCAACCGCCGACTCGGACGCCTTTGCTTCCACTTCCGGTTCCGGCGAAAGCACTTCCGGGTGCCAAGGTGGGGCAACCGCGCAGGGCCTGGAGCAGGCCGCGACCACTGCGGGTTGTGCCACAGCGCTCTCTAGTGGACCCCCTCCCCCCCCTCCCCCCCGCTACAGAGCCCGTGGGAGGGGTCAGAGGGCAGGAGGGCGCGACACTGCCCCGGCGCAGTGGCAGCCCGCGGGGTAACCGCTCCCCTCGTGGGAAGGTTTTCCAACGCTTTGTTTTTCCGTGGGAAATTTCCCAGTTCTAAAACTTCATTGAACTTTCATAAAATCCGTTAGTAACACTGAATGGATGCCGATACCGTATTAGGCAAACTTGGCAGTTCCAAAGTTGTAATTAATGTTTTTCAGGTGATTGTCCCTAGGAAGTGTGCGGGAGAGTGCATATATGTTTTATTGATGTGTAAACAGGAGGGTAAATACACTCACATAACAATCCACACCAAAAATCAAATTATGAATTCGTCCAATTGGCTGTGCCGGTCAGAGCAAAACCAAAGCGCGGCATATTGTGCTCAGCTTTTCCGGTGTGCTCAAATTAGCATCTCAACAGTTTTCAGTGCCTTTGTTTTTTTTCTTAGATTTAAACAAACCATGTAAAGGAAGTATGTGCTATTGTGTATTGTCTTTACATTTTTACAAGTATTCCTATGAAAATAATTTCCACATAAAGCTTTGAATTTGTTTCAATATAACATTTAACCCTCATTAAGTGTGTTGTATTTAATTTTTTTTCCTAAACAAATATTTCAGTTCAGATATTTGTGGCTATTGGAACATAAAATTTACATGGGAGTATTTTTTAGTTTTATTTACTAAATAGAAGTCAAAGATGCTAAATCAGATCGCGCTCTATTTAGGGCTTTGGAAAATTTTCCAATTCAAAATTTGTGCGAAAACCCACGTCTCTGGGAATAAGGACTGGAGTAAGAATAGGAACAATGTGACTGAGAATGGGAATAATGTGAGTGGGACGTTGCAAAGCAGGGGGGGTGGCCCACGACACGTGTGTATGGGTGGCCCTGTATGTGGGGCAGGGAGCAACAAGCAGAGCAGCAGACTGCAGGGAACCCCCAGCCTGAAGCAGAAAGTAGAGCAGCAGATCATGCAGGGAGCATAGAGCTTGAAGCAGAAAAAGCAGCAGGCTGGGCAGGCAGCACCGAGTATGGAGCAGAAAGCAGAGCAGGCAGGGAGCACAAAGCCTGAAGCAGAAAGCAGAGCAGCAGGCTGGGCAGGGAGCACTGAGCCTGAAGCTGAAAGCAGAGCACAGCAGGCAGGGGAAGGGGGTGGGCATGGCACTGGGGAAGGTGTGAGGCTCATGCTGGCTTGCCTACCAAAATGTTTGGCCCCACTGCTCCAAAGGCTTGAGCCCCGCCCGCAGCATCCTTCAGAGGATTCATTCTCCTGTAACCCAGCATCTCTACTGGGAGTAGCAATATCCATTTCTTGTGTGTCATTTCTGGATGCAGGAATAAAAGTGCTGTGTTAGTGCATGAGAATAAGCCAGGCCTTGAAGGCATGCTAATAGTCAAGGCTGACCAGGGTTGGATGGCTTCGGTGGCTATCATATTAGCTTATCCATATTATTAAGGGAAGAAGAACCTTCAGTCATTTTTGGTGAGGTGTTCCATCCTGCCATCAGACAAACAGGTTAAATGCCACCTCAGTGGCAGTGGCAGCCACCATTAGTTATCAGGCAGGGAGATTATTATCCTGCCCAAGAGTCATTGGAGAGTTGGGCTGGCATTTATCACTTCAGTTACAAAACAGTTCAGAGATGGATGAGAGGGGTAAGTGTTTCTTTTAATACTGAGCATTACAGTTTTCATGCTTGCTTTTTACCAAGACAGCCTACTGTTTGGCTGAGCATTTGTCAGATAGATAGAACTAGATTTTCTGACAGAGTATTTTTGGCAGGCTGATTTGTCCAGTCAGTTTATAGGGGATTGGGATCTTTGTTACACATTAAACACAATTGACTTAAAATAAAGTCTTAAAAAACTAACTTGTTTAAAGTAATCCAGATCCTCCTAATGATACTAAGAAACCACTCAGGCCTGATGAGTTTTGCTTATGTCCTCAGGATGAAACCAGGTGTGAAGTTAGGAAGGAATTTTCCTCCAGGAAAATCAGTAAGGACTATGGAGGGTTTTACTGCCTCCTATGGGCGCATCCCCACAGGTATGCATGTGCAGTTTGCGGCACCCGAAACCACAAATGGCACACATACAAGAATTCGCTGCACTGATAATTTGCAGTGCAGCAATTTTTTAACGCTGGGAGATCCTGGTGTAAAAAAAAAAAAGCTGCTAAAAAAAAGCACAGCATCCATGGCAGCAGCATGTGCCGTCAGAATCCAGAGCCTAGCTGGGCAGAGCCACACTCTGGCTGCTGGCCAGGCTCCAAGTGGCTGGATCACTGACACTGCTGCCCCGGGAGGCTCCCAGTTAAGACAGCACAGTTGCTGGCCTCAGCCTCCCCTACTCCACTCAGGGTAACCTGCTGTGCACCAGAGCATGCATGGCATGGGCATTCCCGGGGACAAGTGACAGTGGCACAAGGTGTGCCAGTCTGTCCCTGGGGCAACAAATGTCCACATTCTTCTGGACACCCCAGAAATAGCAACAGAAAATTAGCGCGCATAGCCCAGTGTGACCAGCATCACAGAAACAAACCAACGTGCATAGTTCCATATCCAGGGCTGAGCTGGCAATACTGAAGCCAACAACAAAAAACAACAAGAAAAACAGTGTTATGGTATTGTGAGCCACATTTCCAGTGGATTGTTACAAAAATGAGATTACACATCACTTGAAAATTGAATGTGATTTTTAACATGATGAAGAATACTCTCAGCATCATTTGAAATCAGATGTGGCATGCAGGGTTGGAATGTCCTCGGAGTTCTTGTCCAGTGTTACGTGGCATATGTTACAGCCAGATCAATTTCCAAGAGGATATGCAATAATTTTATTACCACTCTACAGCTGATTTGGATGATAAGATGTAATTTGATGAATGTTTTCTCAGTTCTGCTTGTTGTGTTGCCTTTCTCTTCAATCATGTTCCAATTCACATTTTTCAGGTGAGCAGATTATCGCTAGCAGTAGCATAATGACAGTACTAATGCCGTAAGTGACCACATCTTGACAAGATTTATAGCAATGAATCAGCCTTACTGATTCAAGGAAGACCTACTGATTTGGGGAGCGAACATAGTGGGTGAAATGTGGGTGCCATTATATGTGAACAGGAGTTTTGCATGTGTTGTGGATGCTGCCTGCATTGAAGTAACTCATGGTGGTGCAGGAAGAGGCAGTTTTTGTGCCTTTGTCCTCAAACAGGCTTTTTAAATGGTGGTATCCCAGGACAGAATGGCCAGGTAGAGGGAAAAAGAAGCTTGATCATATGTAAAAGCAAAAACAAAAACCCTTGCATTCATGGAATCCCTTTAGATCTACTAGATCACATATATCCTGGGCATAAATTCAACAGTGGTTACTGGTTTTGAGAAAAAACTTAAGACAATTTGGATCCGATTGTTCAGAAGCTCTGATGGAGGCAGCACTGACTGATGTCAAGATAGTTGGATTCAAAGCTAAGTTCCAGTCACTATTTATTATGGACTGGTTTGTGACCCTGGGCAAGAGGGTTGATACCTTTTCTAGAATGAAATTATATCATCTAGCATAAGTAGGCACATTCAAAGCTTGTTAATAAGAACGTGCCTACTAGATGATATAATTTCATTCTAGAAGAGGCATCAACCTGCTTGCCCAGGGTCACAAACTAGTTCATAATAGATGGTGAATGGAAGCAGTTTTATCTAAGACAAGGTTATTCCATGACTGACTCCAGCAAAGTTTCTGCTTTTTCTCTCTGAAATGAAAGATCCAGAATGAAAGGGGTCATGACTCAAATGGGCTCACAGCATGTGATGAGTGGGCTCGCAAGACCCACAGACAGCTCTTGTGCTTGGGTGCAGACCAGAAGTGGGATTATCAGGGGTAAAGATTTGCAACTGTTGCCCTGAAACATTATGTGCTGGTAGGAAACTAGCTGGGGCCACAACTGTTACAGCAGTTTCTGTCCCAGAATAGAATTGGTGATGCATCTGGGTTTATTCCACTTTGATTTGTGGGGTATCAAACGCAACTATAACTTTGGCATAAGAAGTTCCTTCTTCTGTCTAAACCGTCTGCATATGAGATCCAGCTGGATTCACCATTTTAAAAAATAAAATCTGTTAGTATTTTATAGAAATGTGGAGCCAATGAAAGGAGGTGCCTTCACTAAAATATTTAGTTTTGTACTTTTGACTAGGGTGTGGCTCTTTCTTGTTTACAGACCTTAATGCTTAAATAAGCCTGCTAGGTATAGGTTGTTTTCAGGCATATATTCTACTTCTGTTTCAGCACCTATCAGTATATAGATCCTAGAGGGAGTCACCCTCGAGACCTGCTTCCTCAGGGAAATAAGCTGGTTAGATGCCTGTGCAGCTGACAGAGGCAAGCAAGTGGAACTGTGCCGTGCACGTAAACAGCAATCCACCTCTGCTTTGATCTTCAAGGCCAGCAGGCATCAAACTGAAGAGCACTTTATATTTCAGATATGTCACGCAGTGTAGTACGGAAGGAGCTTTTCTATTAAAAAGTTACTCACAAGTGCAGCCCCACTACAGTCAAAGGGTCTGATTTTCCATTGAAATGGATGACACCACTGGAAGTGGTTCTGGAAAGGGAGTGGGATTTGGTATCATTATGGAAAACAAGTCATATAGTTCAATGTGATGCTTTAGGTTGTAAGTGTTAAATATTGCTAAATAAATAGTTTTTCCCCATATATTTATTTCTGAGAGTGAAGCTAATCGGTCCAGTAGAGGGCAGTCATACACGTGAATGTGTTAGTAAAAACTTATTGGTAGAATGATGCATTGTTCTCTGGCAAGTATAAGTTTAAATTCTTTCTCACTTATGCAACATAATTAGCTTCAGTGGAGTGCAGAATTAAGACTGAAAGATCTCTTTGGTTATGTAGTCTGTCTCCTGTAGTGTATAGCATAGAAGTATGCCGGAAAACCTAAATACACAGAGCACTTAAATTAATGCATCTTGTTTATGACCTACATTAGATTTTAGTACCTGGGTGTTGGCTGACATATATATAAGATTGCTTCTGACACTCCTATCTTATGCCAGTAAGTTGAGGCATTTCAAAATAGCCTCCAAGAATCATAGTCTTCACCGATAAAGCTGCACAAGTCTATGGTTTCCTTATTAGGGGTCCATGCGATAGTTTGACTGCTGATCTTATCGGAATTGAAATATTGCGATGCATGCACAAGTTGAACAGAAACCTAGTCTTTGTGATCTCCAGCCCAGCTGTTTACCTGAGGGGGTTCTTACTTCTGTCCAGCACTAGGTTAGTTAAACAGGCATAAGAGAAACGGAAGTTAAGGTTGCAAGCCATATTTGTAGGATTTGCCTATGAACAATTCCTGTTGGCGAGACAGAAACTTTCATTCCCATTCTTACACCTATAAGAAATGCATTTGCTTGTACATAGTAATAATAACTAAGTAAAACGTAAAGGAAACTAAAGAGATTTAATTATGCAGGTTTCTGCTCGCTTAGTGTAAAAATATTCATTTTTATGTTTACGTCCCCTTTACTCTTTGGAAGGGACGTTACCAGGACTCAGAGCACAAAATTGTTCATCAGGACTCCCCCTTGGTGTAGCCTGGTAACATACCTTATATGTCTCTGAGCAGCTTCTAGCAAGATGGGGATTAGAGGCTCTGGAGTCTGGACAATACTGGGAATATAAATATTAAATAATAATTGCAAAAGTTGCAAGTCAGTCCCCATCTGTGCAATGGGCTTAATACCAGCTTTGCACAAAGTGTGAACCTTATTCGTGTCTGTAAAGGGCTTTGATGGAAGGCACCATACAAAAACAAACTTGTTACATGAGGCCAGCTGAACAGTTTTTTTCACTGTCGAGTACATAAGCTTGCCAGTTAATCCTATATGGTGTACACAATGTGATTAGTGCAGAAATATATTGGCTTCTATTCCAAATGGCCATTTTAACTGAGTTTCCTCTCTTCTTATAGGCAGTCCTGAATTCTTTTAATCTGCTGGCTCTCACCTTTGTCATGCTTCCAACACTGAGATTTAAACTCCAAAAGACTTCCAGCCTCTAAAAGGCAAGGCATATTTTTACGAGAATAATGTTCAGGAGATACTGGCCACCTCAGCTATTTTTCCACATTCAAGGTTAGGTCAGAATGAGAAAGCACACACATTTTCCTCCTCTCTCCCAGCCTTTACCTTTTCCTAGGCTAGATCTATAGTGGAAGCGAAACACAACTAGTTCCTGCAAGCTTATTCTTCAGCATATTCTCTGCTCCTCTGCATTGGCAGCAGCACTGTTTATTTTCATTTTCCCCGTGTACATGCTGATACTGCTGTGACATTTTAATAACAAACATGACGCCTGAAGCACTGCAATTGCCAGTAGGTATCATTTTGCTTTTACACAGAAGTATACGTGTGTTAGGGTGGGTGGGGGTGGTTTTGTTCCATCAATGTATTTTTAACGTTGCTATGCAAATTGAGGGAGCGGGGAGATCACAAACCATGGAAACTGGGTCATAAACACATTGGAGACATTTTCAAAGAGGATTGATTAAATAGAACTCAAAAGTAAGAGGAAATTGCAACTAGAAACTCTTAGGCAGACACTAAGATCTGTTAAACTGGATGGGACTGAGCATGACTCAGTCCATGTCTATGCTGCCATGGTCTTGGCATGCCTCCACCAGTTTTAATCTAGCTAGCTCAGGTAGCAGAGCACTGAGGTTTGTTTTAACTGGGCTGGAAAAGCCCACGCAGGACACTTGGAACCAGATCCTCATCTACCTATTAGAAATCTTCCTCAAGTTAGGTACTTGCTTAAGTCCTGAAGAACTGTGGCAAAAGGCGGGATTGTCCTCTTGACTTGTGGCTTTTTTTCTTAGCACTAAGATGATGATGGCACACAGCAGAACTAGGCACATTAGCATTTTTTCAGGGACTCAGCAGGTTGATATAAGATCATCACCTGAGGTGCCGAAGTCCATTTAACACCTAATAGGTGGATCTGGCCCTGGGTGCAGACTGGTCACTAGCCCATGCTGGGGCCCAGGCTGCCATGTCTTCACTACATTGCTATCCAAGGTAAAACTGTGAGTGTCTCAGATGCTGCAAGTATATCTCCAACTGCAATGTAGCTCTAAGGTATGTATAGGAAGTAGTCTCTAAAGCAATCATCTTTACGTGGTAGGTACCATTTTGACCAGTGCAATGTAGACACACCTGAGCTACCCGTACACTAGCTAGCTCAGGTTCCAGTAGCACAGTCGTTGAAGCAGCCTGGGCCTCAACACAGGCTACCTAAATATTTAGCCTGCTGCTTGGGCTTCCTGCTGTAGTGCAGTGCAGTGACAACCCAAGAGACACTTTTCTGTACAGGCTGCTGTAATCCTGTTGCTGTGCTATCTTAAAAACCAGATAAATACGCAGCGCAGTGTTATGTAGGTGTCTGCCTGCTACTCGAATGAATTCCATATGCCTGGCCTATCAGCTCGGGCCTGACCTTTCCCAGTTGGCAAGATTAGAACTGGCAACCAGCCTGCTGTACTTCAGCATCTGAAATCCGTCCAAATCCCACTTAGGGAGTTATGTGCTGTTAACGGTTGAGCTCTGCAGCGTACGTGGAGATTCAGGCCTTTGTCTTAATAATTCTCCACGGTCATTTCTATCTTGCATGTGTCTGCACCTTGCAGCCCAGAGCACTTTGCACACAACGAGCCCAATTGTGCTCCCACTGAAATGGACAGCACTGACACAACAGTGAGTGGAAGGAGGGATTTTGGCCTAAGGATGCTGGAGCAAAGCCTGTGAAAAGTGCAGGAGGCGCTTGAACGCCTGTGCAGCCCAGGCAGATGCTCAGGGGAATTTTCTCTCTAAAAATGCAGATGCAGGAACTCAACTGGAAAACCCTTTGATGTGGGAAGTGGAGGCTCAACCCAACCAGGTTCTGGGTACCCTCAGCTACCATGTAGGATGCTGTTCTCGCTGAACTTTCCTGGGAGTTTTGCCGTTGCTTTCAATGGCAGCACGATCAGGCCCAATGGGGAAGGTGATTACTCAGCACTTTACAAGCCTGGGACCAGGAATAAGTGCATTGACCACGCTAAGATGCAGAACAGACCTTTATGGGCATGAAATATTTACAATCTTTGGTGCTTTGGCCAGAAAGGGCATGATTTTACAGCCCTGACTTAGGGCCCCTCCACATGTGTGAGGCACTACTCAGTTTGATTTTTCTGTACCCTGTGACTTACACGGCCATGGAGAGACTGGGACTGGTGCTCAGTGGGGGTGAGGAATCCTGGAGCGGGCCGTGTGGGAAGCTGTGGGCTATACGCAAAGTTTCTGGGGCCACGTGCAGTCGGATTATAGAAAGGCATCTTCATCTCGGAAAGGGCGGGCTTGGGTGTGTGAAAGAGCGAGCTAGATTGTTGCCTGGTCTGAACGGTCATTGCCCGAGAGAGTGATGTGTGAGTTGTGTGTGTAGCAGGTTCCCTTTTTGGAGCTTGGGTTGAGTCCCAGGCTCGAGGGTCTGCTGTTTGATTCGTGGAGCCCACCCACCAATCGGGAGGCAGCACAAGGGAAGCAATGCCCTACCCTTTTCCAAAGGAAAGGGGCGAGGAGCAGCTGGACCTGAATCGGAACTGCGCTAGCCAGGTGTGGAGAACTTGGGGGGTGGAGCCCCTGAAGAGTATAAAAGGGGAGCGTGCTCGGCCCGCCGGGGAGAGTCAATGAGAGAGGAGCTCCGGAGACAGCTGTCCTCGGGACCCTGCACGGGGATCAAGCTCTAGGAGCCGCTCGAGGCGGCTTGAACCTGTGAGCCCGGCGAGCAACTGGGCAGTCGGTGTGCAGATCGGCACATGGTGAGCTGGCCCTGGGAACAGCTTGCAGCTGCTCAGGCCCCATATGGTGTGCAGATTGGCACACAGAGATTTGGCCCTGGGAGCAGCTCGTGGCTGCTCGGGCCTCACCCGGTGCATGGGTTGGCGCACAGAGGACCCACTTGGGAGCAGCTCATGGCTGGTCAGGCTAGCCCTGGCCCTAGCCTGGCCCCATAGTGTGGCTCCGCCTTTAACTGTATAGCCACGGGTATTCTTTAAGGAAATGTATATGGTTTATGCGTTGTTCATGTGTTAATATGTATATTTGTATTGTAATTTGGTAGGTCTAGGAAATATTATTAACTTATTTGGGTTATATAAGTTGAGTCCCCATACATGTTTATCGTGTTGTAACCTTAACTGTCTTGTTCAATGTATTAATTATTATATATGTTGTATAGTTTATGTAAATTGTGGGATATTATATATAGTGTCATATGCTAAGCTTTATTGTAAATATTTCATGTTTTATCTTAAGTATTTATTACAGTAATAAATTGTATATAGTTAAGCACTTGGTCTTGGCCTGGCTCTGTAGAGAGGAGAGGGAACTGCTCTAGTATCCAGCCCCTCCATCAGCATCCTGCCTGACCCCCACCACTGTCATTGGAGGACAGGGCACACCCCATGGGTGTACCCAGCCTACATGTATATCAGAGGAAGTTCCAGTTGCAAGTGGTGTGGAGTGCAAACCAGGTGTTGGTTTGTGGGATCATTCTGGATGTGCGTCCATGCTATGCTTTCTGGTATGTGTGCTGTTGGTGGTTGAACCAGAGTGCATGAAAGTGTGTGGGTGTGGGTGGCTGTGAGCGAAAAAAGGCGCGACTGGAATAGAAAATGATCCATCTCCAAATTGAGCAGCCGATTCCATCCACCTGACGCAATGACGTGACCCACTACAGGAGAGAGGAGAGTCTGCTAGCGTTGGTCCCAGGTTTCCTATCTCTTCCTTGGTAGCACCAACTCGCAGTGTCCTAGGGAAATATCTCCTCAACTCTTTTCCCTCTCCGCCTTAAATGTTCTCTGTTCTGTATGTCTTGTGACAGTCTTGTAAATACATCTGTGTAAATAGTTAGTATAGATCAGTGAAGTTTACTGAAGTATTGTATGGAGTTTTCTATTTCTCTGAATAAACCATTGTTATTTGTTAATGCTAGTGTATAGAAGTTTTATTTAAAATAGGTAACTTCAGAATTTTCCATGTAGAATAGTCAGACATTGAGTTAATACACGCTGGGGATCTGGCTAAGTCCTGTAGCCCATCAAACCTCTTATTTGGCTGTGTAAAACCCCTGCCCCGCTCCACCCTTGGAGTTTTCCAGCTAATGCATGTGCAGGTAAAGGCATGATGGGATCCAACGTGCAATCCACACAATCCCCACATGTGCATGGCAGGATGCATGATTGTGGGATTGTGCATTAGGTCCTATTGCTGTATGTTGCTGGTTCAGGGAAAGCCCAATCCCAAGCTCCCCCTGCATGGGCAAGAAGCAAACTTCTGTGGCTGGGAACCTCCTGAGCTGGGTGCTGTCACGGTTGGGAGATAGTGGCAGTCACAATCCTGCAGCACTGGGGATTTCATTCACTACTGAGGCAGTTGTGCCCTTCTCTGAGTCCACAGCTGCAACTGAGTCCCCTCAGCCTTGGCTGGACATGATGCATTCCTGCGACTGGGAGACCCATCAGCTACATGTGCAAATTAAATCTTGATAGCAACCAGCTATAAAGTTAGTACACATTTTCCAGGTCTAACTTTATAGCTAGTTGGAGCGCTTTACGGCATGATAGGTACTTTGCATGTGTAGGTAGTCTCAAGGTACTTGCACCATTAACCAGTTAATTGCGTGGTATCTGTAACATGTCTAGGGGACCTTGTGGCAGAAAGCCACCTTGGTTTCTCCCCAAAATCTCTGCCCTGTGACTCTGTGATTAGATGGGCCAGCACGGAGGATTCACACCTCAGCCTGTCTCTTTAGGTAACCTGAGCTGGCTGCATTCCTGTGGGAGGGGGAAACCTGCTCCCTCTGCCTATGTGACTTGCATCAATTACCTGGGTGAGGGGTTTCTACCTGGGGAGCTGGAATCTGCCTGGTAACAGGTGAAGTATTTCAAATTGGTTGGCTGACAGCCAACTGGGGCTGACCTCCACTGGACCAGGTGAATGAGGTCAGAGGGGCTATATAGGTTGGGAGGGGGAGGAGGCTCTCTCTCTTCAGCCATGAGGTGAAGCAGCAGCAAAGCAGGGGAGACAGAGAAGCCTTACCATCGGGACCTAGCTCTCTCTCACCCCAAGACTCCAGAGGGGAAACTGGAGAACTCTGGAAGATGCTTGTGAGTAAGCTACTCGAGATCTGGTTAGACATCTAGCTGGCAGTAACACAGATGCGGGATCAAAAGGCTACCTCAGCCACACTGTTTGCTCTTTAGGATTGCTAAGATATTGCTCAATCCTGTACCCTAGTTTACCCTACCCCTTGTAATCAATAAAGTTCTCCTTTTTGACTGGTGTGGGAGACTTATTGAGGGGTGGGTCTAAATTATGCCTAAGAGACCCCTTAGGTCTGCGGACTAAGGGAGACTTTGCTTTTTGCCCCCTGAATTGGGGAAGTGCCCCAAGTGCCTGTACCGGCCTGTACCCATCAGACTATTAGGCCTGTGTTTCCCCGAGGACACAGGGCCGAGACAGTCCCTTCTCGGGGTGGTGGTGGCGATGTTACCCCCAGACTAGCGAGTGTGTTCTGGGAGAGGGGTCGGCCAAGCATAAGGCGCCCCTAGGGAGGCATTCGGAGTCTGGAAGGTGGTCGGGCGCAGGGAGGTGGGTGGCTCAACGCAGGAGCGCCCCCTACTGGCCCGCCACAGACCTCACAGGAAAACCTTTCACTGATTTCAAAGCCTTTCCACCCATCCAGAGGCAATGAATGGCCATTCATGTTTTTTCCAGCACATTAGGTCTGAGCCTGCCCTGGCTGAAATCAAAAGGAGGTCTCTCACTAACTTAAATAGGAGCAGGCCTATAGATGCTAGATATAAATTTGTGAGCTGGAACATGCAGAATTCACTGAAATGCTAACTCTGGATGGTCAACATACAGCATCAAGTCTACTATGTAATATACATGCTTCCTATACAGCACTGGTCTATAAATCACACATTCTTGTTCTCTTCAGGCAATATTGGAATGGCAAATCTTAAAAAAAGAAAAGAAAAAGCAAGCCACCTTGTGTCCCAAATGTTAATTAGGTGCTGATTTCAGATTGGTTTTCAAAGGAAAAGAGGAAAAGAACCTGAAACAGCCTGGCCAAAAATCCTTCCTCTCTCCACAGCTGAGCTTTTACTTTTGACACATCCTGTCATCATTTCACTAGTTCTCCAGTCAGAGATTTTTCCTAGCTAGACAGACCTGAATTGCTAAAGGAAAAACAAGCAGGAAAAAAAACCCCCTTTGTTGGCTTTGGAACAATGTGAAAAAGATGCAGTGTGTTATGACAAGGCGCACCATAACAAGCCAATTATTAGCCAAAAAAAGAAAAACAAAACCCCCTAAGCCCCCCCAACCTCCCTCCAAAACACTGGCTTGAGCAGTTGTTTTCAGTATGGATTGGAGCTGTTTGGTCCAAGTGACTGTGTATTTGCAAACCGTTGTGAATCAAACAGCTTGCATGAACAGCTTTCTCTCTGTGCCAATGGTGAGGGGGCTGGCACGGCTCAATATATTCTTGGAGCAACTTGACACTGTAGCGCCAACATTCCCGTATGCCAGTCAAACCACCTGAGCGTTGGCCAGCAATGGCAACCTGATGAGCCAAGATACTGAGATGGCTTCTTGTGTTGCGCTTCGTCCAGTGGTCAGTGTCCAGAGCTGGGAGCCCGGCCCTCCAAGTGCTAGTCGTGGTGTTGCTGGTGCCCAGCCTCGTGATCATTATTAAGTCACGTGGCCTCTCTGGACTTGTGCGTTCTCATGTGTGCCATGAGGCTAATGCGTTCTGCTCTCATTAAAAGCAGCTAATTTCTCCTCAGACAGCATCTTGCAATGTTGAATGAGAGGTGCTGGGTAAATATGAAATATTATCTTGAGACCAAGAGACCAGAAAAGGAATAATTTGGCATGATTGACAACTGTGCAGGCTTGATCAGATGAACAGGACTAGGAAACTGGCCAGCTCCCAGGCCGTTCTAGTCAGATGGAGGTGTAAACCGAAGCCTGGAGCCGCTCAAGCAGAGACAAATACTGAGCACCTTAAGGTGAGAACTTGTTTCCATGGCAACAAATTACTACTGGAGCTATTTCTTAAAAATAATGATGATGATCTTTCTGACTCGGCCATCCCCTGACAGACTTGCACACAAACGAGTCACTATTAAGCCTCTCCGGAAAGGTAACACGTATGGCAAGCAATGCAAGGTAGCGCACAGAGCACCCTTGGCAAGTCGTAGCCCCGTTAAGGAGAAAGCAGAACTCAAGTTCCTGTGGCAGAATTAGAAAGACTTATCGTAAACAATTCCCAGTGATCAGAGCATTCAGCAGTCATTTTTAGACAGCTTTTCAATGAAAAGCTAGTGATTATCATCAGCTATGGCGAAGTTCATTATAGGGGGAACTGCAGGTGGGCTCCAATTCAACATGATGTATAAGCATGTGTCTAGCTTTAAGTATGGGAAAGGTCCCATTAAAGTGATGAAAGGTATCCAAGGACTTCACTTAATAGGGGCCATAGTGATGTGAAGGGAACATCTCAGATTGTCTTAGTGAATTTCCGTAGAATTGATATTCTTTCTTTCTTTGCTGGAATCAATGGTCTCATTGTACAGGTGGGAGCAGAAAATCCCTTTTCAAGGTAGAAAGGAATGTGGATTAGGCTTTCAAAATAAGGGGAAGATACTGTTTTTCATATTAAATATGGTGAAAAATGACAAGTACTTAAATATTTGGATTTTTACATTTATTTCCTTTGGTCTTTTAGAAGTTGCCTGTAGTTCATGCCTCCAACTGATCATGTTTATTGGGCTTTATGAGCAAGCTCATTTACAAAAGGCAGATTTCAAAGGCAAATATATGAGGAAGCTAACGTTGGAGTTTGCACACTCCTGCATTTGGGGAAGTGAAACAGAAGCTTGTGTCACGAGAGCAGTGCCACCAAGCAATGTAGTTCAACTGCTGAATATTCACAAATAATCCCTTGATGTTTAAAGAAAAAATTCAAGGAAGCTGCAGCCTGCATTAAGCAGCGAAAAGGCAGCATTTGTCAAATTCATCGTGGATTCACTGAGGCCTAGTTAATTTTGCTACATGCACCAGCTTTGCTGAAGGGGTGATTGAAACTTGATTCAGCTGAGCTGGTGTGGACACTCTTACATATATATACACAGACCTGGCTTTTATTGTTTACGGCTAATGAGGAACAGGCTTCAACTGAAACCAGTGTTAATCTGTTCCCTATCTTGTACCCGACAGTGCCTGGACCAATACTGTTGCAACTTCTGAATACATGCAAGGCCAGGCTGGAGCATTTTGAAACGGACAAAATTCAAAGTTTCTTATTGTTTGGGAACAAACTGCTCGTTTGCAAGTGATTCCTGTTGCTATATATCCTGCAGGATCCTTGCAGTTCAATCCTCCCATTTCCTCCGGGGGCAGGAGTTGCCCAATGGAATTTCGATAACGTGGGTCCAGTCCTCGCGGTCATTTACAAACCTGTTTTTCAGGCAGACTAGAATAACTCGATCCCAGCAGTCTTCCTGCCCATGCGCAGGGGGGCTGGACCCAAGGACCTGTAAGGTCCCTGCCAGCCCCTGATGACTCTGAACCCGAGGCTGCTTGACGTGGGCTTGTGTGCGTCCTAAGTAGAGCGCGTCGGAGCAGACTCCACCTTCTAATTAGAGCGCTCCCGTGTCGCCTCGTCACCTCACTGTCACGTGCATTGATACTGATGGGAAACACCTTTCACCCCACTGGAGGATATTCTCCCGGATGAAATAGGCTGTGTATTTAAAACATTTTGCTCTGACTTGCTTTACAGAAAAACAGATGATTTGGAATGTTTTCCCCAGAGGGTTTGAAGCTCTGGTCCCTTGGGAAGGTCAGAGGGAATCTCTTGAAAGCAAATTTAGAGATGAATTCATGCTTGTAAACTGCAGAGTTAGGCCCTTGTCCTGCAGTGGCCCAGTGAAGTTCATTGCAGGGTTGGAGGCTTCTGTCTTCGGGCTGTGTTCAGGAGAAAGCAAGTGCAGTTTTGCTCAGAGTAACTCTGAGGTGCTATATGACTCTCGTATAATATTCAGCACTGCAGGGGGAACTCTGGGCCGGGGAGAGGATCCTCACAGTAGGTCTCCACTGCCAGGCCTGTGGGCATATCCTAGCCAAGGCTAATTTGAGATGGTTTTGAGAAGGGAATGCAATTGTTAAGGTGACCTGGCTATTGCCTCTCTACCTTCCATGTTCTTCTCTGTTGTGAACTGCCCCCTAGTTTATTTTCTTGATACTAAACCCTGGCTTTTACTCATATGAAAAGTACATCAACGTTTTCCAGCGAGCGCTGCCCCAGCTATTACAGAGCTTAGGTTGATTACAGTTGTTATGATCTTCGGTAAAAGAATGTGCCCTGATTAGCTCCAAGGAAATGGTGCAGGTGGGTATGATCTAACTGCGAGCATATTCCTCTCCGTTTCCCCTGCTGGGAGCGTGGATTCACCAGCTGTCACGCTGGCCCAGCCAGCACATGGCTGCAAAGCAAGCAGCCCCTATGGACTACTTGAATCCAAGCCTGGCTCTTACAAGGGACAAAAAGCAATCGGAAGTCAGGAGCATTCGGGAACTGGAGGCACCAGTGTCTTTAAAGCCTTCAGGGCTATCATGGGAAATTCAGGGAGTTGGCAGACCCGGAGAGAGTGATGTCTGTGTTAGGTCACCTGAACAAATCCTTGAGAACCATTCTTTGCGAGTGATACACGATTAAGTTTCAGGAGGTGCCGACACCAACAGAACGTGTGCTGAGCCCCTTAAGTATCACGGTACTTTCAGATGATTGCCAAAGAATAACAGGTGTTTGCGTGCAGCTAATAGTACAGGGGAGTGCCAGCTTTCGTTATATTTTCCTCTATCCTGTTATAAACACATTGGTTGCTCCATTACTGCCACATAAATTAGTGCAGATCCCCATTTACAGTAATGCAGCATAATAGCCAGACCAGCTGATGAGCTGTTTGGGTAGCTTCGGGCCTGGCGAGCAGTCATTTTCGCTGGTGGGCGCAGAGGCAGTCCCGCATTGTTCGTATGCTACCGAACACTGTGTCTGTCAGAGGAGCGTGTTCAACTCCCACAGCTGAACTGATCAAATTACAGAGCCTCACCAATGTCAGACAGGCTCTCCTGACATCCCCACAGGATAGAGTCTAATGTCACAGAATAGTTTTGCTCACATCCCTAGCATCTGTTGTCTCTCAAGACAAGAGCAGGGTTTTAATACTGCCTGGAGTCCAAAACGCCTACCAGTCTAAGTCACTGGAGCCTGGGAAGTATTCTTTGTTTCCCATCAGTAACTGCTGCCTTTACATTTTATTAGCATGCTTCTTGGGTTTAGCGTGCTTCTATCAAGCTTATTAGCGTGCTTTTATCAAGCTTCTTGAGTTTTGTTAATAAAGACCCCAAATTATCAGGAGGCATGGCAGGTGCGTCTGCATGGCACAGTGCCATGGGCTTGAACCCTCTTTGGCTAAGGAAGGTATTGAATCCTGGTCTCCAACTTTCAGAGCCAGTGCTCTCACTCTGGGCTAGTGTATAAAAGCAGTGTGCCAATGCCACGAGCTTTGTTTTTTGATCTCTGTATTGGCCACAGTATTTTGGAGGGAGCCCAGTCCTATGGGTTAAGGCAGGGTTGGGCAATTATTTTGGGCGGGGGCCCGCTTACTGACTTTTGGCAAGCTATCAAGGGCTACAGAACAGGCAGCCCAGGGCAGGTAAATATTAATTTTCAAAAATTTTTAGGGGCCCTGCAGGCCAGAGAGAATGGCCTGGCGGGCCACATCCGGCCCCCAGGACGCATTTTGCCCACCCCTGGGTTAAGGCACGCCCTAAGGATTGGACCGGCCCCCTCCAGAGTCCTATGGGGAGAAAGATGTCATTTGAGGTTCCCAATTAGGCTTAGATGCGAGTGTTCAGTCCTGCCAAGTTGGTGTCATTTCTGGGCATGTGCTGGAGCAGAACTCCAGGCGCTAAAGTAATTTTGCGGATGACAACCCACGTGCCTAGAGACATTAGGCCAAAGAGAGCGGGTGGAGCTTTCAAGGATCAAAACGCAGGGATCACGTGTCTAAATTCCACTTCTTTTGTGGATCTGGGCCCCCAGGCTTGAGCCTGATTCAGAATTGCATGGGAAGTCAGCGTAGAGCGCGGGGACTGATTTGATGCATTCACGGTAGCCTGTGTTGCTGAGGAGATGCATCACAATACTGTACCAGCTGGAGTGTCTTAAGAGCTGAAGGCTTCATATCTATTTATATTGCACTGCTACAGTCCAGCTGGGAGGCATGAACATCTGCCAAGGTAGAAAGGCATCTCCTAGCCAACAGGAGAAGATAGAAAGTGTTACTTGCCAATGCTCCTGGGTAAGAGCTTTGCATCAGTGAAGTGGCACTCAGCTGAGTCAGAGATGCTGTAAAAAGAGGAGAGCGGCCCCTAGCATGCTGGAGCAGCTCTCTCAAAAACTGAGCTGACATTCAGAAAAGGAGGTAAAAGGGGCAACACATTCAAACCTGAGTTGTCATTACTCAATAGTCCACTTACAACAGCAGTATATCTCCTCTACTTCATACAGTAGCAATCAGTGGCTACCTTTTTAACCTAAGGGATAGTCTCAGTCTGGAGATCATGACCTTGCTTTCTTCATGCCTAGATGGGAAGAGGTTTATTTTGTCACGTGGGGCCGCGGTAGGGAAAATGTTGAGAACCAGCGACCCAGCATGTTTCCAAATAGCTAGTAGATCTTAATTAAGTATTTCTCATGCACACATCCCCACCAGCCACCCACACAAAATAACACAAAGCTCGAGAAAATTAAAATAGCTTTTCAGATGAACAGGAATGTTCTGACTTGTGCTTGCCGGAGAATCAAAGCAGAGCAGTTTTTTGCATCTGAAAAATATTTCTTTGAGGCAAATTCTGAAAGCTCAGACCTTTTTGCCAAGCTTGCTTGTTCATGTTGCGTGATACAGTCATGAGTTACCCAGCAATGCCCCTGGCAATAGCACCAGCAGGAGTGGGGGGATGCCCTGGTGGTCAGAGGTCTCTCCTGGGAAATGGGACATGTGGGTTTGAGTTCCCCATGCTCAGGTCTCCCACCTCCTGGGAGAGTGCTCTAACCACAGAAAGTTGTCACCTGTGTCCAGGGGTAAGGTGGCTGTGGGACTGTGCTTTCTACTGAACTAAATAGTGCTCTGTGGGTGCCAGATCAGGAACTTAGGCAGACGTGAGGCAGAAGTTAAGCAAGTGATTTGGATCACTTCTGAGCATGGGCAGCACCTTGGTCTGTGTACGTAGGATCTTTTCAAGCCAAACTAAACACCTGTGTTGAATCTTGGTGGCGAGATCGTTTGGCAGCTACCAGAGAGGGATGACCTAGATTGCATGTTGTGACTTAAGTGCCAAATTTTTGCCCATTTCCCATTTATTTTCAACACCTCCAATAGTGATTTGAATCTGGTCCTGTGTGTCCGCAGTGAATCACTTCTTTGTGCCTTTACTACTCCAGCTGTGCAATGGGTGTGATGATCTGTGCCCAGCTCACCAGCATGTTGGGGATAATGCTCATGTTAGTGAAGTGTCTGGGAATTTCTACTTTTCTATGAAACTATGAAAAGTTGCTAAGTCAGGGCCTGAGAGATACTGAAAGAGCCATTGATTTCAGTAGAAACAATGGAGGGTTCAACAACCTCTTTGGATTGAACCTTGATCCGAAAGGTACGTTACTTACTAAAGGCAGAGTTCAGAGTTCAGCGCTAAACCTCTTCAGATCAATGGACTGGATTTTTTTTTTCACTTTTCAGTTTGTACCAAGTCAGAGACCCCAGAAGTCGATTCCAAGGCAGCATATACACATGCACATACACCTACAGTACTTTACACAATGGTAGATGCCAAAATCCTTTTTGCATGCACTTGTAGAAGAAAGGAAGGAAAAAAGAATAGTAGTTAATTTTTCTGTTTCCAATGAAGGTAAAAAGCTCGCTTTCCCTAGGTCCCAAGATATTTCATTAGTTGAGAAACATTTCCCAGAATTAAGGGCAGATGTTATGCAAGTAATGGCCTGATTTGAAATGTCACTTTCAAAATATGTCCCTCCCTTTTGTTAAATAAAACTTTAACCTACAAGTGAGGTGGTTTGTCTTTGTCAGTGTCTGGCATTTGCTTTACTGCATCTCACCTTTTGGTTTGGACAGCAAAAGAACTGAAAAATGTGATACAGTTTCTACATACATGGCTGTCTGAGCCAAAAACAAAGTCCCAGATATAGGTGTTGTGTTTCACTCCACAGGTGCTTGCATTTCAATGGTGGGTGAAGAAATCAGTAATACTTTGTCCTTCTATCATATCTTTCATCCAAAGATGTCCACACGTTCGAAGCATCCTCTAATATAGGAAAGAGGAAGGCACTAAGGCAGGGTAGATTTGCACTTTATACACTAACCAAAGTAGATCTATATCTCACAAAAGCTTGTTTTGTGTGTGTGTGTGTCTCCATGATAATTCAGATCATGACCTTCCCTTGGCATTTTAGTTTGCTATTTTAGTTTAGATGCAGGACCCCCATCTAACCCAGGAGGTGCACAGCCCCACCAGGGGAGATACCTTGTTGGACCTGGCCCTGGCCACGGGTGACGACCTGGTGGGGGGGCTGAGGGTGCTCGACCACCTGGGCGACAGTGATCATCGCCTGCTGGGATTCACCATCCAGCACGAGGTGGCAAAGGCCTGCAACAAGGCAGCAGCCCTAGATTTCAGGAGGGCAGCCTTCAATGAGCTAAGGAGAATAGTCGGGGAAGCACTGAGGTCCCAGGGGGGAGGGGAGCCAGGTGTCCAAGAAGAGTGGTCGCTCCTTAAGGAGATGATCCTCCAAGCCCAAAGGGAGGTAATCCCAACACGGATCGAAGGGAGCAGGAGGGCACAAAAGCCCCCATGGCTCACCAAAACCATCCGGGAATGTCTCCTAGCTAAAAGGGAGGCGCACACCCAATGGCAGGGAGGGGCCATCGGCAGGGAGGACTATACTGCGGTTGCTCGGGGATGCAGGGGGGCAGTCAGGAAGGCCAAGGCGGAGATGGGACTGGGCCTAGCCTCCCGGATCAAGGACAACAAGAAGTCCTTTTTTAAATACATGGGGGGAAAAAGAAGGTTCTGGGTTACGTGGGGCCCCTGCAGGCCACGCTAAGAAATCTGGTTGCCACACCAGACAACAAAGCCAATCTATTTAACAACTTCTTTGCCTCAATTTTCCTGAGCAGGGACCAGATCAGCCCCCACACCCGGCCCCCCTCAGGCCCCAGGGGAGGTGCACCCAGGCCAAGGGTTAGCGAGGATCTAGTCAGGGAACTTCTGGAAGGACTGGATGTATTTAAATCAGCTGGTCCGGACAAACTCCAGCCCCAAGTGCTGAGGGAATTAGCTGGGGTCCTTGCGGGACCCCTGGCACGGCTGTACGAGCACTCGTGGTACTCTGCTGTGGTGCCAGAGGGCTGGAAGAGGGCCAATGTGGTTCCCATCTTCAAAAAAGGGAGGAAGGAGGACCTGGGAAACTATAGGCCAGTTAGTCTTACCTCGATCCTGGGTAAGCTTTCTGAGAGAATTATCCGGCACATGTGCGCGAGGGGCCAGCAGCGGAGATTGTGCTTAGGGGCAACCAACACGGGTTCGTTAGTGGCAGGTCCTGTCAGACCAACCTGGTGGCCTTCTACGACCAGGTCACCAAATCATTAGATGCAGGAGTAGCAGTGGACATAGTCTTCCTGGACTTTCGGAAGGCTTCAACACTCTCTCACCCCGTTCTCATTAAGAAACTGGGGGACTGTGGTGTAGACACCCACACAGTCAGATGTGTCGCCAACTGGCTGGAGGGCCGCACCCAGAGAGTGGTGGTGGATGGGTTATTTTTGACCTGGAGGGATGTGGGCAGTGGGGTCCCCCAGGGCTCGGTCCTTGGGCCTGCACTGTTCAACATCTCATCAATGACTTGGATGAAGGGGTAATTAGCACCTGGTTCAAATTCCCAGAGGACACTTAGATGTGGGGGGACGTGGGCATGCTAGAAGGGAGGAATAGGCTATAATCAGACCTAGACAGGTTATAAGGGTGGGCGGATGAGAACAGGATGGGATTCAACACTGACAAGTGCAAGGTGCTGCACCTGGGGAGGAAGAGCCAGCACCATACCTACAGGCTGGGGAGCTCCCTTCTCGTCAGGGCAGAGGCAGGAAAGGATCTTGGAGTCATCATTGATGCCAAGATGAACATGGGCCGGCAGTGTGGGGATGTGGCCAGGAAGGCCAACCACACCTTGTCGTGCAGCCACAGATGCATCTTGAGCAGGTCCAAGGAGGTGATCCTCCCGCTCTATGCAGCACTGGTCAGGCCGCAGCTGGAGTAATGCATCCAGGTCTGGGTGCCGCACTTCAGGAGGGATGTGGACAGCATGGAGAGGGTCCAGAGGAGGCCACTCGTATGATCAGGGGACAACAGGGCAGGCCTTATGAGGAGAGGCTACGGGACCTGAACCTGTTCAGCCTCCAAAAGAGAAGGCTGAGGGGGGATCTAGTGGCCTGTTACAAACTAGTCAGAGGAGACCAGCAGGCATTGGGGGAGTCCCTGTTCCCCCGAGCACTGCCAGGAGTGACCAGGAATAGCGGTCACAAGCTGGCAGAGGGTAGATTCAGGCTAGACATCAGGAGGCGCTACTTGACTTTCAGGGCGGCTAGGATCTGGAACCAACTTCCAAGCGAAGTGGTGCTGGCTCCTACCCTGGGGGTCTTTAAGACAAGGCTAGACAGTCACCTTGCTGGGGTCGTTTGACCCCAGTACTCTTTCCTGCCATGGCAGGGGGTCAGACTTGATGATCTACTCAGGTCCCTTCTGACCCTACCAACTATGAAACTATAAATGATGCTTCCAGCCCATTGCACCACTTTCCCTGTCCTCCTCACCCTGTCAGAGACGATTTGAAGCAATAGTGGTAAACTTATCATTGGCACTTAAGAGCTAGCTGGCCTAAATTACCAGCTGCTGTCTGAGGGCTCTGTAAATGTAACTTGAATCACTTAGGAAGAAATGCCTTCTTCAGTTCTCGAGGTATTCCAGCCTGGTTCCCAATTTATGAAACCATGTTTGATGTTAGTTGTGGAGATGCTATACACTAAATCTGGAGCCCAGGTGAATGATGTTACAAGAGGCTTTATTTTTGTCTGGCGTGTTCTTGAAGGTCAGAGAAAATCTCAGTCATTACAGGTTTGACAATCCCCACCTCTCAGGTGAAATCATCACACAGAGTAACACTTTTCAAACATGACACTTAGAAAGTGAAAGACTGAAATAACAAGGGGAAGTCATGATCCAAATTATTGTGGAGCCAGAACACTTCCTTATAGATCTATCTCCTTCTGTGCAAAATGCTATATAATCAGCCAGGATCTATTTTATGTCCCATCCAAAAAATATCACTTCAAGCAGTCCAGCAGCCCCTCACACCACACTGTTGCATATATGTAGTGCTACATAAAAGGCACGGCACCATCTGCTAAATCATCAATGCTACACGTTCCACAGCTTGTGAGGTTCTCTGGTATCCTTTCGAATGGAAAGCACTTCATAAGTGTAAGCCATTTGTGTTCTGGATCACAGTTTGACTCCTTGCACATCTCTTTTGAGAGGCTGGCCTCCTCCAGCTCAGTGCAGAATGAAACCTTTTGTTTTTGAGTAGTCACAGAGATACAACACTTTCCAGCTGTCTGCCTTTTTCCTCCTGCCAATGTATCAGGCTACAGAGTGGACCTGGGTTATCTCTTGATTACAATGAAAAATAATTTGTTAGGTTTCCAAATTCACAAAGAGCAAAAATCATTTTCCACACCTGATTTGTGTTGCAGATATGAAGAACACTGCACATTTTGAATCAGGATGTGTATTTTCCTACTTTCTGCTTATTCAGCTGCAATTCTTTATATATACCAGTAGGCTATTTTCATCCCTGGTGTAATCAACTGAAGCCAATGAACTAACACCAGGGATGAACGTGGCCTCACAGATTATCAGTACAGCCTTCTGTACTAATCAACATCCTAAAGGACTTAACACGTAGCAGTTTTTTCCCCTCTGTTGACATCTCCCTCTCCTTTCCTAAACACTCTGCTTCTGGTGCACTATCTTAGATCAGAGATTGGATCATCTTACCATTGAAGCTGAGGGACAGCGGACCACCAGTGAAGTCCTGTTCCTGAGACTTAGACACGGGCAGGAAATGACTGCATTGTGTGCGGGGCTGTTACAAATGAGTAACCACAGAAAGCTGAGAGTGATTGGAAGTAAGTGAATTCCCAGGTGTTCCAGAGTTATATAGATTTGGGAAACCATCACTCCACTCAGCAAAGAAGAGGCACGGCTGAAAGGCTGGAGTCACAAACTGGTTGATGTCCATTCAGTCTGCAGTCATATGCAATGCTGAATGAGCCAAAGCTACTATATTTTTTAAGCCTCTAATGAGTTTGAATGACTAAAACCTTAAAGTATGTGGTCAGGGAAAGGGCTGCCTGCTGGGTTTACTTTGGCTAATAAAGCTCCCTATCACTTTCTTTTATTCTGGCAAATGATGCAGGTGTGGCCAGATGTGTGGATGGATGGTTTGAGGATAGGACACAAGCCTGGGTCTTGGGAAAAGTTGCTGTACAAGCTGCTGACCTTGGGAAGGTCATTTTCAAAAATGCCTTTTAGACACAGGCACCCAAGTCCAATGTTTACAGCCTTCTGGCATTCACAGACTCCCTGCCTCACCTGGTAAGCACCTACAATCCCTGGGTAGATAAGGCCTGTTACCAGTGCTTTCAAGCACACTGAGCTGCTGCAGATAGGCTGTCTCCTAAACTGGAAGCAGCATAGCCACTGGCACCACCAGCTGTGGATTTTAGAGCAGGGGCTTGGTGGGGAGGTTGGCACCTGGGCGACTGACTCTGGGAATGTGGAGAGACCGGCCTCCAGGAGGTGATGGTAGAAATCCGGCATCCCCTCCAAGTGCTGCCTGGGGAAAGCTCGCAGGTGGAAGAGCTGCTGGTCCTACTGGACCCGTGGCAGTGGCAGAGGCAGAGGAAGGCAGGGCTGATCAGACACCATGTCGCCTGGCTGCTGGCACCATACAGGAGCCTCTGCAGGTGGCAAGGTGTGAATCTAGCTGCAGAGGCAGACCAGGTCTTGCCTGTTGCTTCAGGATTAGGAGGCAGGCCATTCAGGGGAGCAGGGTGTGCCACCAGGCATAGGAAACATATTGTGTTAATGTTTCATAGTTTCATAGTAGCTAGAGTCGGAAGGGACCTAGGTAGATCATCTAGTCTGACCCCCTGCCTTGGCAGGAAAGAGCACCGGGGTCAGATGACCCCGGCAAGGTGCTCATCTAACTTCCTTTTAAAAATCCCCAGGCTAGGAGCCTGCACCACTTCCCCTGGAAGCTGGTTCCAGGCCCTAGCCGCCCTGACTGTGAAGTAGCGCCTCCTAATATCTAATCTAAACTTACCCTCTGAGAAAAGGATGCCTTGGTTTAGGTGCCATGCCCAGGAGAGGCTTCCTGACTGAGCATCACGGGCAGAGTTTAGAGTGCATCTCTCATCTTGGATCCTTCCTTCATCTCTCGGCAGCTTTTGTAGGTCCCTCCCTTTCCCCTGCACTGGAAGGTGGGACAGGGCACTAAAGAGTTAGGTATCATGACTTTAGGAGCCGAAGTACCATTTTGAAAGCAACTGAGGTATTTAGGAACATAAGTCCCAGTGATTTTTTTTTTTTCCCCGATTCTCAGGCTTGCAGGCACCCGAGTCACTTTCAGATCGAACTTAGGCTCATGGAGTCCCTTGATTATCACACAGATCTCTGTTTGGACCACAAGGACTGGGGTCTTTTTTTTTTGCTGTGCCATGTGCTCGGTGCTGGTGCTTGCAGCCGCGGTGCATAGCGCGTGTTTGGAATTGCTGGGACGTTCTCCAAGCACACGGAGCTTCCTGGTGGCACCTTCCAAATCACCCCACTGCAACTTCCCTGCCACCCTACAGGAGCCTGAAGCTCTAAAGTCACTCAGGCATTTTTTTATATGTTGCTGGTAGCATCTGTGCCACAGATCCCCCACCTGGTGAATGAAGATACTCATTCTGCTGGACACAGGTGCTGGCAAGACAGTGAGATATGCAGATACTATGATGATAATGACCCTATAAATATCAACACCAGCTAGATAGGAGCATTTGGACAGCCTTGCCCAACCTAAAGCAGCATTTGTGGGTTTGAGTTATGATGAGTAACCTGCCACCAGGCACCTTGATAAAACAGAGTGAGCAAAGAATGGCCACCCACTGCTGGCATTTCAAGCTAAGCAGCTGCAGGCCCCCACTGTATCTATGGTTTGCACAAGTTCTGCCTTTTTGTATAGTCTGAGGTTAAGGGTGACTCATTAGCACCTCATCCTTACAACACTTGTCACAGAGTCTTGACAGCCTTTTTATATTTTGTTTTTAGGGAACATAGTGCTCTCCCTTATAAATTAGTATGTACAAAATAGATATGGCATCAGCTGAGGTTAGATTACTATACAGTGCTCTACCAATGGCCTGGCATTTGACAAACTAGAGCAGGCCACTGGACATTCGCTCCTTGGCTTTTCGTGACAGTTAACAGTGAGCACTGGTTGTTGGGCAGGGGTGGTGGGCCTGCCTGCGCAATTGCAGCTAAACTGAGCCCAGAAATGACCATCAGGTGTTTATTACTTACTCATTGCTAATGACCTGGGCTGAACCTGATGATTAACAGCTGAAAGCACCACAGCCCTGACTTCAGCTTTAGTACAGCTTGCACAGACTTCAGCGGAAACTGTTTGCTGGTATGAGGACTGGATTTAGTATCTTCTCGTTTCTCTGGAGTCACTCCTTCTGCCTTGTAAAATAGGATCCAGTTAGAAAGCTAGAAATCGGCTCTGCACTGTTCTTCTCCATCTGGACTTTGGCTGAGTTGGAATATGAGTGCAAGTTTCATAGCTTGGCCTCCTCTCTGATTTTCTATTGCCTTCTGCCCTTCTCTCTGACTATCGCTCCTTCAGTCTTGTCTATATTGTCTTGCTTGTCTCTGTTTCCCAAGTGTTTTATCTCTCTCTTCTTTTCTTGAGTCTACCCAGATATTCCTGACTGTGGACAGGCAAAGGATTTTTATAGTATGTGATACTTGTGCAGGACAGTTTCCATTGTTCACTTCCTGGGCATATTTTAACATCCTTTTTTAAAACTGGAAGCTTTTTTCCCCCCCACTTTGCTTTAAAAAATACTTTGGATTATTCCCTAATACACTTTCTGACTTATCAACCTCTCCTGAGGTAAACTTTAATCTCCCTTTTAATACTCTGAAACCGCAGCAGACTAGGGTAGCTTAGATTCTTCTTAGCTTTCCTTCTTTTAATCTGTCATACTAACTAGAAGTACAAAGGAACATTGCATAGGAATCCAGCCTAGACTGGAAGAGCAAGAGAAACCTGGCAAAGTCATGTAGGTCTTATCCTGCTTTGGGAGTCCAGTAATTCTACGTGCACTTGACCACGAGCAACACAGCAGATTAGGTTGTTTTTGCCTATGATGCTTATTGGTGAGCATTTGTCTACAAGACTAGGGACAGACATTATACATAAACCGGTTTAAGTCATCAGAAACCCAGTTTGAATTAAACCTGGTTAAATGTAGTATTAGACTTAACTGTGTGACGGGCTGGCTGGCAGTGACCTGGCCCAGGGGTTTTGAAAGGGCAAAAGATGATTGGAGGACTTGGGATTCCCTTTCTGCACCAATCAGTCCCCAGAGACTCCCCTCCCCCCTGTGTCCTGATTGGCCCCTTGGGTCACCTGGAGGGGGATAGAAGGGGCAGCGTGGGCTGACTCTGGAGAAAGACTAGTAAGGGACAACAAGGAAGGAGCTTCACAGAGCTGAGCTAGCAGAGCAGGAACAATGCCCCAGAAGAGCCTGATTTGTTCCCAGTATTAAAAGGTATGTGGTTAAGTCCCCATTGGTGGTCTGGTTCTGCTCTATAGGGGGAGGAGAGTCCCTGTACCTCCCATAGCACTTGTGCACCTGCTTTGATCCCTTCAATTGGAGAGGGGGTACCTCTTGGAGTACTGCCCGGTTACAACTGATTTGAGTCAAACCAGTTTTAGAAACTTCTTTCCCAGGCCCCTTCCTGGTTCAAGTTAAATCACAGTCCCCCAGCATGCTTTTTAGTGCTGGGCTGGGCTGTCCGCTCCAGCAGAGAAGTGGGGGGGGGGAAAGAAGGGAGGGACTGCTTCCCCAGGCAAACCCTGGATGGCATCTGAGGCCAGGGCAAGGGTTTAAACTTCCCTTCCCCTGAGTACAGAGCTTTCCTGCCATGCTAAAAACTTACTGCTGGCTACAAATCCCAGAGGCACCTGGGAGTTATCAGCAACCCTGTGGAGTCCTGCTGCTGTGATTTTTTTCTTTTTTGTGGAGGGGGGGGACTGCAAATCCCAGAGGCATCAGGGGAGCAGGAAGAGGAAACGAACACATGGCCCATGCTGGCTACATGCCAGAGAGCTGTGTTATAGTGCTTCCCTGCCCCCCCCCGAGCTTCTGGCCTGAGCCGCTGTAGGGGTGTGACTGCATTTCCTGAACCAAAAGTGAATGCCTGTCCAGTTGTTTCTTAGTTATATCTCTGCAGCTTAGGCTAACCTGCAAAGACTGAATTGATTCAGCCTTGGGCTTTTTGACTGTCTGTCAAGTATAGAGCCAGCGTATGAACATCTGTGTTAGAGGTTTCTTTGCCTGTCCCTGAGAGGGACTAAGTAACTCTTGGGCTAAGTACAGTCACCTCAGCAGTTTCAAATGAAAATTCCGTCTTTCTGGGGAGCAAAATCACACCTCAGCCTTACCTAATGATGTGCATAAAAACCAGACGCACAGGTAGGGGAAAGGACATTAAGAGGTGAAACGGAAAACTCCTCGTGTTTCTTGCTTAGTCAGACCTGATTTGGGAAGAACCTGATTTGAAAGGAAACTGAAGACACCTCTGAAAGAACAGAGCAAATCACCATCACTTGCCGAAGGCATTTCGGGAATAGCGATGGACTGAGGTGCGACATAGTGGTTAATACTAGACCTTCTCTATGAATGTAGGGATCAAATGCTGATGGCATTCTGGTTTCTAGCCATCTTTCTTTCCAGGGTGCTGCAGTCTACATATTTTTATCTCTATAAACTGGTCATCTTAAGAAGGATCTAAACTGCCCTGGCCTACTGATTTGTTGGCTGTGTGCAACAAGACTTTAGAGCTCGGTTGAGGATGGTGCTTGGATCTGCAGAGCTTCCAAACCAGGCACAGAGGACTTGCAACCATCGGTCTCCTAGGGCCTGTTTTTCAGCGGGCAGTATAGAGCTCTGTAGCTCTAGCTCTATTTATGCTGAAACTGTGTAATGTCTTGGAGGGCTGACTCCTAGCTTCACTTCTCTCTTCATATTTATGTTTTAACAGCTTGAAGCTATTAAATTGGTGGTGTGAGCCGGGGTTTTCATTGTTTCAAAACAACACCTATGATTGCTTGTCATTTACATCAGACTGTGGCACAGCATGCTCTTTGTCAAGCTGCCTAATCTAGACTCCCTGCTACTTGGCTTGAAAATAGGCTTTGCCTTAATCAGACTGTAACCCGGGCAGTACTCCAAGAGGTACCCCCTCTCCAGTTGAAGGGATCAAAGCAGGTGCACAAGTGCTGTGGGAGGTGCAGGGACTCTTCTCCCCTATAGAGCAGAGCCAGACCACTGATGGGGACTTAACCATATACCTTTTAATACTGGGAACATAACAGGCATAAATCAGAGGGTATAGTGGACACTACAATGCCCCAAGGGGGCAGGATTCAAAGGTTAGACACTTACAATCATTGACAAAAAAAACAGGGTTAACAAAATATAAAACATACACAGCAAAACAAACGATATGGGTTGGTGAAATATAAAAAAGGCACAAAATGCAAAATGTCAAAGGACAAGGAAATATAGGGCCTTGGTACCTGGAGGGGGAGGGGGAGGGGAAAAGACAATGGCCCCTTTCCACTGCAAGAAGATTGGCTTCTTGCTAGTTCATTCACCTCAGCTGGGACTTAAACTCAGGTTTCCCATGTGAGAGGCAGGAATGTGGCTACACAGCCATGACTGGTAGCACTGCTTAAGTCTGTTAGCGGTCTTGACCTTCCCAGAGCCCCGGCCTCACATCGAGCTGCCTGGCCTCTGATCGGAGGAGCTGGAAGCAGAGCTGGGAACCCCTCAGGTCGCTGCTCAGATCCTTCCTGGAGCGGGGGAGCCTCTCCTGCTGGCTGCAGCCTCTCCCAGGGGATCCTGGAGCCCAGTGGGGAGCCTCTCCCACCGGCCGCACGCTGCGCTGCTGGGGGTCCCACTGCTGCCTGCAGGTCCTGCTCTTTCAGGCTCTTCTAGGGCACTGCTCCTGCCTCGCTGGCCCAGCTCTTGCCAGGTCTGTGAAGCTCCTTCCTTGTTGTCCCTCGCTGGTCTCTCCTGAGGTCCCACGCTGCCCCTTTTATCCCCCCTCCAGGTGACCCTAGGGGCCAACTGGGACACTGGGGGGGGGGGGAGTCTCTGGGGACTGATTGGTGCAGAAAGGGAATCCCAAGTCTTCCAATCATCTTTTGCCCTTTCAAAACCCCTGGGCCAGGTCACTGCCAGCTAGCCCGTCACAAGACTAAGACCGAAAGGCTAGTAGAGGCCATGGCTGTAAAGGACTATTTTCCTCCAGCCTGTTTTGAGAAAACAGGTCGTTTAGCTATCAATCTCTGTGCTAAGAATGTGAGTGATGCTGAGAGCTAGAGCTGGGTGGGTAATCTTTTTTGGACAACTATCTTGTCGGCATATGCTACTTGGATGAAACCAATGATTTTCACAGGAACGAATTGGTTTTGATGAACATTTAGGGAGATCTCTCAGGTACCGGGCAGAGCAGGAGATCAAAATGCACCTCAAAATAGCTGGTTAAGACCCCCACCTGGAATGCTGGAGACCCTGGTTGAATTCCCTGTGCTTAATTAGGCCGGAGGTCCCCCATAAGCAGGTGGTTGTCCTAGCTGCAAGACTGTTGAAGGGATGGATTTATCTTCTGTGTAGTGTACTTGTGTGTGTGGGAGGCGATGTTTTCCCCACTCCCGTACTTCATGAAAACCTGTGAAACATCACCCCTTTGCTCTGCAGCAGAATAAAAAACCAAAATGGAAACCTCCTACACGTCTCATGGACTAAAATTCTTTCTTTCCAGTCAGTCTTGTTGAGAATGTTTGAGCAAGGCCGGCACAGAGTGCGGCTTTCTCCTGCTAATTCAGAGATGCCTGCCGCTAGGTGATCATTTTGCCCATATTGCTGACCTTCCCACTTCGCGCCCTCTAGTCTTCTTGGAGCCCAAAGTCAGCCAGATGAGATGTACCAGCTTTCTTGATTTGGCTTGTTAAAATCATCCATCAAACTGTTTTTTTTTCATGCATGTAAACTGCCTTTTTTATTTGGCTTAAGAGAACTAGTTAGCCTATTAAAGTTTCTCCGCTGTTGAGATGAGACAGTGAAATGTTTATGACAAAGTCTGGGCCATGTGAATTTGATATGACTTTTGAAGTTAAGTCCAGTGTAAATGGCTGGGTTTTAAGGACAGACTTTTATAAATGATAACCAGAGCCCAACAGATTTCCTAAAATGACATGGGTCAGAGAACCTTGCTCAATAATCCCTGCATCCAGCCCATAACTTCTGTTTCCCTATAGCATATCTTCTAAAAGGCAACCTATTTAAAGCCTTCAAGTGATAGAGAATCCCTTCCGTACCAGATTCCAGTGTATCATTACTGCCTCGGCTTTTGCATCATCTGCCAATCCTTTCCATACCTTTTTTTAGAGAATCATTGAAAATCAGGGTTGGAAGGGACCAGTGGAGGTCATCTAGTCCAGCCTGGGGGGTGCTGTGGCTGCCACCCAGGGCTTGGTGCTGGTCAGCCTGAGTGGCCAGAGCTCTGAGACAGCGGATGGCGCCCTGCTGAGCCGGGTCGCACCCATGCGATGCAGCAGCAGGGATACCACTGCTGCTACTGCCGGTGAGTGCAGGGTGCTGGGGCCAGGCAGGAGAGCGAATGGGGAGTTGGGGGAAGAATGGGGCTGGGGCCGGCCGCGTGGGCAGGCAGCGTGCTTCAGCACTGGGGCGAGGGCCAGACATAGAGATGCTCTGGCTGGCTATCAGAGCATCTCTGTGGAGGACCGAGCTTCCGGTTGCCTCAGGGCACTGCCCCGCTTTTTTCCCCTGGGGTGTTTTTTGACCCCTGGATATCCAGGAGCCTAATTTTGCCACTGTGCGGCAAATTTGCAGCGGGGGGAATGTTTTGTTGTTCCCACCTGTGCCACTTGCAGTGTCTCAAAGCGGGTTGTGCATGCTTGTCTGGATGTGCCCTGTGAAATTTCTTTTGGCCCAGTCTCCAATTTGTCGAGGTCACTCTGAATCCTAGCCCTACCCTCCAGCATAGCTGTTACTCCACCAGCTTGGTGTCATCTGCAAACTCGCTGAGGGTGCGCTCTGTGCCATCTCCCAGGTCGTTGATGAAGACACTGCACAAAACCGGCTCCAGGACCGACCCCTGGGGCGCTCCATCTGAGACTGGCTGCTGACTAAACATCAAGCCATTGATTACTACCCTCTGAGCCCAATGCTCCAGCTAGTTTTCTATCCGCCTTACAGTCCACTCATTCAGCCCAGACTTCCTGAGCTTGCCTGCGAGAATGTTGTGGGTGATCATACCAAAAGCCTTGCTACAATCAAGGTACACCACATCCACTGCTCTCCCTGCCTCCAGAGCCATAGAAGGCAATCGGGTTGGTCAGGCATGACTTGTCCCTGGTGAATCCATGCTGACTGATCTGTATCATCACCTTCTCCTCCAAGTGCTTAGAAATGGAGTCCTTGAAGATCTGCTCCATGATTTTTTCAAGGGGATGAGGTGAAGCTGACTGCTCTGTAGCTCTCTGGATCCTCCATTTTCCCTTTCTAAATATGGGCACTATGTTTGCCCTTTTCCAGGCAAAATGGACTTCTCTTGATAGCCATATATTTTCAAGGATTATGGCCAGTGGCTCTGCAACCTCATCATCAGCCAACTTCCTCAGGTGCATCCCATCCAGCCTCATGGACTGGTATATGTCCAGCTTTTCTAAATAGTCTCTAACCTGTTTGTTCACCGGTGTTGGCTGCTCACCTCTGGCTCCTAACAGCTGTGTCTGCAGTGAGAGGGTATCCGGTATGTATAACTCTTGGCATATTTCACGTGTAGGTATTTGGGTGGCATATGTCATGTAGATGAACACTTGGCATATTTCATGTAGATATTTGGATGACTTCTCCAGAAGCAAAAACCAACAAGTTATGCAGGTTTCTTTCTGAATGCAGAAGGAATAGAAAATGCAGAATGGCCTAGACTAGAGGTAAATGCTCACATGCAAAGATCATTAATTAACAGGAAGGGGAAATGTAAAACTAGTGAACCAGCAGTGAGACTCGCCTTACACTATCTAGTTGTGCATCTCTGTAAAGAGTGTGAAGACTTCGGCCATTAAGGTCCATCCATCTTGCACTAATGTACGAGATACAAGACGCATGGAGAGCCAGGCCACTTGCTTCTTATGGTGGCTGCCAGTGACTCGGTCGGCAAGTCCAGACGGGGATGATGTGTTAGATGAGAGCATAGTGAGACTCGTCCAGCATACTTCAAAAAGAACGAGTCTTTTTGGACGACACACATACAGTGATGTTATCTCATTGGTAATTAACTGCTCTAATGGGCCACTTTCCTGCTCTTTCCTCTCTTTCAGACGATGTGCTCCTGTGAGCCTGAGCTGTGCTAGAGGGGTAAATGAAAGGCAATCAAAAGCATGGGTTTGCTGCATGCTAGTACCACAGATTAGGAGCTACATCAAAGGTTGCCTTTACTAGCACTCTAATATGGATTTATCCACCCCCCAAATTTCTCTCTGCTCCCTGCATTCCTTGTCATCTCCTTGTCTGTATTTTCCAGGGCTGCACTGATTTCCTAGTCTAGTGGCTGAGCCCTCTTGCTATCAGACTTGAAGTGTAATATTCTGCAGTAAAACTTTAACAGTAGGATGGAGAGCCAATCAAAAGTGCAGTCGGAGATCCTCTCAGGCTCCAGAGTGAATTGCAATTAAAATAACCGCAGCTGGGGAATAAGCTGTGACTTTGACAGTTTAAAAGGACGTGAGGCACCGGGCTGCTTTTGGGACTGGAAAATGAGAAACTGCAGACTTAAAGGATGTATCTGTTTCTCAGACCTTGAGTTTGCTCCCTTCTTTATTTTAACTGTAGCATAATTAGGGAGGCTGATGGCTAAGAAGTCTCAACCTGAAGCTTTCAAAATGAGTGGGCAGTTCTGAATGCCAGTTAACCTGATTTACCCACTGCTTCGTTTGTGGGTGCGGATACAGTGGTGCTGAGTCAGGGCTGTTCCTGTGTGTAGACGAGACCTGGGTGGTTTGTGACTTGGTGAAGGTCTTGTGCCCTGTAGCAGAGCTGAGAAAAGGAGCCCCGGCTTCCCTGTCTAACGTAGCAAAGACTTTCCAGCTTCCACAAGCCCTTCCTGTTGAGATTTTTCTGACATGACTCAAATACTACAGTTTTATTTAAGGGAGCATGCCTGTATGTGTGTGGTTTTATATTAACAATGCCAAATCTTCCTACTGGGGAAGACTGGGTTAGGTGCTGTGGCCACAAAAAAAAGGAAGCAGGAGGTCAAGGGTGGTGGAGTGGGGGGAGAAACCTTCTGCAGATCTGTCAGTCCTGCTTTCATGGCACATATTATTTAGGTTCACTTTACATTTTGACTTCTCCCCTTGCAAGGTACTGGTATTTGCGGGGGGAAATGATCAGGATGGGAAAGGGGACTCTTTTTCTGTCTTACCCAGCTGCTCTGCCTATTGTCTTAGAACTGAATTTGAAAGTTGGTGTCAGGTAAGCACAGCAGGAAAACTGACTTTTTTGAATGATAAAACAAAGGGAAAATATCACCTTAGTATGGGTCGTTAAGCATTCTTTGCTGCTTTGCCATTATCACCTGGTTGCGTGTGTGTGTTTACAAGTGCACCACAGTTTTCTAGGCATAATAATAATTAAAAAAAAAAAAAAATTCTGTGAATTTTAAAATGACTTCCATCTGGACTCCAGGGACTTGTATCTTGTTGTACCTCATCAACGCCCCTGAGCCGAGAGCTGTTGCTTTATATTCATTCAGCCTGTCTGGGATAAGCAGTTGTCACGTCATGACCCTCAGAGCCAAGGCTGTGTACGTGAGACAAGCGTGTCAGGCAGGGGGAGGAATCCATTGCCAGGAGGGTCCTAGGACCTTGGAAGGAGAAGAATTAAATCACAATAGCCCCTTTGAGTGGTGGGGACCCTACAAGGAAGGTTTTGTACGCAGGTTTCCCTAGTCTTTCTTTTTCTTGGCTCTTAAATTTTTGTGCTGCGTTCATGAGCGACGGGTGCACGCTTCCTTCTTAAGATCTGTGTGTTCCTCTGTTTTCACTGTAAGGAAGTTGCCAGCATTTCACATAGAGGGTACGCTAGGTACAATGGGTAACTTATTCTAGACTACTGCTAGAAAAATATACGGATCTCTTTGTTTCATGCTAATAGGCTGTGTCTTTCAGGAACAAGGCTTTTAAGCAGATAACCTCCCTAGAGAGCACAATGTAATAGTGATGCTATTTGCGTGTGTTGGCTCATCCAGTGCAGGTACTCTTCCTGTTGCTCATCCTCCTCGTAAGTCATGCGTCATGTTCATACCCATCGAATTCCAATTCTGCGTTCTGATTGGCTAAGCTATATTACAGCACTATTGTCCAAACATGAAGTGCTCGGCACAAAGCTCTCTATGGCAGCAACACATCTCGACTGTCCAGAAGACGTTGCTTGCTGTGGATCTGAGCACAACACTAGTTGCCTAATTCAAAAATCTCTCCTGTCTAGAACAGAAGATGGGAAGGTGAGGTCTAGCACAGTGAATCCTTTAAACTCCTGTGACAGCTGACTGTCGCAAAATAAATGGCTGCAGTTGATGCTATTCCTCACTATTAGGCCTCATTAGGGTAGTTCACAGCCTTTTCTCGCCTGTTATTACTTCTGCTTAACAGACTAGAGAACCTCAGGCCCAAACTAGCCAGGGTGAAAGGGGGGTGAGGAGATGGGAGTTCAGATATTGTCAGTAGTCACCGTTCAGGAGCACTGGGAACATTTTCATGCCTTTGGGAATAGTTTGGGGGTCCAAGCCTTTGGGCCACTCTGGCCATCCACATCTCGCAACAGGCCATCTTTAGACCTTGGGACATGGTAGAGCAAAGTCCTGTCACTGAATGACCCTTGCTTCATCTGAACCAGCAAGTGTTGACTGTAGATCAGATATCTTTCCAAAAATCTAGTTTTTAAAAAAAGGCAGGCTATGAGAGGATTGTTGCTGGGAACGTTGTGTGATATCAGCCTTCCAGCTGGGGTTAATGGACTCCAATTTAGTGTTAACTGCATCTACTATAAAAATCTTCTCAACATGTTCTTTCTGCATGCATTCTCCTCATGGCAACTACTTCAGTGTTTTCAACACTTCTTTTAATATTCTGGTTTTCCTTTCTTTTTTTAACTAAAGAACTGGGGAACTAGTATGAGGTCAGAACAGTACCATTGCTTTTGAACCAAAACCACAAGCTGCATTTTTTTTTTTTTAATCAACATTAATTCTACTTGTAACTTTTTATTTTCCTTTGGGTTAATGCTGCTCACGGAGCGGAAGAGAAAAGCGAGACATTCACACACAACAGGCTTAGCACCCTAAAGAGAGAAGATTGGAGAGTAGGGTCAATGATCTAGTCCTTCTAAATCAAAAGCCTTTTTTTTTTTTTTTTCCAAACATTGATACCACCTTTTGTTGCCTAAACTGGATTACAGTTGCAGTGAGGCAAGCTGTATTTGTGGTTTTTAATTGCACAGTGAAAGTTTTTGATGCATGGGATAAGAGCATCACTGGGGTATCTAGTTTGCAAAATAGCTGATGTGAATGGAGCCAAACATTACATGGCTTCTTTCACAGGTGTTCCCTATATCTCTTAGGAAAGCTTGCAGGTTTCAGAAGAAAGTTGCATATTTACAATAAAGCCTAAGCGAACATTTCTCCTCCTTGAGGACTTTGTAACAGGCAGGCAGTGTTTAGCAGTTGTCAGATCCCTACAGTTACAGCCAGACTCCATTGCCATGACCTCTCTACATAGCTGGGAAAAATGAGTGTTGTGGGTTAAGTGCATTTCTGAAGGCCAAATTCTGATAAATGTTAACTGCTGCAACGGGGTAGCACTTAGGGCCTATTAAACACTCAGTGTAAAGTTCTTGACTCTTGTGTTAAGAGCCTGTCCAGCTTGCATTTGCTGGTGCTGTGCATATGCTAGTAAAGGACTGCAGTAATAGCAAGCCAAGCTCTTCAAGAGCCAGAGTGCTTCCGGACATAGAAGTCAGCGTGATGCCCTGGCAATTGCTTCCATGTGGCTCTATTCCGATTTGCATCCCAGTGCGCAGCACTTTGCAGAGCAGCCCAGATGTGCTGTGAATAACAGTGCGTTTCACATTTAACTAAGTGGAACCAAACAGACCTGTGCCGAATGGAAAAGAAGAACAGCTCAGCCAGACCCAATCTTTATTAAATTCCTCCATAAACACGCCCTGCTGTATTAACTCTTCTTTCACTTTGGGATCCATTAGGATTCTCTCTCTCTCTCTTTTGGTGGGGGGAGGTGAGGGAGTGGGAATTGCTATCTCTTCTAGAAAAAATCCTTCTAAGTCTATTGATATGTGTGAGATGGAAGCAATAGTGTCAGTCAAGACCTCTCAGATAAAGGAAACTGAGACTCCTTTGCTTGAGAGAGATACATACCTCTGCTTCTTAAGAGAGTGAATTCACTTTATTTTAGATCTGTTCTTTGCTGTTAGGTACCCTGTGTGCTACATAAGGTGTTGAGGATCATCATTATCCTTTTTTCTTTAAGGAAACTTGGGTGTTGGGTTCATAAAGCAATTGGATAACTGTGAAGAGAATCCTGGTGGCACACTTGACCCAGGAAGCGGTGCTGGACAATGCCGCCCTGCTTACCCTTTTTGAGAGTCAGCCCTGATGGCTCATACCCAGCAGTTTAGATGACTAGCATCTTCCACCCCTCCAAGTAGACCTGGCAGATGGACCAGACTCTGGACAAGCAGTTCAGATGCAGCATGGAGCCTTTCCCACCCCATAGTCTCCATACCAGTGAAGGGGGAAGCTATGATTTGGCTCCCATTACTGGAGAGAGGTAACTGGCATTGATTTTTTTCCCAAGGAAACCAGGTGAGGGGGAAGAGAGGATTTAAGCTTCCAACTTACCTGTTGTGGACTCTTTCCCTTTGCTTTCTTAGGGAATCAATCCCAACCTTTTCAGTCTCTCCTCCTATGAGTGCATATTCCCTATTCTCTGAATCATTTGTTTTGTTTTTCTCTGAATCACCTCTAACTCTGCAATACCCTCTCTGTTATGGGCACATACTATTTTATAATACACATACTATTTTATATGAAGCCTCACTGCTGATCTCTGTAATCTTTGGTAATCCCTCACATTCAGGGATGATTGCCTTCCATGATTGTTTTATCTGTGTGTCCAAAAATGGCTGATGAGGCCTGTCTGGGATCAACAGACTCTACTGCAGCTTGGACACGTGTTTCCATGTGGGCAGGTGGTGCTGGGTTTTGATTTGGTCAGTGACACTGCTTCTGCTGCTCCTGCTTTTCCTTCTCCTGTTGTTGTGAGGTTTCAAAGCACTGAGATCCCTGCAGCAGACTTTTCCTCCGCTTGGGGTGGTCCTGGGTGATGGCCTCCCATGAGTTGACATCAATGTTGTATTCTTTTAGGACGTCCCTGAAGACTGATCATGTAGTAATGATGTAACAGGAATAGGTTGAAATACAGGACCTAATGGACTGGAACATCTCTTAGTCAAGAGCTACGCACTTTGGGACCCACAATGATGACCAACTACTTCTCCTGATTTGATGTAGCTTAGAGCCCTTCTTGGGGTCTGAATAGGTTAAGCCTTCCCTCCCGCGTCCCTCCTTTGTGCATGATTTTGCATTTTATATATAAAAAACTTCAGGAACCATTGTGTTGCCTTTGGGACTAGCCAAGTGGGGCATTAACCAGCTGCAAAGTACAACTGAGGACCACAGAAGAATACAGCTTTCAGCTTTTCCTATTTGTTAAAGCTTTTGCATGTATATGGGAGGCTCTCCTCTAAGGATCTCAGTTGCTCTAGAAGCTGTTTTACTGGTGAGTGAATTGAAGCATACAAGTGCAGTGACTTGCCCGTGGTCACACTGGAGCTGTAGTAGGTAGAACAGAACTCCGCCTTGGGAACAAACGCCATAGGATATAACATTAATGAGTTATGGTTTGTTTTTCGCCTGTAGAAGAAGGGGTGGGGGGAGGAATTCATTGAATAAGGTTTTATAGAAGTCTCCAGAATTTTTTTTTCTTTTAAAGAAGGGAAAAATTCTTAGATTACGTGTGAGTAATTTTCAAAAAAATTCATGTGCATTTGGTTCACGTTGCATGCTGTCGACCTCCTTTGTGTAGGGGCAGCAGGAGCTCTTCCCCTTAGTTGTTGGCTTTAACATAGGGCACCTTGTCTTTTGGGCAGAAAAGCTGTTGGTTGGTTCTGCTTGCTGTCACACTTCAAGCTGGCTTTTTTCTGTTTCAGCCTTTCATTTCTAGAACAAGGCTGTTTGCACACACAGTGGTGGAATTATACGTGTGCTGACCTCTTTCTTTCTCTGGAATTGTCATAATAAGCACCTGTCATTAAGACTGTCTGCATGTAAAAGCTGTTGTTTGTTTCTAACCTTTATTCATGGTGGCTAATTATTTTCAATTTGTCAATAGTAATTTCTGTGGTAGAAAAAGCACAGTGACTCAAATGAACTGGAAATGGGCAACAGTGACACATGGGGTGCTGTGTGCATTAATGCTGACTACTATCCACACCCCTCTGAAAACCATTCAGTGAACGTCAAGCATGGAAACTGGACTTTATTTCAGCTGGGCTGACTTCCTGTAGCTCCACTGATTTTTACACTGCTAAATAGTTAAACTCTTGACATGGTTCTAGTCTCCCTGATGTCATTGAACCACTACAACGTACAGAATTACTGCATGCAGATTTAACAGCTTAAAAAAATAAGCTCAAAGTGGTGCTGAAAACCTGGTTACTGCTTTTGTAATAGTGGCTCCATTAAGCTATCAGAGTTGCTTGATTTTTTCCTATAGCTTGTATATCTATAGCTATTGGATATAGCTGGCTTAATTCCAACCTGTTCTTTGTAAATAGGGAAGACTTTGTTTTCAGTTACTTATAACTCAAGAGAAAATTTTGAAGTGTCTGCCTTGGGGTTGGACTAGATGAGCTCCTGAAGTCCTTTCCAGTCCTACTTTTTCTGTCAAGACCAACATTCACCCAGTTTTAATTGGCTTGAATTAATGACTAACATCTCAAAAATTTTGATTCCCCCTCCCCCTGCTTTAAGAATACTTCCCATAAGTTTGTGAAGGATTTGCTGTGAGCCTGATGTAGATTTTCTTTCTTTAAATAACAAAAGCAGCTGAATCCCTCAAGTCCAAAGCGGAACTCGGCTTTATCTGTGGGACTGTAACTGGTGTCAACGGGATGTGAAATCAAAGCATAAACCAGGCATATAACCGATCCGAACTGCAACTTGTGTTGCCAAAAATTTGATTCTGTTGAAACTAATGGGGAAAGGGAGAGGGTTTTTTTGTTTGTTTTTTCAATACAATGCAAGATGAAAATGGTATCAAAGGAATTGCTGAAACACTTTGCATGGGGAATTGCATCTGGAATAACTCTTCCGCATGCTTCATGTTTTGTGAGCTCTGGATGGAAAAATTACAGCAATACAAATAATTGCTACTTAGTATTTAGTAAATGGGGAAAAAGTGAAGGAGAAAATATTCCAAGGTACCTTGTCATGGTCTCAGAGGCCAGGCTTATACTGACTCTTGGCTGAGGTGAGAAATAAGCCTTGCCCGCTCCCTCCTGCTCTACTGGTGCCCAAGGCCAGCAGTTGGGCAGAGTAGAAGGGCTGCCTCTGCTACAGGTTTGCTACCGTGTAAAATTCTGGTTAGATTAAGACCATCAAAACCCCCCCAAAACAAACAAAGAAATGGGAACAGCCTTCTTGCTGATCTTCTCCTGAGCTCTTGGTAGTAAACTGAAAAGAATGCATGTCTGAACAAATTGCATCCAGGCAAGTTACTATTCACCTCCCCGAGGGGAAAGAAAAATCATAGCTGTGCTATAGCACATGACCAAAATCTGTTGGCCAGATGGGAGCGGTGTGGAGGGCCCAGCTGGAAAGCTTTTGGAGCAGCTGAGATGAGCCTGGGACTGCAGGCCCCCCTCCCCCCGCCCCCTCTATTCTCGTTCCCTCTCTCAGTTGTGTTTGCTTTAAGTTCTGGCAACCAGTTCCTGGCTCCGCGTCTGCCCCGTCACTTGGCTGTCCCCTACTCATCAGTCTGACCCAATCTCTTACTGACTCTAATTTCAATATTTTTAGCAGGCAGTGTCTGTCTGTGTTGTTCCTCAGGTCTCCTTCTCTACCTGTAAGTGCTCTGGGTATGCGATTAAAAACTAGGGCTGAGTGAAGCTTCGAGTGCTGATTCGATTCTGAGGAGATTCGGCCTGATTCGGTGGCTGAATCTCTAAATCTGAATCGCATCAGGGGACCAATAAAGAGGTCTGAATCATCAAAGGTCTCCACATCTTTTTTGAAGATTCAGAGAGCTTCGAGTTGATTTGGACAGTTCCCACTGGCTGCAGCAGGTAAGTACTCAGAGCTGGTAAGTAGGGGATGGGGGAGGGGAGGCTGGAGGAAGGGGGAAGAGACCATGGGGGGGGATCCCTGTCCACCCCAGCTCCCGTTGTTTAAAAATACACCCCCACTTAGCGAGTGCTGCCAGGCAAGGGGCAATCCCCACTGCATGGGGGGCTCTGCCACGAGCCCCCCTCCCCTCCCCTGCTCCCTCAGCCCCCCTGTGGGTGCCCTGCCCAGGCCAGCTTTGGCCCTTTAAGAAAAAAAATCTGAGGAAAAACCCCAGGACTCACAGCTCCTGCAGCAGCCTTGGGGCTTCAGGGGGGCTTGTTGAGAGCCCCCCACATGGCAGGGGCAGCAGGGAGCAGCAGAGATTGCCCCCAGTGGCAGGAACTGGTGAGTTCAGGGGTTTTTCTTGTTTTTTTTTTTTTTCTCTTTCTCCCCTTAAAGGGCCGGAGCTGGGGCAGGCGGGGCAGGCAGGGCAGCCATGTGGGAGCTGGGATAATGCGGGGAGGTCAGGGGGCTTATGCAGAGCACGCCATGCAGTGGGGGACAGTGGGGATCGCCCCCCACCCGGCAGCACCTGCTGAGTTGGGGCTTTTTTTCCCCCCAAAGAGCTAGGAGCTGGGGCCAGTGGGGCAGCCGTTGCCGGCTGGGAGAGGGATGGGGGATGGGCCTTGCTGATTTGGCCGAATTGATTTGGGACTGTGTTTTGAATCACCGAATCGAATCGCTGCCCCCTGAATCGGCCGAATCCAAAGCGAACACTAGCCGCTTCGCACAGGCCTATTAGAAACAACAGCACGCCAAATAAGCAGGATTGCCCCCCCACCTTCCTCCTAAGTGTAATACTTCCTTAGATCCCTGACACATACATTTTACTGAGTGTTTGTAGATAATAGTAATGATGTAGTAAGATAGTAATATATCTATGTGTCTTTTCCCTTTGGGCTGGTACACAAAGCCACCCCATATAGCTCAGAGGTTCACTAATAGTCACAAATCCTACATCTCCAGTTGAGTAATCCCCTGAAAACTCAGTTCTGAGTGAGTTGAAGACTGAGACTTTGAGCTCCAGGATGAAAAACTTACTTGTTCAGTCATCCTAAGTGTGAGGGTGTTTCTTTTCTTTTAAAAAAAATTTGATTCACGAGGGAAAGCCTGTGTTTACAAGGAAATAGTGGCTTTCATTGCCTTTTTTTTCCTTAGCAACAAACTTAGCTAATGTTGTTAAACTTTAGACAGGCATGTGCAAACATGGTAGTTGATGCCTATTGTGTTTGAACCATTCTTCTTAAGGAAGATCCTGTGAATAGTCATCTGCCATGCCCTAATGTGTTCAAAAATACTACATTTTAAAAACAACAGGAAAACTTGGATGATGTTTACTGGTACAACTGTTAATTCTTAAACCTATGGATTTCAACCATGCAAAACCCAGGCTCCATTTGACATAGTCTTAGGGTCAGGCTGAGGTAGTGTTGCCCTGAGGGGTCAGGCCAACCCTCAGGATCTCAATATTGTGCTGTTAGACAGGAGGGCGCTGTGTACAACTGCACATGCACACATAACAATCAATGAAGCACACACTCACTAGGTGCATATACCCTATTAGGCATACACACTCACACTACCAGCTCAGGCACATACACTGTACACCCCAAAACTTAGACACAGATCACTAATTCATATATCATGCACATAATACCTTGTGTGTGTGTGTGTGTGTGTGTGTGTGTGTGTGTGTGTGTGTGTGTGTGTGTGTGTATATATATACACACACATACATACACACACACACACGTGCACACACACACACACACTTGCACTAGCAACTCAGATACACATTTAAAATAACTAGTCTAGGTTCATGCACATCTATCACCAGTTTAAGCCTATACACGCTACACACACCAAATTGAGACAGAATCAGTTACCAACACCTGCATATTCAATACACATATGTGGATTACTAGTTCATATATCACACACACTGATCTCTATATATGTATATCTGTGTATATTCACTACTTTACACACATACCACCCACCTATACATACACACAAGTGAGTTCCTAAATTGGGTATTGTGATGTGTATGTATGTATGTGCTTGGTGTACTTGGGATACCTGGGGAAAGGTTAAGGTAAGAAAGTAGAAGTATAGGGGGTTAAAGTTACCAGGACCAGGATTAGAACGGGTGGACTACAGGGGCCTGGGCTGAAGAACTGGGGCTTGGGGGTAACTTTAGGTTAATTGATCTTAATTGATTAAAAGACAAGGCCCAAAGCCTACAGAACAGGGGAGCATGGCGGCACAGAGTCTGGGACTGGAGCCAGAGCTAGTGGGAAAGCTGAAAAGGTAGATGGGGAGAGGAGGGAAAAATGGAACTAAAGGAAAGTGTGGGTGTTAAAGAGGGGCTCTGGGTATGGGGAGCCAGAGGATGGCTCCAGGGAGAAGTTGCAGAGAGCAGCACTAGGTGCTGGAAGCTGGAGAGAACTGCAGGACAGCTAATAGGAGCTGGGAAGCTGCAGGAGGAGGTGGGGGGGAGATTACAGAAGGTGCAGGGGGGAGGGGGGAAGCCTGAAAACAGAGAGGCAGGCAGCAGAAAATCACAGGAAAAGGAGCAGGCAGCAGGGACAGCAGGAAAGCAAGGAGAGGCTGAGAGGTGGCAGACAAGGGGAGATGGAGTTGGGAGGAGATGGGGAAACTAGCAGAGAGGGTGGGAACTGGAGCTGAGAGAGAGAGAATGAGGCTGGAATTTAAGATAGGGAAGCGACTGGGATTCAGTAAAACATGACCCAGCTCGGGGTTGCAAATGACTGGTTTTATTGAACAGGGGAGATGGTGACACAATGCCAAACTGGTTCCCTTACAACCCCCCCCCCCCACACACACACACACTGGCAGCAGGGGTTAAAGAGGCTTGGTGCAGGGGTTGAAGTCCACTGAAGTCCAGGAGGAGAGAGAGACAGAGAGAATGAGTCCAAATTGTAGGATGAGGTATGCAGGTAATATCTACCTATCCAGGCTGGAAGTTGATCCTTGATGGTCAGTCGGGGTCTCCCTTCAGCTTGGTGTTGTCCAGAGGGGGTTGCTGGCAGGGCCTCTGGGGTGGATAGGTGACGTGAAGCTGGTCTGGTCCAGATGGAAATGGCATTCCCACTGGGTCTCTCTTCACTGCTCCTCTTTATAGGGGCAGACTGTGTGACTTTAGTGACAGGAGGCATGCCCAGGCAAGGGTCAGCCTCTGGTGTACTGAGCATGTTCCATGCAGAGATGTGCAGTTTTGGGTGTCTGTAATGGTGGGGTACAATGGTAGTGTTGCTGGTTCTGCAGGGTCTTTTGTTTTTCAAATGCTGGTCTTGCCTCTGTTCCTGGGTGAGGTCCATGGCTCCTGGATGAATCAATGCAGGGTGATGGCCCAGTTGTTACAGGCCATTCAGTAGAGGCCTGCTACCATTGTATTTCAGTCATACCCAATCGCACTCATTCATCTGGGAACCAGTTTACATGGGAGGGGTACAATGAATCATATTGTTTAAACATGGGATGCCCAGGCAGAGGACAGAAGATGGAGGCTTGACATATAAAATGGAAACTTGACCTGACTTTGGTTCACTGACGAACACAGGCCTAAACCATCCAATATCCATATGAAACAATAGAAATCAGTACAAAATGATAATAATACAATATACAACAGTAAAAATTAATACAAACCTAATAATTCTAAAACAATGGATATCCAAGACCAAAAATTTGCTACCAAAATAAAAATGTTTAAAGCTTATCCTGAGTTTGAGCTCACTTATACTTATCTATAGGGAATGGAGCAGGAGAGAAAAGTCAGAAATGGTTGGGGAAGGGGAGGGAATGCATTTGAAGATAAATCAAAAAAAAAAAGAAAAATGGGGGGTTTTGCTACAGCAGCTTAGAGTATTTGATCCTGGGCATCTTTTACTCTTTACTCATTTACCAAGCAACTTCCAACCTTAAATTAACCTAACCCATTCTGAACTGAGGTTGGAAGGCTCTCCTAGCTCTGTTGGGAGTTTGTTTCTAGAAGTGACTCAAGGCATAAATTCACTCCTTGTGTTTGTCTAAGTCAGGAATTTTTTGTTCTATATCCATGACAACGTAACTGCTAGAAGCTGACTTTTGTCATCAAATACTAATAGTGTGCAGTTTTTACAGTATTCATAGTAAATCTTCAAGACAAGATTAATCTCCTGGTAATTCTTCAGTGAGGACCCCTAGCATTCTAGCTCCCCAGGATGTGCTATCAGTACCCCTTGCCCATGACTTGGAGAAATCTCCTATAGATACAAGATGTAATTCGGTCTTTAAGATAAGGAACTGGACTCTTGTCCTCTCTGATCAGACAGCAAATGTCATTGAGAGTTTATGTGGAGACTAGGGAATACCAAAACAGATTTAATAGAATGAAACAAACTGCTATCCGCATGGCAAATTTCATTTGCTATTGATATGGTTCTAGAGCTGAACAACCAACCAAAATGGGTTTGTACTCTCACCCATCCCTCATATCATCCCCTCACTTGTTCTTTGTAGCTTTTGTTCAAGTAATTGCCTATAGTCCTGATGGAGTTTTAATGGGTGCTTCTTTTATACTTGCAAAATTATTTCTCTTCCAGATGCCAGTGGAGAGGAACTACTCATTACTTCCATCTTCACTGGGTCCTTCATTTTTTCCTATGATTTATTTTAAAGAGAATAGCTAATATACTGGATCATTACACAGTACCATAAGGAAATAAGGTATGTATAACTTCTCAAGCTCATGAGCTAATTTTAATTCATGTTCACATAGAAGATACAACAATGATAGAAGTGCTTTATATTTCTATTGGATGTCCTCCTTAAATGTGGAAAGAAATATATGACAACTTAGCAGCTGAAAAATAGCAAAAATTGAAGCTAACTTGTGTGATTGTACTCCTAGTGTAACATCGATTGTATTTGCTTGTTGCTGAAAGGGATACATGTTCATAGCACTTATGAAGCCACTTGATTTTTCCAGACTAATTTACTCTGGATGTACTCCATGCTAAGGGGTGGGCACATGATAAGCTAGCCCAAGCAGGCTGCTTATAGTAGGTGTTACAACAGTGCCTGGTCAGTAGGTAATGGGGAAGCCAGACTGCACTGAGCAAAAGGCAACCCTGGGCTGGAAGCGGCCAGTGGAATTGATACTCATGTACAGTTGTTTTTTCCCCTTTATGAAGGGTAACTTTACCCCAGAGTGGAATGGGTTACAGTGGCACATGGCTTTGTGCCAGCTCTGCTTCTACTACTGAATTTACTGTGCAGTAGATACGCTGTGAAGCTGCCCTTAGCCTGGTTATCAAGTCTGCCTGTGTGTTCCCCATTTCTATATGTCTTTGTCAATTTAATTGTATTCTTGCAACTTTAAGAAGTTCAAACTCACAGGGAGATAAAGCCCAGGCAAAACAAAATTTAGTAAAGGGTGGATGGAGAAAGAAAGCGCACCACATTCTTACTGCTCATGAACACATATGATGACTCCTTTTCCTGCATTGTCCAGCTGCTTTAATCGGGTGAAGCTGTTCTGAGTAGCAGGATGGCTTTCTCATTTGGGTATCCTATCAGGCCTACTCCGAGCACTTGTTTCTACATGGAGTCCTGCCACTCTGGGACACTAACGGCAGGTTTTCCTTGACAACTTTGCAGGAAAGCAGAAGAGGGTGAGGGGAAGAAGATGGGCAAGGAAGGAAAGAGTGAGAGAGAGACTGTACTCCTACAGGGTAAGAGGTCATTAAGCAGAGTTAGAACTGGTGTGTCGCAGGTTGCATGGATTCTCCAGCAACCCTGTGGACCTTGATCACCTGTGGGAAGAAAAGTGAAGGGTAGGAGAGCTGTTGCCTGGCCTGCTCCAGGAACTTCACCATCAGCAGCTATGGGGTGGGAGGGGAAACGCCACAGGTGCCAAAAATTTTTGAGTGCTTGGGTCACTTCTTAATATCCCTGTAGGCTAGCCCTTATGAGATGGCCTACAGACCAGTCAGCAGTAGGTGGATGACCTCAGTCTGCCTGGCAGCCTGTCCCTAGAAGCTAACCATTTTCCAGTAATAGGCATTAACAATTGATTGTGTTTTTCCAGCTGCATCCATCAGATTTAAGCAAAACTTCTTAATAAGAGTCTGTGTAAGGCTTCATTTATATGCCATGTCCCTAACTCACTAACGTTTATTTATGCTGGGTACTCTGATCCCAAGAAACTGGATGGTAGCAAATCCCTACATTTTTATTTCTTTATTTTTTTAGTGGATGCTCTTCAGGTAAGGAGGACGTACAGGCACATAGGGATTTAAAGCAGTACTGAGAACGTAATTAATAAATTGCCTGGCTTGCAGAAGCCTCAGACTGTGTCTGATAATAAGGATCTCCATTACAGAGGATGTCAAAGGAGAAAAGGTACTACTGTGAGTACTGCACAAACATGTCAAATCTGTTTACAAAACTGAAGCTAATGTTTGTTAGAAAATATGAAAATACAGTTGTTGTTTTTTTTCCTTTTCATTTTAAGTAACTATGCCTACTTCAAAAACGTAGGCATAGTGTCAGGGAGAGTTACATTAAACACCCCAAATGGTAAATCGGGAGTCCAGCATCAAATATACAAAGCCCAAACTATTTTTTTTAAATCTCTTTTATTTGTGTATTAAAAATAAAATAGATCCTCTTAGAAAACAATTCTGGGGAAAATCCAAACACTTTCACATTTATACAAGTCACAGCCCCTTTTCCACTCCCTCCAACCCACTCTGCTTGCTGAACATCTACATAGAACACCAAAAATTGAGGAGGAAAAATAACCCCTTCCAAAATGAAATGAACATGAAGAAGCCCCTAAACATAACTTTCTGTGAGTACTGACTCCACTTTCCTAATTGTCCAGCCTTTATAGGACAGATATGCATGGAAAATGTGGAGAGAAATGAGGCAAGCTTCATTCTCCTTTGTCTTTCAGTGGCAGGAGGTGTCTTTCAGTGGCACATCACTGACTCCAGTCTTCCATCCTAACTGTGGAGTGTTAAGGAAACTCATGGGACATGTTCAATTTAGTTCAGATTTAGTCAATCTTGCAAACCAAAAGTAATTTCAGATTCTCCTCTTACTCATGAACCTTGAAGCAAAACCATTTATGGTTGTAGGCATTTCTTTGCCTTCTGTGCAAGGAACCCCGTAAAAACCAGAGTTCCTGACTGTCACGAGGAAGACGGCAACCCGAGCGCATGCAGGAAGTCTGGCAGCGTACACTGTCTCAACAAATGAAGAGGGGGGGAATGGGATCCCCCTTTGTCATTCACTTTCAGTTCTTTTCTTGCAAGATGCCCTTGTGAAAATGGCATGTATGCTGTTGTTCATTTTGTACTGTTTGTTTCTCTTGGAAAAACAACCTTTTTATGAAGGAAATGCCATAGCAAATCACGTCTGGGGGGCACTTTTTCATCATGTATCCTCTCTCTATCAAATAGTTGTTTTCAGTTGAAAGTCTCTCCAGGCCTCTAATCCTCTTCAGGTACCGAGGCCTCACTACAGAGAGTGCATGTTCCACGCCAGACCCCTGCCTGGGGCACAGCCCAGTTCATTAACCTTATTATAATAGGTTAATGACCTCAGTCTGCTTTCTCCTGCCCTGGTGGTGCAAATCAACTGTATACTTGGCTCACACTTCCACTGCTTTGCACCGCTTGCAAGCAGCTGAATGTGTTGGGAAATTTGGCCTAACAATACAATGTCAGTTTTGGATATCGTCAACTCATCAGAGAGATTGCTTAGTGCATAGCCTCATATTTGGTATTGGATGATACTGTTCCAAGCTATGACGTCTGCATGCTTCTTAAGTGATACAAGACACAAACTGCACTATAACAGCTGATCCGAGTACATCTGGAGCTCCTTCTATTTCAAGGTAGTTAAAAATGAAGTCTTCCAAAGCATTAGTGGCAATAATGCAGAGGGGTAAAGCTAATGAAGGTGTTATTCTTGGTTGAGGGTCTCTCTGGGGAGGTGGGGTGCTGGAAGTGCAGGCAGCCCTTGGGGACATTCAGAGTACACTCAATCAGGAAATTTTTTGAAAAAATATCTTTTGTTGGAAAATGCCAGTTAAGTGAAAGCAATTTCTGTAGGAGCGTGCATGCCAGTTCTGACTGGAAAGGTTTCTCAGCTTCAGTATTGGGTTCTGTGGTAAAAATTGGAGAGAAACCAAAGTGAATGAGTTCAGCGGTTAAAGCATTCACTTGGATGTGAGACCCAAGCCCAGACCTTATTCGATTTAAACCAGTCTCCCAGGACCGGGAGCCAGGTGTGTTGACTGTGACTGTTCTGGGTCCTCTGTTCTCAAGTAGAGGGAGAAAGGGACTGAGAAATAGAGGAAAGGGAGAAGAAAAAATATGGAGGTGGAGGGGAAAAGCCATGTGTTTGTATATTTTAAATGGGGTGGAGAAGGGGGAAGAAGCCTTGCTCAAGTCTCAATTCCATCTCATTTTTAAATTTCTATTGTATCTGAACATCATCCTGCTTTATGAATTTCATCTAGTTACGTTTATTAGAAGAGCATTTTTCCACTTACTTGCTAAGCATAATAAAGTGACACCACTTAATACTAACAAAGAGGGATGTTGCCTAGCAGTTTTTATTATGTTGAGCTGTTTTCATGCAATCTCCGTGACTTGGTGTTAACACCGAGTGGGATCCCTGTGTCTAGTTTATCTTTGCTGTTCTGTGAGTTGTGTACTGCATTAAACTAATGGAGTTGTAAGCACTTCTGTAACCACGCTGCACAAAACTGCTCTTCTACTCGTATAATAACTTCTTGTTGTGCATTATGATGTTCCAATGTAATGTTGTGGAAAGCAGCTGTAGAAACTCTAAGGACCGAGCCTTGGACTCAGGCCAAGAGATCAGTCTCTCTTTGGGAAGGATGCATTCTAGTTCACACATTTTTTAACCGTTACCCTTTTTCACTGGAAAAATGAATGGTGTACATTTTGATGGTAAAACTGATTAAGAAATGGGAGTGAGAGTTCTTAATTTCGAGGTTGTTGGAAACGTAGGGATTAGGGACCCATTCCTAACATTTTTCTTTTTGAAGTTTCATCTTCAATCTGAATTTCCTGGACTTGGAACACTTTCATTTTTCGGTTAATTGCTGCATTCTTACAATATTGTTCACCCAACCACTAGTAAGAGCCAAAAGATAAAAAGAAACAACATGCACCTGTTACACAAATGAAAATATCTTTAAACACAAGTTTAACCTGACCTTCATGCAAAAGTTTTAAAATGTCTTATAAATGATGCCACGGTAGGGTGGTGTACTTGCCTAAAACCTACCTGAAATCTTGCAGCAAGGTAAGGAGTCTGACAAGGTAGAATCGAGGTTGTTGGAAACGTAGGGATTAGGGACCCATTCCTAACATTTTTCTTTTTGAAGTTTCATCTGAAATCTGAATTTCCTGGACCTGGAACATTTTGATTTTTAGGTTAATTGCTGCATTCTTGCAATATTATTCACCCCAAATTTTGTATGTTTATATATTTATACACCCACACACCCATTCTCATTCTCCATCTTAGGTTGGTCTGTCTCTCTCTTTCCCCCTGTTTTTGTGGATTGTAATACACGGGATGTAACTCCAGAGCTCATTCTATGCACTAGCTGCTCTGGTCTCTGAAATGTGCTGTAGAAAGCTATATGGACATATTTTCCTATAATATAACAATGGGGCTCTTGAATCTCTTTTAGTGGGAATTCATTGTGTGAAAGTGGTCTGGACACGCATAAGAAGTGCTATTAACCAGCTTGGAGTGACACTTTTAGTGGGTTTTCAATATGTGGAAGTAGCAAAAGCCAAATTTTAGGATGGTGCATGGCTTCTTGAATGAGTGTTCTTCCTTTGAGTGACCCCGTGTGTGAAGGAATAAGGAAAATATTTAAGCATCTCTTCTTTACAGGATTGGGGATTCTGAAAGCAACTAATGGTCTTGCCTGTCCGCTCCCCTCAAAGCAACTAGCAATGAAAGGAATTTGTTTCGGGGCATGGACAATATTAGACAGTCAGTCATAGGATGGTACCAAGGTATTGCTAGCCGTCCAAGTACTTGGTGAACAAGAACAATTATGAAATAAAAGGGGGAACACAACTCTTTCCATCTGCACTGAGGTCTGGATAAACAAGAAGTGCCAGGTCTTACCCTGGCTCAAACCGTGCCAGTCTTCACCTTGGCCCAAATCTGCTAGCCAAATGTATGGCTGAGGTTCAGCCACACAGGTAGGATGAAATGCAATAGCTGTGAAACAGTAAAAAGGGCCCAAGCCTACGGCTGCAGCCTGGACACCCAGTCTCAGGTATATCTCAATGCTGAGACATGACAATTCCCAATACAGGGGGCTAGGAACTGCCAGGACCCCATTTCTCCGCAGTTTGCACAAGGGATTAATGCACTCATGGGATCACCCCACTCAAGGCCTTTGTGGCTAAAACTGCCAGCAAGACAAGGAGGTGGGGTTTAGCAACACAGCTATGCTGAACCCCAAATAAGTTGCGACAGGAACTGAAACATGACAGGCTTTCAGCCCTGGCCCAGAGCGCACCAATAAAACTGCCAGGCTCCAACCTTGGCTAGTCTGCTGCAGGTGCATCATCCCATTCAATACCCAGAAAAAGCAAAAGGGGAAAGAAGAGGGAGAAAACAGTGGTCTCAAGCCCCGAGACAGGCTTTTTCTCCTTGTACTTGAAGCTTTCCCAATATATAGCTTCAGTTTGCTTCTCCAGTGAAGGTGTGGGGAGAGCTGCTCTGATGGGGTGTTGGGGTCCTGGCTCCCAATTTAGTGGTGCAGCTCTCAGCAGAGACCCTAACCCAGGTGGCCTGACCCTTAAATAACTCTTCTGACATTGCTACAGGGTCCCAATCAAGAAACAGCATCATTTGGACACTGCTAATGTAGAGCAATCAATGCAAAGGTGGGCAGCGTTCCCGGATCTGGCCAAAGTCACTAAACTGGTTTTAAAGATTCTTTTAAAGCATCTGAAGACAATGGTCTGGACACAATGGAGGGGGGAGGGATTGGTCCTCTTCTAGTCCCCAAAACCCCCACAATATACAACAACCAAAAGCACACACTTTATCACACAACCCCAAATTTATATGGGTGTTACATAAAGATGGACTAGATCTGGTGCTGAATGGTATTTATGTTGTATTCTCGTGTGAATAGCTACAGTGTCTTGTGTGGGTTCTTATGGGCTAGCTCCATAAACACTTTCTCTGGAGCTAGTGCTTCTGCTGCTTATCCTGTACTTGCTGAGCCTGTTCTTTACTAAGCAGCAGGCTGTTGAGATGCTGGTGTCAGCACAATTTCCTCCTCTTAGCTGCAAGCCAAAGGCTTGGTGCCAGAAGCTGGCAGCAAAATCTGAGCTGAGGAGAGCCTAGAAGAGGAGTGGAGGAGGGCAAGGGGAAGACACCCATGATCAAATAAAATAACTGCCAGGATGCCACCTTTGACAATAAGTAGCATTTCCCAACAATGTTTTTCTCTCTCTAACCTGCTTGCCATGTCAGTGCTATGTAGCTTAAATCTTCCTCAGCCCTCTCTATCTGTAAACCTTAGTGACACAGCACTATGTGCATTTTGAATAAAACCTACTAAAATACTCTAGCTGCTCTCTGTTGGGGAGCTGATGAGCAAATGAATGAGTAGCATGTGCCAGCTGTGACTCATGTCATCCACCTCCTGGCTGGATGGGAGTCGAATATTATGTGGTGATGCAAATGCAGGTGGTATTCGATGCACACTAATGCTGCTGTCCTGGTTCAGGGCCATGCCAGACTTTTTTGCAGTGAGGCAAGAGGAGATTTGGCTTTTCCTGGTGCTAGGAGAGGAGGGGTTTATGTCATTTCAAGTTCCTGATGAATGCCTCCATGATGGACACATTGGGGGCATCTACACATGTGTTTTACTGCTATGTCACTGTCTACACATGCAGCACTATTAGGCTGGAGTAAACTAATGAACTCCGCCATAGGATGGTACTGCCTGACACAAGTACTGCCCTACAGCAGTTATTTAGTGTGCTGTAATGCATGTGTTGACAGTGACCGGGGCTGGCTAGGACATCAGGGTGCTACAGTATGGGGGCTGCCTGCTGGGCACCCTTGTACCTCAGCCAGCCCCTCTGCAGCATGTTAAGCTAGGCAGGGCAGCTCTGGCTGGCAGGCTGACCACCTGGGTCTCCTGCCAGCTGGGACGGGGTCGTCCCAGCAAAATGTGTTGTGGTCCTGGGCGCATGTGTAAACACTGAGCTCAGAAGCAATCAAGTCTGGTGTGAACTGCGCTGGAGTTGTTTCAGCCACACTAATTGCACATGGAGATGCGCCCACTGAGATGCAGACCATTGATTTGAACAGGTGTCTCTTCCAGTTGCCTCTTAAACATTGTCCACAATGTGCAGTGTCCAAAGAAATTGTTCCCCTGAGGTTCGGTTGTATTAAAAAAGTCATCTTGAGTCTTCTGTCTTAGGTCCTAGGATTCTTCCCTTGGGAATGCTTATTTCTAGATCCTCTGTGGAAAGCCACTTCCTTTCATAAGTAAGCAGAGAAGATACCAACTGTCTCAGCGAGTCCCTGAGACCCTGTTTAACCCTTCACAGCAGTATAAGCATCTGCTGATTGAGTTGGATGATTTATACACACACTTCCAGAAGCCAACTGTAGCACTCTAGAGAATGCTATGTGGATAAGATGATCAGGAATTCATAGTAGGCATCTGTCTGTCTTGTGAGATGATAGAATTATGCTGAGTGAGACATCAGCTCGCTGAATGCAATCCTTGCTTGAAAATAAAGTGAAGTGCCCCGCGATCTTTCCTGACCAAGTGCAGGGGACCTGATGATCTATAAGGTACCTTCCAGCCCCTAACATCTATGAAACTATGACTATGACACACGTCAGTGTGTCTCTCTCAGCCTTGCTGGTATAATTTGAAGGAAAGGCTGGTGCAAGTATATCTGGAGCCAGTTACTCCAGCTGTAGGAGCTGTTGGAGCAAAAGGGATCATCCATTTGTTCATCTGTGGGGGCTTCACTCCTAGACTGGCTGCTGACCAGGGTTAAAGAGCCCTGTCTACCCTGTCATGGAGTGGACTTCAGTTCCACAACTTTCTGACAGCATTTCATCCACCAGGCGTAGGTCTAGTACCCTCTTCTAATGTGCTCTTCTGTACAAAGCCATTGGTATAGCCATCAAAGCTATAGAGATTATTTAACTGCCGCCCAGCACCTGGTGATAACAGTCGCAGGTAGTACTGTCTACTGTAAGCTATGGTAGCAGGTGAGCTGACCTGCATTAGAACCAGTTTCTTAATTACCTGAGAGGGAGACTATGGTATGTCTTTAATTATCTGGTTGTGTCCTTGCTGATGCCCTTATCGTTTCTGAGACATTCATACAGCAACAACATGGCTTTTTAATGCTTACCTTCCTAAGACCTTTGGAGAAATCTTCTTCAGGTTTTGGTCTCTGTCCACATCCTACCTTTTTATTTCTAAAATTCATTTCCAAGATATTGATTGTCCTGTAGTGGGAGGCGAGCACCATTTTCCTTAGAAAAGATGTTAGCCTTGGAAAAATTTTTGGGCTTGGTTGATGTTACCAGGTGCCCCTGACCACAAGTTACACTGGGCTCGTGGGGCAGATGGTTTGCAGCTACACCCGAGATGAGAAATGGATGGGAGCAGGTGTAGGTGAGGGACAGACCAACATATGGAGCACATGGGGGAGCAGGGGGCCAAGGGAAATAGAAGAGGAGATGGGTTCACTGGAAACTCCCTATTGCACCTACATTGTAGACGGCACATAGTTTTGTGGCTGCTTGTAACACAGGCTTCCTTCCCTTTGAGGAGGAAAATCCAATTTACCAATCCGTATTTATTTATTAATTCTTTGGAGTGGTGGCTGACGTGAGGTTTACATTACGAGAAACTTCCTAACGAAGCAATCCTGCTTTGTCTATCTCTAGTGTGCAAAATTCATTGCAGCTCCATGCAGTGGGAGTCGGCATGCTCCTTGCCACAGAATTGTGTACATGGTGGGAAGGAAAAACCTGTCCCCTTAACCTGTGGCCATGATGTAGGTCTGAAGTCTTTCTGCTACTCTAGCATTTAAATATGGCTGAAACTTAACCTATAAAGTGTGTATCTACCCTGCCTTCTCTGGCTTACTTCAGACTAATGTGGCTAACTACCTCTCTCTGAAGTTTTCACTCCCATCATTTGGGCCTTCTACTAGATTCTTTCCTCACATCTATCCATATCCATGTGCTCCATACCAAGCTTTGACAGGCTGGCATGCAGGGCAAACACAAGGGGTCGAGCTGATAGCCTGGTTGGAGAGGCTCACTGCTGTCCATGATGGAAGGCTTGGCAGAATGGAGGGACTTATATCACTTGCAGCAGTGATGGTGAGGCTGATGGTTGGGGACTTGTATCACTGGGTGACTTCCATCTGTGCAGAACACAGTGCGGTGATATCAAGATTTTATCAGTGTGAATTTTGGACGATCACACTGAAACCACCAGCAAGCTATGCTACTTGAATGGGTGCCACAGCAAATAACTTTATATGAAAATTATGTTAAACATAGCAGAATGTTCTATTATAGATTTCCTGGCCTCACTTTTGATATCCCTCCACCAATAAAGCTAGGAATTTTTTAATACCATTAATTTAACTGCACATGACTGGAAAGGAGAAAATTATAACTGTTTAAATTCTAAATTACCTCTTCTGTGAATAAAAGTGCTTTGCAGTTCTTAAAGTGATACGCCAAGTCTTTTCAAAGAGATCCTTGGAGCAAAGTGGGGAAGAGGGAGGAGAAAGCAGCTCTCACTATACAGTGCTAACTTTTGGTGCTGACAGGTTGAGTTTTAAACATGCATCTGACCCAGGATAACATGTTGCTTGCTGAGGACCTTAGATCAGTCTAATTTTGGTGCCAAGTAAGGCAAGACTTTTTGTGAAAAGGAAGTTTTGGGGGAGGGAGTGAATAACGGCTGCTTCCCAAAGTGTGAACCACTTTGAGGTCAGAGACCAGGTGAGGCGAATGGAAGTATCCACCACTTGCAGGAAACGAATGCGTGTTTACATGCATGGCAGAATGATTGGGTCTATTCAGGTGAAACTCCATAGCGTGTGTGACAATGTGTGACTGTCAATATTGCCATTTTTTACTGTGGCACAATAATAAGCCAGTATTAAATCATGAGATTTGAGATGGTATTCTGGGGCATCTTTAGCTCTGTCCATGTCTTCACACTGTTCTTTAGTTTTGTGGGATCTATATTTTTTTTAATGAAGGTGGAGATTCTGCTGTTATCACCAGACTCCAAGGCTTGGGGCTTGAGTCAATGAAGCATCTTATCACAAAGCCCATGCTAAAATGATAGGATGAGCCAGCGAGAGAACAGCTCGTTCAGAGAGAGGGGTGGGGTTGAGCTCAGTGCAAGGTCTGCAAGATGAGCTTGACAAATGCCTTTTTGTCCCAAAGCAAGTTGTTTTACTCTTGTGGAAATGCCTCTGCTGTCTGACAAGCCTCCCAAATTCTTTGCTCTGGGTTCCAAATCTAATTAAGAATTGTGAGTTGCTGGCTTTTCTCAGTAGCAGCATTGGCACTATAGCCACTTCCTCTCTCAGCTGCCAAGTTTTAAAACCAGAAGGTTTTACAATAAAAAATGAAGAGGAGGTGTTGGCTGTTGCTTGGATACCTTGTCAACAGCCTGGCAATTTATCTCGCATTGCTGCAGCAATTGCAATGGTGGGAAATAAATTGTCATGTCCTTTTAAACTACTGTGGACATGACAGCAATTTAATGTAAGGACCTTGGCTGTTTTAACCCTCCTGTAGATACGAATGTTATGTGATGCAATTGGTGGGCCGATTGCAATGCGGGTACACCTAGCCAGCTAGCTTTAATCTGGCTAGTTCTGGTGGTAATAGCAGGGAAGATGTAGAGGCACTGGTTTCAGGAAAGGGCTTCAGGAAAGCCAGGCAAAGGCTCACACCCCTGCCAGCAATGCTAGGTAAAGACATTTGGCCCGATTGCAATCTGCGCCTCTCCCTCTCCACTAGTACCATGTGAGCTAAATTAAAGCTCGCTTGACTGCACGTTTCATGTGGACACAGCTACGCCAGAGGCACTAAAATTCAGGGCACGGCTCTGGTTGCGCCGTTCTTGGAGTTCTCTAGAAAGACAAAGGGGTCCGTTTTCTTGCTGATAGTGATTCTTCTTACACAGGTTTTACAATAAAGGGAACCTGCTGCTGTGGTTCAGTGGCAGTCTGTCTTGTGGGAGGCTGGGGTTCAATTCCCAGACGTGGACATAACTACAGCCGTTGAGGCACTGAACAGCTGGGCTGGTTCTCAATGGTCTAAAGGCGGGGACAGGAGGTCTGGGCAGCCTCCACTCCCTCATACTTTTGCCTAGGCACATGTGTCGACAGTCCTGGTGACCTCTTGCACGTGTACCATGATCCAGAAGGATTGACATTTGTCTACTACAGTCAAGGCACTAGTAAGGCCAGCGCGCATGCAGAAAGTTAACTAAATAAGTTTCTACATTGATCTAGTTAAATTGGTGCAACCCCCTCCCCTCCAACAAGTGCTTTAAGTAATGCTGCAGCTCAGTTCCAAAACGGATAGTGGTCTCTAAGCCGCATGGCATGTAGTGCCTGACAGGTAGTTGGGAGACCTGTGTTTGGCTCCTAATTCTGTCGGTGATCCGTGGTGTCAGCAGCAGTGTTCGGGCAAAGACAAGAGTCGTGTAGAGAGAAAAGAAAATAAATAGAAAGGGTTGAGGTGCTCTTTTTGATTAGAATCCTATCCATTCCCCTTGTTCCCAGGAACAGCATGCTTCTAGTTTTGTGCACACTGTGAATCTAATGTGATTTGTATCACTTTTCTCCCCTTTTTGTATACTATTTTTAGGCTTTTGTTCCAAGCCAGGTAAAGGAAGATTTACTGTGTGATGTAACATGCTTAGAAGCGACTGGCAGAGTTTTGGATCAAGACAGTGTCATGTCTGTGATATTTTCTTGATAAACTACGGAGCCTTTTCACAACATTGAGACCGAGGGAGAGGTAGGGTTTTTTATGAGTAGCATTGCAAATGATCTTGTTTCAACCAGTTCCTCTTGGCTGTTGATCTGATTTGCACAAAGAGGGAGCATTGTGTTTGCTCAAGATGTGGCAATTGCGTGGGGCTTTCAGGAAGGCTCAAATATTTCTGTCAGAAATAGCAGTGTTGCTGTTCACTGACACCCTAGATGCCTGGCTTCTTTTCGTTCTCTTTTAATTTGCTGTGAGTCAACAGACTGTGCTGCTTCTGCACTTCAGTCAAATGTGAAGGTGGGGGGAGGTGAGAATCAGAGTATTGTTTTATGTCCCTGGAGATCAGTTCCAACAGTTGTCTAAAACAAATACTTTCCCTAAGCTGATAGAGATATATTTGCATCCACTATGCAGGGAGCAGGTCAGTTCCTCAGCTGATTTCATTGGAGGTAGCACAGTTAAAGCTTTCAATGGAGCCACATCACTTAACAGCCACTAAAGGTTCTGGCGTAATGTGTTCGAATACATCACCTTAACTCATTTAGTGCTAGATAATACTACTTTTATTGTAGAGCTATGCTTGCTTTTGCTTTGGAATCGGTCCAATTCCTAGTTGGCCTGTCACTGTGTTAAACAAGTGCAGATAACCTTAGTATGGGAAAGAAAATACTGCTAGTGGTCCATGCATCACTCATTTTACATTTAGGGCCTTTTCATCTAAAATACCTTGAGTTTACATAGGTACAAACCACACTGAGAAGGACAGAAGATCTTGGACAGCATAGTTACAAACTACACTGAGAAGGATGGAAGATCTTGGACAGCGCAGCAGGGGAAAGGGGCGTTTGGGCAGGCCGCCTTAGGACAAAGCAGCTACAGATTATTTTATATCCACGAAACAGAGGTAGAGTGTTAGTTATGAGGGCCAAAGATGAAAGGCCTTCACAAAGTTAAACTGCTGGGTACCCTGTGGGCCTGCTTTAGAAGTATGAAAGCTGAGTTGCAGCTGCTGCAATGTGAACATTTTGGGCCCAGGAGCACAGGGGCTTCTGCCTTTTTGTTGTCTAATTATTTCTGTAGTACCAAATGTGTGCCTGGTGTTCACAAATGAATCCCAGGAAGATCTCTGCTTGGATTAGAGCCATTTACAATCTGATGCCTGACATAGCTCTGATCTGGTTGACAGAACCTGGGATGAGGCTCAGAAGCTTGGGGATGCCAGTCTCGGCCTTGGCAATTACTCGCTGTGTTAATATGGCATCGTTGCCTCCAAATTCCTCTGTTATATTTTAAGACTGGAAGAATGCTTCAGAAAAGATATAATGGGCCTTCCCCCACCACCCCTTCCCACTCCCAAAGTGCTCAGTATGGTCCAACTCTGTTCCCACTGAAGCGGGTGGAAGCTGAAGCTGACGTGAAAGCAGCAGCAGAATTGGCCTAGCACTGAGAATTTAAAAATGTATCTCTAGAAGTGTTGCTGCTACTTGTCATCAGAACAAAAAAAAAAAAATCCCTGGAATTTAAAAATAACTCCTTGTTTAAATCAACAACAGGTGGTGTGTTCCCAGGGCACAGAAGGGTTTCTAATCCTTCAGTATTTTTGACAGAGCTTTCAAAAATGCATCCCAGTCTATTTGAAACTGAGATGTAATGTTTTCCTTGCAAAAATTAGGTGTGTTTTCTTACACTGAGAGAGAGCTACTCCAAGCTGTAGGTGTGAAACCCTAGTGGAGATCAGGGTTCGTTTTTTTTACCTTGAGGAGCTACACTGAAGTTCTTTTCTGGGGAGAGAGGGATACCTGGAGCTTGACTATCTATATCAAGGTAAAAATCAGGGTGTGTCTGCTCTCCTCTAGGATTTGAGAGCAGTAGGGATGTAGCTAACTGAAGTGTGCTGTCTCGAAGTAATAACCATAACTTCATGTAGTGTCCAGTTATTGTGTTAGGCAGACAGTCCAAAGCCCTGACCATCAAGACAAAAGTCCATTTCAGATCTGGACCTACATTAGACAGATTGTCTTCAAAGATGTTATGCCAGTTTACACGGATGGAAAATCTGGTTCAAGGCATGTCTGCAAACAATGGTTTTGGTTCTCCTGTGGCTTTGTTGGGGGGGGGGGGGGTCTGGTGGGTCAGCCCTGGGTTCTGGGAGGCAATATTGGGCAGCAAAGGTGCTGGCTGGGCATGAGCGTGCCCCAGGGTGCAGAGCCTGTGGCTAGGTGGCAGGCAGGGGTCTAGCCCCCTGTTGCCTGAGCTGACCAGGTGCAACATATGCCAAGGCCAGTGTTTACACATGCATTTAGGCACAGTTATTTTCACTGCCTTAAGATAGTACTGTTCCTGACAGTACTGTCTTATGGTGGCAAAAATTAGTTTGCTGTGGTCTAATAGTGTCACATGTGTAGATTATGATGCTTTACACTGCAGCAAATCTGTCTACTGTGCAGTTAAGTGCACGTGTAGATGCACCTACAGTTGCCTTCCTAGTTTTTAGTTTAGTTTAGTTTTTTTCAATCCTGTTTTGACCCCGATGCATAGGTAAGGAAGAAGCATCCCGGGGCTGACAGATTCTTTTTTGCAGGTCAGTGCTCTATTGACAGCTGTCACTGGAGTGGCTTGTCATCTTAAGAGTAGCTGCATTTTGCTTTTTTGGGTGAAGGCTCTACATAAATACAAAGCATTAACACTGTTTGTTATCAATGACATAGCAAATGTTTTTGAAGCTCTCTATGGAAGTCTGTGCTGTTACACTTAGACCAAATTCTCATCATCCCTTCCTACCCGCCAAAAAAAAAAAAGAATAGTTACTCTTGCCCTGCAAATGTTTATAACTCACCATCTGTAGCTAATTTTTTAAAAGTTGTCTTTTTTTAACAAAAAGCAAGAAAAAAAACAAGGTCTGGTTTTGTTCCAGAAATAGGCCCAGGTCCAAATGGAAGAATTTGCAAAATGTGATGAATAGGGTCCATATGGGAGTATATAGTGAAATGTCAAACTCAGAGCCTGGCACACACCTGTGTTACTTCTGTTTCTTGCTGGTGTAATTTCCAATGAGGTCAACTAAATTACATCAGTGTGTCTTAACTGAAGGAAGGCAGCTGCACACACAGCCCTGTATCAGTTAGTTTTGCATTTCCCTATAAATTCAGTATATGCATTAAATGACATCTGCACTGATTGGTTATTTGCTCCAACCCCCTTTTTCCACTCACCACCCAGGTCTGTTCACCTTTGGATTACCACCACATCTATTCCTCTTATCTGTTACTCCCATGCCTTCTCTCTCTTATCCCTTTCCCTTCCATTTAGCTTAACCGCTAACCTAACACAACGGGGCTTTGGGCTTAGATGGTTCTTGGCCACCACTATAATAGACATGATGGCAATAATTTCAAGAGTCTTAATTTATGCCCCCTTCCCTCCCCCTTTGTGCAAAGAGTGCACACCATGTACTAGTGTTAATGGCCAGATGTGAAATCTAGCCATGTTTAGCCTGGGAGCGGGGAAGAGTTTTCACGGCAACAAAAACAGCAAAAGTTATTTTGTGGCAGTAGGGAGTAGCAATTTTTTCCTGAATATCAAACCTCCTCTGTTCAGGTCTATGTTCTCTTTTTACCTGGAGCCCTCAGACCCACAGGATCATCACATCTTCTTTTCACATGAGGCTGAACTGAATAAGTTCAGTAAACCAATGCCTGACAAATTAAACACTGAAGCCAAGAGCTCTAGGGTACCACTTAAAACTGCTATTGATGCTATTTTAATAGAAAGCTAATCACACATAATCCACAATATGAATTTTTTAATGAAAAACTTCCCAACTACAATTCTTTTTCTCCAGACTTAGTTCCCCGAAGTGTCTTCCTCCACATAGGCAACTACATTGGCCAAACACTATTGGTTATAGTCATGCCTATTTCCACTTAAAACTACAAGTGTTTGATTTCATTTTCAGTTGTCTTGCACCTTATTTGCTTTCATTGGTGCAAAAGAAGCATCAAATACTGTTGTAAGCAGTTGGTATGCGCATCCACTCATGTTAGAGGTTACTGAACAAGGAGTCCAGACGAGCGTGCACGTGCGTTTCCCTGGGGACAAATACCAGTGGCACATAGTTGCCTGGCAAGTGACAAGTTGCCCCAGGTGGCAGAGGGGAGGCTGAGGCCAGCACCTGGGCTGGCCCCAGCAGCCTTACTGGAGGTCCTGAGAGCCTCCTGGGGCTCCAGCAGCAGCAATCTGGACATGTGGAGCCTGGCCGGCAGTCAGAGTGTGGCTCCAGCTGGCCAGGCTCCAGTTTTGGGAGATGCACTTTGCTTCTACATGTGCTTCCTCACTTTTTTCTGCTGCAGGTTTTTTGATACTGGAATCTCCTGGTGTGGAAAAAAAACACCCCTCTTCGTGCTGCAAATTAGCAATGTGGCAAATGTCTGCATGGGCAAACTGCCCATGCGTGCACATCTGGATACTCCCCTTGTGTATTATTAGATTGTATCCACACATTACTAGAAATTGCATTTTGCTTATTTGGATCAGGCAGTTCTATTCTTTTGCTTATTTGGATCAGGCAGTTCTACTTGCGTGTGCTTATCTTCCTGTAGACCAGGGCTGTCTAATTGGTGGACTATGGGCTGCATGGGGCCTGCAAGCTCTCACCCACCCGGTGAGCAGCTCTCAGATATTGGGTCAAGTACAAGGCAGGGCATAGATGCACCTCAAAGCAGCCAAGTACATGCATCTATTGGGCCTGTGTGGCCCCTGGCTTCTCAGAAGTTAGATGGCTCTGCTTTAGACACAGGGTCAGTACCCATCACCTGCCACATCCTAGACTTTGAGTCCATTGACGCTGCAGCAGAAGGTTAGACGCACCTGAGCTAGGTTTTTAACCATGTATATAAGGCACCGTGTTCTGTAGTGTGTTGTATGGGCTTTAAAATCTGTGTGAAAATATTCGTAAACTGGCCCAACCTGAGTTTTGTGCTTCCCTGGTACTGCTACCAGTACCTGCACTAGCTAGCTTATGGCTAGCTCTGGGTGTTTCTGTACTGTACTGTGGTCACGGTAGTGTAGGTGTATGTACTTGGCTGGTTTGAGGTGCATCTCTCCCCTGCCTTCTACTTAACCCAATATACCACTCATCTCTCAGCCCTTCTGACCATCCTGTATGCTTCCCAATTGCCAAATGCCTTTACATTCTGCTAGCATATGCCTGCCCTGTTTCCAGAAATAAATGTTTTGTCCTTTTCTTTTTGAAAAGATCCTCACTTATGCATGTATATCTGTTAACCTTCAAAGCTAGCAGTGTTTGCCAAGACCAAATGAAATGCATGTCAATCGAATCAAATGTGGAACGTGTCTTTTGTCACCTTGTTTGCCAGTAGAGTCATTAGAATGGTTTTTAAACATAAAACTTCCTGGTGAAGACTTTTTCCTTATGGGTTGAGTTTAAAAATAGCTATTTAAATTTGGAGGAAACTTGAATGGGGGAATGAAAATAGCTCCCAACATAGATCATCCAGAGGGTTTAAATTCTGCACCTTTAGACCAGCAACAAATATCTCCATCTGGCACTAGACTAAAGGAGAAACTGTTATGTAGTATATGGACCAGTCACTAGAGGGGGATGTGGCACATGCTTTGCCAGTGGACTTCGCAAAGTGTTGGGGAACAGGACTTCTGGGCTCCGGTTCCTGACTCGGGGGATCAGAGCATGGGTTAGTGGTTACAAAAAACGTAGTTGTTCAGTTGGGTACGGGCTCTTCCATCTGAGTGTGGCTGAGTCTTGGGGCTTGATTATCAGAGACTGGTGGGTTCTAGTTGCTGGTTTGCCAGTAGTCACCTCACCCTATAGTTTGTACACACTAAGGTTATCGCTCTAACTGCAGACCAAACTGAACTGTCTTTAAACTGGCAAGCTTGGGGGTCTATAACTGTCCAGCTGTGGAGCTTAGGTTGCTTGTGCTGCCCTGGAAGCTGCCACTTTTAACCCACTTGAGCTCTGCACCTACAGCTAGACTGCTCCTGGCACCTGAGCTTGCTAATGCTGCCCTGCTGTTGCAATAGGGCTGTAATATAGCCATCTCCTGAGTCCTCTTGTTGGTACTGGGAGCAAAGGGAGTTGCCTGTGGTAATGGATATGACTAATTGCACTGCTGAATTTGCCCTGCTTTGAGAAACCTAGAGCAGAGGTTTTAAGAGATGTGAGGTTGACTGGGAGGCTGCGCACATGCAGAGGCCACTCTGAAGATCCCGAGGAGAAAAGAGTCAAAGATGGAGGCCAAGGACCTGTCTGGGAGGAAGCTTGGGTGGGACACAAGAGGAGGCGTAGGAAGGAGTGAGGTCAGAGTGGTTATTTTTGTGGACCCTATATAATTAGTGGTCTACAGGGAAATGTGCACATCTCATTTCCTCAAAGGGCTTCAACTGGGGAGCCAGGGAAGGGCTGGTGACACTGGGACTTCTCCATCAAGTTGGGCTGAGTCTGTGTCTCCTCTTCACTGGCACCTGTTTTATCCTCTCTGCTCCTTCCTGTGAACACCTCTATCAGCAAACCTGCTGAGTGGGGCAGTGGGCACATGAGTACATTATTTTCACACGAGGCAAAATGTGGCATGCACAAAGGAGAGAAATCCTCTGTGACCAGTTTCTCCAAGGGAGCAGACAACACTTGCCCTGCCTGTTGGCTCCACTCTGGGGGCATGGGCCAGGGTATGAAGGGCAAAGGGCTTTCCAACTAAGCACACATTTTAATTTTTTTCTGAGCTGGGGAGAGGTTTCCATCCACTTTCCGTGTTTCAGGAAATGATACTGTCACGCTGGAATTTACGATGAAGTTGTGAATGTTGTTGAAGCCTCTGGCTTTCGCCATGAGAAAAACCTCTTTCACTGCCTTCATTCGGCTCTAATGAGGGCTGCGTTCTCATTGAAAAGTGTGCTTTCCATTTTTGGCCCCCTTTTCTCCCCTTCAATCGCTGTCACTTGAAACAGAAGCCCCCTGCATGTAGCTTCCCTTTCAGTCTGTGTGTCTCTTTGACTGCAGTGAGCAAAGGGTACACTGTGGCCTACTAAAACGAATTGCTGAACCCCAGGAACAATAGAGCTTTGTGTGGTTAAAAACAGTGAAGTCACAGTTTCCCAGGCTTTTTTTCTTTCCTCTCCCGCCCCGAGATGCCTAGCAATGAGGGGACCAGGGGGAGGGATTGGAGTGACTTGCTGGTAAACAAAAGAGACTGAGGCTTTCCAAGAGATTCAGGGGCCATTCTGGGGTCTGCTGCCAGATTGCATGACATCCCGCTGCCCCACCAGCTGGGTTTGGGTGCAGGTGCTTGGAAGTCATCAGCCCCAGATGCAGCCGAATGGATGAATTCACTCAAAGGCAGGCCAGGGTGTGAAGGCAGACTTCATTTGACAGTGTGGGAGGCCTGTGCCGGGCACACGTGGCTTTTCTTAACTTGGGAAAGATGACGAAAGCCACAGAGATTTGCTCCTGCAACATTGAACGGATGGAGCGATGCAAAGCATTTGAGGCCTGTTCTTCTGAGGAGTGCAGTGCTTTCTGCAACATATCAAGCACTCTTGATCCAGGCTAATGAGGACACAGGTGACCATGCAGTATTGGGCCCTCACCATCTAAAGTCTTATCAGTTCTCGAAGGCAATTTGATTGTTTAGCATTTTTAATGGCTAGGAGCTACTGAGGCAGGTGGAGGTTGCTAAATGGGAATTTGGAGCTCTATGGGGGAAACAACTAGAACTCCACCCCCCTCGAATCCCCCCCAAACCCTGTGTCCTGGCTTTGTGTGGAAGGATTATTAGGAGACGGTAGCATTGGTAAAATGCTCAAGCAGTTCTGAGTCTCTGCAACAGAAGGCAGTGGCATGTGCACATACTTGACCATGCCCTGCACTACCAGTAATATATATAGACTGAAGTCCTGAAGTCCTTACACAGCCCTTATACAGCATGTGGCCCAGCAATGCTTGTGGATCTCAAAGGCAGGAAAGAGTCTTTGAGTAGATGTGATATCTTTTATCCAAGGAACGAGAAAAGCTAAAAGCTTCTCTCGTTCCTTGGAGTCGCAGACCAGCAGAGACTCCCTATGCCTGAAGAAGGGTGACTGCACCTGAAAGCTTGCTAAGAACTTTTTCCCAACTGCTCAGTTGGTCTAATGAAAGATATCGTATCCACTGAAAGCACCGTGCTTGCCTACGTCCTTAGACCAACATGGCTACAACCAAAAACCCAGCAATTGTAGATCTCAAAGACTTTTAAAAACATATGGCTGCTAAGTATCATTATTTCATACGCAGAGTAAGCCAGTGCTTTAAATAGTTGGTCGAGGAAGTCACTGTCAGCAGGCCCAATTCAGGAAAGCCCTTTAACCACCTACTTGAGTCCTGCTCCCATTATTAAGCATTTCTTGGACTTCAGAGAGACTTCAAACTCTTGCTGACCTGGACTAGGATGCTTTCCTGAGTTGGGGTCTGTGTGCTCTGTCTCCAACTCATATGCCTTGTCCCCTGACTCATCCTGCTTACCTGTATGGTGTGTATTCTGTTTGGCACATTTAGATAGTGCCGTGGATACTGCAAGACACAGAGCCCCCTTGATCCCAGGGGCTACACAGAGGAATCGAGGGCTAGCAGCATTCTGCTGGCTTATAAAGCAAAATGGTTGACTGTTTATCCTACAGATCTATTTTCCTACACACCATGGGAAGGTGCTTAGTTCTTTGCATGGTGTGCTCTCAGCACCTGGCAGGATCCAGCATTTGCAGTCAAGGATATGGCCACATCTGATCAAGTGCCCATAAACAGTCATTCAGAAGTGATTAAGATGACATGGTTAAAAGAGCAGAGAGCTCCTCCTACACTTCTGCAAATTCTTTTTTTTTTGGTTTGTTGCTACAGCAACTGTGTACTAAGAACAAAGATGACAGCGAGATATTAAATTTTGCAGCAATTCAGTTTTCTCTTTTTTTTTTTTTTGCTTTTTGTAACTCCATTAATTGTGTTAGATTTCAGGCAGAAATCTGTGGTGTGAATTCCTGTATGGCTTTCTCCTCCTCCTCCTCTTTAGAAACAAATTAAGTGAAATTAACTTCTTAAACATTTATAATCACCCACTGATTTAAATATCTCAGGTGGATTTTATTTGGGTATCATGCATTATTAACCAGAACTGATAATTTGTACCAAGGAATCAACATTCCTACTAGTCCTTAAAGAAAGAAACACAGTATCTTTTCCACATAGTTCAATTCAGGCCAATAACATAGATTAAAAACTGCAAAATGAAATTTACTGTAATGGAAGAGCAGATTGGATTCCTAAAGGAATCCTGGGTTGGACTCCTCCATCCTCCATCCTCTTGCATTTTCCATGTGATCAGATGGTCACACCTGCAAAGTCTGTAGGTTTGTTGTTCTTTGTTTTTGCACAGTCAAAACCGTGGCTGCATCCATAATGGAAGTTGAGCCATTAGAAGGAGGTGTCTTTGTATCCCGTCACTGGAGTAGAAGTAGCCACTTTTGTACATGTAAATAAGATGAGTCCAGACATTTTGAGGTATTATGGAGGCCATCCAAGAAAATGGGGCCTTCTTTGGTGTGAGGGAGAAACTGCCTCGACAGGATGAGGCACATTTAAGATGAGTGTGGGGATAAAGAGGGTACATGTCTGTGTCCTTCCTGCCCAAGCTTTCAATCTTTTGTTGTCCTGTCCTGATTTTAATTCTCATTCAAGTCCTACAAAAAGAAGTCTAAGAAACTATGAAACTGTAAGTCCTCTCTCTCGGTGACATACAGTGTGATCACGTCCTTGACTCCTTCCCGATGATGAAATCTTTTTCCACCAGGTTATGCAGCCATGGCCAAGCCCAGCTGACTTCTACTGTGTGAGTAGCACTGAGGATCCCACTAGAGCTTAGAGAGAGGAACGGTCAGGGATGGAGAAGGATTTTGTGTCTTTGAAAAATCATTCAGAAACATTAGGAGTTTCTTTTAGACTTGAGGCCCAGCACAGTAAATATACCTCAGGTTAAAACTGGTATATTTGCAATCCAAATACCAGTCATTTCCCCATAAAACACAAGGCCTGACTACCTTTGACTCTGTTTCTTTTGTTTAAATCCCTCAAGTTGTTGGAGCGTGAGAGAAATCTGAGCATGTAGAATGATTCTGCCACAAGACAGCTATTTAGGGGCAAATTTTACAATGGCTAGTGGCAGAACAGGTGTGCAACTGCGCTTTTAAACTGTAAAGCCCCTGCTAAATCGATATAGCACGCTGCTGAAATAGAGGTATTGTCTTCAGGAAAACAAAAGCAAATACTTTATAACTTAAAACTCTTTAAAGTCTAAATACTACAAGGAGAGTTATTTTATAGCTCAAATTACTTCAAGGTTGGAGAAAGAAATCCCACTTGGAGCACTTTCCTGGGGCAGCGTTTGAGCAGAGAATCTTTTCAGGTGGGACATTTCCTTCGCTGAAGCCCCCAGTGGAGGAAAATGCTTAAATAGACTTAGGGGTGAGTTATAGGGAACCCAGGTAGTGTATGACTTAAATTGGATGGAACCATATAATGATTTTTTTTGTATTTAATGAGCAACATGCTGCCCTTCTACACTGGTGACCTACATTTTATTCAACAAGATCTACTAATAGATATATGAACAAGACTCATCATGTTTATAGACCTTATCTACAGATTTTTAGCCTGTGTGTAGAGCTGAGCAGCTCTTTCAAAGGAATAATAACATGAGAGCCTTGGGTTCACGCCAGTCCTTAAACTGCTGTAATACTTGTTTATAATGGCACCTCTGAGCAAGAAGTTCTTCAGTTCTAGGGCTAGTAGAGTTAGTTTGCTAAAAAGCTTGAGAAAATATCTTACTCCTGAGGGCCACAGCCGAGGTTAGAACATAGCTCTGCACCCAACCCAAACAGCCTCCTACTAAACAGGTTGAGGCAAAAGACCCAACTTTGCAAATAATTCACAAGGGGGATTCAGAGGGGATAACATTGTTAATTAGCTGGAGAATAGGTAGTAGAACTTGCTTAAAATGAACTTGGTTACTGTTGGATTTCCCTTTTTGGCTTGCTCACATCAAGCAGTATTTTCAAAGTCTACTTGGCTGTTAATGCATGGGTTTGGTGCCAAAGGTTTTGGGGTTTTTTGTCTGTTGTTTTTTAATGGCAAATGTGCAAAATCCTGGACTCCATGACACAGAAAATGGCAGCACTGAAACAGGACCACCATTTACTCTTCCAATGGTGGTAGCAGCATTGGGAGCCCAGTGTGCACATGGGTCTCTGTCTTGGGTACCCATTTTCCACACCAGGCCGGTTAGTATTAAATGCCACTGTGCTGAAAATGGCTACTTGGTGGTGCTGAACCAATGCCGTCCTGGTGGGAAGACTTTGGACTTTGGCTTCTCCTTTAAGTGCAGCATCAGTTTGAAAACCTCCACCAAACCTCCTCTGCCATGTGCTTTTGAAGCAAGTTCCACTATTCAGCTGTAATGTAGCTGTTCTTGCCTCCTGAATAGGAACCAAATGCTGTACTTGAAGGGGAATGTTACTAGCTGACTGGAGAATAAAGGGGCAATTTCCACTGGGGAGAAGGGGTCCTAACACCTTTTCTACTCAAGAGTTTTAGGTATGGCTTACACTGGTTTACACTGGGAAAAATCTTGCTACAGCTGCTACCGGGGAGGACAGAAATGAAGTTAGTCCAGCTTCTTTTTCTGTAACTGATCTTTTATTTTGTTCCCCTGATTGCTGGTGGGGGAGGAAAATCCTTAGAGCTTCAGTCTTTTGGTTTTTGGGGTGTTTTTGTAGCACCCATCTGGGTCTCACATGGTTCAAGCATCCTTCCTGAACCCTGACAATGGGTCTGTTTTTGGCAGGTAGGAACCTGAAGGCCCAGAGAGCTTGCCTGCATTTTTTTGGTATGAGTGTAGCTCCATTGACAAAGCTGCCCAAGCGTAAATCCTAATGCAGCTTTGCCGTGCCAGAACAAGAAAGGGTGTGGCCAGCAAGCCACGTCTATGTGAATGGCACGGAGAAGACAGGACTCAGCTCATAAAGATGCTGCACATTGCAAATGGCTCTGTGGATTATACGCCTCCCAGGTTTGCTTGAAGCGTGTTCATGCAGGGTTTTCACCAGTATGACTATAATGGAGTTAAGTAACCCTTCCTTTCCCTCTCCAAACACCCTGCTCTCCGCTCACTCAATGCAGACAAGTTGTTAGGCTAGATTACGATTCCCACACCCACTTAGTGTAGCATCCTACTCCACCAGTGACCCCAATGAAGTTAAGTGCTATTCTGCATGAGAAATCAGGCTTGGGCATTTTAGTTCTGTCTATACCACTCCAGGACGTGCCTCAGCCACTTGCTATCGCTCAGACCTGGAAATGTGGCAGTAAAGTTACTCCAGGGCACCCCCTCCCCACAGTTGTTCTTGAGTCCTCTGTCTTTGATATGCTTGAGAGCTGCTGCCAGTGATGTCCCCAGAGTGGCTCCACTCCTGTGTTTCTGAGTCTAGCACATATGAGAAGGAGGAGGTGGCTGGAAGCACAGTGGTATAGACATACCGTTAGTGACTTATGGGCCCACAGCAAGTCTGTGGAAGATATCCTGACTCCCAGTATTGAGCCAGAATAGAATCCATAACCACGATCCAGTTGGAGGTGGTCCTGCTTTGAGCAGGGAGTTGGACTAGATGTGACCTCCTGAGGTCCCTTCCAACCCTCATTTTCTGTGATTCATGTGGAGGGCTAAGGAAGCTTCAATAGACAGTGAAGGTTGGAAAGCTCCTTAAATATAGAGGAGAAAAAAACGAAGCCAGCAAGGAACAGAAGAGTGAAGTTTCTGGCTTCAGAGACCCCCTGGAGCGGAGGGATGGCAAGGAAGATCAGGGGTCACTTAGTGTGAAGTGCAGTATCTGGATCACCAGGGGCCGTGCTATAGCTATGATGTGAAGGGTTTTAACAAGTAGCTTGATGTCGACATCATTTAAGGCTTGACGTGACTATCCAGGAAGTCTGTGAACCCGTGCTCCCAGAGGCCCGTTAATGTAGGAGTTGGTACGACTGGCGGATCCGTCTGGCCTGTGGCGCACGTGGGTGTATCTCTGCATGGATTTGCATACTATTTTAGGGCGGTAGCATGTATGTTGAGCATATCATGAAACACGTACAGACTGAAATCGTAAACAGAGAGCACAAGACGGCTATTGCCTCAGGAATTTTCCTTAATTTAGGAACTGCTTTAAGCCAACATTACCTCTGCTTCCTGAGCACAAACCTGGCCACTGCCCTGGAAGTAATCTGTATTAGCTTTAGTGGAGTGGCCACGTTGCCATAGTTACTGTTGGTTTCTGTACACCTAAAGCTTGAAGTATTGTGATTAAATGTTTTCCTCCCATCCAACCTCTCGTTTGACAATTCTGCATTGAAAGAGATGCCAAGTGAATTGTCATTTTGTGTGTTCTTCTTGTTTTTAAATGTTTTGGTTTGTGGACTCTCCACCTATTTTACACTCCAATTTACGTTTAGCCAAGATCACTGATTCATGCAGAGATTTGTTGCTCAGACAGTGCTGCTGCTTTATTTTTAGTGATGTCTGAATAGCAGCCAGCCCTCTCTACATTATATAACCTGAACTTCGCTTTGTTTTTATCCCACCATCATAGTGTGATCACTAATGTAACTGCAGATACGGACTATTCTCAGATACTTATCTCGGCACCAGGAAAGGATCCATACTTGTGAAGGAAATCAAACCACTTGTTATCTGGGGGATTTGGCACTTATTCTCACAACCCCAGTGAATGCTGAAATGAAAAGCAGCTGCCTCTAGAAATTTCATATTATTTGATTATTTTCAGGAACTGTAACAAATGCCATCAGGAGTACTGCGGCCAGTTTTGGGCTCCACAATTCAAAAAGGATGGGGAGAAGCTTGAGAGAGTCCAGAGAGAGCCACGCGCGTGATCAGAGGTCAGGAAAACAGATCTTACGATGACAGGCTGAGAGCCATGGGACTCTTTAGCCTGGAAAAGCGTAGGCTCAGGAGGGATCTGATGGCCACCTGTAAGTTTATCAGGGGAGACCACCAGGATCTGGGGGAACGTTTGTTCACCAGAGCGCCCCATGGGATGACGAGGTGGAACGGTCACAAACTCCTGCAAGACCGTTTCAGGCTGGACATAAGGAAGAATTTCTTTACTGTCCGAGCCCCCAAGGTCTGGAACAGCCTGCCAGCGGAGGTGGTTCAAGCACCTACATTGAACACCTTCAAGAGCAAATTGGATGCTCATCCTGCTGGGATCCTATGACTCCAGCTGACTTCCTGCCCTTTGGGCAGGGGGCTGGACTCGATGATCTCCCGAGGTCCCTTCCAGCCCTAATGTCTATGAAATCTATGAAATCTATGAATCTGTTTTAAAAATGGCCTTTGTTTCTTTTTATTGCAGTTAAAAGAAAATCAGGCAATTTGCTTGTAAGTTCATTCTGGGCATTTTAAGAACTTGTAAAGTCTTTCTAATAATGCCGATCTTTAAAATTTTTATTTTATATTGGAGTAGTTCATTTCATTAAAAAAAATCTAGCCATTTGAGCTCTCTTGACTGACTCTGAAACAAGAAGTACAATGAAGTAGCTTACTACGGTTATACATAGATTGAAAAAAGGCATTGAGTGCTGTAAAGATTTTGTCAGCATGACTTCATGACTTCACCACTGGCAAAGCTGTGGAAGAATTATGTCTGGTATCCCAAATGAGTGCCAGTGAATCCTTGGTATGACCTCACATCGTCACCTGTAATGTATACGCCACATATATTATAGAAGGAACTATTTAGTACATGGTTTAGAAAGTTCTTAATCTTTTTTATTTCTCCCCTTGTTTTGCATCTTTCGATCTGGAACTTCAGATTCCCGGAGCACCATGACATGACCATACTGGCCTTTTTCAAGAGGAAAAAAAATGTAACTACTACATTTTGCAACCCTGTAATTATCATCTAAATGTGCTTGCTTTGTTTTGGGAAATGAGCCGTCCTTTATTTTCTACACTGTTCATTTGGCCTGTGAACCAATGGCAGGGGAAAGGGAAATACTAGTGTTCCTTTCAACCTGACTGGGGAACTGGGGCAGAGAGAAAGAGCCTTTTTTTTTGCCTGCTTTGGCTTCAGGGAGGCCAGGTTTTCACTCAGTGTTTGTGACTTGGCAAAAAACAACACAGGAAGCCTGTAAGGCCAGGAACCGAACCCAGATCTCCCATGTGTCTCTCCAGCAGTGGACTTGCAAGACCGTTCTTCCTCTCGCTTGCTTTATTGTGGAGCCTTTTCTTGTCCTTGAAATGTGGCCTTGCTCAATTTAGTCAGGGTTTGGGTTGGTTGGTGAGGGATAATGATTTGCTGACAACTGTCTACAAAAATGTTGCTTTTGAATAATCTGACTGAAGTCAGGCCTTTGTTTGGAGGCTGGGCAGGGGCCTCTCTGGCCCAGCCCTTGTCATTCTGTCCTTAGACATAAAAAACGTGACGCAGACCAGAGTTCACAGGCCGAGTCGCTTGCAGATTCTGCGAAGTCCGAACTATAGGAAACAGCTGCAAGAATTGTTGGCTGGCTGGCTGGCTGGCTGGCTAAGCGCTCGCTTCTAGCTCCACTTTCTGCCCAGCATAGCTTTGCCAAAAATCAACTTTTTTTTGGGTGGAGCAAAATTTACTACCTCACTTATGCTCCTAGAGCTGCAGCTAAACAGCACAAATGAGGGGGAAGGCTCTGCATACTTTCAGGTGACTGGTGCTCCTCTCCTGCACACGTTGTTTTGCTCACGGTAGTTACAGATGGTTCTGCTCACGTGTCTAGCCTTGCACGCCTTGCTCTAACCCTTGCACAGCACAGCCAGGAGATTCCAGCACCTAAAGCAACTGCTCTTGTTTGGCGATAAGATGACAGTCTTGCATGTTTAGTTGGTCCATTGTGTCTTCCACAGGGCCTCGGTCTAACAGAGATGAGGCAAGGTGGATTTCTCTTGGAACAGTAGCTGAATGCTCCTTCAAGGAGGGCTTTGGGAGAGTAATGTCTCTTGTCTCACATCAGTGCAAGTCTCAAGCATTCAACTTTTATGCTAGCCCTGGGACAGGGCTGTTATCTGCATGGCTAACACTGAAAGCTTTATCTACTAGGTTTTCCCTAAGGTGTCCAAGCCCGGAACAAAATTTAAGATGTAGGGAGCTCCGTTTTAGTTCCTCTTCTGCATCAATCAATATTTGCCCCTTCTTACTGTCCCCTTCTCTACACACACTGACTGTCTTCCAATGATGGCCAAAACAAAGCCCTCCTTGGCTCTCCGTCCCAAACCACAAAACAGGTGGGATGCTGGGGAGAAGTTTGGAAACTCCAGATACTGGGTTCTTAAATGCTCTAAAGCCCCATGCAAAACCCCAAGGGCACAGTGATGCCAGATTCCCAGGCTGGTCCTGGTCACTCAGCATGTGGATTGGGGATTGATTATGGTTAGTCACATGGTTGAGGAAGCTCTGTTTTGCCCTTTTGTAAAACTATAGTATCTTCTTCACCCCACAATTTATTTTGTCTTGCTATAACTGAATTTCTTCTTCTGTCCCCCACACCCCAGTCCTTCCCCACTCCACAGCAGCTAACCATATCTGACCCCCCCCCGCCTGAACCCACCCAACCAATAAAACCTTCCTTCCTTACTCCCCCGTTCTACCATCCATGTCCACCTGACCTCAAACACATAAATAGAATAAAACCTTCTTATTCCCTCTACCCCTTTTCTGTTCCCCCCAGTTCAGCTGGGCTATTATCTGTTAGAAAGTCCATACGCAACAAAATACTGAAGATGTGATTCATCTTTCCAACCAGCTCTCTGTCCGTAGTATTCTTGACTTATTCTTGTCTGGTTTCTGTGTTCCCCATAATTGGGACACTGACCTGATAAGTGATGCAACTCAGGGCTAGTTGGCTTATTGGTAAAATGGTGAGCTGCCTTTTCCACTTGGGAAGTGCTCAGACCAAAGTAAATTGGGTGTCAGAATATCTTTAGCAAACAATGATGCAAACCAAGAGAAGTAGAAGGAGACAGAGCAACACGCTCCCTGCCTGGAAATATTTTGAATATTGACAGCCAAGCTACAAACTGGGCAGTTAGAGTGGGCTTTCCTTAGAAATAAATGATGGGCAGTTTCTTATTTATCCTCAACCTCAGTTCAGTGCGAGATACCATTTTTTCTTCTGTCCTCTGTCAGCCCATGTTGGTGTCTTTGAATCCCTTGTCACCTTATTTTGCCTGTATCTTTTAACAGTTCTGTCTCAACCAGTTCCCCTTTCTTTTGCATCATTCTCCCAGACAGAAGTGTCTTTTCACCACTTAACGGCAACTGCCTCTGCTCTTCTGTCAGCACCTGCCTTTCTCGTTGAAATCTTCCACTGTTTTTTCTATCCCCACCTCATGCCTGCCAACCCCCCCGGGGTCTCACTGCCGGGCTCCGTTTAAATAGCAAGTTGCTCTTTGTTTACCCTTGAGTATGAATGGACTGGGTCTTTGTTTATGTAGCTTTTCTGTAACACTTCTTACCTCTGTGGACTGCAATCGTGAAGGTCTCCCAACCCCTTGCACCTCTTGGTGTTACGCTATTCAAATCTGAATTGGTACCCTTTGTGTTGGTTCATTCGCACCTCTCCCACTCCATAATTTGACTGCTGCTGTTACTGCTTGCTGTCCTCCATCAGTCACTCATCCCTCCAAACTCCACACTGCTCAGACAGCACCATGCACAGCTTCACCTCGCATCCCACCAATTCTCAGGGGTCTGCACAGGGTCCTTGGCTGTTTCTGAGTCAGCTGCAAAAAAGCTGCTCCATCCTCAAGGCCATTCGTAGCCAGGCCCTCACCTATTCGTGGTCACTTCTCTCTGTCTCTCCCATTTGCTCCTCTCCATGTGTCATTTGCTCCTCTCCTCTGTTGGCGGCAGTTCCCGAGCTGTTCTGAAGCAGTGCGGTGCCCTCACTCCACCTCACTAAAGACCTGGTTTTGCAGCACACTTGAGCTTCTTCACTCTCACTGAAGTCGGCAGGAGATGTGGGGCTCATACCATCCTCATTCTCTACTCTACCCCTTCCTCCCAAGACCCCACCTATGCCCACTCTAGCTCCTCTTTAACACAGCTCAAAACTCACCTTTCCCAGGTGGATTATTTCATTCACTAACTCGTGCAACATGCTTTAGCTTCTTTTGTCCTGCCTGAAAAATCTATGCTTGATCAATTTTCTTGAGGGTACTGAATAATAAGAATCCAGTTTAGGACTCAATTGCAAGGAGCCAAAATTTGGATTTAGTTGGGATTGGGCATGAATCGCACGGCATTGGTTCTGTTCCGTGATTGGCTGGATGAACAGCACTGGCTAGCACAAATATGTTCACCTTTTAAACAGTTAGTGAATGTTTTTAATCATCCTAAAATACAAGCTCAGTCTACTATTTGACTAAATAATAGGGAAAACGAGCCTAAAAGGGAACTGTTGACTCCAACATAAGAAGTAAAATTTTTGGACAAATGATTGTTGGTGTATATTTTGTAAATGGGAATTTAAGAGTCTGTTCAGGCACGGTATGGATTTATTTCATACTGGCTCCCAGCTGAAATAGATGGAAAACAAATCAATGGAAGCAGGATCAGACCTTTAGTATGCAAACACGTTTTCTCTCCTATGTATTCACTTATGAGCCATCAGTACAGTTAATGCCCTGAACCTGCAATGAACTCCATCTTGCCGACTCCTGAATCCACACACAACCTAACTGATTGACTTGCTGTCCAAGCACAGGGCTCTACCTATATGGAGCTGAATGCCACACTAGGGCTTAAGTTTACAAAATGTGGTAACTTATAACTTCTACATTTTATTGGCTTTGGATGATAGGCTCATAAATTCTACTTCGGTTTATAGTCAGTTTTGCTTTCTGGGTATTGCCCCAAGCAGAAGATCCAGGCTGCAAATGCTGAAAGTAAATGATTCATGCCAAACAACCTTCTGTTTTCGCTGGAATGTTTAAATAAAAGAAATCACAACAATTTATTGACTCTAGGTTTTTGTGAAAACATTTCGTCTGGTGCAGTTTGGATGGGAGCATATCCTTTTTGCATCGGAAATTTTACAAAAGATTAATTGGCCAAATCACCGTTTTTACAGCAAGTGGCATAAGGAAACCGGACACGGGATTATTGTTCTTGGTGAATGAAGAGAAGGTAGGAAAATGCATTGTAAAGTGATAACTTGGTAAATGAGTTTAGGAATGCAATGTCATGATTTTCAGGTTGAAGAAGGAAAGATAATACCACAGAGAGATCTTGTAGTTCAGCTGCTTGAAATCTGGGATTCCTGAGTGGTAATTCTGGTGCAGCAACAAGTATTGTATGCATTTTTTCAGAAGAGTAGTTACTGTGCTTTTAAGACTTCTGGATCCAACATTCAAAAGACCTTGGTCACTTTGAAAGCAGATTGTAAATGGCATTGAATGGGGTTTCACCAATTTTAGAACTGAATATTGCTTTTAAATCTCTCTCAGTCTACATTCTTGACTTATTTCTGATGTCAGTTCATCTGGAGATGATTCTTCCCTTCCGCAAATGTAGATCAGGAGTAACTTGAATAAAAGTTAAAAAGTAACTGGAGCTACACTGGTATATAAATAGGCCCTAGGATTTATCAAATGGCCTTAATTTAAGACAAAAGTGGCATGGTTGGAGATAGCACATCGCACCTCCTTCTGTGATCTTGGGTAACCTGTAGTGGAGAAGAGCTTAAGCAGAAGTTAGAACAATTCATGTAAAAACGCCAAATGAGAAGTAAAATAGAATGATCCCCAAAGGTATTGTTCTCAATCTCATGGCTTTAAAGCTAGTCTCATAATTCTTGAACACTTGGGGTTACCGCCATGACAGTTTTCCATCTGTCTCAGAGAAAGAATTATACCTTTAGGGGGGATTACAATAATACCTTGAGGGTCCTAGGAGTGTTATAAGCATTAATTAATTAATATTTGCAAGGTACTTTGAATATGTAAAGGGTTGGGTAAGAGCCAAGTATTAAATGATCAGTCAAATACCACGTTACAATTTTGTGCCTGTCAGAGAAACTCACCAAGGAGAGACCACAAGAAATATTGAGGATGAGATAATGCCTGCCTAACATTGCTCTAAAGCGGGTTTAGATGTTGGGTCATCTCATAAGGGGTCATTCTTGGTTTGAGTACCAGGAATCCAGGGGAATTTCCTGGGTTGAGTACCTGTTTATGAGGTTCACTTGAATGTAGGTATTCAGTATCTATTTATATGCACAGGACTAGAGTTTCAGGGTGTTGGCATCATAAATAAAACTACATGGAGAATGCAAATAGGTATTATAGTGATTGGTGCTCTTAGAAACATGCAGACAAATTGCATGCATCTGTTAATACTACAGCCCACAGCCTATATATATACATACACACAGAAATGGTATGTTGGCTGCATGCACTTTACCTGCTTGTTAGGAGGCAGCTATTTGCAAAATGGGGGTGTGGTGGCAGGGAAGAAGGTAGGAGGAATGTGGTCTGGTGTTTAATCATAGGAACAAATGCCTGGACTCCTGGGTCTTATCCTTAGCTGTACACTGCTCAATTAACTGCTGAGGCCTTGACCTTGTAATCACCTCCATATAGGGAGATTTGCACCCTGTTGGGGCCTGGTGGAAGATTTCTCTATGTTGATCTAATTGTTGGCTTGGGGCATTTGATTTTTTTTTTGTGCCTCTTTGTTCATCCAGTTCAAAGCAGCTAGGACTATTCCTCTCCTTCCTGCCCTGCCACATTTTAATGAGCAAAAGGGCATCCCAGCAAAAGGGCAAAAAGGGTGCCCAGTGCCTTTAGTTTTGAAGTGGAGTACTTGATTCTTTTTTTTTCTTAGGGGGGAAAAGGGGTTACCAAAGAGTCCTTTTTTCTGAGACTAATTTGGCAGTGATGTGATAGAGAGTCAAAATTTCAAGACACTATACCCCGATCAGCCCAGACATCCATCCTGCCTGAGGTGCTCAGCCCTTTCCTACTCCTGAGCCAGGGGACTGAGTTTCCAAAGGTGAGATTTGCCAAGACAGAGCAGCTCTTGCTCAGGGAAGGCTTTCCTGGACAAGTCCCTGCCTCTCCCACTGCAGCGCTTCCACAGATCCTCCTCCTCCTCCTTCCTTACACCTTTTTTTTTCTTTTTTTTTTGCAGAGCTGATTTCTGCCCCCCCCCTTGCAGTGAGTTATGATGTCCTGTAGGCTACAATGTGTCAGTGTTATAAAATCTGGGAGGAGGAGCCAGGCGGGTGACGTGGGGAGAGCTCAATTCAAGCCTGCAGTCAAAGCAGCTCGGTCTACAGGCTGCCCAGAACTGAGCAAATGCATCTCCAGCTGCCCAACTTCTCTCTCTGGCTTTTCGTCCTCTCGGTCAGTCAAAGGCGCTGAGGACTGGGGGGGGTAAGGATGCGAGATGAGAGCCCTTTTTTACAACCTGACCTTCTCTGGGATTAAAGCCAGGGTGCTTCCCTGCCTTGCAGTGGGTTTGACGACACACTGAAAAGGAGAAGCCCTTGCGTGTGGCTGCTGTTTTGGTGGAGGTGCATTCTTATTCTTCTTTTTTTTTAATCCTCTCTGAAGATCTGGCTGCAGGAGACTTCTGCCCCCACCCCCTGACCCACCTTGTAGCCTGGGCAAACGGTTCTGCCGGGGTTCCTCTTTATTGCTGCAGCCCCCGGTCGGTGCCAATGAAGGGAAATCTTTTTGCCAAGGGAGAAAAGGGCTTTCTGTCTTTGCAGCAAAGTGAAACAGACCAGCTTGGAAAGCTGCGAAACTGACTCCCTGGGATCCACTAGAGCAGATCAAGCAGGGGGATTTAAATACCCAGAGGAAAGAGAGAGAGGAGAGAGAGAGAGAAAAGAAAAGACCGTGGGATCTTGTAGATCTTTCAAAAGATGTCATCTCAAACTAAGTTCAAGAAAGACAAAGAGATCATAGCAGAATATGAAACTCAAGTAAAAGGTTAGTGAATCCTTTGCCTTTTTGACTTCCACCCCCTCCTCCCCTCCACCCTCTTCTGTTTCTCCTTGTCCAATCTTACTATGCATCTGTAACCTTGCAGGGAAAATACTGGAATTGGCTGCCCCAGCCCTTGGCTTTTTTCTCTTTTAAATGGAGTTTATTTATATATTTCTGCCTACCCAAGGAGAAGCTGTTTGGAGCCTGGATTATACTCGGGGTAGTAAAAGCTGCATTGCAGTTGTATGAGTGCTATATGGTTGGCTTGAGGAGTGTCAATTTTAGTCAGATCCATACTTCATCTTCCTGACGGCAAGCTGTCATTCTAAAGCCATTTTGACAAATGGGCCTTTCCGCAGATAATGTAAAAGCCCTTTTTTCCCCTCTGTGTGTGTGTGTGTGCTCTCATCTGTTTTATACATGTAGAACTGCTGCGTTGAGCATGCATTATGTAGGGAGGCGTCTCTGTCTCCTACATGCAGTGAACTCCCAGAAATTTTACGCTTGTTAACAAATATAGGCAGGGATGGGGGCTTCGGCTTTGGCTAATATTTAGCAGCAAGTATCTTCATCCTAAATTCCGGTTGGGGCTGATACTCCTTCGCTAAGTCCCAGGTCACATACCACCGTGCCTAGGCATAGTGGCAGAATAGAGGGTAGAGGTTACACCCTCTGGTTTGAAAGCTCTGCAGTAATGGAGTGGGTTATGCATGGAATATCTGCCATCAATGAATGTATGCCTCTTCCTTGTTAAGTAGACCTCGACATTACTGGCACCTCACTGCCCTCCCCATCCCCGTTTTTTTTTTTTTAAAACAAGTATTAACATGGTTTCTCATTGAGAATTCAAGGCCCAGTGCACGTATGACCTTTTAATCTGCAGATTATTGACAAAATGGATTGTGCTGTCTGGTGTGGAACCAACATGGGAAGTTGTATCTATGTCTTCTTCGGGCTTTCTCTAATCTGTGGATTATTGACAGGATAACTCTGAAACAACTCTCTCAGCCCATTGTGCCTGCCTGCATGCATGCACTAATGGGCACCAATTTTGTGGACTGCTTTAAACTTAGTGATGATGGTTGGGATGATAAAAACAGAAAGGGGATATTTCGGATGCAGAGTTGCTAGTGAGTTGCTCAATAGAACCAAGGGTGAATTTCATTTTAATTTTAATGGGGGGCGGGGAGTGAAGTGATGACTCCCAGGATGAATTTTTCAGTGACTGTAATGCAAGCACTTGTCTACCTGCTTGTTGTTTAAGAGAATTACTTGCACACACCAACACGCGTGCAGAGTGCTTCAGAACCAGTAGCTTAAGGAGAAGCGCTGTGATTGATGTGCCCTATTTGTGTGTGTTCTGGTGATTTAGGGCCTGATTTTACACATCATATGCAAGTAACTTCATACATGCGTGGAGTCCCATTGATTTCAGTGGTGTACCCTGGCCATGCCTATTGTGGCACCCAGTAAATGTGTTGTTGGAAAGCAAATTGCTTTTATTTCTGAAGTTACAGATAAAATGAAACAGCAAATAAATCCCTGTGCTGAGATGACTGAATGCCAAGTCTCAGCATTTGAGCTAATTTTTATTACACCTGGATTTATAATGGAAAAGTTGGCATCTTCCACAACATTACAAATAGCTCCAGTACAGGGGAAGAAGGGTGTGTAATTACAGGCAAATAATTAATGTGCATGTGGTTTTACACTTCTTATTAAACACAGGGTTTTTTTAAACATAAGATCTCTCTTAATTGATTATTCTTGGACAGCCTGTTGTTCTGACAGGGAACTTTTAAAATGTAATTTGTTCTTATGCCACCATCACGATTTTTTTGAGGGCAAAATATTTATTTTGTGGCATTTTCCGATGATGCCTTGTTTATGTGGCGTCGTTAACTACTTATGAAAAAATGACAGTTAGATGGATATGGGTTTACATAGACCAAACTGCCCTGATTCTAATATCATGTTGTGCATTTTGTCAATGAAGCAATTTTCATAATTTTTTGCTATTTTGATGCTATATATATCTGAGCAGAATTAAAAATATAAAACAACCTCAGCAGGAAGACTTTTAAAGGCTTTAAACTAAAGAACTTTATTTCTCCTCCCTCCCCGCTCCAGAAAAGGCCAGTAGCCTGTGTAATTTCTTGCTGAATTCAGCCATCTCACCCTCCCCAGATGCACCCTTTGAATGAACTGCTGCTTGGATGGTTCGATCTAGTGCCAGATGGGGAGGATTCTGGGGAGGGGGCCGTCGGTTGATGTTGTGCCATTGTTTACTGTCTTTTGCATTTCAGTCTTTTGTAGCTGGTTTTGAAGAATGATGTAACAGTCACAACATATACTGCTCCGTGCCAATTACCTTTCTCCTTGTGTATAATTTGGGCAAATTGATGTTATTGCACCCTGCAGTTAAGCAGACGAAATACTCTTAGCCTATAGTATCTCTCCATTTTAGAGGAAGGACGGGGAATTTGCCTTTATTCATAAAACTCCCCCCCCAAACCAAACCTGGCCCAGTCTTTAAATGTGTATTGGGGCCAAGTATGGCTCCTGCTTCTGCTCCTTCTGCACTGGTACCCTGAGGACTGTGGGGCGTGTGGGGAGAGGAACTGATGATAGGAATGTGTCTGGTCCTTAAACCTCTCCAGTAACTTTTTTTGTGTTTGGTAATGATAAAGCTACAGGCTTGCTGCAGTCATTCATAGCCTGACTGACTGTTTCAGTGTTTCCATGGATGGGATCAGCAGTGCTGGGATTATGTGTGTGGATCCTGGCCTCCAGTGGTGGACATTGGTGCTATTGGGTCTTGGGTCATTTTGCTGGGTGGCCGTAAGAATGATAAAAATCTTTCTCCATAAAGCTGGTGTTGTTTTCTTGTCTATTCTGTTCTTCTAGTGCCTGCCTATGTTGGCAGAAAGGTCCATCTCCTGAAGCAGCCACGTGGTCTAGCCCAGTGATGCTCAAACTCCAGCCTGGGGGCTCCTGTTATCTGGCCTGCAGGGTCAGAAACTTGGTGGTGGGGTAGGGGGATGGATGCTGCACCAATGAATGCTGCCACTGGTCCCCTGCTGCCAAATTTCTGGACCCATGGGGAGCCCTGTGAGCTGTACGACATGGGATTGGGCCTGCAGCTGGATCTGGCATGGTGTAGAACCAGTGTGCAGGATTGTGCCTATGGATGAACCCTGAGTCCAACCCCACACTGCATCTGGCCTGCAGACCAAACCCACCCATGGGATCTGGCTCATGGATTTGGCTCCCTGCTGCTCCTCTGGTGTAGAGGTCTGGAAAGTTGAGTACCACTAGTCTAGTCTTTAATCAGAATGAATATGAATTCATGCAGAAGGCTGCAGGTACTGAGGAGGAGCATTACTGTGACCAAGGGGATGGGATGGAGGAAAGGAAAATGTAGCAGAGGATCTGATCCACCACTGGCTTGGTGCAACTGAACTGAAATCAAGAGCATTACCTCTGCATAGAACTGGGGTAAAGAGGAGCAAACCAGGCCAACAGCTCTGCATAATCTGGGGGTAGTCTCTTTGGGTAGTGGTGAGAGCCCTGTGGCATGAAATCATTTAAAAATCTGTCACAGGCTGGGCAAAATACTAGAAAATACTTTGGGGGGGCATAAGAATACACTGATCTGCCAGGCAGGATGGATTGTGAGACTCAACGTGGGAGTCGCAATCCTTCACCACGAGGGTCAGGACCTTTTCATGTTGCTGACTGATCAGATTAGCAGTGAAATCCTGGTTTAGTGGACACCAGTGGTAAAGCTCCTGTTGATGGCGGCATGACCTGCCATGATCCAAAGGTCAAAAAAATATAGTGGAGTGGGAATGGTCATTGAATTGCCTTTGATGGAGTTGAATAAGCATGCCCATGTGGCGTAGCTCAGCTCTGGACTTGCAGGAGACAGAAAGGGAATTCCTGCTTTGGAGAGTTTCTCTTTCAGTGAGGGCATGTTTTGTAATGACTCACTCCCCACATGCAAACAAAACAGAGCAAGATGAGTAGGAGCAAACGGTGCTATAGTGGTTTATAAGATCATAGAGGCAACTTGCTAACTAGTGCTTCTTGCCCTGCTGCACTACCTCTTTTCCCCAAGTCCAGATAGGTTCTGATCCCGTGTCTGGTTCGGGTCCTTCCAGCGCTTCCTCTTCGTTTTCTTTGGGGTTGCAAATACAGATTCTGCTCCTGTCTGAACTTGGGCTACCCCCTTGAAGGCTGAATGGCTTGTTGATGTGGGCACCTCTCAGGATTTGCCCTGCTGTTTTTCTGCCTAGCTAACTAAAGTCTACTCCGCAAAATTTCCAAAGAGTGACTCTAATGGAGAAAAATAGTAAGAGAAGCAGACTAATGGAAACAAAATGTTGGCACTGAGACAGCTGACATGTGAAAATGATAAAGGAGAAGAGTGAAGAAGCAAGGCTTGTTACGGAGGATGGGAGTCAGTTGTGGACTCGGGCTTACAAAACATTCCAAAAGTCTTGATCAGAAAAAGGGGGCAAGAACTGGAAAAATTTCACGTGTTATTTCCAGAGCAATATGATGTCCATGTGGGTACAGCTAAAAAGAATTTGCAAGAATGGTATGTTAAAATTCCCACTTCCCCACAAGAAAATGGTCCATGAAATGATACAGAAAGGGCGATTGCTGGCACATATGATGTCAGCTTATTGTAGAGGAACTGTCTGAGACGTGATGCAATGGGGACAGAAGTGATGGCTGTAGTGATGTGAGAGCTTCCTGATTCAGTGTGGCAGGGTCACAGGTTGAGAGAACCTGGATCCCATATTTTAACTCGTTAACAAGATGGGGATAACTAGAAAGAGCAGGCTCTCTGGGGCGAAGGCCTCCGCCATGCACGTGATATGATCTCTAGAAGTGAAACCATCTACATCCAAAAGCAAAATGCATGATTTAAGACAGGCCCTTGCTTAGTGGAAACTGTGGCTAATAGAGGAATGATGTCCATGTTCTAGATACAAATAAAGGAAACCTCCTTTACCTGGGAAGGGGAAAATGGACGGAGATGAAAACAGTAGCCGTGACTTAGTGAGACTAATACATGATAAATACTACAACATAGGAAATTGGGGAAAAGCTAAAGACAGCCAATGAAAAACGCTTACTAGGAAAAAAGCACAGGTGTGCTGAGAGAAAGGTTCGAGAGATAAGGTGTATATTAACAATAACCTTAGCTGGAGTGAGGGGAAACAGTTGCAGGCCAAAGGCCTGATCCTGCTTACATTTAAGTAAGTGGGGAACTCACAGGGTCAAGCGCACAGGCAGTGGGTTGCAGAGTGGCTGAAGGCAAGCGAGAGAGAATGGGTGTGGAAGTGACAGAGGATGTCAACCAACTGGAAAGGGGTCAAAGTAAGACTGAAGTGATCAGGGTGTCAGCTTGGATTGATTTTTTTGAGGGTAGATTTTAAAAGAGCTAAGTGCCGATTAAACTGGGGGGAGGGCTGGTATGGGAAGGTATAAACACTGAGGATAGATGGGAATGACTTAGAGCTGTCCAATGTGGTTTAAGCAGAGATAATGGGCTGAGACCATGAAAAAATGCATTTAGACTGAATATCTGCCAACCTTTCCTGGAAGTGAGATTTCCAGTGGCTACAACCCTGTGGCTGTTACACAGACTGGACGAAGCCCTAGAGATTGTGCTGCGCCATGTGGGTGAGGTAGCGTGGTTCAAAGGATGAAGCACAGGACCCGAGCCCTGCCCCAACTTTGTGTGGTCGTGGGCAATTCACTTGGGGTGAAAATCAGCCGCGGCCAAGAACCATGCCGGGAGTAAGCATGGGTTTAGGAAAGACTCAAATGTTGTAAGCCTTCTTTGCAAGCCTTTTTCACCTGTAATATCGCTGTCTCTGCAATTCTCCAGATAAGGGATACAGATCTTGCTAGTTTGGTCACCTCAGGATTAGATGCTTTCACTGAGGTTTTCGTTTCTGCCTGGGAAGGAGAGCCCAGCTCTGGGCCATCTGGATGAGGGCATGTCTTAGATTGCAACACGGGTGCTCAGTTGCCATTAGCTTCTGGCTAGAATTTAAGAAGTAGGTACAGACTCGCAAAGCCTAAAGGGCCTGGGAACCACAGGACGGATATCTCTGGCTTGGGAACGTATTCCAAGCTCCAAAACATCCAGATGCTCTTGAGCACTTAGAGGGAACAGGGAAAAAGCCATGAGGTGTTGGTTTCTGAACTTAACGGGGTCTAGTTGGAATAGATGAATGGTGGTGAGGATGGCTGGGATGTTCTGTGGTGCAATGTTTCATGGGATCTTGGGCAATGGCTGGGTGCCTAAAGCTTTGACAAGTGCTTCTTGGTGCTTGACGTGGGAATGCTAACAGTGGGCTGTCTGTGTCCTTTGGTTCTCCATAGCACCATCTGTCTTTGTTTGTCACCTCCCCAGAGCACTCTTGTTGTTGATGGATCATTTGCTCTCCTGGGGCACTGTCCTGTCAGTTAATGGGTCTCATGTCCTTAACTTCCCGTTCTATTGCTGCCCTTCCAGGTGACAGAGATTGCTGGTTCTGGGCCAAAGGGGGAGTTCTGTTGAATGGCCAACAGATAAATATAGAAAATACCCTTCCAGAATGCAGCCTTTCTTGTTTGCCTTTCCCAGATTTGCAGAGGCAAGAACGCATGCATTAAAAATAAATGCTAATAAAGATGTAGGCACACATATATTACAACCACGTTAAAGCTACGTGTACAACAGAGTAGACCCTCAGATGCACAGCTTAAAACGAGTATTTTCAGATATAAAATTTTAATTTTTCTGTTTGACCAGAAAGATGAATAAATGTCTCTTCATCCTCGTTACTGTCAAATGCATGTTTTGTTGTTTTAAACATGGCAAAACTAACTAGTTTTAATTATGTAGATGCAAACATTTATGATATAGCATTATAAATCTTGCAGGAAATTAGGCATCCCATATCATTTGAAACTGTTTGCTGGGACTTCTGTTAACTCTGGCACAACCCTGGTCAATGCAACCCCTTTTGTTTATTGTTAAATCCGACCCCCACCCCTGCAAGGCCATAGCATCTTTGCTTCAGGTCCTGGCTGGCCATCAAAGAACATCTCCAATGATGAATGGAAGATGATATTTCCTTTGTGTGTCTGGCTCCATTGCACATGAAATCCTATAGAGTTTATCTCTTGTGTACTGAGGGTCTTACTTCCAATTCGTACTGCAGTTAAAACCAGCATTGTAGTGGAATTAGCACATGAAGGTGACTGCAAAATCCAGGGATTTCTCTCCATAAGAGAACTGCAGTTCTTTTCAGTTTTAAACCCTGCCCCTGCCCAATATTTCCACATTAAAAGACTTATTGTCAGTAGCAGGGAAGCAGTTGGCCAACCCTGATCTAGCACCTGCTCAGAAGGCAAGTCTGGTTATTGCTTGGCAATGCGGAGCATAGGTGGGAGATTTGGCACAGTAGCCAAATCTCCTGCCACTGGAATACTGGGACTTAGGGAAACGCATGAAACGAGAATGGGCCAAAAACTGTCCTCTTGATTACAGCCAGGCAGCCTGACAGGTGCCATGGCTGGAGGGCCTAGAGGACCCTTACAGTCCCTTGTTTCTATGAAAGTTTGCCCCCTCAAGTAGGCTGGCAAGGAACTGTTTGGAGTCATAGGCCAAATACTGCTTTCAGGTGTATGCACCCAATTTCCATTGGCTTCACTGTTTTGTATTTACAAAATCTGGTTGACTAAAAATCTGAGGGCCAAGTAGTGTTCTCTGGCACCAGCTCCATTGACCTGCAGCTGTGATGTACATGGTTGCAGCCCTGACATTAGACATGAGAGTGGACACGCATCTCTTTTACAGTTCTTTCTTTCTTACGTTGTGGAAACTGTTCTTTTGTAATTTGCCCTTTCCTTCCCCCTACCCCGCCTTTTTTAACCTGGGTTTGATGGCTTGGTTAAAGCAAATGGATTTTGTATGAGAGAAATTCACATGCTGACCAAGAAGGCCATGTATGCAGAGCAAAGCATTGTACAAGAGACAGAGACTCTGTCTTTCATAATAAAGATTAATTGATGCTCTGTAATGGAAACAAATTGAATCTATCAAAGATATTTCCTGTTAAACTAACATCCAGAGTGCTTTTGCATGAAGGCCAGGATAGTTCAACTAAATCAGCAGGTTCTTGGAAACAACTAGCCATCCAAAGCCATTTATGTCCATCCCTGGGACCAAAGCTTACTAGATGTACAATAAAATGCCCTTGGAACTGCCTTCTTTCATTCAGCAACTGCAAAAAGTTGGACAACCTAGCTGGCAGCCTGAAGAAAGCCATTTTGAAGTGTGGTGTGTTGTGTGCTGATGGGAGTGCAGGCCCTGGGAATGAAGCCTCCTTCATACGCTGCACCACTGCTGTTGCTAACTCTGCACAGTTGCTGGGGCTAGTGTGGACATGGAGTACTTGTCTGAATAACACATCATTACACTATAGACCATAGACTAACTGACCGAGTCCGTAGTTATCCTGTACGCTAACTGAAGAGCAGTATATAGGCTCCGCTACAGAATGGCTCTTACTGTGTCAGAATTTGTTTTATTAGCAAGATAGTAACCCAACAGCATTGATGATAGGGGTCAGCTGCCTATCAGGAAAGCCAAAAAGTGGCGTATAACATATGCAACTATCTTGTTATAACAGACAGGCAACAGGTACATTCTGTTAAGGCTCCATGGCTGAGACTTAACTCGTCAACCTCATGTTGGGATCTTGGTTTTTTAAATGAGGGGCTAGATTTTCAAAAGTACAGACACTGCATTGGGAGCTGTAGTGTTATGGGGCTGCTTCTAGGTGTCTACTCTTCGAAAGAATGTGTTTTAATCTGCTTGCGAAAGAAAGCGAGCTGGTTGCTGTCCTTTAAACACCTCCTCTGAAGAACGCACGTTTCTCTAGTGCTTTCCATTTGAGGATCTTGAAATGCTCTGTGAATGCTAATGAGTTAAGCCTCTTGTGTTGTTGTAGAATAGGCAAAGTGCTATCGCCTTTTTAGAGTAGGAAAAACTGAGTCACTGTGGGAGAGGTTAGATCAGTGTTTCTCAACCAGTGGGATGTCCCCCACCTACATGACCTTCCCACTGGAGGGACGCGAAGATCATGTAAGTGGGACTTCAACTCATTGCCTGATTGAAAAAATCAAAGTTGCACTTCAAACAGATGAATCAACAGATATCTTGAACAGCACAGAAGTGGGGTTTTGTTTTTATCGTGGTAGGACCAGGGTTTTTTGACAAAATGGTTGGTGGGACGTACGGTGCAAAAGGCTGAGAACTGCTGGGTTAGATGACCTTCCTGGTGCTACGTGACTCTGCCGTGCAGTATGGGGCAGAACTCTGCTCTCCCGACTCCAAAAGCGCTGCATTGACCAATGCATTATGCTTCCTGCCCTTGTTCCTGTGGCATACTTGTCATGTTTGATGGACTATGTGCCATGTTTGCACCACTGTTGTTTTTCAGCATCTGGCGAGGGAGAAAGAAAGTGTAGTAGTGAATTCAAAGCCCATTAGTATAACTTGACCAGCCAGGAAAATGGCTGAAGCTGCATCCGAGCAGAGCTATATTTTAAACCCTTGGGTTAACACGGAAGCATGTGGATTAGATGGAACCTGCTGGTGACCCCCAAGGAAGCCCTACCATGCATCCTCTCAACTGCTCCTCACCCACTGGGGCTGCTTAGAGCAGCGAAAGGCCCGTGCTTTCCTATCTCACAGGCTTTGTACTGTTGTCGCAAGGCAAGGGCGTTCTTTTTTCCTCGGTTCAAATAAGGCCAGGATTTGGTTTCTCCCTCGGTTGAAAATGTAAGTGCACCTTCCACAAGCATCTCTTTCAGTGCTGTAAACTTAAACTCCATCATTTTTCTCTTGCTTGAGGCTTGTTTCCTGAGCTAAGGGAAGGTGGTTACATGTTCCAGGCCAGAAATGTAACAGGTGGGTAGAAACATATCTATCTCTGTGATGCTCGGAGTTGGCAGGCCTGGATCTCCAGATGCATTGATTTCACTGGCAATGAATGGTAGCCTTCCCCCAAACAATGCAGGTCACTGGTTGTTGGCACTAGGAAAACTACCGTTCCTCTTCTGATGCCAAGGCAGGAGGGGGAAGCATTTATATGCTTTTGTTTCCCCCTCTCCCTTCGATACTGGGGGAGGAAGATGATCCTATATTCTTCGCTCCTTCTACAGCCTGGAGCTCTGAAGGACCTAGGGATGTTTAGTCTGAAAAAAAATAAAAAGAACATGAAAGGCAGTTGTAGTAGCAGTTCTCAAATATTGGAAAGGAAGGAGATGGAGAAACACTGTTTTTTGTTGCCACAATGGCCAGGACACGAAGCAGTGGGTTTAAACTGCAGCGAAGTAATCTGAGATCAAGTCTGGGGTGGGGAGCAGAAGTTCCTAAAGGTAAGAACAAGAGGACAATGCAACAAACCATCTAGGAAAGTAATGTAGCCTCCTCCACTGGAGGTTTTCAAGAAGATGCTCAATGGACGTCTGTTGGCGATGGCTTGGTAATTTAGCAGTGAATTTTCCTTTTGGGTAGGAAGCTGTACTAGAGGACTCTTGGTTTCTGAGTTATAAAACTAGTCCTAATAAGGTTTGATCTGAATCAGGGAGTGTTTCGCTGACTTGCTAGATCCACAAAACCAGCCTAACCTTTGTCCACATGCTGTATAAGGTGGCAGAAGGTGGACTATAACATTTTTGGGGGTTGTCTGTTCCCTTAATGCAAGAATAAACCATTGATGATAGGGGTAGCAGTAACTCCTACCCTGCAGTAGGTTGGCTTCTGCTGGGAAATCTGGAAAAAGAATGGTGAATACATTGTCTTTTAAAAAAAAAATTATTATTATTATTATTAAACCCTGGTTTACTGATGTATCAGGTTGCACTTTGGGTACAGCCCAGCAGTGCTGGTGGGGAAACGGGGAGGGGGAAGGCTCTACGCCTTGCAGATAAGGTACTGTTTAATGTTCAAGTGTGGGAGATACTGAGGCAATTATGCAGTATCATTGTGGATATATAGATGACCCACAGAGCTATCGCTGCTTTTCCACTAAGTCCAGTGGGGTGATGTTTTTGGTACAGTGTTAAGCAAAGTGGCTGTAGGGATCAGGATGGCAGTGGCTTTGGCTTCATTTGGGTAAGACAAAGGTTGCTCTTAGGCAGGAGGGAGCACCTAGATGAATCATTTGAGCAATGGCTACAGTCTGATGCCGGTTACTGCATGTCTACAAATTGGTGTTCAAGCTCAGTCTCTGGTGCACGTGGGCTCCATCAGTGCTCCTAGATTCTCAGGGGGGAGCTGTGATTCACACCGGCAAAAAGAGCAACTGTTTGTACTTGGATTAGATCTGACCCAGGCCTTTTTGGGACTTCATTGGTAGGGAACTGTCCTGTGCTCTACTTGGTGCCTTCTAGGAAGAATCCCCCAGAAGCTTCATCTGGTCGACAATGTAGCCGCAGCTGCTGACTTGAGTCGCTATGAATGCTAGATCCCATAACTCCACCTTGCTCATTCAGAGGACAGTTCTGTGTATTGGCTATGGTCTGTCACGGTGGGATGGCCTAGGACCAGCTCTGATGGGCCATCTCTCCCTCAATGAGACCCTTTGATCAGGTCGGTCAGGTAGGACCCTGGTGTTCAGCCCTGCAGGACTGGCAGTGGGTTGTTCTCGCCGAAAGAGTCGTGGTGCTGGAAACGGCCTCCCCAATGGTCTGCTGAGGATGGGAGCCTAAGGAAGCAACACCTTGGCTAGTTCTGCTTGGTCCTCGACTCGTTGCTCCAGCAGGGTAGGAGGATATGTTGACTTTTGTAAAACTAGCTATTTTCTTTCTTAATTGCTGCCAAGCACCTGGGTCCTGAGGCATTGGGCACTGCATATAAATCTTATAATAAAGGACCTACTCACAGCTTTATCCATGGCCTGTAGCTAGTCCTGGTTCCAGGTGAAGAATTTTTAGAGGCAGTAAGAATCCAGCACCAAATACTTGTAGTGTGTTTTAACTGATATTTATAGGCTCCTGCAAGGTATAATATTTTAAGTGTTATGTGCACAGGTTCAGCATCTGCCAGGAGCAGGATTTACTTTTCCCATTCTGCTGGCCTATTGAAGGGGGGGAAAAAACAAGGAGCTGTTAATTTTCCCCCCCTCTTCTTGTCTGAAGTTGGCTTTGTCTCAATAGCTGTTTGTCAAGCTACCACCCACAGCAGCAACAGCAATTACCTCCTGCAATGCATTCACCAAGCTTTAGAGGCAGTTATACTCCTGACATGTGGCCAGTGACTGAGCAGTTCAAATAAGTAACACATGGCTTCAGTTCAGAGCTAAAGAAAGAAGTTGTTACGTGTTGGATTCATGTTGCAAACTGCTAGTCTCTAGTAAATATGGCATAAAGTAATTTCCCCCTTCTTACAACTGGGATGGCTATTTCATCCTGAATTCTGATATGATTCCAAAAGGCTTTAGCTGGGCTATAAACTGCCTAGAAAGGAAGATGAGTATTTCTTACTAATAGGTACTTTCTGCCCCACCCCAACATTTGACTGGTGCATATCATAGCAGCAAGGAAGGAAGTGAAAATGAGTAGTTAATCAAGGAATGACTGTACTAATGTGTGCATCACTTATTGCCTTCTTCAGGATTCCATCGTTTGTGGCAAACAATGGATCTCATTTAGCAGCTGAGCTTGCTCACAAGCTCCTGTTCTGCACCTGCAATCTTGCAGGTGAACATCTACTCCTCCAATTCATTTTTTGCACTGGTTAGATCCCCAGTTACCTGATTTGCAGGTCAGGTTCCTTCACTCCCCTCTGCAGTGCAGCTGCCTGTGGTTTGGACAGTGGTAACTGTTGAAGAGCCTGTTGCAACACTACATGTTGTTATAGGACAGGAAGTGAAGAAGAATACTTTAAATAAATGTTTGCAGTCTGAATGCTGTTTTCCATTTTGGAATTAACCAGGTATCATGGGGCTAACATGCCTACTCATGGGACAATGCTGTGCAATCTTTTGTTAGCATAAACAGGCTGCTCCTAAATTTCACAGTCAATCTTAGTAGTAGTAACACAACCGCTTTGTGACATCGTGCTGGGGCCTCCTGTGACTGCATAAACAACTATTATCCAAATATTCATTGCCAACATGTGGCCAAGTTCTGGCAGTTTTCCTGAACTGCCTTGAGTCCCTTCATTAGGGCTGCGTGAATTTTGGAGGTATTTTGGTGCCCGAAAAAACGAATCCTAAATTAAACGGAAACGTTTTGGAAATGTTTTGAATGTTTCAGAGGTGCCCCCTGGGAATAGTCTAGAACAGCCCTGCAGCCCTCCTTTTAAAGTGCCGGGAGGCTGGGGCCAGGCGGGGCATGGGGCTGGGCAGGGCAGCCACGAGGGCTTCTCTTGCGGCTCTCCCTACCTGGAAAGAGTCAGGCACAGCTGGAGGAGCCATGGGAGAACCTGCAGCTGCCTGGCTGAGCCTGCCTCTCCCCAGCCAATCCGAGTCTCTGAATCAGTGCCAAAACAGCATTGAAACTCCAAAACAGATTTGGCCGAATCAAAATGGAACAGCGATCCGAAACACCAAAACAAATCACTGTCCTCCGAAACTGAAATGAAACATACCATTTCGCATAGCCCTACACTTCATGGCAAAGAGTCGAGCCTGTCTTCAATCAGCCTCTTCCTCTGAGAATTAAAACTACGTAAGGGAATATGGCATTACTGTTCCATGGCAGTAATAGTGCTTTATGTATTAGAATCAGCTGGGAGGAAGTAGGAGATCAAGGAACTGCAGGAGAGACTGGCTGTGAAATCGCTTCTTGTTTGTGCACCTACATAAAGGGCTGTTGCAGAGCCATTTGAATATGACTTGCCACCTTGGATGACATGTTCATGACAGAACTGCTTCTGAAAGGGGAGATGCTCTGGGAAGACAACACAGACTGGGCCACTTAGTCTGAAGTTGCAGAGCCTGAGATAGCTAGAGGCTGGAGCTCCTCTGTGGGGACAGGACATCTTGGGACCCACCAACATGCTAGTGATGCGCATGAGAAGAGTAAACATGGTTGCATGAGGGATTGGTTGGAAAAGAACGTGGCTTGCTGAAAATCCATAGAAACCAACTTTTAATTTATTTAAATAAGGTTTAAATAGGTTTGACCCTGGTGTAGGGCTAAGCAGGATTAAGTGGTTGTGGATGACAGTAGGATAAAATCTGAGAGAGAAATGGGAGAGAAACAAGGATTTCTGTGGGACAGGACGGGAGTGGGATTCTTCTGTATCAGGCTCCTCCACTACAGCGTTTGTCTGTCCAGCAGCCTTTTATGCTGCAGTGGCTGTGGGGGAAAAAGAGGGGTTACTCTGCTCTCCGGTTCCACCTGAATGCTAGGGGGAAGCTATAGTGTGGGTAGTGAGGGAGTCAGGTCACAAATGCAGCCTTGCCTGGCTCTCACTCTGTACTCTGACATAACACGTGTGCATGAAGGCTCTTGGAGCTTGGCAGACTAGTCTACCTTGAGGGGTCCTAGCTCCCTCTGGGAGCTGCACTTTGGGTGATAAAAGATCCTCAATAAAGTCATTACTGAGCAGAACATGCCAGTGTTACACTTGCACTTTGGTGAGAGGGTTTTTATTTAGTTGGTTCTAAAATAGTGCTGTGATTGCCGGATGGCTTTTGTCATTTCCCTAGTGTTCCACCACTGGGATCCATGAAGGAATATTGCTATTTATTTAAGCCCCCTGTTTCTGTTTAAAATGGATACAGAGTAGCAAACTTGAATGGTCCTGGTTCACATTCACGATGTAGGTAGGCAATGTGGTGCTACTGACTACCTGTGGCAGGTCACTTTGCCTGTCTGCACTCTCTTTCCCCAGCTGTGTTATTGTATGAATGGAAGCAGAGTTTACAGAGGAAAGATGGATATATTGCAGGACAGACCCCAGGGCTAAGTACAGACAGTTAAAAAGCTCAAGGCTGAACTGATTCAGTCTTTGCAGGTTAGTTGAAGATGCAGAGATAAAACTGAAACAGAAGTGAACAGACATTTACCTTTGATTCAGGAAATGCAGCCACATGCCTGCAGTGGCTCAGGCCAGAAGCCAAGAGGTGCTAGAGTGCAGCTGTCTGGCACATAGCCAGCCTGGGCTGTGTGTTTGGTTCCCCTTTCTGTGGTCCCCAAGGTCGCTAGGATTTGCAGTCCAGAATCACAACAGCAGGACTCTGCAAGGTTGCTCAGCACTTCCTCTCCCTGCTTCCAGGTGCCTCTGGGATTTGTAGTCCACAGTCACAGCCAGCAGTAAGTTTGAGCAGGGCAAGGGAAGTTTAAACGTCCTCCCTGGCCCCAGATTTCAGCTGGGGTTTGACTGGGGAGGGGCATCCTCCCTGCAGATTGGGTTGCATCCCCAGCTGGGCTTGCTCCCCGCCCTCTCTTCCTTTTCAGCCAGCCCTAACAGCTCCAGCTAGGGAGAAGGGGGATGGGGCCAGCTCTGCTCTGTGGAGCAGGCAGCCCAGCCCAGGGCTGAAAAATGCTGGGGGACTCTGTTTTAACTTAAACAAGGGGTCTGGGACAGAAGTTTCATAAACTGGTTTGGCCCAAATTAGTTAAGTTTGATACTACATTCAACCAGGTTTATCTTAAACCACTTTCAGCCATTTTGAGCTTCTGTGCTGTTACAGGTTTAAACCAGTTGTTGATCACTTAAACTGGTTTACATGTAATAACTTCTGTCCCTAGCCCAGGAGAACAGGTCCTGTAGTCCATGGTTGTGTCACAATATCCCAGTCGGGGAAAGTCCGGGAGCTGTTTCTCTTCCTCCTGACTACCTCCATTATATAATTGGATTGTAAACTCTTTGGAACAGGCATTTCCCCTCATTATGCGGCTCTATCACAGTGGGCCTCTGAGAAGACATTAGCCGTGAGGCATTACTATTATACTTCTGCTGTTAGGTGGGCATTATTGGATGTAACCTTTAATACAGCTATTATTTTTGGTTAGTGCCTCAAAAAGCAAAGTTAGGAACCAAAATGCTCAAATGAGGATCAGTGTAATGCTAATGATAACTGTGCAGGAAGATTTTTCACTGGCTCCAGAGGGTCAGTGTTTGGAGAAACGAGAGTCTTACCCTCTCCAGTCTCCTTCCCCATTGCAGTACTGTTTGCCACCGGCTGGACCAAGCTTTAGCTCTGTTGTATTAGATGAGCAAAGACATTCGCTTGTTCTGTCCTTTTTTCTCCCCAAGAAAGGTGGGCTGTGTGGGTCAGGGTAATGGTGAAGACGATGAAGGAGGGAAGCACAAATGACGGCCAGCTGGCTTGCCTTTCCAGTAGCAGTAAAGATATCCTGAGAAGTATTTTGTTTTCTTATTAAATGTTGTGTTGATTAGGGTTGCTTGCTGCAATAACTGGTCAGACATTTGTGGCTATGTTTTTTGGCTGGAGTGTGTTGTGCTTTCCTGCAGTTTAATGGATGTAATGTCTTATATTGCAAAGAGAATCTTAGACTATGCGCACTGGTGTGTTGTGGGGTTGCTTGTGATATCTAGCTTACTAGCATTAGCGTTGATGTTATTGTTAATATTTCATTTATCATCTGAGGAAGAAACAAGCCATTTCTTATTGCCAATGATAGTTTCCAGTGCCACCGATTATTATATAAGGCCAAACTATTCCATTTAAAGTTAATGTGGAATACTGTTGTTGTCAATGGGGAAAAGGTTTAACCTTCACTATGGTAGTGCACAGATGCCCCAGTGAGAAGCCCAGAAGCTTGCATTCAAGTTTTTGGGTTGATATCATGCCATAATTTAATTAGGTATGGCGCTTATGGGGGAAAAGCTCCCTAATAAAGTGTTAAGCACCAAAGAACAGATGGTTGGTGGAGCCATTTAAGCCACCATTTTATGTTGGCAGCTGGTGGTTGAGACTTGCTCTTCTTGAAGAGAAGGTTTGTGATTATTTGGGAAGAGCCTAAATGGGGTCTTGCTCAAGCTAAGGCTGTCCATTTTTTAAATGTTGAAGATACGGAGTTCTGGCTGATCTCGGGGTCAGGGAACCTGACCTTCATCCTACAGAAACTGCAGTATTGTTGAAAATGTTATGGGAGGACTAAATCTGGAAAAATGCTGATAGATCAAAGCAGGATTGCTAGGAAATTGTGGTAAGGAGACAGATGTGATACCAAACAGAACTGTTTGCCCATAGCAGCTTAATGTGCTGCGGAAGGAAGTCCATGTGGTGTGGTTTAGTTGTTAGAGCAAACTGGATGGGGAGGAATCTGTTCTATAGCTGTGAATAAACACCTTTATCTAAACGTGTTAAGATCACCCTGAACGATACTGAACTCTTCTATTTAACCAAAAACAGACCTCTTGGGCTTTCCAAGACAGATATGTTAAAGTTTCCTGAGTCACAGAGCACTGTAAGCAACAGTTAAAGGTGGGGAAAGGCCTGTTGTGGCCAGAACACTTGAGTATTTTTTTAAGTGTGACTCATGCTGACTAATAATGCAACAGATTCTTTAATCCGTTTAATTTAGGATTCATTTTTTCATCAAAGTCCCATTGAAATCATCAGTATGGCTCTTCTTGACTTCTGTGGGTAGTAGGTTAAGTGGGTGGTGGGAGGGTGGGCAAAATATGGCCTGCGGGCTGGATTCGTCCTGCGAGGCCCTTCTATCTGGCCTGTGGGGCTCCTAAAAAATTTAGAAAATTAATATTGATCTGTCCTTGGTTCCTGTCAAAAATGACAGGAATAAGGGACAGCAGGACCCAGGGGAAGCCTGATGGGCCCCTGCAACAGCAGGGCCTGCCTGGCCCTGCACCGCCCTTGCAGCTGGAAGCCTCAGTAGGAGTTTCTGGCCTGGGACTGTGTGGCTGCCCCGGTGCAGGAAGCTCAGGTAAGGGGTGGAGGGGACCCTGGGCAGGGAAGGAGCCCAGGGAAAAGCAGCCTGGGAAAAAGCTGAGCGCAGGGAAAAGCGGCCCCTCGCCTGCCCCATAGCCCATGTTCCCTGCTGTAGCCACTTGCAGCCTGCGTGGGGCTGTCCTGAGCAGGCACAGGCAGCCCCAGGCAGGCTGTGAGCAACTGCAGTGCAGGGCACCAGCCACAGAGTGGGTGAGGGGCCGCTTTTCCCCCTTGTGCTCAGCACCAGCTCCTTCCCTGCCGGCAAGCAGGGGGTCGGGGCTGCACCTGCCTGTACCATGGGGCTGGGGGGCACTGGGAGTGAGCAGGAGCATGGGGTCCACATTGGTATCCCAGGGCCAGAGCCGGCAGGGCCCAGAGCAGGTGGCAGGAGTACAGGGCCCCAGCTGGCAGGGGCTCTATGGAGGCAGGCCAGCGCCCCCCTCTCCCTCCTGGTGCAGCCCAACCTGGCTCCACAGACCTCTGCTAGCCTACGACCTGCTCTTATCCCCACCGGTGCTGGCCCTGAGACATTGGTCCCAAGACATTGGAACATTGGTCCCAAGATGGTGACCAGGGGGCAGGGCACTGTGGCCCTCGACAGCTTGCCAGAACTGGGTAAGTGGCCCTTTGCCCGAAATAATTGCCCACCCCTGGCCTAAAAGAACAAGCGCCAAGATCTCAGCAAAGATTTGGGAATGTGTATTGCAGACTAGCAGGTAGTGGCACTGATTTCAAGTTGTTGGCCATTGCTTTTTTTTCCTGTCATGTACTGTTGCAGTACCTGAAATATGACTGTTTCAACTGACCTGGAATGGGCAATTCTTAGAAAGCTAGAAAAGTCATTTAGGAAAGCTGACTTCTAGCTGCTTTCCTTATAGAAACAATACTGCATTATTCTCCAGATAGTGGACCAACATACTTCAGTAAAAAGATCGGGGTGGTGGATTAATACTGTGGTACTTCTTTTGTTTAATAAGGGTTAAGTTCTATGTAGTACTCAGTGAGCGTTTATTTGGCAGTGATGCCATCTGAACACTAGTTTCTTACTGGAGGCTGACAGATTGCTTTTTTTAAGAGCGGTGTGGTTTTCCAAACAATAATATTAATAGTTAGGCATGCCAAGATTGGCAAAATCAAATGATCATGCTTTAGGGCATATGGTTGCCAGAAAAGGTCAGGAAGGAATTTTCTCTCCCCATGTACAGCCTTATCATGTTGGCTTAGATGTATTGTAGCTTTTCTTTTAAAGCATCATGTCAACACTTGATAGAGAACAGTAGATTAAGCAACACCTTGCCCTTCTATCACATTCTTATCTAATGATCTTCAAAGTGGTTTTAAAATATATGGATTCAACTTTGCGGAGAAGCTGGTAAGTAGTATTACCTTGCATTTCACTGCCGGGGAAATGGAGGTCATCGAGCTTCAGTGCTTAAATAATACAGGAAATCAGTAGTAGGGCTGGGAAGAGAACCCAGTGCTCTAAGTTGCCATCCTGTCTCCTTACCACAAAGCTAGCTGTCCTCTCTGGCAAACAAAGTTCTTTGAATAAATGTGATATTTTTTAGACAAACTAAATAGTTGGAAAAATTGTTCTTTACAAGCTTTTGGGCACAAACCCTATGCTTCTTCAGGCATAGGGGGTCTGCTGGTGTATGTATGCACTTGTGGTTTGCTTCGGTAAGGCACAACTCTTGTATTAACCACAAAAATGATGTGTTGTGGCCACTGCATTATCCTCCTCCCTAAGCAAGTACTTAGAACCTGCTTGTTCTGAGGCCTTCACAATGGTTAGGCGGCTGGTCTGTGGCAGTGGATGTTCCTCAAGTCCCTTCTTATTACCTTGTGCTGCCCCAAACAGTTGTGTCCTATTCAGCAGTCCTTTCTTCTGGGCAGGGTCCAAAAAGCCGTTACATGTTTGTGCCATATGTAGCCCCCTGGGCTTCTGCTCACCACTATGCAAATAATAAATCATTGTTTTTTCCACTCTAGTGCTTCACTGTGGCTTTGGGATGGAGCTGCAGAAAAGGGAGATGATATAATGGGAGATCCATCCCAATTGGGAAAGTCCAGGCGGTTTAACATTAGAAGTACTGAGGACTTAGCACAGCTGGCAGTGTTTGAGTGAAACATCATTGCTTAGACCCCAGATCGCTTCACACCGGTGGAGCAGAGCTGTGCTTGTGTGCACCAGTCACTGGCTGGCGTTTAGAAGAACTTTTCATTTGTAGTCCTATACGTAAAGTGTTGAGCTTGCTAGGGCTCGCTGCACCAGCTCATCCGCTGCCGCTGTGTCTGTCTGTGCAGAGCACTTTGGTTGGTTGTTTCGGTAAGCATTGTGATTGGCTGCCAAAACTACCAATCAGAGTGCTCCAAGAGCATTACGGACAGACAGACACACAGACAGCCAGACTAAGCCCTTTATATACTGAGAATTAAGGGCCTAGTTCCTCAAGTAACCCCCGTAATGATTACTGGAATTCACACGTAGGGGTGGTTTGCAGGAGGGAGTCTCAACTTCTTTTACTGGCCTTATATTCAATCAGTGTTTTGTTTTGTTTTGTTGCATTTTGGGGGTTTTTCCCTTCCACTGTATACAGTGGATGTTTTCTAGGGGTATAGTGAAAAATGTGGATTATATGTCTTCGCAGCCAGAATTCATCCAGAGAAATAAAGCAGCCTTTTTGAGATGAAAAGTATCTCCTTCTCTTGGTCCTGTTTGCATCCCATTAAAATAGATGAGAACAATGCTATTGGATACAAGAGTACCAGATCAGGACTTCTATTTGCTAAGTATCATCATTATTATAATTTACATTTAGCTGTTTCTTTAGGGTAAAGTTAGGAGGCCCTGACAGATAACTTTTACAGGAGTGATTTTTAAAATCTGAGAACCAATTAAATAGTAGTGAAGGAAACCACACTAATTGATTTTTACCTTATAATACCTTTTAATAAAAAAAACATGCTGTCATTCAGCAATGCTCAGATTTGTGCCTGTTTCTTAAACCTCCTTGCTTGACAGTCTCTGAATGACTTATGTTTTAAAAGCTATTTTTCCTTTGCAATAATCCTACGCTTTTGACCTACTCCTGCTAAAATCCCTAAAGAAACAATAAGCAAACATAATGTAAGTGAGAATGTTATAATATACCCCAGAAAGTGAAACTATAACAAAAGGAGTACTTACATAGTCGTAGCTCTTGCAGGATGGTAGTTTTAGTTACACAGTTGAAGAAACAATAGTCTGTTTCATTTAAGAGGTCAATTCAAAACCGCGAGTCACTAAGGAAAAGAGGAAAACAAATGCATTTTGTGTATGCGCTCCCTTCTGATCGTATTGCAGATTCTTGTACCTCTCATTGACTGCATTGCTGATGCAGCTTTCTTGCATCGCTGTGCAAAAAAGTAGCACGTTCACTTACTAAAAAGAAGAATATATCGAAATGGTTTTTTTACCAAGACAACATCTTTGTTAGATGTGAGAGAAAAATGTAGCAGATGGCTTACCTCTTCCAGGGCATGTGAAAAGGAAGATAATTTTGCAGGTCACAAAGCCAGAAAATGACTTCTTTAGGATTTAAAAAAAAAAATCCCCGATGAAAGTTAAAATATTCATGAACCTTTCTTGGAGATTACTTTGCACAAATACGTAGATAAGAATATTCGTCTGCAGCTTTTCATTTCCAGACCTAAGCATACTCCCCGTCATGTCTGAAGATATAATCCAGACGTTCTGACAGATTTGTGGCAAACCTTTTCTTCTGTTGCTTTGGAATGGAGATAATTGTGTTCAACTAGTCTTGACTCCTTCTGCTTCAGTTTTATTGTGCCATGTTTTTGACCACATGGTCCTTTTTTCTACCATAGCTAGGGCTGGTATAGAAAGTAATCAGATGTTTCCATAGCAGAGAACATCTCCTTGATGTCAGGAGACCTAGAGAAGAGACTCTGAGTCAGTTTATTTTACCTCACTTCTACCTGAGGAAAGGTATGGTGGCACTACTGTTTGCCTGAGGGGAAATGGGATGATGAGTGTAAAGATTTCATGATGATTGATGATGCTTGGAAGATATAAAATGCTGTGTTTTGAAGATGTGATGTGTCAGTGGACTTATTCTTGAGTGTGGACATCCTGGAGACACTATGCCATCATCTTTACTTGGTCATGGAGTGTATTTTGCTATGGTAGTTTTCTGTCTACTTCGGTGGTCTCCCTGTGATATCAGATCTATGGCATGGGAATTTTCACAGTAAAGTCCCCATGAGTTCTCTTCTTACTGACACCACGTCAAAATAGGAATATCCCCGCAACATTTGATGTATGTCCACTAGTGCAAAGCAAGAATAAGTGAGAGAAGAATTAGGCCCCTTTGGCTTCGTTCATTTTTGTCCACTGAAATCCTGGAAGTGCTTGGGGAGTTGATTGGCAATTTTAGATAAATATCCTTCTTGGCTGTTAGAGCTAATGTATCCCCTAGTTCTGCTGTTTCTGAAGAAAGTTAATTGTACCTACTGGGAAAAGATCATTGGCATGTAAGGCTGAAAGAGACCTCACAAAGTCATCTAGTCCAGCCCCACTCACATGTAGCAGACGTGTAGCAGCATTGTGGCCTAATTCTTTATGAAACTGTTGGTTTACACTGGTATATAAAAATGTCAGTGCGAATGCAGAAGCGTGTTGTCCGTCTTTATTTTCAGAGTGCCAGCAGCAAATCATGAATGAATAGGTAGGAATAAGACAAGAACTCCATGCCAGACAAACAGGGCCTAAATGAGTAATATGTAGCTATCAATGTACTGAACTATCTTCTGGGTGTTGTAAAGAGATACATAATAGGTAGCTTACAAAAAGGCAACCACAAAGGTGTATATGCAAATAGGATGGCTGGTGGGATTGATAATGGCATAATAAACTACTTGCTTGTGGGTCACTGGTTTGATTCTGGCTTGCAGTGTTACAGTCAGTGTAAGCTACTATCATTTTATGGCTGTTTTTTATTTGAAATGAACTGAGGGTCAAGGTTCATAATGAACAGGTGTCCACATGTCAAACCAGACCAAAACACCCTGTATTACTACATGTTGGCTCCCTTCTTCCACCTCCACCACACACCTTGTTTTCAGCCTCATCAGGGCAGCCAAGAATTTAATTGACTACGGAGACTGAATTACATTATCACTTCTAAAGATGATCTCTACATGATCTCTGAGGAAGCCGCTGCCACTCAAGCTGAGTTTGGAAAAAGGACTCTTGCTTCTGAGGTTCCCATCTGGAAAGTTTCACGCATATAAAACTAACTACATACAGGCAAGAGAAGTTCAAGATCCAAGAAGGTTTTCTTTTGCAGGGGAATGATCTTAAGGGTTTTGCTGTAGTTTTTCCCATAGTTTTTCATGGGCCAACTTGCACTGGACATACCCAGAGGGTTCTAGAAAGAACTACATTTTGTATCTGGAGGTGCCCATCTCTGACTGATCTTTTCCCAGAGTTTCATCCCGTCCTGTGGCTCCTTCCATAGAGTTTTTGAACTACCCTACTGCTTCTCTGGTTTACTGCTTCTCTAAGTCTGTCTTCCAAATGGCACTGTGCTTACAGGCATGAATGGGCAGTTGTTGCCTTACAGAGCATGAGTCACTAGCAAAAACTTTTGCTGTTGCTTGCAGAATAGTTGATAGGCATCAGATATGGCAGTGATGGAGGAGATGCTGCATTCTGCTGAAACCCCTTTGGTTTGTTTGATCAGTTGCTGTTGCTGCCTGGTTTTTCCTTCCATTGTGGAGGGGGGCTTCTTGGCTAGGGACAGACATTCAAAAAGCCTAAGCCTAAATTGATTCAATCTTTGCAGGTTAGTCTAACCTTACTAGGCTAAATCAGTTTTGTAACCACACAGACATCCCGGAAATGCAGGCACATGCCTGCGGTGGCTCAGGCTAGAAGCTGAGGGGTGCTAGAGCATCCCTCCATGCTCTTGCACAGGGTGAACTGAGGGGAACGTAGCCAGGCCCTGGCAGGACACTGTGATTAGGGAGGGATTCCCTGCCCCGCCTTGATAACAGAGCATTTATCAGCTCCTTTATCAGCATTTAACACCCTGTCGGAAAAGAAAACTTCGCTCATTACAAGCTCTTTTTAAACAGTTTTTTCCAAAGGAAAATGCATAGGAGCCTCTGGCTTCTTTACTATTCAGTTCATCCAGGAAGAGCACACACCAACTGCAGATGTTTCCTCAGCCTGATGAAGGGTTTTTAAACCCAAGAGCTTGCTAAGAAAATGTTTTCCAGCTACTTAGTTGGTATAATAAAAGATATCAGTTTTACCCAAAGAACCTTGCCTGCCTTTTCGAAAGGAAAGAATGCAGGGACATTACCATCTGAGCTGTTGATTACCTCCAAAAAGCCGTAAGCGGACACTGTCTTATCTGTCTTGCCCAGCATTAGCTAGCAGACCACACGCTGGCTACAGCCTGTGCTTTGGGAGAGAGAAGGAAGGGATCTCTGCTTAAGAAGCAAGTGGTGAGAGTTTCAGGGAGGGGGCACAGGGAAGGCAGGCGGACCCTGCTGTGGCTGCAAGTCTCTGCCGGAGCTGCAGCCAGGGAGCAGAGGGGAGGGGCCAGCCCTGCTGTGGAGCAGAGAGTCCTGCCCAGCCCAGAGAGCATGCTGGGATGCTGGGGGTATCTGGTTTAGCTTAAACCAGCAAAAGGTCTGGGACAGACATTGCATAAACCAGTTTGACCCAAATCAGTTAAGTCTGATACTACATACAACCAGGTTTATATCAAACCGGTTTCAGCCATTTTGAAATGGGTATATGTGCACTGAAGCTCTGTTCTGTTACAGGTTTAAACCAATTTCTGACCACTTAAACTGGTTTATGCGTAATCTCTGTCCCTAGCCTATACTGCACTTGAAAACTAATGGTTGTTCACTGGTAATGTGTCTTTGATAACTCCTTAGCCTTCTGGTAAAATCCATTCAGAACTGCATGTTGTGGGGGTTGTTAGCTGATTTTTATCTAAAAAAAAAAAATCATTGTAATTATGGAGACTGCTTGTTCGAAAACCGTTTTAGCACCCGACAGCACTGATCTGTTTTATTAGTAAATATACCCATCTGGTTATGGACTGCCTGGCACCGCTAGAATAATACTGGGTGAACACTCAAACCTACTGAGATATTACTGAAGACTTCCTGAGCTAGGAATACAGTCCCTTTCAGAGCTTCTGGCTGGGAAGCTAACACATACATTTAGTTTGGGCTTTCATGCATCAACAGCATGTCCAGAAGGATGTGGTATGACAGAATGTATTAATCCCTCTGCTAACGAGTCACTCCACTGGGTGTTGATGCTTGACACCTTAAGGCATCACTATTAGACACTAAGCAGTTTTTAAGTGTAGGAGTACTTGAAAAGGGGTGCGTGTGTGTGTGTGAGAGAGAGAGAGAATAGAGTTTGACAGGGATTGGATTAAAAGAGCATCATTGGCTTTCACTTTCCTTCTTTCAGTGAATTTGGACATATAAATACCAAACCCGAGTGAAAGGCATAGCTCAGCGCAGCATCTCCTGTAGCAGAGCTGAGTGGCTATAAAGTGCAGTCAGGTTGATTAGTGTCCCCTTTCCCCTCCCCCCATTAAAATGTCCTATTGTTGAAATACGATGAAAACCAGGTGACCATCGTCATGACTACAGGATGCTGGAACTCACTATCCATCACAGCTTGTTAGGTAACGTTAGCTCGGACTAAAACACTTTCCAAAGTTTGCTGCGACTATTCAGCTGTTCCTTAAAAAAAGCCTGAGATGCTATGAATTGGTACAAATTTCACCCCTCCGGCCAGCAATTCAAAACTGAATACTGAGGATCTAGCAGCATTAGACTGAAAGCATCTATCCTTTGTCTGCTGTGCACATTATGCACAACCAGTTGAAAACAGAGGCCTGTATAAACAGATTTGTCATGAGAGGAAGCAGTAGGATTGTCTCTTAAACACACCAATTACATTTTAGCGTGGCGGGATTTTGAAATATAACTAGAGGTGGATGAAACTAGGGGTGGGGTGAAGGATTTATGTGACAGATTTTTATGCTTGAGATTTGTTTAGGATTAAACTTTTAAAATGTTTATATTTTGTAAATATTCATTCAGACAGTCGATGGCATTGTGTGGTCAATGGTGTTTGACTGTGCTTGGTCCCTTAGCTCATATGGTACTGTGTCGATTCCATGATTGGATGACTGAAATCTGGAAGTCAACAGGACAGCAAATAGCAAATGCTAACATTTGCATGTAACATGGATGGTTATGTAAGAGCATCTGTATCTAACAGCTGCAATCAACTTCATCCAGACCTGAAAATCCAGTGATTGATTTGACGTTATATGGAAAATCAGTAACAGAGCCCAGAACTGAACCAAAATCTGAGTTTCAGCCCACTGCCTCAACCAGAGTGTAAGAAAAGCTACTCCACAAGCATCTGGAAAGATGCAAGCAAAGAAAAATCTATTTAAATGAATATTGTCAATAAGGGCAGTTGTTCAGAATTTGGACAGCTTTTTGTGAGCGTTGGTTTCTGTCTCAAGCCACTTTTAGCAATAGAACGTGTTTTACTTGCCTTTTGCATTTTAGCTCAGTAATGTATGAAACTGATTTTGTTTTTGGTGTTTGAACAATGTCTTTACTGCTACAAATGTTGAAAACGGCGTAGGAAATAATCCAACTTTTGCTAAATCCATTCTAGGGTTAAGTTGCCATGTTTTTGCGTTCCTGCTCGTTATGGGATCATTTGAAACAATTTTTAGTAAGTAATTTCTTTTGAGATTTCTTAGAATTAAGTTTCAAAATAATTCCTTCATTTTTCTGTGTAAGGTGGCAGTGTTTTTATTTCTGAAATATCCAGATATTGGGCTGTCGAAAAAGTGTATTTGAAGGAAGTGATGGAGAACACAGCTGTACAGCTAACAGTGAAGGAAAATATTCATAGCTTGCAGATTAAATTGATAGCTTGGTGTTTATCTTGGCATCCATATCTTTTACACTTGCCCTGTCCCTTTCTTTATCACTCATGCCCCTCCCTATCCCCTGTTGACACTAATACATGGTAGAGTGATTGCTAAAGTCAAGAAAGATGGGTACATTGGGTACTGACAAACAAGTCTGGCTTTTTGCCACTGCAGAACAACAGGGAAACAGATCTTGTATCATCCTTAGTAACTGAGGCTGACAACATGCAACAGAGCTAAGCCATCCTGACAATTTCCCAGCTGTAAAATAATGTCATATTTTGCATTCCTTTTCCATAACAAAAACCAGCAAGACTAACAGGGATGTTTACTATGGGGAGCAAACGGATGAGGCATGGCTAACTTTGATGTGAAAAAAAAGAGCTTTGAACATTTGTGTCTAACATGCTATTTCTCAATGATTGATGATCTTGCTTTGGCTAGATTGCCACATCCCTATGAATTAGCATTTTTGGTTGGTGCTTGCTGCTCGTATTAAACAAGAGGCATAAGCACTCTGTGTAACAGAGACACTACTCATGCTTAAAGTCCTGCCTGTGTTGTTTTCAGAGTTGAAATGATTTCATTTTGTTGGTTGTAATTTCTGGGGAGAGACTCATACATCCAGCATGACATTTTCTTTCAAAGAGGAAAATAAACAGTAAATATCATGCACCCAACCCTGCTGTAAAATACACAATAAGAAACAACGTAACTAGTCATCCTTCATGTCAACGGGGATTCTTTTTCATTGACTTATACTAATACACACTTCAAGTAACATTGTGGAGATAAAAATAATCTATTTTAATACTGTTCTTCTACCTGTAACTAGTAAAACTTTTAGATTTAAGTTCACTTTTTTTTTGCATTCCGTTCATTTTGGACAATAAAACTAACTGGGACAATTTCAGACAAAAGGAAGAGCACTTCATGTCTGAAAGCTTCTCTGATTCCCCCCCAACTATTCAGTTGGTTCACTAAAACGAACACCAAAAAACCCCTTTCTGCTTGCCTTTTGTTTTCAGTCCGTTTCACTTTTTGGTTGGGATGCAGTAGAGGGCTGATTCAAAGCCTGCTAAAGGTAAAAGGAGTGCTTTCAGCCAACTTCAAAGGCCCAAGTATTATAATCATGTAGCCTGTAGATTTCCATCACGTTAAGGAAATGCTCAAATCTAACTCTAGTTTTTTCCACTGGAAAAAAAAATGTTACAACAAAGTTTCCATTCACAGTACATGTTGTAAAAACTTTTCAGGGTCCAAATTTAGGTTATCCCTTTAAAATCTACTTTACAGTGTTCCTTGGGGAAAAAAAAAAAAAGACTATTTTCAAGGGCTCTAATGTTTCCTTTCATGCACCTGCCTTGCCTGGTTTATCTGTGCCTAGCCTGCTGTCTTCCTCTGCTTCAGTATATTTTACTTAATTAGTTCCCTAAAGACCGTAATATGCAATTTTCCCAAAAAGGGAATAAGCACAAGGCCATCAAAATAATACAGGGAAAGGCCTTCAGAGCAGTATGTTTTAGTGTTGTGCTCATACATAACTGAGCCCCGCTCCCCTTCTAGAGGCAAGATACAAATTCTCAGAGTTGTTTCATTTTTATTATGCTAAAACTATCCAGAGGTTTATCATGTTTGCCAGTAATTATGCCTCCTGTTTCTAAAGAGCTGATTTGCTGGGGTGCTCATGTAGAGGCTAGCAGAGCCACATAGAGCTATTTTTAATTAGGCAGAGGCAGCTCCGGTGTCACCAGAAGCTCAGATACTATTTGGGTACTACAGCGGCATTGGAGAACTTCAGGGCTGGAAGGGATCTCAAGCCATTTTTTTAATTCAGCTCCCTGCACTGAAGCAGGATCAAGTATACCTAGCCTATGGCCAGTAGGTATTTTTCTAATATGTTTTAAAAAAAACCCCCGAAAGATGAGGAGAGTCCATAACCTCCCTGTGTAGCCTGCTGTAGTGGTTACATATCTTTACCTATGTAGTTCAGAGAAATTTTTCCTTACATCAAACCTCATTGCAGCCAATTAAGTTGATTTCTTTTGGTCCTTCCCACAGTGGACATGATAACCATTTATCAATGTCCTCATTACAACAACATATTACATATTGGAAACCTGTTATCATGTCTCCCCTTCGTCTTCTCCTTCCTACACTAAACAAACCTAATTTCTTCAACCTTTCCTCAAACATCATGTTTTCTATTTCTTTATCTCATTTTTGTTGTGCTTATCTGCAAATTCTTTCATCTTCAGTTTGTCTAAAGTATCCTAAATATCTCTCCATCTGTCTTAAAGTATAGGGCTCAAAGAGGACATAATTTCTTCTATTCACTAGAGGGGAATAATAACCTTTGCATCTTACCTATTCTGAATACGAGTCAACAATATGATGCCGTCACAAATAAGGCAAGTCTCATTCTAGTATCTACTCATTGTAGTATCATGAGTGTTATATGAACCCAGTTACTCCAGATCCTTTTCCTTCTGTACTGCTGCCTTGCCAGTTAGGTTTCATTTTTCATATTTGTGTGTGCTGTTCTTCCCCCCCTCCACCCCTCTTCTTCAATGCAATATGTTTTGCACTTTTCTTTATTGAATTTCATGTTGATGATTTTTTTTGGATTGTTTCTCCAGTGTATCATGGTCATTTTGAATGTTGATTGTGTTTACCAGACCCATTGCAGGCCCTTCCAGCTTTGTATCTTCCAGCAAGTTTATGTATAGACTCCTTATTTCATAATGCAGGTTGCTAATGAAAAATATTAAACTGAACCAGACCCAAGATATGATACCCTATGATACCCTACTTGAAGTGCTTCCAATTCCACCTCTCTCCATGTCAATGAAAAGAAGAGAATAGAACATATCCCATTTCCAAAACTCAGTGGCTTTTGCCTTATTTTTTCATCACTTCATACCCACGATGTCCTTCTGAACAACTTATGTTTATAATGTCCCATTTTAGTTCACTCACTGTAAAGCTGTAGCGATCCACTCAGTGCAGCTGGTGAAATGGAGACCTAGAAACAAGCACAGCGTGACTGCCGCTGGATTGCTAGAATGACTAGCTGATGAGGTAAAACACACAGGTTGACTTCAGTGAGGTTGAGCTTTGCCAGACTTTGATGATTTGGTATCTCTTTATTTTAAAAATACTCTCCCAATGGTTTATTCCTCTGCTCACTACATCATATATTTCCAAGTGCTGACAAACTATCTTCTTTTCCTTCACTGGGCTCATTTATCATGTGAACTATTGCAATATGAATCCATGAGGGCACTGAAGACTACAGGGCTTCATTTTCTGCAGACATGCAATTAGCTTTATGCCAATTAGGGACTGAACTGATCCCAGTCAAACCTGTTTTAAATTTTTTTTTGCAAACCAAATTGGCATCTGGAGTCACCATCCTTTGCAAGCCGTGTTGTTATGTAGATTAAAAAGCTATTAAAACGTTAAAAAATTTCTGAAGGGCTCCAGAAGTCTCCCATTACGCTCCTTATTTCCCCGCTATATGAAGGAGGGAAATTTGAGTTGTTTTTCAGTCCATGATGAGTTGGTTTCAGTGTGATGGATGATGGGTGAGACATTCTGAACTCATCATTCATAGTGGTGCACAAATGGAAAAGTAGGAATGCCTCAGTTCATCAGTGTGTGCATTTATCATATTGTTTAAAGCAGTGGCCATTAATTACATTGGCTGTTGGGCTTTATGTGCTGTGGTGCTGTGGTGATAGCTGAAATATGGCAGGGCCACTGCAACTAGAAATTACATAATGTAAAGAAACGTGGCAGCTCTGAGTACTGGCCTGGGCCTTAGGGGAAGGTGCAGATCAAGGAGGGAGATGGATTCTAAAATGAAAATCTGCTCCAGAAAACCTATTCATTTTTTTAGAATCCTATCAGGGCCTTACATGGTTAGAAGAGAAGTTCTGTTATTATTGCAAAAGTTTCAGTGTCTTGCATCAGTGCAAGTTCTGATTCAGCTAGGGAGCTTCCTGGGCCTAGCCAAAGGGGCTAAAGTCTGAACAAGTTATCTGACTCCTCCGACTTCATAAAAACATAAGAAAAGTTCTCAAGTTCAGACAAAAGCTGTGCCTAGATTTATATGCTTTTTTGCCAGCAGTAGGTAGAAGATGCTTTAGAGGAAAAGGTAAATCAATTCCAAAAGTTGAAAGCTTTTATGTTTCTGCCTGACTTCCACATTTGCCAAAAGATTGATATTATTCTTTCTTGATGCACTACTATAGATCTACACTGAGCTATTGGGTGCCCCAAATTCTTCCATCAAACTACAGCCGCTCCCACCTATGATGACTGTGCCTGTATTATTAGCTCCGAAGTCCAAATCGATTGGGTTGTCATACCTGAGCAGCTTATGTGCATTGTGGCTGCTCAGAAGAGAAGCAGTGGGTCCTCCCTTCTAGAGCATGCTGCTGGCTGTAGGATAATGGGCTCATGGGTGTATTAGCAGATCCCATCTCTTCATGCCTTGGTAGGTCTCTAGTAGGTCTATATCCAGTTGTGCTCTTAATGAGGTGCCAGGTTTGAATGGGGATCAGAGATGAAATTCCTCGCTCCTTGGTTCTCACCCCTTCAGCTCATTCACGCAGTGTACTTGATTCGATACTCACTGAAGTCAGTGGAAAGACCTCTGTTGATTTTGATGGCAAATTGGCTCAATATGCTTGGCACTTCTATTGAACGAAGAATGCAGACATGTCTGTCACAAGCCATCGACGTGGATGCTAACGTCTGTTTTTGCTTGAGAGAGCAGAACTTATAGGCCATTGCAAAGTAATTCTTCAGGACCTTGACAAAAACTTCTCAGTCTTAGAATGAAGCACATGCAAATGAATGCTAGGGCTACTTGTTAGCTGGTTGAGTGGATGAAAATATTATATTTTTAAAAAAATTAAATATATTCCACTTTAAAAATAGACCTATTTAAAATGAAATGTTAAATGACAAAGTTGGTTAAAGCCCAAACTAGCTAAATCCTATTAACATCTTTTGAATGAAATAATAATAAAAAATCAAGAAGAACGTGTTTGCTGCCAAAGTTTTAAATAAATTCTAGCTGCAAGAAATATTTCTTTTGATTAACAAATCAGTTATTTTAAAATGCAAAACATATTTTGATAAGGTCATTTTCTCCCCTTAGGTATCCAGCACATTTAAGGTGGTTTAAATTAGCAAATAAACAGTTTCTAAAATCATGGGGTTTTGCGCATTTTTAACTGAATTCCAAATGCCAATCCAAATACAGCTTGGCATGTTCATGAGTAACAATAAAATGTGCGTGTCATTCACATTTTTATAGCACCATAAAAATAAAAAATAAGAAGCTGAAAAACTGCATGTTAAGCTTATATATTTGTTAAATAAATGAATAGGAATACAGAGATCTTGCTGATTGATGAAAAGATGTACTAAATTACACGAATTAGGGGGAGTCGTGCTCTTTTCTTTTGGTAGGAAAATATGTAACAGGTGTAAATGCAAAACAAGATTGAAATCAGCTATTTAAATCAAGGTTTCCTGATTGCGATTCAAATCAATTCACCGTCAGGAGCAGATTGTAACTCAGAATTTAACATGGGCCCATTACACAGCTTTTTCAGCTCTGGAATTTGTTTTAAGGGGCCGACACCGCGGTTGAAGCGCTGGTTGTTGGCTGAAAGATTTAGTCAGCTTCAGAACGAACACCCTTGTTAGGCTGCTATGGAAATATGGGGCCTCCAGCAGTGCGGTGTGCCTTGACTCTTAATTTTTGGAGAGTTTCTTTTGGGGTGAGGGTGAAGGTTAAAGGCAAGGACAGCAGGATGTCTCTAACAAATCGACATTTAATTACAATTTGGACTAAATCAATTCTTCCCCTCTCAGCCCTGCTTCAGGCTAGTTTATTTTATACCTGTTCATGAGCTACATGAGCTACATGAACAACCCCCCCAGAAGAATTATGCTGGTATTTTTCTTGTAGCAAAAAAAATGTTGTGGTCCTCTCAGATCCATTATATGTTAGGCCTTAGAAATGAGCAGTAATAAAATAATGATGTGCTGGACTTGGATTGGACTAAAAATACTTTAGCTAATGCACTAACGTCTGTCTTATAATGATGCCAGAACGTCTATCATGGCTCTTCAGAGAGCAAATACAATCCTGGTAGGGTTTTAAGTGGTATCTCCAGATTTGTGGTTTGAATGAGTATCTTATTACTTGTGGAGCTTCCTTCTGCTGCTAAGAAAGCCCTTAAATGGTTTGTTCTCCTGTGTGTGTGAGTGCATGTTCCATTTAATCTGATTAATGTACTGCAAGTCCCACTAAATAGTGCTATGCGATGCTCTTCAGCTCCATAAAACTTAATGGAAATTATAAATGTAAATGCTTACTTAGGGCCATATACTCTGCATCCGCAGCGCGATGTGTCTGATAAGTGGAAAGGGATGGGTATCTGGCAGAAGGAGGCTGATGTCTCTGTGAGGAATAAGGAGGAGTAGGATCCTCTGTTTCCCTCCTTTGGATGGTGGTCATTTGTATGCGGGAAAATGGGGAAGATCTTAATTTTGTGTGAAGGGTGCAGCTTACAAACCATTTATGAAGTCATCAGATAACCCTGAGAAATGGGTAATTTATGTTGCTACTGTAAAGCAACATATTTGGGAGTGAGAGAGCCCTGTGCCAACTGTGAAATGCAAAAGAAGCCACTTTGTATATACTAGGGCTGTGCAAAATTTTGCTGGCTGTTTCGATTGGACACTGTTTCGACTCATTTCAAGCTCAAAACAGCAAAATCGAATCAAAACAAAGGGCTTCGAAACAAAATGAGGCTAGTTGAAACATTTCGAAAGTTTTGAAACATTTCATTTTTCAAAGCAGCCAGCAGTGAGGTGGTGGGAGACAGGGGAGAACCAGGGCTGTACTCAGTTCTCCGCGCCAGCACCGCGATCGGTCTGGGGAAAGGAACTCAGCCCGATCGCTCGGTTCCCCGCCCCAGCCCTACGATCGGGCTGACTGACTTCCCATCCCCGGCCCGATCTAGCACAGGGGATGGGAACTCAGCTCAGCTGGGCTGACTTCCCAACCCCAGCCCAATGGTTGGGCAAAACGTTGAAACAGTGGCGAAACAGCCTCACTGTTTCGACGAAGCGAAATGGAACTGCTGTTTCGACTCAGAATGAAATTTGAAACAACACTGTTCCGTCCAAACCTTGAAACTGAAGTCGAAATGGAACAGTGCTGTTTTACACAGCCCTAGTATCTACCAGGTTGTCACTGATGGCCTCCAGGAAAGACTCCTCACACCTATAGCTATGACAACTTTCTCTGGTATATGTTGCATATAAAGTTTTAGATATGGTCCTATTTGGAAACAAAATCTGCCAATATAAACCAGGAAAATGACCAAATCCATTGTAGTTGGTGGGTGGAATGATGTCGATGTCAATAGATAAGTAGTGGCAACAGTTTTGCTTCATAATATTCCTGTTTCCTTCTCACCCTGGGTAACATGCCATGAAGAGCGGTTTTAAATTGGGACTCAATCACATACCTGTCACACGTAAGTTTTGTGTGAGTAATCCCACAGCTTCCTATGAGACCTTGAAAACTAAAAGTTGGTCATATAACTGCAGGATTAGGCCCTAGTGTTATTAGCATATTAAATATTTAATAGTATACTTCTTGTGGCACCTTGCTAAGAGCAAAGAGAGTGATTCTTTGGCTATCTCAACATAATACCTTAGACAAAGGCAGACCATGGCTCTGTCATTTATTATTCATATCGAGTCACACCTGCCTCTGCAAGTTAGCCCATGAAAGTGGGATGCTGCCCTCCCTCCTCCTTTTTTACTTTGTCAACGTACCAACAGATGCCCTCTGAACAGAGAGTATGTCAAGAACAAGACCTATTAGCACTAGTAAAACTTAGCATTTTGTCCCATTTGCATTTATTAGCATGCACTAATTATTCATGGAGATAATTACCCTTTACCAATTCACATTAATTTAGATTGCTTTTGAAAAGCAATCAAGGCAAGCAGTGAGTGATCGTACATCAAAGTGAATAAAGATACGACACAAAAGAAATATGATGCACTTTCTATGTAACAAACCATGTCAAGTAACTGCCAGCTTTTGCTCCAAAGCTGTAATTATTTGAACTCAATTTGATGGTTGATACTTGGGTCCATCAGTCAAATGCATTTCCATCTTAAAGCCCGTTCATGCTGCTCATCTTAGCTATGTATCTCTCAAAGTGAAGGAAGAATGTCATCTTGCATGAGTAGCCAGTTATGAAAATGGACCCAATGGAATGATGACAGGCAGGCTACTGCTAAAAAGCTGCTCATTTTTTATGTTTAAGTTTGGAATTGCTTTTGTGATCCCACAGCCACTGGAGTCTAGAGATGAGATATCTTACCCATCAACCTTTGATTTTGATGTGATGGGCAGTTAAAATCTCCTCTCCACTGCCTGTCTAGTGAAGACATCTTCACTGATGCTTCATCTTTTGTAGGGCCAGTCTGTGAAGGGGTTTCCATGGGCCAGTTGGATCCAGTTTTTGTTCAGACTGTCAGTGGAGGTGCTAATGACTATCAGGAACATTACACCTCCTTCCTGAGAGCTAGGCTGTGACCACAGATCTCTAGATGAGTGATTCTCAACGAGGTTGCAATGGGGCCTTCAGATCCTTTCAAAGGTGCTTTGGGGTACCACATAATGTTAGCACTGTTAAGTGTGCAAACATGATGAACCCAGAGATTTTAAATAGGAATGCAGAGTGTTTAAAAAATGTTGACTTGACATGCTGTGGGCTTTTTGAGTTCTTTGCAACAGAACAATTGCTCTATTATTTTTCTGTAGTCAAGAAATGAGTGAAAACTAAGAGTTGGCCTTTTCTGAAGGGTCTAAAAAGGGGATACCTAGAGTCTAAAAAGGTTGAGAATTGCTGTTATAGATAGAAGCCACCAAAGAGCTGTTGAATGGTAAGAGTCTTATGATGATTGTATATGTTGGGTTTGAAAGGGCAATGCAACTTTACAGGGCTTTGTATCTCCAGAATTGTATAGTCTTCCTAATGAGCAATTTACTGAAGCTAAGTTCAGCTGAAGTGGACTGCAGTGGGCAGGTGAGAACTTGAAAATCAAATGAAATGGGATTAAAGCAAAACCAAAAAACATACCAGAAGAGAAATACTGGATGAATAACCCAAGGAAAAGGGCAGGGATGGATTCAGGCAAGCTTATGGTTGAGTCAAAGGGCAGAATGAGCAATGAAGGAATGTCAGTGTAGTTTTAATGTGCCGTGGTCTTGCTCACATCAGAAGGGAGGAGAAGGCACCTTACTAGTGTTCAGACACTCAAAGCTGTTTTTTATGAAGCTGTGGGCCTAGCTTTTACATCTTGTAAAATAAATAACCCCAGTGCTTTGGCGCAAACTGTAGATTACTTCTCTGAAAGATTCCTATCAGCATTCTGTCAATTGGGCTAGAGTATAAGAACATCTTTTTTTTTTTAACATTGACCCATGTTGCCATTTGCAGAAAGCACTAATTAACTTTTATGAGCATTTGAAAAGATAACTTTATCTCTCACATACTATAAATGCCACCAGCTAGTACCAGGTACCATTTTCTGATAAATTCTGTTGGAATTGGTAAGAGTTTGGTAATTGAAAATAAGGCTCCCATTGAAGAGTGAACATGGGTCTATTGGTTATACATTTTATGTGCCCTGAATCCTTCGGTTCAGTGTCATTTTGATTGGTCTCGGATGACATGGTGTGTCAGTAGATACAGAGTGGATGTGTTGCTTGAATTGGTTCAGTGTACTCTGCTGCAACTCGTTAATATGCTGTAACATTGTAACACATTCCACATTTGTTACTGAGTGCTAAGCGATTGTCCCGCCCCCCCCCCCCGAATTGTGTAGTGCTTTGTCTTTTTCCTGCCAAATGCAAATAGGAAGTTGAGAACGAGTTCTTGGAAGCTGTGCAGCGTGGCAGGAAATGTGCTTGTTCTACCACTACTGTTTTTTTGTTGTTTTTTTTTTCTGTTTTCTTTTCTTTTTTAAAGTCCTCTAGTGATGATTGAATGATTATTACCTTTCTCTAGGTCATACTAGAAGTGACGTGAAGGTTGCAAACATAAACAACTTTGTACCTACACGTAGGTTGAATTGGGATCCTGTCATCAGATTTGTTTTTAGGGGAGCTAATATTAAAAATTGCCCTATGAAACAATCTTGGAGAAAAGACCTCCACTTCCTATATAAATTTACAACTCTAAGAGGGCCATACATTTAAATCACATGCTTAAATGACTTGAGGGGCTCTCATCTACTAAGGCAAGGGATGAATTAAAACATTTAGTGGGTAATGCATCATCAGGATGCTCCTGGACTCTGTTACTACAGCCGACTGGCCACATGGTCTTGGTGAGTCTTTAAACCACTTTGTGCTGCAGGTTACTGTTTGTGCAAAATGAGTGGGATACTATCTACATTAGTGTTGTGGCTTCATCCATGCATGGTTGCAAAGTTCTTTGAAATTCCTAAATGCCATCAAATAATGTTAACATTTCAGTCACATTTCAGTTATTTTTGGTGGGATGCTCTGCATGGTCCTTGAGTATTAGCAGCTGAATTATCATATATGGAATAAGTATGACAGTTACTGTTAGTTTTATCTCATCCACATTTCTTTGCCAGTGTGGCTAGCAAGGGCAGCCTGAAGTATGGCAGAAGGCAGGGAAGGGTGGCACCTCAGAGACCTACTGGTTCAGAGGCAAAAACTTCTCTGAGCAGGCAACAACCTACTTTAGCAGATGCTATGGAAGGGAAGTATTACTTTCTGTTCATAGCATCTCATGGAGTAGGTTGTTGCCAACGATGGTTTGTGCCTCTGAACCAGTTACTCTAAGGTGCCATCCTGCCCTACCTTTTGCCACATGGAGTCTGAAATATATATTTTTCCTTCTGATCACTGGTTCAGGACAAGGATGTACTCAGAAAAACTTCTGCGTCTTGCAGGTATTTGACTGGCAAAGCATTCCCAGTTCTGAAACATCACATGATACTGAACCTTAAAATTCATGTAATTCTGATTTTCTATCTTCTACTTATTTCCACTTTTCTGATATAAGATAAGTGTCTGATATCTGACACACCACTAGAGCTTTACGCTTTCTGGACGCTGGATTTATCAGAGTGCTTTCATATGGAATGAAACGCTGCTTTTCTAACTTGTCATTTTCCAATAAGCAGCCATGAGTGGTGGGATCTGAAGGCCATCGGAAAGATTTGAAGGCAGGTCTCCTCTAAAAACAAGGGACATGAGCCTGCAGGCTCAGACAGCCCTCCTTTGCTTCCTTCCAGCGGTAAAGGCACCGCGCTGGATTAGGCCTAAGCACATCCATTTTTCCAGTACTTCATGAGACACGGGGCTTTTTAAAGTTGCTGTTAATCTTTCAATTTAGCAATGGTCTTTTGCTGTGGGTGCAGAATGTCCCTCAGTTATCTGCTGCATTGTTGTAGTACATAAAATATGTAAATAAGATGAGCAGTGAGCCCTTTGCTTTCTCCTGCAGAGCTACCTAGGCATAACAGTTGATTTGTATTTATCTTTATTGAGAAATTTCCCAGGGATTCACGTCAGATTTGCTAGGAGACAAGGTTTCTTTCCATGCAGGGCAGAACCTGCGGTACTGCAACAGCTCTTTGAATGCACTGTTACCACATACACTGTCTCCCATCTTTCAGGGGCATGAAACCCATTTTTGCCTTGGCAACTGTTTCTTCTACCCTCACTGCTGGCACTGGTGCCTCATTGCATTTTTTCTCCTCCCTTGGAATGTATTTGTATGAACTTCTTGCATGTGAGGTGCGTGGCTCAATTTGCATGGCTCAATGCCATCCAGAGCGAAGTGCCGCTTATATGGGGCCGCCCTGGCAGGATACTTGAAAGCCTTAGCTAATGGGATCACGGTTCTCTGATACTGCAGCTCTTACTATGATCAGCACTTGCTCACAGGAGCGGTTGTAGGGATGTTAGTAAGGCCTTTCTGGATGAGTGAATTTTACCTGATCTGTTCCTTATTTGGTGCGAGCCACAGGGAGCAAGCTGCAGCACTGATTTCTAGCTGCTTTGCATTAAGTTTTTGGATGCAGTTGTGTAGTGTTTTCAGTCTTTAAAGTGAGGTATGGGTTTAGCACTTCTCTCTGTGCGCTCTTGCAACAGCTGTGGTTGGTTGGGACATTTTATCTGTTACCTAACTTAAAGGTCTGGGAAGCGGGGAAAGAACGGTGTAGAGGACCAGCAACTCGGGAGTTTACTTCTAAACCCAGGGTCTGCTGACCTTCAGGGCATGGTGCAAGGCCTGCTGACGTTCTTCAGTAACTGAATTGGGAAAGCAGTTGTTTTGATTGGACTCTGTTGTAAAAAGCCCCCTTGTATTGAATTTCAGACATGCATTGGAAACGTAAGTTATAGGTGGAAAACAAGTATTAGCTATTTTTGTTTACAGATACGGTGGCATAGCAGACTTCATTGCAATTTTAAAGCCGCAGTGTGGCAGCAGGATCAATGGTGCACTTAACAACGGGCACAGTAAAGGGGAAAAGTGGAAGCTAGCAAGGCAGGGATACAAACTCTTCTCAGCCTTGTCTGTGGAAATATGATATTTCTGGTAACAGCAGTGGCTCTGCTAATTGCAGCAATTTGTTGACTCCCCATGTTCAGTATTCCCCCAGTTTACCCCTCAGCGTCACTTTAGTTTAGGGAAATGAAGTGCTGCCCATAGAAATGCAATGAACCTGCAAAGTTGACATCTGGATCTGATCTGAATTCCAAGCCTCTTGACATGCATTATTTATTTATTATTGATATTGCTGCAGTTCCCCAAAGCCCTGGTGTGCCGGTCAGTAGCTGTGCAAACATGCTAGAAGACCTGCCCCTTAAGAGCTTATATGTGAAACAAGATGCAACAAGTGAGTGTAATGAGCAATAGGGGACTTTAGGGGAAGCAGGAGCAGGATTAAATCCACATGGTTATGTAGGTTAGTTGTGCACATTGCTCACTGGCTCTGAATCAATTAGTGTGTTTAGTAGGTAAGCCAATATCACTTTATTTATTCCCTGTTCTTGACTAAGTCATGGTTAGTTGGGTAAAGTTTTACATATATTGCAGGAGGAGGGGGTTGGCAGATACCTGGGAAGTGGCATGGTGTATTAGATCAGGGAGGATGTTGCATGTGTCAAGTGTAATGTGCAGGAATCTTTACCTTACTGTAAGCTTGTGGGATTGAAGAACATCTGATTAGGATAGTATATTGCCTAGAAGAGTGATTCTCAAACTTATCAGACTTGAGACACCTCTTATTTGACTGAGGCACCCCTTCATAATGCCTAACTGGAGCAGAACTCCCTTTCAAAATCCAGTTCATTTAATTGAAGCGCTCGCCTTTTTGCAGAAGGCCCCAGCAGTGGGGGCAAAGCAGCGGCCAGGTAGGGAGAGCCTGAGCTTGCACTTTATCTCTTCGCAGCAGCCGTCAAAGGATCTCCCAGCACCCCGGGTACCCTGGCACCCCGACTGCAAATCTCTGGCCTAGAAGAATGGGGCTATGATCTCTGACTGCAGTCAAAGTCACAGTACAAATACACCATCATCATCATCATAACAGTAATAAACCTGTTGTAGGGAGACAGCATATTCTAGAAATTGAGAAGGCAAATTAGGAAGGGGAGAGTTGTGAAGAGCCTTTGAAGGGGAGACCATTCTGCTCCAGGTTTTTGCCTGGGCCTGTTTGTCATCACCTATCGTCAGGGGTAGCACGATTCGCAAATGCTTCTATTGTTTCTTACCAGCTGGCGAGAAAGAAAATCCAAATAAAAAGCATGTAATTGGGGGAAACCTTCACTTAACAGACACAAGTATAAGAGGGCCTGGGTTGAAAACAGCAGGTGGCTGCTGCCACCAAAGACAGAGGAGGTTTGCTCGACGTATTGATAATATCTATAGTCAGTCTGTCACGATCCAGTCTCAGCTCTTTAGCTCTGTACCAAAACTTTGTTTTATTGGAGCCCTACGGGTTTGAAGTTGAGATATTCATTATTTCATATCCCAGTGGTCCCCTGGCATCTGGGATCACAAATTTATGCAGGGAATGAGTCCTGGTCACAGTGGGAACAGGAGGTCTCCTGATTTGACGTTACCCTAGTCAACATGGCCTACTGGTGGAAGTTATGGGACAAGCTGGCAGAAAGCTATTTTGCTCTCCAATCTGGAACCTTTCAAAGTCTGCTCAGTCCAGATGCTAAGCAAGGGAGGCTTTTGGTATCACAAATGTGCACTTGCTGTTTTGACATCTCCTCCCAGGGAAGCTAAGGGGTGCTTTGGACCTGGCAGACAGTGATTTATCTGTGAAATACTCTGACATGGGCATGAAGGGGGAAGATCAAGGGGAATAGTAATCCACACAAAGGTCTCAGCAGCAGACTGAGGTCAGGGGAGTTTGCAATATATTTAGTGAATGGCTGTGCAAACCATAGGAAGGATATGAGGCTGGAGGGGGAAGAACACATTCCCTAGGCTGGGAACCTAGATTATTTGGAGCCAGGGAACAGATGGCACGGGGCAGAGAGGAAATTTCCCTGGCTTGTGTGATAAAGATAAATCACTGCAGATGGGGGATTCTGATCTGAATTTCAAACAGATCTTGGGCTGTATAATGGGTAGGAACTGTACAGCTCTGGAGAGAGGGGAAGAGACTGGGGCTTAACACAGAGGTGAGACTATAGTAGAGAGAGGCTCAAGAGGCCGCATTCAAAATTCACATGCATTTTAGCTGTCTGAATCCCGGATTTGGACTAAAGTCAGTCCTAGGAACCACTGATAAAATTCCCAGGTGGATTTATTTTTTGAATGCCTTTCAGAATTTGGGGGAATCAACCTCAGTCCTATCTCTAGATTGCAGTAATGACATTCAAGAGGTTTTTTACTCTTGGATGCCGTTCAAGTGAACTCAAGCAAGGTGATTTATGGAACTAAATGAGAAAAGGGCATGGAGCAAAATAAAGGAGCGGCGACATTATGAGGCACCTTAAGGGGGCCTGGTTCCATGAGGCATTCACCCAGGAGGGCAGTGATTAGTATCTCAAGGGCAGAGGTTAAAGATGCTAGTGCAAAAGCTGACAAGTTTGCCGTGAGAACTGAGACCGAGCCTTTTGTAATTCTGCTTACCGGAATAAATGATGATAGAGAGAGGCCACCAGTGGAACAAAAGAGTCGGACTCCAAGTGAGTGATAAGAGATGCAAACTGTATGTTTCTTGCAGAAGAGAAGCATTCACAAGGCAAATCTTGGGGGGCAGAGCAGGGAATGGGATTTTGGCTAGTCTGTATCTGTCTGAAAGTTCAGGGTTAATAATAAAATATGGAGGCTGATTCGTATAGAAATGATGGGCTGTGCTTTTTCATCTGGTTTAAAATGCTGTTTTTTAAAGTATACTGAGTCATGGGTATGGAGAGATCGAAAGAAACTGTGTATGAACAGCTAGGGCTGATGAAATGTGAAAAAAAAGCAGCAACTATGAATATTTTGGCTTGCTGTTGCTCACAAGATCACATTACTCAGTGTTCAGAGAACCAGCCTGTGCTTCTGAAAATGTTCGTGACACCCATATTTTCCTGAAATTTAGCACAATGGATTGTGCCCAATTCCATCAAGCTGTAACTCTGAGGATTCAGGTAGTCTGTCCAGGAATGAACATCTGCAAGTCATTGAACAAACATCCACAAAGTCATTATTCTTCACACTTGGGGTCAGTTCGTATTCCCTCTATTAGGTGCCTACATCCACATAGGCTGGGGTTGTCAACCAGGGGTACGTGTGCCCGTAGGGGTACTTGGGAAGCCCCCAGGGGTTACACAGCAGTGGCACAGAGAAGCAGGGGGCACTTCCAGTTGCGCCACTGGCACTTCCTGGTTTGCCACCGGTGCTTCTGGTTTCATTGCTGTGCGTGGGGGATCCCCCCACCCCCTGCTCATTGATCAGCCACTGAGGGGACCCCTCCCCAACTCGTCAACCAGCTATGGGGGTACACCAACCAAGAAAGGTTGAAAACCCCTGACATAGGCTTTTCGGCGTGATTCTGTTCTACACTGTTCAAGCCCCTGTGAAGCCATGAGTGACTGTACATTCATAGTCTGTCCTAATTCCACCCATAAACCAAGTCACAATAAGCAGTATGGAGCAGGAGGATCCATCTCACTCTTGCATGATTTTTGCCCCCCGCAGAGACTGAAGCAGGGTAGAAGAATAGCACTTAAGTGCTTAAGATCTAGAATGTTATATGGCCCTTAGTGTCATGTCCAGATTTGTTTAAAACCTTTCTCTTACCATACTGATTAGCCCAAGGCAAATGGAAGACTTTTCATGGGGATCGTAGCTAGTTTATTGGCTTCTTGGTGATGTAGGGTACAAACTTGCGACTTGATTCTCTGTTAGGCTAGGGATAGACATTCAAAAAGCCTGAGCCTGAACTGATTCAATCTTTGCAGGTTAGTCTAACCTGGCTAGGCTGAAATGGTTTGTAACCACAAAGACATTCCCTTTGGACTGAGGAAATGCCAGCACATGCCTGCAGTGGCTCAGGCTAGAAGCTGGGGGGTGCTAGAGCAGCCCTCCCTTCCCTTCCATAGTGCTGAGCTGAGGGGAGCATGTCCAGACCCCAGAAGAATGCTCTGATTAGGGAGCCTCCCCCTTCCCCGCCCCCACTCTTGATAGTAGAGCACTGAGTTGCACAGCAGGGAGTTACACAGGGAGTTGTTAGCATTTATCAGCTCATCAGACAAAACAAAAGCCTCTCACTAGTTCAAGCTCTTCTTAAACAACTTTTTCCAAGGAGGAAATGGAGGGACATTACCAGCTACCTGCTGATTAGCTCCAAAAAGCCCTAAGCATGCTGTTCTGTCTGCCTTTGTCCGGTCTTCCACAGCATGGACTGTAGCCACCATGTGGTCTGTTAGCTAATACTGAGAGGTGTCTGTGTAAGGCATGGGGTGGGGGTGGGGATTCCTGCTTCAGCAAGGAGTGATGAGGGGGACGAGAGGAGCAGGAGGAAGCTAGGCAGACCCTGCTGTACCTGCAAGTCTCTGCCAATATTCCTTCTAAGGTGTAGTGGTCCATGAGTGCATTGCTTTGGTCTGCGAACAGCTTAGAGGGGACACTGATGCCTGCTGTGTTTGTTGGAGATCCCAGAGCTAGGCACGTTCAGGAAGAAAGGCTGTGTAGGAAGCAGGCTACTGGGCTTTTCCTTCTAAGGGATGGGATCTACAGCTCAGGAGCCTGGCTGCATGCACCGTTGCTGCCTTCCAGTCACCTTGTGGCTGCTTTCCTCGGATCAAGCATAGGGAGGAAGAGGAGGAAAACGTGCAGGAGTCTGGGAAGCTGGGGAACCTTTTGTCTGGCTACTGCCCATGCTCAGGCAGGTTTCTCTCTCTCCAGCACAGCATCGGAGAGAAAGCAGCTACAGAGATCCCCCCCCATTCCCCTCCCCTCCCGGAAAGAGCCTGGAGCCAATGATGAACGTTACAGGGCCTGGCAGGTCAGCTGGTGGGCTTGGCGCACCTCCGAGGTAGCGCTCATGTGAGCCTTGGTAAAACACAACTCCATTCCTGGAGAGTGACTCCCACCTCCCTTGGACTAGCTGCGTGTGGCCATGCCCCCTCTGTCACATTTTGCTCGGTGCAGGCTGCCTGGGCTCTTGTCTCACTCCATCTGGAGCAGCCAGGCAGTCCCCCAAGCCAAAACCCACCAAGAGGGCTCACAGCTCCCCACTGGGACTGTCAGAAATCCATAACCATCACTCCTACCCCCTCCTCCCCTCCGAAAGATCAGGCACCTTCAAGCTGGCAACCTCAAAAAATAAAGGGACTGTTATTAATCTCCCCTTAAAAACCTCTGTTCCAGCCTCTAGCGTGACATCAGGCTGCATCACCTCTGGTTTGGCGAGCCAGTGGTATAGCAATCCTCTGATATAATCACTTGCCTATACGGTCAGGGAAGGGAGCCATGGTGAATGGGCCCCCGGCTGGGCTGGGTTGTGGGACAATCCCCATAGTGCAGGAGGGAGCGGGGCAGCGCCCTGCCCCTACCACACTCCCTCCTGCACTGTTGGGGTCTCAGTCTGCCCCCCCACCAAGGCCAGAGCAACTTACCTGCCTGCGGTTGTCATCCTGACTGGGACTGCGCAGGTATCTCAGTGTGCCGCCCCTTCCCCACTCCTGCAGCAGCCGGTGGCTGGGTTGGGGCAGGTACGCGGCATTAAAAAGTTACTGCATGGCAAGATTTTTTCTTGTATGCAGCTGCACATGCACACAGCTTAGAGGGGACCTTGGTCCCTACCAGAGCTGCAGCCAGGGAGCAGGGGGACAGGGCCAGCCCTGCTGGGCTGGAGCAGACAGCAGACCCCCACCCAGGGTTGCAAAGCAGCTGGGATGCTGGGGGACTCTGGCTTAACTTAAACCAGGAAGGGGTTTGGGACAGATTGCATAAACTGATTTGACCCAAATCAGTTAAGTCTGATACTACATTCAACCAGGTTTATCTCAAACCAGTTTCAGCCATTTTCAGACTGGTTTATATGCACTGAGCTTCTGTTCTGTTACAGGTTTAAACCAGTTTCTGATCACTTAAACCAGTTTATGTGTAACTTCTGTCCCTAGCCTTAGATAGTTGAAGTTGTATGTTCAAACCACAGTGAAACCAATGCGACTCCTACCCCCCAAATTCTTGGACAGCCTCTGTGGTCCAGCGGGAAACTATCCCGAGTTCTACACAAGCCAAGGCCAAGTGAAAAATCCAGCGTGCTTCCAAATGAAGAATAAGCAACTGCACAGCAGCTGTACAGCAGCTTCCTGGACTTCTACTTCCTACAGCAGTGGTAGTGTTAAGAGATGTTTATGGCACGTTTGCACCAGTTTCACCTGGAGCAGATGAAAATACTGTCAGAGGGCACCCAGCCAGTTTGTGGTCTCTTGGCACTGCTGGGGCGATGAAAAGGTGAACCACAAGGGAGCATTTGGTTCCCGAAAAACAACAGGAAAAATATAGGCTCTTCTATACAAAGGCTTACACTATATAGAGAGAGATGCTTTAGTTATATGTACATTTTCGAATGCTAAAGCCGATATGGTTAGAAGCAAAAAGAAATTACAGTTGAGTTAAGGACATAGGTTTTTAAGCAGATGAGAGACAAAACTGAGTCAGCAGAGAGAAAGGATATAAATATTGTGGCTGTTGCAGCAGATACAGCTAGGATAGATGTTACGGAGCCTGGGTGATTTTTGGATGTTGTTGCAGACCTGTAGGGTATTTTGAAGAGGCATGAGACAGAAGAAGACCAGAGCTGACAATACGAGGGTCCCTACCAACGTATAAATGAGCATCAAACAAAAGCTTTCTCTAGGAATCCGAAGGGACTGAATAAAACTTAAGCAACTTGCATTTCTCTCAGCCTGGAAATTAGCTTAGCACTTTCACTAGCACTGCCTTGTTCTCAGAGACCCCCACAATGATTATTACTGTGGTTGAGTTTCCAGTACAGCAGGGGATGCTCTGAATGTTAATAAAGCCTCTTGTTTGTCAGTATAATTTGAAAACCACAAGTTCTATGAAAAATGTCATATTCCCCTTAAGTTCACTTCTCAGCCAACAGGTTGGGTGTCCCTTCTCTGGCAGTGTCTTCAATCACATTCTTGTCGTCTCGTTGTTCATTTCATTGTCTTGGAGACTGACAAGAAGCAGCTAATAAATAAAGTGAGGGCCAAGTTAGTGCTGGATTGTGGCAGTCTGCAGGTCATGTGCTATTATCAATCTAATCTGAACAAACAAAATGGGATTTGGACTCATTTAATTATTCCTGATGAGTTGATGATGCCAAATGAGATTGATGTCAGAATGCTCAACAGCAGCGTCCGTAGACCATCACTTGCTATTGGACTTGTGCAGTAGGGCATCTGTGCTTGGAACAGAAGAGTCTGATGTTAGGAAATTGGCCTTTACCAGAATGCAAAGGGAAGTGCCCGACATAAAGGAATATTGAGAGAGAGCGGGAAAGGCTGAACTCCTTCCAAAGGGACACACAGCATAAAGGCCTGTTTCAGCAGTGCTAAGCTTCCCAAACAGAGAAAGCTGATAAGGCCAGCCATGTAAATAAGGGTTGCTGGAACCAGCAGTACAGTTGCAAGCTGCTTCACGGCTCCAAGTGTACCAGCTCGCTAGGGAGAAGTGTGCATGTGCCTGGCACATGACCTGTGAGCCTGCAGCTGTTGCACAGATACTGCAGCTGGAGCAGCAAGAAAGAGGATTGACAGGGATGTGAACAGTGCAGCAGGCAGACAGCTTTAAGAGGAGCAATATTTAGGTGAGGGAGAAGATTGGGAGTTTCAGAGAAATAGCCTTTGAAGGCAAACAAAGAGCAGCCAAACAAGGCAGCATATTGATTGCTAGATAACAAGGGGAGATTTCAGTTATCCTGAAGGGCTTTGCATCTAGATTTGTGGCAAAGGATCTGAGTGGTCCTCTGAAAGAATTAGAGGCTGCCGATCCAAAGTGGTAGGACCGTGGTACGTTTTATAGCTTAGAGGTCGGAGAGCTGCCTTGAGGGACAGCCTGTAAGTCCTGCTGTAACTGGTGGTGGTCGGAAGAGAAGACTGGAGAGAAGAAACATTTCTGAAAGCAGTACACCGTCTTAATCCAGGCAAAGTGTTGGCTCCTGATACCAATAGGTCCTGGAGTTCGTGCCCAGACTAGGGCAGAAATTATTCTCGTATTGCCGGAAGAATTTTCTTGGAAGATTTGTCCCGGGTGAGGTTACTAAGGCTGGAAAGGGTTGGTGATACATATGTAGACATGAATTTTTTTCCCTCTGTTGTACAAGTGAATTTCTGTACAGGCACATATGTACCAATTAATTTTTCCCTCCTCCGTGTGCTGCGTCTTTCAATCCCCAGAATTCCCATCCTTTTTGATCTGCATTCCCTTGTAATCAGCAGAGCTTCCATGAAGGTTAGGCTTCTGCTCATTCCCTTTTATTTCCCTTTTCATATAAACTAGCCCATTCAGCTTGAACATGTCTGGATTTACTGTGTGCCTGGAAACAAGCACCATCAAATGGCATGGGCAACACGTTATAGGATGGCTTTCTAGTATCCATGTAAACAATACTGCCGTTGTTGTGAAGGCACAGAACTAGGAGTTAGATTTGGATCCCTTTGTACCACCTATCACCCTCTGACCTTGTGTACACCACTTATGGGTTGGGTTTTCAAGTCTTTTAGCCATGCCAGATGCATGTAGATTGGCAGACTCCTAGGGCATGTGCAGATGAACATGCACGTGAGGGTTGCCATGCTGCTAATTTGCAGTGTGGCGGGTTTTTTGACACCAGAAGATGTGCCACCCGAAACCAGAGTCTGGCTAGCCAGAACCATGTTTTGGCTGCTGGCCAGGCTCCGCCTGCCTGGATCACCGTCACTGCAGCCCTGGGAGGCCCCCAGGACCCCAGGCAGGGCTGTTGGGGCCAGCCTAGGTGATGGCCCTAGCCTTCCCTACCCCACCCAGGGCAACTTACCATGTGCCAGAGTACGTGTATAGCGGTGATCCCCAGGGACAAGTAGCAGTGGCACAACTATGTACTGCTACTGTTTGTCCCCAGGGAAACACACGTGCGTGCTCATCTGAATATGCCTATACAGCACATATGAGTTATTTATGCCATTACTATGATGGTACGATGATAATTGCATCTGCCAAGATGCCACCCAATTTACATAGACTGTAATGGTAGCCTAATTTATGCAGGTGCATAATTTTTGTGCTACATTTTAAAGGTTTGGAAATCAAGTCCCTGTGGTCTTTCTGTTTCAGTTTTCCCAACCGTAATGTGGGACAAGAATACCAGCCTCAGGGGCTACAGCAAGCTTTAAGTAATCCTTGTAACACTCTTCGACATCTCTGCGTGGAGCAGTGATCAAATGCTGTAGTGGTGGCGTTCCTGGTTCTGTGCCAGTGGTGGCCCAGGGAGCAATCTCATACTAATATCTGCACAAACAGATAAGTACAGGGACACTGAAATGACCAAGGAATGTAGATGCCTAACACTGGTACTTCTGTTGACGTGCGGGTGGTTAAATTAATTGCTAGGCTTGGCACCAATAAGGAACCTTTTCCTACTCCTTGGGCATATCTACACAAGACGCTACGTCGCCACAGTGGGGAGCTATGGTGATGTGGCATCAGCAGGCACAAACTGTGATGCCAGTGCTACTTCACAGTAGGGTCGGAAACAACCCGCGTGCTGCTGGGACTGCTCAGTAATGGTGGTTACTGCATAGTCATTTAGTATTTGCTAAAGCAAGGCGGGGGCACGTGTAGATGCGCCCCTTGTGTTGCATTGTAGAATTCTTGAGATGTCTCTGACCGCCCTGGATGGGATCATCTGGTGGAGTCTGGTGGGCATTTGCCTGTAGTGATTTTCATCTGGTGTTGAAGGTACGGACAGGGCAGATGGTAGCAGGCACAAATCCTTCCTGCCTTCTCTTAGAAGTCTCTTGCTGACATGTGTGCAGTTTGCAGCCTGGGCTTATCACACGAGAGACAAAATTGGAAGCAGCTACCTGCATCAAGGAGGAATTTGCAAAAGACAAGAGATCCGCTGTGATTCACAGCGGGAGGGGGAAGGGAAGGGGAGGGGTCCCTGAGCACGGAGGGGAAGTGGGTGGGAATTCTTACCCATTTCGGGGACTTAGAAGTCCCTGGTAGCTGCTCCTGCATTGTCGTCAACTGAAATGGGGTGTGTCCATGCTACTGCACCTCCTCTAGATCTGCCCCTGTGCGCGATAGCCCATTGAAAGGAGAAGGGAATCTGATGGCATTCTCATGTGGCAAGGGAAGGTATAGTTGCAGGAGGAGACTTAGCATGGGGGCAGGGGGTACAAGCTTGCTGAGGATTCAGGTGCATACTCAGCTTGCTGAAGACCGTGACACCACACCTTATCATCTCTGTTATCTACATTAAAGCTAGTCTGCCTGTGCTTGATGGTTCCTGTGGATCATGTTTCTTTTCTTTCCCAAGGGTCTGCTTATGTGCCCAAGAAAAGTGAAGAAGGAAAGCCATTACATCCGAGGCCAAATTCCTACTCCTCTTCTGTGCATGGCGTTCCCATTTAAGCAGTCTCTTTGGATGGTCACCAAGGAATGGACAGTGGTTGTAAATTTACTTCCCTCCCCCAGCCTCCCCCAATCTTTTGTGGCATTCTTGACCCCGTAGAGCCGTCTCATCCCCAGCTTTTATGTGCTTGTTGTTGCAAACATTTAGTTTGCTCTACACCTAAATCGAGCTGAAGGCCTCATTGTGGTAGGCGTTGTATAAATGAAATGGCAGTCCTGTAAAAGGAAAGAATTCAGGGGCAAAGAGGTTAAGCAGAGCTATGGCTACAAAGATGTTTCCATGAGCTGTTGTCTTTCATTCTCAAAATATCAAAGAAAAAATGAGCAATATTCTTTTTAAGGTAATACTTTAGCTGGATGAATAGTTACCAGCAAATTTTGTGTTCCTTGCTGAATGATCGCAAAGCAAATGTTTGATAATAGTAAACTGCAGTGACACAATGCTGGAGAGAAAGCTCTGGAGAAATTTGGGCTTGTTTACTTCAGCTATGGTGGCTGGTGCTCAGGCCTTGGGCCAGTCAAGGTCCTGGCATCTTGCAAAGCATCTTCCATTTTCCAGAGCATTTTCTTGGCATCTTCCATAAAAAAGATGCCCAGCACTTTCAGAGTAGCTTCATCCCATCCCTTGAACTTTCACACTCAGCCACTTCTGGCTGCCTAACTGACTTAGACTTCCACACCTGAGCATATAGCCACGAATGGATAAAACCCCTCATTGAAAGACATTTTGGTTTGGTAACTTGGGGCATTCAACCTTAGAAACTGCTTTGAGGGAATACATTGGAGTGATGGCGCCTTTGTATGCAGATGTGAATCTGCATGCATTTAGGGGTGTGAAATGCCAGCCTAAGATATGGTGTAGGTGGATGCAGCTGCATTGAAGTCAATGGACTCTTCACTGATAAATGTGTACTCCTGTACTATAAAAAACTGCCTGTTTAGCTATTTATGAAAATTGGTCACCAGAACAGTTGGTGTTCTTGTTGTGAAGCACTTTTGTCTCCAGCTGAGGCTGAAGGAAAAAATAAGCAACTTGATAGCCATCAAACACACTTGTATACTGACTCACTTCCTGTTGTTGTATATCCTGATACCTTTGTCATATTTTACGTGGTCTCCGTTATTAATGCTCTGTGGGGATCTAGCACTTCCCTTTCCCTTGGGTAGCTCTTTGGAGTCATCAGTTTTTAAAATCAGATAGGAAATAACCATGTCTTGAAAACTGGTCCATATTCTAGTCTGGCCCTTGATTTCAAAGGCATTTCAGTGCTGGTATTTGAATTTTTGCTTCACCTGCTTTAGCATAATCTTTAATTCAGTTCATTCTATTCTAGCTCCAGATTTGGGCAATTCCTGTTTTTTTGTTTTTTTTTTTACTACATTAGTCTTCATTGCATCTTCACAGGGAGACCCATATCAAGATGTCTTCCAAACAGTCTTCCAACCCATACCATCATTGAACTCAGCCAGTATGCTCTTTGGCCCCTTCCTGTATTGCTGTTATCCCTTGTAAGTAAAAGGACTTGGGGTAAATTATTGACAGCACCTAAAGTCCTATTTTCAAAAGTGACTTAGTTATCCAGAGTGGAAGTCAGTGGTTTTTAGATGACTTGCACCTAAATTTTACATCTGGTCCTGTAAGATACTGAGTGCCTCCAATGTCCTGAGCAGAAGTTGGGAACAACTGGTTTGGTACAGGATTTAAGCTTTTCTGGGAATGTGTGTTCACATGTTGTACCAAAGGAATTTGGTTGTTGAGTTGAGGGGCATCAAGATCAAGCAGTGAGTTAAAAAGCTGGAGCTTTTTTTTTTTAACGTGTTCAGTGACTTACTGGGGAACCAGTGGTGGGAGTGGGAGACACCTGAGGTCCATTTTATTTAAAAAGGAGTGTAGAATTTGTATAATCAGCAACTTCCTTCCCTTCTGTTCCCGGAGAACGCACTGGAAAATGAAGGTTTTTGTTCTTCCTCTTAGGGGTGACGAGGTGCAAGTGTTTTTGGAGGGATTGTAGCCATCTAGGAAATATTGTTCTAGGAATGTGTTGGGTTTTTTTCTTCACTAACTTGAAGAGTGCAATAGCTGGAAAGTGCAGATTTTTAATTGTGTCATTAATCTGAGTAGGTAAGTGAAACTGGAGGAAAATTGGAGAGGCTGAACACCATTAAGCAGTGGAAGCCTCCTCCTTTAAAACAAAGCCCTAAATGTGATGTTGTCACCCTTTTTTATGTGACAAAGCAGAAGGACTTCTCATAGACTTTAATTGGAAGTGCAGTCACACCTAGTGCCACTGACACTCCTATAGGTACCAGCTTCTTCCAGTTTCTCAAGAAACATCTTTTTAATGAGGGACCATGCCCTCGAAGTAACATAGCAACAGTTTTAATTAAGGAGGCTATCAAGGATCTGAGGAAGGTTACACTTTGATAGGAACAGTGTAATGTAACACAACAAGGAAATCTTGTTTACTGCTTCTCAGTGTGTTGGGGGTTTTTTTTAGCCACAGGAATTTGCAAATTGTGGAGACATCACACTGAAGACCTGAGGACACAAATCAATTTAAAGGACTGGACCCTTGCTCTCTTGAATGGTCCTTACCAATAATTGGGGACCTTGTTAGTCATTCTTTGTAATATGGGATGAGAACAGGATTGCAGACTGGTTGTTTGTCTGTTAGTTTTTATTCTGTTTGGCAGGAGGCCGGGCTCCTGCTTACTGTAGCATAATGACTGTGTGTTTGCTCCTCTGCGTCTCTATTGATGGAGTGCTTGGTCTTATCTGAGTTCATATGACTATATTGTCCTGTCCTGAGCTGATCCAGAGAGAATCTAAATACTAATTCACCAGTGACCAGCATTGTCTTTGGCTGGAGGATGATGTTTTTTATATCCGTGGGAAGCTTTTCGGTTCTTTGTCCATTAAAGGCCAGGAAATCTCTGCTGCTCTGGCATGTGCATGCAGTATAGTTTCCAGGTAAGACACTGTTAGGGGATGCAAGGGTTTAAGGAACACTATTGCTGTGTGGTTGCTCTGTGGCAGACCTGTGCCAGTTTGATTAAATTAGCTAAAAAATCAAGCCAGCAGCATTTTTTTTAATAGTGAAGCATCGTGGTTGCAGCATAAGGTCTTGACTGATATTACTGCTGATTCCTTTCCTGTAAGGAAGAGAGTTGTGAGCGTGGATCCAATTTAGCTTCTCTCCTATTTCCTCATGTGAGCACTTAGAACGAATTCCTAATTTACTCAGGAAAGAGACAGCATAATATATTGAGCACCTGCAGGATTTTTTATGACAGTATCTGAAAAAAATCTCTACAAACAGTAACTCTAATACAGCCCTAAAAAGCAAGTCCTGTTTCTACAGATGGAGAAAGTGCAGGGAGATTCAGTGGCATGTTGAATCACTGGTAGTATTGGGAGAAGAGCTTAGGACCCTGCCTTCTTCCCTGATCTGACCCTGGACCAAAACTTCAGCAAGGTGTTTTTGAAATGCAGTCTAAATGGTTAGCATGTAGCTACAGTATGCTCTCTCTGGAAAAACAGTGGTTTGACAGACCTATCATCTCACCAGCAGATGAGGATCAAACGGATAAGTGGAGAAAATACTCTTTGAGTAAAGATCAGTTTTCAGCTGGATTTTCCCCATTTTTGCTCCAAAAGATAGATTGTTGAAGAGAAGGGAGGACTGCTGTAACTCAATATTATTTGTGGGCTTTGCCCCCCTCCCATGTGTCTCTTTTGGCTCAGTCCCCAAAATAAAGCGCAGGATCTTAGGCAGTGCAGGGTTCATATGCATTACACTGATTTTCATCCTTTTGTCAAAGGAAGTAACACAATCAGTTTGAACCAGCGTTCTTGATAGCTTTTCATAATGGAGCCAGGGGTGGTTATTTTTGGTCAGCAGCTGCACACACTCCAATGAACGCAATATTGGCCTATGTGCAGCCTGAGACATGTTCAGTGTCTGTAGCAGATGATGGATTCATGATGAAATTGTAAAGTATTTGGTTCATATCCCAGCTGGCATATGAAGCTCTTCTGAGACCATCTCTCCACACCTGTTGTCGTCTTCTTGCATTCTTTATATTCCAAATCGTTCTGGTTTTTCCTTCTTCAAAACACTGGCAAATAGAGGCTTAGATTTTGGCGTCCAGCAGTATTGTACAGGAGACTACTTGAAAAAGAACAGACCAGCAAATGAAATAGAGGTACCGGAATCTGGCTGGTGGGAAGGTGAGTTGTTCAGGAGGAAACATGGTATCAGCCATGTTGAAGGGCATCTATGCATGTGCCTGATGCCTGCTCCGACCCATGCTAATTAGAGCAGACTTGATTAATCGAGTTTGCTGGAACATGCTAATTAGCACTCTCCAGCAGCTTTGGCATCACATGTATTCAGCATCCTCACACTTCAAAATGGTGGCAGGGGCACTTGAACTAACACCTGTGTAATGAGCTTCAGTTCAAGCACCCCCTGCTGCCGTTTTGAAACGCAGGGCGCTGAATACATGAGACAGCGTGGGCACTGTAATTAGATGGGCTCCCGAGAGCTGCTTTAATTAAAGTGCCCCACTCCAGAGCACGTGTAAAGACACCCGTGTTGTGACCAACCTAATATTTAAAACTTTGGCGAGCAATGCTTTGTCTGTATCCAAATAGTCTGAGAGTTTGGAGGAGGGAAGAACGCTGGTCACTTGTTGGGTGTACCTTTGTTAAAGCTGCATTTGGGAGCTCTGTGGGATGCATATGGCTGATGTACTTTGGTGACCCCCTATAAAGAGAGGGTCAAGACTGGAATTGCTTGGGTACAGGGTCTCGTCCTTCATACGATGCAGAATGTGCAGTAAGCTATACCTGGAAATCACCTTTTATGATCAACTCCAAACAAAATCTTACTGTGGCGTTTAGATACTTTTGAGGGCACCCTAGATACAATTTGAAAGTTTGAATACAAGAAGAACTGGGTCCATGCTATTTTTGTTTGGTTTTGCATCACCAAATCCATACATTATTATTACTACTCTTTTCCCCCCACTGAGATGGCTTTGTTATGCTGGATTTACAAACCTCCTAGAATCACTGGGGAAGCAGTGCTCAGGTCACATATTTTCTTCCTTCAGAAAGGCAATAAAAGGTGAAATTACTTATTTGCATTCTTCCCTTTCCATTCTAGGCTAGATTTGGAGCTTAAGCTCCTATACAGAGGAAACAGAGTGCTCTTTCTTAGGTCACAGCATTCCTTGTACAGTATTTCTAACTTTGTTCTTTTATCCTGAAGAAGGGGTAAGAGGCATCCAGGCATGGTGCTGATGTGAGGATGACTTCGTGTGAGAACTTCTGCTGGAGCATTGCCATTGATTCTGTGGGAGTAGATTAGACTTCTTAGTTCAGTGTATTATAGGAAAACATAAAGGGCAATTGCTGATGAGGACAGTATACAGAACGCACTTTACGTTTCCTGTCAATATGTTTATTCTTGGTAGTACAGCAAGTGCACAGTGGGGATAATTATCCAAGAGGACATGAAAGAAAAGTATTTCTAGGTGATTAGGGCATGCTTCACATGAAGTGCAGTAATCCCCAGCAAATGCATAGGGCATGTTGGTTTGGAGGCATGATTTTCTTAAGTGGGTCACTCAACACCATCGATAGCTTTCCCATTGCTCATGCCTGCATTCAGCAGTTATGTTCCAGTTCATTTGGTTTAACTCTTTCTAGACAGGAGGGCTGCCTGGGACATCCTTTTCCTATTTGCTGGTGTCCTAAAGCCTCTGATACAAAAGTCTCAGGCAGGGATTTCCCCGAGGGTAGTTTTATCTAATTTTCTTGTACAGAAAATATATGCACAAGCTGATATCTACTGCAGCCCCATAGCTCTCATATATTGTAAATCAATAATAAGATTTTTTTCAAAAAGACTTCTTTAGGCACAGGAGTAACTCAGATCAGAAAAGAGGTTGAGTGAATTTATCAAAATTAATTCTTTTGGCTAGCTGGGTGGAGGTTGAAAAGGGGAAGGCACTGGTCTTGTTTCTCAATGTACAGCTTGTACTAGTCTATTTATGTACTTGTACTAAAGCTAAGGATCATGACTGAAATCTGTCAAGCTGCTCTGGATAACTATGGAGAACCTGCTGGGCCTTGGTTATGTTGCCCATCCTTGACATCTGCTTTGGTTGTTCTTTTCTGTTGTGCGCACAGAGCCCAACTGCAGGATGGTAAACAAGCACAATATGTGCATCTCCTTATGGTGCTTTATAAGAGATGTTAAAAATTTAAATTAGAAACTTCTCTGAGCCCTGGGGAGAAGGTGTAACCATCCTCAGGATCCGGATAAGTAGTGACCCAATGTGCAAAGTATTTGTTGCTGGCCACCCATTTGGAAATGACCCATCTCCTTGTTGAACAGTGTGCTTTGTTTTTCAGAGCGAGTGCCTACGTGGGTACTCATTCATTCTTTCATTTACAATGGGAAGCATTGGGCAACCTTAAACATAGGTAGTTCCGTCTGCTCCACCCAGGCATGAATCAGGGAGGGAGCACGAACAGATAAATATTAGAGGACAGAAAGTAATCTCCCAAGAATTCTTTTGGATGAGAGTCAGGGACAGGGCAACATGCTTCTTTTAAGAAATTGTACAGTTTACTCTTCTAGGCAACCTGGCTCATGCCTCTTTTGGCACCCTCTTGCTCAAACATTTTCCCTTGCGTGAACTGCATATTTACGTTTCCTGCTTTTTATCTCTCTCGTACAACCCAGGGTAGTTGGCTCAGCCCCTACGAAGGAACCTTCAGATGCACGCGGTTCTGTTGGGTTTTTTGGTCTTTATTACGTTGGGTGCTCCTTCTTTCTCACTAGTTTGCAGTTATTGTCTGTAATTTTTTTTTTTTACCCGATAAACTTTTGTCTTTGGAATAAAAGTGGCTGATATGTTACCTGATAGACTTTGGCCACTGTAATCATGCAAACTGCACGTTCCCTGAACAACTCAGTGCTTGGACAATGTTTTAAATGCGGTTGCCATGCCTTGTAAGGCCACCCCTCTCTCTGGTGCTCTTCAGGCATCCAGAGAATCCTCCTAACTACCACCTAATCCATTGGCCCAGATCCTCAGGTGGTGTGAATTGACCCAGATGTCAGCTGAAGATCCAGACTTGGATGTCACTGATCAACACCGACCATTGCCACATGGCGATGTTGCTACGGTGCTATGCTTTAGTACTTCTTTTCAGAGTACTAAAGCATGGTGCAGTAGAGGCAGGTACTGAGCCATGTGTGCAGTGTACAGTCAGATTTTGCCCCTCCATCACCGTAGTGGTGTGCTATACCGGGGAGTGTGCTGCTACAGTGACATCGCTGGTGATCACATGTAGACCGGTGTGACTGCTACATCACCGTAGTGCGCCGTATGGCGACATAGTGCATCGTTATGTTGCCATAGGCCAACATGTAGATGGACCCTAAGAATAGTAATAATTTATGGATGGAGGCAGCCTGAGGAGGCTTTGTTTTGATCCACCTGAATCTCAGGTTTTGCAGGTGAAACCACCTTGTGTGCCATCATGCAGGATTTCTGCTGCCTTGAATAAGGTCAGTTGGGATCAGCCATCTTTTGTGTAGTTCAAGGCAACAGAGTTGCATGGCAAGCAAACATCAAAAGGACAACTGGAGTGGGATTGGCACTTCCACAACTGAAGAGACTAGACAGGAAGGCTGCACATTGGAGGAACTTCAACTAGTGACCATCTACCGATGAGAAGCCAGTCAGGTTGTATCGTACTACAATGGCAGATGGGCTGGGCTGGTGATAAAAGTAGTGCTGTGGAACAGTTGAGCATTTCTCTTTGCTTAGAGTTGTTTTTTTTTTAACAAACCACTTCCTTATATTATTTTTAGGAGCACAGAATGAAGAGAATGCAGGAAATTAGGCAGCTGTTGTGTCTGGTGTTGAACTTGCCGACTTCTGCATCAGCTAAGCTTCAAATCTGGCTATCCTTTACCTTTGTAATGCATTCTTCATTGCTGTGCCTAGGTACTTTACATATTGCGAGGACTTTATCAGCGTGCAGGGGTTGCTATCTACTAGGAAAATGGCAAAAGAAAATTGGACGGAGCATTGGTAATTGTTGCAGAGCATAACTTTAAGCCTCCTGAGTACACAGCCCCGGCTGTTGCACTGAATCATCTAATCTCTCCTTTCTCATCTGTAAAATGGCATAATGGTCCTTTCCTCTCACAGGGCCTTTGTGAGGCTTAAGTTATTAAGGCTTTGGGAGATGTCAGTGGAAAACAAAGCAGTCAGGAATATTTCAGTGTTGGCTGAAGGTAAGACTTAAAACTATAGGCCAGAAACCAGTTAGTTGCACAGGTCCCTCAATCACAACCTCCCAGTACAACAATGGCCATAACATTTTGCCTCATTCCCCCTGGTTTGAGCCCGGTATGTTGTGTTTGTCTGGATGCCTAACGTTCACACTAGTAACCTCATGCTGAAGCCCCATTCTTTTTAATGAACTGTAAAATCTTTCTGTCTGGATTAAGGAACTAAAGGTGTTTGAATGAACCACTTAATGAGCTCCTGCTTGATTCCATGTTAGTGACTCAAGGCGTGACTCACATTCTCAAACAGCTTTCTCTCTCTCTCTCTTTTAGTTTAAATAAATTCTCTTTTGGGTTTGAATAGCCCCAAAACACAGAGCAGGAGTTACGTCATGTAAGAGCATTCACTTTACAGAAAGCCTTTCTTCAGCCAATCGTAACAGAAAGACAATACCCCTGAACTGCACATGCTGGGTTTTTCATGCTGGAAGGAGTGGGCAGATATGCCTGTAGAAGTGTTGAAGCTCGCAAAGTTTGCAGCTCATTGAGGCAGCCAGAAGATCATCTTTCCTGGAGGGGAGGGGAGGAGGGGGAAAGGACAGGACCATCTGCTTTTGAAGCTGCCTTTTGTTCTTAAATTGTGAACAAACTGTGTAACTTTGAATGAGAGAGAATTGCCAAAAAAGACAAAAACAGGCCTAATGTTTTAACCAGTGCAAGTAAGCCCTTTGCCTCTACCTTGTCTTTGGGGCTGGTTCACAAAACAAGACAGAGGGCAAACCAAAGCAAGAAAGCCCAGTATTGTGTTTTTTCCACTCCCCTGCATGGTCCATATGACCCCCTTCCTTCTCACGTGGGTAGTAGAGTTGATTCTCCACCATGGCACATTGTCTGTGTGTTGGGGAAACTTTCTTCCCTGAGAAATGGGGCCTGTTAACTCTCTTTTTTGTTAATTAAGTTTTTCGGGCTCATGCAATATCACAAGAGCAGATGGAAGAGCACTTTTTAAACTGCCCCAGTGAGACTCAAAACCTTGTAAGATATGCTTTGACAGAACAGCCCCACCCAGGGAGATTTTAGGGGTGTCCTTGGCATTGGTTTGGGCGTTTCTCCTTCCTATTGTCACGCTTGCAGCCTCATAAGGTTGGGTAGTCTCTCTCTCTCTCTTCCATAACTTTAATCAGGTTTCCAGGTGTGGAGACTCTCCCTCTGAGATGTTCCCATCTAGCGCTTAGTCATCCCAGCTGAGAGGCACAGAAGACTGTGAGACAGCTACCAAACCACTGTGTCCTCGGTTGATGCCCTGGTTTAACATGTGATTGCGCCAAGCCAACGCGCAAAGCATTTCTGCCTTCCTTTTGCTGCTGTTGTCATTTTGTTTTCTGCCAACATTGTGCTGCCTCCTCAGCCTTTTTTTTAACTGCTTAAACTGTTTAAAACATTAGACGCTGGTGTCTGCTTAATGCTCACTGAAGGATTTGCTTGCAGCTACTCCGTCATTACGAGAGCTGCTTAAAAAATAATTAAGGCAGGCGCAGTCTGACAGGGATTTTAGCTCTGGTGTGTGAGGCACTGGCTTCGATGCCTCGTCCTCCAGAAGTAGCTGGTCGTATTGAATTTTCAAGACTGTTTAGATACAGGGGATATGCATTTTATTCTTTGCCAGAGCTGCTGTGGCAGTGCTGGTACCAGTTCTGGAAGAAAGTATAGCAAGGGGGAAGGAATAGGTGCTTTTACCTGGTGAAAGCTGTTGCTTATGAAAGCTTGTGTATCCCCATCTGCGAGGTGAAACTAGACCCTGCCTTTGGGAAAAAGGCAGAAGTGATGGAAGGATTTCTCAAGCTGTTCTGCATTCCCCTGAGTCCCCCTGGGTCTTCCTGCGCCGTGTCCTCGGGGTGTCCAGGCAGGAACACTCCCAAACACCTGTCTGTTCTTGCTAACATGTGCCAGACCTAGAAGGACACCAGTAAAACCACTCCAGGGGCAGCCCCAATCTCTGACTTCAAGCATGCTATAGACTGAGGTCTCACCAACAGCTGCAGGGAGAGGGCTCTGCCTTTCTCAGGGTGTTGCCTGCAAGTGGTAATAGGTGTGCAGCGCGTGCTGGGGAACACCCCTCCCCTTGAGTGCGGGGGGTGCCACGTGGCTGTACTTATTCATCCCCAGTCCTTGGATTACAACTCCAGATGTACTCACGTAGGACCATGTAGCCCCAACATCACAGCCTATGACACTGAATATGATTTAGTTCCCTTCCCTTGCTGGCACTTGTGAAACGGATTACTTTTATGGCAGGTCTCTGGTACAACTCAGTCTCTAGTGCAAATTAAATGTAGTTCATGGAGTTACAACACGGCTGAATTTGGCCTGTTGCGTCTTTGTAAGGCTTGGATGGGTCATCATTTGAGTGCGCCTGGAAGACTATAGAGGGGATGGTGAAGCAGAATAGAATTAGCACCGCTCACTTGGCTCCATTCCCTCCTGAGCTATGGATACTCGTCTGCTGTGCTTGCATATGTGTGCTACTGATATTAAAACAGGCTATACTCAGTGAATGATTGTGCTTCTTCAGGTAAACAGGCTATCAGGGGAAGAAAGGGCCTGATAGGATCTACTCATTAAAGATGATCTAATAGCAGGGGTGTTTGCCAGCAGTCCTGGCCTTGTTCGGATTTGGGTGCATCTGTTCTGATACCTTCTATTGTTCCTGTGTCGTCCTGTGGATACGGTTGTCATCTTAGTTCCTGTCCTCAACTGTTGTGTAACAGAGGATCAGATTCCGTTTTGGCGTAACTCCCCTGACTTGGAGGGAGTTATGCAAACAGAGAAGTCACCATAGCAAATCCATGCATTGCTACACAGCTACAATGCTCCATTTCAGCTGTAGTTGCTCATCACTGGGGGCTGGGAAATTGTTGTCCGTGTGTATGATATACATTATATTAGGTATAAGGATTACCTAATAACATGGATGCTAATAGTTTTGCAGAGCACTTCAAAATCTTCTGGGATAAAAAAAGCAAGCAACCTGGGGATGAGATGCTACTACTATTAATAATAAATGAAATCCTACAGTGGTTTGGTTTGGCTTGATGGTACTTGACAGCAGCTGCAATCTTTCTCTTCTTCTGCAGGACTCTTGCTGTAAGAAATAACTGAACCACTAATTCATTATGATAGCACCATCTCAGGCTACCAGTGATAGGGAAATGCTGTGGTTTTGTGATGAGCAAAGCTTCCTGTTGGAGACAGATGTAGTGACTAAGATGAAATTTGGCAGGTGGGAAGATCATACATAGGACTAGCAGTGGACTGTCTGCTAGGTTATCAATTTGAATTGGGTCCCTGGTGAGTAGCGAGTAGAGATAAGAGACACTGCCTTCACCTCCCCATCTCCAACGCTAATTAGACAGGGGCAGACGCCAGTTGGTTCAGAGCTCTCCAACTGATGGATCTCAAACCATTTTCTAATAGACATATGGCCACATTGCAGAACTCCACTGCAGCTGGCCCCTTGGTGTTGGCAAAGGTGTCAAAGGTGGTTTGCTTCTGAGAACGACGGTTTCTTCAGTCTCTGGGATAGCTAATTTGGTGCTGGTGGGGAGCAGCACTGTGTGGCCTTCCTGTGCATTGCTTTCAGTGCTGTTGCCCATATCTACATAATTTTGGCTTGGCAGGGTTGGGGTTTTTTTGTGAGAAAAGGAGCTAGGCATCCAATTTCATTGATATACCATGGGAGTTTTGGAGCCTACATTTTGTATCTCCTTGTAAAACTGTAGCCTAAATCTGTTTTGCATTCATGTTGCACAAGTATGAGTTCCCTAATGTGACAGCTGGGGAAAGAGAAGGTGCTCTATTGCGATCTTTTCCTGCACCCTGAATATTGCTTATTTTTACATTGAAGGGGGCTTATAATGCCTTTTTTGCACTTTTTCTTGAAACAAACAAACCAAACCCCCCTTCTGCTTTGTTCTGAATGCCAGTTTTCACCTGTTGAATACAGCCGGAGGGTGGAGGAATCACACAGACAGTTTTGAATCTGTGCATTTCATCTGAACTTTTGTTGCGCTCTTTGACTGAAAGAATTTGAGTTTCATTTAATTGCTTCCTAGGTTTCCTGCAGACATCTCTGTTTGAGGTCCAGCAAAGTAAGCTTTTGAGGTTTGCCTGACTGACAGTATATTGAACTTTATGCGGCTCTGTTTGCACTGCTTTCCTTTAAAGTTGTTAATGCGGAACAGAGAACCCTTTGGAAATCACAGAAATGGAAAAATGTAAAGGATTTCTTTAAGGACTGCAATATAGTACCCATCACAGAGCCCAGCCAGGCTTGGGCCTGAAAGCTTCACAAACAATGTTTCCTATCTGGTTTGCTTTTTTGGAAGACACACTGCAGTTCTTTAAGGTATTTATAACCAGCCACTTGCAATCCAGATCTTTAAGAGAAGCTAAAGTCCAGTTCCTTATCATGGCTGATAGCTGCATCCAGTCTGAAGCTCTGGCTTTAAATAGAAGGTTTTCTACTGCTTACCTGTCTTTTATTTTCTCATGGGGGACCAAATCTTGAGGTACTTGTTCAGTTTTCTACTTTGAAGTTCAGTCCATTGGCTGCAGGGGCAGGTTTAGACTCCATTGAAACAAAGGGTGTTGCAGGTCAGAAATGGGGTGCATAGGTAGAGCTGCACAGTGAAGTCCATCAGTGGGTGTATCCAAAGTAGGGGTGGTTTTAATTAATTACCCAAGCCCTAGACTCTCCCATCATTTAAAAGTCAAAGCTCTTACGAAGTGTTTGACAGCAAACAGATTTACGTTTTAAGTCTCTAATGGAGCAACTTTTGAAGTACAGTAGTTATAAATATATCTAAGCAGAAGAAAAGATCCTTAGGTTATGATTAATAAGTGTAAAGTTTTTCAGTTGCAGCCAGAAGCATCTACACATTATTAGGTTGGACAAAGCAGGCGGTGAAGGGCTAGAGGCTTCCCAGCTAGCTGATTCTCTCAGTGGTGGCTGGGGGAAAGTCAATAGCAAATGGAATTGGATTACATTTTCTTTCTGCATGTGCCTCATTACAGTATTTCCAACGATGACAGAGCTTTTCCTTTGATGATGGATGGTCTATAATCCCTACTTGGGAATTGTTCTTTTAACTCGTGCAGTCATGTATTCTGCCTTCTTTATTATTGCCTGGTGCATTTATATGTCAGTGCTGTCTGAGGGCAAATAATGATGGCTGGGCTGTATTTTAAGAGAAGAAGGAAGTCACTGTATCCATATAAGGTACGAAAGTGTCTGAATGGTTTTTACCCTCGAAGTTTCTTCATCTTCAAAGAAGATAAAGAAGGATAAAGATTTTATAAGGATAAAATGTCTTTTCTTTAGTCTGAATTGTTTTCTCCTATTTAGTCTTCACTCAGTTTAGAAATGGAACCTCTACCAACTCCATGTAATATGGGAGAATTATCAGGAAGAATCAATATTTTGTCTTAATACCAATCAGTATATTTGTTCTACACCAAGAAATGCAATTCTGTACCCCCTAGTTTTTTCTATAGAAATGAGTTTCACCAAATGACTATTTTACTTTACTTTACTTTTTTATAATTCTTCTGAGTTTTGGAGCCCTGACTCAGGATTTCTGAGTATCTGAGATTAGCAATGTTGCAGGTATTTAGTGGAAGAGCAGTCGATATGCGGGGAGAGAAGGCATTGTAAAATAAGTATCTGTCTCCATGAGGAGTCTCTTTAAGGCTCAGCGAGGTTCTCTTAGAACATTTTGTTAATGTCTGAAACCATCCCCAGTTACAGAAGTGAAATTAATAGTCCATCTGGCAGAGCATGGAGAGGCAGGGGAAAGGCTTTCATGCCTTTCAATTGGGCTGAATCTCATTAGAGTTGACATTTGAAATCATGTGCTCTACCCTTTGCCTCAGTGGTCTTAGGCTAAGTACAGACAGTCAAAAAAGCCTGAGGCTGAATCAGTTCAGTCTTTGCAGGTTAGTTTAAGATGCAGAGGTTAAACTAAGAAACAACTGCACAGATGTTCACTTTTGATTCAGAAAATGCAGCCACATTCCTGCAGTGGCTCAGGCCAGAAGCCAGGGGGTGCTAGAGCCTGACTCTCTGGCTGTGTGTTCACTTCCTCTTCCTGCTGCCCCTGAGGTCTCTGGGGTTTACAGTCCAGGCTCACAGTAGCAGGACTCTGCAGGATTGTTCATCACTTCGTTCTTCTTCGAGGTGCTTCTGGGTTTTGTAATCCACAGTTGTAGCCAGCACTAAGTTTTTGGCAGGGCAGCTCTGTATTGGGGAATGGGAATTGTAACTCCCCTCCCTGGCCCCAGGCTCCAGTTGGAGTTTGCTGGGGGGAGTCCCTGCCTCCCCCACCATCCTCCAACCTTTCTCCACAGACAGCCCAGCCCAGCTCACGGCTGAAAGCCATGCTGGGATGCTGAGGGACAGCGATTTAGCTTGAACCAGGAAGGGGTTTGGGACAGAAGTTTCATAAACTGGTTTGATCCAAATCAGTTAAATCTGGTACCCCATTCAGTCAGCTTTATCTTAAAGCAGTTTCAGCCATTTTGAAATTGGTTTATGTGCATAGAGCTTCTGTTCTGTTACAGGTTTAAATCAGTTTTTGATTACTCAAACTGGTTTATGTGTAATTTCTGTCCCTAGCCTTGGTGATTAACAACTTCACCTTCTTGCCATGTTTTTTTTTTTAACCGGGTCCCCAGAAGACATTGTTATGGGTTATTATTTACTGCATATATTTGCATAGTAATTTTCAATTGAGAATACAAAGCTCTTCACTCCAAAGACCTTTTATTTTAACTAGATGTGCAGAGAGAGAAGGTGAGAAAAAGGGGGGCAGTGAAGAACAGTTTATTATTGATGCTTTGTATACATTGTCTTCAGATTAGTCTGATTCCCTCTACTTTTGCACACTTGCTTCTGTTGGGCTAACCCGTCTCACATCGGTCTTGTGAATTCTGTCTTGAAAGGAGCATCTCAAGCCTTCAATACGCAGTTCTTCAAGTAGATGGAAATGGAATATGCTGTCATTGTTGAAAGCAAAACCATTTTCAAGTCCGTGAAAGTGACTGGAAGGCCCTGGTGAAAACTGCATTGAGCAGGGCTGGTGGATCAGAAGACCTAATGTGTCTTTACTGGGGTTATTTTCCATGATACTGATGGGAATGCTTTTTTGATCACAAACAATGGAGAGATCTGTGCTAATGCGGTGCAGGTGAAGACCTGTGGAAATGAAACAGTTTCTAGTCATAACATGCTTCCTTGTATGCTGTATGCTTTCCCCCTCTGAGGAGCAGTAATCCCACTTTTTGGCTCTCTTCCTTACAAAGCAGAGGAGAGGCAATGAAATTATGTGGCTCCACTGCCTAAATTTAGCCCTTAAAAGCCTGATTGCTTCCAGGAGCAACTCCTGTGGTTAGCCTCAGTTTGAAAGCAAGGGTCGCCGCATTTTCAAAATATCCCTGGCAGAGACATGAATAAATAGCTAATGATGGGATTATGGTCAGGCATCCACCCCTTTAAAAAAACAAAAAACAAAAAAATAGGGGAAAATATCTTGTTTCTTTTATTGTCTATTTTCTGTAGGAATGGAACGAGACACTGCATTGAGTCTCAGGTAGTCCCCGAGTTGCCTCATGCTTGGATCTGGGGTAGCTGAGCTGGATTCAGTTATTCGATAGCATGAGCAAGTTGAATTCTCTGGTGAAAATTAGCTCTCTGAAAACAGGTTCGTCACTGTTACTGCAGGTATTTTTATTGGCTAGTCTGCTTCTCTGGATCTGCTCTACATTTATCTCCGACCTGGCCCGGTGCCTGCTGGCCACATAATCTCACAAGCTATTCAGTCTCATTTTCATTAGCACTAAAATCCTCACGTAGACTCCACGCGTTTTCCCAAGTTTTCCAGTGTTTGAGGCTGCTTTTAGTTCTTTCCTTCTGCTTCTCTCCTCACTTTCCTTTTCAACTCATGTATGAAGCCCAATATAGGTTATATTCTGCACATTTGAGACACCGGGCTAAATGCATTCCTTCTGTAAACCAAATGAACCCAACTGTAATCTCGGTGATACAACCGTGGAGTCACTGAGTTGATATTGGTAAGAACTGCTCTGCATTCACTCTGTGTCACTGACACTAGCGTTTGTCCCGGTAGGTTTACAGTAAGAATGAAGTTAGCCCAATGAATTTTTTTGTAGGACAAACTGTTACACTGCAGAGACTCTTAGGGAATATTAACTGTGATAAAATTAAAACTCATGAGACTCCTCTGAAAGGATGATCTCTAATGCATAGAAGATGGAGTAAATGGTCATAGCTGGAGTAATGTTCCTTGAGATTTTTTTAAACGCACCATTAACTGTTTCCTCACTCAAACTATTACAGGCTACAATTAACCTGTGCACAAATTTAATTGGTAAAGAAGGCAGGCCTATGATCTTGTGTTTTTATCTCGATTTTTGTTTTCATCTCGTCTTGTACAAGCCAGTTGTCTGCCCAGTTTTTTCATATATTTTGGGCATTTGCTTTTGATCCTGAAGTATTCGCCGGCATTCGCCTTTGTGACGCTCCTATCTACCTAGACAAAGACCTGTAGGCTGAATCTTTTTAAAATATTTTTGTCAGCCTATGGACCAAGGGGCATTAAGACAATGCTATTCTGCCCTCCCTCCTTGCTAGCAACCAGGTATGTCAGCTCTGGGCAAACAAGGTGCATCCTGGCGTTGCAGCATTGCTTCTGTTGGAACCTCAGGTGCAGCCTTTTTGTGACACCTCAAGGGCTGTCCTTCATAGCAGGGTAAATGTATGGCAGCAACTATAGCAATTTCCTACTTGCCCTTTTTTTGCATGTGTAAACGTGCCGGCAGCGGTCCTGCTCTGTGCTGTAGGATTTGGATTTTTGTTTTTGCAGTTGGAAATATGAATATATGTTCCCGCATGCACACCACATACCCTCTCTCTCTCTCTCTTTACTGTGTTACAGGCTGGCTTTTGAGGTCCACTTTTTGTGCCAGTTTTATGGCAAACTCCTGGGTCATTTCTGGCTCAGCAAGTGGTAATCTTTGCTAAGAAAGGACTTTCCTGAAGTAAGGAGAAAAATTATTCTGCTTGGATAACCCAAAGTCCAGATTTCTTCTTTGAGGTGCTGTGGGATTGGCTTCTACATGCCAAGACAGACCTGCATCATAACAAAGACAGTGATTTCAAACTGGACAGTTGAAATCTGGCCTCTTGAAGATGATCAGCTCCTGAGGTTTGAAGCAGAAGTCCAATGCTGGGGGGCTAGGTGGATGAGCCCATGGCTGCAGGCTATGCAGAACGAAACGTCCAGCTCCTGGCTTGCTTCTCTGAATCGGTGTGCCCGTGCTCCCAGCGTGTTTGACTTGGAGCGAGTTCAGGAGACCCGGAGGCTACAAATGATGGCGTTCATAGGCAGGGAGTGCATGCTGCAGGCCAGCTGGTAAATACATTTGTATGGCTTACATCAAGGCTGTTTTTCCAAGCTGTCTAGGGGAATTTGTGGCCCAGCTTCCATTGCTATGAATCAATAGCAATCCAGTATCTACATCCCAAAGGCAGCTTTGGAAATCTCCAGAGAAGAGACCATTACAATTGAAGACATGGATTGCATAGTCATACACTAGCAGATCCTACTGTGGAAGGTGGAGTGGCCATTATGCTGAAAGTCAGGAGAGCTGAGGTCTGTTTATGACTCTGCTACAGATTTGCTGTGTAATTTGGGTCATGTTGGAGTAACCTGGAACTTGAACATCTCTCTCTAGTTTTTTTTGTCCTTTGTAAAGCATCTTTGATTTTCTCCCTCAAAGTGCTGTGTGCATAATTCTTTTTTCCACAAGGTTTTCAATGCCGGAAAGTATTTTGCCTTGAGGATATGATTTATCCATTCATCATAGGATAACTTGGGAAATATAGGCAACACTCTTCTTGGAAATCACAATGAATTTGGGTGATGAAATAATACAAGCAAGAGTGTTTGCAGGTTCCAGATATCCAATTTTCTCTTTAGTTTCTGTTTTTTCTCTTCCTGAGTTCAACCTGATCTTACTTGTTTTTCCTTTGCCTTTTAATTTCAGTGAGTTCCTTTCAATCTTGCATAAATGTTGTCTTCCCCTACTGTGTCTTTATTATGTTCTTATCTTTGCATGTTTGTATGTATAATATAATAATCTGAACAAATATATCATTAAAGAAGACAGTTACTAAGCTGATTGAGGACGCCAAACTAGAGAAATGCTAGAAGCTCTGGATTCAAGTACTCCTACCTACATTTTGGGGAGGTTGAAATTCTGCATCTAGATCTGAACAGCACAGCTGATACGAAGCTGCTTGGTCTAATGGAGGATTTGTCTAAATGCTGTAATGGTAAATTCCCGTTAAGAGAAGTAACTGCTGTTTTTGAGTACAAATAGAAATGTGAAGATTCAGAGAGATTCTCTCTCTCAAAGGACAGAGTTGTGAGGTCTGGTTTTGAGCATTTGAGAGAGTCTGGATACAGATGTGAACTATGCAGTTGGGAACTACTGGCTCATCTCCATATTGAACCGTTCACTACCTTTCTGTGTAACCTTTATTTTTTTTATATGCAACCAGCTCCTTTTTTATCTGCACAGAACACACATGTTTCTTAAATTATGGCATGGGGAGATTTTAAATAACTCAATTTTGCTTCATTCCCCTCCCCATTTCGTTCCTTTTTTAATAAGGCTGGACATCTTGCCAAGTTCTGTTAAGAAAACAGTGTAGTCATCAAAGCACGGAACTCATTAGAGGCTGGCATTTAGAAACTCAGTATTAAAGAGCTGCTGACACCCCATGGAAAAATTTGCAATACGTTGTCTTGAGGAGCAATATTGCTTATATGCATCTCAGAGTTTTTCCCCCTTCCCTTGGCTTCTTTATTTATTATTTTATTAAGAACATTTCTGTGGAAACTAGTTTCTTGAAAAATCAATTTCCTTTTGCTGATTTTTTTTTCTAGGTACCATATGATATAAGCGTCTTATTTATTTATTTCTTTTTTTGTGACTGTATAATCACAATTGAGGCAGCCAACTGTGATGTTATAAGTAGAAGACGACAACATAATGTTTGGAGCTGTGGATGATTTCTTTTTGTGCATTTGTACTTAGTAGCAAAACAAGTGTAGAAGCAGCAAAGTGATTCCTGGACATGCTAAGATAAATGTTTCGCAATGGGAGCCAGTGATGCTTGATAGATTGAAGCTCTGGGCTGTGACTCAGGTGACCTCTCACTGACTTGCTGTGTGGCATTGGACAAGGCACATCATTTGTCTGTTTGTTTTCTTAAATTTATCTGGTTCTGAAGTGATACAAAACCGTAGATAGAAACAACTAAGATCTGTGGGCAGGAGCAATTACATATCTAACAAAGAAATCACATTCTGGTATGCTTCCATTCTGCTGCACACTACTTTATTATTATTATTTTTGTAGCAACTTTCATCCAAAGATCTCAAATGTTTCATAAGCACTGACATTCTTGTTATCCCTATTGATTGGTATCATTATTCCCATTTTATAGATAGAAAAACTGTGACAGAATGGTGAATCGATTTCTCCAAGGTTACCTACATCCTGACCCGAAATGCATTTAAAATCACTGTCATCTTTCCCTTGGATCCGGCCTTCTGTGATGAAATGGCAGAGCATGGAACGCCGCTTCGGATATCGAAGACTTTTGACCATGCTTCAATCACTGGAACGGGCAAACAACTTTTGTGTGTTCCTGATTGAATAAACTAGGTCAGGGTCAGGGTTCTCGGCCTCCCAGACTCTGATTAACTTCCCCTTATCCAAGTCAGTTGGTTTCCATTTCCCTATTTTTAAGATGAAGACAATTGTTACTTAGCTCCCTGGGACGTTGTCAGGCTTTCAAGTAAAGTTTGTATCATGTGTTGACATCTCAAGGTTTAAAGGAACAACAGAATTGCTGAAGATTCCTGTATAGTAAGAAGTCTTATTATATCATCTCAAATCTTTCCGAGTCTGTATTCAGAGCAGGAGAAACTCCTCCTCCTCTTACTAATATGGAGCAATTATTCACAAGCAAAAGTCAGGTTTTGTTTTTTTTCAGAAAATATGGTTTGACATTTTCCTTTAGTTTCAAAAAGGAAAAAACAGAGTATTTCCCATAATAACATAGTGTATCATGATGAAATGCACATGGAAAGGCCACTACGTTCAGGGTTTTTTTGTTTTCAGAGTGAAGGAGAAACTTCAGTTGTTCATGGTGCGCTGTTTGTTGTTTTTTATATGGTCTAGATACTCCTGTGTCACATGTCAGTTGTCCAGTTTGGGCACTGGGCATTTCCTTCCATCCGGCATGCCTGTGGTTTTAAATTTTTAGTTTTTAAATTGGACATAATTGCAAAGTACTGTCACATTTGTTGTCTGACAATCTTTATGGAAAGTTTGGTTGTGAGACGATACTAGACTGGAGCTAAGAATAAGGAACACTTTATTCTTGTTTAGTTAAATGAAAACAGACTTCCTGCTATTGGTAAATTGGAACGAAATTTTAAATTACTTTGTGCAGGTATAGGAAGACTGCTTTGTCATAAATGCTTAGTACTCTTTCTCTGGATAACACCTTTTAGTTGGAGTTACCAGCAGATATGAACTTAGGGTCCACCTACAGGAAAATTATCCCAAGTCACTCCTCTGCATACAGGTTTGGTAATTTGGATTACAAGATAAACCTGGAACTTCAAAAACCTCATGGAAATTAACACCACCACTCATCTATTTCATGGGTTTTCAACCCATGGTTAACAAAATAATATGATTGATAGATATGAGGTCCTCTATTCCACCTCCTCTCAGTGGAGACATTTTTCCCTGTGGTTTGTTTCCTACTGCTGCGTCCAGGTCAGTTTAATGACTCCAGCATCTTGCTACCACATAGCGTCTCTTGCCTTTGTTTTTAAAAGGCTACCACTGAAAGGATGGTCCATTTTTTTACATCCTTGGGGTCTTTGTTGAAACTGAGAACAGGGGCACCATTTGTGGCTTAGATGATATGGGCCATTTCTGCACAACGAACTAGGCTGAGACCTTGCCAACTCAGTTCACAGACCAACAAACATGCTCTCGTTCTTCCTAACAGGCCTATGTGTGTCTGGGCAGGTAGCTTGATGGAAGTAATTGGCATTTTTTTAAGACTCTCTTTATCCCACTAAATAAAGTGTGAAAGGGATTGTGGTTAAACCAGCTCATGGGGAGACTGGAACGAGCACATGAGGAGCTCTGTGCCAGCATGCATTGCCCTGGGTAAAAGCTGCCTAGTTTCTTCAGGGACGCTCAGATCTTACAGCATCCCGGTGCCGTTACAGGCCTGTAACCCCATTGACATTATAACTGCCTGCACGTTATAGCCAGGACTCAAAAATGGTGGGCTGCTGCTCTGAGGTTTACATAAATGTAAGCTTTTGCCTCCAACCTTTAACCAAAGCCCTCATGCTCTGTAGATAATATTGTACCAGCTAGACAAATAAGAGCAAGGCTAAGCTTATCTCAGCTGGAAAGCACTGTTTACATATTGTACAGACTTCTTCCTTGATGTGAGTGCCTGTAGACGATAGTAAACTCTGTTGAGGCTTTAAGTCCAATTTTACCAATTTTCTTCTCAGAATATATGTGAGGTCTGGTATTTGGGCGTGTATTTTTTTCTCTGGCTTTGTAAGGCCTCCCAGGGGGCACTTGCGAAGCCCCAGTTACGTCACCTTTGGTTATTTTCAGCGATTTCATTCCACAAACGAATCCCCACCTTCCTCATTCTGCTCAGGTGAAGATCCACATTCTTCTCTGAATTGCATCCCTTGGGGTTTGCCTATCAAAGGTCTATCTGTTCTCTGTCTGCATTCGTACATGGCTCTGGCTGAACAGCAGCAAGCATCTGCAGCAAAGGATATAGATAAATGTACTTTCTATTGGCTTCAAAAGGGAAGAGGAATGGCTGTTGGGAGTGGGCCTCAGCTCTAATGATCCAGCTGAAACCTGTGTGGGCTCCCTACACGCCTGCCACTGCCACGCGAGCTCCTTTGCGCCCCCTATAAATTGGCACCCAAAGCTAGTGCCCCACTTGCCCCATCTTAGTTGTGCTGTGGTGCAGGGGCAGGAGTTGCATGGTAACACTTTGTATCCAAGTCCTTTTTTATCAATTCAGTTGTTACCCCTGTCTATACCAGTGATTCTCAATGGCCCTAGGGCGCCTTGAGATCCTTCCAAGGGTGTTGCAGGCTGCCACACACTGTTAGCACTGTTAGGCGTGCAAACATGATTCACAAGATAAATCCACAGGTTTCAAATAGGGATCCACAGTGCTAAAAGCGTTCTGTCCTGTTGTGATATTTTTTAACAGACAAAATTTCTCTATTATTTTTCCATAGTCAGAAAGGCAGTGAAAGCTAAGAGCTGGCATTTTCTGAGAGGTGCCTTGAGTCTAAAAAGGTGGGGAAGCACTGGTTTATAGCATAAACAGGAGAAGGTGCATTTATTTCTGAGCTGCAGGTTTTCCCTATGGCAGGGCAGTCTATCTTACATATGGCCTTTTCAGCATTTACTTTTTAGATTCCAGCTACATCTGGTGATAACCTGAGACCACCAGCTGTACCCCAGCAAGAGATCCATTACCCCTTATTTATTACCTGTGCTCCTGCAGAAGTGTTCACTCTTACGGAGTGAAGAGGAGGTCTCTTCCAGCCCCAGTGGTCTGAATCCCTGACTCCCTACCACATCCTGCTCACCTTGCATTGACATAGGTGGAGGGAAGAGGTCACGTACTGACACTTGGGCTAGGTACAGAGTCAAAAAGCCCATGGGTTAATCAGTTCAGTCTTTGCACATTAGTCTAAACTGCACAGATTAAATTGAAACAGAAGTGAACAGACATTTACTTTGAGTCAATAAATGGAGCCACATGCTTGCAGTAGCTCAGGCTAGAAGCGTGGGGGAAGGAGAGGGGTTGCTAGAGCATGGCTCTCTGGCTGTGTGTTCACTTCCTCTTCCTGCTGCCCCCGAGGTCTCTGGGATTTGCAGTCCAGAATTACAGCAGCAGGATTCTGCAGGGTTGCTCATCACTTCTTCTTCCTGCTTCCAGGTGCCTCTCGGATTTGTAGTCCACAGTTGCAGCCAGCACTAAGTTTGAACAGGGGACGGGGTGTTTAACTGCCCTCCCTGGCCCCAGACCCCAGCTAGAGTTTGCCTGGGGCGGGGGACAGTCCCCCCCAATGTAGACTGGGCTGCATCCCCAGCTGAGCTTGTCCCTCGCCCCCCTTCGTCAGCCAGCCCTCATTGCTCCAGCTAGGGAGCAGAGGGGCGGGGCCAGTCCTATTCTCTGGAGCAGACAGCACAGCCCAGCCCAGCCCAGGGCTGGAAAGCATGCTCTGATTTAACTTGAACCAGGAAGGGATCTGAGACAGATGTTTCATAAACCAGTTTAACCCAAATCAGTTAAGTCTGATACTACATTCAACCAAGCTTATCTTAAACCAGTTTCAGCCATTTTGAAACTGGTTTATGTGCACTGAGCTTCTGTTGTTACAGGTTTAAACCAGTTTGTGATCACTTCAACCAGTTAACGTGTAACTTTTGTTCCTAGCCATGGTGGTTGCAAATATGGGACACTTTTGAGGGAGCCAGAGAATTGCTTTAGTGTATTCCAGGGGAGGGTGAATAGCTGCAGCATAAATCATTAGTTCAGTATGAACTTTTGCTTTCCTTTCATGTTGAGTCCTTATACCAGGCATGTTAGTCACATAGAGTAATCCAGCTCCTGTCCAGGTATGTTGACATGTACCACGGGTGCTGTTTGCTTCAGTGTCTGCAGAACAGATCTGCTCATTGCCTGTATTTGTTTTAAATGAGATATTTTGCAAAGATGTTTCTCACTGACTGAGTTCCCCTTGCACTGCGGTATTAGAGTATTGGTTAGGATGCAAGAAGCTGTCACGGACCAGATGCGATGTTCTTTGGCATATCCGAAGCAGGAAAACGATGATGATTTTCCAGGATGCTTTAGCATTGGCAGCCTCTGCAGTGGGCCCTGCCAAACCCTCGTTCCTGAAGTAACTCCATAAAATGTGAAGGAGAGCGCAGACAGTTGCCCTTTTAACACTTCCCTAGGAGCAAGGCACTTGCTGTGTATGCCTTGAGGAGACTTAACTTCTACTGTGCTGGAACCAATGTACATTCTGGCCTGCTGTACTTCAGAAATGGGATAGTAATCCATCTCTTCAGGGCCATCTTGCATGGGATGGATTTCTTATGTCTGGAAGGTGTTGCAAGTTAGGTAGAGTTGGGTAGACATTGTTAGACAAGGACAAGACTCCAGGGTTTAATTCTGGCTCTGCAACACATATTCCATTTTGACTTTGGGGAAGATATTTGATCCCTTTGTGTCCACACGGATGTAATACAGTATTTGTAAAGTTCTCTGTGATTCTTTGAAGGAAAGTGCCATGCACATACTAAGTATTAGTTTTACTTTTATTATCGTGAAGGGGTAACGTGAAGTTTCTCTTGCCTAGAAAAAGTGGGCTTTACTCACCAGGAGCTCTTCAGTCAACACGCTGAGGTTTCTGTCTTGAGGTGCTTCCTTAGGAGGATGAGTCTGGATGGAATTGGCAAAACCTCTCACCACCCTCCTAACTTTGTATTTTCTTTTACGCGCTAATTTTTTTCTCAATTACTGAGCCTTTTGGACAATGCTGATCTGTGTCTGCACAATATACACACAGCATTGCCTAAACTCCAAAACCCCTGTTCCCTCATGCACTTTGGCTGAGTGTGAAATTTTAAATGTCCATTAAGAAGCAGCTCCATGCTTGGTCAAATGTTGCCATCAGGGGCATGGATGTTATGAAAGCATTGTGGAGATGTATATTGTCTCCATTTCCTTTCTACCACCACTCTGTACTATCCTCTATCCTGTTTATTCTGAACGCTGTAACTGCTTAGTTTTGTAAACCTTTGAATCTGCTCCTGATTTGTTCACTCCGTTTTCTTTTAAATGCTGTAAATCTAAAGGGTTATATGGAAACACCTGGCTCAGCACGTTCAAAATGTCATCCTTTTAAAAGCAAACAATTCTTCATCGAAAGCAGATTTTCCTTCCTCCTCCAAAAGGCTGAGTTTCCAGTCCTCAAGGGGAGAGGTGCACTCCAAGCTGATGACCATGCCTAGCGCACCCAACCCCTTCTGACCGTGTGGGTGTTGGGCTGCTTCTCAGGTGGTGGGGACTGGAGATGAGATCACCACTTACCGTGTATTCTAGCAGCAGGCCAGAGAGATCTTGTGGACCTCCCTGTCCCATGTGGTTTGACACAGAATTAGCATCTGGTCTTCTGGAGCATAGTTCAATGTCATGTGCATCATACAGTGAAGGGACAGGGGTGAGAACAAGCCCTGCAGAAAACACTTCTGTTGCTGGATAGTGCTTTCTGTTGGCTTTGAAATGCTCTTTCCGCATCAAACCCTTCTACTGAATTATTTATCGACCTTTGGCTGCAGGAGTTAGGAGCTGAAGAAAAATCCAGCCAAATACAGCCATTGAGTAAGCATTGTGTCCGTCTGTCCCAGAATTGATTTGACTGGGGGGGGGGGGGGGTGTTGCCTGGGTGAATGTCTGCACCATGAAGTTTCAATGTATGGTGTTGCAAGGAAGAAAACCTTGCCTGTGTCTGTGTTTTTTTATTTATTTTTTTAATTGATGACTGCACCACTGAATAATTTAAGAATAGCCAATGAATTTGGAACAGGTCCCACATATAAACAAACATACTGTGAAGGCCAATATTACACAGCTTTGCCTACATTGGGGACCTATACAGTCTTAGCCATTGCTTTTTGTCTTCATCTGTTCAATGGAGCCATACAATTGCTTATTAAAAGAAGGCTTTTACAGGAATTGGGAAGAGATTTGCTACCCTGAGACTTCCAGAATGTCAGCATGTCTCAAAGTGCCTGGTAACAGGGCAGTTGCTATATACTAGATCTAATTGGATAATATCTAAAGCATATAAGTCCTTTCTAATGAACCCATCACTGTGGTCTCCAAGCGCGACTTTCCAGTAGGTCTGTCAGGAAGTGCAGAGGCTAGGGTTGACTCAGTTTTGAAATGTTATGACTTGACTTTTGTTCTTATTAACATGGTGATGGAATTTTAATAGGGGAAATACAGAAAGAGGTAGTTAGGGGTGCACGTTCATGCAAGGAATCTTATTTTTGACCATCTCTAGAGTTTCAAAATTTGGCGACAAAAAAAAATCAAGACTTTTTGCTGCACACGTACATGTGTGTGTGTATCTATGTATATATATGTGTGTGTGTGCGTGTATGATTTTTCACACAGGAAAGTCCTGAAAATCATCACACACATCTATCTATCTATCTATCTACACGTGTGATATGTACATACATGTGATGATTTTTCACACTGAAAACCTGCAAAGATGGAAATTTCATCCATTTTACTGCACCTAATTAATTGGCAAGCTATGACATGCGGCAAAGCTGGGATGGAGAAGAGAATTGCTTTCCATCCCCAGCAGTGATTAGTGATGCCCTGCAGCATGTGACCTCATGTCACTGGTATCTTTTCATTTTTGCTTGCACAGTGCCAATGCTATTAATACCCACCATCCTTTTCTTGAATCTTGCTTAACCTGTTGCACTAGCTGTGGTGGTTTTCTGGGGTGGAGATTGCTCTGGTTGGTTTATATGCTTCATTTGGAAAAAAGAAAGGGTAAAAAGGTATTTACTTTAGTTTCATACTTGTCAGGGAGCTAGGAGAAGCTGGGAAAACCCCTCCCTGAAAACAAACAAGCCCTACAAATGCTTTTGAGTCAGCTGAGCATTTAACTGACTCCTGCTAGTTTTGAAGCAGAAGCAGGCACAGCTGAAAAGAAATGGATGTTCTCTCCCACCGCCTTCATAATGACAGGAAGGAATCTCCTAGCTGAACTTATTGACCTGAAGATGCAGTTCACCACAACAGAGAGATCCCACCTGAGGCCCTCTTTCTCCTACACTCCTTACTTCAGCCACAATTGAAGGGCTTGAGTCATGTCGAGGGTGTGGTACTAGGTGAATTTTTCCTCTAGGACAGTTGTCCGGTGCATTATTGGAGAAAAGAGCTGATGGACTATAGGTCTTCCCTGGCATGGCAGCTCTTCTCTTTGTCTCCTGTTTCCATGGCTTGTCTTCTACCACAAGACACCAGGCTGACTCAGTGGCTTAAGGGGAGCGGTAAGTGAAATACACCTCTAACAAGGGGTCTCCGACTGTGCTTGATACTTCTCCAAATCATGGTGGGCTTAAGCTGATCGGAAGGGATTCTTGATCCTCCAGTTCTCATAGACGGCTGCCGTGTGTTGTAGGAGGAACTCTGTAAAGAGAGACTTCTGTGTTGGAGGTCTTTCTCTAATCCTCTGCTTTCTCTGCTTCTGCATGTGTAATCTGGTGTCTTGCATGGTGTGGTACCCACCTACAAGCGTATGAATGCCTTGAGATGACCCTGTTAACTTGTGTCGTGTGGTGAGAGGCTAGTGCCCAGTGTCATTCCAGGTCTGCAGTCACTCTTCCAGAGGTGCCAATAGCAGTCTGGCTACCCAGTGAGTCTTTCTGACTGGAGGTTACTTACAGTGATGCGAGGGCTGGATATGTTGGGTTAGATGAGCAAACAGTATTGTAAAAAGGAAGAAATCATCACACACACTTGTGCTTGCTTTTTGCAGGTGTCACAGTTGTCATGTATTTGAGCAGGTTTCCTACCCTATTAGAAGATCTATGGCTTGGGGGGCTCAAGCCAGAGGCCACTGTTTGGGGAATGTAGGTCAGTAAAACTAAATTCAAACTTCACATAGTGGTTTTTTTAATAGTAGTCTATAAATTCAGTTTATAACCGCACTGTACCTGGGAGCTCCCAAGGTAGGCATGTGATGACACATTTACAGTGATTACTAATGCCACAGCTCAGATCAGCAGGGAAAAGGACAATAAAAAGTTAAATATTGTGCCCCGTGGCATACTTGGCTTTCACCCAACTATACCAAAGTCAGTGCAGATGTGGGACACTTGGTGATGGAAAGGTTGTCAGTAAACAGAAGTCTTGACTGAGTTACTTAATTTTCAGCAGATGAGCTGTCTCAATGGAGTCTCATTAAGAAGGAAATATGTAGGTAACTGGAGAGTGAGAGAAGGAGAAAAATAAACCATGAGTGGTAGTTAGGCTATTACGGTTGACTTGTTGCCAAAGTAAGCTGCGGAGTGCAGTAAACTTCTGTCCAGCTGATGAACTGCTGGAGGAGCAACGAAAGGGAATAAAAGAATCTGTAAAGGTTGAAATTCCCCTCCTCACGCTGTGATTGCTGCCCCCTCTGCCAGAGTTGCCTGGGTGATTAGTTATTTTAGGTAATGCATCACTGAGATAAAAGAATGGGTTTTATGGCCACGGATGATTTTGGGAACGCAGTCTTCCAAACCCATGCCCTGCTATTGAATGGACCTTAATATATCCAGTTCATTTACATCGTGTGCTTCATTGTTTAGCTTGGCATTAATTTGGAAATGAAGTCAAGTGAAGGATTTCTTCAGTTCCCTCTATCCCTCCCCCAGTAGAGCTTGTTACATGGTGACATTACTAAGCAGAAGAATGGAAAGCTTGGAAAGGAGGGGAAAGGTACCAAACGGGAGCTGCGAGGTGAACGGTTGGGTTTGGGAGCTGAAGTACTACTTCGCACGAACGTCATCATCTTGGCGGTACACGAGGAAGCGCTGGGGCTTCTGTTACCGGCGCTGGGTTTGTTCCTATCTGATTCTGTGCATGTACGAAGAGTAAATGAGCAGAGGTTAAGGGCTGGGTTTCAGAAGTCGGTGTGGTTAGCAGCAAAATGAAGACAGTGTGTTCTTAACCCTGGTTCCTCTGAAGTACTTGTCTGTATTTTCAAACCACATGGCTCTGAGCTGCTTCTCAGGGGAGCTGTTTCGAGGTTCACACCCTGCCTGTGATGTGATCCAATCCCTGGGCTGCCATGAGCAGTAAACAAGAAACGAGGGGAAACAGCCACAGGAATTTTCAGAAGGAGAAACTGGCTCTGAGCATCCATGTGCACTAATTTCCGTTTTGACTTCCTTTTTCGAGTATTCCTAAATTGAGATACTGCCTCACCGCTCAGGGAGTCGTGATCAGCGTGGATGGGAAGACAAAGGTCGGGCTGCTTTGTGGAACCCCTGTGGGTTAGCCATCGGGCCAGTCTCGCGAGGGTCTCTGATTACAGCTCGGAGGTAAAGAAATCTTTGAAGGAAGCCAGGGAGAGGAAGCAGAAGTTACCTGAACAGCTTTCACATTTCTCAAAAGTTTTGGGTCCTGCTTCTGCACAACAGTTTTGGGCTGGTCTCTTGTTTTAATTTGAGTCCAACTCTACCTGGAAGGATGTTTAATGATGTGAGAAAAGGGGGTTTTGATCTCTGTTTTGGATGTTTATGTGCTTGGTGTCCTATAGCCCATTGGCTCTCTACTTTGTCCCACATTACCACTCAGGCAGGGTCTTCCTAACTTGTGGTCTAGAGTCAGCACTTCTAGAATGGCTTCATTACCTTAGCTAAAACTCATCTGAATAAGAGGAAAAATAATGACCTGGGACAAAGATGTCTTTGAGAACTGCTGATGAATACAGTGGTATAAAGGAGGTCTGAAGAAAGTGGGTGCAGGCATCTAGATGTACATGAATAGTTACACTCAAACACTTTACACTTGCCTTATTATCCTCACTTTCCCAAAGACTGAGCTCACAGCTATATAACCTCAGGGAATTGGGGTTTTTTTTTTCTGTTTGCTGTAACAGCCCTTTTGGAACCATGACTTTGAATAGAAACAGACTGCAGAATACTCTCCAGAAAGAAGTGGGTACCGCATTTGAAAGTGGAGACATGTGGTCCCACCAAATGCATGAAATTATATTTTGCAGAGAACACTATGGTGTTGGGCAGGGGTTGCATTGCCATCAGGAAGTTATCAGAGTAATATAGATGCCTTGTCAGAAAAATGAATGGGAAAGAATTTTTCCGTCTAGTGGACCACGCGGCATCTTGCATGTTTGTAGCACAATTTATTTTTTTCTTTTGAGTGCAGGTCGCCAGTGGCATATTTGAGAGAAGCAGTTGGTTCTAATCTCACCCTTTCATTGCTAAACCCACTACTGTGCTTGTTATCAGTCGGTGCACTGGGTCATGCTTAAAGGGAATCTGAATGGCTGCCCCAGTCAATCCATTTTAAAGACAGATAGAAAGCGTGGGTCTCCAGGGCAGGCAATCCAGGAACTTCACCAAACCCTCATTTCACTTACAAACCAACACAACTCTGCACAGATGATGCCCACAGCATTACTGCTCATGCAGATCTCTGGATCTTCAAGATCATTCTCACCTGGCCTTTTGAGAGGATGTTTGTGACGCTGAATATTTATGTCCTTTTCTGTGCTCATTTGAAAATAACACAGCCATCTCCTGGCTACGGGGGTGGGGAAGGGGGTGTCGGGGGTGGCTAGAAGGAAACTGTGTATTTGGTAATCAGAGCACCAGCTGGAAATTTAGTATTTATGAATTCTGATCTATCCTCATTTAACAGCAGCAGCCTTAAGGGACTGTGAAGCAAATCTGTGAGCATTATAGATCATAGCTGAATTTACGGCAGTGAAGTTAGCAGGGTGAGGCATTACTGGTTGTGGGCTCTTATTCCTCTCTTTAACCCTCCCACCCCATCTGACCCTCCAACCTTCTTAAGGGATGAATCGAGGGAGGCACCCAACTGTTTTCTTAAACAGTAGGATGGTGCAACTTGCTCTGATGGCTAGAGGCAGGGAGCTCAAGTTTCCATTGTGAGGCTCAGCTCTCAGGGACAAAAGCAGCTTCCTGTAATCACTTTTGGTCTTTTCATTTCTGAGTGTTACTCTTCAAGGGTGACTTTTTCTTGCCGAATGAATTGCTTAAAAGCGGTATCAAGCAGCTGGTCCGTAGCAGTGGGTGAGAGGCCAGTGGATGACTCTCATGTTTCCATCTCTTTGTCAATGGCTGTGAGATCATCCGTAATCCTGTTAGCCACGGTTCCCTCTGAGGGGGGGTGACTTGGACCAGGTGTGTGAGCAAGATGCTAAGCAGGTGGTCTGGAAGGTATGAATTCAGGCAGGAGGCATTAGGGGGATTCAGTTCACGTCCGTGAAACCCTGGCAAAGTCTAGCAGCAGAGAGAGAGCAGAGCTGTATTGGACAGTCCCATACAGCCTTAAATTGGCTTGGCTTGACCTGACCCTGTAATTCAAAGTGCTTATAAACCAAAGCTCCTTCTTGCCAAAGCTGGATAACTGCACACCAAGGTGGTTCATGCAGGTGGAAGACGATGCACCTTCTTCACCCAACTCACCTACCCTGTTACATCCATTGCCATCTGCACAGATTTCCCTGGAGTTGTTTCAGTAATACAGCCAGGTCCCAAAGTCTTGCTTTGGAAGGGGAGGGCAGTGCAGAGTAGAATAGAAAGGGGCTGACTATGGGGGATTTATTAGCTGGTTCTAGAGGTGAAGGAGTCCTTAAATTGAAGTTTAGTTTAACTCCTTGATGAGCTGAAGCCTACAGCATTCCCTACCCCAAGAAATCTGGGCAGGGTCTGAGCTTAGCAAGACCCCTGCTCTTTCTCCTGAACTGGGCCAGCAGAGGAAATGTGTCTGCCTAGTGTAAGCCTAGGAGCTGGGCAGTGCGTGGGGAGTGAGCTTCGTCCTTGTAAACATAGGCAACACGTGTGTGTGTGTGTGGGGTGGGGGGACACGTGCTCCTCCTGAGATTGGCTGCCACCAAAGACACCGCCGGCTTCTGTGGGCGGTCACCGGTCACCACCTGCCCCCCCCCACTGATACCGCTGCTGGTGTCTGCGGGCGGTCCCCGCTTGCCACTCCGCTCTACCCCCCGCCACCAACACCACTGCTGGCGTCTGCAGGCGGTCCCCACTCGCCACCGCTGACAACGACACTGGTGTCTGCAGGCGGTCCCTGCTTGCCGCCATGGTGCCCCCCCCCGTCGTGGGAGGCATCAGTCGTTTATGCTTGTAAAGGATACCACAGGGCATCCATTCTCTGTAGTTTCCCTTAGGGTTGGGTGCCTTCACACTGCCTCTCCTCCCCCTGAAGTTTCCAGTTTCATAGTTTCTAGGGTCGGAAGGGACCTGAGCAGATCATCTAGTCCGACCCCCTGCCCTGGCAGGAAAGAGTACTGGGGTCAAACGACCCCAGCAAGGTGATTGTCTAGCCTTGTCTTAAAGACCCCCAGGGTAGGAGCCTGCACCACTTCTCTTGGAAGTTGGTTCCAGATCCTAGCTGCCCTGACGGTGAAGTAGCGCCTCCTGATGTCTAACCTAAACCTGCCCTCTGCCAGCTTGTGACCATTATTTCTAGTCACTCCTGGCAGTGTTCGGGGGAACAGGGATTCCCCCAGTGCCTGCTGGTCCCCTCTGACTAGTTTGTAAACGGCCACTAGATCCCCCCTCAGCCTTCTCTTGTGGAGGCTGAACAGGTTCAGGTCCCGTAGCCTCTCCTCGTAGGGCCTGCCCTGCTGCCCCCTGATCATGCGAGTGGCCTCCTCTGGACCCTCTCCATGCTGTCCACATCCCTCCTGAAGTGCGGCACCCAGAACTGGATGCAGTACTCCAGCTGCGGCCTGACCAGTGCCGCATAGAGGGGGAGGATCACCTCCTTGGACCTGCCTGAGATGCATCTGTGGATGCACGACAAGGTGCGGTCGGCCTTCCTGACTGCATCCCCACACTGCCGGCCCATGTTCATCTTGGCATCATTGATGACTCCAAGATCCTTTTCTGCCTTTGCCCTGATGAGAAGGGAGTTCCCCAGCCTGTAGGTATGGTGCTGGTTCTTCCTCCCCAGGTGCAGCACCTTGCACTTGTCATTGTTGAATCCCATCCTATTCTCCTCTGCCCACCCCTGTAACCTATCTAGGTCTGACTGCAGCCTATTCCTCCCTTCTAGTGTGCCTACATCCCCCCACATCTTGGTGTCATCAGCAAATGTGAACAGGGTGCTTTTCACCCCTTCTCCCAAGTCACTGATGAAGCTGTCGAACAGTGCGGGCCCGAGGACCGAGCCCTGGGGGACCCCACTGCCCACATCCCTCCGGGTCGAAAATGACCTGCCCGCCAGTCTGAAAACAATGTGTTCTGTTGAAAAAGCTGCTGTTAAAGGCCCATTGCATTTTTACTATCATCATCCTTTTTGTTTTATTTGCATCTCAGTAGCTCCAACTGGGCCCAGTCTGAAGGCAGGGCTGTGTTTTGCTGGATGTTGCTCTGAATTAAATACCCCCTTGCTCTGTAGAACTGTTACAGCCTAGAGATGTCTCTGTATTGCTGAGATGTCTTTTGGTTCTTGGAAAAAATGTGGTTATTATAAATGAGGAAGGCTCAGGGAGGTAGAGGTGTTTTTACTATTCAGACTAGAACAAAACTGAGCCGGAAGCCCTATAGTGGCCGTACACTGTATCCAGAGCGGTAGCATCAAGGTAGCATGCACTTGTGTTCCTGGATCATTTATTTGCCATGTAGATTTTGTGAGCTATAACATTTGGGCTTCTTACACAATGCATAATTAATTTATGGAACCCATTGCCATGGGTTGTGGAGGGTTCAGAAATGGATTAGACACATTTATGGAGGATGGCTTCATCAGAGCACAACGGTTAGGGATAAGCCAGAGTAGAGATCTACCTTATAGACTAACTGAATTAGAGATGCATAAGCTTTGGTGCGTAAGAGATCTGTTCATCAGATGCTGTCAGTCATGGTTGTAACATCCCTAAATCTCTGCCTTGTTTCTTATGCTCTTTCTGTACAGCTTCCACCACCTGCCATTGTCAGACACTCGACTCAATGGACAAGCGCTTGGTCTTATCCAATGTGGTAGTTCTTACAATTTAATAAGAGACTAAAATAGTGGAGAGTCTTGTTTAAGAAGTCTAAAATCCAAGAGCAAAGAGTGGTCTGGTTCCAAGTACTGAAGTCACTGAGGTGGAGAAGAAAGGCGAAAAAAGAGGGCAGGAGGACATCACTTGTGGCCTTCTGTTCCTTTTATCCCTCTCTTTTGAATGGCCCCGGGAAGATCCTCCTGCTTGGCTTAGGGGGTGTGCAAGGTAGATGGAGAGACAGCAATTCCAGATCTGCGTTGCGGGGTCATCTGCATCGCCAGCCACGAGAAAGGGCAGGAAATTGGAGGCGCAAGACACAAACTCAGTGTATTCATCCTCTCCCCTAACAAATTCCTGGGCACTTGTGTGTGCGATTCTCTGTGGGAGCTGTGTGAATGCCACCATGCTGAAAGGAAACCTGAGGAGGGAGGAGGGGTCTGGAAGCTTTCATCTCGGCCCTGTTGCTAGAGAAACCCCTTCTTTTGTCTGTGTATGTTTGGAACAGCTGCCTCATTCAGAGCCAGGCTTTTCTCATGGAGCAGCAGATTGTATTGGCCTGGGGGAGGGGAGGAGAAGGGAAACCAACTGCAAACAAAATCATGAAAAGCACTCTTTCTCCTTCGCCGGGGTGCAAATCTGAGGATGGTGCTGGTAGGGGGAGCAGGTCCAAAGAGCAGGTCTGCACGGTATCGACTTCGGGGGAAGTGTGAAATCTCCTTTACACGCCCTCAAGTTTTGCAGTGGTGAGCGGATACAAAAATTGCTGTCGGGCTTTTTTAAGCTTTTGGTCGAACCACTTCTGTTATTGGAGGCGAGTTTCTGTTCTCTCTTTTACTTTCAAACCTGCAGTCCCATCTCCGACAATCATGTTCGGTCACATTTTAATTCACATTTTTTTCTTTCTTTAAATATCCAAGCAGATTTTTTTTTTTTTTTTTTTTTGAGCAGAGAAAGTTTGCTCCTGGATCTTACTTTATTGTTCTCAGTCTCTCGGTCTCTCCCACACACCGAGAGGGTTTTACTTTAATAAGCACGTCCTGGCCCTGTGACACAGGCAATTTGCATGTGAATTTTGGAACAAGGCTGCTTCATTTCAGGCAAAATGCTGGGCTTTTTGCTCAGGCAGTTTCTCTGCCTGAAATTTTGCTTAAATAAGGCATGCGAGACTTGTCATTTTTTAGTATTTTGAAGCAGGTTTGCGGGTTCTAATGCACCATCGGTTTTTCCCTACGCTCCTATTTGGGCTAGGATCATTCCTGTGGAGATCCTGGCATCTTCTACTGGTCTTTTAAAGGGCCGGACTGTGAGCATCTCACTCACTCCAGTAAGCCATTGCCTAGGCTGTGTTGTGACAAGCAAAAAGGGGTGCGGTTTTCAGTTGAGTAGCCTAATACAGCTGGAAAGCCCCGTTATGATGCAGGCTAGCCAGTTTGAAGCCATGTTAGTTAGCCTGGACAGGAGCAGCTATAAATGTACTACCAGCTAACATTTTAATAGGGCTTTCCAGTTGCCTCTAGTTCAAAAAATAGACCCTCTCTGTTTATCAGGATAGACAGGAGGACACTGACAGGGGATTTAATAGCAGCCTTCAACTACCTGAAGAGGGGTTCGAAAGGGGATGGAGCTGGGCTGTTCTCAGCGGTGGCAGATGACAGAACAAGGAGCAATGGGCTCAAGTTGCAGCAAGGGAAGTGATATTAGATATTAGGAAGAATTGTCTCACCAGGAGGGGAGTAAAACACTGGGACAGGGTACCCAGAGAGGCGGTGGAAGCTCCATCCTTGGAGGTTTTTAAGACCTGCCTGGACAAAGCTTTGGCTGGGATGATCTAGCTGGGGATGGTCCTGCCTTGAGCCGAGGGTTGGACTAGATGTGACCTCCTGAGGTCCCTGCCAACCCTAACTTTCTATGATTCTGTGATGGTGTCTACCTGACAATCTGGCCCCAGCGTTTGGGAATATTGGCTTGTCCTAATAGGGAAATGTCCATTGCAGTGGTGCTCATATCTCGTTTCCCTACAGTTCATCAAGAAAATGTGGGGGTGGCAGAAGAGGAAAGCGAAAAGAAAAGAAACCATGAGCTCCAGGCTCTCTGGGGGAGGTCTGTGGGGAGTTGGCTGTTTGACAGTATCTAAGGCCAGCATTAACATGTCAATGCATTGCCAACAGCAACGTGGTTTTTTTCAAGACTGTCCTGCTGTGGAAAGTTGCTGGGTAGACAGCTCAGAAGAATGGAGCTGGACAGGTCCAAACAGCAGCTGTGCAGATGGTATGTACTCTGTGCTGGCCTGCTGATATTTAGGAAATTGGGCACTAATTCGAATATTTGCCCATCTCTAGGTTAGCCTCATAAATCTAGTGAGTCGGGACTGAAGGGTTTTTTTAGATACTGGAGGCGTGAATGGATTCCTCTCTGAAAGGACTGAATGTCTGATCTGGAAAGCAATTGGGTATGTTCCTCCATTGGTAAGGTAACTCTGACTTTTCTTATGTTAAACTGATGTATCTATCTGGTTGTGTTACTTTTGATATAATTTTCAGACCAGGATTTGCCCTGAGCCACTTTATCCATTTTTAAATATGTGGTATTATTCACTCAGATACAATACATAGCTACACTCTGCCTCTTTACACCTGTTGCTGATGCTCTGCTGGGTCAGTTAACGAATCTAAGATACTTTGAGGCCTAGCTCTGAACTTTTATCCCAAATCTGAAGCAAATCCAAAGAAAAACGTGCTATTTGAGTTGTAAGACAGTTTGGGAAACTGCCCTTGTTCCCCTTTTTTATGCAGCATATCTCTGCTCTTGCGGTCCCTAGCCCAGGTGGAGACAGGAACCATTGAAAATCTCCAAAGACCTTGGCCTTTTTCAATATTAATCTCAACTGCATGTATTTCAGACTTTCCAAGTGCTGACCAGAATCTGGGTCAGTTTGCACCTTGTGGCTAGGTACAGACAGTCAAAAAGCCCAAGGCTGAATAGATTCAGACTTTGTAGGTTAGTCTAAGATGCACAGATTAAATTGAAACAGAAGTGAACAGACATTTACCTTGAGTCAGTAAGTGCAGCCACCTGCCTGCAGTGGCTCAGGCCAGAAGCCAGGAGGCACTACAGCACAGCTTTCTGGCTGTGTGTTCACTTCCTCTTCCTGCTGCCTTCACAGTCTCTACGATCTGCAGTCCAGAACTATAGCAGCAGGGCTCTGCAGGGTTGTTCATCACTTCCTCTTCCTGTTTCCTGGTGCCTCTGGGATCTGTAGTCCACAGTTGCAGCCAGCAATAAGTTTGAGTGGGGGAAGGGGGGTTTCACCTTGTCCCTAGCCCCAGACCCCAACTGGGATTTGCCTGGCTAGGGGGCAGTCCCCCCTGTAGACAGGGCTGCATCCCCAGCCAAACTTACCCCTCCCTGCCTTGTCAGCCAGTCCTCACTGCTCCAGTTAGGGAGCAGAGGGGCAGATCCAGCCCTGCTCTCTGGACAGCCCAGCCAAGCCCAGGGCTGGAAAGTAATCTGACTTCTGATACAGCTGCTTGCAGCTAGTAAGTCTGTTGTGGTAGAAGGGGAGGGGGGAGGGAAGGGACTTGGGGGGAGGCAGACCAACACCTCCCATGATGAAGGAGGGAGTGGGGCAGGGGCAGACACGGCCCAGCTGGGGCATGGCGGGGCATGGGACAGAGCTGTGGCTTATCTGGAGGTGGAGGAGGGGAGCAGGAGGAGGGGAGCTGATGCATGCACCCCGGGAGGGGACAGGAGGAGGCGTGTGCCCCCAGATCTGTGCAGGGTGGGGTGGGGTGGGGCGGGCAGGTTGCAGCTGCAGACTGGAGATGGGGCTGTGCCAAGCTGTTCTCGGCAGGGGCTGGGCTTAGGGCAGGCAGCAGCTTTGCTGGGAGGGAGCTACTGGGGGGGCTGCAGTTGCCCCAAACTTCACCATAGCCCCCCATCACAGTGCCACCATACCTGCCCTGAGCCCAGCCCACACTGAGAAGAGCTCTGTGCAACCTCAGCTCCAGTCCGCAGCTGCAGCCCGCAGCTGCAGCCCTCCCACCCTGCCTGTACAGATCTGCGGTCACACCCCCCCTCCCCATGCCCTCCTGGGGTAAATGCAGCAGTAGGAGCTGCCCCACCCACACCCCCCAGACAAGCTGTGGCTCTGTCCTGTGTCTGCCCCTGCCCCACTCCCCCCCTCACTGTGGGGGACGTTGATCTGTCCCTCCATGCCCATTACCTCCCCCCTCCCCTTCCTGCTCCCCTTCCATTACAACAGACTTACCAGCTGCATGCTGTTAAGCTGCCGGGCTGTGTACCTCACTGTGTGCATGCTGCATTGTGGGTACATGCATGCATGGTCATTTATTAGCCAAATTATCCACTGCATTGGGCTGGTTTTCAATACAGCCAATTTTCTTTATATCATGCTAATCTGATATCGTACCTATGTATCAGTGCACCTCTACTGGAAAGCATGCGGGGATGCGGGGGGACTCTGATTTAAATTGAACAAGGAAGAGGTCCAGGGCAGAATTTTCATAAACAAGTTTGACTCAGATCAGTTAAGTCTGATACTGCATTCAACCAGGTTTATCTTAAACCAGTTTCAGCCATTTTGAAACTGGTTTATGTGCACTGAGTTTCTGTTCTGTTACAGGTTTAAACCAGTTTCTGATCATTTAAATTGGTTTATGTGTAATTTCTGTCCCTAGCCTGTAAGCTTTGCTCTTTGTTAGCATGTGTTGGCAGATTGTTCACTGTATACCTTCCAGTCAAATCTTTTATATTTAATATGGAATTTAAGCTCTCTTCTTCTGTTTACGGTTTAATCTTGCATTGATGAACTGTCAGATTTCTGAGAGGCATTGGGAATCAACTGCGGCACTGGTCTTTTCTCTAGCTGAAGTTGAAGAAAGCTGCAGGTGCTCTGTGCCTGTGAAAATCAGACCCTATATATAATGTGTATCATATATAGACGTATTTTCCCCTTGAGATCTTTCTGCAACTCTGGAGCAGTCTTCTTTAACTTAGCATCAGTCGGCCGCCTTCAGCAACTAGCATTGCAAAGCTCTTTATCCTAATAGTGGATGTATTCTAAGTGACTGTAAATCATCGTGTTCATTGTGAGAGGAGCTATGCCTAATGTTATGAAGGGTGGCAGTGAAAGGGGTTGCTGTCCATGTGTAGTTTTGTGTTGTCGAAGAAACCTAGCGGTGTTGTGCTGCAAATATACTCTATGTAATTGGAGCACATTCTGGTGTTTAGATTTGCATTACAAAGATCGATAATCGTTGAGCCAACATAAGCCATAATGATTGGCCTGGGGCCAGTAAGGTGCTTAGGCCTGGAAGGTACCTCCTGAGTCATCAAGTCCAGCTCCCACCATTGTAATCGCTACAAACATATAATCTCTTTCAGCTACATATTGGGCTTCATTTTGAAAGGTAGTTTACAAGGCGCTGCAGCGATTGGAAGGCTGTTCTACAACCTCAGTGCTCTGATGTTTAGGAGCCTTCTTCTTGTTCCTATCCGTAATGCATTCACGGCCAGTTAGACCCCATTGTTCTTGTGCCAACATTGACCTTGAGCTTAAATAGCTCTGCTCCTTCTCTGATGTTTATCCCTTTGATGATACAGTACACAATTTTTAAAATGCTTTTAGTTTATTGGAAACTTGGGTGCAAAATGTAGGTTTCCCATCTTGTTACCAGCTTGCAAATATTCATATACCAGTTTGTTACTGTAATGTGGTAGCTCTGGGCTGCTCAGACTTTGTTTTAACATTGCTTGTGAGGTCTAGGTGGCATACACTGGTTGCATGTCATAGGGATGTTCATCAGTGCTCAGCAGCGCACTTGGTGAAGTTTCCGTATGTCATTTCACATGGAACTGACTTCTTGCTAAATATGCCACATCATTGAAACACTTGTTTTAGCATTGTAAGGAAATTGCAAAGTCATGGAAATAAAATATTGAGCCAAGTCGTTGTCTTTGCTCATAGGAATGGAGGGACTTAAGAGGAGTGGAGCTGCTCTTTCTCCAGCTCTGCACCTTGAGGAGTAAGACTAGCAGGACTGTTGCCTCCCTGCATTTTAAGCCGTTTCTCAGGGGATGTGCTGCTGGGGTTGGGGGAAAATGCTGGGGGTGTCAGAAGCCTAGGTTTTTATCAGTCGTGGGGGGTCTACCTGATTGTTGGCGTATTCAGGAGATTTTTTTTTGTGGGGGGGCAGAGGCAGGGGGTTATCATGTCTGTAATACCCAGGCCTTAGCCTCTGCACAATCCAGGACTAGGGAACTGAAGCAGCTGACAGCAGGGAAAATTTGTTGCTTGAAAAGGCAAAAGGCTTCTCTGCCTTGACCTATTAGCTGTTTTGTGTCATTGTTGGTTTCCCGTTAGTGGCAGTACAGTACGCATGCTTTCATGCTCAGTATTTTAGTGGTAAGAGCTATGTTTGTCTTTAGTGCTATTTGGATTGAGCTCCTTCAGCTTCACTGCCATGCTGTCCATAGCCAGCTCCTGCCTGTTTGTTTCTTCAGAAGTCATTAGCTTCCACTCCCTCCGTTGTCCCCAGATGAAGAGATTTGGCGTGAATGGCAGACATCTCTTTAGGAGAATCCTTTCTACACAATCTGTATTTTTTACTGAACCTCCACAGAATCTGCTCTTCCCTTTGGGTGGAAATGTGCATGCCTGAATGGAGATAAAACCCTCTGGTCAGCCACACCCATACTCAGCCATTTCCATGCTACTCAAAAGCCTTTTTTGGGTTTCTAGTTATGTGCTTCATAAAATGGGAAATTCTTGTAGTATATAACATAAAATAACATATGCTTTTCAAAATGGTAATGGGCTTTGAGACAGGACTTGGGCAAAACAACGGGATTGCAAATTTGAAATCCATTTAAAATTAAAACTATTAATAAGTCAGTCCTGATCATGATCTGTAGCCAAAGGCCAAAGTCCTTTGTCTATCTACAAAATGGATGTACCCAAGGTAAACATCACTTTACTACTTCCTTGCTCATATGCTTCGGCATGGGGGGAATCACCTCTTTATTCCAGTTCATTTTCCATGTCCAGGCTTCAGTCTGTTTTTTGAGACTTCAGTTAGCACCAGAGGAACTGGTCCCGCCTGCTTCTGGACAAGAGAATCAGAAGTGGGAAATCTGGTCTCTGAACTAGTCGTCTACTGAAGCTATAACAGGCTGTTTTTCACAGGTGCCATTCGTTTTCATCGCAGCGGTGGCTGGCCAGAGGCTATAACTATGGGACCTGGCACCTCGGCTATGTCCATAGCAGAAAATGTAAATGAATGAATCCACGTAGATGGAGAATTTCGTGGCACGGGCATGAATCCATTATGAACTGATATTCTATCATATTTTACAAAGGCCAAGTCATCAGACAGTATCTAGTTTCAAGTCCTACAAAGCTGGGTTAGAGGTACATTATCATTGTAAAAATGAAAGGCTCTGCAGCCCATGTCAATACCCTGATACAAAATCAGAGATTTGGTTACTTTTAGACCGTGTCGCTGTCGGCCCTGTAATCTGTCTTGAGCTTTATTTTTTTTTTCATCATTTTGCCAAGAGTATAGGTTTTCCCCATTGCTCCCGCCACATCAGTCCAAAAGAGGAAATAATCAGTCTTGCTTTTTCTGCTTCTGCCTTTGCATTTAAAATAACAACAGAACTACTTCCACTGGAAATGACTTTCCTATAAACAACGCCATACAAACCAGGCAGAAAATGTATGGTGAAAGAAATGTGATGCGAAAAGCTTTTTGTCTTTTTTTGTTTGTAGAAGGGCTCATTTTGTTTTTCTTGCAGTTGTTTCTGAGTGTCGTCATGATAAGGACAATACTGTGAGTAATCATGTAACCAGATAGCATTGGAAACTTGACCAGATAAAAAAATTTTGATCCCTGCTTTTGGCAAATGCCTGCCAAACCTCCTACAGTACTTCTGTTGTGTCTGTTGAAGTCCATCCTGTTTTCTGTAAATTGTTGGATGCTGTAATTGTTGTGTGTGTGCATGCGCGTGTGTATGTGTGTGTTTATGCAAGTCGATTTGTGGTATTTGTGGTTACCTCCTAAATGATGTTTATTAGAGGCCAGTTTGGGAATCCTTATTAGTGAGAACTGACTGCAGTCTGGGAAGGTCCTTGTTTTTATACTTGCAGGGAATAGTCCCAGTGAACTGTTGACATTCAAATGCTATATGATGGACTCTGAGCTCAGCACTTGAAGTAAAGTTGACATCCAGAAGTGCAGATACCTTATCCCTCTTGATCAACCCTTTGAGTCTGTGTATTTGGCCTGAAAATGTCCCTGTTGCAGCTTTTCTGTGTGGGATTCCAGTTGGGACCCGTTCTTCACAATTTCACCTGCTTTTAGCTTCTGTAGTAGCACTTAAGAAGTCACTGGTCAGCAAAGCTTTCACAGGCCCCTTCTTTAATTTCATTTAACTGTTACATTGTTCTCATTCTCCCTTATAAATAAGGGTCATTATTATCATTAGGATCATTTGGTTATAACATTGCCATTTTAATTGTATTTCACATGCATGCTTCCTTTGAGTTGGAATTTCATTTAAACCTTGAAATGGAGGACCAAAGCAGACTCCAGGCTAGCTGTGATGGGATTTCATTAGGTTTTAGTGGCCCACCCAGAAGCCTTGGCAGATGCATGTGTAGGTGAGAGATCAAAATCCATCCCTGGTTCTGGAGCTTAGCTGCCTGCTGGATCCTACTTCTCTCTAATGGACAAAACAACCGTTTCCTCTTCCACTGTTTCTGGAGCGTTGTGCTGCCACGCAACCTATAATTACTGATTTTTTTTAAATCACCCCAGGAGAAAAGATAAGGTCAGGGGGTTTACGAATCCTAGATATTTTCTTTCGTGCTGAGAAAGGAAACCTGCATGCCTCCAGTAGTAGTGGTAGATGAGGAAGTAGGTATGAGGTAGGTCCACTAACCCCTGTATAGTGGACACAGCCACTTCTGACAGTTCAGTTGTTTGTAGGCCTTTCTTTGTTATCTCTGAGCATCGCTCCTTGTGCTTTCCATGGACTCTGTTTAGGCAAGCCCCCACGCAAGTCATTTGTATACTGGACCTGTTTCTTATCCAAATATCTTCTAGAGCTGCACTTTTTCTGTGGCACAGATGCATTCAAGTGAATCCATCCTATCCAGTTATGAACAACAAAACACAGTGTTTAGATATGATTCCTTCCCTGGGTGTCCTCCACTTCTCTGCCTTCCAGGGTTTAATCTTTGGGGGCAGTGGCCACCTTGATATCGGCATAACAGTGAGAGTATAATTCAAATCAGACTGGACAGACTTAAAACTTTAGTAAATCCTCTGTAGCCCACAGGACTGACACAATGCACACTTTCTGACTAGGAGCTTGGTTGTTTGCCAAAAATAGGTATAACAATTCCCAACTGGTATAAATAAGGGTACTTATGGTGATCTTCAGAAAAGGAATGTGGGTTCATGCCAGTGGCTTTTTGTTTTCCTGGGGGGATAAGCAGTAGGGCTGTGTGAAGCTTCAGTCCCTGATTCGAATCGGTGGAGTTTCGGCCTGATTTGGTGGCCGAATCTCCGAATCTGAATCGAATCAGGAGACCCATTAATTTCTCTGAATCAAACTGGAACCCTCCAAATTGATTTGGAGAGATTTGGAAAGATTCGGCGATTTGGACATAGACACAGCTTGAAATGTTTTTTCTACATATCTCTAGGTAGCAGGCGGCTCATGAATGCTGCAATGCTGGGGTGGATGCAGAAGCACAGAGAGCTCCTCAGCGTGCTTGGAAGCAGACCTAGAAGTGGACCAGAAGTGCTTCCAGGTCCACCAGGGAGCATGCAGGGGGTCCCCCCGCACCCCTCCGGCTTGGCAACTTCTGGGTCGGGGCGGCATCTGTGGTCTCTCTGTAGCCAGTCGCTGAGCTGGGGGGACGTGGGGGGCCCTCGTGTGCACTTGGCAGAGGACCCAGAAGTGGACCAGAAGTACTTCTGGTCCACTACCAGCTTCGCTGCTGAGCACACAGGGCGCCTCCCCCTGACCCACGCTCCTGTGGGACACTCCATCCACCCCAGCATTGCAGTATTCACAAGCCCCGCCTGGTACCTCAGGGTATGTAGAAACAACATTTAATGCTGTGTCTATGGCCGAATCACTTATTCTCTGAATCAGCATCGAATCTTCAGATTTGGATTTGGCCGAATTGAATCGGGGACAGTGATCTGAATCAATGAATCGAATCGCTGTCCCTGATTCGGGCCGAATCCAAATTGAGCATGGCCCATTTTGCACACCCCTAATAAGCAAGTTACTGAGTGAGGTGAAACTGGAGTGGGAGAAAACTCAGGATTTGGAGACAAGAATGGCAAACAGCAAATGGTGGCTGGAGTGCCCATCACAGGGACTCCCTCCTGATCCCTCTAGCATGTTCCCTAGGCAGCGAGCACAGAGGGAAGAAGGCTTTCCTGTATGTCTGTATATCGCTGTATCTATCCATATCTATATCTACATCTACATCTGTATATCTATAGATGTAAATACCAATGCCTGCATATAGATATCTCTTTTTGTTCTTTTTTGTTGTTATCTGAAAAGGCTACTTAAGAACTACCAATCATGTCACTTGAAATGAGGGCGACTCTTTAATGCAGGCAAAAAGTAACTATGGAATCAGGAAAGTAACAATGAAGGCTCCCGCTGACGTTTTGTTCGAGTGAGTGACTTGCAGAAACCTCTAGAGCACTAAATGCCGTCTCTTTGTGTGTTATTGCCTCTGTCTTCTGCATTAGAGATGTCATGAACCCTCAATTTTATTTTCTACAGCAAACCTTTTCCCACTTGCAATGCACCAACTGCTCTTGGGGTCAGTGGCCGTGTCCATTTATTAGCATGACTGCTTGGAGCGGAGTGCCTTTTGGGTCACAATTAGCTGGCTGTTTGTGTCTAGCAAGACTGGCCTTTGCTTTTGTATACTCAGATGGAACTGGCCTGAGTGAACTTCTGGAAGAAAACTTAAAAATGCCACTGTCGTATTATTAGAACAGGGAGAATGAAGGTGTTTCTGGTGTTGAAGGGCAAAACTGCACTTGCCTACCATTCCTACCAAGTGAGGAATCTCCTTCTTTGTTATTCACCTCCTTGGGACCCAGTTCCAGTTTTACACTCTCTTCACCCCAGGGACTACTGCTCCTACCTAGCATTTCCATAGATTGAAGTTGCCTGTAAGAGGCCAGCTTCCCTTCCTGTACTGACATTGGCCAATGCGCAGGAAGAAAGATGCTGGAAATAAGGGGCTACGGGAGGGAAAGCCTAGAGCCATGCCCCTCTTGAGATAGGCCATTAGCTTTGTGTCACAGTGCAAGCCAAACCTTTGCCAGTGGTGTGGGAGGGTGGTCATCCCACAGGCTGCACTGTATTTCTGTGTTAGTCTGAGCTGCAGAGAGTGACCTCTGTAAGGAGAAACCCTGGTGCCAGAATAAAGACTCAGTGAACTACAGGTGCCCAAATCCCCAAAGGAATAAGCGGCAGTAAGAAACTGAACAGCTGGGAGATGTCCTATCAAAGCTATTCATAGGGCAGTGCAATGTTCCTGTTAAGGGGTGTTAGAGTAGCCACTGTGGGTCGTAATCCACTGCATGGGGGGCAGCTAACAAAGAAGGACCAGCGATTATGTTAAAAAATATCCATCACATTTGCTCAGCAAAGCAGAGCTGTTGCGACTCCTGCGTTAGCACCAGCAGGAAGGGGAATATAAAATCCAGATGGGATTTAATGAAATCGCCACTGACCTTGTGTGGGAAGGAAACTGTTGTCAGCAGGGGAATGCAAAGGCTTTACAAATGTTTCGTTATGAAACTGGGGCCTTTGTATCTTGCAAGGATACAGCAGTGATTTTTAGGCCGCTTTATTCAAAGGCAATTACTCTTGGCTGCCCTCTGCTTCAGTGAATGCTGTCATTAACCCTTGAGAAAAATGTCTTGTGAAAAACGCTTGGCTTCAAAAGCAGGCAAATAGCAGCAATATAATACGTCAGAAAGAACGTATCTAAGGGAGCTGTGCCTTTTCAGCCTGTGATCTAGTTAGATGGCACTAACCTAGATGGCTTGGACCTTGTTATCCTTGGAGGCCTTAAAGAAAAAAACCCAGGAAGCTGTAAGTAGTACCTGAGCAGGGAGTCCTACATTATACCATGGGTGCTAAAGTGCAATCTTTTGGATAAAATTAAAAAAAAAAAGTGCTTCTTTGCTCATAAAATGGCCCATTCACTCAGAAGATTTGGCTTTTTAGCTCCTGTGTCCTGAGACAAACTAGGATAAACCAGGATAAAGTGCATCAGGTTTCCATTTCTGTTGTCCTGAGACAAACCCTAAGAAAGTTCACAGGGTAAGAAGCGCTAACAGTTTGTTCTTGAGGACTCTTAAAGTGCATCTGAATGGCTGTTTTGGGGTTGTTCCAAGTTCTCCATTTCAATCATAGCATCATAGAAGATGAGGGCTGGAAGGGACCTCTCAAAGTCATCTAGTTCAGGCCCCTGCTCAAGGCAGGACCACCCCCAACTAGATCATCCCAGCCAAAGCTTTGTCCAGCCGGGTCTTAAACACCTCCAAGGATGGAGCTTCCACCACCTCTCTGGGTGACCTGCTCCAGTGTTTTGCTCCCCTCCTAGTGAGACGTTCTTCCTAATATCAAAACTAAACTTCTCTTGCTGTAACTTGTGACTGTTGCTCCTTGATCTGTCATCTGCTGTTGGTGAGAACAGTTGCCTCTTTTGAACCCCGCTTCAGGTAGTTGAAGGCTGCTGTTAAATCCCCTCTCAGTCTCCTTTACTCCAGACTAAATAAGCCCAGTTCCCTCAGCCTCTTCTCATAAGTCATGTCCCCCAGCCACCTCACCATTTTTGTTGCCCTCTCCTGACTCTTCTCCAAAGGATTTGTCCACATTCATTCTGTAGTGGGGGGCCCAAAACTGAACACAATACTCCAGATTTGGCCTCGCCAGTGATGAATAGAGGAGAATAATCACTTCCCTTGACCTGCTGGCAGCACTCCTACCAATGCAGACCAGTATGCCATTAGCTTTTTTGGCAACACTGTTGGCTCATATCCAGCTTATTGTCCACTGTAACCCACAGGTCCTTTTCTGCTGAGCTGCTGCCCAGCCAGTCAGCCCCCAGCCTGTCCCGGGGCATGGGATTGTTTTGCCCCAAGAGCAGGACTTTGCACTTGTCGTTGTTGAACCTCATGAGATTTCTTTTGGTCCAATCCTCCAATTTGTCTAGGTCACTCTGAATCCTTGCCCTACCTTCCAGTGTATCTACTACTCCCTGCAGCGTGGTGCCATCTGCAAACTTGCTGAGGGTGCGCTCTATGCCATCTCCCAGGTCGTTGATGAAGACATTGAACAAAAGTGGCCCCAGGACCAACCCCTGGGGCATTCTACTTGATGCCAGCTGCCGACTAGACATCAAGCCATCGATTACTACCCTCTGAGCCCGATGCTCCAGCCAGTTTTCTGTCTACCTTACAGTCCGTTCATCCAGCCCTTACTTCCTTAGCTTGCCTGTGAGAATGCTGTGGATGACTATATCAAAAGCCTTGCTAAAATCAAGGTATATCACATCCACTGGTCTCCTCGCATCCACAGAGCCAGCCATAGAAAGTAGTTAGGTTGGTCAGGCATGATGTGCCCTTGGTGAATCCATGCTGACTCTTCCTGATCACCCTCTTTCCCCCCAAGTGCTTAGAAATGGATTCTTTGAGGATTTGTTCAATGCTTTTTCCAGCCTTTAATTTGCTGTTCTTTATCCTTCTGCAGCTTTTAAGCTGTTTTATTTCATTGCAAATGAGGTGTCTCTGCTATAACTTGTGTGCCTTAAATGAACTCCTCATTTGGTACATCTCAGTATGTTTCGCATCTGGGACCTGAGCTGGGGATCCTGTCTTCAGAGGCAGCAGATGCACTAGGTAAGTCACAAGGGATCACTTCTGGCTCTGCATCTTCTCCCTGGCTGAGGGAAAGACTGTGCTGAGCTCCCCTTAGCTAGGAGTTACTCCATACCTCTGGCCCTAGGGAATCTGTGTTTCTGATCGCTGTTTGTAGCATTGCTGGGTTTACAGAGCAGATGCAAGGCAGAACTGAGAGATGAGAAACTTGGATAGCACAGGAGATGGCTGGGCAGGCAACTCCATCAGGAGCTGGAGATGGCATTCGTGTCTGACTGACTGAATGATACTTGTTAGGTCTGAGGCCTCTGTAAGTTTTAATTTGTGCCCAGTGTCTGTATGACCTTGCTAGACTCTTATCAAGGTGAGAGCTTTTGCAGCTGAAGTAGTAACTCTTGTTTGGTTGGAATCAGTACTGCAGCCCTTGGGGCATATATTATGCTCTGAATTTTTTGCCTTTGCTCCCCAGTAGCCCACCATTTGGCAGCTGGCTATGCTGAATCTGAATTCCCCGATTCCATTTTTCTGAATTTCCAAATCTGAATTCATGATTTTCAATAACAATGGTTATCCACGTTCAGTTGTACAAAAGCTTGCAGTGAATCGAACTTGTCATCTTAAAGGGTGGTGCTGTGACAGTGACACAGCAGAATGAATCAACCCGAGTGAAAGCTGTTTGAAAACCCTCTTGCAGTCTAATTCCACCTAGCCCTGTTAATAATGTGTGCTAGCAAATATGACCATTTAATGTAGGGTACCTACAACTGACCTGCACTAACAAGCTCACTTCTCTATGTAGTGCCATGAGGATCCTGAAAAAAGCCAACTGCTTTGCTCTGGGCCACTTTTTCTACTTTTCAGTGTGTTCATTATTTTCAAGGAGCCTCTACTTTTTAGGTGACCTTCACTCAGCCTGCAGCCTCCAGTTCCATTATTGCAATCATTACATTAACTGATAACGAGATTGCTGCAGGTGTCCTTGTTCTTGCACATACTTTGCAGCTCTCAGAGTTCACCTGCTGGGCTCTCAAGATGGTTCAGGCTTGTAAGACATTTGTAAGCTAAAATGATATTGAAAAAGATCAAACTTTCTGGTTGTCACCATGGCCATTATAGTATCCTCAAGACAGAACTCACAAGAATTGTAATGGTTTGAAAATTGTCCATAAAGCCATGAAGAGGAAGTTAATCTCTCAATGGTAGACAGCATAGTTGGGAGGCTTTTGTAATTTCTGTCTGTTCTTTGGAGTATTTTTTAAGATCTGTGCTCAGTCCAACAAGTAGTTTCAAATAATAATTTCCATCCACAGTTAAGTGGTTTTCTGCTTGCATTTCAAAGCTGTTTTCTTAAAGTGACTGATTACCTACTTCCAGCTTGATAATCTTGCAAAAAGATCCTTTTCTTGTATTTTCTGAGAGGTGTTCTAGACTTTCTAAAGCCAGGTCTGCCTCTCTCCTGGGGTTGCCCCTTCTACATAGAACGGACATTTTCTAAGGAAATGTGTAATATGCTTGTACCGATAGGCCCTGTTTGTAATACAGTTGGTCCATATAGTACACGGATATTAAACTTGCCTAGATGTGGGGCAGGGGATGGTGCATGAGTAGTAGTGGCAGCAGCATGGGGATTAATACAGCTGTTAATTACCCTGTCACTTATGCGTATCCCCAGCAGGGATCCATAGCCAGGAATTTGGCAGCAAGCCCTGCCTGCCCGCTCCACCCCTGAATTCCCAGACTCTCACCTGACCTACAGGCTAGGTGAAATGACTCCTCAGCCTGGATCTGACCCATGGGTTGTGTCTTTGACACCCTTTATGTGGCGTATAGGGCTAGGGACAGACATTACACATAAACCGGTTTAAGTGATCAGAAACTGGATTAAACCTGTAACAGTACAGACATTCAGTGCACATAACCCAGTCTGAAAATGTCTGAAACTGGTTTGAGGTAAACCTGGTTGAATGTAGTATCAGTCTTAGCTGATTTGGCTCAAACTGGTTTATGCAATGTCTATCCTAGACCCCTTCCTGGTTTAAGTTAAATCAGAGATTCCCAGCATCCCAGCATGTTCACTGGTTTGGGCGGGGCTCTCTGATCCACAGCTAGACCCCATCTCTAGCTGGAGCAGGGGTGGGGTGTGGTCAGACGCTGGCTTGCCATGGCCCCTGAGGCAAATTCCTCCCTCCGGCCCCTCTCCCCCCTGCTGGCAAACCTTGCGGACCTCCACGGCTTCAGGCAGCCAGGCTGAGACAGAGTTAATTCCTCCCTCTGTCCAGCTTGCCTGCAACCAGGGAGGGTATTAATTCCACAGTGGTGCTGGAGTGGGGGCAGGGGCGGGAGCCGGGGAGGAGAGGCAAGATCTGCATCTGTGAGCCCAGAGCTAAGACCTGCAGGACCAGACTGAGAGGTGGCAAGTGTTGGCAAAAGACCTGACAATCATCACACACGTGCTGGAGATGGAGTTAAGGGAAGTTGCAGACAGCTTCTGGCTGAAAGTTGCAGACCAAAGAATGCAGGGAGCTACATTTACATTATAAAGCAGAACCTATAAAACTTAAACAAAGCCTTTCTGAATGCCTGACTGTAAGGAGACACTCTGCCCTCAGGATTAGTAAAACTTATGCAAGGCTTTCTCTTGTCTTCCTGCTTTACATTTTAAGTTAGACAAAGTTGTGTTTGCTGTGTTTTACTGGGCTGTATCTTAGCTTAGGCGAAGATACTTGGTAGTTCCTTGTTGTATACTTCGCAAATTGCTGTGTTCAGTACATGCTTGCTTCAGAGAAAGGACTTTTTTGCCATCCCCACTCGTCAGTCTGGCAGTAGCTCCCTCCCCGGCCCCCCTCCGGGCTGGTGGCTGCCATCCTGTGTGTCCTGCTAGCCCCGACTGGTACCTGGCCACGCCCCCTCCTCTCCAGCAGGGAGGGGTGAGAGCCTTGGAGAATGTCTCTCTTCCCTCCCCTTTGGCAGTAGCTGGCAGGCATGCTCTAGCGCTCCCTGGCTTCTGGCTGGAGCCGGTGCAGGCATGTGCCTGCATTTCCTGATTTAACAGAGAATGTCTATCCAGTTATTAATCAGTTTAAGCTGTGCAGCTTAGATTGACCTGCAAAGAGGGGGTCAATTCAGGCTCAGGCTTATTGAATGTCTGTCCCTAGCCTAGGAGACTTCCATAACCACTGCTAAATGAAGTGCTTCCTTTACCTTAGTGGCCCACACTTTGCATGATGGAGATTTTAGATTAAGAACCTGCTGATGACCCAAATGGGAATGCAGGAAGAAATACTTGTGCAACGGATAACACAAAATGTGTATGCTCTAAAGTCTATGGCTACTCTTAATATTCACCATAGGTTGTCTGTACTGAGGTTTAGAAGCCTCATCTAAGTGGAAGTGGGAATTAGCCAGAGAATGTGGATGCCTTATCTACCAAGGATGAGGTGATGTAGAGCCATAGTCAGGAAAGAAGGAACTTTGTTGTTCAGATGCTGCCCATAGTCCTAAAGTAGAAAACTAAGGGGAAAGGGTTTGGGTCTGTTAGTTCTGCAACTGTGAAAAACTTTGTTCTGATCCTTCTGGGTAGAGGTGGTATGTCAGTGATTCCCAACCTGTCTGCTGTGGCAAGTTGGAGTGCCTCGAGGCCCTTTCAAGGGTGTGGCAGGGTGCCGTGCAGTGTTAGCATTTTTTGATGTACAAACGTCATTAACAAGATCAACCCAAAGATTTCAAAAAGGAATCCGTAGCATTAAAGGCATTACTGACCTGTTGTGGTCTTCCTGACTTCTTTGCAACGGAAGAATTGCCCTAGTATTTTTCTCTAGTGAAGAAATGAATGAAAGGTAAAAGTTGGCATTTTCTGAGGGGTACCTGGAGTCTGTCAAGGGCTGCCTCAAATCTAAAAGGTTGAAGACCACTGTGATGCACAGTAATAAGTGGGTTGGGCATGGGCACTTAATAGTTATGCAGAACATTGCAGAAATGTAGTGAATATTGGGTGCCCAGAGATTAAGGCTGAAATGAAAGATTCAGCTGCCACTGTTCTACCCATATCACCACACAGTTTCTGTCTTCCTTTGCAGCCTTAGCTTGTTAACAAAGCTGAGTCTACTCTGCAGTGTCCACCTGGCAGAACTATGAATCTACACTACACTGAAAAGGGTAGCAGAAGGTCCCGTTTTGCTGGCACACTTAAGTGGCCTCTCCTGAGCAAAAGCGGGCTCCTTCTCGAGCCTTCTCTTGGCCTTCTCTTGGCTTTAGCAGTCCCTTCAGTAGCTGGTGTCTTCTCTGGGTGCATTTTGAGCCTGTTGGACCAGTTGCTGTCGTGGGACCTTGGAGAAGAGCAAGAAGTGTGTGGGTGTGAGTTCTGGTGGCAGCTGCTGCCCACTGCCAGAAGTGGGTAAATGTAAACAAGGTTTAACTAATGCTTTAGTGCCCTAGCTCTTCTCATGTGCCATGTTTGACACCAGTCATCGCGGACAGAAGGGACAGTGAGGTGGCAGCATTCTCTTGGGGAAACAGTGGGCAATAAACTGCTGATAGTGGAAATTAATATGCAGTAAAGCAGGGTGTGAGTTTACACTGTGCTATTCCCGAGTACTGTCAGGCTAGGTACAGACATTTAAAAAGCCTGAGGCAGAATCGATCTCAGTTATGAGGTTTTCTGCAAGTGGCATAGTTTAGATCGGTAGCGAACAGAACACGGATTTACCCTTGCGGGGCTTAGGGTGGGGAACAAGTCTTAGACTGGGCTCCACCATTTTTAAACCAGTCTATTTTAAAACAAACTTCTGTTCTGTTACAGGTCTGGTTTTGTGCGCTGAACTTCTGTTCTGTTATAGTTATAGACTGGTTTCTGATCGCTTACACTGGTAAAAGTGTAATGTCTGGACCTGGCCTCAGAGCTTCCTATGACGCTACGCTCCACACGTGGCTTAATTCACCCTGAAAGCTGCATGCCAGAAGTAATACCCGCTGTGGGATGCTGAGTTCCCTTCGCTCACATAGTAATTGGTAGGGGTGCGCTGATAAAGATTTTTGGGGCTGATACCAATAGCCAGTTTTTAAGGAGGCATATTGGCCAGTACTGATCTGATTTCTGATACAGCTGTGCAGCTGCTAAGTCTGTTGTTGTGGAGAGGGAGGGAAGGGGTAGGGGGAGGCGCAGATCAAGGCCCCTGCGGTGAGGGAGGGAGTGGGGCGGGGGTGGGATAGGCGCTGCCCAGCTGGGGCGAGCGGGGTTTGGGATAGAGCCGTGGCTTGTCTGGGGCATGCGTGGGGGGGGCAGCCCCTCCTGCTGCACGCACCTTGGGAGGAGTGTGCCTCGGGGCAGGCTGCAGCTGTGGGCTGGGGCTGGCACTGGGGTGGGACTGGGCAGATGGGGTGGCGGCGCTGAGAGGGGGCTATGGGGAAGGGCTGCAGCCCCCTCTCCCCAAAATTGCCATAGCTACCCCATAGTCCCCCTCCCAGCACCACTGCCGCCCTCCCCGTACAGATCTGGGGACACACCGCCCCCCCATGCCCTCCCTCATGAGCAGTGGGAGCAGCAGCAGAAGGTGCTGGATGAGTGGACAGGGGGCTGAACGAGCTGCACACTGTGGCAGGTGCGCCCCCCTTCCTCCCTGCACCCCCCGGAGGAGCTGCAGCTCTGTCCCGTGCCCCCCACACCCTCCTCACCGCAGGGGCCTTAATCTGCCCCCCTACATGTCTCCCCTTCCACTACAACAGACTAACCAGCTGCACGCAGCGCTCCACGTTGCTGGCTGTGCTCCTCACCGCCTATGTGCTGTGCTGCGGCTGCACGCACACACAGGCCATTTATCAGCCAAATATGGGCCTCATCAGGCCAATTTCCGATATAGACAATTTTCTTTATATCGGCAGCGATTTAATATCGGACGGATGTATCGGTGTACCTCTAGTAATCGGTGGAAGCAGAAGATGATGGTCCTTTTGCGGCAGGTACTCAGAGCCTTATAGGATTGCAGACTCCTTGCTCAAATTTACCAAGGGCAGCCTTTAAAAAATAATCTGTGCCACCAAGCGCAGATGTCTGTTACTTTCTCCTTTGTGCATAGGGTCATCACTGCCTTGCTGAGCGTGTGCTGGAGCCTGCGATAATGTGGCACGATGAAAATTTACGTCCAGCACGGCAAAGCATTTGAACTCAATGAGAATCCCAAAATATCTATCTTCTTTCTTCTTTCTGCCTGGCTGATGTGCCACTTGACTGATAATGGAGCCTGTGAGATGTGCTGTTGGAATGAAATTTGAGGCCAGTCGGTTCACTGAGCCCTGATGCAGAACTTTTCCAATCATGACAAATTGCATTTCTCCAGTCTTCCTGTGTGAGGGTGTGTGTTTTTCTGCTTTGCCCGGTGAAGCGTACAGGTGGGGACTTTCATATCAGCACAGCTTGGGGTCTTATTGGGAAGGAATGAAATCTATAGCATGCGTGCTGGATGCTTGGGCCAAATTGAGACCTGGCATAAGTGGGTTCAGTTTCCTTGACTCTGAGAGGGAGGTTGTTTAGCTGGTGTAAATCATGGGAACTCTGTTTTAGCAGCTCTATCCACTTCTATCCACTGAGGGTCTGCTGCACAGTGTTTAAAACATGCACGTATTTCTTATTAATGTGAAGAATAAATCACTTAGCTGTGATTATTAAATCGCTGCGCAGTGAATTATTATGGTGCTTGAAGCAATTGGCATCAGTCCTGTTATGCTGTACAAACATGTACAAGGACATGGCTCCCAAACTCAGAAGTCTATAGACTAAGGCCTGGGTCATACCTCAGCTTACAGTCCTGCAAAGCAGTATAAGGAAGACCAAGATGCATGTGGGTGTGGAATGGGACCCTGGCCAGGCCCCCCTCCTTTCCCTGCTCCCCTAACTGCACTGAGCTACAGATTGCAGCGACAAATTGCAAAAGGAGAAATTACAAAGGGTAAGGAATAGATTTGTGGTTATAGTACCTCGTGTATTTAGCCAGGCAAAAATTAGTGGGATCTCTGAAGTGATGGAGGGGCAGGGAGGGAATGATGCCTCCCCGGGATACTTCTTCTCTGCTGTCTCTTATTACTGGCTGTGGCCTTTTGGCCCAGTCCAGCTTTGGGAGCTAGCATTCCCTGTTCAGGATGTACCTCGTGCAGGCTCAGTGTAGCAATCTGCACTTCTTAAGTTTTTTGCAATATGCTGATGCTTTCCACCCAAGGCAGAGGCAGCTGAGTTGATTGGGGTAAGAAAAAAACCTCAAGACTTCAAACTTGGTAAAAATAAAGCCTGTATCATTAGAAATGGACTGAAATGGTTCAAGGACATCCCATCTTCTCTCTGCATTATACAGGGAATTTCTTTCTTCCAGGGAGAGTTTAAGGCTAGGTTTTCAGGGGATTAGGCACAGGTCTTTGTAAGAATTAGCTAACTGTATTGCATGAATAGCTAATTAATGATCACGAGTACCTGACGAATGCTTGAATTGGGTATCCAAATGGGTATTGAATTGGGTATTTGTACATGCATGTGGTGAGATACATAAACATGGTGCACATAAAGCGAGGGGTGTCCAGTTGTTCCTGTCTAGCTTCCTGTCCCTCTCCTCCCAGGGACTGATCCAGCACTGAACCCCCTGGTGCAAAGGACAAAATCTTTTACTTCTGGGATTCTGTCTTCATCTATTGTACACCTGCATCCTTTGGAAGTATCTGGGCCTAATTGTACTTGCTTTTAAGACTTTTTTCCTGCTGTTTAGCCTCATATTATCTCCCCCCTGCCAGCTCTCCATGATTTGTTCCCCTCCCTCCAGGCAGCCAGCTTTGGTGCAGTTTCTGCTAGGACAGCCCCTCCCTGTTTTCAGCCTTCCCAGCTTCTGTGACCCTTTAAAGATCCATTAATAAAAAGCCTAGGACCCTTTCAGATGTTTTAGCAGCAATTCGAAAGGCCTGTATTTCCCTCACAGACGCCGTATTGCTCACCCTGCAGTGAGACGCACGTGGGCTAAATAGGCTCAGTGAGCCATACTTTCCCTATTCCAATTCTGCTTGCCTAGCTTCCAAGAACCAGTCCTGTTTAAGAGATTTGCAGCCTCTCTATTATTGTATAAGAGACAAAGAATGAGGAGCTGGTTGCAGGGGGTGGAGAGGAAATACAATTGATCTTTTGCAATATGACTTAAAAACCTTGTCCAAAGGAAGCCGGTAAAAGGAAAAATATTTTTCTGGCATATAAAAGGGAGATGTATTGTATGGAATGGACTTCCATGATAGTTCTGATTTGCTGAAGGGGATGTATTAAAATGACTCGTTTGAGCAATTCTAGGTAGAGGCAGATAAGTACCAGGATCAAAGTGTGGCTTTACCTAGTTGTCATATAAACCTTATTCATATAAGATACAATAGGTGTTAAGATCCAGTGATAGGCGTGGCGTAAATAGGAAACTAGAAATCTTTTCCCTGCCCTCTACCCTGCCCCGCTCCCGTAACACTTGATACATCGTGATGATCTCATGTATCTGTCACTTGGGTCCTGAGGACACACACACTACTCCACAAATTAGCATGACCTTCATCATTTCTATAGAGATCTGTGACCCCAAATTGAGGGGGGAAACTGAACAGTGTATGGCAGTGATAAATGGAAACGAAGGCTTTGCATTTAAGATAATCATCAGGATTTGGGGTTTTTTGGATCTGCTACATTAATAGCCATCAGAACAGTCAATGTTCAGTAGCAGTTATCAATGTTTTTTCCTATCCAAAGTACATGGAAGCACAGGCAATATTACAAAGACCAAGGCAAAGTTTTCTAAGGCCACTGTACTCATTTATGTCCTTTCAGAGCTGTATATTCAGCAATGAAATTAGGCTTTTATGAAAGACTAATAAATCAAATGCTGCTGTCATTACTTGGGGCCCAGTTCAAAGCCTGCTGAAGTCCCAAGAAAGACTTCAACTGGCTTCGGTGAACTTTGGATTGGAGCATCAATCTTTTAATGAGAGTTGACTGTTAGAAATGAATGCAAGGCTTGATACAACACAATTAAAACCTGTTCTGATCTAGGCTCTGTGGAATTGTGGTTGTTCAATGCTTTGTTCTTTCTCTCGTGTGTTTTCAGAAATCCGTACTCAGCTGGTGGAACAGTTCAAATGTCTGGAGCAGCAGTCCGAGTCCCGGCTCCAGCTCCTGCAGGACCTCCAGGAGTTCTTCCGCAGGAAAGCTGAGATCGAACTGGAGTACTCCAGGAGTCTGGAGAAACTAGCGGAACGGTTTTCGTCCAAGATTCGCAGCTCCAGAGAACACCAGTTCAAGTAAGGAAGCACTTGTTGCAACAGAAGTTGCATATTGATGGTCCAGAGCCCGAATCCTTAGCTGAACCCCTCCCTGTTTGCAACCTCCAGACCCTGAATCCATAGGTCGTGGCTCTGTACTCCAAATGTAAACTTAGACTAAATAGCGACAGTGCTATAGGGGCAGGGAATTTGTATTCCCAGAATGGCAAGGTCACCCAGCAGGTGTCATTGGCTTTGCACCCGTGAACGTTGCTTTGCTTTTAGTAATGACCAAATGAAAATTTTTACCTGGCTTGTCAAGTAGTACCATAGGATATTACTAGTCTTGATTTTTCACTGGGGCTGAACTGAGCCGTCATTTTCTGTGCCTCAACCTTTGTAGATGCAAATAATGGAAAACTTGATTTTCATTTCAACCAGCCTGTGGATGCTAGATGGCTTTAGAACTACAAATAGACTCAGAAAATTTTAGGCAGTTTCTGAAAAGCAAGTTCTGTCTGTATTATATATGTATAAAGCTTCTGTATCTTGCGTGCACATGCTGTTGCAGCTAGGCAGATTCCAGCCGGAGGTGCGGTTTTAACATGGAAGTTGCGTGCCTGATGCTGGAATCGCAGGTGAAAGTCTAAGGCAGTGGAGGATGTCAGACTGGACAAATCATAATGGTTCCTTCTGTCCTTAAAACCTACGAATAGATCTACGTTTTCAAAAGCAACCAATAACCTACGCCCACACTCTAAAATGTGGCGTCAAAAAGGCTGAAGGCAGAATTAAGTCTGGAGTGACTATTTTGTGGTGATATTCAGCTTGTAATGCTACTCCGACTGTAACATTACTCTGTGGCTCCTTTAAAAATGTGGTTATAGTCAGAAGCACAGTCCTATTTAAAATGGAGCTCTGTCATATTTTTTCCTCTCTCATTGACTTGGCACATTCAGCTGTTGCCAAAATGTTTGGTTGGGGACCACAAAAAATAAAAAAGGTAATCCCTGCAATATGCACGTGCTTTGGACTTGTTCTTCCGCTCCTTTTCTTCAGTGACCGTTCACGTATTCTCTATGATGATCAGCTTGCCTGGGCTCCCTGTCTTAGCTTGGATGTCTCACTTGGCAGCACATGCATGAAGCAGCCTCATGTGTGCCACTTTCTAATGTGCGCCTTCCAGGGTCTGAACTCTGAGTGAACTGCATAGAAATGTGTGCGATACGAGAAGGAGATTTGCACTGGGTACTCTCAGTGCAGTTCTTCAGCTCTGATTCCTTACCTTTGTCTCCCCTGGCTATAGCATTTGTCTCTGTCTCTTTTTCTGACAGCCACAGCTGTGAGAGATTTTTCTGACCGGGGAGTACATCCACTTCGCAAGATGGTGCCAGCATCATTCCTTTCTTTGGCCAGGACCTATAACCATTGTGTGGCTTCCTAGACAACTGGGGTTTTGTTGATGCGATACATTTAACCTTGATAGCCCCCAGCTTCTTATAACCTCTCTCTCCTCTCAAGCTTTGCGTGCTTTTCATTTCAGCAGCAGAAGCAGCAGTTCTTGCTGCCATCCCATTAAACCCTATTTGCACTGTATTACTCAATCCTTTTCAATCCATTTACTCCAGCTCTTGAGAACAAGATGGCATTGTTTTTTTGTGCACTTGGCTTCTCGGACTGAGTTGCCATTCAAATAATTTGTGTCCTTAGAGGCATCCTTTCATGTGGGCATATGGCTGGACTATACAAGAGGGATGTCTGGCTTCGTAGATGAAGTTCATAGTGCTTGGGTTCAGCAGTGGTGTTGCACTCTGTTAAGACGGTCGTATGTGCATTTCTTGCTGGCTGATGGCCACCATAGGACTGACCTCTGATGTTCCTCCATTGCGTCTTTGCAGTACGGACGTTGCACAGTTTATTTCTGATGTGTGGATGACTCCCTGTATGGCACAAGACCTTGGAATGGTCCTTATCCATCCATACAACTTATCCATCATTGTAAACTTCTTACTAGCTAGCTCCCTGTAATTAAATAGCAGGCGTTGAGCTGGAGTTACCACCCAGCAGTTTTCTTGTTGCATACAAAGCAGTTCATCTGAGTGTGAACTGATGGGTGTTGAGTGGAGACTGTATACAGTGCCAGGCACAAGGTGCATTGTGAAGTCATGGGATGGGGTGGCGACCCAATCAGTGGGAAAGTGCTAAAGCCTAGCAAGTCTATGGCATACTCTAGGAGGAGCCCAGGCAATGGGCTGTCTTTTGGGAAGGATTTATGCCTTGTTCGCTGCCCCGCTGGCTCCCAGGGGTAGTAATTTGCTACTGACTGTGATTGGTTGACTACCCACCGTGCTTACCACCACTGCACACAATGTTAGTTGTTGAATCCAGCGTGTTGTGGGGTGAAGTCATGGCTTCCCCATTCTTAACCCCTCTTCCCCTGCCCTCCAGCCTCATCTGTTCAGCTGCAAGCATGCAACCCCTGTATACAGTTCCTGTTGCAGAAATATGAGGAGTCTGCACAGGGCCAGGGGAGAGGGTCTGACTCCCTGCTTATGTTCTTGTGCAGCCCTGCAGAGTAAGCCAGGGTCTGGCCCTTGATAAGGTTGGTTGTGATGGTGTCACTGTTGTGCCATTCACTGCAGTTGTGTATTTACTGTCACTCATTCACCCTCATATATGCCAGCCGTCTTTGTAGCTGAGAGAGCAAGGGAAGCTTCTTCCAGAGCCACCGCCACTTCCCTTCTGCCGGCCAAGCAGTTGGGGGCCATATCACCTTAGTGATGCACTTAGGGCTTTCCATACTGCCTCCTGCCCCTCCTGGACACATGTGTGAAACTATCCTCCCGCTAAAAATACAGGAAGTGGCTCTGCATTAGCTTCAGTGAGTAAAAACCAGCTTTTTGCCCTGAGAATTTGCTAGGGGACAAAACCAGGCCCGTTTAAGGACAGGAGGGTGTAAGATCTGCTAATACCTTAGTGGTCCTTAAAAGAAATAGCCTTTCTGTGGTCTGGTCATGGAGTCCCACAGTGCAGAGCAAGTCTCTGTGGTGTGTCTCTTGGTTATGGCGCCATATGTAGGCTGAGCAGTGGGCAGTCTCCACATCAGCTTATATGCTTTTTTTTGATGGTGGCAAAGGGGAAAAGGGAAGCCACTGGGATTTGAATACATAATCAGACACAGCTGCTGCAGTGTAATAAGCTGAAGCAAAAGCATTAAGCTGAATATGGTGCATGTGGAGTCGGAAAGTGAGGACTTTCCGGAGGAGCAGATGTGGCCTGGGTGCCAGTTCAATAGGCAGCCTTGCTCTGCTGAACTTGCATGACTTGTCTTTTGGGACTGAACTTTGACCCTCAGATCTCATCTGTGAAGCTCAGGCAGCAATCTCCAAACACTGACAGGAGTCAAGGGGCTCGGTATTACATTGGTAGTAAGATCTTATTTTGACTCAAAGAGGTGCCTTATAGTATTTAAGTCTTGCCCTAGGGACATTTAAAGTGCCAAAAAACTATTCTTTCACCAAGAGTGAGCTCCTGGCATTAAAATATGGGGTTCTCTTTAAAGATCTGTCTCTTCCCAAGAACTAGTTACTGGAAAACTTTTCTCTTTCCTGTGATGCTTACTCCAGTCCGGACCAAATCTGGGCTGTAGGCCCAGTCCAGCCCTACTATAGGAAGGGATAATGAAGTAATGGTTTGCAGTAGCAGGAACTGGTCGTCTTCATGGATCTCAGTGGAGACAGAGCTGCTTCTAACAGGACTGGGTTTGGCCACGAGTGCATCATCTCTTATCTCATATCTGCTGTTATTACTCTGCTGCAGTTAGGACTGAATATCTAAACTGGGATACTTCAGAGACCATGACATCCTGCAGCCAGTAACCAATGCCCTTGCCACGTAGGCATCATGTGACCCCAAGAGACTGTTAATCTTGCATTTTAAAGGACTCAATCCAATGCCCTTGGAAACCAAAGGGGTCCCTTCTATGACTGTAACAGAAGCTGGACCCAGGGCAAAGTAAACCATACATCAGCATATGTTTGCATTACGGACAAATGTTTCATATTATGCGTTAACACATGATTTTAAGCATTTTAATGAGCTAGTGTGCTCCAGCAGCAGGTTGTATTAGTAAGTCCAGTCCCACAGACCTCCTGACATGCAGATTTCTTTTGGGACGTAAGGTGCAACAGCCATCCTGTAATAGAATGAGAAACAAACTGGGAAACTTTCCTTTCCATGCTGTTAGCTAGGAGAGCCACTTTCTCCGCCCATCTCCTTCCAAAGTGTCCGGCTTGGGAAAGCTGCTGAACTTGATAGAGCAAAGGGTCTGATTTAGTTGGATAAATCTTTCTATGGCTTGATGTTACCGCCAGGAAGCAATAGAACAGCTGCACAGGCCTTCTAAGAGCGCCCAAAGGAAACTGAAACAAAGGCTTCTGGAAACGGGAGCACAACTCTGGGGCTAGGTAGAGTTTCATGAAAATTGGTAACTAAAGTAGACCGCCGTCCCATGCATACACGTAACCGTGCTGAGCCCTTCTGAGACTCCTGATTTCAGTTGTTATTGCTGTTAAATAGCTACGGCAGCTCATTGTGGGTTCATTAGTTTTGGCAGCCAGATGGAGGTAAGAGTAGCATCTGGCGGATGGACTGAGCGGGCCCTGGAACATACTGTGAATGTCTGTCTCATTATTAGTAGGTTCCAAGTAAGTGCAGCTGGAGGGTGCTTATTGCCCAACATTAATATAAAGACTGGGCCTGGAAGGGCAAAATGCAAGGAGGCTGAGGGAAAGGTTACACCTTGCGTAAGGAGGGATAGCATGTAAGGGGTAAACCCTATATTCTACGCGTAGAACAGAGTCCTAGCAAGTAGAGATGGACAGTCCGTTCTGGACACTGTCTCTTTGTCTCACTGAAATCTTTGAAATCAATAAAACAGATGCCTCATAGCAGTGTAACGAGGCTGTATTAATTCATAATAGTTCCTACTGCTTGTATGGTACTATTCATCTCAAAGCACTTTACAGGGGAGGGTAGCATTATCCCCATTTCACAGAGAGAAGGACTGAGGTACCATGAAGTGATGCAACTTGCTCAGGATCATCAGTTCAGGCACAGCTAGCAATAGACTGCGTTTTCTGACTTTCAGTCCCCTGGTCCGACGGCCGCCTTTCTACCGCAGAACTGCATGTGTTGAGGTGTTTCTATAACTCTGGCCCTCTTGAAACTGTTCCTTTTTAAAAAAACAAGGTGTGCATTATTCCAGGGCCTGTTGTATGATAGACAATGTGGTAACTGGGATGTTTCAATTTAATGGGGGTTGGACTCAATGACCTCCTGAGGTGCCTTCCAACCCTAACTTTCATTGACTCTATGAACTTTCTATGAATATCCTTGGTAGAAATAAAAGCCTGAAGGAGGGTGGGCAAGCAGCAGCACCTCAGTGTGAATCCTGCCTCCTTGCACTCTGCCTGGATCATCTGGGGTGACACTGGAGCCTTGTCCTGACAGTGAACTATGCAGTTGCCATGTGGAGCTTGCAACCTTGGTTTTTTTCCAAGCTGGCATCACAAATGAAAACTCCGTAACATATTTCCACAGGATTGCTGGCGTTGGAACAGAAAAACCTGGACACCTTGAGGGATATATATTGCATCAGGTGTTTTCCCTTGGCTCTCCTCCCAAGGGACGACTTTTTGCCTTGCAAGATGAAGTGGATAAAATTGTGATGAACTTTGGGAGACTATTTCTACTCTGGCTGTGGATTTGGCAAGCCATTGTCCTGGATGCCCAATGTAGCGTGATAACTGGGCGAACAGAACTGATGAATCATTACTGAGAAAGTCCAATGAAGGGACTAGAGCAGTGGTGACCAAACTGTTAGCCCCATGGTCTGGATGAGTGGTGCCAGGTTGGTCCGCAGGCTGGCAGGCTGGCCATGTGGGGCTTGGAAATTTAGCGGCCGAGCGGTGGGTGTGTACATTGGCATCCCTCCCCTGCTGTCAAATTTGCAGACCTGTAGATGACATGGCTCCATCCATGGGCTGCATTGGGGTTGATCACTCCTGGATTAAAGCGTTTTTAGCACTATAACGGAGCAAAGAATAACAAACGCCTTCAAAGTTTAGCCTAATTTCGGACTCCACGGCCTGCCTGAACATGAGGAGGCTCTGGTCTAAATGTGTTTTCTTTTGAAAGGCAAACTTTGGAGACTGTAGAAATCTGAGACGAAGGAAACAGAGAGAGTTCACTAACGAAAACTGTAGGACAGCCGCCACCTCTTTGTGATAAAATGTTATTAATGGATATTGCAGTCCAGAGAAAAACAGAATTTTATGTTTAATGAATATGGTTTTTTTTGATCAGGCGACTAGGAAGGCTTGGTGCTTCGGAAAGAGGCTTTCCTCAATAAGACCTTTAACATTGCTCTTGTGCGTCATTTCCAGTGAAGGGAAACTGATATTAAGGAGATCACTGCTCAGTGAAAATGTTATGGAGATGAGCCGCTTTGGGACATAAACTGTATAGACATTTCTTAAGGCAGGGTGTTTTTTTCTTCCGTGCCTATTATACTGACATAAAGCTTTGAGTTCAAGGAAAACTTGTTTTCATTAGTAAAAGCAGAGTTACCCAGAAAGCAACATAACTCTATATTCTTGTATTTTTTTCTTTGATGGATAATTAAAAGCTGGGATTTTTTTCAAGTTCACCCTGCCTATAAACTCCCAGTAATTGGACACACAATGGTAGCTGCAGTCTTATTTCTCTCTCACCCCAGATCACGTTTTTTCCCCAATAGTTCTTGCAGGCTGATTTCAGGCTGAAGCAGCATGGTCAATGCTGAAGATGCTGTGGGTGTTCATCAATTTTAAATCAGAGTACTATATTATTGCCGTATATTAATTGTAGTCATATATTATTAAATATGAAGGTTCCAGGGGAAAGACGGAAGATGAACTTAACAAAACCAAGCCATTTATTATCTTAGCACTTTAACTATCAGTGTAGTGCTTCTTCCTTCCCTTTTTCCCTATTTACTCTATTATAGTTCAGTATATCTAATGCAGAGGTGCTATTTTCCTCCTTGGAAGTACTCTTGGTGAAGGCAGACGTTAGCTGCAGTAGACGCTGCATTGCTTTACACAGCTAACTAGCTCTGCTAGAATTTGGCCCTCCCCCCAGGTGATTTTTCTCTCCCAGTAGTAGCGAACTTGCCTACTGTTGTCTTCCAGCTTCTGGGCAAACACTAGAGGTGATTTAAATAATGAGCGCGGTTACCCAGTCTTGTCACTGAATTTGCTACGTGTTTATCTTTAACACTGCTTCCATGAAGACTCTAACCAGGTCCACCATGGTTCAGAGATCCACTATAGGTCCAAAAATGAGCCTACAACCAGCTCCTTTTTGGGAGCTGCTGCAGGTAATATCCTCAAACACCCACTGTGAGTATCAGGGCAAGTGCTAGGCAGATGCCTTTGGGTTAAGAGGACTCTTCCTTTTCTTCTGGATGGGCATGGAGTGTCACAAACTTGCTGTGTGGGTGAAAGATTGGAAAATTCATGCTTCCCTAGATCCTCTAGCTCTTCCTCTTTCCTGTTTTGGGGTCTCTCCATGCAATGCCCTCATTTTTGCCCATACTGCCTTTGCTGTCAGGACACTCCACAGTCAGAGCGAAGGAGAGAGGCTTGGCCTATGCTGCACGTGACATCTGTGTTTGATCCTTTTGCCGCCTTCTGGTTGGACCAAATACAGGTTTGGGTCAAATACTGGTGTGGAGCTAACATGATTGGTTAATTTGGCTCAAGCTAAATCTCAAGCTTGAGATCTCTGGTTTGATCCAGATTTCCATGACAGCTGTGGGAAGGGCATTCCCTTTTCATACTGAAATCTTGTTTATCACGGCTTGTGAGATTTTGCCATCTAGCTGCACGCCTCAGGTTTCATGCAAACCACGCTAGGTGCAATGAATCCTTGTTCAGTGTTGATTCAGGATCAAGTAGGATCCTAGACGCATGCCCTGATCCTACCTGAGATAGTGACAAAGTTGGGGGCAGGGTAGGAAGAAAGAATGCTTGGCCCTTGCAGTGAAGCAGCACTTTTTTGTTTTAGGCTCTGATGGGCCATTTGGGATCAGGTTGTCGGTGGAGGTGCAGAATCTTAATTCAGACTAGGTTTAGCAATTGCCCCCTGTTAGGGTCAGGCAGGGTGTTCTCACATGCACTTGCAGTTCAGGCCTATTCATACGCATGTCGAGGGAACAATGAGTGGGTTCTTTGGGCCAAATTTTTAGGTGCTTTGCAGCCACAATCGGAGCCAGTTTTTCTCAGTTTGCCCAAGTCCTGTTTTTAGCATCTCTGGAAGCCTCAGGTTGTCAAAAGTGCTCTGACCCAGTAGCTGTCATTAAGACATGTATAAGCAGATTTTCACTCAATGGGTGCTGCTTTATTCTGATGCTTAACTAGGATCTGAGCCCTTGTGACAATCTGGCCCTCAGACTGGTGGTCCTTGTGTCCTCCCCGATAGCTACCCTGATCCCCTTCCCCTGTTCTAGCTGCTGCTCTGCTTCCCGTTTTCTGATCCCTGCTTGATCTACTGCTCTATTTTCTGCTCTGTGCTGCCATCTCCCACCCCAATTTGTTGTGCACCACCCTTGCAGTTATTCTGCAGGTTGGTCACCCCTGGTCTACAGCATGAGTTGCTATAGCCCGAGTTAAACACTCGTAAGATGGGACTAACACATGTATATCCTGTATAATCGGGGTGAAGAGGAGGGCCTGGACCATGTATGCATCAGAGGGTAACCCTGGGCTTTTAGCCAAACATGGGGACTGACATAGGTGCATCAGTCTCGATGGCTGGATTACCTGGCCTTGTTTTACTTTAACATTTGGAATTCCTCTAGTCAGCCTATACATCAAGTAAATGGGCCTTAGAGTACCAACTTCTAAACTGATTGGAGTCATACTTATCATCTTGCAAAGTTATTGTGAAAAATATGAAAGTTGAGGCTACTTTGAGTCTCCATAGGAAAAGAGCGATATGTATATATTTAAAGCATTACATGTATTTAGGAACAGGAACAGACTATGTATTTTGGGCAATGTATTGTTGGAATTCTTATTTTCCTCCTTTTTTTGGTGAAAACTTGCTATTAATCATGACTTTTTATGTTAATAACTAAGTGCAGCATGAGTCTCGGAGAAGACTTAGACACGGAAATTATCAGTTTGCCTCATTGGCTAACTGATATTTTGTCAAGTCAGTGCATGGGGGAGGGGAAAGGGGGGAGGGAAGAACTGAACGCCAAATGCACATCATTTGAAAGCCTCCCCCAAAAGGCACTAGTTTCTTTTAGTCAACTAGTTGATGCAAGGAATAGCATGATATGGTTACCCGTGTGGGCAAGGTACTGGACTTCATAAACCTGTGGATGCCTGTAGACGTGTTGCGAAGCTGCTCCAGTGCGCTGCAATTACAAGGTTTGATAAATCGAGTCTGCTGGAGCATGGTAATTACTACACTCTAGCCAGCCTCCACGTCTTGTGTAACAGCGTCCCTGAGCTTCAAAATGGCAGCGGGGGTACTTGAACTAAAACTCATTGAATGAGCTTTAGTTCAAGTGCCCCACCACCATTTTGAAGCGTGGGGACGCTGATACATGAGACACTGTTGTGCTTTAATTAGAGTGGCTCTTGGAGCCACTCTAATTAAAGCGCCCTCCGCACCTCCCAGAGCAAGTGTAAAAGTGCCCTGTGTTCCTAGATAAGCAGGACCCAGCTCGTTACCGCATTCTCCGTGTGTTGTCCTGATAATGTTTGTGCTATGGGGACTGTTATATTGAGTTTGAAGGCTGCTGAAATATCTTCTTAGTTCTCTAGGTACATCAGTCACTCAGCTATGACTTGCACATTTCTAGGCCCTTGAAACTGCTGCATAGAGCAGCTGCATTCTGGTAAGGAAGTGTAATGAACTCCTTGCTGCCTGCACCTTTTAAAGGCCTGATTATCATGACAGACTGATGTAATAGAAGGCACAGCACAGTCTTTGGTGTGGACTTTAACCCCTTTCTCAGTAATTTATGCTCTGAAGGAAGGCAAGGAACTGCTGACGGCACAGAACAAATTATGTATGAAGATGCACATATTGATCTAAGCACAACCTTGTCTCTAGGGTCGTTAATGGGAGCATTTCCATTCCAGGGCAACAGCTTCTGTTTTGCTGGCCTTGGGAAACTGTAGGCAGTTGGTAAATTAGGATGAAGTGAAAAGCAAGGGAAGCTCAGAGAAGAGAATCTGAGTTGCCTGGTTTTGTATCCTGGCTTGATTGAAGCCTGCCTACATGTATATTTTTTTGAGAGAGAGTTCCTGTGCTTGCAAAGATATTTAAGTCAACAGCTTCTTTCTTGCAGAAAGGATGCTCCCAGGGAAAAGCATATTAATATGGGGAAATTACTGCCAATGCAGCCAAATGTTTTATGTGTGTGGAGTCAGCGTGGCAGTGGCTCAGCGGCTGTCTGAATTGAACAGAAACCCCATCAGCCCCTACAACCTCCCACAGCATTTGTAGCTAAAAGGCTAAATGTTGTTACAGCTTTTTTGCTGCAGCTCCTAATTAGTAAACAAAATCCACCGTAAACGATTCATTTATACCTTAACCCTAGCATGACCTGCTTGATTCTTACTGATAGCCTTAGGCCCTGGCTGCAAAGGGATTAGACTGTGCTAGTTGCAACCATGGTAAGAATAGCTAGCAGGTATCCCCAGTCAGGGTGAAGAGGGTTTTTTTTGAAAATTTGACATCTGCATTTTCAAACTGTGCTACAGGCTACCTGCGGGGGTGTTTCTCCACCGCATGGGTCAGATTGGAGCATGTGTACAACATGATAGGGAGAGGGCAGACTGTTGCCTTATTATGACTTAAATATACTTTTTATTGCAAAACATAAAATGTCAGATTCAGGATGTTACACAGTGGATGGAGCTAGCTGCTAAACTGTTCTTAGAGGTGGTGGCTGATGACAGAACAAGGAGCAGTGGTCTCAAGTTGCAGCAAGGGAAGTTTACGTTAGATATTATGAAATACTTTTTCCCTAGGAGGGTAGTAAAGCACTGGAACAGGTTACCCGGAGGGGTGGTGGAATCGCCATTCTTGCAGGTTTTTAAGACCTGGCTACACAAAGCTTTGGCTGGGATGATCTAGTTGGAGATGGTCCTGCTTTGAGCCGAGGGTTGGATTAGATGTGACCTCCTGCAATCCCTTCCAATCCTAATTTTTTATGATTCTATGTGTAGAAAACCACTGGTGATGCATAGGGGGTGCATGTGGGTGCACGTTCACCCCCTGAGATTGGGCGCTGGGAGAAGCGCCGGCATGCACCCCCTGCGGCAAGAGAAGCACCAGTGTGCCCCCCTTGCCCCCTCACTGTGATATACAGTGGTGATGACTGCAACACTGTAAGCTCGGCTGCCCTTTGTTATACCTGTCAAAATCTTACTCAAGCGGGCCCAATTCTCTACTTGCACCAGTACAAACTGGGAGTAGCTCCTTGGAAGTCATTGGAGCAACTGTGTTAGAAGACTCACGTCTGAAGAGAGCTAGCCGCATTAAGCATAAATATGGGCAGAAGAAGATAGAGTTTAGTGACTACCTCTGCCAAGAAATCATTTTATAAACATGGATGTCAAGAATGATGTTGTAGTCATGATGGTCTACAAATTGTGAGAGGCTTCTTGCATAATTTCTTGTTTTTAGCAGTATTGTCAACCCCAAGCATTGAAACATTATGAGCGTGGGCCTCAATGGGAGCCTGGGACTCCTCAACAGTAGTCCAGGCCTCAACAACAATAGATTTTTTTTGTAATATATATTTTTTATATTATATCCTCTAGTTTCTGTGCCTTTTGGGTGCCCCTTGGTCATATTTCCATTCCTCTCTCTTCAGCCAGGAAGGTTAGAAAACTAGCTTGTTAAAATGACAGTTGATAATCACTCTGTAGCACATGTCTCCAGGAGCAAGGCTTTAAGAAAACCACTAAATATCTCAAGACTTTCAGCAAAATTGTGTGAGTTGGCAATACTGTTACGGGTATGAGAAGGCACAGTGCTTCACATAGACCATTCTGCTTTCTATACACGTACTTTAAACAAAGACCATTTAAAAAAACCCTCTGCTATACTGTGCCTAGCACCACAGAGCTAGATTGAGCTAGATTCCCCAATTGGGAGTTTCCAGTGCTATCAAAATGCAGATAATTAACAAGAATAATAAGGTCTGTGGCTCAAAAATGTTACAGGTGACAAGTCTTGAAGACATTTTCTTGCAACAATTAGAGGTTCTACAAAGCATGCATGATAAAGCAGCTGTGGAGGTGAGAGAGAGAAAGGACCAGGAAGTCCTCTAGTCCATCACTGCTAATAAATATATGATCTAGTATTCCACAGTAGTAGTTGCCTTGATTTGGTTATTATACTTGAATCTTGGGGATTGACTCTGGAGACTTGCTGAGATTGCTTAATAGGCCATTTTTCTTTCCTTTGAAATGTTTTTCTCCTTTGAAAAGCCCTGGAGTTGCCCTGGTCTGGTATCTGGGTTTACTTGCTGGTCTACACTGTTGGAGTTTCTGCTGCAATGCAGTGTGCAGCCACAGGCCTGGGGAGTAAGCCTTTGGGGTACTGGTAACACAAGAAGTGATGACCAAGTGGTCCACCAGCAGAACAACACATCAAAATGCTCATGTCTGCTTAGCAGTGGGCATGCTAAACATCCAACAGAGTGACACCTTTGTGGCTATATGTTATGAGATCTCACATGTCACTCAGATCGGTGCTGGGAAAGATGAGCAACTTGGATCGATAACATGTTCTGTGAATGAGAGTCAAGTAACTAATCGAACACTGCAGTGGTCCCTGTGGTAAAGAGCAATCTAGGCCTCTTCTCTTCAGCAGGAGGGACAGTAATGTACCTATTCAGGGGTACCCAATGGGATTGATATCTTGGATAGGATGCACTTGTGCCTTAAATGCTTTTTCATTTGCTCACATTTGCCTGTGCAATTTGTTCTTATGTATCTAGGAAAGATCAGCATCTCCTTTCGCCCATGAACTGCTGGTACCTGGTTCTGACCCAGACTCGGCGGGAGAGCAGAGATCATGCTACCCTGAATGACATCTTCATGAACAATGTCATTGTCCGACTCTCACAGATCAGTGAGGACGTCATCAGGCTCTTTAAAAAGGTAAGCTGAGGAAGGGGCATTTCTACTCATTAAGGATCTAGAGGATATACTAGATCACCAGTGGAACAAAGAACAGAAAAAAAGAGAGGCTAACAAGGTCCTGGGAAAGCCCTTGAAACACAAGTTGAGGAATAGTAAAGGTATGAAAAATAAAATTAAAAAAAGAACCACCTATGAGATCCTGTCCTATGTGAAGTCAGTGGAAGTTTGCCATTGATTCACGTGGGATGAGGGTTACACCCTTGTTCTTGGAAATTATCTCTGTGAATGGAGGAATCTTGGAATTCTGACTTTTTTTCTCTCTGGAAATCCTGGCCAGAGTTTTCATCACTGTGTCCATTGAACTATCCCAGATCTAAATGCATGCACTCTGGTTTTTCATCTTATGGCACAGCATATGGACAGGAGCATAGGTATTTACAGTTTATTTACTGGGGCTGTGCGAAGCTTTGGTCCCTGATTTGATTCAGCGGAGATTTGGCCCTATGTGGTAGTTGAATCTCTGAACTGGAATCAAATCAGAGGGCCCTTTAATCCCTCCAAATCGAATCAGAAGCCTCTGAATTGACTTGGAGAGATTTGGAAAGATTTGTTGGAGATTCAGACATAGACACAGCTTTAAATGTTTTTTCTGTATACCTCTAGGTAGCAGGGGCTTTTGATCTCCAAATCAGCATCAAATCTTCAGATTCGGATTCAGCTGAATCGAATCAGGGACAGTGATCTGAATCAATGAATCAAATCACTGTCCCTGATTTGGGCCAAATCCGAATCGAATAGGGCCCACTTTGCACACCTCTATTATTTACCACAGTGTATAGCTGGTCAATAGCTTACTAGTGAGTAGGATTGTTTTCTTGGCTATGAATGTAAAAAGTCATATTTGTGCTGCTAGTTAGGGTTGAACTTAAGTCATTTTTCAAGGTTATACAGGCAACCCTCACTCCTTGTGGGGGATACGTTCTTGTATCCCCTGTGAATGGCAAAATCTGCAAATGAGGTGGCTGGGGGACCGGGACGGCTCCAGTGCCGATGGTGGGAGCGCGGCAGTGGGAGCCTGGTGGCAGCAAGCGCAGAGCTTGCAAGGAGCTCCTGGAAGTGTATGAAGTGCATTTAAAATACTGGTTTGACATTTGCGAATATTTGAAACTATGAACGCCGAACCCATGAATAATGAAGGTTTCCTGTACCTATTAAACTTTTATACTGAAAGCCACTAACTCAGCCCCTTTTGAGATCCAGGGTATGTGGTGAGCCCACTTCATAGACCACCCAATCCCTGCAGTCTTATTGGAATTTACCCTGGTGCTGCAGGTCTCGACAGAGCTTTAAACTAAGATCACCAGGGGACAACGATTGGAGCAAGCCAAGGGGCCAACAAACAAACAACCATTACACCGGGAGATGACAGGAAGGACACTACAGCACAAGCTGAAGGAATGGAGCTCCCTCAGTGTGACAGAAACCAAGGACCTCCATCAGAAAGCTCAAATGCCTGTACACAAATGCCAGAAGCATGGGGAACAAACAGGAGGAACTGGGCATCCTGCTTTCCAGAAGAGACTATGATATCATAGCGATACCCACAATTGGACCATAGCTATAGAGAGCTATACCCTACATAGGAGTGATCACATAGGAAAAAAGGGTGGAGGTGCAGCTGTAGATGTAAAAGGGCAGTACGCCTCCTTGAAAGCTGAAATTGGTACTAAGGAAGGGCGACTTGAGACCCTCTGGGTCAAGATACAGGCGGGGACAGAAGGGGGACAGGATGACATGGCAAAAGGGACCTAACTGTAGGAATATATTACAGACCTCTGAATCAAGATGAGGAGGCAGATCTGGAATTCTCCAGAGGACTGCAAGAGGCTGCGAGAGCATGGGATATGGTCGTCATTGGTGACTTTAACTACCCAGACATCTCCTGGGGAGAACACTCAGCCAGATCTGATTGGTCACATAGATTCCTGATTTGTATCGATGAGCGTTACCTGTTTCAGGAAGTATACAGGCTGACCAGAGGAAATGCCCGCCTAGATTTAGTCTTGGCCAAGGGGGTTGACTTGGTGAGTGATCTGAAGATGGAGGGTAACCTAGGCGACAGCAACCCCAACACTATTACTTTCACTGTGGGCTGGGAAATCTGTCAGTAAGCTACAAATTCTTGACTTTAAAAAAGCTGACTTCAATAACTGAAGGGCTTTAGTGAGTAATGCCCTATGGGATCATGGACCGCAGGGAAAGAGTGTGGACAAAGAGTGGTCGTTCCTCAAGGATACGGTTCTCGGTGCATAGAAGTTGTCCATATCTGTATGCAAGAAAAGTGGCACAAGGCTTGGGGGCCATCTTGATTCAGCAAAGAAGTTGCAGATCTTCTGAAAGAAAAGGTAGGCTTACCAACGATGGAAGCTAGGAGTAGGCCTCAAGGAGAACTACATAAGATTGACCCACACCTGTAGAGGGTAGATTAGAAAAGCAAATGTGGTGACCGAATTCAGGTTAGCAGCCAAAATTAAGGACAATAAGAAATCCTTCTATAGGCATATAGGTAACAGGAGGAAAACTAGTGGAAATGTGGGACTGCTGCTCCATGCATCTGGACATCTGATCACCAATACCAACGAACTCCTGAACGAGTACATCGCATCTCTATTCCACCAGTCTGACTGATATCCTTCCAAATGCAAATATGATGCAGAATGATCACAGTAGGGATGGTCACCTACCAACAGTCCAGGCAGAGGAAAGAGCAGCTAGAGAGGCTGGTTATCTGTAAGTCAGCAGGACTGGAAGAACTCCATCTGAGAGTGCTGAATGAATTAGCTGCAGTCATTGCAGGACTACTGGCAAATCTCTTTGAGAATTCGTGGCAGTCAGGAGAGGTCCCAGAAGACTGGAAGAGGGCCAATGTTGTTCCTATGTTCCTGGCCAATGTTGTTCTTCAAGAAGGAGAGGAGAGAGGACCCAGGGAACTACAGGCCAATCAGCCTGACATCAGTCCTAGGAAAAATCCTCCAAAAATTTCTCAAGGAGTCCATATACAATAAGTTAGTAGAAGGCAAAATTCTGAATGACAGCCAGCATGGCTTTTTGTCATGGTTAAGTCATATCTGACTAACCTCATCTCCTTCTATGACCAGGTTACTCACCACCTGGATAAGGGAGATGAGGTTGATGTCATTTACTTGGACTTTAGGAAGGCCTTTGACTTGGTGTCCCATGAGGCTCTCCAAGTAAAATTAGGGGACTGTGGGCTCAACAATTCAACAGTCAGATGAGTGGGAAACTGGCTGTGGAGTCAGACCCAGAGAGTACTAATAGACAGATCTGTGTCGAGCTGGCAAAAGGTGGTCAGTGGGGTCTCCCAGGATTTGGTACATGGCAAAGTTTTCTGGTGACACTAAGCTTTGGGAAAGTGCGGCCATGCTTCAGGTAGGCTGATGATCCAGGCAAACTTAGATTAGTAAAATGGGCAGACCAGAACCAGATACTATTCAGTACTGAGAAATGTAAACTGCTCCATCTCGGGAGGAAAAATCTGCAACAAACTTACAGGCTTGGTGGTGCTACGTGAGTTAGCACTATATCCAAAAGGGACCTGGGGGTCATAATTGACCATAAAATGAATATGAGCCACCAGTGTAATGCTATAGTCAACAGAGCAAACAATATGCTGGCATGCATCAAGTGATGCATCTGAAGCAAAGCTAAGGAAGTTTATTCTCCCGCTCTACTCGGCATTGGCAAGGCTGCAGCTGGAGAACTGCATCCAGTTCTGGGTGCCGCACTTCAAGAAGGATGTGGAGAAGCTTGAGAGAGTCCAGAGAAGAGCCACTTGTGTGATTAGAGACCTGAAGAGCAAGTCCTATGAGGAAAGACTGACAGATATGGGACTGTTCAGCCTAGAAAAGAGAAGACTTTGGGGGGGATTAGGTGGCAGCTTACAGATGTATCAGGGGACAGCATCAGGGGCGAGGTGAACAACTATTTACCAAACTGCCCCAGGGGAAAACCAGGAGCAATGGTTATAAACTCCTAGAAGGAGGTTTCAGACTGGATATAAGGAAAAACTTCTTTACGGTTCGTGTGACCAGACTCTGGAATCGACTCCCAGTGGCGGTGGTGCAGGCACCTACCCTGGAGATCTTCAGGAGGCTGGTTATTTGACCCCAGCAGTTTTATGTGCCCAAAGCAGGGGGCCGGACCCAATGATCTCATGAGGTCCCTTCCAGCCCTAAACTTCTGTGAATCTGAGCGCAAGTGGCAGTCCCACAACTTCCTGTTTCTGACTTCTTTCCCTTCTGTACCCCACTTCCTGTCTTTGCCACCCATAATTGGAGCCAAGCACAAAAGAAGAGATGAGTAATTTCCAGACAGATGCTTAGATGGGCTTGACTCCAGGAATAAATAGCAATTTTTGGACATCTTTGGTGGGGACTGTGAGGTAAGATATAGATGGGGATTGGTGGTTTGTGTGACTTGAGCCAGTTCATAGCAACCCTCAATGTTGACCTTAAATATCAGTGAATATATACTTGAACTCTTTCCACTTTTAACATAATATTGTTAGATTATATTAATCAGGTTTTTGTTTAGGTTGACTTTTGAATTGCAGAGTAGAGATGGAATCAAAGCTAGAGCTGAGATTTGGATATTTAGATTGAACCATGCCAAAATATCAATAGCTAGCCTTCAGGAAATCCAACCCAAATGCTAATATCATGGGATCAGATGAGCTTGTGGATTTTATAACTTGATATCAATTTTTGTTATTAAATTTCGAGTGTCATGCGGCAAAAGCTTATGGGACCTGAGACCTTTTAGAGAACTGTAGTCAGATCCAAGTCCAAACTGGTATGTAGATGCTTTGCGATTTCTTTTTCTTTTTCTTTTTTTCCTTTTTTTGACTTAGACCTAGAACTAATACCTTAAGGGAAAGTTGGCTCTGGTAGCTTAATATTGAACATCTGTCCCTCTTCTTGCCCTACCCTACCTTGAAATTGAACATCTGTCCCTCTTCTTGCCCTACCCTACCCTGAAATATAGAAGAGTTGTCCCATATTTGGATAAGGCTCAATAGAAGCAGTTGACATTTTACTTTAAAAAATGTCCCCTCTCCCCAGTTGTTGACATGAATGATGAGGCCACCTTTGGGCTTTTTCCTTTCCTCCACTAAATCTTTGGATGACGTATCTCATATTACGTTAGAGTAGGTGACTTGAACAAAGGCCTAAACCTGATGTTAAAAATATTTCTTTACAATAAATCAAATTTTGACCAGGCCAAGGTGATAAAATAGTTCATAGACTCAGCAGCGTTATGTTTCTTGCATTTCTTCTTCTGTTACTATCCCCCCCATTTTAACTGTCTGGCAAAAGTGCTTATTCTGCAAAGAAGTTGCTCCTTTCCCTCGACTTCTGATTTTTTTGCAGCAGAGGCAAAGAACGGTGACTCCATCAGCAACCTGCCAAAGCCAGCACCTGCTTTGAATCAGGAGGAGACTGTACAACTGAGTTGTGGGGATCTGTGATTTCACTCACATTTGTCCCTCAAGTTTAAATCCTAGTAGGGCTTGCATGTCCTTGAAATAGTGATCAACGGAAAAGGCTTATTTTGTGTCATGGTTTGCCATTAACGTATATAGGGAGGCTGATACTTTTGGGGAGAAGCCAGCTATGCTTTTAACTCCTAGTGTGCCACTGCAGACATGGTTTAGGACCATGGTTTAGGATCACGATGAACAGGGCTTTGGTGAGGAGGCTAAGGCACGTGTGTAAACAGGAATGTCCCAGAAATTAGAACTGGAAAAGAGATCTTAGTTCACCTAACCCATTCCTTCAGCCAATGCCAGCATGCTTTCTCTAGACCATATTTTCCAGTGTTTGGTCCAGTGTGGTTTTGAATATGTCTCTTGATGGCATTTCCATCACATAACCTGAGGGTGGCCATGCTATCAATGAGTGTTGTGCATCTAGGCCAGCACTGGAATAGTTAAAAGCATCCCTAATTATTGTTCAGCTGTTCAATTTGCCTGTAGATTGCTCTTTGATGGTAAATTAGAGTAACATTTGTTTCAGAGATGTCAGTTTTAATTCCCCCATCTAGCATTTGTTAATGGATTGTGACATGCTATGGGTGCGTAGAGAAACTGGAAGGTTTGCTGAATTCTCCAATTACAAACGTAGGGAGTGCTGTCTTTATAGAAATAAAAATGATTGCAGTAAAGGAAGGGACACACAACGGGTGAGCTATAAGTACATGCATAATTGATATGTGTTTGAGCAGTGCAGTGGTAATTTTGCCAACAAAAGTCCTAAGGTGATGAGCTATTCCACTTCCAGCTGGCTTCAGTGGGTGTTCTTAGCACCAGCCAGGATGAGCAATCAGTAAATTGGGGCTTTACATTTTGTTCCTCTCCATGGAAGTGGTTTGCCCTGTCAGTGACCTCGAGCACACGGTCTCCTCAGCTCATCCTAGTTTTCTGTCATTCATCTAGTAGACATTTTTCATTGTGGCCAGCCCAAAAGAAAATGCAGTGGCTTATCCAAATCTAAGGCAAATGGGAAGACTTTCCCTTATAGTCTGGTGGGGAATGAATTTAAATGGTTTAGTTAGCAGGATTTAATTCAGTTCAACAAAGGGTTTATCTAGTCTTGCTCCTGTTGAGGCCAGGACAAAGGCTGACGTTGGTGTTGACAGGAGCCTGGGCAGGCCTAAAATGACTGTCAGAGTAAGGGAAGGAGGAGGCATTAGTTTCCATTATTTCTGAACTGCAAGCAAGTTTGGTTGTTGAATTTTAGCTTTTGGTTTGGGTTAATTTTTACTTGTTTGGGACCTGTTCAGTCTTCCCACCTCAGGATGAGGGAAGAGCAGGATTGGTGTAGTATCCAATACAGTCTCATATCAGAGGAATATATTGTGCTGTTAAATGGAGATAGACTCATTGCTCGAGGCCTCATCCGTCATTGCCTTCTAATTGTCAGTTCCTTCAAGCTAATTTCTGTTCTAATTCTCTGAACATCACAATCTCCATAACAAGATTGCTGTCATTGATTCTTACTGCTCGGGTTGTTCTGGTGCTACTGAAATCTTAGCTAAGCTACAACCCATAGATATGATTGCAACTCATGTAGACTTGCTGAGCTAGTTTTAAAGTAGCTGACTGGGGTACCAATAGTAGTATAGCTTGTGGCCGCATGGGGTTCAATACGAGTTGCAACACACTGGTTAAATACCTGAGCACTTAGCGCTAGCTGAGCTCTGTGCTGCCATGGTTACACTGGTACAGACACCTGAGCAAGGTCATTTAAAGATTGCTTGGATGTGTCCACCTAGGCAGTACTCACACTTTGGTGTACAGCTTACCCCAAGCCTTAATGAGGAGCCATCACTTCTCCTAAAGCTGTGAAGTTCAGTCCCTTTTTTAATATTGGTAGAGGTAGAGGTCGTCTGATCTCTCAACACCTGGTATTGCAGTAACCATCACCCTAATCCTTGACGTTGGGAGCATGTATTTCTGTCTGGCCTGCTTTGTCCTGGTTGCCCGCTCCTGGGAACACTTCTTTTTTGACTGAATTAACCCAACAGCCCTATTAGCCTGAAATGTAGGTATGGCATGATCCTGCTGAGGAAGGCACAGTTTGAAACCGGTGCCTTCCTCAAACTGTAATCCCATCCTTGGTCTTCATTATTTATTTTACAGGGAGTTATGGGAGGGAGAAGAATCCAGATGCAGGCTGTTTCCCTCTGGGACCTGAGTTATAGTGTGGCTTGTATAAAGCTGCTTAGTCCTCAGCTAGGACCAGTCTTCCAGAGACAAAGATGATATAGCACCTTGGCTTTTGATGAGGCTTGATGGGGCGGAAAATGAGAGATTTTCTACAGCTGGGATCTGAACCCCCTTGTTACTGTTTAGCACAGTACCAAGACAGGCCTCTAAAGCTGATCCTGACATGGGTGTAAGTCAGTGTACCTCCACTGAAATCAGTGGAACTACCATGATTGTACCTCAATTTACATCAGCTGGCTGTTTGTCTTAACATGTCTGGACAGGGGAAGGGGCTCTCTTTCTCTCTGGTTTTAAGGGAGCAAGAAGCAACTGCATATCAAAAATACTTCTCTTGAGCAGGGGCTGTAGTTTTAGGAATGCCGTTCTACGACACTGGCCAAACACTATCATTTACAAGAAGGAAGGAAAGCTGGAAAAAGTTGAAAAGAGTAAAATAAACAAAAAGGAAGATCTAGGCAGTATGAAAGGACTCAGAAAAACTAGCTGATGCAACAAATGAAATTGGTAGCAGTTACAGAAAGAGAAATTGAAATATATGTGGGGATTAAGGTCCAAAAAATGACAAAGGATAGGAATTACATATAGAAGCTAAACACATACACATATATGTACAAATTCTTGTTCCTTATCATATACATGTATAGAAATTTAGAGTTCTGCACTGCACCTTCCTATCCTGGTTTATATATAAACCATACGGGTTTTTGGGGGGAGGTATGTTATTCTTCCACGCCTGCAAAGTATTCTGCATGCCTCTTGTGTTGTATAATTATTATATTTCACTAATCTCCTGGAAATAGATGGAGCAATTTTGCTCAGGCTTTCCAGAAAAGTTCATTTTGAGTCAGATGCCAATTATAGAACATTTCAACTCAAACAGTTAGTCACTGAAACACCAGGGGTTGATATGGAAAGTATTAGACAATCTTATTGGGCACCTCATCATACAGTATGTTGGGCCAGAGGTGGAGAATGCTGAAGTATTTTTAATGATCTGTCAGTTTTCTGGTAGTAATTCTGGGAAGAGGAATTGGCTCTTTTATGGGAATCCACGCATCAGTAAGCAGAGTTTGTTGTGTGCTGTTCTGCGATGGAAGCACCATTCTTGTTTGTTTTTCGTCCTCTGATTTGTTGGCATCAAATAACTTTGCATCATTACACTGTGACATGGGCATCAATAGTTAATGAGGTATAGTCATGTGAGATGGTGTGAGATGGATTCACTTTTTGGGAGGGGAAAGAGTTGCAAGCCCAATGTGCTGGATGTGTAAGAAAGTATAATCAGCAAGACGGCTCTGTCTCTAGTAGGTGGCACTGAATGCCTCCCATGTTGATGTGAAGTGAGGAGGGATCACTCAGATCAGTGGTAATATCATGTTCCCTAGTATTATGGTGAACGGTGTAGAGCTGGGAGTTAGGATTTGGGGAACTCTTCAGAGTTGGAAATTCATCCTTGTGTAAAGGAATAAAAATAGGTTTGTGCACCACTTCTATATATCCTGGTGGTTTAGGTAGGACTTAACCAAGACTTGCATCGACCCATTGTGGAGGACTGCTCTAGGACGGTGGAAGTGGGTTCCAACCTGAATACCTGAGGGTCGAAGCTAATGGTTTCTAGGGTTCATTTAGAGACGGATCCAGTCTGCAGAATTTGTGTCTCTATTTCCAACATACCAGAAGTCATGGCTATTTGAAGCTTTGGTTCTGATTAATATAAATGCAAGAACAACTTGTAAAACTGGATCCAGGTCTGGGCTTGGGTTTGAGGACCAGCAAAACTCAATGTTTTGGGACCTTTAGGTTGAAGGACATCTTTTGATTTATTTCTTATCTTTCTGGCCTTTCCGGAGGTGAAAGAAAGATCACATTCCTTCTGCCTGAAGATGTGGGAGGCTGAATGAACGATTTGTCCTATCCCCTGAACTCGTGTGTTTAAGCCAGACCCCTGCAAACTGCAACCATTGTTTCCTACAGCTGTAATTAAACCCCTGTCTTTGAATTTTGTCCCAGCAATTAAATGAACCGTGCATCTTTCTTCTCACAATGATGCTTTAGAATTTGGTGTTGAACATAGTGCTACAACCCTGCCTGCCCATTACAGTGCCTCTCAGTCCAGTCCCTAACACGCCACCTCTTGTTTCTGTGATCTTAAAATCCAAAGACATGGCTTGTGTTATTATCTCCATAGGTGTAGCTTGCTGCAGTCTTGAGACCCAAGACTAAGGCTTTAGTTACTGTAAGCCTGGGTAATGTTATACTGATGACTTCTATAGTGAAGGAAAAGCCCAAAGGGATCTTAAATGTGTCTCAGGGTTTTTATAAAAAGACCCAGTAATGATATCATTTTGGTTGTTTAAAGTTACAATGACAATAGGCAATTGTCCTCTAATGGGTGCAGTTTCTTGTTACATAAAACCTGTCAATCCTCCAAAGCACGGTAGTAAATTTTTCTAGAAAATGTTTTACAGTCAGTCACATTGTGTATTGGACAGTGGGCTGTGCGTGCAGGCTCTAACAGTGGCACGGATACTTTCAAGAAAAATACTTTGCATATGCCTCTTGGGCATTTCTCATACCTTTGGAAAGTAGCCTCTGATTCTTAGGGGTCATCAGTTTTAGGCTCCTGTATGAGATCTGAATTTTTTATTGTTGCTGTTTTAATTTTTCCCTGTTGCTGTTTTTCTCTGTGGACACCTGAGATAATTTCCCATGAGAAAAGCATTTCTGAGCACTGGCAATGTCTGATCAAAACCAATCCAAAACAAAGGAACTCTTTATAAGGTCGATGCTCCTTTCAAAAACTTGGAGGTATAGTATGACTTGAAACAATGTCAGTGTTCCTGTTCAGAAGTGCCTGCGTTTCAGTGGCATTGGCATATAAGCATATATATGACTTCAGGGTCTGGTTTTGTATAAATACATAGGTTTTCAGCAAAGGCTGGTTATCAAAGGGTTGGGTGCAAGTCACAGAATTGTAGGAATTAAAGATGGAAAACCCATTTTAGGAACCAGGTCCATCACTTGCTGGTTTGTCTTCTCTGTGCATCACTGTCCTGGCTGGTCTTCTGCAATCACCAGGGTCTCTTTACATGAACCTTTTGGAGCTGCACTTTGTTCAGGGATTCTTTCATGATCTGCTTGGCCTAGAGATAGGGCAAAAGCTTCCCAGGCCCCTGTGTGGAGAATGCAAAATGCAAGGGAAGAGCATGGCCTCTGCGGCATCGTCTCTCTTTCCACTGTGCAGTCTGTTGAGCCAGCCGGGCAGAGTTCTTGGGGCAGTGCAGGGGCACGGGGTGTGGGCTTAGGGATCCCTGGCCTCCTGCATTTCTTGAAATTTGAGATTTACCCCCTCGCTGTTCCTTGAGAGAGGCACATCCCACCAGTGAGGGGGTGAGGGGGAGAAGAGGAAGGAGGCTTGGCTAGGGGAATCTCCCTGGGGCTCCAGTCCCCCGAGCTTTGTCTCAGGTAGATTGTCCGGGCCAGTATTAGTATTACTGACAGGTAGGCAATAAACTGAGGTGCAGAGAGCTGTTATTGCAGATGATCTTATTTGATCTCCTGTCTCATCAAATCTGTGTCCCCACTTCAGCCTCACAACACATTCTTTTGACAGGAGCAAATTATTGCTCCTGTCTGATGTTTGGGGTGGGGGGGGACGTGGTAACGCAGCAGGAAAGGTTTTTTGCTCCCGTTTTCACCTTCAGTGCAAGGCCTGGGAATAGGCTTGCCATTTCTTCCATTAGCATATCCTCCAGAAAAACAAACCTGTGGGCTGCAGTGTCTGAAATAACAGTGCTGCATTATTCTCCAACCTGGGATTTAATTATTTGCCATGACAGAGATGTGAATTTGATTATGTCCCGTACTGCAATGTTCTGGACAGAGACCTAATGAGGAAGTGTTGTCCGCATACAAGGAAGTTTCTTTTTATTTTTTATTTTTATTATTATTATTTTTTAACAGTCGGTCTTTGTGTTGTCAAGGGGCTGAACTGCTGCTCTCTATTGCTGTTTTCTCCCCGCAGCAGCAGCAATTTTAATAAGGGCTCCTAAACTGTACCCATTGCTATCACGCCAAGTAACTGCTTTTTAATAGGAATGGAAGGCATAAAGCAGGCAGCTAAATTAGAGGTTGGATTTTTGCAGATGGTGCTGGCGAATTGGAATGCACCACATGACATTTTGACTTTGTCTCCCGTAAATTTAAAAAAAAAAAAATATATATATATATATATATATTTTTTTTTTTGGCAATGTTTCTGTTTAGAACAGAGAGGACAAACTCTGACGAGGTCTGGGAATCTGTCAGCTTCTCTTGTACCTGCGTCTGGGAAAGGATCCAACAGCACGAAGAACTACGCTGTCATCTTTGAGAACAGCTGCCCCCCGATCCTGTTTGCCAGGCGCACCCTGGCTCTGGGGATTCTCCACGTGGTGCCGTGTAGAGCGAGCCATGCTCCCCAGGTGGAAATGGATGAAGAGAGGATTAAGAGAACACCATTTAAATTAAAATAGCCACTAACAGTAATTGCTGGGATCCAGAAAATGTCAAGGTAGTGTGCCAGTTGGGGTTCAGATGTGATGCACACCTGAAGCTCTGAGGACTTCAGTGCAATTTGTGGGGAAGCAGCATTTCAGAAGATCAAGCCCCTTACATTTAGCTGGATTTAAGAGCCTAATTTAGGCAACCTGGTTGGACAGTTGCGGCCTCCTGTTTTACCCACAGTCACGCGGGAAGTCTGAGGCAGAGGCGAGGACTGAATCTAGTGTGGGCTTATCCAACATGCGGCCCGTGGGCCGCTATGCGGCCCGCCAAGCTGTTTTCTCTGGCCTGAGGTCCCTCGCTCGGGACAGGCAAGGAGTCCTGGCGCCTGCTCTGCGCTCCACGGCGGTGGTGGGGCAGCGGTGAGGCGGGCAGGGCCGGCCCGCGGGCCCCAGCCGGCGGTGAGGGGAGGGGAGCTGCTTACCCCCACGGGGCTGGGCTCGTCACGTGAGCCGGGTCCCGCTGCCTGCACCGGTCAGTCCTGAGCGGCACACGGCTCCGCCCCCACTTCTGCTGGCCAGTGCCAACCTGGCCGGCCTCCTCCCGTTCCCAGCAGCACGTGGGAAGCCGGCTTCAGCTGTGTGCTGCTTTTCCTGGCCAGTGCCGACCCGGCTGGGCCCATCCCATCCAGGGCAGCATGTGGCTGAAGCCGGCTTCCCACGTGCTGCTGGGGACACCCGGCTGGGTCGGCGCTGGCCAGCAGAAGCAGCGGTGAAGCCTCCTGCCTTTTGGGACCAGCTGGCGCAGGTAGGGGGAAAGCGCAGCAGCACGTGGGGAAGCCACTGCTCGATAGGGGATGGGATGGGCTGGCCGGCTGCACCAGGGAGGGAAAGCTGTGGCTGAGCCCCCTGCAGCTGTGCTGTATGCTCGTTTATGACAACAATATGCTGGTCGTAAACAAGCATGGTTCATGCTCAGGAATAGGGCATGAACCATCTGGGCTGCAACATAAATTTGGAGCAGGTAAAAATCTTTGTAAAAATACTGTCCAGTGTTTGGATTGTGTTTGCTTCTGTCTCTCTTTGTGTGGGATTGGGGGTTCATCTCGTTACTGCTTGTTAAAGAGGTGTTACTAGCAAGTTATTAATTCAATAAAAGTAAATCTTCTTGGAGATTATTCTCAAAAATGCCCGTATTTTGTTGCTTGGATTAGTTGCCACTCTGGCTGGTATCTTGTCCACATTTGATCTCTCGACTTGCTTTATGCTTCTTTCATTCGTTGAGAAGTGAGTAGAAGCGAAAGCATTTATTTTTGTCAAGTGTCTGGTATTATTTCATTCTTGCTTCTATGTTGTTTTTATTTTGGGTTTTAAACCACATTTCCAGACCCATTTCATTGTCACTTCCTGCAACTTCATGGGTGTCAAAGGTCACGTGACATCACTTCCTAATGTGATACCACATCTTGGGAGGTCTTTGAATATGGCTCGCCGGCCCACTGGGTGATAAAAAGTTTGTGATCTGGCCCCACATTCAAAAAGGTTGGACGCCCCTGCTCTAGAGCCTTTTCCACAAGCCCATCTTCTCCCATGTAATTTGGGACTGGGTTAGTCCTGGGGTTTTGGTTTGGCTCGCGTGGAGGAGAGGTCAGCTCTGAAGTTCAGCTCAGCGTCTGAACTCCCTGAGGGTCAGAGAGGGTTTGGGTCTGTTTGGGCCGGTAATTAGCATGGTAAAAGGTGAATAACTGAAATACTGGATGGCACTGTTGTGTGCATGTGAATTAAATGAAGCTGTTTGTTACCTTGTTCAGCTAATGGCAGGTTACTGCTAAGATTTTCAAGAGTGGTTGGAAATGGCGATTGCCTCAGTTTTTGAGGGCCCAGCTTGAAACGCCTCAAGAAGCCTGAGTTTTGGAAGGCAGGAATTACCTGGCATTTTCTGAAGATCTGCCCTTTCGAGGGCACGTCAACCTGGACACACAACAGTGGGCACCACAAAGCACTAGCCACTTGAAAATCTTATCTTGTGTAAAACTTCTGATCTTCTTTCAGAGGGAAATGCCACGCTGTTAATGGAAGGAGCTCTTGTTCAGCAGCTTTTCTCCTGCACCTTCCATAAGAAACTCTAATTTCTAATAATTTAAGCTTAAACTTTAGATATAGGCAGGCTACCCAGTCAACTTTTAATTAGAGCCCACTTGTCTGATGTGGGTATCTTTGGTTAAAGCCACCCAACCAGTCAACCTTTGGGATATTACTTAAGCTGACTGAATGCATAAAAATATATGAGGCTGTCTGAGGAAATCTGAAAGTAATTGCTGTCATTTTGGGGGGTCTATACTTACTTTAAACCTGTCTTCAAATTATAATGAGTACTTCAAGTCTGAGAAGAGTCCACAAAGAGATTTGGGGTATAATTACAAGGAAAGCAGGAAGGCAATGCATGCACATCTGCAGCAACATCCAACCACTGGATTTATGAATAGGAATTGACTTGGTTTGCAGCCAATCATAAGTGATTAGCAGTTCCCTAAGAAATGGGCTCTCCTGTGAAATATCACATTTGTGTTGTGGGAACTAGGAGATTAGATCATGATTAAAATTTGCATCTTGTTGCCTGGCAGAGGACAAAAATAGATTAAATGATTTCAGCAGTAAGGAAGGAAAAGATGCCAAGGAAAAATACCCACAAAACTTTAAATCCATAACGGACTGTCTTCCCTAAGCACTCTAATGCCTTTCTAGTGATGCAGTGAAAACAGAAACCTTGATTATCTGTAGAGGTAGTTACTTCTGTATTGGTATGTGTCTTGGAGAAGTATTTTGACTCCTTCCCAATGAGATATTGGCCTACTCAGAAGGAGATGGTGAAGGGTAAGGAGGAGGATGTGGAAAATGGGGCAGTGGTAGGATGGTGAATATGAACGGGCATGCACAATTGTAAATTGCTGCATCAGACATGAAAACACAACTTGAAGACTTTGACAACACAAATTGGGCGCCTTGACAATCCCAGAATATTGAAAGCCCTGGCAGATGAAATTGGCAATCTGGCAGCTGGGATTTTTAATAAATCTGTTGAATCTTGCCTACCACCATTCTGCAAAATATCAAACCTAGTACTTTTATACTGAGAGAAGGATATGATCTAGAAAACTACCAGTCTGTTGGTCTGTCCTTCAAAAGTGTGCAAGGCTTTTGAACAAATGCTGAAGGAAATGTAATTTTAGACATGGAGGTAAAAGGAAAATGGAAAGTAAGGCAAATTGGCAGTCCCAGAAGTCTTACTTTTGAAAGCTGATTTTTCTGGACAAAGAAAATGTGATAGATATAATCTATTTAGACTTTAGCAAAATATTTGATACAGTGCCATATGGGAAGTTATTTGTTAAGCTGGAGAAGATGAGAATGAACCTAGGAGTTTAGGTAGGGTAAGGATCTGACTAAAGAAGCTGTGCAGAAATAAGATGTAAGGCACTTATTAGTGGAGTTTTTCAAGGATTGTTCTTGTAACCAATCTTCTGTCATATTTTTAATAATAATTTTGGCACAAAATGCAGAACAGGCTGGTGGTATTTGCTGTGATGAGAGAGCTGGTCAATATGGGGTGTGGGGGGGAGAGTTGGAATATCTTACAGGTAGAATTGGATGAGAGCTGGAGTAATAAAAAAAAGAAAAGAAATGCACCTAGGGATTAATACGTAGAGCGATATAATGGGAATTTCTCAGATGGAAGAACTGAAGAGGAGAAGGGCTCAAAAGTATTAATGGACACTGGATGACGAAGCCACCAGTGAGGTCTGAGTGTGAGAAGGCAAATGTGATCCCATATTGCATCAGGCTTAAGATGGAGCTTGCTAATGGATAAGGGATAATATGGTGCAGTAGCCTTTGGTAGCAAGAGCCCTGGCTCTGGCTCAGAAGGTCCTCTTCCAGTCCTGTAGTCCTTGAGAAGTAGGGACATTCAACTATAGGTGTAAGCTAAGCAGCTTGCATGGGATCATTAGTTGATTAGGGGACCTCCCAGAAACGCATGGAATTGGTACCCAGCAGGTGGTGCCTGGGAGCCTGCATATTGCAGGCTCAATTGATCCCAAAACAAAACTTTTGCAGGTGGTTTGAGAGGCTTCTCTCTGTAGTTTCAGTGGTTTTCAATATCCTTTGACACAGCATTGCTACACTGTAGATACTGCATTCTCCCTAGGGTTGGCTTCCTTTTGGTCATAGATTAAATAATCTGTGTATCGTAAAGGGTATGCGGCAGTCACAACTGATATATTGGCATTTGTTCATCTGCATTAACATGCCACCAATTCCAGAGAGAATGCAGCAGTGATTTACCCATGGACAGCAAAGCTGCATAAATGAGGAATTTAGTGTAGCCAGCTGCAGCTTTGAGAATATTTCTGAGACGTGCGAGATAAATCCAAAATAGAAAATACTGTTCCATCCACCCAGCAGACCCCACCACCCTTCTACCTGCCGTGATAATGGGGAAAATATTAGATCCAAAGAGCTCATGATTAGTGGAGTGAGTGCTATTAGTGAAAGAATGTTTTTTGTAGCAACAGGTTCCTGATCTGCATGCTTTCAGTGGGAGGCAATTGCATCTAGGGCTTATTCCTGTATGGTGCTGAGTGCCTCTCACTGGTTCTTGCATACCTTCATCTCCTGTGAAGCTTAATGGGTGTTGAGAACGCTCAGAACTTTTCAGGGCCAGATCTTTTTCTCTTTCATTATTCAGACATTTTCTAGCATGCTCCTCACCAGGGTGTCTGAACTCCGGTTTGAATGATACAGGGGCAAAGGTAAGTCTAAAATTAGACATGCAGTAAGTGAGAGGTACATCGTGGTACCATGGGTGTGACAGCACTGAAGTATTGTTGCTCCAGTGTATATTCATGGCTTTTGGGTGAATAGGGATATTCTTAAATAAATAGAAATAAGAGTCCAGGTTCAGTTTTTGACCTGCCAAGTGCCATTATCCTAGGTAGTGTGAAAGCAGAGAACATCTGTATTTTGGTTTTAGGGTTTATAAATGAGAAAAACAGAGCCCAGATGTGGATTGGCAGCCCAGTGGATGGTGTCACTTCAGTTTCTAAAGCAGGAAGAGTATTAGACAGGATTTGTAGAAAAGTTGTAAATAAGGCCCCTGAGGCATCCCCCAGGCCGCAGGGCAATTCCAGTTCTAAAATAATATCCCAAATTAAAATTTACAGTTTTTGGGTGTCGGAACATAGCAATGAATGGAGCCGGGAGAGGGCAAATCTAGGAAGGAGCAAAATGTATTTAAAAAGACATTCCCAGAAACCAGTTGTGCTGCCAGAATTCACTTGCTCCGTTGTAAGCTGAGAAAAGGAAAGAGAGAATACTGCAAGCATGAAAGCAATGTGAAAAATGCAGCGAGATATCAGTGGCATTAAGAAGTTGCTGCATTCTTGTTCTCTGTGGGATGGGTGTGAATGCATCTGTTAGGGATTTACCAGGATTCACTTGGATGCAAGCGACGGCAGGGTTTGGAACAAATGTATCTTATTACACAATGCTTCAGGGCTTGGCGTGGCTAGGTAAAAGAAGAAAAATAGATCATCTTCCCTTCTTCCCTCCCAATCTTAGTCACTTGAGTGCCTTTTTTATGCTGTCCCTTTCTTTGTGAAATGTTGTCCCTGCCCAGCTACCAAACTGCCCCACTATTCTCATTTGATACTTTCCCAAAGGTTCACTGCCTCCATGATGTCCGCGATCAGTAAGTCAGTAAAAGCCATCAACCTCACTAATGCTAGTAGGAAGAGGGTAATGTTATAGCCTCCATCCTCCCCCATCATCTGCCTAATCTTATTCTGCTGTCTGTTGTGTAAAATTTGAGCTTCTCCCTATTGCTTTTGTGGTCCCTGTGGTCATCTCGGCCCATCTGTGATATAGTATGTATTTTTTATGTGGGGCCTGGCCTAACACGATCTTGCTCTCTGCAGTATAACTACCAGTGTTTGTGCTCTGGGTGGCAGGGGTGGGCTGGCTGCGGTGGCAGGAGCTGCCTTTCTTGTGCCCCAGTCACTCACCCCTGATTGCGGGGCCGGTTGCCCACCCCTCATTATGCTACTGCTGGATCTCGGTTGGATTCCTTAGGTGACGCTGCGGTAAGACAAGTAATAATTATAAGGATGGTGGTGTTGCAGTTAGCGGTAGATGTTGGATCCAGTGGGAGAAGTCTGCATGTGACTTGTTTTACGTGAGGAGGCCATTGCGCGTTGGCAACTGTGAGGATCTTGGCGGAGAAGAAACCTGTGTCCAGGGCAATGAGATCCAAGATGCCTGGGGTTACTCGTCCACTGCAGCCTTCATCTGCCTTTGCAGCCGTTGAGAAGTATGCCTTCTTCATCTTCCTGCTCCACTGTTGGGGTCTTTGTTATGTTGGCCTGCTCTTTGTCTGATACCTCCTCTTTGATCATGGGCGACCAGGAGTATAAGACTTCTGACAGTGTTGCTTTTGGGGTCACTGGTACATGCAAGCCTCTCCACCCCATCAAGGTGGCAATTCATGGAAGGGAGTGCAGTTAGTAAATACAGCCAGCAAGGCTTTGAGAGAGCAAGATGAAAAGAGAGTTTGCTCCGTGAGAGGAAATAATCATCCCATAACCTCTTAGTTATGCTGAAGCTGTATGAATAACCTAACAGAACTTCTTGGCATTCAGTGTGCTTATCTGACATTTTGCTTGATTTTGCTAGTGACGTGGTTGTGATGCTCACGCTGTTGCTCTACCACGTGGATGCTGACTGTTTGCCCTGCATTGTGGGCCATGGCTAGGAGCTAACCGCTGTGTTAAGCTTGGAAGGAGGGGGGCCTGTGCCGAAGAGCCTTGTGCCTTTCCTAATTTTGGATTGGATTGACTGCAAGAATTCTGCTTCCCTCTGGGAGATGAAGCCGAAAGCAATCTTGCCATGTACTGATAGCCCAAGGGGACCAATATGATGGCAGCCTATCAGTAGGCTCCCTACTCCTGGCCATGCACCCTGCTGCAGCTGTAATATGTAAGTCTCTGCGCTACTGAAGGATCCACCCTTGTCAGGTAATCGGGTGGTCAGCACGGTGGACTGTGCAGGTAGAATTTCCCAGCAGCAAAGCACAAAGCTTTCAGACCGCCCCTGACGCTCAGGGCTGAGGAAGGTGCTGTGTAATGGAAGCACGGGGCCTGGTGAGGTGGCCCATTTAATGTTTTCCTCCAAACTGTGCTGCCCTCTGTTAAGAAAAACCTGATTATGTTGAACAAAGCAGAATTGCAGCTTCCTTTTCATGTCTTTTTTTTTTTTTTTTGTTCCAGAGTAAGGAAATTGGCTTACAGATGCATGAAGAACTCTTGAAGGTCACCAATGAACTCTACACAGTAAGTAATATGCTGCTTCCCCTCATGTCTAACCGGTGTAACGAGGATTACAGTAATCAGGAACAAAGGCAATGTAATACATTATACACAGAACAAAATGTCAATTAAGTGTTACAATTACTTGTGGAGGATCCTTTTCCTATGTTACGATTACTGTCTTTTTTTCAATCCTTTTTAGTTATTACAGTTCTTTTATCTTTAACTGGGTTTGACTGGGGCAGAGAAGAATTTAGTAACCTTGTTCTACAATGGAGATCTTTCAGCTGCTATGGATTGAGGACCAGGCTATAGGTTACAATATCTGATTCTGTCACTCATGCAACAAAAGGTGTTTTGGACTAGATGCAGCATGACATTTACTCTCCTCCAAGGCTTTCGTCCTGCCTCCAGGCCTCATGTCCATGACCACTTCTAGATGTTGCCAGTGTCTGTTCTTTGGGCCAGCGGAGTTGCTCTGGAGTGGCACTGTTTAAGCTCAGTCCTAACTTGCCTGACCCTTTCCATGTGAGTTCTTTGGCCCGCCTGTGGTGTGTGCACAGCTGATGTGGCTGAATCTGACTGTCAGCAGGTGATTTTTTATTTTTTATTACTTTCCTCCCGATGATGTTCTTTTTCCTAATTAAATCCATTGCGGCAGTTCCCTCACTGCCAATGTCTTTTTGGTGCCAAATGAAATTGTGACCAGAGGCGCTGCTTTCCAAGTAGGCTTTCGTGGGAAGGTCAGCAAAAACCCTTGTATTGTTCCCGCTCTTCAGCCAGCAGGAGTTGGTTTATCATTTCCACTTGGGCTTAAGGATTGATGATGTTTTCTAGGAAGCAGTATTAAAGTTTGTCATGCTCAGGAAAATATAAGCAATCCTGCTGATCCCCTCAGCTCCTTTCTGTTTCCTGGTCATAAATTACTCCTCAGCAGTTTTATTCCGAAGCTGAATGATTGCTTTATACTATTCTTTTTATAAAGAGGACTCAATAATACAATTAATTCTTTTTCTTGGAAACTTCTACTAAAAATGTTCATTTTACAGGTTCATTTAACTGTAGCTGAATAATTTTGGAAACAGTGTGATAGATGCAAAGCAAACAAAACCAAGTGAGAACTGAGCAAACGTTAAACCCACCAACTGGATGAATCCATGCAAGGTGACAAAAGCAAGGGCTGGAACAGTCTGCCAGCGGAGGTGGTTCAAGCACCTACATTGAACACCTTCAAGAGTAAATTGGACGCTTGTCTTGCTGGGGTCCTATGACCCCAGCTGACTTCCTGCCCTTTGGGCAGGGGGCTGGACTCGATAATCTCTCGAGGTCCCTTCCAGCCCTGATGTCTATGAAATCTATGAAAGACATGAGGGACACAACACCGAATTCAGTCTGTCTGAGCTTCTCAAATGTGTTTGAGGTCTGAAATGAATGCAGCTCCTGAAAAGCATGGTGTGAAATCCTGGCCCTTGTGAAATCATAGAATCGTAGAAGTCAGGTCGGAAGGGACCTTGTAGATTTTCAAGTCCGACCCCCTGCCTGGGCAGGAGAAAAAACTGGGCTCAAATGACTCCAGCCAGGTAGGCATCAAGCCTCCTCTTAAAGATCCCCAGGGTAGGAGCCAGCACCACTTCCCTTGGAAGTTGGTTCCAGCTCCTAGCCACCCTGACAGTGAAGTAGTTCTTGTAGATGTCTGATCTAAACCTACTCTCCAATAATTTGTGGCTGTTATTCCTTGTCATGCCAGGGGGCGCTAGGGGAAACGAGGCCTCTCCCAAACCCTTCTGGTCCCCCCTAGTGAGTTTATAGACTGTCACCAGGTCCCCCCTCAGCCTTCTCTTGTGAAGGCTGAACAGGTTCAGGTCCCACAGTCTCTCATTGTAAGGTCTGCCCTGTTGTCCCCGGATCATGCGGGTGGCACTCCTCTGGACCCTCCTGAAGTGGGGCGCACAGAACTGGATGCAGTACTCCAGCTGTGGCCTGACTAGTGTCACATAGAGGGAGAGGATCACCTCCCTGGATCTACTTGAGATGCACCTGTGGATGCACGACAAGGTGTGGTTAGCCCTGCCAACCGTGACCTCGCGTTGTCGGCCCATGTTCATCTTGGAGTCAATAATGACTCCAAGATCCCTTTCTGCCTCCGTGCTCTCAAGAAGGGAGTTTCCCATCTTATAAGTGTGCTGCTGGTGACTACTGCCCAAGTGCAGCACCCTGCACTTGCCAGTATTGAAACGCATCCTGTTTTTGTTAGCCCACCCCTGTGACCTATCCAGGTCTCGCTGCAGTCTTTCCCTCCCTACTAGCATGCTCACCTCACCCCAAATTTTGGTATCATCAGCAAATTTAAACAGGTTGCTTTTCACCCCGTCGTCCAAATCGCTGATAAAGAAATTGAACAGCGCAGGCCCCATGACCGAGCCCTGGGGGACTCCGCCGCTCACTTCCCCCTAGGTCAAATGTAACTTGTCTACCACCACCCTCTGAGTGCAACCCTTCAGCCAATCTGCAGCCCATCTGACTGTGTAGGCATCAATGCCACAGTCGCCTAATTTTTTAATGAGGATGAGGTGGGAGACGGTGTCAAAGGCCTTGCTGAAGTCCAGAAAGACTGTGTCCATGGCAACACCTGCATCCAGTGCTCTTGTGACCTGATCATAAAAGGCAATCAGGTTGGTCTGACATGGCCTGCCCCTAATGAAACAGTGCTGATTGCCCTTGAGCATCATCCCTGAAGCTGGCCCATCGTAGATGTGCTCCTTGATGATCTTCTCAAAGAGTTTCCCTAGGATTGAGGTAAGACTGATGGGCCTATAGTTGCCCGGGTCCTCCCTCCTCCCTTTTTTAAAGATGGGGACCACGTTGGCTATCTTCCAATCATCTGGCATCTGGTCCGAGCACCATGAACGCTCGTAAAGCCGTGCCAAGGGCCCTGCAATAACCTGTGCTAGCTCCCTCAACACCCTGGGATGGAGAGCATCTGGACCCACCGATCTGAACACGTCCAGCCCCTCCAGAAGCTCTCTAACCTGATCCTCCCCAACCTGAGGTCTGGAACCGTTCCCCTTGAGTCTGTCTTGCATCATGGTGGGGAAGTCCCGGTCCCTGCACAAGAAAACGGAGGTGAAGAATTGGTTAAAGAGGTCTGCTTTCTCTTCTGGTGCAACCACCAGATTGCCCAGAGGATCGTGCAGGGGCCCCACATTTCCAGGTGCTTTCTTCATCCTCCCTATATATTTGAAAAAAGACTTTTTGTTATCTTTGATCTTGGATGCTAGTCCTAGCTCTATGTCCGCCTTAGCTTTCCTGACAGCCCTTCTACAGGCCTGAGCAGAGGAGGTATACGCCTCTTTGGAGATAGCACCCTCCTTCCACCGGTTGTACGCTGCCTTTTTCACAATCAGGCATTCCCGTACACCCTTGGTGAGCCAGGGGGGCTTTCAGGCACTCTTGCCCCGCTTGCTTCTTGTTGGGATGGTCACCCCTTGGCCTTGAGTATCATCTCCTTAAGGAACGACCACTCATCTTGGGCACTGAGTTCCCCTGCCCTCGAGAAGCCCAGCGCCTCTCCCACTAATCTCCTAAACTCATTGAAGCTGGCCCTCTTGAAGTCTAGGGCTACCGCCTTGCTGCAGGCCCTTGACACCCTGCGCTGGATGGTGAATTCCAGCAGGCGATGACCGCTATCACCCAGGTGGTCAAGGACCTGGAGGCCCCTTACCAGGTTGTTGCCTGTGGCCAGGTCCAGGTCCAACAGGGCATTTCCTTTGGTGGGACTGTGCACCTCCGGAATTAAGTGGAGGTCCTGTATCTCGGCCAGGAACCTCTTGGAACGGTCCGACCTGGCTGACTGCTCCTCCCAGCAGATGTCCGGGTAATTTAAATCACCCATGACAACTACATCCTTCGCCTTAAGTGCCTCTGCAAGCTGGCCCGAAAATTCCCGGTCCAGCTCCTCCCCTTGGTTGGGGGAGGGGGAGGGGGGTCTGTAGTAGACCCCACTGTTAGATCCCTCTCCCCACGGCCCCCTTATAGCTTGACCCAGAGCACTTCAGCTTGCCCCTCCTCTGACCCCATTCTGCTGGCAGAGGATGTGTATTGCTCCTTGACATAGGGCGCCACACCCCCACCTTTCCTTCCTTCTCTGTCCTCCCTGTAAAGCCTATAGCCCCTCATGCTAACTGCCCAGTCATGGGATGAATCCCACCACGTTTCTGTAAGCCCTATTATGTCTGGGTCTGAACTGGCTATTCTGAGGGCAAGTTCCTCCTGTTTATTCCCCATACTCCGAGCATTGGTATATAGGCATTTAAGGCCTTGCCTAGCTGCATGTACCACCCCCTGATTTGGGAGACTGTTTGGACCCCTGTTTCTTACCTGGGGACTCCTTGCATTTGTCACCTGTCTTGCTCGGGTGGTGTCTCCTTGTCTTCCTGTGGCCCCCTCCCCCGGCGATGCTAGTTTAAAGCTCGCCGCACAAGATCAGCCAACCTGGAAGAGAAGACACGCTTGCCTTTAGGAGAGAGGTGAAGCCCATCCCACACCAACAAGTCCCCCGCCCGAAAGCAGAGGTCGTTATCAAGGAACCCAAGGCCTGCCTGGCGGCACCAACTGCATAAGCACCGGTTGACCTCGCCAATGCAGGCCTCGTGTCACCGTCCCTGCCTACTCACCGGAAGAAGAGAGGAGAATACCACCTGCGCCCCTGCCTCCTTAAGCTTGTTCCCCAGAGCCTTTAAATCCTTCATAATGGGTTGCCCCTGGCCATGTCATTTGTCCCCACGTGGATGACAACCATGGGGTACTGGTCTGCAGGTCGGATGTAGGCCGGGATCCTCTCCGTGATGTCTCTAACCCGAGTCCCAGGCAGAGCTTCCATTGACTTCAGCAGATTTAGGATTTCACTGCAATCCCATTCTGGTCCTACATTCTGGCCAGTATGTGCTTAAGGGCTAGTTTAAAGCTAGTTTAAAGCTGAGGGCGAAGCATCCATGGAGAAGGTGCTGTTCCATGTTGCTTTGAATTAACCTCCCTGTTATACAATAATTAACCAGGAGGAGGCAGGCTTGTTTCACAAACTGTAATGAAACCTGGACAAGAGACCTGCCTCATTAAGGAACCTTCTCCCCAAAGAGATCATCCCAAATGGGTGGAGTTCCAGTTTGCACAAGCTCAGTTCAGGAACTGATTTTTCGTTGTCCCTTAAGTGAGCTGTAAAAACAGGTTTGATAGCAGTACACTTGTGGGATAACTCAGCATGGTGGATTTGCTCTGTGGCATGCTCTCATACCCCAAACTGATAGGGTGTTCTTACATCTGTTGCTCTAACTTGACATGAACCTAGGGATTGCCATTGAGAACAGGTTTTGGGATCAGATCACTTAAGCTCATGTTTGACTCTGGCTTTACTGGGACTTAGGCGCTGTGTTAATGCTAAGCCTCTATTTAAGTCCCTTGTGGAGTCAGTCTTATTAACAAGCTGTTTAGAAGACTGAAGCACTCTAGCTAATGGCAGCAAACAATACCATTTATGGACAGCAATGTTGGCAGTGGCCTTTATCTAGAACATGTTATTAATATTGGAAAACACAACTTGTGTTGTTAAATAACTAATGAACACTGGAACATATTTTTCCTCCCTCCATTGCAGCTAATTAACTTATTTGCAGAAAGATCCTAGGGACACAGCTGTGGCAGCTTTTCTTTATGACACAATAGCTTAAGACAGGGACAACATGACTTCGTTCCAAATGCCGTGGAGAAGGCGTGAGAAGACTGTAGATTGGAGAATAGATTGCTCTAGGTGGCCACCATCCACCATCCAAAACAAGAGAGCATTAAGGAAACTGTGGGACTTTTAAACCTTAGCTGATCTTTTTGTCTGGACTGCACAGCCTCAGATGAGAGATAGTGGGAAAAATTGCCTGTGCAGCAAACTTATAATAGCAGTGGTTTCAGCAATATGAACATTAGCAGTCTGGAAAGAATAATGCTATAAAGTGATGTTCATGTTAACTCTTATGCAGCATCGAAGGGAGTTTCATGTGTGGTCAGTCCTGGCTGGGAGCATTGATGTGAAAAGCCAGGTACTTTTCTAGCAATCCCTGGTTTTCTTCTTCTTGATTGGCTTCCTCTCAATAATCAGTCATCACTTCAGGTGGGGTAGAGGTACACTTTATGGATTAACTGACTGAGAGATGCATAGTCTTCTGTGAACCGCAGCTCACTTCATCTGTTGCTATCGGACAGTATCTGATGCTGTTTCAGGAGCACGTGAGAGTAAATTATGGTGAGGGAGAAAAAAGACCCTGCTTCAAGAAAATAGTTGTGGCAGTTAGCAAGCCTGATGGGGGAGGCTGGGCAGTGGGAGTTGGAGACTTCCTATGGTGCCCTTAAGTAATGCTTTTTAACCGGTGTGCCATGGCACACCAGCGTGCTTATGAAGAGCTCCTTGGTGTGCGATGAGAATTTTGGAATAATGCAGTGGTGGGCAAAATGCAGTCTGCTGGCCAGATGCATAGTTTCATAGTTTCATAGTTGGTAGGGTCGGAAGGGACCTGAGCAGATCACCAAGTCCGACCTCCTGCCATGGCAGGAAAGGGTACTGGGTCAAATGACCCTGGCCAGCTGTTCATCTAGCCTTCTTTTAAAGACCCCCAGGGTAGGAGCCAGCGCACTTCTCTTGGAAGTTGGTTCCAGACCCTAGCCGCCCTGACAGTGAAGTAGCACTTCCTAATGTTTAGCCTGAATCTACCCTCCACTAGTTTGTGTCCTTTGTTTCTAGTCGCTCCTGTAGTGCTTGCGGGAACAGGGACTCCCCCTGTGCCTGCTGGTCCCCCCTGACTAGTTTGTAACAGGCCACAAGATCCCCCCTCAGCCTTCTCTTGTGGAGGCTGAACAGGTTCAGGTCCCGTAGCCTCTCCTCGTAGGGCCTGCCCTGCTGCCCCCGATCATGCGAGTGGCCTCCTCTGGACCCTCTCCATGTTGTCCACATCCCTCCTGAAGTGCAGCACCCAGAACTGGACGCAGTACTCCAGCTGTGGCCTGACCGGTGCCGCATAGAGGGGGAGGATCACCTCCCTGGACCTGCTCGAGATGCATGTGTGGATGCACGACAAGGTGCGGTTGGCCTTCCTGACTGCATCCCCACACTGTCAGCCCATGTTCATCTTGGCATCAATGATGACTCCAAGATCCTTTTCGGCCTCTGCCCTGATAAGAAGGGAGTTCCCCAGCCTGTAGGTATGGTGCTGGCTCTTCCTCCCCAGGTGCAGCACCTTGCACTTGTCAGTGTTGAATCCCATCTTTCTTATCCGCCCACCCCTGTAACCTGTCTAGGTCTGATTGCAGCCTATTCCTCCCTTCTAGCATGCCCACATCCCCCCACATCTTGGTGTCATCAGCAAATTTGAACAGGGTGCTTTTTACCCCCTCATCCAAGTCACTGATGAAGATGTTGAACAGTGCGGGCCCGAGGACCGAGCCGTGGGGGACCCCACTGCCCACATCCCTCCAGGTCGAATAAGACCCATCCACCACCACTCTCTGGATGCAGTCCTCCAGCCAGTTGGTGACCCATCTGACTGTGTAGGTGTCGACACCACAATCTCCTAGCCTTTTTTATGAGAATGAGGTGAGGGAATGTGTTGAAGGCCTTCCTAAAGTCCAGAAAGACTACGTCCACCGCGACACCTGCATCTAAGGATTTGGTGACCTGGTCATAAAAGGTCACCAGGTTGGTCTGGCAAGACCTGCCCGTAATGAACCCATGTTGGTTGCCCCTGAGCATAGTCTCCCTTGCTGGCTCCTTGTGGACATGCGCCGGGATAATTCTCTCAGAGAGCTTTCCCCGGACCGAGGTAAGACTGATGGGGCTGTAGTTACCTGGGTCCTCTTTCCTCCCTTTTTTGAAGATGGGGACCACATTGGCCCTTTTCCAGTCATCTGGCACATTGTCCGAGCATCATGAGTGCTCGTAAAGCCGTGCCAGAGGTCCCGCAATAACATCCAACCCACTAGGTGATTTCATCTGGCCCTCTGGCAGGTGCCTGCCAATTCACTGTATCTGGCCTGGCCCTGGGCTGTCCCTGCTGTGCTTGTATGGGGCTGAGCCCCACTCAGTCCCATGGGGACAGTGCGTGCTGCACTCCCACCCTCGCTTGCAGGATGGTCCTGACCGGGATGGGATGGCAGGAGTGGGGAACCTGGGCCAGCAGGGGCACGGGGCCTGCTGGCTCCATCGCACGGGGCTTCCTGGGGCTTGCATGATGTTTCTGCGTTCTCCGCCCAAGCTGAGGTCAGTAGAAAGACTCCAGCGGGCGTTAGATGGGGGTCACCGTTGAGCGGCACAGCCTGTATTGATGAACAAACATAGTTAATAAATACTTGTTTGGAAAGTTGTTGATTGGGCACAGGTGTAACTAGGTTAAATGATTATGTCCCAGCCTCCTGACAAAACCCGGTGGTACTTACATTACAGCCCGGGCTGTCGTTTTATGGTTAAGCTCTTCTGTTACGGTAGTACAATGCAGTTGTGTTTGGGTTTCTCTTGGTGCAAGGAAAATCTGTCATGTGACTGTCACTTCTGGGCCAAAGTACAGGGCTCGTTTTATTTAGGTATTCCTCTGTGTGCCCCACAACAAGTAGGGGAGGACTGTGGGGTAGAGCGAGGAGGAAAGGCTGAGATAAAGCTCCCATGGCTTTTATTTTCCCTATGTTGTATAGCACAAAAGGTGTCTGCTTTGTGTGGATTCTGTGGTTTTGTCATTAGGAAGTTGCAGTTGCAAACGCATGTGGTCGAAATCCCTATTGAGTTATAGGCTTTGTGAAATAACACAGGGTCGAAAGGGGCTCAAGACTCTGCTTGCTACTCCTCCCATTCTTCTGGAATTATAAATCACAGAGACGGCACGTTTCTGGGAGACTTTGATAAGGCATTTGGAGCTCATTTAGAGGCTACGTTTACGCTTGGCTGGAAGAAAGGTCATATGTTTGAGCCTAACGTCTTCCAAGCTAAACACTCAAGGTTTTTTCTGACAACCGCAGCTGCGGAAAACTCTGTGTTTTGTTTGCTGGGGTTTGTGCAAAGTTGTTTTGTTTTTATTCTGTTTTTTTTTTTTTCCTTTTTGTGGTTTCGTGCTCCTTTGAGTGTGCTATTTTTTCCCCCCTCTGAAATGGTATTGTTCTTTGTAGCTACTGCCCCAAACCACAATTGGGTTCTTTTAATACTCAGCTTCAGAGCTGGCACTGGGAGACTAAATGATGTGTCCAAAGTTATACTGGAATCAATGGCAGAGCTAGGAATGGTGGCCTGAGACGAAATCCTGACTCTTTGGGAGTCGGTGCAAGTTCTTCTAACTCCAAGGTCCATGGGTGAATCCCAGGATCATCCTTTTCTCTGACGGTTTAGAAAACTTCTGTGGCTCTGATGATCGGTTGAAACTTAAAAAGACCTTTTGACCACTTTAACACTAAATTAAGAGGATATCAATTGAGCTGAACTCTTTTTTCCTTTAATTTTGTCAGGAGGCTCTGATTGCCAGCACTTGATTTACATCTTGTTCCAACAAAAGCTTCTCCTTCAGTTCATGTTCTTTCTGCCCACATTGAAGATGCCAGCCTTCTCCCTTTAACGTCATAGCATTTTTCTTGAAAAGAGTTGGTTGTATGGTAGAGTAGGATTTTAAAGGAGCGTTGGTGTTGTAGGAAAGGTTCAGTTTAAAGAGTTGGTTGTCTTTGGCTATTACAGAGAACAACAGAAATGGTCAGGACTGTATAGATGTTGATTGGCCAAACATCATTGTTATGGGCCAGATTGCTGTCTAGATGGCTTTTGCTGCATGTGAGGTAAGGATAAGCGGAGAAAATAGACTCATGGGGCCTGTCCAGATGAGCACACGTGCGTTTCCTTGAGGACAGATAACAGCGGTAGATGGTTGTGCCGCTGCTCCTTGTCCGTGGGGAATGCCTGTGCACACGCACCCTGGCACGTGGCAGGTTGACCTGGATGGGATGCAGGAGGCTGGTGCCAGCATCTGGGCTGGCCCCAGCAGCCTGTCCTGGGGGCCTCCTAGGGCTGCAGCAGCAGCGATTCAGGTGCATGGAGCCTGGCTGATGGTTGGCGTGTGGCTCCAGCCAGCTAGGCTCTGGTTTTGTTTGGTGTACACTACTGCCACATGCACTGCCCCACTTTTTTTTGCTGTGGGCTGTTTTTTGAAAACCCCCTGCTGTGCTGCAAATTAGTATGTACAGAGTGTGTGGCTTGCAGTGCTGCAGACTGCACTTCTGGACCTCCCCTGTAGTGCTGCAGTTGGAAGCCTCCTTAGACAGCTGTTTTTGGGTGGAGTGGATGGGAGGTGATGCCAGGGAGCAGCTCTCCCCCTTCCTGCTGCATTGCTCCGGAACCTGCGCCTTCTCGAGCTCCTGTGGAGAGGTGCTCCTACAGCTTGGCTCAAGGAAGGAGGGCCCAGCCTCAGATCTCAAACTGTTCTGGTCTGTAGCATCCATGTAGCTCAAAATATCCCCTGCCATGTCTTCTGTGCTGAAGTGAACCTGATGGCTGAAAAGCAAATGACATATTTACTTCACAGCCTTGCAGCGGTGGATGGTTAGGGAGGACCAAAAGCAAGGCCCAAGGCCACGGTGGAGCTCAAAAGTCAGGATCAACTTCAGCACATGTCCCTTAGGATTGCGTTCAGATCCCAGCAGCCACGTGAAGAGCTGGGTTTATAAAAAGGCACGCTTTAGGCCAAAGCTGTCACTCTGCTACATATTTTGCCAGGGTTCAGCAGCTCAGAAGGAAACTCCTTGCAAATGTATGTTCCTTAACATTGCTGAAGGGGTGGGGAGGGGAAGCTGCTGTCTGTGCAGTCAGACCATTACAAAGGTCTCTATAAACACAGACCAGCAGCTGTGAGTTAACCATCTTTTACCTTCTGGTTCTTTGCTTTCCCCCCCTTATTCAAAAGATGCCCAGTAAAACACTTAGCAGATAAGATTTAGTACATGAGCTGTGGTTGGTTCCTCTGCTGGAGCACCTCAGTAGAGCACCGTTGATTTCAGTGGCCTTGCATTAATTTAAATCAGCCGGGGATTGGGTTCTGAACTTGCGAAACAGGATGCAAGGAGATAGAGCAAAGGGCCGTGATACTGGTATTCTACCTGCTGCAGCCAAATGTTGTCCCTGTCCCTACACCCATCCATGCTCCTTTTAAAAGGAAAGCACCAGGAGAGATTACCCCAAGATTGTCACTCCACTTCACTCCTCCCTTTGCAGCTGAGCAGCATACAAAGCTTCGTTCCAGTTCTTAGTGATCAGCTGCATTTCACAGTCTCATTGACAGGCATTTCGGGGCAGCTAACATGCAGTTGTTCTCCGCAGAGACAAGTCAAGCATCTCTACCCTTGTCAAGGTGATGTGAAGTAAAACATCCGCATCTTGGAGGGAGATGATGAAAGGGGACAATGTGACTAAAGGCATAAAGAGAGAGGAGCAGATGTATTTTTCTTTGTGTTCCTTGTGCAGATGTGTTTTTCCTTGTGGGTTACAAACTGATCGTCACAGTCTTGCGCTGAGTGTACTGGATGTCCCGTTTTGACCACTCTTGTGGCAGCAGTTAGGGTGGGCCTGATAGGGTGGGCCATGGAAAGCAAAACTGTCTCTTCACTTAGATACAACAGCCCCCCAGGTTAGAGATGAGGCCCATTGGCAGGATGTTTGCCTTATGTTTCCAAGCTGTATCTGCTTCTTTGGCTAGAGGGTTTGAACATCGTTTACTTGGGGAGAGAGGGGTTGGAGTAAAGGTGACTTTGTGTTGCCTTTGCGCTTGCCCTTCCGACCCTACAAACTATGAAACTATGACATTGGACTGTACAAGAGCTGTCTGTCCATCACCATGGAGCGGTGTAAGTGGCATCCTGCTTTCCTTGTGGATGCGGTGTAGCAAAGGAAAGCTGGATTGCAAGGTGCGATGGCTATTCCCTTGAATCCATCCTCTGCTGGGGATTTAAAAGGCAAGCTTCTTATACAAGCTCTGCTCTGGCTGGAAGGATGCGTGATGTATGCAGAAGTCTCCTCCTGGCCACTTTGAAGTCTCTCTATTTTCCTCTAGTGGCTTTAACAGCCATAGAATAGCTGAGGACCATGCTGTCCACAGCTGTTGAATCAGGACCTTGCATAAATACTCCTTTTGTGGCTGCTTTTTTTTTTTTTTTTTTTTTAACTGTGGGAGATTTATTTGCATCTGTTTCTCCAGGTGATGAAAACCTATCACATGTACCACGCAGAGAGCATCAGTGCTGAGAGCAAGCTGAAGGAAGCAGAGAAGCAGGAGGAGAAGCAGTTCAACAAGTCAGGGGACATCAGCGTGAACCTGCTGAGGCACGAGGACAGGCCTCAGCGCCGGAGCTCTGTCAAGAAGATTGAGAAGATGAAGGAAAAGGTGGGTGGGAGGAATAATGAGTCTCCTTGTGCAGTTGTCAAGTCTGGGTGTGGGGGATCGCTGGATGCCGACTGTCTTGCTTCAGTCTAGAAGTGTGGCAGAAATCCTGTGGTGGTGAGGGTTTCAGCTCTTTCATTCACCACTTGCATGCAGCCATTTCTGTTGCCTTTTGAAGGGATGGGGGAAGCTGTCTCCCCCTCGCTTTGCGCTCATGTATATCTCAGCAGAAGTATCAATGAGAGCAGTCTGTGGATGCCATAAAAAAGTCTCTTGACTGCCTGTTAGTCATGAAGATACGCCAAAGTCAGCAGGAAGCAAGGACTGAATTTGGAGTCAGGCTGCCACTTGTTAGCGGGAATTGGGCCGGGGGGACACAGAGGAGGGCCGTACAGTGGGGGGAGATTGGTGGGGAGAGGGAAAGATGTGGCCAGCAATTGGGTAGCCACTGTGGCTCTTAGCAGAGGAAGAGTTGAAAGAGGTATTTGGAAGGTTCTCTAAAGAGCCATGACTTTGAAAACAAATGCAACAAAAAGGCTGAACCAGCCAGCTAGAGCAAATGAAATCCTTGTACAGGAGCTATTTAGACTGTGGTTAGTGGCTTCTGAGAGACTTTGTCAGCTGCTAAGGGAGGAAGCAAACCAATAAATCTCATTTGTCACAAGCAGCCTTTATCACATGAGCCCAGAGGTCATCAGGCAGGGAAGGATTGTGGTCTGGCTGCTCTGCGTTGACTGCTTCGTTTTGTTTTCTGAAATTCCTTATTTTACCAACAAGCAATAGATATTGCAGCATTCACTAGGTCAGAGACTTGAAGAAAAAAGCCTTCAGGGGACATATAACAGTGTTTCTACCTCCTTACACTCATTGCTGAGCTAGTGGGAAGAGTGATCTGGAGCTCTGGTACAATAAGCAGTCTTTTCCCACAAGTTAACCTTTTGGCTCAACCCTACCAAATCCTCATGGTTTAATTTGACAGAGTCACCAAACATTTTTTATTGCAGCGTTTGCTCTGACATTTTTTTTTTTTGAGAAGGAAAAGTAGCTCCAGTGGCTCAGAAATGGGTTGTTACATGCTGATTCACTGACCTGTGTTTGTTGCTAGACTATGACAGAGCACAAATCTCTTTTGTTTTAGCTTGCTGCGCCCCAAGTCACTTAAGGCACATTACACTGCTGAATTTCCTACGGCGGCTGGAATTAATGCGCAGTATGCCACCGAGGCGTGCAACCACTGACATGCAGCCTTAATTAGAGACCTTTTGGGAACAACTGCCCTGGATCCAAATGCATAGGGGCTTTGGGTTCTGGGTTTCATTCTGAATTTTTCAGCTTGGGCCCTTGAGTAGCATTCTGTTTTCAGATACATCTGCATAAATCCTGGAGTAAGTCCAGGTACACATCAGTGTAACGGTGAGTTGAATTTGACCCCTTGATCTTGATGTATGTCAAACCTTCCATGAATGTACAGATAGCAGGGCAGCAGCTGTGCTCTGAATGCATCGTGTACAGCCAAGTAAAATGCACTTACTGTGCTGCTGAATGGACTAGGCGTGTTCAGATAGAATCACCCGCCGTACCGGGAAAGATGCCTGCTGCATCCTATGCGATACCATAGGGTGTTACTGTGCAACAACAGCACACTGTTGGGGACCTGCAGTAAGAGGGAACGTGAACTCCTGAATGTCTTATTTATGTGTTCTCTTTTCTCAGAGGCAAGCCAAATATTCTGAAAACAAGCTGAAGTGCACTAAAGCAAGGAACGACTACCTGCTGAACCTGGCAGCGACAAATGCAGCCGTCAGCAAATACTACATCCATGACGTGTCTGACCTCATTGATGTAAGTGATTATTCCCTCCGTACAGCTGCCCCTCTCTGTTGGCAAAGGAGCAGCCAAGGCCTCAGCATTGTTTAGCAGTGGAACTGGCCCTGGGGTGCGCTCTGGTAGCAAAGGGGAAGTGGGTGGCATTTTGAAATCTGCCTACCTGGAGGCTGGAGGGGTCTTCTATGGATATTAGCATTGTTGCTATTTTTCCCCAGCTGTACATGTGTAGGACTGACTTCCCAAAGATAGTGCAAGCGTGTATGAATAAAAATTGAGGTTTCATTGTATGGGAGTTGGCCTCCATCAAGTTTCAGGGAGGCCACATGAAAACAAAGTTGTTTTTAGTCTATGTTTAAATCTCCTTCTCCAGCATCTGAAAAATAATGATTGGTGTGGAGGGAAGGGGTTTGCAGCTGCTGATATGTGTACACTCGAATAGGGCATGAACTAGCCCACCAAGATGCAAAACCCTCAAAACAGAGATGTCTGGATATGGATCCAAATCTTAATGTTGTGATTCAGGCCCTAAACCTTCAAGCTATATATTACTTCCACACTTCTGCCTATCACATAATTCTGTCAGAGTCAAAATTGTGGCTTCAGTGCACCAGAGTTATGTCTTTGGTAGAAATTTCAGAGAAATATATTTGCTTAGGTTGGCATCTCTCTACACGCTGTGATGATGGCCTTATTTGAAACGGCTGAAATATGGCATCATCCTAGCATACAGATCTTTAGAAAGGCCAACATTTTTTAAGGTGGAATTTATCTCTTGGCACAAGGTTTGAAAAAAGATGTTCTACATCATTTAAGGAGCAGCTTAAGTAGTGTATTGGTTGGTCTATGAACCTTCAAAGTTGAGGTGGACTGTCACCTACCAGATCACCCAGGAAGATCAAAAGGTGGAGCGTATTCTGTTAAAAGTTTGAACTAAATCTAGGCAAGCCTTTTTTAAATTTAAAACTGGAGGTGAATGCTTGCACTGATACTGGGAGCGTCTACACGTTCATTAATGTGCCTGAGATACTGCACGTTTAGTTTATTACTTGCTTAATAAAGTACTAGCTAAATGTGCAGTAACTAGAGTTACTGTGCAGTAGCACCAGCACAGGATTATTTTGTGATGTTTACTGCACATTAGCCTAATGACACTGCAATAGGCTTTTAGCATGATTTTTAACCGCCACGCTACTGCACAGTTATTAGGCTAATACGCAGTACACGTCTTGTGTAGACATGTCTACTGAGATGCAGTCTGCTTCTTTGGCCTATGTCGTACAGGAGAGCAGCTTGGTTGATTAAAATGGCTTGAAAGAGAAACCTGAAAATCCATAATTGCTGAGGGATCTTTACCATGGAAACTTCAGATGGAGAATTCATTTTGTCCTTATTAAGTCCCAGAAAGAATTCCCGTGGACTTCTCAAGTGCTTTTATTCATAGGCTTAGTATTGCAAATGCTTATGATTGGGTTTACGCCTGTCTGGGAGAACACTTGAGTGTGTGCTGAACTGGAGCTGAAGTCAGGGAGAGGTGAGCAGATGTGTGTTCAAGTTAAGCATGTGTACAGAAGTGCTTTTCTGAACTCAGGTTCTCAGCTCAGGTCTTATTCTTCCAAAATGTGTGATCCTCTTCCACCCAGTCCCTTGAAAACCCATTAGTGCAGTAACAAAGTGACCTGTATTTTTGACCTAGGCTAAGGTGATGGCACACTACAAAAGTGCACATTTTAATAGTTTCTCAGGGACTTCACAGGGTGGAATAGAATGGCATTTATGTCCATGTAGGTGCCTAACAGGTGGAATAGGATTTGTTCCCTAGTACTTACTACTGTGAATAACCTTATTGCAATCCCTGTTCTTGAAAACAAGCAAAGTTGTAACCTCAGAATCAGGCCATATATGTTTGCTAGTGCATTATACAGTCTACTTTTAAGTGATTCAAAATTAGGTAGGCAAGGTTCTTTGGGTAGATGTGATATCTTTTATTAGACCAACTGAGTAGTTGGAAAAAATGTTCTTTGCAACTACTCAATTCATCTAACAGAAGATATCACATCTTCTCGAAGAACCTTGCCTGTCAATGTCCTTAGACCAACATGGCTACAACCAAAACTCCTCAAAAATTAGGGCTTTCATCTCCTCCTTTGGAGGCATCCCCATAGTTTTGCAGTTCCCACCATAAAGAATGTCTTCCTGCAAATTATTTTTCACTGGCTTAAGTTACTGCAGTGATCATATAAATAACAGTAATCTATAAATATCAATAACACAGCAGTTCTTTGTAGAGTTTTTGTCTTGGATTAGATGTCACCTAAATGCTTTATTTAAAGAACAATACTGGGGTGTTTATCGTTCTTAATTAGTCCTCTAACTCTGATTTCTTGTTCCAATCAGTAATTGAAAGAGAAGTTTTGATGCAAGGCCACTGGGGAGTTCAAGATTAGAATTTATGTTAAAATTGTATTTAGGATAATTTTGGATTCTCTCTTATTGTTCTTGGCCATGTTTACTTAGGTTAAAACAAAATAAAACAAACATTTGAAAATGGAAACATATGAACAGAAGGGCATAGTGATGTCTGCCTGATTTTCCTCTTGGGTTTCTGTATTCCCCCCCTCAATGTTCTCCTGGAGTTGAGAGACTTTGGTTTCCTGGAGAGCTGCCGATACCAGTTTGGCTCTGGCTGCTTATGTTATTCCTCCCAACTTTATTTCCTTGCTGACACTTCCATTGGAGCCGGCAGATGGTTTCTCTTCCTCACTCCAAGAATCCCTTCAGGGAACTTTGACTACAGCATCCTTGACTATGTATAGCTAAATTCTCTTAATTATATTTTCCATTCACCAAAGAAAGCAAAGTATTGTTCTGGGTGTGTGAGCTGAACATGGGTGTCCTAATTTCAAACCCCCAAGAGGAGAGCAGTTTATTTGAACAAACTTTGGACAAATCCAATGTGTATCGTGGAAGCACATTGGAAGGGAGGATGTCTGTCTTAGAATAAAGAGACCCCATTGTCTGTATCACGAAGGGCCAAGAAAAGAAACACTGTTTTTTTCATACCTGCTCAGTACTAGTAGTACTTGTATGTTCACTACAGAGGAGAATTTAGAGTAGCATATTTTTCAGTGCGGTATTAAAGTTGCATTTTAAATCCTTATACATGTAATAACAACACCAGCTTTTGTTCTGAAGAAATCCTGGATCTAAAAAAGCTAGACCTGTGTCTTTTAGATTTTAGTCTCAAGCATGTACGTTTGCACACACGTGTATATACACACACATGGGCATGCATATATAGGAATCAGCCTGTCCACCAATTAAATGCAACTGTGGCACATACAAGGTGGAAGCAAACATTTTAATGGCACGCAGCACTGCTTTCTGCACTATGAACTCACGCAGGAAAAGTGAAGTTCTTCCCCCCCCACCATAGAGATTCAGCATGGAGAGTATCCATCTTATGTTGAAGAGGTTATGTGGATCATGGGTGGTGTGTAGCCCCTTACCCAGGGCTGAATTGTGTTTGAGAAGTAGATGACCAGAGCCATATGGGAATAAACTCTTGAGTGAAGGGAGCAGAATGAGCAGAGGTATTTTAAAATAGGGATTGATTTTTGCTTTTCTGGAGGTGGCTTATGAGTGGACGGGCGTTCTTGCATGGAATCACAGCAGGCTTGATGTATTGCAGTTATGATAATGCTTCCAGCTGCTCCACCCTCCATCACCCAGGAGTGGTGATTAACGATGTAACGGGTTGTCTTTCTGGCACATAATAGGGGTTATAGAAGGGCTCCTACATGCAGTTCCTATCAAGTGCAAATTGCCATTTGGAGTTTTATGACTTGTATGCAAATCTGAGCCATCAGAACACTGGAGCTTCTAATTTAGCAGCATTCAGAGGAAAAAAACCCAGATGGGTGAATGTCATTTATTAGGCCCAGCCATGACACATCTCACGTTATCCGCACCTTAGCAAAATTGTAAGTTCTGTAACACAGCCTGTCTGCTAAAGAGTTGTCTGTCTGTCTCTCTGGTTAAAGCCAGGGTCTCAGCTGCTCTTACAGAAAGTGGAGAGTGCTCTTAGGGCTTTTGATTTTAATGAGAAATGTAAGACGTAATCAGAGTCACCATGGAATTGCAGCAACGTGGTTCTCCCTGATTTTGTATCAAATGAGTTTTGTTCCATGGTGTGCAGGAGAAAGGTTAAAAAACCCTATCATTTAGACTTTGGTTTAAAGAGTGTCCTTGTACAAGTTTCTCAAAAGAAATGCATAGTTATACTAGGACTCCTGGGTTCTTTCCTTAGCTTTGTCACTGATTTGTTATGTGACCCAAATTAATCCCTTTAGCTGCATATAAAATAGGGATCACACTACTTACCTCGCTGGGGGTTTTTGAGAAACAGTTGTAAAGGACTTAGTGGCTGTCAGCTGAGGACTGTTTTGGGATTTAGTGGTAGCACAGTACGATTCTGCACCCTTATGGAATCCACCAAACTTGCTGAATTTTTTCTGCATCTGGTAGCTACGATGATGAGCACATAGACTGGGAAAAGGAAAAGGACTCAAGAACCTGCTAATAAGTAAATGAGCTCATCTGGCAGTAAAGTTGCACTTTAGTGTGCCGAGTTGTTTGGTCACTAGAAAACTTGGCTGATGACACTGAGATTTGTCAGAGGCTCAAGCAATGCACAATCAAGTAAGTAGGGAAGCAGCAGTGACAATCAAAATGATACTGCTAAAAATCCCCAAGCAAAGTGATTTATTTACATTTGAACCAAAAATTGCTGGGTGTTGCAAATATGTCAGAGAGCACAAGCCCCATAAGGAAGGAACAAAAGGTGTGTGTGTCTGGATGCATTTAAATATATATATCGAAAAAGAATGTACATATCTAAATGCACCCACACGCACACATGCATAGACCCTCATAGCTGGAGCACATCAACAGGAAAGCAGAATATTTTCCCTGCCATGATAAGAATTTCAAAGCAGTGTCTTGAAGGAATAGGGTTAGAAGCAGCTGCTGGGTCTGGGCCCTTCATCTGAGGGACATTACGATTGGCTTGTTTTAAACTGCGGCCGACTCTTCTTACCTGACGGCTAAGGCCGTGTGTAGATGAAACGAGAGGCGTGTGTGCATGACACTTTAAGGCGGGCTAAATGCTTTTGAACTGCTTTAATGGTGTCGGTGTTTGCACACCTCGGCGTCGTATTACACGTTAATTCCAGCCGCTGTAGGAAAGTCGGCAGCATAATGTGCCTTAAATGACTTGGGACACAGCAAACTAAAACTCCTTTGCGGAGTTTTAGTTTGCTGCCCCTGCAGCCCCGGAGTGAAGCACCAGGCTCCGTGCAGCTCCATGGCTCTGCATGCAGGCTGGCAGCAGCCTGATCCACCCAAGAAACGCGGAGAGCCTGATCTGGGTTTTTCCCCCTCCCTGGAGCCTGCCTGCCTGTCTGAGCTGTGCGGGGGCCTGGTGCTTCCCTCCACGGCTGCAGTGCCCCCTGGGACCGCTCCAGCCGGGCGCCTGCGGGCAGGTGCGCCACTGCCGCGGAGGGAAGCACCAGCCCCCCACTGCAGCCCAGAGACCGCTCTGCATGCCGGCAGCTCGCCCTCCCCTCCCTACTGGAGAGGCAGATAAGTCAGCAGGGTGTGTATGGTACGGGGGTTTAATCAGCCCTAAATTGAAGTGGTGTTTTTTAAAACCCACCACTTCAGTTTAGGGCTCCTGTTTCGTCTATACTACACATGCCTTAAGATACTGCACGGACAGTTAGGCCTCCTGGGTTTTCTTCCCAGACTTGCGACTAACCTATTCTGTGAGTTTGAACAAATTGCCCAGAGCTTAGTTTTGAAACCTGATGTCTGTTTGTTTTGAGGGCCAAAGTACAGGAGCCAGAATTAATTCCATGCACCAGTCATATAACCTGGTTAGCATGTGTAGTCAGGCAGGTAGGAAAGTAGACCCTGCTCATTTGGACTGGGCTGCTTTCATTTGGGAGAAGCAGGTGCTTGTTGGCCCCTCTGGAAATCAGCCTGAGGGTAGGCCCCCAGAGTTGGCAAATTGCTCTCCTTTCCATGCACGCTTAATTGAGTGGGCAAAAGCAGAGGCTATGCTGAGACCCTCTTAAAATCAGTCTTTTTAATCTCATCATGCTTCATTTTTTCCCCATGTGTCTTATATGGGGCTATTAACTTCCAGACAGCCCTGTCCACAGCTGGATAACTCGGCATGACTCCGTTGACTCTGAATTGAGAAATGAGGGTCTACTGGAGAGAATTTGTTCCCTGCTTCCCACTCCTTTTCCTGTGGTTGGTGTCGTTGTGACAGTGATATCCTGCTCGACTCTGCCTTCTGCCTGGCATCACTTTCCTCCTAGGGATTTCACAAATGGATTGCTCCAGCTTCCTGGCTGACTAACAAACATCAGTGCCAGGGCAGGAGAAATAAATTCTGGTGGTCTACGTTCTGATCTCATTTCTATGGGAAATCAGCAGCTGATATAAACCTAGCTGCTCTGGGCTTATACCCTTTCATTTCACATTGGAATCTGCGTCAACATGCTTGCTCCTCCTTTTTTCTTCCCTTGAAGCAAGTGGCACTTGGCCTTGGCATTTTTTTTCCTGGCATAAAAAGACCTCGAGGTCTGCTGAGTCCTGGAGCCTGCTCCCACCCATTAGTATGCTCTGAGGTGCTCTGCCAGACATCAGACCCCCCCCCCAGTAACATGTTGAGAGCCAGGCGTGTCTTGTCACAGACACTCTGTGCAAAGTTTAATTAAACTATTGCATGTGGCAGCATCTGCAGCTCAAATCTAGCCCTGTCTGAGTGACAAGCGCCTTCACTTCAGCTTGATATACTGTATGTCTCTGCCGAAAAAGATCTAGCAGCTCCGGGGTTTTTCAAATAGAGTCAACAGCATAGCAATAAAAAGAATAAACAGCTTCTATCACGGGGAATTAGTCTCTCTCAAAAGACTCAATGCAATTCTTTACTTCCCAGCCTGCTGTGTCCATATTATTCCCTTTCCTGCTGAGGAGGCTATTTTGTAATGCTGCTGGCAATCCGTGGCACCTGATCCACTCGCTTCCTCTGCAGCTCAGGGGGTGGAAGGAGGAGAGGAAAAATCTTTTCTGTGCAAGAAAAAAGAACATTTCTGTTCAGGAAATAGTAGACAAGCACTTTGCTCTCTACTCGAGGCTTTGAATACCAGCTTAGAGAGCTGTGCACCGAGGAAATATGCACACTGTAGAGCCATACAATTGGGAGTGTTCATTTAGGCTGACATGAAGTAAATAGCAAGGGGTGTAGCCTGCCATGACTTTACACAAACAGAGTCTGAAGGACTAGCTGTGGGACATTCTGTTTTCTTCTTGCAATTCCCAGCTTTCTTCCTGTTATGGTTGCAGAATTAACCTTCAAGAGGGTGAGCCGTGCAACAGTGCCTGGCTGAGTTTGCAAAGAGCTCGGAGGTAGGAAGCGTCCCTTCAGTTCAGTGGATGCTAACAGATGCTCACGAGGACTTTCAAATGTCAATCCTGTTAATGATTTCGCTGCTCCTCGGAGAACGTAAGAAAGGAGAGGAATTGTATTTGTGAAGATTCAATGCAGCACTTTTCAAACTGTAATATGTCCGTATGGGGCTCGAAGGATTAATCAAGGTGGGAAGGGCAGAAGGGGATTGGAAGACATATAATTTAATAAGGACAGACCTGTATCCAAACATGGCTGGGTGGCAGTGGAGGCGTGTATTTAGTTTCCTTTTTTTCCAGGGGGACTGGACTTTGTCATGTGTGAGAACGTTGTGTCCTCCTTGAGCAGGTTTATATTCACCCGAGGCATTTGTACACGTGTTTCCGATGTGGCCCTGCGTGTCATGTATCAGTGGTGCAGCATGTCTCTGCTAAGAAAATGGCAGTGCACTTTGAACTAAAGTGCATCAAATGTGTTTCAGTTGAAAGTGCGCTGCTGCCATTTTCGCAGTGCGGCGATGTGCAGTGGATATACATGACGCGCGAGGCTGCCAGAGCGCGTCAGTTGACAGGCTCCAGCAGACTTGTGCTCCAGCGTGCACGTTGGAGCAGGTTTCCCGTATGTGTGTAAGTGCTGGATACTCCTTTGGTCTGGGTTTGAGCTGGTAACAGAACAAGCAGGCTCTAGGTCCTTAAATACATGTTCCTTTGGGCATGGCTATTTTGAACAGTGGTTTTTTATACAAATGTTCTCTCTTCACTGGTGTGGTTGAGTTACTACTCTATGGTGATGGTGAAATGGAGCGTCTGTTTAAAACACACTTGGATACTGCAGCAATGAGGACCAAATTAAAGCCTAGACAGGTAGGACTCCCCCTTCCTTAAATGGCTTGGGAAAGTTTTACAGTTTTTAAAGGCAAAAAACCAAGTAACTTTATGTGCATCATTGTGAAAGGCTGGATTATTCATAAAGGCAAGCTGTGCTTCTCTCAGAGAAAGTATACTGCAAATCCCAGAAGGTGACAAAATATTTGCAGTTAGGAGAGGTTATGAGACAGCCCTCCACAGCAGACTGAGCAAATCCAGTATCTGAGGACCTTTATGAAATTTTTTCAGTCTTTCTCTTTGAGAAAGCCTTTCTGCTAGAAGTGACACTCACAATCCACACTCCCTTTCTATTACCAACCCCCTAGAAAAATCCCGAAAGGTCCTACTCAATGAATCTTGACCCACAAAAAAATTGCCAACAGCTCCACAAAGGATTTCTCTACTGCTGCTGATACTTTGTGGTGATCGCTGGACACTGTAAAGTGCTGATGGCAGCTCATAAAGCTCTCAGTTGAATAAATCGATACGGGGCCATTATTTGAATGGTTCAGTAAAACAGAGTAGAATCCAGCATGACATTTTTAACTTGTGGGACTTTGTAGCTTCAGCCTTCTTTTACATTTTTGCACCATTTGTTCTTCTTTGCATTCCCCAAATCCACACAATACATTTCAGTTGAAAGCCTTTTAATATTTCCAGTCTCTTACATGAGCTGTGATTTGATCCTATGTTAGAGGGCCAGCAAAAGACTTGTGCCGCATGTAAGTCCTGAGGATACTTTGAAGGATAGGTAAGCCTTAAGTCGGACAGGTCAGCTTTCCTATCCCCCGCCCCCCACATTGATCTTGCATGCAATTTCAATTTGATTGAACCATGTGGGAATCATGTGGAATTGCACCAATTTTCATAGAAGTGTTGTGAGTTTAAATCCTCCAGGGGACAAGCAAAATCTGTTGTAAATACACTGTACGTTCCTATCCAAATGAGAATATGGAGGCCTCTGTTATGCTGCACTGCACCATTTTGCTATCAGAAATTACAAACCAGCCAATTCAGCAAGTCACGGTAGCACGATGAGCATGGTGAATTCTGATCAGGTTCTGTGGACAGTGGTGTAACACAGATTCATTATTATAATCTTACATGTATCATCAAAGTGCACATGGGTTTCCTTTGCAAGTCAAAGTGATACTCTTGTAGCCCTTCTGCCAGGGCACTGGTTGGCAGCAAAAAAGGCTGGGTTCAAATTGTGGGGCACCTCTAAATTATACCTGTGGCTTGAGCCCCCACCCAGAAAATCTGGGAGTGCTAAATTTGCTGGGTCGTCCCATGTAAACAAAACCCCCTTTCTTGCAAGCAGTAAAACACAGAACCCCAAATGTATTATAGGGAATAAAACAAAGCAAAAGATAACATTAAATGTAATTTTAAATGCTGTTAACTACCGAGCAAAGTCTATAGGTGGTACCCTCTTGGGGAGACTTCACCCCTATCCAGGCAGTCTGGGACATGGGGCTCCCCCATGGGTAGTTCTGGGGGCCTGCACCCCTGTACCTGCCCTTCAGCGGTGGGCTGGAGAGTCCTGAGCTGCTCCTTGAGTTCACTGCGCTGCAGGGAGTGGGTTGAGAGCGTGGGTCCTTCTGCGTTGCAAGGGGCCACTCCTGGAGAAGTGGTGGCATTGCCGATATTTGTTCCCGCGTAGAAGTTGAGTTTCCCTTTTTGCTATCTGCAAATTCCTCCAGAGGGTACATGCTTCGCCCAGATACAGGTCCCAGTTTGCCGTGTGCTGAGCGCATGGCCAGAACAACAGGGACCATCTTGCCCAAGTAAAAACACAATATGCAACAGACAAAAGCACACCCTTTACCATACTCAACCCTCAGTGTCTGTGTGTTACACTCTAATAATAAAAGGACAGAGTTTTGACCTGTGTCCAGAGTGTGATAAAAAAACCCCCTTCAAATTAAATGTAAAACCAATGCAGGTTTCTTGAATTTTTCCAACCCTTGCTTAATAAGGTGGCCAAACTGCCTTTGTCATCTTCTGCCAAAGTTCGCACCTGGTAAATGATTTTTTTTCCTTACATGGAAGGAGCAAACGTTGGGGTCCAATTGCCAGTTTCATGATGTATGCGCAGGTACAGATGGTTTTATGGCTCAGAAATATCACGCAGCCTGTAAATCATTACTGTCTGAAGACCATGCGGGAGCTTTGCCTGACAGCCCTAGTTAGCTCTGTGCAAAGGGCTGTGGTAACTTCCCTTTGAACAAAACACGTCCTCTCTTGACAGCTCCTAGTTTATTTTCCCAATAGCTTGAATTAAAAGAATGGCCCTGAATTTGCAAATCCCTTCAAGGAATAACCCGGCAATAAATGCAGCTTCTTCAAAAAGCAAGAACTCAAGAAAACATGTCTAGGGTAGAGATCACTGTGGAGACTTCAGGGAATAGAAGGATATCTGCTTTCAAAATCCCAAAGCAGAAAAAACCTGCTTCAGAGACCATAGAGTTAATTAACCTGTGCTGGATTTTAAAAGGGACTGGATAATTTTAGGCCCAGTAATACTTTTAGTTAAGCAACCTATGCTACAGGTAATCAAATCTCAGGCTTCAGAGGATGAATTGATCACCTCCGGGTCTGGAAATGTCCCTCTCTGCCGCACACACATCATTTTACATATGGCTAGGAGAAATTAAGTTGTTTGGATTTCTGTTTCAATTTCCCCGACTACTGCTCAAGGCAACATACTGAATGTGATGGCTCTTTTCCTGTCATTACTTCAAATATGGATCCTGGTGACTTTTTTAAGCGGCCTGTTGGGCCAGGTCCTAAGTCTAGTGTGGAAACGTCCCGCGGTGAGAAGTTGTAGAAGAAGAGAGGATAGGTTAGTGTTTGACAAGCGTTTTCTGATTCTTAGCGTCAGAAAACCAAGGATGGCATGAGTTCCCACTTAATGTGTTGTGGTGGTTTAAATATTTCATGGAAGTAGGAGGGGTGGTTTTGCTGTGAGTCACAAGCCTGGACAGTCTCATAAGAAGGGATCAGTCCTGTCAGCATCCCTTGGGCTGCCTCAAGCAGTGCTGTAATCTGAACTGCCTCCCTAAATGCAGCCACCTTCTTCCTCCGCAAATGCGAAGTCACCCGGGATGGCTGCAACATGTGAAATGAATATGTCCGTATGCTTGGAGAAACCTCCTGGTAGTCCAGGCTTGGACAGAGTCCCTGAGTTTTTTGTGGTGCAGGGCAAAGGTTTTGCCTTATGACTCTGGGCCACCGAGAGTGAAATATCTTGACGCAGACCTGTTTGCAGAGCAGCACTCCCACCTGACGAGGTTGCTTACCTGCCAGTAATGGTCAGGATCTTTTTGAGCTAGCTGGCAAGAAATGGGAACAACCCATCAAAACGATCACAGGAGGCATCCGGTCCCTCAGGTCTTGTTAGGTCAGTCCAATTTCAGTTCTATTTTTTCTCCCTAAGTTGGGGAATGGGTGATAGCTCTAGCATTCAAGTAGGCTCGTGCATTGTGCCCAGCGTGTATAACTTACAGTGGGTAGTTCAAAGCATCTGTCCCTCTGAGACAGAAGGACAAGATAGTAGGGTAGAGTTTCTTTTGCTTCAAGGGTCACCTGGCTGCTACCGGAGGGAGATGCATTGCCCTCCTGGCTCCTGAAATAGTTCCTAAAGGTTTCAGATATTTTGGCTAAAAGGCAGCTTCCTCTGGAAGATCGAACACGGGGTTGGGAGCCAGTTAAGCCTTGGGATCAAATTCTGACGTTGCCAATAGACCTATGGCGTTTGGATTATTTGCTTTCCTCAGTTTTCCCATGGGTGCTCATCTACGAGAGCTAGGCACCTTAAGTGTAATTAGGATAGTTAGTGAGAACTGAGAATAAAATTGGAATAATTAGCATTGCAAACCTCTTGGGGCATTGTGAACTTAATGGGTCTTCATTTCCTTGAAAAGTGTAAAGCCTTTTTACATATGCTAAGTACTCTTATATTTGATAACATATCATGATGGCTAGCTATCTAGTAAATAATACAGAATCATTTTTCTCAATGAAGGATGATTGTGTTCTTTCCTTTGCCTCTTTTACTATTTTTTCTGAGATTTTATCTGTGTTAGTTATGTCAGTGTCTCTCTAGTCCTTTTCCCATTACGAGATGCGTGTGCTATCATTATGTTATAATTCCCTCATTGGCAAACCCAGCCGTGGATTCACATTTGCAGTGTGCAAAGCAGCTTGCTTGATGTGGTCAAATCATTCTTTGGAAAGCATTTGTCAAATTGGGGCCAGAACGCTCGGTGTGATGTGCTTATTTGGATGTTCCCTCTAGATTCAAGAAAAATGTAACCTCCGGCTATGAAAGCGTTACCAGTCTGGTTTGTCTACTTGTAATATTTATCAACAGCGCTATTCCATAAAAATGAATTTGATAACAGTAATGACTTGTATTCACCATGACTGTCCTTTCAAAATCTTCTCTTCGTTGCAGGCATTTATAAAGCACCTAGCACTGTAGGAGTGTGATCTTAATATTAACTTTACAAACATTAAGCCTTATAATGGCCATTTTATGTAACGTATACATGGTTTACAGACGGGGAAGCTGCGACTAGATGCTTCGGTGTCTTAGAAAAAGTCATGTTAGCATTATTTATACAGGGCCCAAATAATAAAACCATTGTTTATTTTTTCGAGGGGATATTATATTCTATAGGATTCCTCTGTCAGAGCTTGTTACCTCCCTTAACTACCAAGCTACCCTCCTTCCCTTTTGTGAGGACTGTCTAGTTCATTTTGCTTGAAGCATTTTGCTTGATAGGCTGGGTAAAACTATTGTGAATGTGTTCAGCTATGTGAAAGAGAAGAAAATGGAGCAACTGAGCTTTGCAAAGATATCTGCCTGCCCTGTGAAAATAGGGCAATTCCTCTGTGTTCCAGTGAAGAACATTTTGAGGTCACTTAGTATTAACAAAGCGGTTTAGGTTCAAATATTTTCTGCCAGCCACAAAAGTTGGTTTTATTCTGTTTCCTCTTTTGTTTTGTTGATGTATCTGGTGTGCTTGGGCCCTTGGTCAATGGGAATAACTTTTTCTTAATGATCCACTTGCATGAAAACATTTCAAAAGAGCTTGCATTCACTGTGCGGATGTGGTGAATATATGTCGAAGTGGGCAGTGCTGGAGTCTTTTGACGTCCTGTCTGTCATCTTGGTTCCTCAGTAAAGCAAGGAGAGGAAGGATGGTTTAGCAGTTAGGGCAATAATATGAGCTGGGAAACTCTTGGGTTCAACTCCTGGCTCTGCTACAGGTTTTCTGTGCATCATGGACCGGTCAGTCAGTGTCTGTGGTGTTCTCCGAGAAGGATGCTCTCAAATATGCCTCACCCACCCATTCCCTCTTGTATGTGCCAAGCACAGAAATCTGGCAGCATAGCCACTCCCAACCCTGCTGCCTCTGCGCTTCTCGAGGATGGTCCTGGAGCAAGGCTTCATTGCCTCATTTCTGGGTTTGGTTTGTGCAGACAGGTACAGGTGGGTGGGCTTCCCTGTGAGCACCCCTCCCTCAGTGTGCTGGGAACGTATAGGTGTGCAAGGTAGGCACACTTGCCCAGGGTAGGCAGAAGTGGGAGTTGAGCTCTTCAAGTCCTGGCCTCCGTCTTGGGAGCCAAGTTCTTGTTGAAAATTGGGCCTGCTTGTATTGCAGAGCCGGAGAGTTCATTGGAGACTCATGGAAATTAGAGATGGAAGAGCTGGGATGCCACCCGACCCATCCCTCTGCTCATTGTGGGATGGTCCTGTACAGGACAGCAGTGAGATGAGACCATCCTTTAATAATTTTAGCATCCACGAAAACATAATTACAGGACAGGGGGATGGGAAATCGAGCTTTGTGACTGTGTGGCCTCGATGTGACCAAGGCACTTAACCTGTTGTGCCTTGGTATTAGACAACTCTTACATTTTCTGTCTGAGAAGGGTGGTGTGAGGCTTAATGAGTTAATGTATTAGGAATGTTTTGCTCCTCATCTGAAAGACTCTATAGATGTGCTAAGGATGATTGGTATTTCCAGCAGTTCTTCTTTCTTTTCCATCAAAGAGAAGAGCGGGCTGAGAAAATGCCATTTGTTCTGGAGCTGGGACTGGGAGTTTAAAGTCTTTTTCTTTTTTCTTTTTCCTTGTGTGTCTCTTTGAGGATTTTTAAACAGTCTTTTCTCCGTCTTTTCTGGTCACTGAGGTGTGACGCATCAGCCATGGTGCTAATCACCAGAGACTGAAGGAGCTGTAAAAATGTTGCTAGTAAGACAGCTGCCCTGCTTGTCAGTAGCAGAGTTATTGGTGTTACAGTAACTGCTGGGTTCAGCATGAATTCAGCATTAAGCATGCAGTGAAATAGCATGGTCAAGAACACCAGGGTATCTCTGAGGACGTGGATTTTTTTCAAAAGCACCCTGCATTAGCCCAACCTGTTTCCCCTTGCAGTCAGTGGCTCCCAGTGCTTTCACTGGCAAAGTGAACGCCTTCAAAAATTCCACCCTTAGGCAGGAACAGATTTATGGGTCTTGTAACATTTTTACTTGCCAGTCAATGAGATAATTGTCCAAAAGGCACTGGCATGGCTTTGGAGATGCATCTTTCAGGTGCCTTTTTGGAGCACAACTTTCTGACCAGCTGATCCTGGCACCAGAGCGTTATCCTTCTCTCTGGTCAGCAAAGTGATTTGGCTCCGGTCTTCTGCTCCCTCTTGTATGTACAAAACTGTCTTTGACAAGAGTGGACGCAGCTATCTTTTAATGGAAGCAGATTGTCAGGGTCAAAATTCCCCTTCCCGGGATGCATGACGAGGTATTTGGTAGAATTTGCAGATTTGTTGGAATCTTACACAGCCGCGTTGTGCTGCAAGTGCTTCTGCTGCGGCCCTGAACTTGTGGTCTCTGGGCACCCATGCCTTTCCTAGAAGTCCTCTGAACACCCAAAGAATAGAATTTTCTCTTTAATCCTCTCCTGCTAGGAACTACAGACTGTGACAGTAGTCCCAGGCCAACACCCAGTTCCTTCTAGAAGACGTAATTCCTGTGTATATAGTGGATGCACCCCTCTCTGATATGAGATCACTGTCTTATGCTTGCATGGCATCTGATAAGCAGTGTGGGCAACCTGTGGAAAAATGTATGCATGACGTATTTAGTTTCCACCTACCAGAACGTTTGCATATGTATGCTGAAATTATCTACAGTGCAAGAGATAACAACACTGATGTATACATTGTCATCACTAGGCTTCAGAGCCGGTACCTGAATGTAGTGAATGGAACCTTTCTGTCACCCTAAGCACCATCCCCGCCACCTTCTCCAGTTGCCAGCACACCCCGCCACCCTCCTGCCATCTCCATGCATTGCCCCAGGGGCAAGCCAGCCCATTTCCAGGTGGCCCCAGGCATGCCGCCAGCCACAGGAGCCTGCTGAATGCAGAAGCAGTGAGGGGCCCAATCCCTTTTTTCTGCGGAGCCTGCCCGCCTCTCCTGCGGCCAGGGGGTGAGCTGATTAGTGGTTGCAACATTTCAAGTTGCAGTGTTGCAGACTAAACTACACTGGGATGTAGTTTACTTCGCAACTGTGCAAACTCACTTAGAACTCCCATAACTTGCATACTTGTAATGTGTGATGCCATTAAGCTACACAAAGGGAAATTTTTGTCACATGTACATTGTGACATCATCACGCGTACGAGCGCTCAAGGAGATTTTAAACCTTTTCAAAGGACAGTCTGCCTTCTGCCGGTGAAGCCGTTGGAGAAGCATTGACTGCTGGCAGCCTGACTGCTTGTCATTTAGACAGGGTCAATTTATGGCTGTGTTCAGCCATGCCAAAAAGAAAAAAAAGGGCTAGCCAAAGATCTAGTTAGTCCCCATGGGGTACAAGAAAAAGCAACCAGCCATCTCTGGGCCTACAATGAACTGCTGATATATGGCGCAGCCATGTCAATAATAGGGAGCCGGAGAGCAGTCCCGAGGCATGTGCTCATGACTCCTACTCTGTCTACTGTGCCTAATCACTGGGCTTTGCCACGGGTGGGAGAGAGCAAGTAGGACTTGTTTCTTGGTGGTGGTCCTAGGCTTATAGTGGGATGGTATAGATAGGGTCTTAGCAAACTGCATTTGGGCTAACAGACTGTGTTCATGCATCTGTGAGCAGCAGTTGGCTAGTCATGTTTTTGCTGCTACTTTTAGGGCACAAGACAGCTACATTGCTGTGGAGTGACTTAATCTGAATTGAGGGATGTCTCTTCAAATCAGTGGAGGAGCTGAAACGGCTTCTTTGGCTGGAGTTGCTTGTGGCAGGGACTGGGCGCGAGTCTTTCACTTTGCATTTAGCAGTGGTAGGATTTTGATGCACAATTCTTTGATCTCTTTGGTTATTGACGTCAGACAATGTGAAGCCAGCAAAGGGGCTGCTGGGATGGTGGGGCTGGAATCTCGAGTCCCTCGATTCATGAACAGTTTTTCCATTTTTGATTAAATTAGATTAGCTCAGCCCGATTCTATGCACCTATCGCTAACTAGGTTTTCATGATGCACTGTGACTCCAGCTAGGTCTTTTTGATCACTAGCTAGTGACCAGTGGAGTTACTCTAGGTCTGAATTGGTCATTTATTGTTAGCAGTGTAAGTCTGGATCCTGCAGGTCGCAACTGTACCCCAAGGTGTTCCTGTTTAAAGGTGCACTGGAAGCAATGTGAAAATATCCTGGGCTTTGTTTTTCACCAGTGTGTTAAATCCATTGAGATTTCTGGAGTTGGTGCCATTATCTCAGGAGCGTAAGGCAATGTGATAGATGTTCCAGCTCTCCAGCTATTTTTGGACACTGCTCAGGCAGTGATAAACTTTCTATCTGCTGCTGTTTTATTCATACATCAGCAACATTTCTTAACCTTGGTGATCTGCAGTTTGTAATGCAAATTGTACAGTGACGGTTTTTATAGAAAGATAATTCAGCGGCTGTCATTGGGTGGGTGCTATACAAAACAGAAGATGTTTCCACCCTGTGTGCCTGGCTCAGCGATTCTTTTTAGCTCTGTTCTGCTGTGGGGGTTATTGTAGATGTGCAGCTTTCTTTGGGTGCGTCTACATGATGTACTGCAGTGCCATGTAGAGCTACCCCAGCTCTGCTGTACTCCATGCAAGATAACTTTACTGGGCTAAGTGAACTGTTTTGTTCCAATAAAGCCCTCCAAAGGCCTGTTAAAATATCAGAGCCCTGGTGGCGGTATCTTCTGACCTTCTAACAGAGCTCAACTCCCGTGTTGTCCTAATGTTTACCCCTCCAACTCTTTCTGGTCCCATTCTCCAGCCCCAGGAGATGTCATAAATACTGAATACCCCTTTCTTTCTCTTTTTTTCCACTGGGGCACCTCCGACTGAAAGAAGGTATCCATAATCACCCAGGCTTTGAAGCAGAACTGGCCACTTGTACCCAAATTAGGTGGAGTTTTTGGGTTGTGGCCAAACCTTTGGGAAGAGACCCTAAATAACATTTTTGGCTAGGCTTTAAGGAACCATTTTTAGCAATGAATCCTGTCCTGTTGCTGCATTTGACAAGCCAAACTCCATCATGTCAAAATGAGAATTTTGAAAGCAGCCCTTTGTTTAATGTATGATAGTTTGGCAGCAATTAGCTTTCAGTTTTATCACTTCCCCGGAGACGAACTTGTGAACGATCACTTATGCATGAGGAACTGCTCCATCATATGAGGGAGAAGAGAATAGTGGAAGCATCTTCACTGCGATGATGAAAGGGTTTATGATAACAGGGAAAGGGTTGTTTTTTCCTTTTATTAACAACTTACTTTAAAATCTCTTTTTACTAGTAAATTTTGATGAAAGCACTTCTCTGCTTAGAAGTTTCTCTTCAAAAAGGTACAGTCAATTCGATGAAAAGGAGTAGACTAGGAACAGCCAGTGACTGTGGGGTTTTCAGTTTGAGAGCCATGACCTGTTTCTTCCTGACTATGATCTTGTTATTGCAGAAATTGGGGCCTAATCAGAGTCTGCTCCTAGGGCCTGGCAGAACGTGTCATGGTTATGTCAGTGGGTGACAGACCTCCCTTTGAGTCAGCACCTGCCACAAGATTGTGGAAGGGCTGCCTTTCAGCTAAGTGCTCTCCACTTGGTCCAAGAAGATGCCATATGTTTCCTAACGAGACCAAGGTGTTTATCTTTGTGTCCTGGCCAAGTATCAGCATAGGGTAATTCTGCTTCTTATGCCGCCTCTCCCTTGATTTCCAAATCAGTTTTGAGTAGACACAGTATTCTTTATTCCCTGATTGCCCGATTGAAGGGTATTGCGGGGCCCTTTAAAGAGCTGCTCCAGAGGTGGCTGCATTTCACAGCTAGCTAAAGCGATTGTGTATCTACACAGTTTCCTACGGGGTGGCACATAAATAGAGGGATCGTCAGTGAATGGTGACTTAGTCTGGGAACATGACTGCTTTGTGGTGTTTCTCCCTGTTAGTGCTGTGATCTGGGGTTCCACGCCAGCCTCGCTCGGACGTTCAGAACCTACCTGTCTGCTGAATATAACCTAGAAACCTCCCGGCATGAGGGTTTGGACATCATTGAGAATGCAGTGGATAACCTGGATGCACGGAGTGACAAGCATGCGATCATGGACATGTGCAACCAGGTCTTCTGCCCTCCTCTGAAGTTTGAATTCCAGCCTCACATGGGGGATGAGGTATTGTACCTGCAGGACATAGTTTCAGCTGCTCGTCCTAACTAGAGCTCTGCTAACTTCCTTCTGCTACCTTTCTATAATGTCTGACTCCTTGTCCACCTGACTTCAACCCCGCCATGCTTTTGCTCATGCTTCTTTCCTAATAAAATGTTTGCCTTATTGGGTAGCCTTTTTTTTAACTGTTTATTGCTCAGCATTTCTGCAAATGCTTCACAAAGCCTATGGTATAGTCCCCAGCTGAACAACACAATGAGCAAATAGAATTTGAACTCAGACCTACCTATTGAATTATTTAAAAAGCTCTGATGTGTATCTTTAAAATGATGTGCGATTCAATATTTTGCTTGGACTCGGATGCAGGACACTACCATTTCTCTGGGATATTCAGCAATGCTACTGCCTCCCCCGCTCACACAAAAATGGAGAAGATTGAGGGAGGGGAAACCATGTTGATTTAAAATGTTCATGGTCACTCAGTGAATGATCTTCTGGTCTTATTTCTTCTCTTTGGTTTTGCCGTTGCTTCAGGTATGTCAGGTCAGTGCCCAACAGCCCGTGCAGACCGAGCTGCTTATGCGGTACCACCAGCTGCAGTCTAGACTTACCACGCTCAAGATAGAGAATGAAGAGGTAAGAGCAATAATAGGCTTTGATCCTGTGAACATACTTCGCTCCACTTGATGGGGCTGATGACTTTCCAGTGTTCTCCATGTGCCTTTGAACATGCCTTGAACGTGCTAGTGTTTCCAGTCACAACTGCAATAATTTGAGTTAGAGTCCTCTGCCTAGCTGAGACTTCTCGTGTCCTTCCTGAAGGCTCCCATTGACTAGAGCGGCCGTGGACTCGCGCCTGCTTGCAGCGAGTTCCTGCTTGACCAAGTGTTGCAGTAAAAATGTGCCCTTCTCCCAGTTTGTTTCACAACCATGCTGCCTCCAATTGCTGCAGGTACGGAAAACCCTAGATGCCACTCTGCAGACTTTGCAGGACATGCTGACGGTGGAAGATTTTGATGTTTCAGATGCCTTCCAGCATAGCCGCTCCACTGAGTCGGTCAAATCAGCTGCTTCCGAGACCTACATGAGTAAAATAAACATTGCCAAGAGGAGAGCCAACCAACAGGAAACTGAAATGTTCTATTTTACAGTGAGTCTCATTTCATACTATACAGGGGACACAGCATTAATTGGTGGGGTCAAGGCCCTTTTTTAAGTGCTCATTAGTGAGCAGTGGGAGCCAATTCAGTCTGCTTAAATATTTGTCTTGTATTTTTGTTTGAAATCAGTCTTACGGAAATGGCTAGGGAACAACAGCCCATCACTGGGAACAACCTGAAAAGCTCAAAAGGAGGTGTTAGGAAACAGAGCCTTTCCATATAGTCTGCTTTTCAACTAGGCTCATAGGGCACGTCCAGATGAAGCCCACTGTGCGGTATGTGGCAAGGGTGCGCTGCCCATGCGTGAGCTGCTCCATTTTTTTTCCCCATGGGTTTTTTTGACCCCTGGGTATCCAGGAGTCAGAAAAACTTGCGGAAATAAAACTGGATAAGTGCATGCATGGGTGGTGTGTGCCGCTGAAAAGCAGAGCCAGACTTTCCGGATCTGCGCTGCGGCCACCAACCAGGCTCAGCCTGGCAGATCACCACTGCTGCAGCCCTGGGAGGCCCCCAGGACTCCAGGTAAGGCTGCTGAGGCCTGCACAGTGCTGGCCCTAGCCTCCCCTATCACTCCCAGGGTAACTGGCCATGCGCCAAAGCATGTGTGGCACGGGTATTCCCTGGGGACAAGTAGCTGTGGTGCAAGATGCGCTGCTGCTACTTGTCCCTGGGGAACCAAACGTCCATGCTCTTCTGGACATGGCCATAGTGTTTTTCACTCTGTGGCCTGTGATGTGTTTGGAGGTCTTCATTGATGTCTCCAGCTCCCTGGAGCCCTTCTCCCCCTTAAAATCCACAGAAATGACTAAATCTCTATTCTGAGCTTTCTCTTTTGCTGTTTCCTCTGCCCAGAATGGATTTGCAAATCCCATGGGTCCTTGGAAGCTGCCTACATCCTGCAGCATTCAAAGGAGGCCAAGGTTATTCATAAGGAGGACCTCATGCCCACTGCATTATCTCATTGACTTCAGTGTTCTCTCAGCCTACAGGGCTACAGTCTGGCAGTCACCTTAAGAGTAAATTGAGTGGTCATTTCCAGCATGACAAGGGGCTTAACTGGGGGGCTTGTAAATATCTTTCTACAGAAAGCTTGGAGAGGTGGGTGTGGTAGGACATGTGCATCTCTCTGGACCCTACCCTACCTACCTTCCCCCAAGCCGATTTCAGGATCTGAAGAATGGGCTCATTATTTGTCTTCCAAATAATGCAAGGCATGAGTTCTACAGAAACATCCCATGATTCTAAAAAGGGGCATGTGTTTCCAAATGCAGTGCAGGATAAGGCAGAGCTAGTTGGATCCTGTGGCCTATTCATATTTGAATTTAATCTAATTGCTCCCACTGAGAAAGTTTGTTGCACTTGTGTTTGTAAGGAGTTATTTTGCAAGTTTTTTCCTCTGTCTTTCCCTCTGCCTTTCCGTTCCTCTTTCTGTCTCCCCTCACTCCTGGTATTGATAGTGAAGTTGTTTACTTCCAGGGCATTACTGGGGTGTGAAGCAACCTCAAAATAAAACGGGAATCTGAGCCACAGTTAAATTCATAAGCACCTGGTAACCTCAGATGGGAGGATCTCATGCACTGGGAATTTTTCATCCTGTATCACTGCTTGCACACAGGCAGAGTGCTCCACCTGGGGAAGGAGAGACTCTTTGCTTATTGAGGCCATTTCCAGAAGCCTGACAATAGAGGCTTCCTTTGAACTGTTCTCTATGGGGTTCCTTGTGTTCAAGGCCCTGGCCTCCACCAGCTGGCACCTCACAAAGGATCCTGTGTTAGGGTGACCAACGGGGCTGCTGTTTGAACCATGGAAGCACAAAATTTAGGCCAGTCTTATTTCAGGTTTGCGTGTAATGGGCTTTTTGGGTTTATTGGAGCCTGATAGATTCTGAACCCCCTTGTAGCCATTCTCCAGGTAAAAATGTTCTTTAATTAGAAAGCATTTTTGTCAAGCAGCTTTAACCTTCTTGTTACTTGTGTTTGTGTGTACATGCTTATTTCAGAAATTTAAAGAGTATCTGAATGGCAGTAACCTTATCACCAAGCTCCAGGCCAAACATGACTTGCTGAAGCAAACTCTTGGAGAAGGTGAGTCATGGGATAAGATCCCAAGAGAAACCTCACATCCCACTGCAGGATTTTTAAACAGATCTCAGAGCTTTAAAATCTCACCTGCCACTCTTTTTTTTTTTTTTCTGGAGCAAATGCCAGTCTCAGTGTGCATTATCTGCGACTGCTAATCTTCTCAAATTGACAGGCAAATATATCTTTGCCCAGATCGAATTTAGTTTTCGGCTGAGAGAAGACCATGGATTTAAAACTTAATTGTAAGGCTGCATTCAATTTGTTTTGCTGCCCTGCGTATGGGAAGCCTCAGAATGCATACTGGAATGACAGCTGTATTGGATCACATTTTCTCTAGCACTGCCCAGGACTTTGTATTTAATATGATTCATCCCTTGTTGCACAAAATAGGGGTGGGGACCAGCAGAAGCTATTTAACAAGGCTGTTCTCCTTATCGATGGAAAAAGCATTTGTGATGGTGCTAAGGCCCCCAAATTGGGATTCTTAAACCCATTTTTTTCAAATGTGAAGATGACAAGTAATGTGTCCAGGAAAGTAATTATAAATGAAAATCCCTGCAGCACTGGGGAGCAGAGCCAAGCTGCAGCAGCTGTGTACTGCTCAGTCATTGTGCCCAGGGAGTAAAACTGAGTAGGAACACAAAGGGAAATGTTTTCTAGTCGAGTTTCACTCTTCCACCAGGTGGATGCAGAAGGTAAACACTGCGGGCAGTAGAAAGTAATCCGAAGTTTGCTTTTTTATTTTTCTGTTTCAAGAAGCTGGGATGGCAGCAGGGATCTGGATGAAGGGGGTGTCAAAATCACCTTGTGGGTCAGGGCATGGGGAAGCTGTGGTGGCAGCAGCTCTGGCTTTGGGTCCAACCCAGAACATGTGATGGTGGCTCCAGCCCCTGCCACATCCCTGTGCCGAGGCTGGACCTGCTGTCTCTGTGTGCTCATTGCCATGTGCTGTAGTGGCAGCTCCAGCAGGGGTCAGCGGCCCAGGTAGAGCCACAATTGTGTGTGTGTGAGGGTGAAGTGGCCAGAGGGTGACTGGAGCTGGGTCAGCTCTTGCTCACCCTCCTGCCACTGATTGCCGGGGCCCAAGGCTGGCAGGCCACTGTCCTGCTCAGCCACACTGATAAGCCAGCAGGTGAGAGAGAGCAGCTAAGTGTGCCGTATATGTAACACCCCTGCCATTATATGAGATTTCAAGATGTGTGTGATTTGATCCTTATCAATATTTCTGCTCCAGAGGCACTATGTATGCTCAAAACTCATGCATTCCCCAGTGTGTTTCTTTAGTAATCTTATACTTTCTGTGCAAGTGTCCTTGTGTCATCCCTTATCTCTAGTTTCTTAGGCTCAAGGTCTAGATTGAGGAAACCCTTTTAGCACTTCCTTGAATCCATCCCTTTTCAGGACAGTGCTTAAGCACACGCTTAACTCTAACCACTTAGCTTAAGTGTATAGTTAAGTGCAGTCCTGCACATAGGTAGTTACTTGTCTCTGATGCCTGAGAGGGTTTTTTTTAACTCTGTTAGGAACAATACACATATATGCACACACACGTGGACACACACACACACACACACATTTTATTTCCAGATTGCAGAAGCTGGAGATGATTTCTAACTCTTGGTGGCATTTCTACAATTAGGGGGATTACTTAAATGAACAGTTTAAAGAAATCAGTTGTCTTGAGTCCGACTATAATACAGCACCACTTACACCACTCATCTTAACGTAATAAAAATTAATTAGTTTTTGTTGGCTATATCCCAAGCATATTTTCTCTGCCAAATTTATTTAGCCTCAGAATCTTCCTTCCCCTCAGATCCTGCTATTCCTTTCCGCATGGAGCATTCTTTTAAACTGAATGACATCCAAAAAATAACATTAAAATGTCAGGAAACTGCAAGAGTGCCATCAGAAAACTGCAGTTTATTCAGGGATCTATTAAAATGCTTCTCTCCCCTGAAATTTTCAGTCCTGTGGATTATCTGGGTGACCTAGTCTCACACTGCTGCAACAGAACAATAGCAGCCTTTTTACATCCTCATTGAGGCAGTCCTAAATTTCATATCCTGGAATGTGGTTCTTATTTGATAGTCAGTCACTGCACATTGCCAGACAGATTCCCCCAGCAGCTGTTTCCGAACTCAGGCTCTGACATCTGTGGGTGTAGGTGGAACGTGTGGCTCACTGTAATGGCACCCATCTAGAGATCAGTGTAGAGAATCCAGTTGTTTCATGATGACAATGCTGGGGTGATGGCACAAATCAGCGCACGCCATGGCAGGGCTGTGGAAGATGCACTGCAGAACACTGAAGTAGCACCACGAAGCAGGGCTTAGCAGGGAGAACGATGGTTTATTTCAGGTTGTACGGTGTCGTGTTTAAATTCCATTTTCATTTCCTTCCAGCTGAGCGAAAACTGCCAAAACATTTCCACAGCATTTCCTGTGAAAATGTGTAACGTGGGCCCCCATCTTCCATGGGGAATCTTGATGCTTAGGGTCCCTGCAGCAGTTCCACCAAGTGGTCTGTGCCACATTGAAATCGTTTCTGCCCAAACTGATGTTCGTCCGAAAGAATCTTAGTTTTCAGATCGCTGTGTGTTTTTGCTGATGGGGAGGAACGCCCTTGCTGCACAGACCTTAGCTTTTGCATTCCCCAGCCTTCTTTGATAATAAACTGTACGGCGGCCGTATTGCATTCTCATCGGGAGCAGGGGAAAGCAGCAGGATTTAGCAGCGGCCTTTCTATGGAGGATGAAGAAGAGGGTCAAGGAAAAAGAGCTATGGGTGCAAGTCTGGGAAGCAGGGATGATGTGCTGAACTACTAGCAGTGGTGGAGGTGGAGAAGAGGGCTTTTGAGGAGGGATATCCTCCAAAACAGACTTCTAGACATCGCCAGCGAGAGATGTGAGGGAAGCCAGTCTACCCTTGGGGGCCTTAATGCAAGAGAGTATACGGTGGGGAAAGAAGAGCTTTGTGCCTCGTGAAGGTGACCCATTCATATGGATGTAATACAGAGCCTTTTCCCTGCCCATTCTGCTACTGAGTCTTGGCCCAGTAGTTTGGGCAGCAGTAGTTCAGGTATCTAGACATTCAAGGAGTGCCAGCAAACATGGTGGCCATGACATAATGAAATGTCATGGTTGATCAAGGCCTCTCAGGATGATGCAGAGAGGGCAGCAAGGAGGTGGCTGAGGACTCAGTCCTTTGGACCCTGATGGAGAGCAAGAAAGAGGGCCGTGTACCTGCCTGCTTCCTTTCATGTGTCATAAAAAATGAAGAGGAAATCAGCTTTCCTGGCCTTGATAGAAAGGCACAAACAGCATGCAAAATGAGTTTACAATTTTATCAGTGGGTTGACATTCACTTTTAAAATGAATAGATCTTATCACCAGTGATACGCTGCCATTTATATGAAACCCAGGCACTATAAATACATGAAGGGAATACGAATATTGACAGCCGGAATAGAGTCTGCCTGGAAACGATTAGATGGACTGTGTTATCTCATGAGAAAAGCTGAGCTACTGAATGCTCCAGTATTCAGATGGCATTACGGGCCCTCCATGAGGCAGTAGGATAACTTCAATGGACTTCCCTGGGACTTTAGCCCTTATCAGCACACCCACTTTCTTTTTGGTAGGATATTAAAAGATGATGCAAGCATAGAGCCGGTATAAGTCAGCCTAGCTGTGTCGACCGCCATGGAGTTGCATTGCTTTGTACCAGCCAGAGATCTGGCTAGTTCTCATGGGGTACAGAAAGAAACAAAGCACCATCTCTGGGCCTACAGTGAGCTGCTGATCTCAGCAGAAGTCGAGGGCGCTCAGCTTCTTACTAGATGCAGCCTTTCACATCCAAGAGAGGCAGAGCTAGTGAGGTAACCTAAAGAAACCCTCCACCTTCTGTAAGACGTAGGACATTCGGGCACATTCAGTTTCTCGGCCTTCACTAGTAATTAACTTGTGGCTGAAAGGACCCCGGTGGGTGGGTAGGGTGTGTGCGTGCATGCGTGTGTGCATGCATGTGTAATAAAACTATACAGTCTTGCCACCGATGTGAAACCAAGATGGAAATTGATGTGTCATTTTTCTTTCCAGGTGAAAGAGCTGAGTGTGGAACCACCAGGTAAGAGGGGTTTCCTTTACTTGTCTGCTTGGGGGCAGATATTTGACTCATTCTGCCCGAGGGGGTAAGACCCAGAACAGGTGCAGTTTGCTTCCTGATCCAGAACATTGAGTTTAAAATATTGAATCCTTCAGCCCTCCTGTGGCTGAAGATCTTGGTTAGGACTGGAGAAGGTGAAGCCAGGCTCCCCCTCTCAGTGGCCTGCTTCTCTCCTACTTTGTCTAAGTGCATTAATTAAAACGATGACAAACAAAGCCTGGATTTTGCTGCAGTATGATTTTCAGCTGACTAACTCTGAAGTGCCTAGAAGTGCTGTGTCAGCACGGTGCATTGCAGTGTCCTGACGGATGGATGAGGTTGGGTTGTATCCCTGGCCGGTGGTAGGCCTGTGTGACACAGGGTCTGCCCCTTCTGAGCTCCAGCCCTGCGATCCACCGTGTAAGCAAGAGCTGGATGTGCTTTGTGGACTCCAGATGGTGCTTGGGTCACTACCCTGTAGCTGGCCCCATGTAGAAAATGCTGGTGGCTCCCCGGGACTTCATCTGAGATGGTAGATAGGGCTGAGGGTAAATTTTTTGGGATGAAGCCTTTCCCATTGCATTTTCAGAATGCTAAGGGTGTGAAGCAGTTGTATTTAGCTCTAGTGACTTGCTATGAAATTCCTTGATTTAAAGCTGGAAGAGGTGTGCCTCCCCACCTTGTAGGTCAGCAGAGCTGTCAGCCCCTTCTCCACAGCTTGTTAACCCCATCTCATTATCTTTCTGTAATGCTGCTTCAGTGTTTAAGAAGGTTTGCAATACCAGCAAAAACATTTGATTTTATAAATGCTGAAATAGATAGTGGCTGCTGTGGCTGGCTGCCTTTCCAGACAGGAAAATGCCCCCCCCCCCACTTCAGCAAAGGATTTTGGGGTCCTTAATCTACTTCCAAGTGGCAGGAAAAGGATCCATACCATGATAACTTAGAACGCCACCAGAACTGGGCACCCACAAAGGAGCTGAACAGCGGTGGCAAGGGGCAATTGCGTGACGGTAAGGGTCTCTCTCAGTTAGCATCCACTGCCCTGCATGCATTAGTCCTGTATGAGTGAGTGAGAAATCCTTAGCTTGGCAGTGTAGGAGGTCCATGGTTCAGTCTCCTGGCCTGCATTTTTTTTTCTCAAGATCCACAGAAGGCAAACGGGGTCCCCTGCATCCTGGGTATAAAGCTATAAAGGCACAGGCCTGATTCTGCTGTAGTGAAACGGCCGTGATTTCCAGGAGGCTGCCTCCAGTTGTCCCAGTATCAGAGGCTGGCTTACTGACGGCTGGCTTACTGCAAGCCTTACACTGATTCATAGATTCATAGATGCTAGGGTCGGAAGGGACCTCAATAGATCATCGAGTCCGACCCCCTGCATAAGCAGGAAAGAGTGCTGGGCCTACATTACCCCAGCTAGAGAGCTTCTACATGAGCTGGTTCCACATCCACCCCAAATCACCAGCTACCCCATGTCTCCTCATCACCGGTCCCACTTAGAATGGATGCAAGATGATCACAGAGTGAGCGATGGAGTCAGTTGTTGGAGAGGTTTCTTTACAGATAGATGACCCACGGATAGCAGCAAATGAAGGGTCAGGATACATAGGATTAGTGATCCTTTAGGTGTTGCAGTAAAAGACCAGTTGATTTGATTGAAAGGACACCAGAAAAAGAGAAGGAAAGAACAAAAACTGTACCTAGAATTTATTCTGTATTTTCTTTCTCAAGCCATGGGAATGGTATCACCGGTCAAAGTATTCCCAGGAAAGGCTGACTGAGGCTGGTAGATGTAGGGTGACAATGCTCGTAGGTGTACTGAGGCTTTTGTTTGCTTTTGTTTGCGATGGATCTCAGAGAAAAACAAACAGGAGAAAATCTCCCTTTCCTACTCAGCAGCACTGCAAGCCCTGCGCAAACAGCCTAAATACAGCCAGAAGGCCGCAATCTCCTTGCTGTAGAGCCTCGCCCAACAAGAGGGAATTATACAGCAGCAATCGTCCTTGGTCTTTTTGATTTACAGCAGACAGGCTCTTCACTGGACTGTAGACATTTCTGCTCCTTAATTGTCAGCTGAAGGGATGGTTAGAAGCAGTAAAAGTGCATGGAGTCAAATTCTTTCTTTTAATTAAAGGCACCTGATTTATGCAGCAGCGGATCACGACTGCCACCTTTAACATTTATGGCTGTTTGTAAATTGTGCTTGTTCATTCAGCCTGGCTCGCTGAGAACTTCTGCATGAAAGGCTCCTGGCACCGATTTGAACTGTAATCATGAAATCCCCTTCTGTGGTGTCTTGCAGCATAAACATCCGTAACGTTTTGTTGGGCTGAGGTCAGGGTGGAATAACGACAATAGATTTTTATTCTGTTTTGTTCCCTCCTTTGGGACGAGTTGTTTGAGCCCTGTGCATTTGAATTTTGAAAGATACAGTTAGGTTGAATAGCGGGAATCGGAACCAAATGGTTAAACGCCCAGCCTCTGCGCTGAAAGTAGCCTCCTGCACTTCCTCGGGCCCGCTTTCCAGGGGTTATCCACCCTAGTTGAGAAAGGGGGGGGCTGCCTCTGCAAACTGCTCACCCACACCCATCAGTGCTGGGGCAGAGGTGGATGCTGGTTGCCCCTGTTGCATTGACATCAGCGGGTCTGATTCTGCTGCTCCGTAAGTGCTGTGCATTTCTCTGAGTGGTTTGGTGAAGGAGGGGACTTGGCCACAGGCTTTGACGTTTGATTGAGGCTCTGGAGATTTGGGTTTGGAGTCTCTGCTGTGTGAATTGGATCAGCCACTTCACTCTTTGGTGCCTCCAGTCCTTTGCCTGTACTGATTGTAAACTTTTGTGGGCTGTCTCTGTCTCTTCTTCCCCATTTGCACAGTTCTGGGGTGCTGGTTGTGGTTGGGGCTGGCTGTAACCCAAGGAGTAAGAGCAGCGAGACCAGATAAGACCTAGGAGTCGCTTCATTTCAGTTTCCTTCCTCATGGCCATGTTGGGATGCCCTGGCACTTACTTTCCAGCTGTCTGTCAGACCGTCACTTCTCTGCAGTTGTGGGCTTGAATTCAGTTCTGTCTGACGCTTCTGTGGGATTTGCAGTGGGAAGGAAAAGCTCTTTAGAAATTCAAGCCTTCTCGGCCTGCAGTAAATTGCCCCATTTAAACAATCACATATGGCAGCCAGGAATTCTTTTGCTTACTCTATTGATTTAAAAAACACTCTTCCAGATTGAAGTGAATGGGGAGATTTCAGCTGTGCTCCACCTAGTTTTGCTTCACATGACCTGGACGAGGGACTGTCTCGTAGAGGAATGTTGCAAGCACCATTTTTGATGTATTAAAAAAAAAAATCCCAACTTGTTTTTTGACAGTCCCTGAGGAATTGGAGCGAAAGGGGGTTCTTTAGGAGCGAGACGGAGCTCTAAATACTGTTTATTTACCAAATGGCTCTTTCCTACTGTGCTGCACTCCATCTGGTCTCTTCATTTAGGACTGTGCCTTGTTGCCAAATGGCACATTTCAGCTTGTTGCTGCAACGTTATGCATAAATCTGGGCTCTGCGTGCCGGCTTATTTTGTCCGGCCATTTGTGGGTGCTGTGCTTCCCATGTCACTGGTGACTGGGAGATTCTGCTGGTTGGTTGTAGGTCTTTTTGCATCCTCTGGGAGGCTGTCTTGACTTTTTTACCTTTAAAAGTGGCATGTTTGAAGACAAAACAACAGAAGCCCACAACCTGCGTAAGAAAAATGTGCTGTGAATCTCCCCTCTTTCCCCGCCAACTAGACAGCACCCAAAGAGGATTGACTGTAACCCTACAGATAAGAGCTAAGTGACAAAAGATTTAGAGGTGTCATTTATTTGCTAAATTACAGCCCTCGGTTGATCTCTGTCTGGGGATAGAAAGCATGTCCCCACACATTTGTCAGGTGAGAGCAGTGCTTCATTTTGGATCGGTCCCTGAAGAGACAGGAGTTCACAGCTGCTGAGCATTCACTTTTCAGGAGGGGGTGATGAACCAGGATAAGCACAGGAAGTTGTTAAAAAACCTTGCAAAGTGTCACAGTTTGCCTGTTTCTTCTGTGAAATGTTATCCCAGATGCCAGCAGATACCCAGCTTGTGATGGTGATGCACCATGTCCTGAAGAGTGACAGAGAAACCTCCCTATAAGTAATAGACAAGACCTTGACCAAACATGCTCAGCATCTGCATTCTTTGGCCTAGTTACAGCAGATTCTGCATGGCCTATAATTTATTGAGATGGCGTTAGTAGATGTGTGTATACCCTGATTACCATGGTCATTTCTGGAGAGGTGCATTCAACACTCTTAAGCACTTTTTCAACTGCCTTTTTAGCCTTCTAGTAATATCCTGCTAGCGCTCTCTCACTGTTATTCTGATGATAATCTTGTCATGTCATATTGGGAGATCACAGGCAATGGGGGATAAATGCTTGGCCATTTTACCATTAAGTATTGGTAAGAGGAGTAGCTGGATTCTGAGCTGTAATATACAGGGTTCTGGGTAAAGTACAGACCAGCATGAAGCGTATACCCCTGTATGGATTCCCGGACCCCTGTATGGATTCCTTTGCCAGGCAGAGGTGATCTTTAAAGTGTTTAGCCCGTGCCCCCATGAGACCGTGCCTAGGTAGGCTGCCTCCTAACCTAGAAGCAGTGTGGCAGTGGCTATTTAGTGCGCTGAATGGGCCGTGTAGCCCTACGGATGGACTATGCCAGTTAGTCCCCCCATGCTGCCATGCAGATGTGGCAATGTTGCTGACAGCTTAGGAGCCCCTGGCTCAGAGCAGGGCAGTGTATCGAGAGGACTGTTGCCAGGCATGGTGAATTTAGTACATAGACATGGAACTAGTGAATATCCCTGCCTTCATTTAAGCCATCTCAATTAATGGAGAGGGAGTGTCAGACTCTCCAGGAAAGTGCTGGTGGGGAGAACAGATGCAAGGTGTGCGTGGAGCCAAAGCACTAGTTCTCACAGAGCCTTTTCCCCCTGTTTCTCCCACCCTGTTTGCTGAGATCTTTCCCCATCATTGTATTTATGTTGGTGTCTTTTTATTTTATTTTATTTTATTTCTTTTGTTCCATTTTTCCCAGGCCCCCATGTCTTCCCCCTAAACCACAGAAAATGAGGAGACCTAGGCCTCTCTCAGTCTATAATCATAAACTCTTTAACGGCAATATGGAAACATTCATTAAGGTACTTGCTAGCTGACAGTGAGAGTCTATGAATGCTCTGAATGTAATGGTGGCTTTCCTTTCCTAATTGCTAACTCCTTTCCTTTCTGGGATCTGGCCTTTCCTATGCATTGTGCATACTGTTAACGTGGCTAGTATGCTCTTTGCCTCAGTGAAGATTTCCATCCATAGCTGTTCTCACTTCTGGTGCATTCATTACATTATCTGTCACACGTCTGTCTGCATGGTCTGGGAAGGAAAAGATAGCACTAATGACCCTTGTGGAGCCCGGATGCCATTCTGGCCTGTCAACAGGTTAATTGCAATCTTCCATATCTTATCACAGCAGGCATAGCCATCTTGACTCTATATGATGCTATTATTTGAGCATGCTGGTAGTAAACAGCAACACATCCACCTGTCATAGAAAGAGACTTGCTGAAGATCAAGCAGGAAGCAAAGAGAAAATCTTCCAGGATCACGCTATTCAGACTGATGGGGCTTGTAGTGTTTGGGGAAGGGAAGATGCAAAACAAAATATTTATTGGCTTCTTTCACAGGCAGGTAGAGTCCTAGACAGTCCCGAGAGGAGGAGGGCTGTGGAGGTGAGGGAAGGAAGCCAGGTGACAGGAGGACGTAGTCCTCCAGCAGGATTCCTTGAGGAATTTCCGAATAGAAACTTTAAAAGACTCCACCTCAGCATTTCAGTGCTCCCCCCCTTTTTTTTCTCCCCTTGACATGGTTGCAGGAGAACATCAAATGATGCATAAACTCTCCAAAATTGTCTCCCAGTTATAGAGAATGACAGGAAAGCAGACTTCTGCTGAAGCATTCTGTGTATGGGTGTCTTGAGTGGGTGTACAGCTCTTCAGTGTCGCTTAAAAAAGAATCAATCTAGTCAGCTTCAGTGCCAAAGGCTGGTAGAGTTGACTGATGCTGTCTAATAAAATCAAGCACTTACCAGGTGAAAAAAGATTCCCCTCAAATGATTCATTTGCAGTAAAACCAGGCCTGGCTTGTGTGTTATTAGATCCACTGATCCTCCCCCTTGCAGGAAGTTCTGCTCTGACACAGGCTGGGGAACAGAAGAAGGAATCTAAAAGAAGGAAGGTGCTTGTATTGTCTGAGCAATGCAATCCTGTTCTGCTTAAGTATGTGCTTCACTTCAGTCAGGTGCTTAGGTGCTTCACTGCAAAAAAACCCACCAAACAATATGACCTGGGAAACGTGATGTTAATATTTCTCTCCTGTTAGCCTCAAAGTACAGAAGCCAGCAGCTACTTGAGTGAATCTAGCAGCTTTGCCTCAGCTGTAACTGCCTTTGATCATAGACACATGCCTTTGATCATTTTGGACCAAATTATGCTTTTTAGTTACAATGGTACAGATCAATTAAGTTGGTTGATACTAATGTAACTAAGGGTCTGACTGGACTAAATTTGGTTTTATCCACTGAGGTAAGTGACACTTGAATCCAGAGCAGACTCATATTCTGGGATAGCTGCTTGCAGATGCTTTTATAGCACTTCACCGCTAGGTATCAGAAGAGCAGGTATTAGCCTGTTTGCGTTCGGCAGGTTGCTACCCCAGGATAAAGAAAGCAGACTATAAGTACAGCAGTGTAATATATATACTAGTTTAGTTTTACCTCTGATTTTTATCCCAGAATAATTTCTGCACCTGATTCAAATAGGTTGCCTTAGTGTAGGGCTTTACATCATCTGCCCGCTCTTTGCCTACCACTGTGTAGGCTGTTTACATCAGTGTAAACGTGCTGTCTGTCCAAGACCTACCAGCTGAACGTGTTAGGCATACAACTGAGCATCCTCTGGCCCCCTGCAAGCTGCATAATCTGAATAGCCTGAGAATAATATTGAAGATCTTTGAAGATGCCTCCAAAAGTCATCATTCTTTATGCCCAAAGGATAAATCTAGTAGCCTAACTATTGATCCACCAAAACCCAACCCAGCAACACATTCTGTTTGTGGAGTAGCTTTCCAAAGGAAGTGATGAAAACCCCATTAAGCCTAAAGTAGATATAGTGCTAGAGAAAATATTATAGCAGGCAGCACTGACAAAGGTTGGATTAGATCAACTAATAGGTCTTTTCCATCTCTGATTTAGATACTTCTATTATGCTGTTTTTTATGTAGAAGGAAGCCTGAATGCAGTGCTTATAAATGGCTAGCACATTGTCACGAATAATAGACAACCCAGATAGAGAAACCCATTAATCTCTTTAATACATGTAATTGTTCCATACTTAAATTGATTTTTAAAAATGTCATGTTCATTAAAACCCAGCCTGTTAAAATATTATTCTAGAGGAATTAGCTGCATTGAAACCTCTCTGAATAGACTGGTGTCCTACATAATAAGGAGAGCACTGTGGGCAACCATTAGTAGTGTATTTAAAAGCCTGGGAGTTTCTGCACCATTTTGGAAGCAAAGTTTGTCTGGTCCTGAAACTTCTGCCTGATAGCAAATGCTTCAGTGGAAAGTCTGACCCCCCCCCCCCCAAGAATGGGCAGTTGTGGAATGGCTGTGATGGTATGTTTCCCTCTGAACTGCGGAAGAACCAAGGGGAAAAATTGGCATCTACTTTTAATGCAATGAAACTTTGGGCAATTCAGCAGAAGGGGGGAAGAAGGAAAATAGGAACAGATCTGGCAGGTAGCTTCTGAATGCTCACCAATCACTGAGGCTCAGATGCTGCATACTCAGCAGGTGATGGGGTAAGGCTGCAGAAAAGCTGTGAGCCTGAATTGGACCTTTCTAAGCTGCCATTGCATTTGAGCTTTCATGGCCTCTGGGTGATATGCTTACTTTAACTGATCTTATTCTTGCTTAACCTTCTCTTTTTCTCCTGCTTTGCTGCTTTTTTGTGTTGTCAGAGGAAGAAGGAATGCTCGAACAAGAAATCAGGTATTTACTAGAGGCCCTCCTCTCCAGACCAAATCTAAATCAAACTGAGGGATGCCGTTGTAGCCCAAACTATAAAAGCATCTGCTTGCAAAGACAAATGTGCCTGCAAACTTACCCCCATTCCAGTAGGGGCTATGTGAGAAAGCAGCTAAGATACGAAAACTGAATTCAATCTGGGGCCAACCCCCATTTTTAGTTCCTAATTAATGTATTTCACATACTTCTTTGTATAATGTAACTTCTATTGACAATGGCTGTTTCTTTATGTAAAACCTGTAGCTGGAAGGTTATTTCATCACTCAGGTAAATTGCAAGTCTTTGGGGGTCATATCCCACCTTCCAAATAGAACAATTATGTTTCAGTTGCGTTTGTCCCCTATTCTGTTTTGTTTTTCAGCCAACCAGATAAAGAGAAACAGCCTTTCACACATACAGTGGAGGCCTTTTTCATAAATAATTCACTGCGCATAAGCGGATTCAGCCCTCTTTGCTGGCTTGGCATATTTAGCACCTCCTTCTCTTGCTTATTCTCTTACTAAACTCAATGACACTGATTTTCAAACCTGAGTGCTTGTATACTGTACTTAAATAAATGTCCAGTTCACGCTTATTGACGAGCCAATAAATTCTTAATTCCTTCTTTTTTAAGGATTCAGGGCAGGCAATCCCACTTGTAGTGGAAAGCTGCATCCGATACATCAATTTGTACGGTAAGCTAATTTAATATTTGCCTGTAATTTCAGCGGAAGCTGTTGCATAAAAGTAATAAAGGACTTGCAATTCAGAGCCAAGTATAATGGAGGTGTCATCTATCTTTATTAACTATATGGGGTTGGGTTATAAATCTGATGGCATAAACTAGGATGTCATTTACAAGCGTGGCAAATATTTAGTTCCTGTAAGCATTTATTTTGGGGTTGAATTGTTCATTTGGGCCACGATCCAATGAAAGTCCTTCCAGCTGTTTGATCATGGGGACTTCAGTTGGAGAAATTGAGCAGAAATAAAATCTTATGATGATGATTATGATTCCTTTTCTTGCACATAAAAGACATGCCTTAGCCAATAATTCTTTCCATTTCTTTCAACAAGAACAAAAGATTAAACAGATGAGCCTCTTCAAAGAGTGTGCTGCCTACCATGGGTCAGGTCAGACAGGGTACAGACTGTACCAGCCACTGCCCATTGGCTCTAAGCCTGATACTTTTGTCTCCACACTTTTTGCTATCTATCATCTCCTTCTGTTTCACAAATATTGTATCTGTCTGCATCATTGGGCAGGTGGTGCATTGGGGCTCTTTTCAACTTGAGATGGTGACAAGGGAGGTCAGGAAAGTGACATTTCAGCCATTTATGGCAATATCTATATATTGCTGTGCTTTGGTCAATATGGAAAATACTCTGTAGTGCCAGCCACAACTAATTTCCATTTACCTTTCTGTCCTCAAATTAAGTGTTTGTTTTCTGGAGCTTAATAAGGCTTGATTTTCCAGCTCTCTGCTTTTGGAGTGCATCTGCATATTCTTTCCAAAGACACTGTTCTCTGACAAATATTGTCCTAATATGCGAGCATGGCATAGTGGCCCACATCTGATTTCAGCAAAATGAAGAAAGTGAAATTCTGAATTGCCAACAGAATGGCATAAACATCCCTTTCATTGTTCTGTTTTACTTTGCACTCTCTAGGTCTTCAACAGCAGGGTATTTTTAGAGTTCCTGGATCTCAGGTTGAAGTCAATGACATCAAAAATTCATTTGAAAGAGGTATGTGATTGGCAGGTGATCCTGCCAAGGTATATTGATTAAGACTGGAGTGTATGGACTCCTAGAGTTTATTGAGGAGGAAGATATTATGGGTGGGAGTCTCAGTCAGAAGTGATACATAACTCTTCCCCATGGCATTTTTGTAACTCACACCCAGCAGGCGTTTCTGTTACAAGGAAACGGGATGCTTTTCTCTAGGAGAATGGGAGCTCCTCCGAGAGGAAATGAGATGATATGATAAGGCTCTGCTTTCCAAGAGCTTTTCTTTTATCAGCTTTCCTGGACAGTAATAAAGTATTAGAGAAAAGTTACTATATTTCATGCTCTTATGCTGAGTGTCAGCCTCCTAGGTCCCCTGGTTTCATATTAGCCCAGCAAGGTAATTATAACGTGCAATATAGAGAATGGGCTAATTGCACTGTGCTCCACGAACTGTCGTTATAACTGTAACTTAAGCTTTGTAAAGCAAAATATGGCCTACCTAGTGTATCTGCTGACTCTACTGGTCACAGTTTCTAATGCCTCTCTGAGGAGAACAGCAGAAAGGATTGCACAATTAAGGAGTTTATTTAAACATAATTTCTCTAAATGAAATTGTATGCCCTGTATTATATGGGGGCCAGATGGGTGTGATCATAATCGTCCTTTTGAATCTATACCAACCATGCAGGTTCCATTTGGCATTTTCGGAGATAACTAAGGGACTTGCACATCCATTTACCATTTAAGAAATGGATATCTAAATCCCTCCATACAGTGCCCTCCGGTGCCCTTGTTATGCTATCTGAAAGGCATCCCACAGATTTCAGTGTAACACAGGTGTGCTGGCATACAATTCCTTGTCTTCTGCAGCTCTCTCAAACGATCTCACTCACTCACTCAGTTATGAGCTCTTGTCTTGCATACAAAAGATGCAGTGGGCTGAAAACTATGTAAGAAAACTAAATAACACCATGCATAATCTTCTGGAAAGTTTGCAAATCCTTGCCATGACAATTACCCCTGTGCCCTTGATTACCATAAGTTGGGCTATAGCATGTCTCAGCATGGTGCTGTTTAACACACTATCTTATTAAGCCCTTGACATTCTTGGAAATTAAATAGTGTTACCACTCTACATGCTGTTTTCTTGATCACTGGTTTTCCAATTGTAGTCAACTGAACAGTGCTTGCTGCCTAATTCAACTAGAATTAAACCTTTTATCTGTTCAGGTGAAGACCCCCTTGCTGATGATCAAAATGAACGAGACATCAATTCAGTTGCTGGGGTCTTAAAGCTATATTTCCGAGGACTGGAAAACCCCCTCTTTCCTAAGGAAAGGTTTCAAGACTTGATATCTACTATAAGTAAGTACAAACAATGAGGTACAGACAAGCGTTTTGCTGCCCCAAGGCATTGTGGCCTCTACTCAACAGAGGAGGAGTGGTCAGTAAGATTTGGCAGTACAATAGGCACAGACATCTCAGCTAAACTTCTTGGATTTGCTAAGTTATTACAAGTAAATGGAGAGAATGACCTGAAGAGCTCAGCAATCCTCTTACTGTCTCACCATTTGCATTTCCTGTACCAAAAAGACCCAGAAAATGCTGGGATACATTCACACGTGTAGGGGAGGAGCAGTTGGTTTTATAGCTTCACGGGTTTGGGTTTGAATTCATGGAGCTCAAGGGGCTGCTGCTGCTTTTCTCTAGTCCACTGGAACCGGGGAAACTGGTTTCTGGGGCTTAAGTATGTTTTTCCCAATATGTCATGGTACCGATGAATATTTATTGGAAAATGATGGACGTTCTCGGTGCCCTTTAGGGAAAAGGAGAATTGATGGGATGGATTTGCAGTTTTAGACATGACAAGGAAATTTGCTGTGCATTTGGATTACAGTGATTACTGTTATTTTTTAAAAGAAATACTCTGAACTGATTTTGGTCCCAGCCTAGCTGAGCATATATTTAAGTAAGTGAATAATTCAACTAGGGTTGCTTATGTGCTAAAAGGTAAGCATATGTTTAAATGCTTCTAAAGCTTTGTCTTTCCTCTTTCCTACACTTCTCAGCTGATGATGAAGTATCATAATTAAAGGAAAGACTTCAGCATCTAATTCACATTAGAAATCTGGTGCTAAATGTCTTCCTATTCTCTGGGTGTGTCTACACAATGTGTGTACTGCGGAGTAGATTAATTAGCTGCACAAAAATGTTGCACTTCTACACATGCGCCCCTCTTAAGTTGGAATAAATTAATTAGTTCCACAGCAAAATAGTACTCACCTGCTGGCTACCCTGCACTGAAGCATCCTCATGTCCCAGCCAGCCCCTCGGCAGTACGCTAGGTTGGGAGGAGCAGCCCCAGGCTGGCAGGATGATCCATGGGCCCCCCTGCCAGTTGGGGTTGCTCCAACCTGGCTCAATGTGCTGCAGTCCCTGGTGCACATTCAGTGGTGCACTTGGGACCAGTAAACACCGGAGCCATAAACTCTGGTTTTATTGCATTGCATTACATTGCATGTGTAGACACACTCGCTGTCTCTTAAATGTATGCAGTGTAATTTACATCCCAGCTTAAATGGACTGGCAAGCTTTTGACATTTGAAAACCACTTGAGACCAAAATGCTGTTCCTGCTGTGAGATGTTGAAGCCCTTTTCAAACTGTTCTACCCCACCCTATTACCCAAGGTAGAAAGGTGAGCTCATCTGAGTGAGCTCTCTGGTCCCTCTGCTGCTGTATGACTGAAAGCCAGTTTGATTCCCCTGGGCTCTAGGAAGTGCGGGATGGCTTGTTGTGAGATGGGGTTGTGTATGTTGCGGTGCCGTGTAATTCATTGTTTTTGTGATAAGAAAGAAGCACTCGTGTAACATGCAAAAGGCTGCTTGTCACTTCTTCTGCTTAGCTGGAAGCTGAGTTTTCATTGGAAACGTCTCTCAAATGCACGTGATCAAAAATCAGAAAGAAAAGGCATCCTGCTTGTAGGGGTTCATTCAGCAGGACTCGTTGGAGTATCCCACTTATGTGATTTGTGACGACTGTGGCCATTGACATCTCTGTGACATCTCATTCAAACACTTTGCAGGGAAATGTTTGAATTGTCATGGCACTTTTGTTCCTCTGGGTTTCAAAAAAAAAAGTAGAAAAGAAAAGGAGTCTGAGAGGGAAAAAGATTGTAGCAAATGATAACAAATAGAGATGGAATAAAATGTTTTCTTCAAAGAAAGGAAAAATTTGAGAGAATTTTTTTTGCCAGAATTTCTTTTCTTTTTTTTTTCTTACATTAGACAATTATTGGTTAAAAAAAAATCATAGATATAACTCTGGCATCAGGAAGCTCGACTCAACACTATGTTCCCCTGAGGGAATGGCACTTTGTTGAGCTACAGCTATGCTCTCTTTCTTGCTTGACTTATGGGCTCAGGGATCTGGCATTTTTGACTGTCCGGTGTGCCAGCTTCAACAGATACTCCTGATGTCTTCTGAGCTGGGTGGTTATAGGATGTTCTCTTGGGAAGTGGGAAATATGTCTCCAAATGGATAAATACTGAGAACAAAAATATAGTCGGTGACATATCTTCAGTTTCAAGTCTCTGAAGAATTTATTCCTCACCTGGAGCATATATTATGTTTTTTGAGGACTGAAATAGTTGGCTTAAGTAGAATGGTTGAGTTTGACACAGGCCATTAAGTTTCACCCAAACACCCCACGACATACAATTAGACCGTCTACATGATTGAATGGCCCCTTCTAGCCTTCTTGGCACTAATATACACACATGGCTTCACAGTTTTGTCAGGCAGGTTTGACATGTGATTCTACATTTCTTCCTTTAGTGTTAAATCATAAATCAAATCTCGAAATGTGTATTGTTTCCCTTACATGCCGGGCTACTCATTCTGAACAGTAGTCCGTGCCTTCTTGCATCGACAGTGACTAGATGCCTTTAGGTCAGTGTCCAGCCATGAGGTCCACCCTGTGTTCTTGTGTTCCAGAAATCGAGAACCCTGCCGAAAGAGTTCACCAGATCCAGCAAATCATCATAACCCTGTCCCGAGCTGTCATTGTCGTCATGAGATATCTCTTTGCTTTCCTCAATCAGTGAGTCTGTTTATCTGTTCCTGTTTACCTGAATAGCTTGTTCCTCCGTTTTTCAGATCCTGTCGTGTCCAAGATTGTCTGGTACTTTGGTGGTTGTCTGTTTCCTCTATCTTACTGTGTTTCCTGGCTGTGGCTGATGGCACTCTCTGTGCAGTGCTATTTTTGTGCTGAGAATTTTTTTGAGCTAACAGTAGACAAGCTCAGTGCTTTACTTGTGGGATGCTTGTGTTTGCAGCTTGTCACAGTACAGCGATGAGAACATGATGGATCCCTACAACCTGGCCATCTGCTTTGGACCAACTTTGATGCATATTCCAGACGGGCAGGATCCAGTCTCCTGCCAGGCTCATGTCAATGAGGTTATAAAAACCATCATTGTCAATCATGAGGGCATCTTCCCCAGCCATAGGGAGCTGGAGGGACCTGTGTATGAGAAATGCATGACTGGTGGAGAAGAGTACTGGTAAGGAATGGGTAATCAAAATAAGGGAGTTTAACCACTTTACGAATTATAAGTGACTTTTATGTTCTTAACAAAGCCACACCTCCTTCCTAGCTTGGTCCATTTCCACTGTAAATGAAGGGTGAGGCTGTGGGGCTGGGATAGACAGCAGGGCTACCACATGCTTCTGGGTGAAAAAAATGGTTAATTTAGATTGTGCGATTTCAGGGAAATGACTTGTAAGGATGACTGCTTGAGAGCTTGGCGGGGGGAATCTGGAATTTTGGGTCTAATCCCCAGAACTGGGATAAACCCTAAGCTAGAATGGTTTGGTTCCTTTCTGCCAACAATACTTACTTCTTTCACAAACTTAGTGAGTGAGATTCTCAGATGGTGTACGTCTGATGTAGCTACATCAATTTCAATAGTGCCACAGGGGTCTATAGTAACTGAGGACCTTGTTCTATCCCTTGCTGACTGTGCCCTTACCTTGGTACAAATACTTTAATTGGTAAACTTAAGGTAATTCCACCAACCTAATGTCTTGATCTTTAGTAATACATCTGGGTGGTGGATTTCATTCCTATTGACTTTGCTGGTGAAAAAGGCAAGTCTGTTTCACCATGTTTCTAGTCAGTTTCCTTTACTGGTTCTCTGGCATAGGAGTTCAGTGCTATAAAGATCTGCAAACACTTCACAAGAACGTATTTTTCCCTTAAAAATCTGGAACTTAACAAAAATCCATTTGCCTAAGACTTATTGAAGCTTGTTAATAAAAAACCCCCCAAACAACCTGGGTGTTAGGCCAGCTGGAACTATATTTCTCTTGACCTGAGGCTTGACCTATGGATGCTATAGAGCTTCTGCTGCTTTAATTACATTAACTATATTAGATGGGCTAAGGGAGCCAGGTTTTGCGGTGCAGATTCCTCTGTTGGCAGAAAGAGTTTTTCCACTACTAGAGTTGTACCAGCTCCCTTGAATGACAGAAGAGTTGCTGGCAGAAGCCTTCTGCCAGTAGCGCTGTGTCCGCACTAGGAGTCTTATCAGCAGGTCTCTGTTAGCTATGGGGCATGATCCTTGTACTATAGACAAGTTGCTAAGTATGTTGAGCAAACTTGTATAGTTCTTTGCTTTTTCAGTCTGTATTTAGATAAATGTCCTCACCCAGTGTCTGGCTTGGTACCTTTGCTCTGGGTGCTGTTCGGTTCTTCTGCTTTGTTAGAGGAACAGTTCCATCAAACTGGATTTTTACTGAGTAAGGACAATGGTATTTGATGTTCTTGAATACTGGAAATGGGTTAAATGGGCAAGAGTTCATTTTCTATTGTACAAATTGTCCTTTAATGTTTACAATGAAGGGGTAACTTTAGAACATAGAGATGGGCTCAGATGAGAACTGCATAACATGATACCTAGGAATTTGGGTGTATTTGAGGCTCCAAAACTTGGGTTCAAATTGGAGTGTTTCCAGGTTGGTGTTTTATAACCATCTCAGTTGCAAGCTTGATGTGATTGGAAGTCTCTGTGAGCCTGTTTCATCCCTTCTTTGTACTACATGTCCCCGTGACGGCTTGCACAAAAGGCGTGTAAAATGCTGCTCTTTGTGTGTGGGCGAGTGTGGAACGTTTTAATTTGGCATCACTTTGCACAGGAGTAGAGAACAACAGAAGGTGCAGGGCAGTAGGAAAGAAGAGGTCACGGTGTGAACTGGTCCAGTTCTGAGAGCAGGTTCTGAGATCTACCTTGATTTAAACCAAACGTGGCAATGAAGGGTGGAAAATCCTGTGTCCCATTGAAGTCGAAGGCAAAACTCCACCTAGATGTCAGTAGGGCTAGCATTTCATCTCAAGAACATATTTCCTTACTGCATAGCCTGGCAGGAGAACTTTAACTCTTTTCTTAACGTTACATATATATCTTTCTTCATTCCCTCCCCACAATGTTTCATGTTAGCGACAGCCCCCACAGCGAGCCAGGCACCATCGACGAAGCAGACCATGACAACGGCACGGAGCCGCACACCAGTGACGACGGTAAGTGGTAGACATAAACAGCAGAAAATTGAGTCTGCCTGGGAAGAGCTGTGTGTGCGGGAAAGCAGCGTGTATTTTCCTTCTAATCAAATAAGCCTGGACTAACATGTGGCCATTTAGGGCAGAAGATGTTGGTATGTTTGACAGTGCATGTGCCTGTTCATAAGCACTCCTTATATAGGGATCCAATCAGCATAGACCACAGAGTGTGCATTAGGGCAAAGGCTTAATTTCAATCTCCTTCGACAGTGTTATCTTTAAAAGAATGCATTTAAAATTGCTCCTTGTGCTTCCAGTAGTTGCAACAGTTCTCTCTTTTTCTTTTTCATTTGGAATTAAAGGGACACTTCTGGCATTTGGCCTTGTCTTTATCCCGCAGTCACTGTCACAGTTTTATGCGTGATTTGGGCAAGAGCAATGAAGACCTTGGTGTGTGAAAGTGAGAGACAGGTGGAGCTGACCCAGCCACCAGAGCCTGAGCCAGATTCTGTGGCAACAGCACATTATTAACTAAATCTCACGTGTAGAGTCTAGTTTTGCTCTCAGTAGAATCTGTGCAACACATGCTGATGGCAAAAGTATTTCATGGGTGATTTTAAGGACCAAGCTTGGCCTGGAAAAGTTTCATCACAGAATGTTATATGCAGACCAGAAGGAACTAATTGCGACCAAAATGCTGGCGTGCATCCATAGATGCTTCTAAAGCAAATCCCAGGATGTCCTTCTCCCCCCGTACCCGGCCTTGGTGAGGCCGCAGCTGGAGTATCCAGTCTTGGGTATCCAGTCTTGGGCTCCACAATTCAAAAGGGATGTGGAGAAGCTTGAGAGAGTCCAGAGAAGAGCCACACGCATGATGAGAGGGTCAGGAAAACAGACCTTACGACGACAGGCTGAGAGCCATGGGGCTCTTTAGCCTGGAAAAGCATAGGCTCAGGGGTGATCTGATGGCCACCTGTAAGTTTATCAGGGGTGACCACCAGGATCTGGGGGAACGTCTGTTCACCAGACCGCCCCAAGGGATGACGGGGTCGAAAGGTCACAAACTCCTGCAAGACCATTTCAGGCTGGACATAAGGAAGAATTTCTTTACTGTCCGAGCCCCCAAGGTCTGGAGCAGCCTGCCAGCGGAGGTGGTTCAAGCACCTACACTGAACACTTTCAAGAGCAAATTGGATGCTTATCTTGCTGGGATCCTGTGACCCCAGATGACTTCCTGCCCTTTGGGCAGGGGGCTGGACTCGATGATCTCCTGAGGCCCCTTCCAGCCCTAAAGTCTATGAAACTAGTTTGATTTCCATGTCCTAGATTGAATTTGTAGCTCTGGCCATTAGGGAAAGAAAGAAATGGTAAGCTCAGAAAATATGACCTGGCATTACTGAGAGACAATAAACCCAGAACCTGCTGATGCCGTTTTCATAGAGTTACTTTGCAGAATGGAGGTACACTTTAAAACCCTGCATGATGCGTGGTTTTGCACACCTGTTGTCTGCTTTCTTTATGGCCATTATTTCCATTGATTTCTGCTGCTGCTGAAGAAACCCCAATGCCTTTCTGACACTTGACGTGGGGACAGCATAAGTGGCCCTAATTGTTGTGCTGTAAGATGACAGTACAAAAGCAGGGGGGAGAAGATGATCATTCACATGATTGAAGATGAATTTTTAAGGAAGAAAGCAGGTTACATTTGTCAGTGTTAGCAACAAGCAGGCGCTTATGTGACTAAAAGGTGAAGGAAAGCAAGCTGCCATTTAGCCAATTTTATGCTTGGATGGTCACATTAATAGTTCTGATTGGAGTTTCTGGGTGATTAACTGTGATGCATGTGTGGAGAAGAGGACTAGCTTTATTTTAGAAATTTACATGCTCCCTTTCTCTTCTCCACCCCCACCCCCCATCCCCACCCTGCTGAGAAACCCAATATTTCATCACGGCTGGGATAGCGCCCCCGTATTGTATTTTCTCCAGAGAGAGCTCCCTCCATGGATCCTCCTGTAATAGCCCCAAACATTAGGCCATTGTTCACATTGTTCATGTTGGTAGGAAGCACATATCTTTGGGTGACCCATCCGTCATGAGAGAGCAAAAAGCTGGGAAGTGATTCAGGGTTTTACAGATTCTGCTCCCCAGCACCTCACCCCATTCAGACATGGCTGCTAAGTTAAAAGGGAGGTCACATCCAGATCTACCACTGGGTGTTGAGTCTGTAGTTTGCAGAGGTGGCAGATGGAATGGAGAAAGTTTTCCCTATTTTAATGAAAATGTGACAGATATGAAAGATCTAGGGTAATTTTCCCTGTTTAGCATCACCGTTGGCCTTGTCAGTCCCCATTGTTCTGCAGTGCCAGTCTTGGAGCAGGCTTGAAAGACAATTGGGTGTCTTAAAAAAAATCAAGTTGCATTAACCACTCTCTTGCTGGCATCCAGAGCTGGCTCTTCTGTGCGGGGAGGGGGTAACATGCTGCTATGTCTGTCCAATAATTTGCAATCCTCAGATAAACAGCTCTGCGAGGTACCCTGTGGTTGGTCACCATCTCAGACCAGAGAGAGATGTTGCTGTTGCTAGAACAGATTTTCAAGTGCTTGGCATCCACAATTTGAGATATTTTCTCAGAAGAGACCTGTTCTTTTTTAGCCAACCAGAATAAAAGCCAGCTTTCCAACAGACTCAGCACCAAGCTGTTTCCATTGTGGCATTTCTGGCCAGAAATCTGCTGCCTAAATGGAAACTGAGTTCCCTTGGAAATCAAGCGGGTAGATGCTGATTCTTAAATAGCTGGTGAACAGTGCTGTTAAGATTGGCAGGCATGGGGAACTGGTGTGCTCAGGACTGAGGGCAGTCTCCAAGCATGATCTGATGATGGGTGGTGGCTATCTGTATCACTCGGGTCTTGTTTTCACTGTTCCTATGGGACTCCCCAAACAGGATTTGCTAGTCATCAGTAATTCAGACCGAACTGTGTCTGCAGAAGAAAGAGAAGGGAATGTAACCCAATCAGATGCAGTAACCAAGAGGTGGTTTGCTCAAAGCTTGTGAGTGAAATCTACAGTGGTCCCCAGTCTAGAAAAGCATGAGGCCTGTGGCCAAACGAAACAAGCCTCTTACTATGGGTGGAAATAGATAAATATGGTGGCACACCTAGAAACATGATTTTCCTGCGATAAAATGACTTCCCATTCATTTTGTGGCTCTTACATGCTTTTAGCTTCTGAGAGAAACTAAGGACTTGGGAAAACCAAGGGGAGTTAGCGATGTAAGAAGAATGGTCTATATTTCATGCAAGATGCTTTTTCGAAGCATAGGCAGTATTAGAAATTGCCTGGGTACACATGGCTTTACAAGTAATGTTTCATATGTCTACATTTTTCCTCTGCAGAAGTTGAACAGATTGAAGCAATAGCAAAGTTTGACTACATTGGACGGTCCCCACGAGAACTCTCCTTCAAGAAGGGAGCCTCACTCCTCTTGTATCATCGTGCATCAGAGGACTGGTGGGAAGGACGCCATAATGGTGTGGATGGTCTCATACCTCATCAGTACATAGTGGTCCAGGACATGTGAGTAGGCAACCTTTGTTGGGCAAGAGTGGTCTGATTCCATGGCTTAAAGTTAGGCTGCCATGTCCATTGTTAGCCTGATTTGGCTGTCTACAGATATCTGATTTCCACCACTGGGATTTAGCCAGGGGCATTCAACCTCCAGTCTGTGGCCAAATGCAGCTTGGGAGCAATTGCATCCGGCTCGCAGAGCTCCCCATGGATTAAGAAATTTGATGGTGGGTGAGCAATGGCCACCCTCCCCCACTGCCCATACCTCCCCTATGCCAGCACAGCCAAATCCAGGCCAGGCCACGCTCCCTTCTCAATGCATCACTAGTTTGGAGCTGGGCTATGTTCCCTTCCTCACCACAGGGTTTGATCAGGGCCAGGCCATGACCCCTCCCTGCAGGGCTGGATCAGAATGGCCTGCCTTCTGGCATCCTGTGTGTGGCTGGATGAGGTCCTGCCACATCTGCCCTAGGTGCCAGATCAGGCCCACCAGTCACATCCAGCCTGCTTAAGAAAAAGTTTGAGCACGACTGATTTAAGCTCTCTGTGAATGGAGCGAAGTTCTGTTGTCATGAGTGGGAGTTACTGCAGAGCTCCGCGTTCTTGAAACTCAGTTTATTCTGGTGTTTACATATGGGCTTAGAGCTGAGACTCCCAAAGTAGCCCAGGGAAATAGATGTTTTATTGAATGTTAGGGGGATTTAGGCACCTAATTCCCTTAGTTCAGAGAAGTTTGTAGAGGTCAGTCAGAGGTTCACATTTGTGTTCTAACACCGTTCAGATGTAGGTCAGATCTGTGACCTTGATTCGTTTTGGATCTGGGCTGGGAGTGTTCAGATCCAACATCTGGGCTGGATTTGGTTTCCAGGTTCGGCACATGCCCATGGTGACCCAATGAGTTGGTGGCAGAGTCAAGTATGCCACCCCACTACCTTGCCACTTCTTCTTCCACTAGACTGTGCTATCTCCTTGTTGAGTGCTAATGATGAACGTTTATTTTTCCCTTAGTTTGAGTAGGTGCATTAGGACTCCAAAGGTACACGTGCTAAGGAGATGCAGTCTTCTCTTGTGAAAAGCACTCCATTATCTGCCTGCCTGATACAGTTTCATTTTTCACAGGGATGATGCATTCTCCGACAGTTTGAGTCAGAAGGCAGACAGCGAGGCAAGCAGTGGACCCCTGCTGGATGATAAAGCCTCATCAAAGAATGACATCCAGTCTCCGACAGATCATATTCCAGACTATGGATTTGGGGGAGTAATGGGCCGGTAGGCAAATTGGCTCACTTTCATATGAATGCAAGGGTGATCCGAGTCCTCTTTGTGACAGGCAATAAACTGAATGGGGCAGGAAAGGTAGAATGCACAGCTTCAGTAAGAAGTGCAGAACAATTTGTACTGTTTATGCTGTGTTTAAACTGGAAAGGAGACGAATAGATCTATTAATTCAACCAACCTGAGAAAATTTGATGCTTTCCACTTCTTGGCGCTCTGCAAAATCTATGCCTCCCTCGTTGATGGGGTTCTCTCAGGTTGAAAGGCTTGTGCTTGACTTGATGCAGGCTTTCAGAGCTGATACATTGTGGATTTCCCAGCATGCAACCACGTGTCTTTGAAATGCTGGGTAATGATGTAGTCTAATTGCCTTCAATGACTTCTTTGCAGGGTAAGGTTGAGATCTGACGGAGCAGCAATTCCCCGGCGTCGGAGCGGAGGTGACACCCATAGCCCACCGAGAGGAATGGGCCCAGGGATTGACACCCCTCCTCGAGCAGCAGCCTGTCCAAGCAGTCCCCACAAAATACCACTCAACAGAGGCAGGATTGAGAGTCCCGAGAAGCGCAGAATGGCAACATTTGGCAGTGCAGGCAGCATCAATTATCCAGACAGGAAGGCCTTGTCTGATGGTCACCCACTGAGATCAACCTGTGGATCTACACGGCACAGCAGCCTTGGAGATCAGAAATCTCTCGAAGCAGAGGCACTTGCAGAGGTAATAGGGCCATGAAATGGCTCTCTGTGCAAGGGGGACTGAAGAGGAAATAAAACACTCTTAGAGCCTTTCCAAAGCACTTGGAAATTTTACACAGGATCAATCCGTCTATGCACTGAAATGCAGCTACTTGTAGCCTTGTTAATGGTGTCTCAGAGGCAGAGGACTGGAAGCAAAGAATGCTCCCTCTTCTGGAAACTTTGAGAGGAATTGAGAGAGATGGAGTTATATTAGAGTCTAGGCAAGATATTCAGAAGTAATATACTTATATTGGGAGAAATGTACCTAAATCAGATTTGTTAATGGTCATGGGTTACTAGGACCTTGCAGCACGAGATGTTTCTCAGGGGTCTACTGTGGGTCACAGAAGCAAGAACACATGCACAGTCAGAGAATGGATGATCCAAAGGAAAAAAAAGGACCCCAGATTCTCTCCTGTGTTGCCATTTGGGTCGGGTAAGGCGGAGGTAAAATGGTACCACTCGTTGGAGTGAGGAATTAAAAATTTACCCTTACTTACTATAGATGCAAATGGCAGCACAAGGTGAGTGATAATGGAAAGCTGTGTCAGGTTTTCTTAGGAAGTTGTCTGACAAGCAGCCTCTAACAGACTTTTGCCAGGCGCTCAGCAAGAAGACGCTGTTTTGCCGTCCTCTGCAAGATGGTGGTTGGTTGCCATGATGTTTTGCTTACCTGCTTGCTCTTGATCTAGAGCTTTTCACACCTTAAACCTTTTCGGTATGTGCCATTGACTGATGTCAGTGTGTTTGTCCCTGATTGTTTCTATGATATGTGTGCAGCAAGTATTCAGAGTTTCATTTTATTTCTAAAATATCTGAACTATTTTTCCTTTTCCGTCGTGCATTTGTTGTAAATATCATTCTTCTAGTCTGCTGTTCTTAGGAAGATGGAGACTCTTTGTATTCCAAGCAGGTGGCACAGTGTTTTGATTTTTAATTTGCAAACCAGTCAGCCACATGAAATGAATGCATCGTGTGCACCAGTGAGAGCATCTTGTTTAGCACTTCACACATTGCCGCCATGAAAGCTGGCACTGGTGCATTGTTAGCATGAGAATATTGTTCACTTAGTTACTAGTCCCAGCAAACCAAAATGCCCATCTAACCATGTATTTATAAGCTATTATACAGAGCCACTTATTCCTGTTAGTAAGAAATCTGAGCATGTCTGGCTGTATCTTACAGAAGGTGGCCCAGTTGGAGCCACTAAGGCCAAATAACTAATTCTTAGACTTGGAGGTCTTCCATTTAGTGAAACACCAGGGATGTGATAGCAAGTTAGAATTGTGCCAGTTTCCCCAGCGCCTCGATCCACCTTCCAGTAATATTTTTCCACAGACTGTGATGCCACTTGGAGCAGATCTAAGACTTGGGGATTTTTGCTGAAAACAGAGGCTTTTACCAGAATGTGGACAGACTTGTGATAAAATGTTAACACGTTAGAGTCAGATTCTCCTTGGCATGAGTACATGGCAGAATCTGAACCTAAAGTTTAAGCTTGCAGAACCCACACTAAAATAGTTAATATTATAGGTTTTTAAGCTCTTCTTCTTCATGATGAAAATGTGTGTGTTTGTGCGTGCCTGCCAGCTTCCCTTCAGCGGTGGGAATTTGTTTTGCCTCTCCTATGCTCACACAGCCTGGAATTAAAGACCACAATGAAGTCTGTAATCTGGTCTCAACTGCTGAAGCAATCAAAATGCACATCTGATGGACAAGTATCAGAAATAACTCTTGGCGACCAAGCCCATACTCACAGCAGAGTTGTGTTAATTCTCATGATTTCCCCTCTCATGACTAACTGACCATAGAGCACATTTCCCAAGTGTCAAACTGAGGGGAAGACGGGGTGGGAACATGGAGTATCTGGCAGTAGTATGGGGTACTGTCTGGCAGTAGTACGGGATACTATAGGAGGGTGTGAGTTCAAGTGCTGCATTTAAAACTTAACCTGCCAAAATAGAAAGCATTCTTGCAATGTCATTTTCTTTTTCACCATTTTATGCCTCGTGTCTACTTCCTGTACAGTACGTGGATTGTACCGGGGAAGCCTCTGCTTCTCAGGCAGTCCCTCACGCTGGTTCTCCTGGGCTAGTATGTGCTTGGATTATCTGGGGGTACGTCTTCACTGTCTTTATAGTGTTCTTTTGGCTGTCACTGAAAACGAAACCCTTCCCATGTCCGCAACAGCTCTCAATAACGCTGTTTGAAGGGGATCCCTGGAGCGTCCCTGCTGCCTCCGTTCTGTGCTTGGAGCATGTGGAGAGGGAAGCAGTGAGGTAGGCTTAGCCTACACTAGTAGTGTCACAGAGGCAATGTAGGCATGCCCCGAGTTGCAAAACCAGCTTCTTGCACAGGGGGACACATCCTGAGAGATGAGCAGCCACCATCCCTTCAGGTGAGTGGGAGTCGCAAAGGCTCAGGATTTCTCAGCATTATTTGAGATCACGGGCCATGGCAAGACAGAGATTAAAGCTATGGGGACGACGAGAATAGTTCACTGCAGGGTACAGCCCAATCCGCACTGAAATGCAGGGATATTGATGTCCATTTTGTTTGTCGCATTCACAGGACATTGAGAAAACCATGAGCACTGCACTGAATGAGCTGCGTGAGCTGGAGAGACAAAACACTGTGAAGCAGGCCCCGGATGTCGTCCTCGACACCCTGGAGCCGATGAAGAATCCTCCAATGGGCTCTGTCAATTCGGAGCCTGCCAGTCCGCTTCACACCATCATGATCCGAGACCCCGACGCTGCCATGAGACGCAGCAGTAGCTCCACCACCGAAATGATGACTACGTTCAAGCCCGCCCTCTCAGCCCGGCTTGCAGGCGCTCAGCTGAGGCCTCCGCCCATGAGACCTGTCAGGCCAGTGGTTCAACACCGATCAAGCAGCAGTAGCAGTTCAGGAATGGGCAGTCCCGCGGTGACACCGACGGAGAAGATTTTCCCCAATAGCTCCTCGGATAAATCAGGTACCATGTAGCTCCACACTAAGGGGATGCTGGTTATGGGGAGAAAGTCATCATCTGGATTTTCAAAGGGGGAACTGCAACTCTCCAACTGGTCCCATTTGTTGAAATGGAAAGAGAGAAGAAAAATTATGGTCTGAGGAGAACTGTTCAGAAGAGAAACCTGTGTGTGTACCGAGACCTGATGATGTCATGATATATACACGTCCATGCAGAAACATTTACAAAGATTGCAGTGAACCTGGCCGGCAGGATAAGATGGCTGTGCTGCCTATTGTCACTGGAGAGTACGTGGTCCTATGTAGAAGCCTATACAAAGTGTAAAAAATTCAGTAACTCTTTCTTTTTTTAGTAGCGTTACCTCAGAAACTTGCTCTGAAACTTCTCTAGCGGTGTTCGGTTGGTTTTATTTTTTTGAGGCTCTTTGTGTGTGTGCGTCTGTGGGCGTGTGTGTGTGTGCGCGCGCGTGTGCGTGGAGGTATATAGCAACCGTGCATCAAGCAATACGAGATCAAGCCTGGAATTTATATTCTGCAGCTGTTGATATAAAACAAAATGGAAGACATGTTGGTTTTGTTCAACTGTTGGCCTACAAACAAGAGCTTGGAATATAGCGGATGATAGTTTTCATCGGGCTGGGTGGAATTTGTTTCAAATTCACTCCTAAGATGCCTTCCTTTGAACGGTGTGGCTATTGGGCAGTCAACAAGGCATACATTATGTGGAGATGAACAAGTAACAGATTGTATTCCTTCACTTTTGTATGTAGGGGAAGACAGAGTATAAATACCTACGCCGTGATATAGCACAGTGTTGCGTGTACAAATGGAAAACCACAAAACTTGGATTGTCATGAAGACTCAGAGTGGACAAGGACTAATAAGAAACCTGTGGTAGAACATAAATAAGGGTTAACTTATATGGTTTTGAAATACTTCATTTCCCTTTCCCCCCACATTTTTTAAAACTAATATCTTGAAAAATTGGGACTAAACAGGCAAGGAGGCATTGATAAGATAACATTCCTTTATTTATAGTTGCACAGCAGTACATGAGGGTCTTGATTCAGATTGTGTCTTCTTGCATGAAAAGCATGAGCCATATTTGACCATATCAGTCGCGTAACCGATCTGATGGGGCGCTATTTTTGCACTTTCTGTACTGTACTATAGAATACAGCAGTTTGAGTTCACGCAAAAGAAATTACCTTTTGTTTTTCCTCTGAGCATTTAACCTAGGAAAAAAAATATGCAGAAAGAACTGGGAATTGCATGATACTTTGTCTGATAGTTAAATACTTCTCTAATCACTGAATACAAGACACTCTGGGTTTTTTTTCCCCTTTATGATTTTTGTTTTGCTTCTTGACCAGGTTTTCTTAGAGTTGACCTGCGGTTTAATTTGGGTTACTTCCACACGGTCATATGTGATCTGAACGGGAAACAGATCTTGACACGTCTCACTCCATCTCCACCCAGACGCAGTGCCAATGGTTCCCGACTGTTCCTTCCTTTTTCGTCCCCTTGATATCCCTGACTTCTGCTGCAATGGCTGTTTTTCAGCAGAAGAAGTCAGCACGCCCCAGGGGGAGCTGGGATTAACATTCAGCTTCTTTCAGTATTACATGACTTTTTTTTTTTTTTTTAACTTGGCCTTTCTGTCTGACACCTCTGAACCACCACAGAAAGCAGAATTCTTCCATTTCCAAGAGAAAAATCCAATGTTTCTATCACAGAAGGTCAAGATGGAAAAAACTAACAGGTTGATATAGAAAATGGTTGCACTTCTCATCTGGGAATCCCATCCATATCTCATCCATGTGCATATGACACTCTGGGAAGCCCTATGTTTGTGTGCAGTAAAAGTTTACATTTACTTAACTGGATACAGATGGATCTTAACCTAAACCCAGTGGAACCGATTAGCTGTTCTTTCTTTTTCTGTGTCCAATGCACAAGCATGTTTCACTTCCACATAGCCTCTTCTCTTAACTGTCTCTTGCCTGTTCTAGTCTATTATATATTGCTGTACTTGCTTAAATGCTGGAAAGTAACTGTTAAAATGTAAACTGTACAAAAATAGGCTACTATTAGATGAAAGCCAATGCCACTCACCAAATCTTTGCACTTAGTAGATAGCTCAATGTAAAAAATAATAAAATAAAAACCACAAACCTAACCTTTCGGTGTACAGTGTGGGGAAAAAGTACTGTATGTAGTGATTCTATTATTGTTCCTCAATATAATATTATAAGAGGAAAATGGTGTTTACGTACTCGTCTATTAACATTGTTGATATTTGTACTTACCACAATTAGTTCATATGGACGTTTATTTTTCTTCATGCTTTTTTCCTCCCCCCTTTCCTAAACTTAGGCCAACCCTGAGGTCAATGCCTTTGTCATTTTGGGCAGCAGATGTTCAAACAGTCTGTCAGTCTGTTCTAGTAATGAACCAGCAAATGTGCTTTTAGGGAGAGGGAAAAATCCCATTTGGCGTGATTATTGTGTATTCATTGCCAGTAATTGTTTCCACTTAGTTCCTGGAGAACACTCACTTTGCCAATCTTCTTTTTTCTTTTTTCAAATACTTCCAACAATCGCTTGATAGCAAAACAATGTTTGTTTTCCCCCCACCCTTACTTTTAAAGATCTGGTACAAACTCCAGTGTTTTTTCTATTAAATTATTGCCTTTAGTTTTGCTCTTTTTTTCATACTATTGATTTTTTTTTTTTTAATCTTTAAGTGCCTTTTGAGCACCAGAACAAATGCTTGGAGTTAATGTACTTGGAGCTGTACACATCATGATTTCTTTTGTACAGTTATGTTCTGCTGTGGGTGGGTGTATTGCTTTTTAAGTCCTTTTTTTTGTAAGAAAACAAACAAAAATGAGACATTTTGTTAAAGAAAAACTACCCTTTTTTAATAAGGCATTCAAATTGCAGTTTGGGGTGACTACTGTACATTTTTTTAAATGTATTTTTCTGTAGTTTAACTCAGCACAAAATTAAAACACTTTTGTGTTGTAGAAACATCATAACTGAATTCTGCTCATATACTTTATGATGATAATCATTTATACCTCTCTGTATGCTTTAAGACTGCAGCCCTCAGGGCATTCACAGTGCTGTTGACTCGCATGGTGAAATTTTACGGTCTACGAAATTGGCTGAAGAAAAAAGCTGGTAATGCCCATCCGGAAGGGTCATCTTCACGTAAAAACCTTTCCAAGCAAGGAAATTTCATTCCTCCTTTTTACCATCTGGAGAGATCAACAGAGGGCCCAAGTCTGTGATGGAGAAGTTGATTTCTGCTGTGCAGAGCAAATTCAGAAGTTGCGAATCAGCTCCCTCACACATGCTTAGTCTCTGCCTCTCCCAGAAAATAAAATCTTCTCTGTTTCTTGAAGCTACTTTTGCAAACCCCCCCAAAGTAGGTGGTTGCCAGTGTAGCTGTTCCTTTGGCTCATCTCCCCAGTGGCTCAGTGATGTTGGTCTTTCTGTTGACGAGGCGATGCATTTATCGGTGCTGACTTTAAAGCAATTGCACCCACCCTGATATTTTTTCTGTACAGACCCTCCTAAGCAACCAGTGTAAATGTGTCAGTCCCTTTAATGATAACGACAGTGCACTTTTCTTCCTTAGAATGAAGTATACCCGATAGATTCTTTTTGTAAATCCTGGACTGTATTATTTAACTAGCAGTGTTGCGGTTTTCACAGTATGGCAGTAGACCTTCTGATTCTGATCTGCTTCTGAGTGGCTGTTTTTTGTTCATGCTGGAAAACCTTAGGAACCTGCTGGTTGGCTCCCCTGTATAATGATTGTAGTCCCTCCTATGGATATTGTCTCTGTAATGTATGATAAAATGCCATTCAGTTAGAGTGTCTGATTGGATCCTCTGTCATGTATGCTGATGATGCCATGTAGATCAAGCCACTGGTTGGATGTGGACTCATCCTGTTGAATAAAACAGCTTAACTTTTCTCAGAAATATTAGTCATGATTTCAACACATGCAAAGCATAAACACTGGTGTTGGGGAAATGACCATATGTCTCTTTTCTGTCTGCCTTTCTACTAATTTATTTATTACTTCCTTTTCGTTTATTACTAATATTACAGTAGTGTCCAGAGACCACAAGGAGGACTGGATCCTGTTGTTATAAACACTGAACTGCACAAGCACAAGAGTACAATTGGAGTTTATCCAGCAAAATCTTGGGTGAATGCCTTACGTTGAACTTCAGAGCTAAGTACAGACAGTCAAAAAGCCCGAGGCTGAATCAATTTGATCTTTGCAGGTTAATCTCAGGTGCGTAGCTCGAACTGATAAGCAAGTGAACAGAAATGCAGCCACCTGCCTGCAGTGGCTCAGGCCAGAAGCCAGGGGGTGCTAGACCACGGCTTCCTGCTCGGCTGGAGCAGACAGCTTGGGCCAAGGCCAGCCCTCCGACCCCGTGAGGGAGGAGTTGCAGAGAAGGTCCAAAGCACCCCAGGATGCTGGGGGGACTGTGAGTTAACTTGTATCTGGAGGGGATCTGAGACAGAAGTTCAATAAACCAATTTAAACTAAATCCATTGAACCTGATACTATATCTATCCAGGTTTATCTTAAACCATTTTCAGCAATTTTGAAAGCAGTTTACATACACCGAACTTCTGTTGCGTTACAGATGAGAACTGGTTTCCAGTCAATTCTACCAGTTTATGTTGAATTTCTGTCCCTTGCTTAGCGGGATGAAAATGATCCAAATGGCCAAGATGGAGGTCAGGGCACTATGCTCGTCAAAGACAACTCTTCTCCTGAAGAGTTTACAGCCCCGTTTCCAATCCCGTTGTTACAATTTTGCAGCTGCGAATCTGATGCACAGAGAGAATGCGCCTTTCCCAAGGGGGTCGTAGAAGAGATGTGCAATGTTGAGCCTAGCGTTCTCAGCCACTGCCCTGAGCACAAAACCATCCTTCCTCCTACAGTTAACTTTACAGTTTGAATGGATTCTGAGGGGGGCAAACACTGTGGGAACCTGTTCATTGCTCTGCTGGTCAGTCAATATTGATATGTCACTAGATTTAAAGTCCAGTACTGCAATTGTGCAAAGTACAATTTCACTTCTTGTGACTCTCGGTGTAGAGGAGACGCGTTTGATTAAAGGTGACGCCCATCGAGGAAGGTTCCATTATATTTTTGGCATGGATGGTGATGTGCAACTGGGCCTTTTAAGAATGTGACAGAGCACATCCTGATGGGCCATAGATGCATTTCATTTACATTTGGTTCATTGTAATAACATTGCTGAGCATTCCTTCTGCATCCCACCAGAGCATGAAATAAAGTGTGAATTAGATGCAATAAGAATTGTATTTGAGACAAACAACTATGCAGCCTTCATGTAGCCCTAAGGAAATACACTTATTTGAATTGTAATTTTTTAATGCATGTTTTCTGTTATTATGCATGATGTACATGTTGCCCTCTGATATATAGGCTGCATGCGAGGGAGTAGTTTTTTGTATCCTATCCTTAGGGGAAGCTGGTGAGATAATACATTTTTAATTCCTCTTGATGGAAGAGTTACTCTCCAGATGGCTTAACATGGGCAAACTTCTATCAGTTCTGTAGCTGGACTGAGAAGTTTGTGGTCGATAAATGATGGCTGCAGGGGAGAGAATGACTGCAAGTGCTATTATTAGGTGGTATTAGAAGCCTTTCTGAGAAGTGCTCATTTCTATTTCTTTAACATATTGTTTCAGTAGCTCTAAGACTTTTATCTCTCGCTACCTGTGAATTCTGTGTTTGTGGCAGAGGAACCTCAGTGCTTCTTTCAGGCCTTTTTCTGTTTGAGCAAAGTCCTGAAGATTTCATCTAGATCTTAATTAGGGCTAGCTCCTATTAAAACCAAAAAGTCCCATTGACTTTTTCTGATTTTTGCCTTATTAAGGACCCAGTAAACTGTGCAGAGAGTGCTCGAACCTTTTAACAGACCAGGAACCTTCACTATAGACTTGACCGAAATCAGTAGAAGTCAGCCACAAAGACTGACGCACGCACATGAGAAAAATGTTGCCCTTTGTGATTTCCTGTTGTTGTGTGACTGTTCACAGCCGTTCTGCCAGGCTCAGTCCTAATATATTTTTGGGTTGGCAGGCACTAGATTTCCTACCGCTGCATTCCCCACCCTTCTGAAACACTTCACTCCATAAACCCATTTAAGCAGTTTAGCGCATTAACATTAGCTTGTGTATGAGTATTAGATTAGTATTTCTCATGAAATGCAAAGAACTGCTTTGGCAGTGGAGCATTTAAAGAGCAGACTGGCTTTTCTTTATAAAGCTGATTACATATATAATAGTTATCACTGTAGGAGCAGGCATGGTGATACGGCTCTGCCTGCTTGCCCCAGGCCTGTGATACGGCTCTGCCTGCTTGCCTCCAGTTCTTCCAGATCTACTGTATTTACCCTGAATATAAGATGACCCTGAAATTTAAGATGACCCCCCTACTAATTGGATTTTACTCATGGAAAATGTATACATTTGTTCTAATTTTCTATGGATAGATCTAATTGTCTTAATTCACCCGCCCGTCCCCACTGCAAGTGGTAGGTTGACGGGGGTGGGCAATGGGGGACTACATGGTTAGGGCAGGCAATGAGGAGGGAGAGTGGGGGAGGCATGCAGCTTGCCCCGACGACTGTTTCCACCCCCCACGAAGCCCCCTTGTGCCTGCTCCCCACAGCCTCAGGCTTCCACCTCCCTGTCCCCTGCCTTATCCACTCTGCACACTTTGGCCCCTGCAGTCTTGAGTCCCCTTCCCCCCTTCCTCCTTTCCTGCCCCGGCCTGCCCCTCCACCTCGCTTTGCTCTGTCCCCTTGCAACCTGGGGCACTGAGCATGGCACCTGCCCCGCTCCGTAGCAGCAGTGCCCGCTGCTCTGTGCTCCAGGTACTAGGCTGCAGTGGAGATGGAGTCTGCCAGCGCCCGAGCAGAGGTGAGGGAGGGAAGGAGCCGGGGCTGCAGGGGAGGAGTGGTGGGGGTACAGAGGTGGCAGGGCTGGGAGGCGCAGGCACTGCTGCCTGCCTGGTGCTGCCACATACTCAATTGTAAGATGAGGGGCTTTCCCTCAGTGTTAAGTACGGGAAAAACCCTTGTCTAGATATGGTAAGTTCTGGTCTGCCCCAAACCAACAGTGTGCAGGCAGAGATGGTTACCACTCACTCTTTCCTGGGCCGATGGGGGACAGGATGCTCCAGCAATTGGCTGCAGGCTCTCTAACCCCACCAGACCTGCCCACCCCCTCCTGTTTAGGTAGCTGTATATTCAAACAGTCGGTACTGCAGAAGCTGCTACTGTGCATTGCACCTGGAGCCCAAGGAGTGAGGTAGAGAAATGGCCTAGGACAGCCCTGCCACAAGATCTTCCCCAGCGGCCTTACGATACCTTACAGCTGGGGTTCACGCAGCTTCGCATCAAACAGCTGCCCCTTCTAACGTACTGTTGGCCTGAGCGTCTGTCTTTCCACACCCGCACCTCCCTTTCTCCTGCCCAGAAGGTCACTGCTGTCACACTATTTCTGCTGCCTTTTGGGCAAGGCTATGGCCAGCCATGCATGGACGTGCCAGGTGGAGCAAGACCACGAGGGAGCCGTCGTCGTTTCTGAGATCCTCCGCAGGATCCACCACCTTCGAGGGATGTGCAGATGGACTAGATGAGGTAAGAGGGGATGCAGAGTTGGCCTGCTTAGTGAAGGCTAAGCTACCACCGTAGCTTAGTAAGTGCCACCAGGTAGCTACACGCAGGCTCCGACAGCACCTCTCAGCACCCTGCGCTCCACGTATTACTGACTGTATCTTCCTTCCTGCCCTGTGATTAACCCCGGTCCATGCTGATTCCCACCTTATTCCACCTACTGCGGCACTGTGAGAGCAGCATCTTCTGCACCGATTTCTGCCTCTTCCCCCATTTTCACAAACATCAGACCTGCTTCTTGTCTTCCAGTAACTGCATTTTATGATCACATTTTCAGTCTGGCCTCCTGTTGGTATTTTCCTTTCCGGCACAAAGTCTCCTTATGTTGTGTTTGCATCCTAGCTCTGTGGCTGGCAGAGGGGTGTGGGACCGTGCTAAGGCATGGAGCCATCACAGAGCTTGCTGCCTCGCTGAACACATGATTTGAGGAAATTTAAATTGTTTGTGCACAAACTATAATAATAATCATTATTTTTTTTAAATTCCTTGCTTCTTGAAGCCAGTTTCCGTTTGCAGTTTTTAATCTTACACCTCCTTCCCTGGCAGTTTGTTGTCATAACTGGCCTGCTAATGCTCCACTTCCTGAATGGCTGAACAGCAGAAATGTCTTCTGTACCTTGTGATAAATGTCACTGGGAATAGAGTAGGTCTTTAGTGAGGACCTGGGTTTACACCTTCCAGACTAACATGGCCTGTACTTCCCCGTGTCACCACACAAGTGCTCCCTGGACTAGCTGATCCATCTCAAAAGGGCCTGCAAGCTCCAGGGCAATGTTAGCCCCCAGTGAGACAGAGGAGTGTTGTCTCAGGTGCTTTCTGATGGTCCCACCAGGCACTTGGTCTCTCGGGGTCATTGGCTTTTTAATATTCACGGTCTGGCCCTGCTGGAAAAATCTCTCTCTCTCCTGGACCCCAAGAAGACAGCACGTGTCTGCAACGTGAGAGATGTCATACAACAGCGAACACCAAAATGAGCTTAAAACAAAGATGATTTGGGGTCCCCTGTTGTGCCAAGAGGACAAGAAAGAGAGATTTTTGTTTTCGAAAAGAAAGAGAAAGCAGCTTAAGGAACTGTGCAAAGTGAAGATACCAAATAAAAGCCCATTCAGCTCCCTCTAAAAGCTGCAGATTGTAATCAGGTGCTGAAGCCTTGGGGATTGGCTAGTTACTTGCTTTTAAAGGATTAACTTGAGCCATCGAAGTGGATATTAAAGCCATAATGAGCACAGAAGGATATCTGACATTGCCCGCTGCACTAAGTTCTCCGCTTTTTTCTGGTGTTCGTTTCTGTCGTCGGCGTGTAAACTGTCTCTCATTGCCTGTATGGGCTGTGATAAGGGGCCAAGCCCCACGTATGCTAACTGGATTTGCAATTCCATTGTTTGGCTCCCTTAAGCATTTGCAGCTTGCTGGGTTTTTTTTATCAAAATCAGCTTTGGACAAGTCGCCAGAAAGGGCCCCAGATGTACTGGAGGTGCAGCTTCAAGTTGGGATGTCTTTCCTTTCATGCGTCTTTCTGTTCTGCTCATCGTAAGCTTCCCTTGTGCTTGCGCAGGCAAAACCGTCATCTGCTCTTAGGCAGCGTATGAAAGGATTAGGCCCCATGTGTACAACCTTTGCTTCCTTTTTGTGCCTGGAGTTCATGCATTGAGGCCCTGGAAGTCAGAGAGTTGGGTACCTCTGTGCTTGCAGAAAGGGGACCCGAAGGAAGAGAACGGCCAGGACGGAAGGACCCAAGCTGAATGGCGTGAGCAGTGTCCCTTGTTTCAGGGGCCACTTACCTGAGCGTGCACAGGGCTGGATAACGGGTACAACGGTATTATGGGGCCATCTTGTTTTCCTTTATTAAGAGGTGCCTCAGCATTTGGGACCAGCAGCACAGCGCTCTGTGGAGTCTCTCGGACCCCGCAGAGGCCACCACGCTTGGCTTTGAGCACAGCGTCCTAGGCTCCAGGGTCACCAGCAACACGCATCAGGGCATTTACTAGGACTGCTCTGGCAAAGGCCTCAGCCTCCCAGCTTTGCACAGGTGCTTTGTAAGCGCTTATGCAGCTGCCCTATATGTTTAGAGCAGTTTTAGAGGCAGCTAAAATGGGAAGCCCTGTTTTATACTCTAACCTACAGGGTAGCTTGCAGCCTTAGCTTAGCCTGTAGCTTACAGGCCCGTTCCTAAATAAGGTTAACTACTTCTGACCTGTTTTTACATGCACCTTTTTTATCCACTAGAGTTATTGCCAAGGAACCTAATGCAATTAACCATTGGTTCCAAGATGAAGGCCCACCTGGAATCCATATTATGTTTTCTTCCTGGATTGCTAAACCTGCTCTGAATGATCCAGGCTTCAGAAGTACACCCATGATATTTAGTAAATGAATTCAGCCACAAAGAATTTTTCTGGGGTCAAATGTCTGCACTCTCAGCAAATGATGATTGATTTCTAGTTGAATGTCCCTGACATCCAGGAATTCTAGGTGACGCCAATCCAGGTTGGCCATTTATCCCCCCAGTCTGCTGACAGATCTTGCACTGCCTTGGTTGGGAGGAATATTAGACCAGTAACTCAAAGCCAAGCATGCTTCATTACCTTGGTTAGGCCAAGTGATGTGACCTTTCATCTCAGCAATTTGCAGCTTAAGGAGCTGTTAGAGTAGCTCAAAGCAGAATAAATTTTGCTCAGTGTGCATGCATGCACGCGCGCGCACACACACACACACACTATATTTTTTAATGGAAGTGCACATGAAAACAATCACTTCAAAGATGCCTAGTTCTGTCTCATTGCAAACAAGGCTTCTATCTAAAATGACCCACCCTCTGCGTTGCTGTGATTAGAAAAGGCTATACATGTAAGATACTCATGTTTAAGTTCTGACCATGGGCAAACTAAGCAAGTGCAAGGAATTGCCACGGAGATGTTCCAGACTTCCTCTGCTATCATGGATCCACAGAGTGTATTTTTGATCCGACTGTGTGTGGAGTCTAAGCACTGGCATTTTCTGAATGGTTCTTTGAGTCTAATGAGGGTGCCTTGGGTCTAAAAAGGTTGAGAACCACTGGCTTACAGCTAGCTTCCTTGCTCTTGCTGACTACCGCCTTTAATTTATCACAGCTCCTTGGACACCGACTAGAACAATACCTGGAAGAAGATGACTTTGCTGATGGCATAAGCGTAAGTCGGGATGCCAAAAAAGTGCAAATGAAAATGACCAAAGGTGAAACTTCAGAGTTTGATCATATGCTAGCCTCTGTACTAGCAAGAACGAAGTGAAGCCTAGGGAATCCAGCAAGAGCTATGTAAAAAGGGACAATGTTTTTGTCCTACAGTCGGAGAAGGAAACGAATTATTCATGGTTTGCTTTGAGGGCGCTTCCTGGCCCCAGACTTCTTTGCTGTTTGTGAAACGAGCTGTGTCGTCATTTTAGGGTGAATGCTGATTCTGCTGGACGAGTCAGGCTGGATGTAGGCATCCCCACACTGCTGCGATCAAAGGGGGTGGGGGACTTTTGTTTCATCCTCCATCTTTCTACCTTCTTCCCTTTCCCACTCTAGAGGCCAATGACACAAAGTAGCTTTTTAGAAAAAAATGCAGGGAAAAAGGGAAAAAACCCCCAAACAAACTGGGAGAGTTTCTCAGCTTGGTTTGGTTCATCTTCAGCTTTGTGTAATGGGGTAATCAGGGTAGCCCCGCGGAGACGATAAAGCTTCTCTGACTGAATTTCTCCTTAAAGCCAGTCAAGACCAGAAAACTTGGCTAGAAAAGTTTGGAGACACCCGAGGAAAGGTATAAAGGAGACTTGAAGACTGATGTTGAGAGAATTCCAGGCCACGTGCCAAATTCATCCGAAGGTATCTGTCTTTCTGTCTATGTGATCCATCATGGTGGTACCTGGAGAATTTAGATCAATAGAGTTTATCCCTGGAATGAGTTTAGCCCCTTGGCTCACAGAGCAGAGCTAATGCAAACCTTTTGGGACCTTTCTGGTGCCAGCTTGAACAAACTAAAAATGCTGGAGGATGCAGTCGAGTCCTCCTGTGTTATGTATTTTGGCCTTTTCCTTGACATGCTCGATATCTGGATCTTTATCTTGGAGAGCAGTAAAATCCATCCTGATGCAGCTTAAAACATATTGGCCTTTGCAGTGGTAAAACCCCAAGTGGATGGGTCTCACTCCTTTTGCAGAGCAGCCTCAAGGTAAACCCTTTTGACACCATTTATACAACCTGTGTCTTTCAAACATATGCATATACTTATGTATATATGTTAACCTTCGTCTGCTCACATGTGGGGCACTTTCTCTTGTCCCATGCACAGCGGCCCACTACACATGGAAGCTGCATTGATATCCATGGGCATTTGGTTTAATAAGGACTGGAATTTATTAGAGGAACTGGTGAGTAGGTGAAGGGCATTAACCCTTGAAGAAGCTACAAAATTTTGAAGTCAGCAATTGAGCCGTATCTATTCAAAGCCAATCCTATGTTCACTTGTGGATTTGTAGGCGTAAGCCACCGCTCCCATTGCCCGCTCTGAGTTTTAAATTTTCAACATTTGTTCTTTTAAAAACATTTTAGCCCATGTTCTTACATAGTTTATCTTATGTTGTTTAAATTACACGGTAGCCTCAAAGGATCACCTGTTACTTCACAATGGTCATATCGATGTCCCTATAGAGCCCTGTTTCAATCTGGACTGGATTTATATGTGTGTAGCACAGTGGGGTTGCTTTATTTTAGTTTTATTCATATTGGTTATTGGTAGCAAGCCAGCCAATGGGGAACATTAGACCTGGGCTTCATTCCCTCATGCCTTTGTGAGCTCTGCTTGGATAGGTTTTCGGTTGCTCCTTTATCTCATCTGATTGTGGCAGCAAATCTAACCTATAGTTATTAAAGCACTGACTGAGGTATCCAACTCTGAAAGAGAATTAGATCAGTGTGTGGCGAATGGAGACAATCTATCTTTCGCCTGGTAGATTGCCTGGCATATAATTCATTGTCTTCACTTAAGTATATCACCAAAGAGAGACAAGTTTAAATGATGAATAGAAATTAATATTTAATTTCATCCCATCATGGTATATTCTTAATTCAGCCCTTGTTATAATTCTTCTTGATTGATTTCCACTTTGCCGCTTCTCTTTCTCAGGTTGGCTTATATGTTAACTAACTTTAACTATGTTAACTAACCTCGGACTGGCCGAGGTCATTGCAAGTCCCCTGGCACAACTTTACGAGCACTCGTGGTGCTCTGGTGAGGTACCGGAGGACTGGAAGAGGGCCAGCGTGGTTCCCATCGTCAAAAAAGGCAGGAGGGAGGACCCGGGAAACAATAGGCTGGTTAGTCTTACCTCGATCCTAGGCAAGCTGTTTGAGAAAATTATGCTGGCACACATCCAGGAGGGGCCAGCAGGGGACTGCATGCTTAGGGGCAACCAACACGGGTTCATCAGTGGCAGGTCCTGTCAGACCAACCTGGTGGCCTTTTACGATCAGATCACCAGATCATTAGACGCAGGGGTAGCAGTGGACATCGTCTTCCTGGACTTCCGGAAGGCTTTTGACACTGTGTCTCACCCCGTTCTCATTAAGAAACTGGGGGGCTGTGGTGTAGACACCCACACAGTCAAATGGGTCGCCAATGGAGGGCTGCACCCAGAAGGTGGTAGTGGATGGGTCCTTCTCAACCTGGAAGGACGTGGGCAGTGGGGTCCCCCAGGGCTCGGTCCTCGGGCCCTCACTGTTCAACATCTTCATCAGTGATTTGGATGAGGGGGTAAAAAGCACCCTGTTCAAATTTGCTGATGACACTAAGATGTGGGGGGACGTGGGTACATTGGAAGGATGCAACAGGCTACAATCAGACCTCGACAGGTTACAAGGGTGGGCGGACGAGAATAGGATGGGCTTTAACACAGACAAGTGCAAGGTGCTGCACCTGGGGAGGAACAACCAGCACCATACCTACAGGTTAGGGAACTCCCCTCTTATCAGCACGGAGGCAGAAAAGGATCTTGGAGTCATCAATGATGCCAAGATGAACACAGGCCGGCAGTGTGGGGAGGCAGTCAGGAAGGCCAACCGCACCTTGTCCTGCATCCACAGATGCATCTCGAGCAGGTCCAAGGAGGTGATCCTCCCCCTCTATGCGGCACTGGTCAGGCCGCAGCTGGAGTATTGCGTCCGGATCTGGGCGCCACACTTCAAGAGGGATGTGGACAGCATGGAGGGGGTCCAGAGGAGGCCACTCGCATGATCAGAGGGCAGCAGGGCAGGTTCTGTGAGGAGAGGCTACAGGACCTGAACCTGTTCAGTCTCCACAAGAGAAGGCTGAGGGGGGGATCTTGTGGCCGTTTACAAACTAGTCAGAGGGGACCAGCAGGCATTGGGGGAGTCACTGTTCCCCCAAGCACCGCCAGGAGTGACCAGGAATAACGGTCACAAGCTGGCAGAGGGCAGGTTTAGGTTAGATATCAGGAAGCGCTACTTCACGGTCAGGGCGGTTAGGGTCTGGAACCAGCTTCCAAGAGAAGTGGTGCAGGCTCCTACCTTGGGGGTGTTTAAGAGGAGGTTAGATGAACACCTTGCTGGGGTCATTTGACCCCAGTACTCTTTCCTGCCATGGCAGGGGGTCGGACTAGATGATCTGCTCAGGTCCCTTCCGACCCTACAAACTATGAAACTATAACTGCCCTCACCATACAACTTTGAGGCCCTGTTTATACGGTTAGCTCAAACCCCCCCACCAAAGCCCTCCTATTGTTCATTAAAAGAACATTTATATAACTAATGGAAAAACAATGAATGAAATTATCAGGAGAATTAAATTCCTTCTTTTCCTTGGGTTTTTTTTTTTGCCTTTTTGTCAGTCTTCTAATCTGATTTTCATGCCTCAAAACTGTTTCATCTTAACCATGATTTGGGAGTTTAATGGATGGACTATCAAGCTCTCCACTGATGATGATTAAGGAAGAATCTCAGTTTTACTTTACCTTTTGCTTATAAGCAATACCTAATTCCTCTGGCCATCAGCTTTGAGACACACCACTAAATAAGGCCTCCTTAAAAATAACTCTTTAGTCCTACCACAAACACAGAAGTACTTCATGGTGGGACCTGCCTGTGTTCTGCGTCAGTCGGTATCTTGCAGCATGACTGACAATGACAATAGCTAGGGCAAGTACATCTTCTGTTCACTACATTTCAAATATATTCACAAATGTAGCACAAGGATTATTTGTGTTTCTTAAATCTGCTCCTTACTTTGCAGAGTGAGGGCCATCATTTATAGAATAAACTGATCAGCGAAATCGAGGGACTTGTTGACTTGCACAGCCGTCTGTGGGAAAGTGAGGTGCTGCCATCTCCTGGGTCTTTGCTATAAATACAGGTGGATTTCTACAGATTAGGGCTAAACAAACACCCCTTCAGAAATCCTGTGAAATATAAATTTCAATTTTTACCGCGGGCAATTTATACAATCTTTGCAAACTCCTATGCCTGATGAAGTGTGCCTGTGCCCAAAAGCTTGCAAATAAAGACTTTTTTGGGGTGCAAATATCTAGTTGGTCTAATAAAAGATATCACCTCTGAGTTTTGATTCCTTTTGCCTCCAGGCCAATACAGCTACAACTGTATACCTGGTCAACCAGAGAGCACTCAGGCATCCTCTGCCGTTGCAAACTGATTCTTGTTTGTTCTGTAGTGGCAAGTATTCCTAAAAGTGAATAGCATTGTACACTACAGCGATCGTAGGACTTGGGAGCTAGCAGCCCTAAACTGGAGAGAGGGGCGGCTGGTGGGCTGGAAGGAAATTTCTAGGTTGAGATGAGTCCAGCAGTACTGAGTTACCTAATTGTCTAATTCTGTATTTCAAAGAATACAGTAAGATGAAAGTTTGCATTCATCGTGGGTTGCTGTCAGTGATTGAGATTGGGGATGCTTGTTGTGAAGCCAACTTCCCAGCGTTTCTACAGTGATTGCTTGCTAATATACATACCCATGCAACATTCAGGTGCATACTGCCTCTGTTCACATGGATCTGGACACAGCATTGGGTCTTAATATTGTATTTTACTGTAAAAGAACTTAAAAACGAAGTGCTACAGGGCTGAACACACCCCAGGGTCTTCCAACACTTTGGGTTTTTTTTCCTTTTAGCATTATGAGTCAAATCTCCCTTTCTGAGAATTGGGTGTTTCTAGTTGTATAGAAAAGGGTTAAATATCTAAACAAACAGCTTCAGAAACACCAGCATGCACTGGAGTCCTTGACTTGAGGACAGATCGCTGAGAGCAGTTTATTCAGGGAGCGTATTATCTTTCTCCGTGGTTTTTCCATGTGTTGGCTCTGCCGTGCTCAATCCTGCTTCCCTAGGCCCAATGTTTGATTGCCTGCTCGTGCTCCTCCATCACCCAGTTCAATGGCAGCCTAAGAGCTCGTGTTTGGAGAAGTTCGGTACAGAGCCGCAAGAGTGACTCAAATACACAACAAACTCCTGCTGGGCCCGAAACAAACTTCTGACAGCCTCAAATCAGTGATAAAATGAAAGTATATGAAGGGATTTGAGAGAGAGAGAGAGAGAGAGATTTGGGGGAATATGTAAGTCAAGGAGGGCTAAGGGAGATTGCTGCTTTCCCTGATGTTCATGGGTGTATTTGTGTCTTGGCTGAGGACATCCCCGGCTAATCTGGAGGTTCCTGGTCTGCGAGAGAGCGCTGAGACAGAAACCTGCTTGGCTGTCAAGGCACAGCATAGACCGGACGCCTGCAAAGCGCTGGCAGCTTTATACTGCCCTGGGTTATAGCAATGCAATGGCACACTCTGAAGTTTTGTCAATCCTGATCTTACTTTCTCAGAGTGACCTGAATAAACAGACTTCTCTAACTAAACTGGGGATGGGTAGCTTGACTGCAAATGAATCAAATCCCATATCCCATCGGAGCAGGTGCAGGCCGACAGAGATGCTCTCCTATTTCAAGTGTTGAGGCTCCAGGCTTTCGATCCAGGGGGACTTGAATTCCACTGGCAGCGCCTGGGTTCCCCCGGCGTGCTGGGAGGGAACAAGGATGAAGTCCTGGATAACCATGGATTTGCTACACTATTTTCATATCCTTCTTTCTGCAGCCCCTCTGGGGCCCAAAAGAAGGTCCTCGTAGTCATGGTTACCCCACGTCCCCGTTTCCTTAACGAAGAGAGGCAACATCTGCTGCAGAAGGTAAGACAGTATGAGCCTGAAGAATGCCCATGGGAGATCAAATATTGGGTTCATCAGTTTAATGATTAAAACAATTTGTTCTGTCGGCAGGCCAGCTAAGATAAGGCTGGCTAACCCTTCTATACTTATTGATGTTATATGTTGGAGCAGCTTCCATAACCCTCGGTCATGGCTGATGTGGGGGGCATTGTGCTGAGGCCTGTACACGCATAACACACACACAACACACGAAGATGACACCTTCCTCAGGGAGCGTCTGTCCCCAGATGTCTCCAGTACTAATGGGGAAGAGAGGATTTTAGCCAGTAGACTGGTTGCTTTGTTTTTTAGTTTTCCACCCCTTGAAGTAGCAAGGCCGTTTGCAGTAGATAAGGCACAGAGCAATTCATGACACTTGTCTCTGAAATATCCAAACTGGGGCAGCAAAGTTGGTTAGGTTAGTAATGTTCAGAGAGTAAAGGTGCTGAGCTTTCATTTTCTAAATCTATAATAATCAAATCCTGTAGTTATAATCCCATGCCTAGGATCTTTCTACAATACTCAACTACTGGGTTTCCCTTGTAGACCCCTACAGCTGATGGAAGAGGAGGTAGCACATACAAGAGCATGTTCACTTTGAGAGAAGGTAACTTTGAGGCAGGGCCCAAAACAGCTCTCCTTCCACCACAAACTTTATGAGAGGTTTTTGCTATGTCCTTCTCATGTCTTGCTGGTGAGATGGAGGCTGTGTTGCCTTCTCCATCCATAGGGTGGTTGAGTCGCTTTATGATGGAGAGAGTGAGATTACAACCGTCTTTTCTTGGACAAAGGAAGGTGCAACACCAGTACTGCCAGACCCAAATGTTCATTGGTGCACCCGGGTGCATGTGCACCCCCTGAGACTGGCCATGCACCCCTGGTGAAACCGGAAGTGCCAGTGGAAGTGCATTTCCGTTTTCACCGTTTTCGCCTCTAGTGGACCCCCCTCCCCCCGTCGGCGATCTGGTGCCCCCCAGACTTGGGAGGCACCAGTCGCACGTGCACATGCTCCAGACCCAGGTCTGCAAGGATTCAGAAATTGTCTTAAAAATCATGAGAACTTAAAAAGTGATACATTCCTAGTCTTTTTGTTTTTATATTGCTTTCTGGTTCCTGAGTCTCCACTTTTGGGCCATGGTTTTCAGCACTGCTTTATGACTATGTCTCAGTGTTTCTCGTATAGTTCCTTGAATTCAGGTGATGAAACTTAAAACATCTACCAGCTGTTAAGACTCATAATACAGTCAGAGAGCTGGCCATGTCAGGGTATATGTTCTTATCCCCCACCCCGGGGCATTCACACCGCAGCCGCTTGTCATGACGGGGGTGGATCGGAGCCAGCTGCTATCACCAGCAGCCCCAGGGTTGTGTAACCTCACCGCCACACGTGGTTCCAGGCTTTTTTCTCTGCCTGCTCTGGTGGCAACATGTGAAGCATGGAAGCATGTGAAGCATGAAGGAGAAAAATTAGGGTTTCAATGAGCCACCGCCCCAGAGTTTAAAACTGAGATTTTTTCTGTCCAAAGCAAAACCAAACTAAACCAAACCAAACCAAACCCAACCCCTTTCTGATGGGATTTATTAAAATATTTTCTCTTGCGCTGTATTCTTTCCTCACCATTTTGTACTTAAACACTTACGGTCCTGGCCCTAGAAGACTGTTTTACAGAAAGCCAAATGAGATGTTCTTCACTTAAATTCTCTGAGTGAGAAAAGTGTAGACAAGGCCACTGACTTTTGACTCTGATGCTCCCAGCTTTCTGCATATAGCTTTAATAGCGCTTTCATTTATAAACTCATCTTGTTTGAGTTCAGACTAAAACACATTCAAATGTTACCCCCTTCAGAGGCCTGCTCGTAAACAATTTACTTTCCTATATATAATCTACTTACCTACCTGCCTAATTACCTGTGGAGTATATATATTTTTTGTTTGCTGCTCTTCTTTTTTTCAGGCTTGACCAGAAAGCAAACATATTAAGCCAAGTTAGGTTTCAAACAGGGAGTGTTATATGTTCCTGGGGTGCAAAACAGTTCCCATTTGAAATCACAATTTGTCATCGGTGGATTCAGACGGTATACAAGCGGAAGGGGAATCACAGGTTTAAAGTGTAGGATTGATTTATTATTCTCCACACTTGTGCCTAATGCTTCTTGTTGTGCTGTCAGCCAAATTAACAGCATAGATGGGGGGGGAGGGGGGGGGGGTCTGGCTGTCCAGAGACTCAGATCATCTAAAGGGGTAAATGACAGGGTGAGGCATTCTCTTTTTTCGTTTAAAATCCTATAGCAATTTATCACTTTTTTTTTTAATTGCTAAATGCTCCACTGTGACTCCTATGGTTTACTGATGTACTGCTGAAATCTGGTAAGGGTTCAGCTGTGCCATTCAGCAGCATACAAGAGGTGTGACAGGTGTGAATGGTGAGATTCATTTAAATATGAAAGCCTGGGCTGGGTTTTTTTTGGTGTTTTTTTTTTTTTTTTGCATGCAGTGACTCAGCAGCTGGCCTGGGCACTGTTCAATTCTTTTGTAGTACAATTGGATTGTTAATGAAGCAGCATTTTTCATTGTGGCTGCTTTATTTCTGCCCAGAAATTAAGGCAGCGTCAATGAGAAAGGCAGGATCTTATGAATGTTTGTGGGATGGAAAAAGTAATTGTTTTACATGCTTTCCCCACTCGTAATTATTCTATTCATTAAGAAGGACAAAACTGAGCCAGAAGGCACAGACTTTACAGCCTTTGACAAGTCTATAATTGCTTCAGAAATTCATTTGGCCCCTTGCAGTTAGGTACAGCAAATATTTCTGAGATGTACAATGGTTTTTTATATATATGTGTGTGTGTGTGTGTGTGTGTGTGGCCTGTGTGGATGCTTATGTGGATGTAAGAAAATAAAGGAGCTAAAGCAAACTTTTCTTTCTCTTTCTCTCCTTCCTCCCTCTGATCATCCACCAGAACACATTCATTTATTTTCATTGTTTAATCTGATATCCTGCCTCTCTCTTGCCAGCAGATGGCAACAAGTGCATGGGAGTGTATTGCATCTGGTGTTTAAAGCAAAGTTATCTCACCCAGTGGAACTTTATGAAGATCATTTGAGGTGAAGCTTTCTATGGAGACCCTATATTTTGGCTCAGCAAGTTCTGTAGACTCACCCAGTGAAGGTCTAGAGGGCTTTTCCCTTTAATTTTGAATGGATATTCTACATTTTTCCTAGTTTTCTGTTTATTGAGTCTAGTTACTCTTAAGCTCTCTACTGGTGGTGGTTAGTACTGAACGTTTCCGAGGCAGGTGCTAAAATAGGTGCTAATACTTGACAACTTGGAGCAATCTGCCGGCCGAGGAAGTCCATAACTTTACAGGTCTCCATATAACCATGCGCAGAACCATGAAGGCTTAAATTCCTTATCTGTGTAATACACCTGTGCATGCTTTCTTTAATAATAAATATGAGATTTCTCAGGCAATAAACCTCAAGCCTTTTCTGTCTGATAGTACGGAGTGGATGCATCTTGTTTCTCACAGAGACATAAGGACATTGTCTTAGAATAGCATCTGCTGTGAAAGAGCTTTACAGAATCAAAGCAATGAGGCCTGCAAAGCATTCAGACCCATTTTTAGAATAAGGATTAGACTCTCTAGGCTGCAGGTGTAGGGATATAGCATGTATTCAAGTCTATATATGGCATGTATGCATACATCAGATCGATGCATATGCCAACCAAACACCTGACTTGTTCGTGGATGCTGCACCTAAACCAAGCTTGCACATTTGTGCGTATGATTGTCTAATTTAGACTGACATAATATTCCTGCAACGGGCTGGTCTCTGTTGTGGAAGTTGCAATAGATGTGAAGTTTATGCATCTGGTTTTCAAAGAAGTTCTCCATGTTGCCCTCATTCTGCAGATAAGTGCAATATTTGCATTTAAATGAACTTTCCACAGTGCCGCCGGTTACTATATGAAGAGATTTCCCTGCAGTTGAGGTTAGGACGATTTTTCCACTGGCATGCATAAACAATTTTCAGTCTGACATATTGCTCTGAATTATTATTGGCATACCAGCGTGCTGTAGTTTCCGATTTTTAGTCACTAGATTTCAGAATGCATGGGGTCTGATCCTCTACTAGGCGACTATGGTTTTATGCTGGTATAAACCCAGGGTAAAGGAGCAGAAGACCAGGATACAACTGATACAGAATTGAAAGGAATTACCGCTGAACTCTTAATGCGCAGAACAAGAAGCATTTTACATTCCCAATTTACATATCCGGGAACCTGAGACAGAGCGAGAGGTAGTTTCCTTTGAGTCTCCTAGCAAGTCAGAGGCTAGAAGAGGTAGTTCAAGTCCTCTGTAGTTTAACTGCATCGTGGGCTGGGGGACATGACTTGTGAGGAGAGGCTGAGAGACTGGGCTTATTTAGTCTGGAGAAGAGAAGCCTGAGCGGGGCTTGAATAGCAGCCTTCACCTCCCTGCAGGGGGTTGCAGAGAGGATGGAGCTGGACCATTCTCAGTGGTGGCAGATGACAGAACAAGGAGCAATGGGCTCAAGTTGCAGTAAGAGGAGCTTACATTAGATATTAGGACAAACTTGCTCACAAGGAGGGTGGTAAAGCACTGGAACAGGTTATCCTGAGGGGAAGCTACTTTCATGGAAGTTTTTAAGACCCAGCTAGACAAAGCCCTGGCTGGGATGATCTAGCTGGGGACGAGCAGGGGGTTGGACTAGATGTGACCTCCTGAGGTCCCTTCCAAGTTAAGACTAGATGTGACCTCCTGAGGTCCTTTGCAACCTGAATTTTCTATGAGTCTCTGAAGTTTAAAATAGTAAATGGTGGTAGTGTGAAGGCCTACTTCTATCCTACACTGGGTGACCTTCTGGAGGCTCAATGTGCAAATGTTGTCACAGGACCTCTGCATCTGGCTGCTGTATGACTGCATCATTTGCAATAACTTTGCCTTGTGGGCTTTGACCTTAAAGCAATTCTGTCTTTTAAAAATGGAACCATTTCAAACAGCTGAAGCTTGAAAAAAGCTGTTTTCACGTGGGCATTCAGGATGGAGAACAATACCCCCCTTCCCCCCCCCCCCCGGTTTTTGGTTTTTTAAAAAATATTTTGCCATATTATTTCATTTCTTTTCATTTAGATTAAAAAAGAAAACAATAGCTCAGACTACATGAAACTCTTTCCAAAGTGGCAGGCGGCAGACTCGCTGGCCCCACATCATTGTAACCCACACTTTGTTGATGTTTGACTCTTGGAGAGGAACGTTTCAGTCCCCGTCCTGGCGTCCCAGCTGAAGATTAAATTCGCCCCTATATGAGTGGCCAAGGTCAGAGAAAGTATTTGGAAGTAGCTGATGCCTGGAGTTCACCTTGCCTTCTCACCCAGCTGCGCAGGATATCTCATTTCAGTGGGAGATGTGCTAAGAGAGATGACAGTGGGCATGCGGTTGCACATTATTATTTGGCCCTTGCCTGTTCGTTGAACACGTCTTTTCCTAGTTGGAGTCTTCCCCTTCCCCTGTGTAAATTATGGTTGCTTTCAGCAACTGTAGAGCATCGGTAAGGACTTAACCCAGCTTACTTTCCCAAAGGAAAACAGACTTTTCCAGGCCAAGGCCCGGCAGCAACCCAAGTCCTTTTGTGGAACAGTCTTTATTTTAATTTGATTAGTTCCCCCTCCCCACTTCCTTTCTTTCATGGACTCATTTTCTGTTACCTACAAAAGTTGACATTTATTTCTGCTGCTGAAGAGCGAGAGAGACAGAAATACATTTAAACTGCTCTTAGTTGAGATCTCTGTTTTGGGAAGCTTTGCAGTAAGACTTTCAGCTTGTGTAAATACAACTTCAATACAGCGTCAAGACGGAAGTCCTTCCCATGAAAGACTAAACAAAAATACAAACAGAAGTAGAGCGCAATAATGCCTGCTGTCTTGCTGTGTGCTAGCAGTGGATGAAAAACAGAGCGTAGTGCTATCAGACGGGATCCAGGGGAGTTTTTCTGAACTACTGGCTTTTTCCTTCAAGAAGTGGGCCTGGAATATCTGGAAACCCCTGTAGTTTTGAACAGTGGTCAGCAACTCTGCTTCTCAGACGTGCTAAGGCATAAGGTTAGAGCTTGTTTGTGTAGCAAAAACCTTTCCTAAGGACTGGTTAGGGACTGTAGAGTGGCTCCCATGTAAACCATCATGCACCTTACCACCTTTGACTCCAGGTGTGAACTGTATTTCTGCAACCAGACTTCTTCCACAGGAGCACAGAGTAATGTGTGATTTTTTTTTTAAAACCAAAAATTGACGTAGATATAGAAGAGTAATGGTTTTAATTAATTAAGGGATTTTTTTGCTTTTTACAAATTTTTATTTATTTATTTTTTAACTTTGAAGTGCTGCCGGCTTTACCCCCAGCTGAGGCATTTTTGCATTTTCACTTGGAAACGACTGCTCTGTTTTCAGAAGGTGTTTTAAACTACAACTTTTGGGAATACCAATAAAGAGTAAGTTGTCTTTGTAGGACAATGTTTTTCAGTCCTTACTCTGGGCTGAACGCAATGGTCATTTTACATGAAAAAGGCTGCTTGGTTTGATCTGAGGATCTCAAAGCACTTGATAACTATGACTTCAGTCCTGGATCTAAATTGCCTATTGCCTACAAAATATCACAGTAGCATTTAGAGGCTCCCATTGAATTGAGTGCTGTGCAAACGTGTGGTAAATGACTGTTTCTGTCCCAAAACACCTGCAACAGGCATGTCAAACCCATTTGGCCCCCTCGTGCTGGATTCAGTAGGGTAGCAGCTGATGCATCAGGGAGCTGTGCAGATGAGTGGTGCTGTGGTTTGCCCTGTACTGCCAAAATGTGTCCCATGGGGAGCTCTGTCTACCCCCGAATTCAGTAGCAGGTCCCATCCCTCATCCCAAATTCCTAGCCTCTCCACACACCCAATGGGCTGGACGACATGGCTCTGTGGGCCGTGTGTTTGGCACCTCTAGCTTACCAGAATAGGAACTGGAGCATAGTGAAATTAGGTACCATATCCACATCCCTGGGGCTGTTCAGTGGAAGGCTCTGCATGAAGCCTCATTTAAAACTGTGAAAATATCCTTTAATGATAAGGCTGGTGCTGAAGAAGAGGAACAGAGGCAACAGGTAGATGAATGATTTAACTGGACTTTGACAGACATCTGTGATACACTGGAGGAAGGTTAGTGCTTCAGCTCAGAGCTAAATAGATTGAGTAGCGTGAAGGAAGCACGGATTTGCATTGTTGTACTGCCCAGAGGCAGACTAGGACAATCAACCTTTGTTTCACTGATTTCATAGATTTCATAGGCATTAGAGCTGGACGGGACTTTGTAAGATCATCAGGTCCAGCCCCCTGCCCCAGGAGCAGAAAGTCAGCTAGGGTCAAAGGATGCCAGCAAGGTTAACACCCAAATGTTTCTTAAAAGTGCCCACAGTAGGTGCTTGCCCCACTTCTAGGGGCAGTCTGTTCCAGGCCTTGATCAGAGGGCCTACTTTGCCTTTGTTCTGTGAGCGCAATATAGAGATCAGAGCAGAGGAGAAGTGACCTTTTGTGTCATCATGAGAAAGAGCTATTAGATCTGTTCAGCAGCTGTTGGGAAAGAGATGCTAGGGATGGACTCTGCTTTTGTGCCAGCAAAATGTCACAACATTTAGTGGAATGACTCGTGACTTAGACATGGATTCACAGAGGGGACGAGATACAGGAAGCTGTTTCAGATGGCAAGAACCATAGAGAGGAACGGTCATTCACAAATACGCCTGTGATGACGATCATTTCCATCCGGAGTGATGGACTGATGTCTGTGTAGATGGCATCTTACAGATGCTCTGGAAAGGACAAACTCTGCATTCAAATGCTGTTGTCTCTGCAGGGTTCTCTAGTGTCTTCACTGATTTTACTGCCTCGTTACGTATTAACAATTAGGTTAAAGAAATTTCATAGATTTCATAGATTTCATAGACATTAGGGCTGGAAGGGACCTCGGGAGATCATCGAGTCCAGCCCCCTGCCCAAAGGGCAGGAAGTCAGCTGGGGTCATAGGATCCCAGCAAGATAAGCATCCAATTTACTCTTGAAGGTGTTCAATGTAGGTGCTTGAACCACCTCCGCCGGCAGACCGTTCCAGTCCTTGGGGGCTCGGACAGTAAAGAAATTCTTCCTTATGTCCAGCCTGAAACGGTCTTGCAGGAGTTTGTGACCGTTCGACCTCGTCATCCCTTGGGGGGCTCTGGTGAACAGACGTTCCCCCAGATCCTGGTGGTCACCCCTGATAAACTTATAGGTGGCCATCAGATCACCCCTGAGCCTACGCTTTTCCAGACTAAAGAGTCCCATGGCTCTCAGCCTGTCATCATAAGATCTGTTTTCCTGACCTCTGATCATGCGCGTGGCTCTCCTCTGGACTCTCTCAAGCTTCTCCACATCCTGTTTGAATTGTGGAGCCCAAAACTGGACGCAGTACTCCAGCTGCGGCCTCACCAAGGCCGAGTACAAGGGGAGAATGACGTCCCGGGATTTGCTTTAGAAGCATCTATGGATGCACGCCAGCATTTTGGTCGCTTTACTAGCCGCAGCATCGCATTGGAGGCTCATGTTCATCTTGTGGTCAATGATGACCCCCAAGTCTCTTTCTTCTGTAGTGCTATCCAACGTAGCACTGCTGAGCCTATAAGGGTGCTGCAGGTTTTTCCTCCCAAGGTGGAAACCTTGCATTTTTCGGTGTTAAACACCATCAGGTTCTCGTCCGCCCATTTGCTGAGCTTGTCCAGGTCAGCCTGGATCACCCGCCTACCTTCTGGCGTGGATGCTTTGCCCCAAAGTTTGGTGTCATCGGCGAACTTGGCCAGTCCACTCCTGACTCCAATGTCCACATCATTAATGAATTCATCTTTTGCACCAGACTCTGCATTACCCTTTGATTTTTTTGCCAGGCCCTCTCTGGCACAATCTCTTGCAATGTGCAGTATAAGCAAATCAAGGGTGTGACAGCTTGCATACTAATTTGCTTTTATGTGGATATTGGAGTTTCTTATTGCAGCTAGACTGACAAGAAGAGTGATGCCATTTACATAACCTGAATTGTGCTTGGTTTGCCAAGATATAAAAACGCAAGCATCAACATTTGTTTTGCTGCTCTGGAAACTCATTAAGTGTAGAGTATTTGTTGCTTTTTGCTGGGAACAAATACTCTTTTCCAGAGGAAAAGAGGTAAGACTTGCAGAAGTCATGGGCAGGTCAGGAAGGAGGGAATGTTGGAACAAATTCCTCATCTGATGTTTGTGTGCAAAGCAATGATTTGAGAAGAGGCTGTGGCTTCACTGCTGTGATCACAGTAACTAATTAGTTCCCCTTTCATCTTCTGCTTCATGCAGATGAACTGGAAAAACTTGGTGCCTTAAATTATTATTATGATTATTATTATGATTATTAGATTTGGATCTGAGCCCAGGAGTGGGATACACCTACTATCTCATTGCATTGAGTCTGTGCTGAATCTACTACTGATTTCTAGCACTTAGAATTAGTGTGTAGTTGCCAAAATTGCGAGTGTATCGCAAATGCCTAATATAGTTGTTGGGCACACCGTGAACTTTACCCTGGGTTCACAATCTTTCTCCCAAAGAAAGGAAAATATTAGAAATGTTGATTCATGCACACACAACATCAGATGAACCAAAGCTGGCAGCATCCCTAAGGGTATTGCTATATATACTTTTAGCTCATGGCCTTATACCTTATTTTCTCATGTACAGCATGTACTTTCCCCTCCAAAAGCCAGCTGCTTGAAATTTTAGTGAGCTTTATATTCAAGAAACGTGGTAAGAACAGTTTTTGCTGGCTAATGGCGATAGTAAAAGTAAAATCTTCAGACAACTGCCAGGCAGCAGAACAGTGAGCAGGCTCAGCTCCCTACCTGCTACTTTCTAGTCGCTTGCTCCAAGGAAAGGTCTTTTTTTCTTCATTCTGTCTTTCAAAAACCAGCTGTGTGTTTTGTTCCGGAGCATGTTGTGTGTGAGAAAATACGGTATATGTTTTTGTGTACACACCCTACCATCCACACACAGAGACCTCAGCACACTTATTTGTGCATGGAGCACAGACTTACTTGCATGAGTTGCCACACTGGAAATCCCATGTTTGCACCTCAGACTTATCTACCTAATTATAAATTATTGTGTATTGCAAATAAATGAGAGATGATAAACATATAAATGTTTTGTCAACCTCCGTGGATGATGACATTGCTTAAAGTACAAAACATTTTGATAATTTCAGTCCCCAGCCCCTGGGGATCTCTCCACAGTCTTTACTGTCCTTTGCTGGTACCTACCTCTTAGATTGAGCGTCTGTATGTGTAAGGAGTGGCACAAAAAGAGTTCAGGGTCATCTGACGATCATAAGTTGATCGACAATGACATTTTTCTTTCCAATGTAAGTGTTCTTTCTCCTTTCCTGAATTACCATGCAGCTTGGTTGCATATCAGTGGCATATCATACAAAGCTTGGATTTATTTTACAAGTACAGTTATTATTGTTCACCTGTTCACCATGGTTAAAGCCCGGACTGGTCTTTGGTTCAGGCTTTAGGACCAGACAACTTCCCTGTGAGGGCACAGGCAAGAGTGGTGATGGTCCTCCATTGCCCTTCCCACAGTCCTCTTGAGGGACAGAGTCTTGCCAGTTGTGTGGGAAAGGACCCTAGAGCCATGGGGTATCACATCCACGGCTGAGTGCAGAAACAGTCAAGATATAGTATCTCAGGTGGGCCTACCTATGCAGGGTTAGCTGTATGGTGTAGACATGCCTAATGGGATTTGTTGTTGATGCTAAATGAACCTAGTAACTGTGGGCAAAACACAGACACTCAATTCTGTGTGGGCAGCCTTACAATTCTGGATTGCAGTTTCTGACAAGGGCTGCACCTACGTTGCCGGACCAGTTTCCAAAACATTTTCCAAAACTCACTTTTGCCCAGCTGGCAGCTGCCGTCAGTAGATTCCAACCAGGCCGATTGTCCAAGCTTGCTTTGTTTTCAGAGACATGTCCTAGTTCCTTCCATCGCCAGCAAGAAGTGTCACTTGGCGTAGGAACTTCCAGAACATTGCTCCCTGTGCAAAATACGTGGAGATTGGATCACCCACAAAGCGGCTCGGTTCACAAGCAGGGTAGGAAAATGTCAACAGGAAGCACAGGACTGTCTGGATGTTTGTGGTCCATGGAGGTTATGAGCGATTTGGAAATACCTTTTAAGCCATCTGTTCCATGGGAAAGGTCCCTGGAGTAGTACGTGCATCTCTTCCTTCCAGGGACGTGCTTACAACCCCCGGTTTTGTTAAAGAACATAATGTCTAGAAATTAAGTTAACCCAGACAAGTCCTCACAGGGACTTGACCTGAGAAGGCGAGAGAGATTGCAAAAAGATAATGAGATTCAGTTGGTTTTATGTAAGCTCGGTGGGGGGAACTGAAATGTTTTGACAGTTCTTCTTAGTTCATTCCTTCCCCTTTCTTAATTAAAATGTGTTTATCATTTTAGGGGGATATGGATTTACCCTTACTTAAGGAGCTTTATCAAGCTTTATTCCTGATGGAGATCAGCCAAAATTCCTCTTTTGGACGTGAACCAAGATTCTCGGATACTTTGGAAAAATGGCGGTAAAATATCTGAATGGACCTAGATCTTGAAGTGATAAAGATACCAGCATTCATTACTCACTGATGGCTGTGCATACTGCCTGTTATTATTTAAATTCATCAAAGCATGGTCAGTTCAGTCAGCTGAAAACATATACTGGTGGTTTGGATGAGGACAAAGGTTATAGGGTTGCAGTGCTGTGACACAAAAAGTGTCCTTGGGTTTTTGGCATTGCCATTGATGGAGAGATGGGCTTGAATGTTAGTGATGTTTTCAGGAAAAGAGTTTGACATGGTTGACTGAAAGATCTGGCTTGTGTTGATCCATTATAAAGACCTTCCTTCTTTGAGGACAATATGAAGAATTAAGTTGGAGAAAGATGTAGAAGAAAGATGATTGGAGGTGGAAAGTGTAATCTGCATTGGTTAGTCATGTCCTGCGCTCGCTCTGTTTTGTTGAGGAGAAAATGTGGCAATTTTGCAGAGAGCTCAAGGACAGATGGGCTTTGCTTTTTAATCATTTTCACACTTGGCCTTCTTCATCTTTTTTTTAAATGAAAGAATAAAATCAACTTTTGCAGCACCCCATCTTCTAAGAAAAGGAGCAGCCTTACAAAGCCTGAGTGATGTCTCACAAATGCTGTTCCACTGAGAGCTCATCCACTGGGCCAGGTGTATTCTCACATGCCACATCCAAGGGAGAGCCAAGAATTCTGGACATTTAGAGAATTTCAGATATCATCTCATGGATGGAGTCTAAAAAGAGATGCCTGTGACTAGCTTGCAAAGAAGCCTTCAGCAGGAGGTCACAATATGCTGTTGACCAGCTTCCCAAGACACAGAATCATCACACAATAACCAAGACGATGAACAAGAGACTTAACCCAATTACACCAGCTTAGAGGATGGCTCAACACAAGGCCATCTTTGCTTCTTTGCATCAATGTTAACAACTAACAAAAGACAGGGTTAGAGACAAATTTGAGTTTAGCATATAATCCAAGGCCCTGATTCTCCCTGTGCAGGAGATAAGAATGTCTTAAGGGAATTATCCATATCCTGCTGCTGCTTCTGTGTTTGCATTAGGAAAAAAGGTATGTTCTTAACCCAGGGGTGGGCAAAATTCAGACTGTGGGCTGGATCCGGCCTGTGAGGCCATTCTAGCTAGCCCGCAGGACCCCTAAAAAATTTAGAAAATTAATATCAATCTGCCTTTGGTTCCTGTCAAAAATGACATGAACCAAGAGCAGTAGGACCCAGGGGAAGCCTGGTGGGCTCCCACAACAGCAGGGACTGCCTGGCCCTGACCCCCAGCCGAAGCAGGGGGAAGGGGAAAAGAGGAAGGGCAGGGGACAAGCCTGGGGAAAAGTGGCCCGGGAAAACGCTGAGTGCAGGGGGTGGGGAAAAGTGGCCCCTCCTCTGCCCCGTGGCTGGCATCCTGCGCTGCAGCCATTCGCTGCCTGCTTGCAGCTGCCTGTGCCTGCTCCGGACATCCCTGTGGGCTGTGAGTGGCTGCAGTGCACGGCACCAGCCACGGGGCAGGGGAGGAGCTGCTTTTCCCTGTTCTCAGCTTTTCCCTGGGCTCCCTCCCAGCATGAAGGAAAGCAGCCCCTCCACCACTCCATGGCCAGCACCCCATGCTGCAGGCGCTTGCAGCCTGTGAGGCTGTCTGGAGCAGGCACAGGCAGCCCCAGGCTGGCTGTGAATGGCTTCAGTGCGGGGCACCGGGCACGGGGCAGGTGAGGGGCTGCTTCCCCCCCCAGTGCTCAGCATCACCTTGTAACCTGGCCCCGCTGCCAGCTTGGGCCCCACACCGGCTCCAGGGTCTCCCAGTGGGGCTGTGTGTGGCAACAGCAGCTGTGCCGGGCAGTGTTTGCCACCGCCGCCTGTGGGCTGCCCAGCACGTGAGCTCTGGGTGGGCAGCAGCAGCCAACACTGCCTGGCACGGCAAGTGGGGGGGCTGCAGATGCTGCCGCCGATGGGCAAACCTGGAGCCGGCATGGGGCCCAAGCTCGTGCTGTGCATGGGGAAAAGTGGCCCCTTGCTCACCCCGTGGCCAGCAGCACACGCTGTAGCCACTTGCAGCCTGCATGGGGCTGCCTGTGCCTGCTCCAGACAGCCCCGTGTGGGCTACAAGCACCTGCAGCAGGGAGTGCCAGCCATGGCGGGGGCGAGGGGCCACTTTTCCCTGTGCTCTGCACCAGCTTCTTCCCTGACAGCAAGCAGGGGGTTGGGGCTGCATGCTGCCCCCAGCCTGTACCGCGGGGCTGGGGGGACACTGGGAGTGAGCAGGTGTGGGAGCCAGCAGAAGCACAGGGCCTGCACTGGTGTCCTGGGGCCAGTGCCGGCAGGGCCCAGACCAGGTGGCAGGAGTACAGGGCCCCAGCCGGCAGGGGCTCTATGGAGCCAGGCCAGTTCCCCCCTCTCCCTCCTGGTGCAGCCCAGCCCGGCTCCACAGACCCCTGCCAGTCTGTGCCCCGCTTTATGCCCCACCAGCGCTGGCCCTGGGACATTGGTCCCAAGACTTTGAGGCATTGGTCCCAAGATGGTGACAAGGAGGCGGGGCACCTGTCAAGGGGTGGGGCTACCCATGTGGTCCTTGACAGCCTGCCAAAACTGGGTAAGCGGCCCTCTGCCCAAAATAATTGCCCACCGGTCTTAACTCATGTTACTTACTGTGAAGTACAGTCCTAGTAGAGACTGGGATTCTAGACAAGTTAATAGTTTGAGTCAAGATGATGAAGAAATCTTGGATTTACTGTCACCTCTAAAAACCTCTGTCATCACCAGAATTTAATTTTGTGTTGTGTTACCCAAACCAAGCACGCACCTTTTTCCTGGTGAAGATCTGGTTTATGTGACCTCATGAAAAGGTTAATCTCATCCATGGGGAGAAGTAGCTGCTCTGTTGCTTTTGTGTGGCTAAGTTTCTGCACAATTCGGAAACATAGCAAAGCACTGAGGGTGCATTTCTCAGGCAAGTGTAAGTTTTCCAGTGCCTTTGCTTTTCCATGATGTCTTGTGTGTGGACTTCTGTTCTGGAAGAAACTGTGAGTTGCTACAAGGAACAGGGGGAGAGGGAGGGGTGGGGGCAGATTTGCATGAAATCGGATTAGCTGGGGAGCTTTTGCAGAGTAATGTAGTGGTACAGGGCCTGAAACTTCTGTGCAATCACTCACTATTTCAAAGCTAGAAAATAAGCTGAACTTTTTAATTTGAGCTCACTTGAAGTTCAGAAACCAGGTACAATGGCAAAGCAGAGCTAAGATACACACAGAATAGCTAAATGCCCTTCTCTGACTTGACACTTTTTGTTAAACATCAGTGAGCTAAAGAGATTTATTTCTTTATAGCTACTGCATTTCCAAACTCCACAGAGGCTAAGTGCTTCTAATGATGTGGAACTGTTAAAGCGCAAAAGCCTTTTCGTATTGGGTGAGCAGCTAATCACAAGATTACTGCGGTCTGACTCCTAAAGCTCAAAATAAACCCTCATTAATCTCAATAGCTAATATTAGATTAAGAAAGTAGCAGAGACCTTATAAGGGTTGCCTGAAATTTAAGATACAAAGTGATTATGTAATGAAAAAAAATACATTGCGTTACTCATTTCCATGTATTTTGCAGCATTTTGACCCATGTCTGGGTCCCTGAAATGTGGTCATAACATAACAGGATTTATGTCTTCACTTTCCCAAGGTGCCTTGAACAGTCTGGGATGTTGTTCTTCAGCTTTGAATTCTCTTGTAACTTCTATTAACTGAGGCAAGAGATCCTGTTTCAGTGAGAACCAAGAAAAAGCATTTATTTAAAGATGGGCAAGAGGCCAGCATACAACATACAAGTAATTTACCACCTCTTTAGTCCAAACAATAACTGCTTAGTGGGATATTGAGGAACTTCTCCACCTCTACCGTGGATGAATTTGTCCCAAAGCATTTTTGCTATTCATTTAGGATGGATCATTCTAATGAAATGATATATGAAATGAAATAATATTAAAAAAGGAAACCTGAAAGGAAGATATGATTTTCATGATAAAGTCTAGGAAGATGGTATTTGAATTTTTTTTCCCTCAAGGTTGACTCTAAATCTTATTAAGGGTACTTATTTCTGATTTAACTTTCAGAGACTGAAATCTGATATGCTTTCAAAGATATGATTAATGGCAGACAGACTCAGTTAGCAAAAGGATGATGCTGATTTGTAATTGGATGGGTTGTAGCTGCAACTTTATTTTTCCTGTTTGAATTCAAGCCTTCTTAGCTAACATACTCCAGTGTGCTGTGAAATGCATATGGGTTATAAAACATCCCCATCCTTGAAACAAATTATTCATAGAAGTTGGTGGTGACCATACCACATTGCTCTTAAGTGGCAAAGTGAAAATAAAATGGATAGGATGTTGTTTCTTTGGTGAATGGGAATAAATCTAATGTCTCACAGAAGCATATGCCATGGTGTGTTGCATTTATTAGGTACCACATCCATTTTCTAGACAATAGTGCTGACAGATTATTTTCATTAATTATTTTAAGATTTCTGCTTTCAGCTCTCCCACAATCAGTACTTGTATGAGTAAGCAACTGCTTTCTCCAGATAAACTAGATCTGACTAAAATGACTTGGCTCTAGATGAGGTATGATTCTTCCATCTGAAGGGAAGATAAAACCAGTAAGCACACATACAGGGTGTGTTTGTGGTTAAGGCATAGGCTGAAGAGGCAGGAGAGCTGGGTTTGTGTTCCTCACTCAACTATGCACACTAGGGACAGCAACTCTGACCCTAAACAAAGATGGGAGCAGAACCCCACCTTCACTCTAATGGTGGAGGATCAGACCCTTTGTTTAGCCCTGACTCAGTTTTCTACAACTATAAAATGCAAAAGTCCATACTGGCTCACCTGCATGTTCCAGTTGCTTAAGGTTGTCATGTACCTGAGACCCAACAAGGGAAGGTGCTACAGAAATGGGAATGATCATTTGTCATTCATCTGTTCCGAGATTGCCATTTGAAAGGCCAGCACTTGTCAACAGTTGTATAGACACTGCCATGTAGCCCTTTAAATTAGCTTAAGAGAAACCTTGGGTGACTTAGGTATTAGTGTAGTCATTTATGGTACACATGGATGTTTAAAGAATGACCACCACCTATGGGAAGAGGAGGGAGACCAGTGACTCTAACTACCCTGAAATCTAGTTTACATGTTCTTTAAACACAAGCACAGGACCAATGTATCTCCTGGTGAAATGTTCCATAATTCACATTGTGAATTCTTTCTCAATGCCAGAGTGCCCAGAGAATTAGGTTATCATGGTGCGAGTGTGATCTTCATGGTTTGTTAGGACACCGTACTCTTTCAAACAAGTGATGCTGTGCAGTCACCAGCCAGGAAAGGACAGTGTGATAAAAGGGAACTTGCCTGGGGTTGGAGAGCAGAGCTGGCATGAGACCATGCTAAGCTGAAAAAGCAGCAGGCATGGAGCCATAGCAAGAAAAAGTGCCACAGCAGAAGAAAAAAAAAAAATCAAAAGAATAGCTGAGCCGGGGGGACCCGGAATTGGCTCCCATGCCGGCATGGTCCCGTTTTATGGCCGTGTGCCGACATCTATTTGTGAGCTAGGATAAAAACCCCAATGAGCAGGAAGCCTGGGGGACTGGAAGTGAGTTCCTCTATGGGCACTCGGTATCCGAGGGCAGAGTTGTGCCCTGCAGAAACCAAGTGATGGCAACTCCAAGAGGGGGATTAGGGAGACAGTGTGAGTCCAGGAGGGCCACTATTACTTACCAGCAGTAGAGCCATGGATGGATTCCAGACATCTTCCAGGCAGACTGGGCTGTCTTGGAGCCTGCAGAGAGAAAGAGACACAGCTATCCACACCACAGCAACAACAGGCCAAAAGGATTGAGACTAACACCGAGGAACAAGGTAATGTGGGGACAGACAGAAACTAAGTCAGTCCCTCTGAGGCAAGTGCCAACCTGAGGCGAACTGACGTCCATGCACAGCTGACCATTTTGGCCAGCCAAGACATGGACCAAGACTGTGACCCAAGCCCAGAAGACTGGGAGATGACATCATTGGTTGGTGCTAGGTGGGGTGTAAGGGAGGCAGAGCCCCAAAACAGGAAGATCAATTAAAGGATCGAAGGAGGGGACCAGGTGGGATGGAACGTACATCTTCCTTCCTACTAAACATATTTATTTCAGGGAAGTCATGGCAGGCAAGAACCACTGAGGACCCTCTGGAACCTGGCTCGACCATTGACTATCCTTCCTGTAGACAATGGCGACATCTGATAGGCATGCGGTAGGCCGTCGGGTAAATGGCACACTCGCTTACAGACAGCAACAGTGCTGGAAATGGGATTCTAGGTAGAGCGCTTCTGTGGTCTGTCTTGGATTCTCCCACTAACTCCCTTATATGATGCTGCCCACTAGTCTTGGTGCTTTATGCTTTGTTATTTCTGATGGTGGTCCTACCTGAATTACAGGTGGAAGTATTCATGAAAACTAACAAATTTCCACGTGTAAGAATATTCATAGCAGAAGCTCATGGTTCATGGTCCCTTCAGTGATCAGAAATAATAAATATGTCTTAGCTGACCAGTCACATGCTGTTGCCCTTTGGCATAAATAATTAGCCATAAGTCAGGATCTCCAAGGGGTTGTTTCTGTTTGGATGAGAGTTGGATGAAATGAACAATGTATATTCCTAATGTGATCTTCATTATTTACAAAAAAAAAAAAACTCACTGGAAGCAATGGAAGACTGTTTTATTGTTCAGAAATCTTGAAGTTTGCACCTCTGCTGAATGTTAGGGCCAAGAAACTCTGTCCTTTTGCGTCCTTTCATAGTCATCGTGAAAATGTCTTCTATTGGCTTTCTCCTTCCAATATCCTAGCTCCAGCACATGCATCTAGAGATACCCCCATTCTGCAGCCTTTATTATCTCAACCTGTTGCGTTGGCCCTGTTACCTCTGAGTCTGCAGCTGTTTCTATTATAGAAAAGGGCTTGATTGTTTTTTTAATTAAAACTGAAAGAAAGCAACTGGCATAATCATAGGCACTACGGAGGTCTGTTATTGTTTTTGGATCCAGGACTCACCTGGAACCAGTCACTAGTACCCCTTAGCATAACATGCTTTTAGCCTAGGCAGCCAAATTAGCATGTGCTTGCAAAACACAGCTGTGCTCAATCACTGAATTAAAACCTACCCTCCAATAAGGAGTAAATTCAAGATCATTGTGTTTTCCTCCTGTATGCTAATTGTTGCAAATTATTCTTGTAGCTCTTTTATTATGTAAGAAATAAAGGTAGAATTGAAGAGACCTGATTGTAGGCTTTCAGGTTCTTTGACATCAATGGGACTTTGGGGTGCTTAGCACCCTGCTGTAGAAGTTCGGTACAGATACTCACTGGAGATGCAATTGCCAAAAAAATAACAAGAGCTAAAGACACTACCAACCTGGGGTAATTAGAAAGCATGTTGTAGTATAATGACTGCTGACTGCTGAAATATAAGAAATCTATTAACCCATCTGAATTGGTTAGAGACTTTATTTTGCACAGCACAGATCCATTTTAAATGGCTCGCTTAGTTAGCTTGACAGCAGAAGGAGCTGATAAATAGCGTTGACCTAGTGAGAAAACAAAGCAGAAAGGCAACAGCAGAAGAGGCTTTCACGATGATGGTTGCCTTCACATGACTGCTCCAGATTACATGTGGGTGAGATGCATCATTGCTACTGCAGCTGTTAGTCTCAAGTGCACAGCGCTCAGACATCTAACCTGTTGTTTTGAGCTTACGCTGCTGTGGTTGATTTAGATATCAAACCTGTTACCTTCTAAAAATGCCTTTCTTTTTTTTAACTTGAGGCGTGGTCCTGTACATTTTAGGTCAATATCTCATAGGTATATCTGGTATAATTTGCACATCTTGTTTTTGTGTGTGATTTTTTAATGGGGAGTGGTTGACAATAGGTAAAAAAGGAGGTCCAAAATGATGAACTGCGAAGTGTTGAAAGAGATGTTTGCATTGTTGTGCAACTTATTAGAGCTGTGCAAGGCTTCAGACCATACTTCAGATCTGGAGAAGCTTCAGACGCTTCGGCATGCAAAGCAGCATGTCCGGATCAATGTGCTGGCTTTGTTAGGCTTTCCGAAGCACTTTGGAAAAACTTTGGAGCCGCTTCAGAGATCCGGGCATAGGGTGTAATGGGGAATCAATGAAATATCTATAACTTTGGGGGTTTTTTTGTCTTATTTGGATTAAACTTTCATGGAGATTAAACTTGCCTCTTCTGAGAGCATGAATCCTGCCAATTTTTAAGAGTATTGGTGCAGGGGTTTGGGGGGAACTGCACCCCAAATTCTTGAAAGAAAATTAGTGTATGTCTACGTGTTACAACACAGGGGGGTGAAAATTTGCTGAGGTGGTAGCCCCTGGTGAGGCCACAAAGCCTGCCAAGTTTAAAAAATATCAGTGCAGGGGTTTGGGAGGAACTGCACCTCAAGCTGCTGACAGGCAAAACTCGTGACATAGTTGACCCTGTGTATGTTAAGCTGCAGTGGGCTGAAAACTGCAGGGTTGGTGGTGGCCCCTGCTGAGGCCACAAAGCCTGCCGAGTTTTAAGGAGATAAGTTCTGAGGTTTGGGGGGAACTGCACCTCAAGCTGCGGACAAGCAAAACTTGTGACGTGGGTGACACTGTGTGCATTAAGGCGCAGCAGGGTGAAAGCTGCAGGGATGGTAGCCCCTGCTGAGGCCATGAAGCCTGCCAGCTGTCAAGGAGATCAGTGCAGGGGGCTTCTGGGGCCCTGCACCTCTGGCTGCTGACAGGCAAAACTGGTGACATGAGTGCTGGTGCAACTGTGTCTGTCTTGGGGTGGGGGGTGGGAGGTAGGCTACTACTGCAGGCCTGGCTGCTAAGCTATTGTGTTACTAGTTACCAATCAATCACGATTCACTCAGGGACTAGCTCAATACACAAGTGCTAGCTAATGGAACCAGTTAATTAGCAATAATTAACACCTACAAAACCACAGACTAAGGGGAGGAAAGAATCAATACAGACAGTCAACTGCCCCAAGACAGTCAGTCCCACAAGCACCCATGTCATGAGTTTTGCCTGTCAGCAACTAGAGGTGCAGGGCCCAGAATCCCTGCACGTACCTCCTCAATAGGTGGCAGGGTTCATGGCCACAGCAGGGGCTACCATCCCTGAAGCTTTTACCCTGCTACACCTTAATACACACAGTGTCACCCATGTCACGAGTTTTGCTTGTCCGCAGCTTGAGGTGCAGTTTCCCCCAACCACTGCACTTATCTCCTTGAAACCTGGCAGGCTTCGTGGTATCAGAAGGAGCCACCACCAACCCTGCAGTTTTCAGCCCATTGTGCCTTAACACACACAGGGTCATCTGTGTCACAAATTTTGCCTGTCAGCAGCTTGAGGTGCAGTTCCCCCAAACCCCTGCACCAATCTTCTTGAAACTTGGCAGACTTTGTGGCCTCACCAGGGGCTACTACCCCTGCAAGGTTAATTGAAATCACACAAAAATCAACAAAGTTATAGATATTTCATTGATTCCCCATTATACTCTACGGCCGAATCTCCGAGGCGGCTCCGATATTTTGGAGCTGTTTTGGCTGGATCAAAGGAGGAACCTGGTCCGGTGCACCCCCCATCGGGGGTGGGGCATGTGTGCCTCCTACCGGTCGCCTGTGTTTTTCAGTTTGTCTAAAGCACACATGTAGACGTGCCCTCTGTCTCTCTGCACAGGCTGCCCTTTCTGATTTCTTACAGAGGACCTGAGGTCACATGATCCATGCTATTCAATATGACTCTGGGATCAGGTCTGTGAAAAACTCCCCAAACAAGCTGATCTGGATCTAGAATTTGTGTTTTGGGCCCACTTCTAATTACAAATATAGATTTCATTATTGATTTATTTTCTCTATTCAGTCCTTTCTTTAGCATAATTTTTCTGTTTCCTCGCCTCCTCAGTGTGGACTCACCACTATTTATCCATTGTTTTTGTCATTACCCTATTAGCGGAGGAAAGCAGAATGATAATTTGATGGGGAAAAGGAATGCATACCCTCATACAAAAAAGCTGAAGTTGTCAGAGAGGGCTGCTCCCTCGGAAATTATAGTCCCCTGTGTGCTATCTTCCTCTGCTTAGCAGTAATGCTACATCTATATTCTTACACAAATCAGAAATAGTTCAAAGCTGCATATAATTCAATTCAAATGAAATTCAAAACCAGCTAGGATGATACTATTAAATGACCTTTAAGGTCAGCAGGAAAAGAAAATCTTATCTGTGAAGATGAGAAAAAAAATGGACGTAGCAGCAATTTGAAACCACAAATTCTTAATATTATATCAGTCTTCATGGGAAATGTGGCTGGATCACAGCAATTGCACTCAAGATTGCCTATTGCTTGCTATCAGTGACAAATCAGGATTTGAACAAGGCACAATTGTTTTGATCCAAAATATTAAAGCTACATCTGCAGCCAGTGACTGGCATTAATGATTCAGAAGTTGGCACTTTTCCCATAAAGAGAGTCTTTACTAGAATCAGTGCCAAAGCTTAGTGCCAACACTGCTGTGGTAGGTAACAGTCCTTCAGAAAAGTCACAGAGCCAATGTCCTGATGTCTTATAGTCCTTAATGATCTCATAAATGTATTCTGAAGAAACAGCCAAGGTGTCCTAGCCAAACTCTTGCTTGTAGATGATTCTAACTTCCCAAATTCCCCAGGGAGATTTTTTAAAAATTTTTTTCATTGAAAGCATGAATTTTTTGTCTCTAACATAAGCAAACTAAATCCAATCATTCAAATGATGGATGTTGATTTTTTATAAATCTCATGCATTTGCATTTCCGCACAAACAAGCCTTATTAATAACAGTGTCCATGTTGACTTTTCTATTAAATTCATCCTATTTAGTCTGCGAAGAATCAAGCAGCTCTTGGGCTTCTGGACGGTGATAAGTTGAGTAATAGTTTAGAAGGCCCTGGGTAATATTTTTGGAAGCGCCTGTAGGATCGTAGCCTTCAATTGTACCTTGCTTTCCAATTTAAATGAGCTAATGATCATACCTGTACAAAATAAATAAGTATTTTAAAGTGGGGTCCAGTATTGCCTGAAGTCTGTCAGCTGGAGGTGTACCAAGCAGAGTTGGTGCCCGGGCAACCCCTGCGGGAGACTGGGAGGTCTGGGGCCCAGTTCTGAGAGCTGGGGAAGTGGTTCTGAGTGGCTCTGAGGTATGGGGCTCAGTTCTGGGGGGGTGGCCCAGCAGTCTTACCCATGTCGGGAACTCATAAATAGTCACCACCTAAGCTGCTGCTGTCAGTGCTGCATGCTCTGCCACCCCAGCTATTGCTTTTAAAGCAGAATCAGCAGGCTGGGACTGTTTTGGAGTTTCTCGCACGGGTAAGCCATGGGGCTGCCTTTGCTGCTGGGCCATGGACTCCATGGGGGTAGGGGGCAATTCCAGTATCTCTCTAATTTGGTGCCTGGGGTCAGTGCCCCTCTCACTCAGATCTAGTTGTAATGCTATTGTTGTTGGTCACTGCAGTTACTGTGGACCTGATCTCACACATCCTCACCAGTAAGTTTTATTTGTAGTTTGGAAGGACCTACAGACCTTCAGTCAGGCTGGGAGCCCCATTTTCCTAGATGCTGTACCAATGCAGTGTAAGTGCTTGAAAGACTTGTTGCCTAAACTTAAGTTAATAGGTTGTCTATTAAACAGATGATGGGAAGCAGTTATGTGTGGAAGGAGATGGAGAACTGTGAGGGGTGATCCAGTAGCTGCATAGGCTGTATGGCATGTACCAGTGGTACTTAAGCTCTGGCCCATGGACCAGATGAGACCCACAGAGTTCTCCCCAAGGGTCTAGAAATTTGGCAGCAGGAAACATTGCTAGTGTTAGTTGCCATTCCCCTGCTGCCAAATTTCTGCACCTGGCCAGACAAAATGTGGCCCTGTCCCCGTGGTTTTGGTCACTCAGTGGTTAGATCCAGGTGCATTTCCAGCGTGTTACACCTCTGTTTTCTTGTTTAAGTATCTCTGGGGATGGCAGCAGGGCTTCTTACTCACTTCGTGCACCTAGGACCAGTTCTGCTGCATGACTCACTCTAAGTTTTGCCCACTGTTTGCAAAATGTTGGCTGTTTCCATGTACAGTTCTTTGCAATAATCAAACCATTATTTTCATTAGCATGACTTTATAATGAAATCCAAACCTTAAACCATAAAGGTGGTGTCATTTCTGCAGTACATAATAGGAGAAAATGGATATCCAGGTAGCTTTCTAGTCTAGAAGTATGGAAAAAAATTAGCAGTATCTAATTTTAGATGGAAAACAGTGAAGGAAAGACAAAAGCAAGTTCTGGATGGGGGATCAGTAACTGAAATTCTCTAGTCAGTGTGCCATCTAGGAAGTTCAGACTAGATGATCTCAAGGTCCTCCTGGTCTTCAAATCCATCATGACTGATGCAGAAAGGCAAGAAAAGCACAGAGTATCAGGAATAGGATGGTAGACAAAGGGCATCTTTATACGTGCCTCAGGTGGGGGGGCAGGCACTTTAATTAAAGCGGCTCTTGGGAGTCATTCTAATTAAAGTGGCCATAGTATCTCATATATACAGCGTCCTGCACTTCAAAATGGTGGTGGGAGCATTTAACTAAAGCTCATCTGATGAGCTTTAGTTAAAATGCCCTTGCTGCCATTTTGAAGTGTGGGGACGCTGAATATATGCAACATTGAGGAGATTAGAGCCTGCTAATTAGAATGCCCCAGCAGATTCGATTAATCGAGTCTGCTCAGATGTGTTCGAACTGGAACGTGTCAGAGCAGGCGTCGGGCATCCGTATAGGTGCCCAAAGAGGTATATGAAGGGCCTAAAGATAACCAAATAGTTGCAACATTGATGTTGTGGCCAGGGAGGACCCATTGGTTGAATGTGGTCTGAATAAGAACATGCAGAATGATATCCGTGGTAGTGATAAGCGCTTTGAAAAGTGCCCGGCGCTGCAACGCTTGCAGTTGTATTAGTGGCAAAATGCACGTCAGTGTGAAGAAAATGGTGGCAGTGTGCTTTTGAACTAAAAAACCTCAGAGGGGTTTCTCCACACGGAAGTGCATTTTGCCATTTATACAACTGCAAGTGGTGCAGCATGGTGCATGTCAGCTCCCATGCAGAGCAGACTCGATTAATGGAGTCTGCTCCGAAGTGGAGGACCTCTGGTACATTCAGGAACTAAAAGGCATGTGTATAAATTGGATGTGATTTAGATGTCCAGAAGAAAGCAGGTGTGGAAGCTGCAGAAGTGAAGGCAGGAGGTAACAATGTGGAAGTGATAGATTTGGTAATTCAGACAGATAAGAAAGAACATATGTTAAATATATCCAATAGATCCCAATGTTGTAACAAAATCCAAAGGGTCTCTGTGATTTTTAGGTAAAATTTGCCTAATCTTAGAAATTCAAGCTTCATTTGTCAGAGAAGCTGGTGAACCTCTTGGAACGAATGTGCTAAGTCTGGAGCAGACCTGGGCTGACACATGGTTGAGGATGGAAGCCATGGCTAAAAATGCCAGCTTCCTACAGACCTCAGCCTTTTCTGCTGAGAGGTTGACTTAGGCCCCCTGAAACAATCCTCAGTAACCCTGAACTCACAGAAATGGGTGCATAAACCCTGTGTACACATGGCACGGAGGGTTCACATACAGGCTTACCCTCAGTTCATGTGCTGAGTATCCCATGCAGTCATATGTAGGGAAGGTAATGGCAGACCCTCAGAGGTTATCTTTAAATAAAGTGACTGGGAGAATGCTGGCTTGCATTGTTAACAAACGTATACTAAAATGATTTAAAAAACATGAAGCTGAAGAAATCCCTGGAGTGAGAAGTTGTCATGTTAAAAATCTTACATAAATCAAAACATCTGCTGGTGCAGTACTAATGTCTTTCCTTCTCTCGGTGACAGCAATTCAAGGGAAATTTATAAGCGGCTGTTTCCTGAAAAAGTTATGCATTGGTCATAGCCCCTGAAGGGACAAATCTGGCATTCAGCACTCCACTACTTTGCCATGTTTGCTAATAGCCCCCATGCATTGTCACCCAGCCTATGTTTTAGCTTTGGTGTTATCAACCCTCATTCGTAACCTTTTGTTCTCAGAAGTGGTTAGGCCCCATTTACAGATCTTGTGCTTTTTCTGCCAACTCCAAGTTAACAGGGACAGCTTTTGAAGAAAAGCTCTTTGATCTATGGTGTTGACACTCTTGGATTAGTTAGACTCAAAACCAGCTGTTGGATGGGACGACGCACGAGGGAAGGGATAAAACCGTTCTGTAATTGGTACTACAGCCCTGAAGCCACAGGGACTCACGGAGCCCTGCTATATTAATAGGATGTGGTGTATACAGCTTTCTTTTGCCATTAATGCCCTACATTCCCTGGCCTATAGTCCGTTTTTAAATACAACTCTTCAGTATATACTTTGAACCTACAATTGTATGCGACATGGATAGAGTTGCCTCATCAATTTAATAGCAATAAGCATGTGACTATTGAAGATACATCTTAGAGATGAAATGCTGGTTTCAGTATTTTCTGCCTCTGCCAATTTTAATAGGATTGGGATGGGTTTTATCTTTACATTGTCTGCATTTAATATTTTACAATCTGCCCGATGGCTCTGTGTGAACGTGCCATTCAACTGGTAGGAAAATGATGTATCAGGAAGTTTTCAAAAAGACGAGTCATATTCCAGGAAAGTTCTGGAGAGAGACAACCATAACGCAAGACAATAACAGCTTTCCTGATCATCAAACGGCAGAATGATGTAACTTAATGATAGGGATTTACATGGAAACTTTTAAGTGCCTGGAAACATAAATTATAGTTCATTTCCATATTGGAACTATCAACAGCTGTGCTGCCATATGACGGTCCGGAGACGTCGTAGTGATTGATCTAGGAGCGGTGTGGTTTGGCCCACAGATCCCTGTTCTGGGACTCAGGAGTCTATTCCAAGCTAAGTCCTAGCACTGGGCCTTGGGCAGTCAATTCCCCCTGCCCTGGGCCTCAGTTTTCCCATTTGTGAAATGGGATTAATAATACTGAACTTCTTTGTAAAGTGTGTTGATATCAGCTGACGAAGAGGATTTCCTAGGATTTAGGCCAGGGGTGGGCAAAATACAGCCTGGGGGCCACCAGGCCATGCTATCCAGCCCATGGACCCCTAAAAAATTTAGAAAATTAATATTAATCTGCCCCGGGCTGCCTGTTGTGCAGCCCTCGATGGCTTGCCGAAACTCAGTAAGTGGCCCTCTGCCCAAAATAATTACCCGACCCTGATTTAGGCAGTATTATTTATTCCCGCTTGGCATAGATGATGGTAGAAGGGTTTTCCTTCATGCTGGAGTTATACAGAGGGAAGGGGTGCTTGGGCCGGGAATAGATCTCCTCTGCAGGGCTGTGTGTATGTGTGGTGGGTTCACAGGAAGAATTTCATTTGCTTCTTGAGTGAGGGCAGTAGATCAGAGTAACTCAGCACATGCCCAGAAACCCCATGAGCTGTGGGGATGGGGCCTGGCTAGTGCCTTCTGGATCCTTTTGAGCTGTGTGCCCCCTGGCCAGGCAGCGGCTGGGAGCCATCTGCTCACCTGCCTGCTAGTCCCCCCGTTGGGAGAGGCTGACCAGAGACGTGGCAGGGAGGGACCCCGCAGGGGCTGGCCGGCACTCGGGGAGGGGGGATCTCCAGGGGCCAGCCGGGCACCCTGCATGCTGCAGGGACGGACCTGACTGCAGTGTCTGGGGTGAGGGACCCAATGCATGGTGAGGGGGGTTTCCAAGATGAGGATGCAGTGAGACTCCTGGCAGTGGCAGCAAGGGCATGGCAGGCCTCCCAGCAGTGGCAGCAAGGGACGGAGGCAAGGCAGCCAGCAAGCAGTGGCAAGGGACCTGGAAGCAGTGACAAGGGACCCAAAACATGCACGCTGACGAGGGATCTAGTATGTGAAAAAGGACCGGGAAGTGGTGACGAGCATGCCAGCAAGGGATTTAGCACACTTTGAGGCTGTAGTCCGTGGTGGCGAGGGAACCAGCATGTGAGGAGGCACCCAACAGCAGCAGGGCAAGTGGCAGCAAGGCACCCAGCGGAGGGGCAGGCGGCAGGGGAGCACCCGGCAGAGTAGCAGGAAAAGTGGCAGATCACAGGGCCTGATCGCCACTGACTGGCCAAAATATAAAACCGTATAGAAACCCATGGTAAATTTTGTGGGGTGAGCGATGGCTGGGAAACCCCCATGACAGAGCACGTAGAAAAAAGGGGCAGTATTGGTACAAATGTGAAGATACCAAAATAAATGAAGTGCTGCTGTGATACAAACTTTAAAATGAACATTATAAAAACCACAATATAGATTAAGTTACACTAAACATTTGCATTGAATTGAAGCTAATTTATGAATTACTGGTATTGCTATAGCTTTTGTCAGTAGGTCTGTTTATAAAAATAATACCAAATTAAAATTTTTCCTTGTGCGGAATCTAATTATTAGGGGTGGGGTCATCTTAAATTCAAAGTCATCATAGATTTTAGTAAATATAGTAATTTTGATTATAATTAACTGTGACTTCTTAAATAAATAATCAAGCCACCTGCTTACTACAAAGAGGTTCAAAATCTAAGAGTGCCAATACATATGCTCTAGGATGAGGGTGGGGGTGCAATTTTAATTGGAGCGGCTCTAATCAGAACACATTGGAGCACATGTATAGGCATCCTAAGATATAAGATTATGTTGCCAAATTGTTTCTGGACTGAGTATATCAGTTTCTGGATCTCAGTTCTCAGTTATGAAGCTCTGAAGAGGCGGAGAAAATTGTGCCTTAATATTACCATTGGCTAAAAAAAGGGGCCGGGGGAATGGGACAGGACCAAAAACCCAGGAACAGCTGTTAGTATTAAAGGAATCCTGGTTTTTCATCACTAAAGGCTGTATTGTTGCCAATGACAATTTAATGAAGAAAGATTTAGGGTGCACATGGAAATTACGTTTCAGTGTGCACATGGAAATTACGTTTCCTGATAACAAAAGCCTGCAAAAGAGAAAGAAACCAATATTCTTCATATCTACAGAACAAAGAGATTTGAACAGGGCCTTTATTAAGAAAAAAGCTGGAAGGCATTTTGCTTAAAAAGCCCCAAACAAAAGCACATTTGCTTTCTTATTGCAAAATACCTTGAATTTGCATAGTGCATTTCATGCAGCTGAGCCCTTTTAAATATTATTCCAAATATGATTTAAATACTATTTGAAATTTCATTTGGAACAGAAATCATGAAACATTTCAGTACTTCTCAATACATTTATACTACACTAAATAGTGTGCACATTCCTGTGAAATGTCTTCAGTTTCAGCAAAACCAGTTTTGCTCCTGGATAACTGTCTCACTGAGAACTTGACCAGCTGTTGCTGTGGAACAGGGCTGGAGCAGCTATGGCAGCTATGCCTACTAATGCCTCCGGACCATTTGCATCAGCAGAAGGAAGTGTTCCTTGGAAACCTGTCCAAATACTGACTTGGGTATCCCACCTTAACTTCTTTCATCTGATGAGAAGATCAATGGATGAAGTCAGGGTATTTCCTTGATGCTACTTTCTCATCGGCGGGAACCTGTTTTAGGAGCAGCTTTGGAATCTCTATCGTTGAAGTCAGATTAGGGCATTAGGGTCGTGTTTGGGAGATAACATTGCGTGGTCCAGCATGGAGGACACTATTCTAGTTGGGAAATCTATAGAGAAGTACTCACCAAGATTAATTGAGGCTATGGTTTTTTTTGCAGGCTAGGAGAGGCACTGCAGTCTGTGGGTGCGTCTACATGAGAAGCGTCGAGTGCAGTACACTGATTCCACCGTGCATTAGCACGGTGGGCAAAACCCGTGCTAACGTGCAGCAGAATTAGTCTACTGCACAATAGCATCACCTAAAATGCGTGCGCTGGTGCTACTGCGCAGTAGCGCTGGTTACTCCACATTTAGTTAGTACCTGTTATTATAGGTATTAAACTAAATGCACAGTAACCACTGTGCATTAATGCACATGTAGACATGCCCTGTGTATGTTAGTTTTAGTGGGCTCTGGATCATGCTGTCTGCACTGATAACAACAGTTTTGCATGTGTCCTTTGTACTGAGGTGAATTTCAAGAAACTGGTCTTTACAGAAAGGTGAATCACATTAAATCAGCCTGCGTGAAACTGTAATTGAAATCTACAGCCAGGAAAATATTTAAGAAACTTTTGGACTATTTCCAACTAAAATTCACCCTAGTGAAGATTTAAAGGGGCCAAAAGGCAATAGAAGCCATTGTGATTATACAGGGAGGTAAAAACAAAACAGCTGGGATTATAAACTGTTTTAAGAAATAATACTTTAAAGTGATAAGGTGAATGCAATGCAGGAGACTGGGAAAATTATCAAAACAGATAGAGACAAGCTAAGGAAGGTCACTTGTTTTGCCAAAAGAAATACATTAATGCGTGGCAGATGGCAGAAATATTTCACATCTCAAGAAATGCTTTCTGTAATTTCACATGCATGGTAATCCAATTGGTTCTTATGAAGCAGATGAATAGAGATCCTTGTCTGCCAGGACCTGACTCTGAGATTGGTTTGGAAAAGTGTGCTGAGTTTCTGCCTCTTGGGTTCAGGCTGAAAATCAAACCTTAGCTCCTAGTATTTTTCTGCTTGGCTTAAAGTACTAAGCCTTCAGTTAAGACGAGGCCCAAATTCTCCGATTGCTTATGCTTGCATAGCTCCTATTAACTTTAATGGCACTTGTGCAGATGTATTCAAGAGTAAAATTGAATTTGGAAATGTAATTTAGACAAAAGCCAAGGTATTATAAATGCACGCTAACATTCCTAATTAACTTCATAATCCAGTTTCTTGTAAGATTCTGTAACCATTCCCTTTCATGCAGTAAAATGGCTGTACTTCAAACTAAATTAATACCTGGTATAAAAGGAATTATGCACGTAACCCATGGCTGAATTTATCCAGTCAGAACTGATAAGCTTAAATCATATTGCTTCATAAGCAGATAGGATTTGTTGTGCTACTGTAGGATCAGACCATTAATCTATCAAACCTGATAATGAAAATGGGACGGTTGCAAAAATCCCTAGTTTTCAAACTTTCCAAGTTCAGGAGAGTTTGCAGCTACAGATTAGGATAATCTCATTCTACAGAAGATCCAAGAATTCATTTGAAAAATACACCTGGGATCAGACTTTGTACAGCAACAAAGCTGCGGGTGATCAGACCTGGGATTTCAGCCTGATCCACCTTTCTCTAGGATTTGATCTTTGTAATAGGCAGTACATGTCTGGCACTGTTTTATCTGTTTATTTTTCTTTTGATATAAAGCAGAGTGAAACCAAAAACAAACACATATTTTAAAAATCTTTTCCAGTGGGATCTCCATTGTTTTTTAATTCCATATACAGTTAGTTGAAAACCCACCTGTTAGTAATGTGGTTTTGGGGGTTGGGGAGTGGCAGTGGAGTCACAGCTCTGAAGTCTAAGACTCTCAGTGTCACAACTGTGATGTGAAGGCAGTATTTCTAGTGGCTCAGTCTGCACAGCATACTCAGTCTTTTCGAGACAAGAAAGGGCCTACAGTAGTTAGGGCTGGTAATAACTGTTTTTTGTAGTATGGAGGCTGGGAATAAGACTATATGTGCTGGTTCTTTTAACACAGGATATCAGATCTAATTTCTTCCTTGTAAATAGTCTGTGTTAAACTTACGTCTTGATTCAAAGCTTGATTAAGACAATGGAAAGACTCCAATAATGCCATTGGAGCAGGTCAAACAATTAGGGTCATAGGTGAAAAGTTACTCTGCTTCAGAAATAAAGGACAAAATATGCAACAAACTGTAGCAACTGGATCACGTCTGGTGGGGAAAAAGACTTCCTAAATTTGCAATACTAGTAATTACAGAGACTAAGATCTTTATGAAAGTCGCTGACTGAGACATAATTTTGTCATAATTGGAGAGAACTTCAATTAAAGGCTGTCTTGAACATCTCCTTAATCTTTTAATTTTCTGTCATTTTTTTCTAGTATTGGTATGTAGCCAACTTCAAAATAGGAGGAAGAAATAATCAACTTTCACATTCAAACAAAAATGACCATGTAATTCATTGTATTGCAAAGGGGTTTGTTGCAACTTTCATCAGTTAAGAACTGGCTTTGAATAACAATGATTCCCTAACAATTGGGGTATCTTATTAAGCTGATTCTATTTAATGCATCATGAAATATAAAGCAAAACCTGGAACTGCATCAAACTTCAATGACAATGAACGCATCGACAGACAATCCTTTTTTGATCTCACTTCTTCATAAATACTAGTTTGTAGTAAACTGGTTTGAATTTTGTTGAGAGACCCTTCTGCAACAGTGTGAACCTGATACCAAGTGAATGTAAAATTGAAATGAGTTTTGATAAATGAAGCCAGATGTAAATGGAATTGATTAGCTGGTAAACAATTCTTACATTAGTCGGTGACAAGTTACATTTCAAGTGCAGGTTTATTTATCAGGATAAATGTGGGGAGAAGAAAATGCATCAGTAGAACTTCTAGCTAAGGATTGCAGTAAGTGTAGGACGTCAGCAAAACGATTTCCTGATGATGATGTAATGACTATAGGAAATGACATTGTTTTAGATTCAAGAATAAGAGCCCTTTTTATCTTTCCTAGCGAGAAGATTGCTAACGATGGCATCTTGACTATTCATTACAGCTAGAATTTTCCCTTGAGGTGAAGCCAGGCCACTTTGGCTTAATCTTCCACTGAAATTCTGTGTTACAGCAGGGTTGGTTGAAATCAAATCTTGGACAGATGATCCCAAAGAACACTTGGGTAGTTTAGGAAACAATTTTGGTTTTGAGGAGTGGGAGAGGTTGTGTATTGCTTTCTTTTTTGTTTAACAAGGTGGCATTTTCTACTCTGAAGGAATATTTAAGTGTGGTGCTGTGGGGGTCTTGCCCCGCTGGAGGTTCTGCTTTCAACATAAAATGTAACACTTGCTTCCTCGACCGCTTGAAGCCATTCAGGAACGTAATACTCAGGGATGCGAATAATGTTGTTAAGCGCAGAAGGGAATAGGTCAGCATAGACCTACAAAGGAAAGTTGATGCATGTAGTACACAGAAGCCCATGATTACCATGAGTGCCATGCTCAAGAAGATGGAGATGGGCTTTCTCAGGGGCTGCTGGGGACAGGAATAGGAGCAACGGACTCAAGCTGCAGCAGAGGAAATTTAGCTTGGAGATTAGGAGTGTGGTCAAGCACTGGAACAGGCTACCTAGAGAAGTTGTGGAATCTCTATCCCTGGAAGTTTTCAAGAGGAGGTTAGACAGACACTTGCCTGGGATGGTTTAGTCAGTGATGATCCCATCTATCACAGGGAGCTGGCCTAGATGGCGTTGTGAGGTCCCTTCTGGCCCTACCGTCCTATGATCTTAACAGAAGCAAGAGATTGTTTGAATGACTAGCTATGCTTGATACAGGACCCAGAATGGTGCCTACATCTACCCAATTGACTGAAGAATTAACGAGATCTTTGAATAGATATATTACTGTTCTGAAGAAATTTGCAATTAATTTCTATTGAGTATATTTGAGAGTTTTAGGATGTACTTGTACATACACCAGAAGCAATTGTGCACAAAGAATGTGCTAAAGAGAACCTAATCAGTAAGTTGATTATCTTTGAAAAGGAAGCTCACTGGTGAATGAGGGGAGTAAAAAACCCAGCCAAAGATGCACTGTAGAACAGCGTGACTCCTCATGGGGTTGACATGCATGCATAAATAAATGATTAGGTTAAGCAGTGCAATGAAAAAAAAATCACTTTAGACTGCAGAAATCTTAGAAGACCCAGAAAAAGGAATACTTTGAATTTTACTTCCGGAGTGATTGAAAATATTGAGGCCTGTCTTGTTGAAAACTTTTATAAAATGTTTTATTTCAGTACTATTCTAGTAAAAAATAGTGAGGTAAAGTCAAAGCTTAGTACTTTTGGAGGAGTTGTAAGTTCACACTTCTATGTAGGTAAGTCAGTGTTTGTGAAATGAACTGCAATTGTTCTGTTTTATGAATAGAGAACTGTTCTGTTAGAGCTGCCAGCATGCTTGTGGAGAGAATTGAGTATGCATCTAATTAAGAATTTAACAGCTGACTAGGTAAAATAGCTGAGCTTACTGGAAATGTTAATCTAAAAGTGGGTACGGACAAACAGGATTCAAACAGGATTCAAGAGCAGTAACTTCAGATGACACATGAGTCTTGAGAGTTCAGAAATTTGAACTCTACTGGAGAGAACAGAATATTCCTTTACTAACATGATTTTTTCCAAACTTAATTTGAGAAGTTGGCAATTTTTATATATTAATTGGTTCATATGATGCAGTAAGTCTAGTATGTTAATATTTCGAGCAAATCCAGGTGCTCTAAAATTATAAAATATTAATGATCTTATTCTTCTCTCATCCATAAAAGCCTCTTAGCCAAATAGAGCTGACTGGCTTGGAAAGAGCATTTTTGGAAATGAAACTCTGTATAAATATCTGATTCTAGCTTCCAGGTGGTCTGGCCTCATTAGAATATAGCTGTGCATGACTTAGTACAAATATGTAGATCATGTGACTTACTGTATGTCAGGCTTCAGGTACCAGTACCTGGGTAGTCAAATGTGGGAAAAATTATTACTAGATGCTATAAACATGTTGTGCAAACATGATTATCAGGGAGAAGAGATTGATGGCATATATCTTGACTTCAAAAAAACCTTCAGTCTGGTATCCCATGATCACCTCTTGGCAAAACTGGCCAACTGTGGCCTTGGGTCCACCATGATCCGCTGGCTGGGAAATTGACTCCATGGTCAGACCCAGAGGGTAGTAATTGATGGAAGTCACTCATCATGGTGTCCTGTGACCAGTGGGTGGGGTCCCCTAATGCTCTGTCCTGGGACCCATATTGTTCAACATCTTCATTAATGATGTGGACATTGGAGCCAGGCGAGGACTGGCCAAGTTCGCCGATGACACCAAACTTTGGGGCAAAGCATCCACGCCAGAAGACAGGCAGGTGATTCAGGCTGACCTGGACAGGTTTATCTTGCTGGGATCCTGTTAACCCAGCTGACTTTGGGAGGGGGGGTTGGACTCGATGATCTTCCAAGGTCCCTTCCAGCCCTAACCTCTATGAAATCTATATGTTGTCGACACTCATAATATCTGTGACTAACATGCACATACATAGTTTAAGGATGCTGTTGAATGCTCTAAAATTGATGTAGCTATTTTACTGAAACATCCATTAAGTTGGTAGCCCTTTATAAAGCTATAAGTAAAACATATAAAAAATTTGACCATGAATTGTCCATTTCTTACAACGTGGACCCAGGTTTAAATCCACAATCTGGCCCATAACGAATGAATGTGTTTCTGTTATGGCAACAAAAATGTTGACATGGATCTCAGCAGCCTGCCATCCAAATGTGGATACAGTGTGCTCTCTCTAAGAACACTTTTCAAGTGAAATCCAAACCAAGGGCAAAATAATCAGTTTATCATCTGACATAAATTGTTTTGACAGTAAAGTGGATATATGAAAAATGCGAGAGTAAGAACTGGCTTTAATCCACTTTAATCTCTCTCTTTCATATTGGTAGAGCTAAAAATAGTAGCAGCTTTGGGAAAGCTTCACTCACATGCTTCAGTAGGCTCCATTTGCTAAAAAAGTGGATTGATCCTAGGCATGCAGTTACTTCTTTGATTTAGTGTTGATAGAGCAGTTTCTTTACTCCAGTGCTCAAGTCACTTAAAGAAAAGAATCTCAGAGGCCACCCAAAGAGTCCCATATTTCTTCAGAAGTATTTAGCAATTGGAGGACCCTGGCATTTGAACAGCATTTCAGATGCTGAACATTCAGCATTCATATTCCACCGCCTTTGCTATGAACATCTGCTTGGCCAATACGTGTGTACGGTAGATGCTTCGATCAGAAGTACAAATAGGAGGGACCAAGGGTATCACCGGGTACAAGATGATATTGGGGAAGGAAATGCAGGAGTTAGGTAAGAAATATTAAGTTCCTTTTTGGATTCAGCATCTTTTCACTGATGCTTTCACAACTCCTTTCTCAATGTCCTTCTTTACTCTCCTCTTGTGTTGCCATACCTTGCTACCATTCCCTAGATGACCTCATCTGCTGTCATGAATACATCCTGATCATCTCCAGATCAGCTATCCAGATCTTTCTCCCTCCATACCAATCTTCCTGTTGCTGTGATATGATTTCCTGGTTGACTCATCCAGGAAAGTCACTTTGGCCAAAGCTGAATTCCTTGGCTTATTTCCCACAATTTTTTTATTGTGGGTTACTTCGGGTCACATTGGGCGCATCTACATGAGACGCTATGTTGATGTAGTGTTGGCAGGCATGAATCATGATGCTGAGGCTACTGCACAGTAGCAGCAAGCTGCCATGAAGTAGCTTGGAAAAAACCAGTGCAGCATCAGGACTGTATGTGCCTTTCTATGCAAGGTTCATTTGGTCTCTTGACCCTTCTTGGCTTATGGACTTGGGATGGTTAAACCTTTCATTTGTATCTTTCTTCTGTAGGTTCATTGGGCCATTTGGCCCCTTTGGACTTCATGGACTGGCTTGGTCAATTTGGGAGCCATTGAATGCTAGGTACCTTGATGGTATTTAGCCTCTGCTAACTTTCTGACTCATTAGGCACTGTTTTTTGCCTTGCTCATTGGCCTCTTTGGCTCATGATGAGCTTCCATGGGTGGGTTACATTCCTTAATGATGTGCCTTTAGAGGTCAGTAACTTTGGGCTTTTTGGCCCCTCAACATTTTGTGGAGAGGTAAAGCTTTGGATTTTGTATCTGTCCTTGGTAGCAACTTCAGGCATCAGGTTGTGGACTGTGATGTTTCTTCTCATATGGTGTCTCAGTAGTATCTTTCTGCAAGGCCACCAGTGGATTAGATCAGCGGTTCCCAACCTTGGGTCGTGACCCAAATGAGGGTTGCGGGGCAATGCCGGTGGTGCCGCACACAAAGGACGAGCCGTGCCACATGCCAGGAGCTCTCCCACCCCCACCCTTGGGCTGCCGCTGCCACCGCTGCTGCACTCTGGTCCCAGCAGCAGGTCATGGCAAAAAAAAAGGTTGGGAGCCACTGGATTAGACTATAGCGTCTGAAACAGAACTGGCTTAACTGAAATAAATACAACAAAAAGGGAAGGGGGCCATTTAGAACTGACCAAAACAAGTCAGAATATCAGTATAAGAAACAAACACAAGTTAAATGAACACACAAATTATAAAACAACTGAAACTAAACGGGAGAAAGTGCAGCAGGAATATTGCCCTGATGTGCAATGTGCCTTGCATAAAGTGCGGAGACAGGATACAGGCAATATGCCTCTCTAGCAGTAACCACTGCAGCAGGTGTGTGTTGGGGGCCAAGAGCCAGCTAGACTTTGCTCTTGAGGGCTAGCACAAAAAAGGAGGAAGAAACTGGGGAAGAAATTGGAGCAGATAGGCAGGAAACAAAGTTCCTGTTTGGCTTCAGGATCCTTTCAGTGAGGAGCTGAATTTGCCTTCTAAATCAGCTGTGCTCAGTAAAAAGGGCCTCTGCCAAAATCCATTGGTTTTTCTTTACCCTGCCTCTCTCCATACCTCCAGGAAAGTTTCTGCTGGGCAGAACAGTGCTCCTGACTCTGAACTTCAGCAGGTTTTGATCCAGATGCCTCTTGGACTAATCGTTAAAATGACTACAGGTAAATAATCTCTTAAACTAATCCTATAAGGCCTGGTTTATAGAGAATGGTAGAAATCCACTAGAAAATAATTAGAACTATTTGATTAAAAGTCCTGGGAGATATGGAGGCAAGTGGCTTCCATGTAAGAATCACTATATACTGCTTCAATTGTGATCTTTATTTTTTCCCCCTCACATAGCAAGCCAGGAGCTGAACATACGGCATGGGGAGACTGGGAGTTGGAAGGCACAGCAAATTGCCATGCTCTGCCCTTTCAGTGTCCCTGGCATGGGTTCTGCCTACACCAATGCTGATCACACCCTGAGGAAAATCCTCCCGACATTTATACCCATTGACCATCTGCCAAGAAATCCTTTTCCCCTCAGAGGAATAATAACAGTCGTGGGTGATACTTATACTGGGCTGAGGCTTCCTTGTGGGGCCAGCTGGCCTAAGTAGCTATAGAGACAAACCCTATGTGCTTCTGCAATCAAAAGAATAATAATAATGGTTCAAACTGTATGTCTTTAGGGACATACACAAGTGTTAGGAGATGTGGCTCCATTGAGTCTTACGCTTCAGTGCAGCTATGCCAATTTACCCCAGCTGGGCACCAGCATCATGTGTACTCGGATGTTTCTCTGTGGTTCAGTGTATCACCTGGCTGACAGTCCAGAGGCTGTTGTACAATTCTTGCCCTTTCTCAAGAGTTAAAGCGTGCACCAAGTCAGAGAGGGGTTTGAATCCATGTTTCCAGCTCAGGCTCGTCTCTCTAGAAATGTAGGAGAGAGAGAAACAGCAGCCTTAGTAGCAGCTGTCGCCGTGACCTTAATTTACCTCCATGCAGGGCCGTACTGCAAATGTGCTGCGCAAATGTCTACTGTTTCAAGTCGTCCCGATGGAGCGTCACGTGCACGCGCACTGGCTCATCATAAGGAATCCAACTGCCAAGCGCCTACGTGAAAGTCTTAGAACAGGAGCATGCTGGGAACTCAACTCTGACTTAATATAACCTAGCAATACAGTGTCACTCCCCGTTACACAATTTTAGTGCAACTCTGGAGGAACAGTATTAACAGTGAAGGACAGTGATGCTTTACTCACAAGGATAAAATGGTAGGTCAACAGGCAAAATAAGTGCCGTTATTTTTATTACACCTTACTTAGTCAGAAGCTTTGCCAATGATCCTGGCAATTTTTTAGGTTTCCCTGTACAAAATTGCATTGTACACAGGGTTATCTATCCCCATCTCTGTATTTCAGAGACTAGCTTATGCCTGGCTCTTGCAGACCATAAGAGAAGGCAAAGATGCTTTTCTTTTCCAGAACAGTCATTGTGTAGTGAGGGGCCAAGTAATTTAGCTGGCAGGTAGTGATAGTTTTAGCCTCTCCTTGTGCTAGCAAAGGGAGGGTGGAGAAGAGCAGGAATGCATTCAGCCATCCTCTTTCCTGTATAACCTATTTCTCAGTTTCTAAAGGCCTTTGCTGTTCCCAGAATACCCTATTACTCCCAAGATCATGCTGAAGTAGAGAGTTGGAGGCATCACCTTTGCTGACCTCTTGCCCACAGTCTGTGGTGATCTTGGTGTCCTCTCTTTTACATTTAAAATTTCTTTAAGGGGAGGAAAAACTCCTACCTCAGGTTTGCAGAGGACATTTGAATCTTTACGGTAAACCTTGAAAAGCTTGAAATAAAGATCAGAAAAGAGCCCGAATACAAGGAGAGGACTGAGCAGCCTGGGAATGAATGTTGAAAACCAACTGATGATCAGTACAGCTGTGGATGGGACTGAAGGACTAAAGAAGGTGGCCGTCAGTAGTCTCAGCCTATTTTCCCATTGTTTCGACAATGAGGAATTTACATTTTTGTGGTGCCAGATGCTCTTCTTCACTCAATTTGTGCAGTTTTTTATACTCTCCCTGGTGAGCCTTCCTTTCTGTAACCACTGGGAAGGAAAATTGAAATTGAAGTGCAGACGTAAGTGCTTGTAACACTCTGCATCCTTTGTGCCTTGAGGGACATGCAAATTATCTTAGAATTTGCCATTATTTCAAAGTTTTATCTGCTTTTTAAGGTTGTGAGGCAGCACATAGACAGATTGCCTGGTGTCCTGCGTACTACGCAATCTCTTTTTCTCAACGCATTTGTCTCATGCCATAAGATAAAGTAGCAGCCCTGGTAGCTCGGCCATTAGTGCGAGCAGTAACAGAGAGAAAAACAACTCTGGTTTGCTTCACGCTATAAATCACAGAGGGGTTATTGGCAGTAGCACATATACTCATTTGTCAAAATGGATGTAACTAGCTGAACTTTGCCACATTAGCATGAAGCCACATAAAACAGCATCCTTACTGCTAATGAATTGCAGATCCTGTGCATTAACACAAGAAATGTACTATAACAGTAGCCACACACCAAGGTCAGAAGTGTCTGAAATGAGCCCTGAGATAAAAAAAAAAGAAGACGACAAGGGGTGCATTGAATGCACAGCATATGTAAAGCTGTATATATAACATAACCACGTGATTCATGTGACCAGAGTCCTGACTCTTCACTTTGACATCAATTTTAAGCTGGAATAACTACTAAAAATAACTCCAGATTTACCCTTATATAAAACTGAGCCAGTGCAGTGAAAACCAAGTCCTGGGCACACCACTTGGATAACTGCACATGCCAAAAGCATAATCAATAGGCAGAAGTAGGACAGAATGGAAGATGGACATAGTGGTTTAACTATGGAGACCCTCTGGAAGGAAAGAGTTGCCAACTGTTTTGTTGGTTATTATGTTAATGAAAATAAGGAGTGAGAGAGCTTGAAGCATGCAGACAAGCACCTCGTAGGGGAAGATGATTTCCATGATAAAGCTAGCATTGGAAAGCCAAACCGAGTTTGGGATTCTGCCCAAAATGTGGTGAGAGGAAGCTGGAGAAACAGGCAGCAGGGCATCGTGTTCTTGGTTTTACGGATAATTCTTATGATTTATAAGGTGAATTTGTCATAGAGTTTTGTTTGTTTGTTGTTTTGTTGTATTGGACGGGTTTATAAAATGCCTGGCTACGCACCAAACTCAGTAACAACCTGTCCAAACTTCTTTTCAGATTAACACTTATGAAACATAAGCGGAAAACCAATGGCTTCCTGACAAACTACAGGCTACTTCACTAGCTTTGCAGTTTTCAGACCATTCCTGTGACACAAAATGAGCCTAATCTCAGGCCGCAGCCTCAAGTGCCAGGTGCAGCCGCTCAAGCGAGTCTGTCACCTCCCTGCTGAGCACTTAGGCTGGACACAGGTGGCCAAAACCGTCTCTCTAGGCCTAACTAAGTGGAGTGGCCAGTCGGGGTCAGTTGATCTTCTACCCCTTCCTATATAACCCCTGACTTTGAAGAGGAAGTGTCTGGGCAACGGGGCTCAACTTGTACCTGGGGCTCTTTGCTCATAGTTCATGCGTCTATCAGCTTTCTAACCAGCCCCTCAGCTACCTGACCTGGCTCACCCTTGGACTCCATATTCTGCTTGACCCTTTGGCTTCCTGATGTGACTCCTGGAAACCCAACCCAGCTGGTCTTCTGATTCCAGCCCTCTGACTTGGCTCTTTAGGCCGAGCTTTGGACTAGCTTCCCAACACCTGGATTCTGTGCACTCCTTGGCTAGCGGCAGAAGTTACACATAAACCGGTTTGCATGATCATAAACTGGTTAAAACCTGCAACAGAACATAAGTGCAGTGCACATAAACCAGTGTCAAAACGGCTGAAACTGGTTTAAGATAAACCTGGTTGAATGTAGTATCAGACTTCACTGATTTAGCTCAAACCGGTTTATGGAACTTCTGTCCCAGACTCCTTGTTTAAGTTAAACCAGAGTCCCCCAGACCAGTATGGTCTGAAGCCCTGGGGTGGGCTGTGCTGTCTGCTCCAGAGAGCAGGGCTGGTCCCACCCCTCTCCTCCCTAGATGGAGCAGCGAGGGCTGCCTCACGGGTGTGGTGGGGACAAGCCCAGCTGGAGATGCAGCCTAGTTTGCAAAGAAGTGGGGGACTGCCCCCCAGGCAAGCCCTGGCTGGGGTCTGGGGCCAGAGAGGTGGCTTTAAACACCCCATCCCCCATTCAAACTTACTGCTGGCTGTGACTGTGGACTACAAATCGTAGAGGCACTTGGAAGCAGGAAGAGGAAGTGATGAGCAACCCTGCAGAGTCCTGCTGCTGTAGTTCTGGACTGCAAATTCCAGAGACCTCAGAGGCAGCAGGAAGCTGAAATAAGCACACAGCCAGAAAGCCAAGCTCTAGCGCCCCACAGCTTCTGGCCTGAGCCACTGCAGGCATGTGGCAGCATTTCTTGGATCAAAAATAAATGTTCACTTCTGTTTCAATTTAATTTGTGTAGTTTAGACTAACCTGCAAAGACTGAATTGATTCACTTTGGCCTTTTTGACTGTCTGTACCTAGTCCTTCTGACTCCCAGTTGTTCATACCAGAGCCTGAGTGACTCCCAGACCTGGCCACCCCAGTGTGATACCTATTAGAAACATTATGGTGGCAACACCCATATGTTCTTGTGGAAATGAGTTTTCTACACTGTGAACATAATCTGTTGTTTCTTCATCTAATGTAGTTAGTACCCTCTATCCCATCTCTTTATTTTTCCCTCACCAGAATTTTAGCAGTAGATTGTGTTGTGCTTCAAATGAAGCTTTAGAAGTAAAGAATGAAGAACTAAGATTATAAGAAGTGTAGGCATCAGGCTCCTATTTTTTCAAAATTATTAACTTATTCCTACTCACTATTTTCTGCTGTAGAAATTAAAATTGGAGGAAAACTTCACAGGAAATTAGAAATCTTGCTGCATTTTATTAACCTGACAAAACGCAATCAATCAAAGATGTTTTTGGAGGTGGTAGCAGCTCCCTGGTTCTCATAAAATACCCTGAAGCGCAGGACAGACACATTTCACATTTTCTGCTCTCTAAGTGCTGACCTTTACAGATAAACTGTTATGGCCTGGTTTAAATTATGGCTGCTTGGTTTAAATTGTGGCAGCAGTGTGCATGTGGTAGATCCAAGTGTTAAAAAAAATGCAGCAACACATTAAACATTTTCTGAATTGTCTTGGCATAGACAAGATTTTCATGAAGTGCAACCTTAGGATTTAGTATAATATTTCGTCCTTGTGTTTATATGGAAAAAGAATATATCAGTAGGCAATGCTAAGAAAGAGGAACTTGATTTCCAAGAAGTCTTTGTAATATATTGATTTAGCCTAGGCATCCAGCATGATGACTAATTGCCCCAACTGAAAAACATAATTCTTGAACTAATAATGTTCCTTCACAGCCATCCAAGCTTCAGTAATGCAGCTGATCACCCATCATAAATTATACACATTAGAACATACACCAGCCGCTCAGGTTGCATGATCTCTGGGTACTTTTTATAGATCAATGACAAGATTTTCAGTGACTTATACTTACGTATCAAATAGTGTTTGAGTTTGCAAATTACCGCAGTGAAAGGCTGGGCTACTTGAAATACGAGGTGCTTGCATTTCGTTAGGACTATGAAAATAGTCCCCTTTCATTACAAAAAAGTTGCCACCTGGTATGAATTTATGCTTGAAAGGGGGCTGCTTTGTCCACTGGAAATTTAGCCTGGTGGCTTCAAAATCCGACATACACATTGAATCGGCAAGTGTTTTTGAAAGGCAAATAGCCTTTTGTCAAAATGGCAAGTCATGGATTCAGTAATGGCTGAAAATGAAATTATGTTTTCATCCAGATTCTTCCTTTCTGAGTGAGATGGTTCTGTGCAGTATTTAAGAAATTGCTTATGCGGAGAACACACAATTTTCTTTCTCCTAGTTAACGCAGAAAGCTAAGTACGGTTAAAGGTATTTCACGTCATGGTTACAGCTGAAGGAAATGTTATCAGACTCTGCAGCCTCATAGCATGCTGAACTCCCACTGATGGGGGTCGGTCACTCGCATTATTTCTTATCTTATTTCTTATCTTAAAGGGGAGATTTCTGTTGGAATAATATAGGAATAGGCCGTGATGGGAGGCAGCCATAATGTTGAGCATCAAAGACTATTAAAAGGGGCTGTATGCCCTAGCGAACAGAGTAAGGATTGGGATCCCAAACACCTGGATTCAACTACCAGCTCTATTGCTGCTTTGGTTACACTTGACTTAGGTAAGTCACTTCAACTCTTATGCCTCAGTTTCCCCCTTTGTAAAAAAAGGATAGTGATACAAGTAGCCTTTGCAAAGCGCTTTAAAATTTGCTCATGAAAAGCACTGTGTTACCTCAAAGTGGTATGACCATTACTATTAATTGGTATGATCATTATTATTAATTCAACCAGTTAATAGTATTTGCATGCATTTCATTTCATCGATGCCCATTTATCCATCTCCAGTAATGACAGCAAGTTGTTATTCCCGTTTTACAGAAAGGATCATTGGAACCTTGGTACAGAGACGTGCCCCGGCTTACATAAAACAGGGCTGCAGCAAGACTGTACAAGAAAGAGGTCCCCTGCCCACAACTGTCCTTCCAGCTCCAAAGCAACATATTCATACAAGCGTAAAACACTAAATATACAGCAGATCCTAGAGTTGCAGGTAGAGCTGGAGGTATGTGAATAAGCTGTTCTCTCCCCAGCCTTTTAAAATGGTTCCTTAGTGGCTCTGCAGCAAGGGTTGCCCTCAGTGATGCTGTCTCTTTTTACTGCCTCTATCTTGGCATTGCAAACCTCCATGCAATAGATAATAAGAAGCTCTTGCCCGGGGTTACTTGCTGTAAGGATAGTACAATTCTCCTTAGGTGCCAGCATTTGGGATTTGGATTGGCTTGCTCACAAAAGCAGTGCTCACCATGCTTGCTGATAAGTTGTTACTCCAGGTAACGGACAGTGTTAGGAGCAGATCAGAGAAGGGAACAAATGATCCTGAAGAACATCTGGCAAGTCACTTCCCATCTGGGGAGGGTTTTAAAAGCCCGCTAGGATTTTGTGCTGGAAAAGCAACGTAAGGCCAAAAGTTACTGCTCATCCTGGCACCCGGCAGGGAGGGAACATCACTGTGTTTACGAAGTGAAATGGTTTATAGGCTTTTTCCAAAATATCTACAGGATGATATAATTCTGAGGATTTGTGTCAGAAAGAAAGGGCATGCCGTAAATCCATTCTCAAGACACAGCTTCTAAGGACGATGAAATATAGCTTGGTAATACATTTGGTATTTGGTACATTTGGTAGGGGGCAAAGATAGGAAATAGGACACTGGAGGCTCACTGCCGTGATGAGTTGGGCTTGTGGAGGGGAAGACATTTGTTCACTGGCTGACAAGAAATACCTCTCTTTTCTAACTCCCCTACACAGGGAAGGGCAGCTTGAATGCATAGCAATAGGATGCGAGACCGGAATAGAAATTCTGTAAAAACCATAAGTAAACCTTTGAGAGCGGTGAATATAATGCACAATAGGAAAAATGACAGAAACTGCTGTCTTTGTTTGTGCTCCAGGACAAAGTTATGCCTTGTCTTCCTGGAGTTTGCACTTTGCCTGCTGCTAATTTCTTCAGTCTGTCTACACAAAGAGCAGGAGAGTAGGTAATGTGTATTGGCCTAGTCCTGAGGTGCTTTAAAATGTTGAGCTAGAAATAAATCTGTTCAATGCAGTCAAAGTCATCAAAAATGACCCCTTTTCCCAAGAGCCGCTTGCCACCTAATCTTTCATTCTGATTCTTCAAGTTAACTGATAGTTCAGTCTTAAATATGTAAATGTTTGGGTTCATGAACCTAAAGGCAAAATATCAGATTTATACATGCACTTTTTAAACAGGACAGGGGAAAGGATGGTTTTAGATGCTAGATATTACACTTCGATTTTTTTAAGTATGAATGAAAATATTCTAAACAACTGAAATTAAGAGCTTGAGAATACAAAGCTTGCTTATTTTGGCCATTAGGTCCACGTTCAGTTGCGCCGGGGTGTGCGCTTGCAGCGGCACAAATTTGTACCCCTACTTTGTGCCGCAGTGCGCACCCCTGTGCGTGTCCTTTGGTGAGGGCCAAATTGACCCTCTTCGGGCAAACTGCCTTTCCCTATTCCTCCCGGCTCCCAGTGTGCTGGAGGAGCCGAGGCACAAATGAAATAGTAGAAATGCCTTGGTCGTCAGCCAGAGCATCTCCCTGGAGGACCGAGTCTCCATTTGTTTTGACATACGCTGTTGTAGCATGCACAGTGCTAGTTTTTTCTCTGCATTTTTTTTTGCTGCTGAGATAAACATCCTGGTAGCAAATTTTCCCCCCCACTGTAGATTTGCAGTGGGACATGTCGACACTCCAGGCCTGCAGTTTGTGGTGCTGCAAAGAGATTTGCAGTGCAGCAAACTGTATGTGCCTGCATGTCTGGATGTGGCCTAGGGGACAATGGACTTCTGGCAAGTACTATCATCATTTTTTTAGGGGGTGATGGGAAACGGGTAAAGAGAGGGGCGTTGTTAATGACCAGAATAAATGGAGAGCAAGTGAGTGTATGGAATTATGAACTATTAAGGTGATTCATTTGCTGCAATATTGAAACTTTTGGAAAGCGAGTAGAACATTTAACCTCTTCTGTTTTCATGGTATTTGGCTCCAGATAGGCACTTCTGATTCCTCAATATTGTCAAGGTCAATTTGTGATACAGGGTCAAATTCATGCCTGAGGTAGGTCTGTTGAGGTCATGACTTAAGAATGAGATGCTCAGGAGTTTAGCTTTTGCATTTCACTTTGTTTAAAACAAAGAATCATAAGTCACTAATTGCTTTCTATTTTCTTCAGACGTAGCATCTGAAATCTTCCAGATTATATCTATAGCTCGGGTTTACAAGATAGATGTATAGATGTGTGTGTGTATGTTTACTACTTTAGCTTTTGAAATTTTCTCTAACTTTTATTTGTTGAATATTTTTTGAGTTTATTCTAGTTATTTAAACTTGTGGCCTAAACAGCAAAAATTTCAGATAAATTTGTAGGCAGGCAGAACCTGAGCTGGTTAACTAAAAAGATAAAGTGCAGTTGTTGAAAAATTGCATTTCACTCCACTAATTTGAATGATCCTGCACTCAGGGAGAATTTAAACCCTAAGTCTTTGTTTTCAAATGGATCCTTGGCAAATGATCTGTTAGCTCTGAAATACCTTTCAGTTCCTCCAATATTTCAGTAATTTGAGTCCTCCATATTTCTGTTCTTTATAGTCAACCACTCCTATATGGTGATAATGTGGAACTATTATATAATAGGCCTAGTAATAAAATAGTCTATCCAACTAAATGAAATGTCCAAAAAATAGCACTGCCTTTCCAGGAGTGGACAACAGCTCGAAGTAGTATATTATCAGATGATTAGAACAAAATTTAACAACGAAAAATTAGGCAGTGATTACTTAGTGTTGGAGGGGGAAATATTAACATGCTGAATAAAGTGATGTGCGTAGAGCTGTAAACTCCAGTGCCTTTTTTTTGTTCTGTGCTTGTAGAGTGCAAAGCACAGTGGGTTTGAATTCATGACTGTGGCTCCTAGCAGTAATACAGTACAAAATTACAGTAATAATGCATGTCTCTGTCTGTGATTCTGTGTATATTTGTGTAATATATACCTCCACATTTTACACAGGAGGCAATTACCAATGAAGTAATTTGCTTGACAAACATTACTACTTGTGCAATATTGGTTGGCAGATTGCAATTTCATTCCTTTTTTTCATTATTTGAATGTTATGCTCTAAATTTTATAGTTTCTAACTTTGTGACATTGCCACGTGTTTTGGGGAAGTAATATTTAATACTGATTCAATATAATGTTGTTGAGATAGCATGAAGTTCCTACCATTCCAGTGCTCGTGGCATAATGTGGTTCTTGGCAACCAGATGGATTCAGCTATGTAGCTCCTGTACAAATAAATTGCAGTTGTACATTTAAATCTTCTTGGAAGTTTTACAAATCACAGTCTTAATCCTGTGACTTGGAATACTACTGCAATATAAATAAGCATTGGAAGATGGTACTCAAACCTGGAGTTTTGGCGAACTAAAGATGTTGGAATTTGTTGCCTAAACCTGTGGGATGCTTAATGCATGAGTTTGCTAAGACTATCTGCAATATTCCAGTCATTGCCATTATTTAATTGGCTGGCATCTGAATTCTGCCTGATACTGTTCAGTCATGTATAGCCAACTTCCATGACTCGAATAAAACTCCTTGGAAGAATATTTACACTGATAAGCTAGTTGTGCAAGCTAGATGTGCAGTGAAATCTTTTGGCTCCTATCAGAGAAACTGGATCATTAGTTAACCTCATGGATTGCGGCACTTATTAATGCTATATTAAAGGGAGTGCTAATCTACTGATTAAACCAAGGTATGGAGATCTGAATTTTCGGGTTCTATAATTTCTTCTGTTTTGATTTATGTTTATAGTGCATTACAGTTTTTAGAGTTCCTTAGTCATCCTCACGCCCCTGTATGATAAGATTATTAGCCACATTTTATAAATAGAGAAGATGAGATGCAGAGAAACGACCTCAGTCATGCAGAAAATGTGTATAAATCTGAGCAGAATTTAGGGATTCCTCCTACCTTATATTCTTTGGTTGCCACTGAGTTGCTATATATCTTTGGACAAGGCTGCTGCAGTGCGGGTGTCTGTAAAATTGGGCCAGTTGTGGTCATAAGAATATTTTCACAGCTCTTGGAAATTGCATCTAAAACTGCAGCATACAGATAAATGCAAAGTAGTTGAATTTTATTTTCTCTCAAACTTCCATCTTGGGAGCATGGTGTTTTAAAGAAAGCACAACTCTGAAAGCATGGCAGGAAAGCACGCCAAAGTCCAGTTGTTACAATACATTCAGCAGTGATTGTCAGGCCTGATTAGCAAAACATGCCAGTCGCTTTTTGGCATCTATAAAGTACCTAGTGTCATCAAAGTATTCATGGGTATTCTATGCTGGCTGGAATAGGTTGGAGTTTAGCAAAATTAACAATAGAGTTTTATCAGCTTGATACGTTTATATGATGCTGAGTCCTATTTTTCATTTACAGCTCATTCAAAAGAGAACCACTAGTTTTGTTTAAAAGTCCTCCAAAGCCAGAGCGAGACCCTACTGTGCCAGAGGTGGTAATCTGAGGTGGATGTCACATGTTGAGGAGTCTGATTTAAGTGAGCCTCCGATGATCGAGGATGTATCTGAACAGAGTGTCTAAAACTGTCTAGAAGATCAGAAAGGATGTGTGAAAATAGATCACAGTGCCACAAAACGGAAAAGAAAATAGAACTCGAAAGAAGAAACATGCAAGTTACAGGTTTCGAGCAGTCAGAGATGACTGTTCTTTGTCTTTGAAGGCGTGATTCTGTGAGGTGTTGAACTAAACTAAAAAGGAGTTGAAGGCGCTTAGCAGCTTCCAGGAAGTGCTAGGCACTTTTTGTAGGACATTCAGATTTGAGAATAGTGTAACCCCAGATCTTCTTTGCTTCTACTTACAATCTTTTCTTGCCTCCTCTACCAGAGATAAACTGACCCCTGCAAGACAGGGCGCTTTATTTAGGGCTGCACACGTCACCTCCATTCATACCTCTAACAGCCAAACCAGCTCCACAATATCGACGGAATCAAGGTGGTAGTAATGTTTTAGCTATAGGTATTAATGGGGATCCAGGTTTTCCATTTGGTGTGAAAAAACATGAATTTTCCTCTTTAAAAGAGAAAACCGCTGGAAACTGGGTTTCCCCTTGCAGGCTGGCAGCCGCCTAACCTACAAGAACATGCTTGGGGCTGGGGGGATCGGGGAAAGAGTGATTGGAGGCAGGGGGTACCACAGGTGAGTGAGCGTGCACACGCATGTGGCCAGCATACATCCAGGCAGGGTGGTGGGAAGAGCTCTGGCAGCTGGATACAGGTAAGTCTATGGGGGGCAGGGGTTGGAGGGCCAGGGCTTGGGGAATGTCCAGGTGGATTGTGTGTGTGTGTGTGTGGCAGGGGTTTGTGGAGGAGATGGATGTGCCTACTGGCAATAGTCCAGGCACTGGGGCTGTGGCAGGACAGAGGGGAGTGGAGGAGAGGTGCCTGCCCCTCTAGTGAGGAAAGGGGGCAGAGGGGGCTTTCAGGGGGTGGCAGGGAGCAGTGTGGCTGGACCAGCGGCACCAGGGCCAGAGCCCATCCTCACAGGAGTGGGGCAGCTGGAAGATGTGGGGGTGGGGGCTTCCTAGTGCACTACAGGAGCCCCAGCCCAGTGTGCGGGGTGCCACAGGCCTCCTGCACCCTCCTTCCAGCCCGCTCCAGGGTCAGACTTGCTCTGCTGCCACCTGCATGAGTCAGAGCTGCCCCAGCCTACTCCAGCCTGGGCAGGTGGGGGCAGCTGAGGGCACCCTCCAGCAGGGCTGGGGGGGCAGGGGCTTTGGGTTAGGAGTTAGGGGCACTGGCAGGGCTCGGGTGGAGGGTTTGTGGCTTGGGATTGAGGGAGACCAGGAGGGTGGGGGACTGCAGGTCAGGACTGTGGGGCAGCAGTGCCAGGGAGCTATGGGTCAGGAGTGAGGGGCACCAGCAAAGACAGGGGGCTGGAGACTGGGAGTGAGGTGCACCGGCAGGGACGGGGGGGCTGTGGGTTGGGAACCAGGGACACTGGCATATCAGGGTTACTCAGCGCCACAAAGGAGCAGAGAGACAGGTGCAGCTGGACCCGCATCCTGGTGAGTGAAGGGGGCAGGGGAGCTCTGATTTTCCATGAAAACCCCCCAAAACAAATGCCAAAATATATAGGTATTTAGAATTTGTTTTATTACAATGATTGAGGCACTGGTAGGCTTTCAAATTGCTTTAAAATTGTAAATATATCAATAGACCATTCTTTTAAATTAATACCTATGCAGTGGCATTTCATTTTAATCATGGAAAAATGCAGATTTTTGAGGTTTTAATCAGAGAACTTGGGGTTTTTATCAGAGAATTCATAATTTTTAAACAGAGAAAACCAGGATCCTTGGTTATTAAACTTCTTGTTACATGAGCTGATGGTAATTAGTTATCAGAAAGTGTGACTATATTCCCACAGTTTTCATTATGCTGACTTTTCATATAAATCTATATTAAAATAACTCATTTTATTTTTTTCCCATAAAGCCAAGCAACATATAGTTAGTTTAGAGAATATTTCTAGACAGACTGAAATGACTGAACTATCTAGATGAGTAGAAGCAGGATAGAAAAATAGAGGTTTTTTATTAAAAGCATTCTCAGTTCTGAGCCTAGGTTTATTTTGGCAACACAAATGAAATTATAGGAACAAGTATGGGGCTAATTTTTCCCCCTCCCTCTTTATAGCAACTTAAAAACATGTGGCCCCTTGTTTTGAAGATTTGAGACCCAAAGGTCTCTGATGCTTTTATAGCCGTGCAATGGGTTACATGTTTAGCTGAGTACCTACATTGACATCAGCAAGGCTCCACTGATCTTCAGCAGCAGAAGAGACTGTCAAAGATTTTTGTAATGCCTTTCTGTAGCAACTTCAGCTTCATTTCACATGGCCTTGTTCTTTTTCACTTAACATGGGAGCAATGAACTCTCGCTTATTTAAGCTGAGGGTCTAATATAAGACTGACAAGGGTAAAAGGAATGCTGCTTCATAAGGCTTTTTTAATGGCTAATAAATTCTAGAATAATTGGATGCCTTCTATTACTAGGTTTAATTTTTTTATATATGCATATGTGGGGATTTATTAGGTAGAACACGGGAGTGAACAGCCACTGGGGCAGCCTGACATTTAAATGTCCCCGGTGGAATGTGTAGGGCAGAGGGCACGGTGATATAGCATGGGACTGATCTGAGTGAAAGCACTCTGTGTGCAGCATATATGAATACTGATGGAGACAATCCACTCGCCCAGGTCTAAGATTCAATATGATAAAGAAGCCCAACATTATTCCTTTGACTTAGATAATGGTACAAGTCACCTTCTGATAGGTAGAACACATGCTGTTCTGCCATGCGTGGGTGGATCTGGATTTTTGAAATGGGGGGTTCAGATGGTGATGTGTATCATCACATATAAAACAGCACAATTTCACATTTTTCTGCAGTTAAAACTAAACTAGAAGCTTTACTAAAATGCTAGGAGCCTAGGGCTGCATTATTCAGTTTAAGATTGAAGCAAAAACAACTATAACTTCATTGGAATTAGTTAAAAACAGTCTTCAGGGCTTTGAAATAGGAGCTTCAGGAACAGCTAACAGCAGAACTGCAGAACAAAGGAGAGCTTGACTGGTGGAACATCAAGACCATTAAAAAGAAGAGAAGGCTGTTAACACTTGTGGAATGAAGAGTTTAAAAGGGATCAAGTGAGCCATAAAGTAAATTGACTCCCTCAGCACTGCCTGACTAAAAACGCTCCTGCTAGTGCTAGGTAGCTGGTTTTAAATTTTGCATGGACCAGGAATCAAGGCTGGGATGCAAGTGTACCAGTGCATCCCCACTTGGACGTGTCCCAGGAGTAATAGTGCTGGAGCAGGAATTTTCTGCCACAAGCGGAAGGAGTTGATGTGATTATGGCTGGCTTCCGCTAGGGTTTTAATCTGTTGCAGGAAGGCTTTAAATGCAGTTCCATCAACAGAGGTTCTTTGGAAGGAGTGTTTGTGGGTTGACAATACACTCAGTGTTTTCATAAAGACCACTGGACCGTGCCAGGTAAATTTTAATTAAAATCTTGACGAGGCGGTATTTGCAGAGAGATTTGAACTCTTATTGGAACCTTTCTTGAGCAAACATTTTCATGTTAGCCCTTTAGCTCATACAGTAGAACAGGAGTATGGGTGTTCTTCATGCTTTATCAGTACAGCACAAAACTGTCTTGCTTTTTAGAGTTAAATAATTGCATACATACAACACTTTCAACCAAAGTTTTGGTGAATGAAAACAACTCTGATATTTTTATACTTGTTAGACTTTGTCTTTTGTGGTTCGGTTCAGAGCTGCCATGAAGCCTCAAAATGCCACACTTCTGAAGTGAAATATTCCATTTTTGTCAGAGATTAAAAGTTTCCACTGAGATACAAATTTACTCCTTTAAAACTGAAAATATCGAAGTGCTTATGTGTCAAACATTTGTAAATTGTATAGCTCTTGCTTTAGATGTGGAGAAACTGAGATATTGACGTAACTTGGAAGGGAATCCAAGCCACAACTACTTTAACTGTTAATACCTGCCCTGTCTTCAGGAGCGGGATTTATTTTTTGAGGGCTCTGTTGAAAGATTCTCTTCCAGGACCCTACCCCGCACTATACTATAACAGAATTCAGTTATAGCATTACACAACTGTAGTGCAAGTGGGGACGATGGAGCAACATAAGTGATTACATGATTTGCATTTCCTTAACATCACTCTGCCATGCCCACTCTATTTTTGCCTTATAAAAAATAGTTTCTAGAGACATGCTTAAGCCACAAGACTTGGTTCTTAATTCAGCTCCTTCCCTTCCAGTACCTCCTTTACATCTGCACATGCATGTAGAAGTGGCTTGTGAATGACCTATTTACCTTGGGTTGTATAGAGACACCGGGTGTGTCTACACATGCATTACACCAGCCTAATTTACTGCACAGTAAATTAGCACAGTAAATTACTGTGCAGTCAGTGGGAATAGGCTGGCATCTACATGTGCAGGCAGTCAAGCACATTAATGCTGCCTAAAGTTAGTTCCCAGTCAGTCCACACACACAGTGTTACTCGTGCAGTGTTACACGTGCGTTACTGCGCAGTAAGTGGTTGGGCATAAATTTGATACCTTCATGATGCAGGCATCACATTTTTGCTCAAGTCAGCATAAGTCATCATATTTAGTGCACAGTTTGGGCATGCATGTGTAGACTTGTGCCCGTACTGCGCAGTAATTTTGGTTTGGGGGATTGATAGTTTTTCCCATTAGTTTCCCCTTTCTTTCGTCTGTAATTCTTGGTTAGAAGACAGACACTTCTGAGCATATAATTTGTCATTTTTTAAGTTTGTATTTCCAAAGGAGCACTAGCTAACAAGTAATTAGTAATTTCCTTCTTCCTTCTCAAACTCGAGTGTTGAAATTATCAGCAGTGTGCAAGGCATAGCTCTGGTCAGATACCTAGCACTCTTTCTGGTGACTGGCTGCTTATTTTTGTTATAGCAGAACAAAATACCACAGGGATCAGTCTGTTCAACGAATATTCGTTAATAATGTCTTGAAGTAGGACTTCAAATAGGAGGTTTAAAAAAATAGATATAATAATGAGAATTCAGAGGCTACTTGGCTATTACAAGTACATTTTAAAAATAGGTCAAATTTTGGAACTGGAAATACTTGCTGGAGCTTTTGATCATTGAATTTATTGATTAATCTGATTTAAATGATAAAATGCAAATTAGAGAAGGCCGACTCTGAAACAATTACATGAAGAGTGACAGCTGAAAAAAGTTGAGAAGTTTAGTGAAACTTTTAGTTGGACCATGGTGATCTCTCCAAATTTTTCTCCTTTCCCATAGGAAAGGGTCAGTTTTACTGAATTTCTTGGTTTGGAAGAATGCAAAAAGCTTAAAAATGGCCTAAGCCTCTGCTTTTAATGTTAAACAAAAAATGTCCATTTTACAGGTTAAAAGACACTTTTGCAATTTAATATAGGGTGAAGATGTAAATATAGGGTGTAGATATTAAATGTTTCATGTGACCAGAATTGACTATCTCTTTGGTGTTTGATTTGTGAAAATTTTCAAGATTTCTTTCTTTCTTGCCAGACGAGATTCTTTGTTTGCCTATGTCCTTAGACCAACATGGTTTCAGCCAACAAAGCTTTCTTTATCGGTCTCATTTCTAGCCAAGTTATTTTAGTAACTTATTCCGCACCTAATTAGAAGCGGGCAAAACAAGGTATAGGAAGGCTAAATTGGGCGTGCCAATGGCAGAACTAGAAGTCAAGTCTTCTGACATCCTCTCCCTCCTCCCCCTCCAGTTCCCAGCTCCAACCACTATTCTGCATCTTATTTTGAGATGGCTTTGACAAGGAAGAATTAAAGAAAAATGTGTTGAAAGTGTCCTATTTTAAAACATCAGGTATATCAAGGATCTTCTCTAAAGTAAACAAAGACCATATGACTTTAAAATGTGGCTTTGCTATCTATAGGAGACCCTCAGTGCCTAGACCAGGCCAAGGGACCAGACTGAATAAAAAGCAGGTGCAAAGAGAAAAAGAGAGCTCCTTGACAGACAGCGGGAGCAATCAGGGGGTGCATGAAGAATTGCACCCTGAGGGAACTCCAGACAGAAAGTCCATAGTAAGCAGTGAGGTCTTGCTGATGAAATCATTTTGTTTGTAATTAAGTTAATGCCAGGAAATGTTTCAGGGGACAGATGGCTGATGAAAAAGTTGTTCATCTCAAGCGACGTCCCTTAGTGATTTAATAGCGGGTCAATTAGGGAATGGGTAATGGGGAAGAAAATACTTAAGACTGGTGGGACCTCCTGCATCATCCAGTCCTCTGCAACTGTGGGCATCGCAGCATGATAATGCCCTTCATGGCCTCATTGGGTATCATTTTAAAAGGAATTAGGTTCTTTTGCCCTGCTGTTTTGACTGGAGGGTTGTTCGAAAAATTCAGTGCTCTAATGGTGAGGAATCTGCTAATTTACGGTCTACATTTCTTCATGGCCAATTTATATTCAGTTTTTCTTTCAGAAGAGTGTTGTAGTTAATGAGAGAGCTGTTTTTCTCAATGTGGAAGGTTTTCTAAAGGAAGCTATGGGTGGGGGGGGGTTGGCAACAGAAGTAGTGATTTAGTTTAGAATTCCCCTGCGTGTTTGTGCGTGTGTGAACCACACTGTAAAACCTTTCAGTGATCACATTTCATTAGTCCTGCTACATGTCTTTGGTGTATCAGTTGATTTAAAGGAAAGGAGATGACACGTCTTCAGTAGGCTAATCTGTTGTTCCTAGACCTTCCCTAGCAATGTGCAAAATCCAGCCACAGTGCATCAAAAGAGATAAGAAGCAACTATGTTTTCCTTAAAGCTGGCTGTTTCAGCCAGCCCACCAAACTGAGCACACTTGCATCATTTCTGTATAATGCTCCCTGTGCTCATTAGATGCTCCCTGATTCACCTTCAGTCAATAGAAGTATAAGCCAAAAATGAGGATCAAGTGTGCAGATACACGTAGAACCTACAACACATCAGATCCGGGTGACTTTGGGCCCTTCAAGACATATGAACCAGGAAACATTGTCTTCTTGCACTTTATGTGGCCTCCATTACCATTGCAATGAAGCATGCCACTCAGGCTGGTGCTAGGGCTGTGGTGGCAAAGAAATTAAGGCATCTTGCTATGGATCCAGAGGTGTGAATTCAAGGCCTGGCTTGAACTTGCAACAAAGGCCAGGCCATCCGAAAGGCAGCCATGATCCTCCTTTGTGGGCCACTGGTTACAGAAACTATAGTGTGCAGTATTTATGGTAGCCCAATGGTTTCCAGTGGACTTTTAATCTTTTAATTGACTCCTACCCTCATGCCACTAAGTTCTGTGCTTTGTCTTTTTTTCTCTGCTGCTTCACCGTGTTATAAACCTGGTTCCTCTCCCTGTGGTAATTAATGGTGATTTAGTCTGGCCAAGGTGTTGTGCACAAGAGGACATGTGATAGGGTGGAAAATGAGCTGTGTCTGCAGTTACTGATAGAGCTGCCATGAAGAGTGAGCAGCTTCAGAGCTGTGAGTATGAGGGTGGGATACTTGGGATACAGACTCTGAAGGGGAAGGTTGCAGTAAATTCCATAGCAAGTCCATGATTGCTAACCGCAACTTTCCAAATCATAAAAAACTCCTCCCTCTCCGCAATATTTTTGTTTGCCTTCTGGTTTTGGTGCCATTAAGATACACTTGGGTCATATTTACAGTCTTTCCCTTGAGACCACAAAGGCAAAAAACTCTTGTCTTTTAAAATGAAAGCTGAGATTCTACCATGCTCATGTGACTCCAGGAGCTGAATGAGCCTCTCGACATGGGATCTTCAGGTCAATGCTACCGTTTTCTTATACAGTCCCTTAGCCAAGCTACTTGGATTGATGTAGTTGGGAAATCAGCAGATGGTGGATTTGGAAACCACTTGTTCAGATACATCCACTATCTTTGCTTGCTTTGGGTCTACATCTCCTCCAAGATGTGCCATAAAGCACATTCTAGTAAATCCCCACTGCGGCATGGAAATCATTAACAAACACTAAGTGACCATTTCTAAAAACCTCTGTTTGAACTGAACATTGAAGCAGTAGATCAAACTGCTATAGGGTGTATAGGATCTCATTTCATGATCCTATAGGCTGGATAACACCCTTCTTGTCAACACAGTGGCAGAAAGGGATCTTGGAGTCATTGTTGACTCCAGGATGAACATGAGCCACCAATGCGAGGAAGTCGTCAGTAAGGCTAACAATACCTTGTCACGCATCTACAGATGCATCACAAGCAGGTCCAGGGAGGTGATCCTTCCCCTTGATGCGGTGCTGGTCAGGCCACAGTTGGAGTACTGCGTCCAGTTCTGGGTGCTGCACTTCAGGAGGGATGTGAACAGCATCGAGAGGGTCCAGGGTAGGGCCACTCGCATGGTCAAGGGGCAGCTGGGCAGCCCTATGAAGAGAGGCTAAAGGGCCTGAATCTGTTCTGCCTCCACAAGAGAAGGCTGAGAGGGGATCTGGCGGCCATTAACAAACTCACCAGGGGGGCCAGTGGAAATTGAGGGGGGCTTTGTTCCCCTGGGCACCATCCAGGGTTACTAGGAATAATGGCCACAAATTGTTAGAGAAAAGGTTCAGGCTGGACATCAGGAGACATTACTTTACAGTTAGAGCCGCCAGGCTCTGGAATGGGCTCCCAAGTGGAGTGGTGCTCTCTCCTACCTCGGGGGCCTTCAAGAGGAACAGATATTTGTCTGGGCTGATTTGATCCCAGCACCCATTCCTGCCTGGGGTAGGGGGTTGGACCTGATGATGTGTTTAGGTCCCTTCTGACTCTGATACTATGATACTATGAAACCTGAGATTTTTTATGGAAAATTGCATCTTTCTAATGATAGATGACATAGTCTTCAGAGTCTGTTAGTGGGAGAGGAAAGTTTGCAGAAATGATAAAACTTCTTTTAGCTAATGGGTGACATTTTTCATGTTAATTCATAACCATTAGGAAGGTTCCAAGTCACTAATTGTTACATAACTAATATACTCTTTTTAATGGGTCCTGATGTAATTCTCCAATCTAGATGTCTTGTGCCTTGGATCAAATACAGCCTCATTTTCATCACCAAAAATGATCTGGACAGCACATAATTAAAAACAGCTTTCAGTTTCAGACTGCACAAGAAGATTAAAAGCAGAGGCAAGAAAGCTAATCAAGCTATTTATTTTTTTAAATTCCAAAAGCAAAGATGCGAGTTATTAGAAATGTATTTCCCACCACAGCTAGGACCTGAGTAAGCTAACAGTTCACTAAATGTGAATGTGGCAAAGATCATGTTTTAGTTCAGTCCTTTCTGGTTAGCTTTCTTCATGCAGAAAGAGTTGATTAATCAAAATGGAGAGGGACCTATTACTGGACTCCTGCCCTTTAGCTTTTCCTCTCATAAGTGCAGCGAGCAGTAGGAGAAACAATGAGTATGAGCAAACCCAAGAAGTGTAAGCATTAAAGATCATGGTCAAAATACATGAACAGACAAATTCTTTGCTGCCAGTCCAGCCTCTGCCAGCTGCACAGTGACATGGAGGTAGGCTGATTTCTCTACTACAGGACCACTGAAACAGTCCTTTGCTTATCTTCTTGCACGATCCAGCCTAGGAGGAAGAGGGAAAGAAGAAAAAGGGGAAGACTGCATGCCACTACACAGATTCTGACCTATCCTGCAACTTGGAAAGAGTAAGTGAAGGTTGGAATACTTGGAGCTTTTCTAGCATCACCATGTTGGCCTTCAGAGCAGCCAGAAGTGGACGGATGCAAAGGGATTGTGAAAGTATGGTTACATCCAACCTAAAGGGCCCCTTCCTTTCACCACCGCTGCTCTTCCTGGACACACACAAGCACAGCTGGAGCCCTGCTCCATGACACAATGTTAATAGCACAGTGCCTGTTAACAAGCTGCAGATGTCCCGGGTACACCCCAAGCAGTCCCTGTGGATGTCTCTTTTTTCATCGTGGCAAGCTCTCTCAGTTCCAGGACTTCATTTACTAAGCAACAGCTGGCTGCTTAAACATCCCCTGATGTATCATGGAAAGCTTTCCCCATCATTCTGGCCTGCCCTCCTCTTATCCATGTAAGGGCCATTGCAGCTGGTATAGTGACTGTTGTGCCTCTCTTCTTCTTCCTTTGCTTCCAGATATATACGGTGATCATGTTTTTGTTGTATCGGTGGCCCTCCAAAAATTCTTGGAGCTTCTGGTAGCTAGCGTAACCTAGAAAACTCTTCAGACAACTTTATCAACATTTACAAGACATCCCAACACAAGGAAGAAGATTTGTGGTGCTGATGTTTCAGATGGAAAACTGGGGAACTATTGGGCATGTAACTTTGCCAAGACCCTTCACAGTTGGTGGCAGAACAAGGACTTTGACCTGGATATCCTCCTGTCCTGACTCTCAGCTTCCCGGTCTAAGATTTAGAAAATAGGATCCTTATTTTTAAAATAATGTTTCTGCTGCTTATTTCTTTGCCCCGAATGATACTGCACGGTCTTCACCATGTTATGGATGGCAAGGGATTACTGTGGGTCACCAAAGTGCTTCTGTCTGGTATCTACTCCTTTTTCCAACCACATGGGTTATGCTTAGCTATTCAAATGACTCTCCCTCCATCTGGCTTTTCTGAGTGAATCTTAAGTCAAGCCAAAGCAAATGGCAAAATCCTGTCCTCTAAATCCCAGTGTTTTATTCAGGTGGAGCACAGTGGTGTGTTTCCAGTTTCAACAGTACAAAATAAAGGTCAAACAAAGCTGCATCTCATACTGAAAAGTATAGGTGAGGCTGAGGTGGCTTAGGCAGCGTTATGGCTGAGTTCTGCTCATGACTAGCTAAAGCCTTAAGTCCTCGAACATACAAAGCTCCCATTAACTTCAAAGTTACAGGGGTGTATGTAGGCTGTAGCCCTGTTGGTCTAAGGACACAGCCAGACAAGGTTCTTTGGGTGAATCTGATATCTTTTATTAGACCAACTGAAATAGCTGGAAAATAATTGTTAAGCAAGCTTTTGGGTTCAAAAACCCTTCGTCAGGCTGAGGAAGTTTCAGCAGTCGGTGTGTGCTCTTCCTGGGTGGAATGAAAAGTAAAGACACCAGAGGCTTCACTTACAATGGAGAGATTTCTGGCTCAGTCGGGTAAATAGCAAAAAAGCCAGCGTTTCATATCTCACTGATAAGCAAGCTGTTCCAATACTATTGTGATCAAATAGTCTGGAGGGATAAGATTCAAAGCAGTGCCTTAAAATGACAACCTTTGCCTTAGCTCTATGAGCCCTTTCTAAGCTGATGAGTTTATGACTAGAAATGTGTATACATTTAACTTGGAAGTTGCAAAGTGTTTTAATCTGTCTTCACTTTCCAGCTGTAGATCTCAAATCACTTCACAAACTTAGCCTCTGTCCCTACTTGGATCAGGGAAAGAGCAAGTGAGGCAAGTCAATGGCAAAGGGATCTCCTAATCCCAGTTTCCTGCTCTCGCCCATCCACAAAGCTGCACCTCTTGTGCCATGAACAGCATAGACAATGTCAGTCCAGAGCCTCCTGGATGTACATTGCTGTAGTGAAGTCAATGAAAATCAGCTGATTTAAACCAGCTGAGAGTTGTCCAGAATTTTTCTACCATATATCTTGAGCATATATTTGCCAAATTGTTGGGGGTTTTTGACTTTATATTACTGTGAATACAGGCTCATGAAAATGGAAGAGGGAAAGCAGTTACAAGGTATTCTGCATATATTCACCTATATCGTGTTGTCTGTCTTAATTGTGTGTCTCTAGGGATTTGTCTCAGTCACTTTTGAACTCTTCTGAGTTGCTTCTTGCTATTCATTAGGCAAATTTAGCTTCCCTGAAATGCATCAGAGACATAAGAGCACTCAGAAGAGGTTATTCCTGTAAATGTGAAAAACATTCACTGCCTCCTCCTTTGTTGCTTCCTAGGCTTCTCTTCAATTTTAAGTTGAATATGCTTCCTGATTACATTTGGCATCCTCATATTGAAGTGTCTTACGTTCAAGCTGCACACATGGTAATGCAGTTTAATGCTGAACTGATGTGAATCGAAACCTATTGGGAAGACCAAGAAGCAAAACTACAAACATTCTTGATTTTAGGAGTATTAAAATATTTTAGCATTTTCAATCTAAATGTTTCGACCTTAATGAAATGTTTAGGAATGACCAAATTGAGATGTTTACAGCCTTTTCATTCTGCAAAGAATCTTGGTTATTTTAATTTGTTGTTGTCATGAACTGTCATGAAAACAAATATTGCAATAGCATAACTTCCTGAGGGGAAAGAAATGCAATTTTTGTTCATTTCTAGTATTGGGAAGGAAGGTCCCCTATGGATGTTGTCCACTACAAAGATTCCTTATCTATTCTTGTCTATTATAGACCATCTTTTGAAGTATTTCCTACCATTAGCAAACAGAATATTGGACCAGGTGGACTGGACTATTCAGTTAGGGCATTTGCTATGGTGTTTGGGTGTAGCTGGTGTGCCAACCAGTGCCTATAACGCTGATTAGTATTGCCGTATTATTTCCTTGTGCCCTTGAATCTGTTTTATCCGCTTTTCTTCTGTTTATACCATACGGCCTTTGGGACAGGAATCAGCTGCATGTGGGTGATGCCTAACATGGCTGGAACTTCGGTACATGAATGCAACACACACTTATGCAGGGTCTGCTGTGAAACTAGTTCTTTTCAGTTACATTTCTTTAATTTGGAATAACTGAAATAAGGTAGAAAAAGTTCAAAGACGGGGAGAAAGGAAAATGTACATTTGCTTCGTAAGGATAAAGAGGAGAGAGGCAACAGTGAGCCAAGCTGGAAAAAATATTCCCAAATTCAGTATTAGGTTGACATCATGGTTTCTTCTTAATTCAGTAAAGATGCAATATCCACGGTATTAGTTACAGTATGTTTCGGAGCACTGCTGGAAAAGGCTAGCTGTGCAATGGGGATCTGGAACATCAGTCAGCTAAGGCATTTATTAATCCCAGAATGAGTAATTGCATCAGCTCTCTGGGTGGAGATGCTGCACATTGCACTGTGGCCGCACACTGCTGTGTGTTCTCCTCTCTTGTACCTCCATGGGTGGTGAGTAGGTATAGACTATCAAATGTACCTAATAAAGAACCCAGATTGTTGTTTTTGTAATTGGAAATTCTAAATACACTTTGGTTTGACAAATCTTGGCTAGAAAGTTTGCTCAATCAGCAATTAGAAGGAAGCAAGCAGTGCTCTTGCCATGCTGATGAAAGTTGAAATAGATGGGTTATTATAGAATGGAAAATCAATACCACACAAAGATGTAGCAAAGCTTTAGCTATGAGATGAAGGAGACAGAATAGTCATGGGAGTTGTGGTTACCCAGCCATACATACTTCCTAACCATAGGCAAAGTTTGCTGGTATGAACGGGGGTTTTCAGTAGTTTTACTCCTTTCAACATCGGTTATGATTTAAAATAATATTATGCCTTTAAAAGCATGATTCATAGACTTCTAAATGTTTATCTGTTTAGTTTGGATAAGTTGCCAAATATTCAGAAGTTCATCCAAACTTCTTGAGCCTGAAATCTGGACTGGATACACTAGAACACTTTAATGAGATTTATGACCATCCTGGCTTTGGGTCAAGCCAGAAATCCCAGAAGAATAGCATCCTAGTTGGGATTTTAGCACTTTTTGTGCCGGCTAGAATAAGAAATACATAAAGATAATGAGCGAGAACCCCCCAAATATTTATGTATGGCCAAGCCACCAGAAATATTGTCTTCCAGTTTGATTCAAGTTTTGGGGAAGATTTAAGGGCTATTTTATCCTGATTGTCATATCTCCAGTGACATCCTATCCACGTCCTAATAATAAACTCTTTAACGGTACATTCCTCGTAACAAATATCAGGGGATTTTTGGTCCCTAAATTGGAGCAGTTCTTATCAAAACCAAACCAAACTACTTCTTACAGCTTGGTCAGTATACCTTTGCCTTGACTTCGAACATCATCCCTTGATATTCCAGGCCTGATTCTCGTTTTCACAGTTGTACCACTTTTGGTGTGAACAAATGGGGAGAGATTGATTCTGACTTTGTCTATATATATTGAAGGAGAAATGGGAATAAACAGAAATGTATATGCATATTTTATTTTTTCTCTTCTCTCCATACCTCTTTCATTTGTTACTGGTTTCTTTAGACTGCGAAATTCATATGACAAGGATCTAAACAGCTTTATGACTAGCAATCACAATGACAGCAGTCCAGCTAGGGGGTGAAGGTCAAGTGGCATGAATAACTAATTTTTTTGCTTTGCAGAAGCAGTGATGTTGATTATGATTTTGGGGCTGAGTTGAAATGATAATGTTGGAATTTTCTTACTGAAATGTAAACCATTGTGTTTGACCCAAAATGTTTCTACTTGCTATTTGGGGGCAAGCTCCTTTTAAAAATTAGATCCTGGCAAATATCAAAGCAAAAATACTTCAATATAAGAGTTTGTATTGGTTTATTTGATCTATGTTTGTATTGTCATATACTACATTCTCCGTGGCCCTATAAAGAAAAGAAAAGATTGATAAAGTTATAAGCAATTAGTGCAGTCCCCTTAGAATGAAAGTAATGGTGAAGCCTCAACTTGTAAGAATTGTCATAAGCTCTGCTTACCTTTTTGCCCAAAATGTACCCCAGCATAACTCCAGTGATTTAGTGGGTTGCATAGTATTTGTGGGATCAAAATCAGGTCTCTTGTCTCATGGTGGGAGGCTGCTGTTCATGAAGAAGCTAATGAAATGACTTAAACAAGCATCTGCTAGTTGAGCAAGACCAAGACCTGGAGATGTTTATTAGGGCTGTCTGAAGCTTTGGTCCCTGATTTGATTTGGTGGAGATTCAGCCCGATTCGGTGGCTGAATAGTTTCATAGTTTCTAGGGTCGGAAGAGACCTGAGCAGATCTTCTAGTCCGACCCCCTGCCATGGCAGGAAAGAGTACTGGGGTCAAACGACCCCAGCAAGGTGTTCATCTAACCTCCTTTTAAAGACCCCTGGGGTAGAAGCCAGCACCACTTCTCTTGGAAGTTGGTCCCAGACCCTAGCCACCCTGACTGTGAAGTAGTGCCTCCTGATATCTAGCTTAAATCTACCCTTGGAATCTGTGAATCCAAATCAAATCAGAGGACTCTTTAATCTCTCCGAATCAATTTGGAGAGATTTGGATAGATTCGGCGATTCGGACGTAGATACAGCTTTAAATGATTTTTCTACATGCTTCTAGGTAGCAGGGGCTATAAACTCTGCAGTGCTGGGACAGATGCAGCATCCCACAGAAGTGTGGGGGGCTCCCCAGTAATGCTTGGCAGCAGACCCAGAAGTGGATCACAAGCACTTCTGGTCCGCTTCTTGGTCCACCGGGGAGTACAAGGAGGGAGCCCTCCTGTTTCTGATCACCAAGTTGGGGGCTTTTGGGGGAGCCCCCAGCGCACTCCCTGGCAGACCCAGAAGTGGACCAGAAATATTTCACTTTCAGGTTTGCTGCTGAGCATGCTGGAGAGCCCCCCGTGCTCCTGTGGGACACTCCATCGGTCCCAGCACTGCGGCGACCACAAGGTGCACTGCCAGCTCAAGGTATGCAGAAAAAAACTTTTAAGCTGTGCTTGTGTCTGAATCACTGATTCACTGAATCTTCAGATTTGGCCAAATCGAATCAGGGATAGTGATCCAAATCAATGGGTCAAATCACTGTTCCTGATTCAGGCTGAATCCGAATCTGAATCAAATAGCGCCCGTTTTGCACAGACCTAATGTTTATGTACGTGTCCTGATTATTATAATTTGAACTCCTGCCTCCAGAGCCAAAAGGGAGATGTATTACTTTATTGTCTCTCCTTGACCCTGAGACATCTATCCAATACTTTATCTGATCTCAATCATCTTGCTGATGTTTGATCATATCCGAGTAGATTAGGGTGCTTTGTTATGAAATGCATGGTGCAGTTTTCCCCACTGTGCATGTCTCACACAATGCAGTTACGTGGAAAGGTTAAATATTGTTCTTGGCAGTTTCAGAGGTGGTCTTTAGATGCTAATTCCAACAGTGTTTCAATCAAGGTTTCCAGCCTGCTGTGTACAGCCACATGATTTTTTCCCACTGCTTGCATAAAACGTATTTATAAAATGGGCTTTGATTACATTTTCAAGGGAATGCTTTTCATGAATTGATCAGAGATGCAGGACCCCTAGGTACAGATAATGAACAGCAAAGGGGGAGCTGAAAATCATGTCATTTTGTGTTTGGTTGTATCCCTAGATGACCGTTGTGCATAAAATTTGAAATAATTTTCCCCACATGGGGCTGTAAACATTCATGGGATTCAAAGGTTGTTAACATCCTCTTGTTGTCTATTCAACTTGGAATTAAGCACCTGGAAATTCTTTGCTACGCTCCCTGCATGGTTGCACACCAACCCAGAGAAACCTCTTTCAAGGGCAATAATACCAGAAGAAGGAGAATTTTCATTATAAATAAGACTATTGGCCAACTAGAAAGATCATTTAGAAGGAAACGCACGTCATTGCAATTTGGATAACATTTTGCCCTTATGTATCTTAGGATCTCAAAGTGTTTTAGAAATCTCAGTATCTCTGAGGAATAGATAAGTAGTATTAGCTTCATTGGGCATGTACAGAAACTGAGGGACAAAGAATGTTAAGAATAATATTTTAAAAATTGCCTAAGAGCCAGATTTTTTAAAGGCTATTTAAGCACCTAATTCCCACTGAAGTCTGGCCTTAAGGAGTTTCATTTCCAAATGTTAACTTGGCAGTTAAACAGATGAAAATCATTAGGTGTGTCTGCACGTTCATTAATATTCAGTGGTTACTGCACATTTATTTAGTACTTGATTATACAAGTACTAAATTAAATGTGCAGTAACCACAGTTACCACACAGTAGTGCCAGTGAACGCCCTTTTAGTGATGCTACTTTGCAGTAGCCTAATAATGCTCTGCAGTAGCATAGTAGCACTGTCCATGCCGTGACATGCTACTGTGCAGTATTATTAGGCTACTGCACAGTCAGCGTCTTGTGTAGATGCGCCCAGTGAGACTGAGGCTCCAAAGTCATGGTGGCACTTTTGAAAACTTTGCTTTGCTTTGTGGAAATACATCCCTGGTACCCTGGAGGTAGTGGCTGCTGAGTACAGCTCTGCCCATGCACACTCAGTTGCATATATCAAGCCTGGAAATCCCCAGCATGATTTGTGGAGGCATGATCCTAGGGGCTGCTCTTGGGACCTGTCTCTGGTATGTTTGGGAGCAGCTGCTGTGGATGTCTGCCAGGTATTTTTACTGTCGTATTTCTAGGTTTGGCACAGGTGTGAATTGGCTCTGTGGTGGCATCTTTGAGAGTGCTGGGGATGTGATGTTGGCAAGCTGGAAGGTCCCCCTTAATCACATAGTAATTAATTGATATAGACAAGAACAGAATCTCTCCCACTCCATGAACTACAAAACCATTCTTTGAAGCAGAGGTGGGCAATTATTTTGGCTGGGGGGGGCCACACAGTGAGTTTTGGTGAGCTGTCAAGGGCTGCAACCGTACCCCTACCCCTTAAAGGTGCCCTGCCCCCTGGTCATCATCATGGGACTGGAAATCCTGCCCCCTAACCCCTGACCTTTACATTGGAAGGCCCGCCCCTTGCCCCCAGAAGTACTCCTTTGGGTGCGGGGGAGGGTTGCCATGTTGGAACACGAAAAAAATCAAATCATATACCAAAAGTCAAACTTCTACCCCAACTTATTTTAATTTTATTTCAAAAAATATTTTTGTCCTGATTTTTGTGTTTTTGTGTAGTGTATATAGAAGTGATTGCATAATAGTTCAAAATAGTCTTACTCTTGTATATTGTGTTTGTGGGGTGTGGTTGGTGGGTGGGTGTGAGTATATGGTGGAGTATGGGGTGTGTAGGATTTGTGAAGGGGTGTGACTGTGTGTGGGGGGTAGGGTATGTTGGGGTGTGGCTGTGTACACATGTAGGGGAGGTGTGGAGGGGTGCATGGGCTGGGTGTGTGTGTGGGGTATGTGGGGTGTGAGGCAGGGTGGGAAGTGTGGGGAGTCTCCCACATGCCCCCACATGGCACACAGTGCCTGCTGCCAGCAGCAGCAGCAGGCTTTGGGACACTCATGGCCCATGCAGGTGCAGCCACCTGGCAGCATGTGGCTCCAGCCAGCTCTGGGAGCTACACGTGGTGGGGCTCATGTGCAGCTCCCAGGACTTGTGCACCACTGTGGGGAAGCTCTGCATGATGGAGCTGGCTGCCTTCCTTGCTCCATGCTGCCCTGTGCAACTCCTGGGACTCTGTCAGGAAGCAGAGGGCAGGGCTCCCCGTTACTTCTGGCAGAGACCCAGGACCTGCACATGGCAGCAGGGGGAGGGACCAGGCCACTGGCTTCATCCTGCAGGGCTTCCCTCTGGTGGTGCATGAGTCCTGGGAGGTGCACGTGAGTCCTGCTTGATAGAGGCGGGCCAGCCTGGCTCTGCTCCTTGCCACCATGTGCAGCTCCGGGAACTGGTTGGAGTCATGCACCACTGGGTGGCTGTGCCTGCATAGGCCATGAGCGCCCCAAGGGCCCACCACCTTCTGCTGCTGCTAGTGATGGGGGATGTGTGCCATGGTGGGGGGGCTATGTAGGGGGGTCCCTCCACACTCCACCCTCCCTCACACCACCAACTCCCACACCCTGCCCACCCAAGGTCCACACTCCTGCTGCCCTGATGGATGCAGGCCCTGGCTCTACACTCTCACCAGCCCCAGCCCCACACAGCGTGCTCCCGCCCAGCTGCAGCTTCCCTGTCTGCTGCTGGGAGGGAGCGCTGCAGCAGGAACACAAGCAGAAGCTGCTGGAGGCTGGGGAAGCTGAGCAGGTCCCTTGCTGGCTGCAGCAGTGGCACCGGCAGTCTCACCTGGAAGTTGTGTGCACTGTCTCGGGCCAGGGCCCTCCCACTCATGAGGGTGGGAGCAGAAACAAAGCAAGCGAGCTGCAGGATAAAATTAATGGGTGGGCACTCTCGGGCTGGATGAAGTCACTTGGAGGACTGGATCCAGCTCATGGGCTATATTTTGCCCACCCCTGCTTTAAACACTGACCATGAACTCCTCCTTCTGCCACTTTGTTTCACAATATTGAACCTTCTGTGCACTTTTTCACACCATCTTCATTGCTAATGGAGTTTCTGTTCAGGGTGGTGTGATGCTGTTGAAAAAGTAGATTAATTCAAGATGTGTAAGTTAAGCCCAGACTTTGAAAGGGAAGGTACCATTTATCTTATGAAAGCGTTTTTTTTTTCAAATGGAAGCTCATTTCTTCTAATAGCATATGCCTATGGAGTATCATATTCCTAATGGACTTGAATGTTACGAAAGATATTGCTCCCTTTGAATTGCCACCCTCTTCACTCCCGAGCAGAATTCATTAAAGAAAAGTTGATAGCACACACAGGGGCATGATTTAATTAGTAAAGCAGTCTGATCTCTTGTTAAATGCTATGTTTAGCCTGATGAAATACAGGCTAGTTCTTCTGTGTGTTTCAGGAAGCAGGGCTGGCACAATGGCTTGTAGGGCCTCTAAAAACCAGGAGAGGATCAAAGTAAGGCTTACCTGCATACCTAATCTGCAGGACAGCTGGATTGGACTATGTGGTGAAATCTTTCTTCTTCCTCTAGCCTCACTACAGGTAAGGGACATAAGCATCTTATGAGGTATGGTGAGGTCTTAAAAAAGATAAGCCTATTTTGGTAAGGTAGATGCAGCTAGTAAGTGTAATCAACAGAGACCCAGCATTAGGAAGGGAATCTAATCAAGGCATCTTTGATCTTCAGATCGTAATACATTAGTTAGTACTTAGCTTGAAATTAGGGTCATCATATTAAAAATATGCAAGTATTGCAAGTGAACTTTTAAGGACAATTGCTCTCAAGAAAATAAAAATCTTTTGCAACAGAAAGTGCATGTGATCACAGTTGTAAGCCTGCTTTGCCAGTTAGTGGTCATAGCTTTCATAGGACCTGGTATGTTCTGAGCAGGCCTTTACAGATGTTGGTTCAGCATTGTCAATAAACACTCTGCCTGGCTGGTGCCTCCATATTCCTCTGTCCTCAACTGTTGGAAGTGATGGTCTCTCGCATGCCTAACTTCAGTCCTTAGCCGTAAGTACCACTGAGATAACTTAAGACACAAACATTCTTGATTGGAAATAATGGTGTTGTCTTCTCTGTGCCACCACAAGCATCCAAACAGTTTGCTTCCCTTCTGGGAAGGACAGGAATGGGGCTCATGAAGGTGAGTTAGTCCCTTGGGGTCAACATTTTCACGAAGATATAATGATTTTGGATGTTCAACTAGAGGAGCCTTAAATAGATCTGGTTGACTGCTTTAATCTGATGTCTAGTAAAAGTAACAACTAGGATATAAAACTTTCGAGACCAGAAGCTCTGCCATTGACTTTCTGTGTGGTTGGAGATGCTGTTTATTTCCAGCAGCTTAAAAAAAAAGAGGTGTAAATTCAACTTTTATATATCCAGGTGACCACACTGAGGCAGGAGCTTCAGTCACATGTAGTTTTGATTCATAGATGTAGCATTCACAGGTGAAGCAATGTCCTTGCTTGAAGTTTATGTGAGCATTCCTGTAAACTTCAACAGAGCCTACATTTCACCCTACATATTAAAACTTCTCAATCTTAGGTAGGTTCCCCAGCAAGAAGTAAAATGTATTGAGGCACTTTCCAAATATAGATATTATGGATTATTGTCTATTATGGTCCATTTTACTTTAGTCATCTCCATTATGGGCGTGATCCACTGAAGTTTATTGCAGCTAAGGGAAAAGTTGTCTCATCCATGCATTGGCTTTGCATCAGTCCCTAAACTCTGACTCTGAAGACTTTTGTAAGAAATGTTTTTTCTGTCATTTTGTCTTTCTGTGCAGCAGAAATTTATTTGCTGGACTCCCTCTTGCCTCTATTTATTTCTCTCCCTCTTGCCACGTTGTGTGGCATTCCTATGCAGTGTTAAATTCTGTTCCAATTTTAGTTTTCCAGGGAAACTCAAATATTGGGTATCTCCACCAGCATGTGGAAGGTTCCCAAGTGAGCAAAGTAATGTCAAATGCAGCCCCTGGCTAATAAGATCCCGGAACTGTTTTGAGACTCATTTTGATGCATGATGTGGTTTTGCGATAGTGTTTTGGTTTGGTCTGGAACAGATTTGCTATTATGACTCATTCGCTGGTAATAATCTCTCATCATCATTTCTTCTCAAAGGTCCTATCATAAAACACAGTATAAACTCTTAATTCTAAGGGCAGAGAACGTCAACACTCTTTTGGTCAGGACTGAATTCCTATATATGCTTCACATGTTCTCGGCAAAGATTTTTTTAGTTTAATTTTTCTTATTAATTTATTATTATTAAATTATGGCCCTGTATGTAGCCATTGAGTTTCTGTAGCCTATTTTATGCAGATCAGATGAGGGGGGTCATCTCAATCCCTTCTGGCCTTAAATCTGTGGCACTTCCCAACAGATTAAAGGAAAATCCTTAAAATCAACATTAACCAAGATAAATCAAAATACTGGAGAAGAATTTTAGGTAAGGGAAGATGATGAGGTTAGGTAAAGAATAGGAGGGACTGCCTAAAGAGGCAGGAGCAGAATGAGCACCCAGTAGGTGAGGTGAGAGGCCATCATAAGCAGAGGGAGACACAACGAGTGAAAGGTCAAGGCTGAGATTGGGAAAGGGCAGAGCAAAATGGCCTGCAAAATCACACCCTCTAACTGCTTTAGCTGTGCTGGCAAAACCCCCATCTAGACACAGCAGTTAGGCCAGAAGAAGAGAGCTTCTACCAGCTAATCTTCTGGCATTGTTGGGGTCAGTGCAGGAGTGGGCAAAATGTGGCCCGAGGGCCAGATGCAGCCCGCCAGGCCATTCTATCCATCCCGCAGGGCCCCTAAAAAATTTAGAAAATTAATATTTAGCTGCCCCTGGCTGCCTGTCATGTGGCCCTCGATGGCTTGCCAAAACTCAGTAAGCGGCCCTCTGCCCAAAATAATTGCCCACCCCTGCGTCAGTGTAACACTTGAAAAGCCAATTTCAAGTCTCCACTATGGCAGCAGCAGCCTTGTAACATTGCAACCCCAGGAAGAGAGAAAAAGAAAGAGCAGAAATACAAGTTGAAGCAGGATGACATAGGATGTATACATTATGGGCTTGAGCTGGATGCAGTAGAAGGCTAGAAGTTGATGCCAACATTTGAGGAGCGGGTGATGTTTTAAATAGGGTGAAAAGAATAACTTGATTAGCCTTATTCAGGACAGATTGAAGGGGCAGGGAGGAGGAAGGTGACATCAAATCAGGTGAAGTGGTAGGATATGCTTCACAATGAAGTCAAGCGGCTTTTCTAAAACAAGCTGTCTGTTAGCAGGAATTTGATTTTCATCATTCTCCATAAAACAAATAAATCTCATGCACTGCCCTGTTTTGATTTTCAGCTGAGAAAATGACCTTCTCATAAGCGAGCTTATTTGTAAAAGCTAATTTTAAGGAAAGGATAATACTTTTATTTATAGTAGCCAAACAGTCTTCTTATTTAGTCTAATGGACTGAGGCTACTTCTGCTAAAGTTGATGGAAAAGCTTCAGCAGAAAGAGCTCTGAGTCCCAGCAGAGATGTATTGATTTGTAAAGACCATGACCTTTTCAAAATTGTCTTGCAAACGTCTGTTCTTTGCCTTGATTTCCCAAGGCTACTGAGGTTACTAAGGGAAGTCAGAATGCATTGCCCACTCTGGTTCAATGAAGGCAACAGAAGGAATTTTATCATTACATCTGTATTTCATCTTCTTTTCCCTTTAAATGAAATGTATAGAGTTAAAGGGAGCTTCCTTAGAGCCTGGGTCCAGGTTTCTTACCTAAGTAACCTACCAAGGTGGGGAGGAGGGAGGGGCAGTGATTGCCCTGCTATACCTTGCCCCTATAGTAGCTGATCTTAAAAAGCAAATCTCCATCATTTTTGAGGGCAGGGGTCACAAACCAAAATAATATTACACAATTTTATTAATTCCTTGCCTTTTTACCTAGAATTAGCCCCTTCTTTTGGAAAAAAAATATAATCTAAGAAGATTTCTTATTAAGGGCAAGGCAATCTATGAAATACAGTACTATATACCCTTTTTTATTGTTGGTTGCAAGTCATAAAATCCATACCTAAAAATGGACTAAATAGATTCATAGATTGTAAGGCTGGAAGATCATTGGGTCTAGCCCTCTGTACCAGGCAGGAAAAATGACAGGTGGGGTCAGGTGACCCCAGCAAGACGACTGTCCAGTCTCCTCTTAAAGATTTCCAGAGAAGGTGATTGTATCACCACTGGAGGGAGCTTATTCCACAGTCTGCATACCGTGACTGTGAAGAAGTTTTTCCTAATGTTGAGCCTGAAACAATCTTCCAGGAGTTTGTGGCCATTACTCCTAGTTTTCCCCAAGGGTGCCCTGGTGACCAGTTGTTTACGGAGCCCCTGACATAGCGGTAAGCTGCACCCAAATCCTTTCTCAACCCTCTCTTCTTCAGGCTGAAGAGTCCCAAGGTCCCTCAGCCTTTCCTCGTATGGTTTGCTGTGCAAGTCTCTTATCATACGTGTGGCTCTTCTCTGGACTCTCTCAAGTTTTACCATGTCCATGTTAAAGTGCAGTGCCCAGAGCTGGATGCAGTACTCCAGTTAGGGTCTCACCAGTGCTGAGTACAGTGGAAGAATCACCTCCTTGGTCTTGTTGGAGATGGATTGATTGATGCACGCCAGGGTATTATTTGCCCTGCTGGCAACAGAGTTGCACTGCTGGCTCATATTCATACTGTGGTCTATTATTATCCCCAGGTCTTTTTCATTCATAGTGGTGGTCAGGTTGACATTGCCAAGGCTGTAGTTGTGCAGGGGATTGTTCATCCCCAGGTACAGCACTTTACATTTCTTGATGTTGAACTCCATCTGGTTCTGACTCACTCAACTTGCTAGCCTGTCTAGATCTGCCTGTATCTGTAGCTTATCTTCAAGTGTGACCGGGCTCCCCCGTAACGTCATGTCATCTGTGAACTTGGCCAGTGAGCTCTTCACCCCCTCATCCAAATCACTGATAAACGTGTTGAAAAGCACTGGACCAAGCGCCAACCCTTCAGGGACACTGCTGCCCGCTTCTCACCAGGATGATGCAGATCCATTCAGTAGAATTATCCTGCATCCAGCTTCATACCCACCTAACCATCTCACAGTTAAGTCCACTATCTTCCAGTTTTCTCATGAGAACATTGTGGGATACCAGATCAAAGGATTTTTGGAAATCCAGGTATACAATATACACCACTACTTTCTTATCCAGGTGGTGAGTTACCTGATCGTAAAATGAGATGAGGTTGGTAAGACAAGACCTGCCCATGATGAAGTCATGCCGGCTGTTGTTCAGAACTCTATTTTCTGCAAGCCTATCGCACATGGACTCCTTGACGAATTTTTCCAGAAGTTTCCCTGGGTTAGAAGTTAGGCTAATTGGCCTATAGTTACCTGGATTCTCCCTCCTCCCTTTCTTGAAGATGGACACAGCGTTGACCCTCTTCCAATCCTCAGGGACTTCTCCGGAGTGCCATGAGTTTTGGAACGATTTTGCCAGGGGCGCCACAATGATGTTGGCCAGCTCCTTCTTTTATTTAATAGGCAATAATAGTATTGTAGTTATAACAAGTAGCTAACAACACAGTTTTATATGCAATCATACGTGAATGCTTTCTAGTTGTCTTGTGAAATTCCGTAGTCAGTTTTAATATTGATGGGGAAAGCGAGGCATAGAGTAGTTAAGCAGTTTGTCCAAGGTGATACAAGAGTATAGGAACAGAACTGTGAATGAACTCCTGGAGTTGTAATGTAAAGCAACAGGTAGTTATCTGTTAGTCTGCAGTCACACAGAAAGCAGGACAGGGTGGAACCTTAGGAACTAACTTATTCAGAAATACATAAGCTTTCATAGGTGATAGCCTACTTCATTAGATGCTATGAACAGGCTTGCCAAAAGCAGGGGTACTAAACAGAAGGGAATAAAGAAATTTAAATAGAAAGGGTAGGGAAAGGGGGAGGAAAGGTAGAGGGAAGAGGCACTGCTGAGAGAGGGGAAGGTGCGTTGAAGTGATCAAAGAGGATAAACAACTTTGCTACCTCATTCAGGGACACAGCAGTTAAAAAAGCTAGTCCAGATAATGGATAAAAATCCACAACCTCTTTTGAGATTTAACACAGTCCAGTCTGTGGGTGAATTATTGTTCAGAAATGTTGTGTTCAAGTTGTTTTTTAAAATTTTGTTATTTAAGGACAGCTACTCCGAGGTCAGTGATAGACTGTCCAGGGAGGTTAAAGTGGTAGGGATCACCCCATATGTCCAGTGCAGATGGCAAAGGGACACAATAATATGTGATGGCTTATACAGTGTTGGTAGAGGAACACGTAAATGAACCCTGGATGCTATAATCCATTTTGCTTGGTTCAGTGGTATTGATGAGGGGGCGCAGATGGCATCTGGGTCTGGAATAAGGCCTGGTGGGTTGGTTCAAAAAAAGAAACTAGGTGGTAGTCTGTTGTTTAAGAGATGTCTTTTGAGATTGGGGGGTTGTCTGTAAGCCAGGAAAACTTGTCCCTCCAAAAGTTACTTTGAGATGGTCCTGATTTTCCAGAAGGTGTTAGAGGTCCAGAAGGTGTTGAGGGTGGGGATTGCAGGTGAAAGGCAATAAGAGGGACTCTGTTGTTCTTGTCATGGGGTTGGTATTGTAGCAGGTAGAAGAAGGGTCTAAGTCCGGCTCTGATCTGAGTGGCTACATTTTTGGGGTTGGATTATAAGTGTAGGAATCCCTCCTTCAGACACCTAAAGTGAACATCCCAACTAGTAGGATCTGAGCAGATATGGTTGTAGTAGAGAGCTTTGCTGTAGATGATGGATCTCATGGAGTGCTTAGGATGAAAGCTGGTGGCATGGAGGTACCTGTAGCAATCGGTTTCCATTACAACATGGTACTGATGCAACCACTGCAAAGTTTCACTATGGTATCCAAGAAGTAGCATTTCAGAGGTACACTGGATTGCTATTAATCAGGTTTATGCTTCAGTTTAGGTATCAAAATGCTTTGAGTTAATGCTGACAAGTTGAAACTCTTGGGCAAGCTCCTTTCAGATGCTGGAGTACAGACCTGAGACAAACTGTGCTTCCTGTGTTGCCCCATGCACTGGGTACAGAAGTGCCAACAGAGTGCCAATTCCTCAATGAATATCCCGGTGTTAATCTGTCACGCAGAGTATGTAATGAAACCACCAGTGAAGGGATCCTTATTCAGTGTAGCAGGATAAAAAGCTAAAAAGAGGAATTAAAGCTTGAAAGTTTCTTAAAGGTCTCAAATGTCAGGTTCCATGTATGACCTACTTGAAATTGCTGCTTGTTGATCTGTGAGACATTCACTAAAGACAGATTGCATTTTAAATTGGATTCGGTAAATGTGGATGTTAAATGCCGTGCCATACAACACAATCTTATTTATAAAGCATCTTATTGTGCAGAACTCCCTAGATGCTGTACACTCCAATAGGAAGGATCATACATCAGCCGTGTCTACTCAGTTATGGTTTTTTTCTGCTGGTTGCTTGCAACCATTGTGGCATGCTCTGATTTGTCCGCTTGATAGGGCTGCATGCAAATGAGGGTAAGAGATCAGCATTTTAATGTTTTTTTCTTCTCTAATGGTCCAATTTATCTTCTGATGAAATTTCACAGATTTCATAGACATTGGGGCTGGAAGGGACCTTGGAAGATCATCAAGTCCAGCCCCCTGCCCCAGGGGCAGGAAATCATCAGGGTTCATAGGATCCCAGCAAGATAATCATCCAAATTTCTCTTGAAGGCGTTTAAAGTAGGTGCTTGAACCACCTCCTATGGCAGGCTTTTCCAGACCTTGGGGGCTTGGACAGTAAAGAAATTCTTCCTTATGTCCAGCCTGAAATGGTCTTGGAGGAGTTTATGGCCATTTGACTTTGTCATCCCTTGGGGAACTCTGCTGAACAAATGTTCCTCCAGATCCTGGTAAGCACCCCTTATAAACTTATAGGCAGCTATCAGATCACCCCTGAGCCTGCGCTCTTCCAGCTGAAGAGTCCCATGGCTCTCAGCCTCTCATTGTAAAGTCTGTTTTCCTGACCTCTGATCATGTACATGGCTCTCCTCTGGACTCTCTCAAGCTTCTCCACATACTTCTTGAATTGTAGAGCCCACAACTGGACGCAGTACTCCAGCTGCGGCCTCACCAAGGCTGAGTACAAGGGGAGAATGACATCCTGGGATTTGCTTGAGAAGCATCTATGGATGCATGTCAGCATTTTGCTCGCTTTACTAGCAGCAGCAGCATCACCTTGATGGCTCATGTTCATCTTGTGGTCAATCATGACCCCCAAGTCCCTTTTGTCTGTACTGCTAGCCAGTGTAGCATTGCTGAGCCTACAAGGATGCTGTGGGTTTTTCTTCCCAAGGTGGAGAACCTTGTATTTTTCGGTATTAAACAGTATCAGGTTCTTACCCACCCATTTCCTGAGCCTGTCAGGGTCAGCCTGGATCGCCCTCCTGTCCTCAGGTGGGATGCTTTACTCCAAAGGTTGGTGTCGCTGGCAAACTTGGCCAGTCCACTTCTGACTCCAATGTCCACATCATTAATGAAGATGTTGAACAATATGGGTCCAAGAACACAGCTTTAACGGACCCCACTGGTCACAAGGCACCACGATGATTGACTTCCATCAACCACCACCCTCTGGGTCCGACCACAGAGCCAATTCCCCAGCCAGAGGATCTGGTGGACCTGAGGCCGCAGTTGGCCAGTTTTGCCAAGAGGTGATCATGGGATACCAGATCGAAGGCTTTTTAAAAGTCAAGATATATGACATCAATCTCCTCTCCCTTGTCCAGGTGATATATCACCTGGTCATAGAAGGAAATGAGATTAGCTGAGCAAGATCTACCTGCAACAAACCTGTGCTGGCTATCCCTCAGGATGTTGCCATTGGCCACTCTGTTAAGAATGGCCTCTTTGATAATCTTTTCTAAGACCTTCCCTGGGATAGAGGTCAGGCTGATGGGCCGGTAATTAGCTGGATCCACTTTCCTCCCTTTCTTGAAGATAGGCACCACATTGGCCTTCTTCCAGTCTTTGGGCACTTCACCAGAGCACCAGGAAATGCCTGGAACAGTCAAAAATCACCTCATATTCTCTCAATGAACTAATATAGGGCTGTCCCATCTAAGTGGCTAGGGGCTGTGCATCTGCAGGACATAGCAGGGCTCCCAGACTGCATGCCATGTATATGCTCTGAACCATGCATCCATACCCCACCCCCCCATTTCTACATTGCATGCCTGTATGGGCCCTTTGTCCTCCCTCACTGTTGCTCCATGTGCAGCCCCCGCTCTGCTGCATCACGCTCACATATCTCTCCATTGCATAGTGCCCTTGCATAGCCTCAGTTTCACACTGAGCTCCTCCAGCAGCATGGTGTTGCGCTGCATTGCCTGTCCTCTGGGGCAGGGGCAGGTAGTGAAAGCCAGAAGAGGAAGGGGACTCAAGAGTGTGTAAAGGAAATGAGGGGCATGACACTTTAAAGTGGGTTAAATGCTTTTGCACTGCTTTTATGGTATCAGTGTTTGCACGCCTTGGTGGCATATTGCACATTAATACCAGCCACTGTAGGAAATTCGGCAGCATAATGTGCCTTAAATGACTTGGGGCACCGCACACTAAAACTTCTTTGAGGAGTTTTAGAGGACAGACTGAGGATTTTTAGTTTGCTGCCCCTACAGCCGTGGAGCAAAGCACTGGGCTCTGTGCAGCTCCACAGCTCTTCAGCAAACACTGCAGGCAGCCTGGCAGCAGCCTGGGAAAGCAGGCTGCACCCAAGAAAAGTGGCAAGCCTGATCTCCTCTCCCCCGCCCCTCCCGAGCCTGCTTGCCTGCCTGCCTGAGCTGTGCGGGGACCTGGTGCTTCCTTCCGCAGCTGCAGTGCCCCGGGGACCACCTGAACCGGGTGCCTGCAGGCGGGTACTGCCTGGCGGGGGCACCGCCCCCCCCCCCCGCCACAGCCCAGGGACTGCTCTGCCCACCAGCAGCTTGCCCTTCCCTCCTCACCAGAGAGGCAGGTAAGTCAGCAGGGTGTGTGCATAACACGGGGGTTTAATCAGCCCTAAATTGAAGCAGTGTTTTTTAAAACTCATCGCTTCAATTTAGGGCCCTACACAATTTTGTCTACACACGCCGAGACTGACTCCTGTGGCAGTCAGAGTGATACAGAGAACTGTGGAGCCTCAGGGATGCAACTTAACCCTTTTTCAGGCCATGTGCAGTCTACAGACTGTCAGTTCAACAGCCCGTAACTAACAAAATCTAGAAATTTTGGATCCCGGTCCAGTTCTCCAATCACTGAGTAATGTTCTATGGTAGCAGTAATGACTAGGCCTTACTTTACCCCGAGTCCCAGAATATGTCTGATTCAGCTTTGAGGTACCTAAAACAATGTTTTGTAGCCACTGACATATATGTTCAAACAAAATTGACAACTTGACATTTGGCAGCACTCTGATGGCCATAGCAAAGAACCAAACAAGTATAATAATTCCTGTTTGACTTTCCACTCTGATCCTTTACTTAGGTGCTTGATTATAATTTTCAGCTAACATGAAATTGATGGTAGGAAAAGTTTTAATTGAAGAGTAAGTGGCAACAGCTAGCAGAACTTGCCAGTCGTCCTCTGCTCCGCAGTGAGCAGGATGCATGGTCCACAGTCTGTTTTCTCCAGCAGTTGCTTCTAGTGCTAGTCAAGACAGTAAATCCTTAATTACTGTGAACTGAAACTTCTGGATGCAAAACATCTCTAATTGTAGGATCTGAACTATCCTCTCCTTAGAAGCCTTCCTGCAAATATTAATTCTTGGTTTTGTTTTATTTATTGTTGGCTCTAGAAAGAACGAGAGAGCTCAAGATACGAGAAATAATTGTGCTTTTCAAAAGAAAACAAGCTGACCAATGAAGCTAGAATTCTAATCCAGTAATTGTATCCATGAAAACATCACCGTGTTTGAGGAACTGAACGATGGGTGCAACTTTGAGTTGGCATGCTTAATTCAGTTACAGCTGTAAAAGGGAGGGCAGGTGGTTTCTTTTCGGTAGAGATTTCAACTTAAAAAGGCTGAGTTGCCCGTGGTCTCAAGGTTAAAATGTTTATTTTTGAACACAGAATGTCACATTTTCTAAAATATAATCAGAAACAAGCATTTGAGGTGTGAACTTTGGAAAATGTAGCTATACTGCAAAGATGACAATATCTGTGTTATGAGGCATGACTTTGTTGGCAATTGGGGTTTTGACCTGATTAATTTTAAACTTAGGCACTAAATTAGATGCATTTCTTTCCCTTGCCTGGCTGAAAAAGTAATTTCAGGTTCCTACAGAGTCCAGTGTTAAGACTGAATAAGGTTTTCTCCTGGAGAAATTGTTAAGTAATTGAAGGGTGATATGCTCCTCATTATGCGGTCATGCTGGAGTGAATGCACCTGATCTATCATCCAGGAAGTTAAGCAGTCCTGAATCTTGGATGTAGCAGGTAGCTGGCTAGCATGGCTCCACCCGGGTTGATCATCAGTCCTTGAACCCTTTAATCTGCTCTGTAGCATGGTCCCAGGTAGCCTGGTTCAAATCAGTCTTTTAATCTGGTCCCAGCAGCACAGTCTTTCTCTGGGCTCAGAAAAACAGGCTGTATTGCCCTGGGTTCTTCCTAGGGCTCTGCCAAAAGCAAAACCGTCCAAACGAGCACTCACGGGCATGGGTTAGTTCTCAGCCTGCAGTCTTCTTTCTTCCCCATGCAAACCTTTCCCTGTCTAGGTATGCCCCTTTCACTGCCTCTTCCTGTCCTTTTAGTCCCCCCTCTGCCAGTCTACTTCCCCTCCTTATTGCTAATTGCTGGAGCCATCTGAGGTCTCAGGTGGGTAGCTTATTACCAGCTGGCTAACTGATCCAGGCTGCAGGCCTGGTACAGATGGGAAACCACCTTGGGATCCCAGGCACCCTCGCTGCAAGACAAGTTGTGGTTGAACACTAGAAAACAGAAAACAAGTGGCAAGATTTCATTCAGCACCATTGTCATTGCTGGCTGATGGATAGGAATGGAAGGTGGGGAGAACGCTTGCTTCAGTAACATGAGTAGGACGGACGGTATCCTGGTAAGGGCTGTCTACGGAGAACACAAGCATGACTTGAGCCTTCCTAAAATGTCCCCTGCCCCAACTCCATTGGAATTGGTATCTGTAACTGGGGAGGGAGGGAAGGGAGTTTTGTATAATGGGAACATCGTCACGTAGACCGACAGGGGTGTCTTTGAAACGTGTGCTGAGCCTGTCCGATACTATCTTCTGCGGAGTCCTGCTCAGTAGATTGAAATCCCTCAAGGTGATGCAAAAGAAGTTGTGCTGGTTTGAGGATGGAAAGCAGCGGTGAGGCTCAGTGGTGCAGCATATCCTGACTCTGCATCATGCAGTTGCCCCTATTATATGTTACAGTGCCGATGTAGCCTTGGTGACTATGTGCTTATTTCCCAAACCTGGGAGGGTATTCTGTGCCTGAAAACTTGCCTCACATTTCTCCCAACTGTAAGGCTGGTGCAATAAAAGATACTGCCAGCAAATCTTGCCTCTCTACTGTCCAGAGATAGTCCATGGTCTGTAAAACTTTCCAAGTTCTCTCTAGGTTTAATTTGCCTTACCATTGTCTTTTTCTGCCTGTCGCTGAACAGGGAAACCATCTGAAAGAAATGTTGCAATATTTACAGAAAAACTGTCACAGCTCTTATTTCCCCCTTCTGTCTCATTCTGGTGTTCCCTCTCTGTTTAATTTTTGGCTTGTCATGTGAGCAAATACCTTTTCTAACCTGCAATTCGGGTGAAGGTCATACTCATCTTTGACCTGGGGTTTGACTTTTGTTAACAACCCAAATACCAATAAGGAAAGAAAATTAATCTCCGCCATCTCTCTGGACTTGGGTGCTGTGTGGTTCCTCTTCAGGAAAGGGTCAGTCCATATGCAAGGCTCTTCTTTCTCTTATCATGGTCCTATAATGGACCATGATAGATCCTTGTATTAGTAATGTCTATTTAACTCTTTGCTTTCTCCTCCCGTTAAGAAGAGAGAGAGGAACAAAGTATTCCAAACACTTCTAACCTGTTAGCTATGTTAATATACCACCATGACATTGAGTTACATTAGGGATAGTAAGTTCACTGATTGAATAAGTAGGATACTCTAAATAGTTTGGCTACTGAGGTGCTATTAATCTGACTTTTTTCTTAGGAGGACAAACACTGTATAAAATTATTCTGGAGTTTGCATGTGATAAAACCCTTAAACTTTAAGGAAAAAAAACCAGATTTGTTTTTGGATTAGCTGTATATGTTTATGTGTGATATTAATGTCCTCGCCAAAGGCTTTTATTAATCAGATTGTTTTCATTTAGGAACATCAACGTATATAAACACAGCCTTCTTGCATTTTGATTTCAACTGAAATCTGAAACGGCTGAATGAAGCAGATATAGCGGAGAGTGAAGGTTCTTACTGGATCTAGCACACCAAACTCCACTGGCTCCAAATCTGTCATGCTTTATATCTTTGCAACCCTGATTTCAGTGCAGATATTTGGCTATAAATTAGTCTCATATATTCAGTCAGGTCTTATGGGCTACTTATGAGTGACTGGCATTTGCCATTGCTCTTGCCAGAAAACACTTGGTGATGTAAAGGCTGCCAAGAATCCAAATATTTTTAATTTCACTGCAGGGAATATTTCTTGAGGCAGAAATGTTGATGTTCCTCAGTGCTTTATATCTGCAGAAATTATGACTAGAAACAAAGATAAACACTTTTTGCACAATCCTGTTTGACTAAGACAGTGATTTTTTGGTTAACAAGCCATTTAAGATTGTGCCTCACAAAATGACTCTGGGAAGGAAATGTGGGAGGAAGGTGCTCTTCCCTTTCTTATTCTTGTAACTCCAGCTGTCTCCAAAGAAATAAAACTGGTGAGCAGCCTAAGAAACCCATTGAGAATTAGATGTATGGACACGAGTGTAAGAATACAGCAAATACTGCTCTTTCAGTTTACCTTACAACATTCCTGTAAGGTAGATAAATCTCTCCCATTTTCCAGATAGGACACTTAGTTAATGTATGGAGAGCCCTTTGAATACACCCACGGGCATACCTATCCGTTTTGGTGCCCTGGGCTGAGATGCTGGAGAGCAAGAGGGATGGGGAGGTGCCACCCAGAGGGAGCGCTTCCCCTTGCACCTCCTGCTGCTGGGCTCCGTGGGGGCCATTTGGTACCCAGGGCTGGTGACCCCACACTATTTATGCTACTGAATACACCTGTCCCGATCTTGCTAGGCTTGCTATGGAGCTTCTTGAGATGAAAAGAAAAACATTCACTTTCAGGGAATTTTGGACCAGCATCTAAATGTGCCCAACTTACTGAAATGTATGGCCACTTTTCAGATACAAGCCCTAAATTCAAAGTAATATAGACAGTGGTGACTGAGGAAGTGAAAAAGGTTTCTGCTTTTTTTTGAGAGTGAATCCCATACTTCTATAGTGACCTTAGCAGCAGCGGGCAGATACAAGAAAACTAGCCTCTTCTACGTGCTCGTTTAAATCATCTTCACACAGCTTCTGGGGTTTTTGTTTGTTTGTTATGCCCTGTCCATAACAGCTCAGAATTGACAGGATGGGTGCTATTTTACTAATATTAGAAGGACAAGCCTGCCACACTAAACAAGCCTAAGATGTTTTTTTCTTATTCTTGATATCTTTCCTTTTCACGTGCTCTTCAAGTGGTTGGTATGGGGAGACTTTTCAAAAAAGCATTGCTACTATGTCTAAAAGGACAGTTTGAAATACAGAAGCAATTCTAGGGCACAATGCTAATTTACAGGCAGCTAATCTTCCTCTCAAGTTATGATATGGTATGGCTAGCTAACTCTTTTTAATGCATTTAAAGGGGAGGGGTGAGATGCCATTGAAACTATTACATTCAGCAGGGCTTAGTGACATACAGAGGAGTAAAATATTACACAAAATATGTTTCAGGTGTGTGGAATATGGAGAATAAAGTTCCTTTATTGGAGATTCTTGTATTTTTTCTGCCTTTCTTTATTCTGAATTATTCTTTACTCAGCAAGAAGTCCCACTGACCTAGAATTGGCTCTATATGAGTAAGGTGGTCAGAAGAGGGCCTACTGACTTACTTCTTCTTATGCTGGGCAAGGAAACTAGGCTGAATAAGAAATCACGATAATATATCAGTATCTAATAAGTAATAATAATTAGAATAAGAAAATGCTGTTTTGTCATTCTTCCTCTTCACTGTAGAGCTTCTTCCTAGAACCTTTCCCAGATTCATATTGTTCTGTCTCATAGCTCAGGAAAAGGCAGGGGGACTTCTTGCTCTCAGAAGTGCTTGATTGCTACTGCAAACATGCACACAAAGTTGGCTGACAACTGCCTGTTGATGTCATCATGTCATCATACCTGTTGATGTCAGCATGTCAGCTCTCAGGAAGGGAGTTAACTCTTACTACTACACTTACGCCTGGCTTACTGGTAGAGAAACAGTAGACGTCCCTTCCTCATTTCAATCCAGTTTTTCTAAAATTTGGTCTCTTTCCTTTTACCCTAAAAAAGTTTCCACTCATTAATGGAAATCAATTTTCATAACTCACTTTCCTTTGACTTCCTTTTCCTGAATGCAGTGGTATCTGCTACTGGTAGAGCAGGTGCTGTAGTAAGATTAAATTCTGCTCAAGGACTATGAAACTAGAAGATAACATTCCTGTTGGACATTTCAAATACATCCCTATACCTACAGCAGTTGGTGTGAAATGAGGCATTTGTATTCAAGTCTGTCGTTCTCAGAGTTTTGGTAAGTGACAGCTAGGTTGCAGAAATTGATTTTTTGCAGCTTGCAGCATCAGTTACTCACAGGGGGTTCCGAATAGGATAAGCACAAAGTGTAAATCACCCACACTTCCTCATCCTGAACCTGTATGTTCATGTTTGGGAGAGAAAGTTTCTATAGTTAAAACAAGACATTAACTATAAAAACATCAGTGTATCGGGTCACTAACGCATGAACCAACCTTTGACATTACACGGTATCCAATGTTCAGATCTCATCCATAATATTCAGAGCCTTTTTAGTTCAGCCCTGGAGAGTAGGTTTTTTTCTCCTAAAGAAAAATATTCCTTCCTGTTTCCATGGGTTTTCGTTTACATGTTGCTATCCAAAAAGTCTGGGCTATTAACAAGTTCCAGCATCTGCTCAAATGGCATCCTCCTAGTTGATGTCATCTGTGACTAAAATCATAGTATCCTAGGGCTGGAAGGAATCTTGAGGGTCATCTACACAGATGCAGGATGCGTTGCTCCTAAATTGCCCTATTCAATCTCTTCAAAATGTCTAAGAAAGAAGATTCCCTAAGAACTTATTCAATTGTCCTGCTATTCCGACGACTGGGAAGTTTAAAATGCCATATGACATATGAAGAAACTTTCTTTATTTGTTGGAATATATCATTTTACTGTAAATGATGCCATTATATATATATACACACACACACATACACACACGCACACATACACACACACACGTGTACACACACACACATATATATATACACACATACCTAAAACTGGTTTTATTTCATACGTATACATATACATATACATGCAGCTAGTCTTCCTCTCAGGTTATGATATGGTATGGCTAGCTAACTCTTTTTAATGCATTTAAAGATGAGGGGTGAAATGCCATTGAGATGATTACATTCAACAGGGCTTAGTGACATGAGTAAAAAATTACGCAAAGTGTGTATATATGTAAATAAAATAAAATGTGAAGTAAAATGCCAGTTCAATGCCAAATGTTGGTCCCTATGAGTTGCTGACTATAGAATTTCAGTAAATAACAATACAACTGTAAAGGGACTGCAGACAAGCCAGGAACACTGCATTTATGACTGGGAATGACTTCAAACTCACGTCAAAATATTTCCTTCTTGTCTTAAATGGTGCACAGAAATGGAGGTATTTTGTACTGTATTGTATCAACCTCCCTGATTTTGTATTAAATTGTGATGTCACTTGCCCATAGTAGCAGGTCAAAGCAATAAATCTCTAGAAATGAACTGGCTGGCAACTGGTACCTAGTTTAAATTAATAATGGGGATGTTTTTTATTTCCTGACTTAGTTCTCTATGATGGGAATACACTGTAATTTGACTAGCATCAGTGAAATAAGTTAAACCACAGAGCTGTACCTTACAACAGCTCCATGCATTTAATTCTCATGGGCAGCACTGGGAATAACCCACAGGAAGGGCTTGTAGCACTGGACCCACAATAGATAATGGTTAAAAATAAGTGTGTTACTTAAAAGGTCTGGACTGTCTAAGGCTCTTTTTACAGAGAGGAACCCTCCTGCCACAACGATCCACAATTCTTCCGAACTAGCCTCTATGAAAAATATCCATTCCTAGGTCTTTAAACACCAAATCAACTTCTGTGACAGAAACCCCTGTGGGAAACAAAGCTGGAGTCAAGCAGGTTGTACATCGTCCCTTTCCCTATCACTTGTGTGTGATAGGGATATGTGTGTGGCACTGCAGGCAACTCTTAAACAGGATAACTGATTTCTTCTCCACCCTATTTTACTTCCGTGTAGCTATTTGTGACAGAAGGGGAGTATGTTTCCTAGTATGCCAAATTTCCATAGTCAAATGCAACACAGGAATTAAGCATTTAAATCAAAATTTCCAATCAAAACTTGTTCAGGCACAATAGGGAAAGTGATAGTCGTTCTGAAGAGGTTGATTCCTACCTATCACCTGTCTATCTGGAGCACAGACTTGGCAGCTATTTTCGTTTCTTTTGCTGTCTTTGCTTAGCAGTTTTTCCTGAAGATCAGACTGTCCTCTACAGGTCATTTTTTGCCCTTTGTACAAATCTGGGAGAAGGACGTAGGGAATGGTTCTGACTGGGAGTCAGGCACATGGCTGAGTCCATTAATAATCACCAACTCCAGTGACTATTGTTCTTGAAGTAAATGGGTGAAGGAGCACTTCTCTCTCAAGCTGCAGGGATCTTGGACAACCTGCCTTTTTAAGACTCTTTGCTCCAAGTGATGCCTCAGCTCTTCAGCCCATTCCCTTGGGCCTAATTCCTCTTTCAGCTCTGATTCATCTCCCCCACTCCCTGCTTTTTGTCTCTTAAGATGAATAAACTTTTGGTGAGTGCTCAGTGCAGAAAAAGTGCAGAACAGTCACCTCCCAATCACTGTCCTATTTACTTCAGGACAGAGAGGTAATCACTGGAGTTAGTGAGTTATTACTGGACCCTGCCATATGCCTGACCATGTCAGACCCAAACCGAAGCATATCCCAAGCTCTGGTGATGCAGTAGCTATCTGATCGTGCAGCAATTTCATGAAATCAACAGGACATTTCACTGCTAATAGCAGCTCTGAAATGAATGTCAATATATTGAGCAGCTGCCTGGGGCTCCCAGGCAGACCACCAACCTCCTGTCATTTCTTTAAAGATTTTCTACTCAGGAGATGACTACCATAATGATTTAGTCTGGCCTTCTGTATAACACTTCTCCCCAGTGATAATTCTGTAAAGTTCAGAAAACTATTGTGTATTGCAGGGATGCACTCAGCCATTTCCATCATGCAGCCCCCTAATAGCCGAATTCTCAATTCGGAGAGAACCAGGCTGTTTTGCTGAGAAGAGGATTTTCAAGCCAATGCTTATACACCAGAACAAGGAGGTTTCTTTTTATAAAGACATGAACACGTCCTATTCTGAAGAGTCGCTCCAGCCCCTCTGGAGTCACTGACCCACCGAAGTCACTAAGACTCCTTATATTAAGATCAGTGGGCATGTGAATCAAAGGTAGGTCAAATCCAAGGTGAATTTGGCCTAAAGTCAGCTACCTTGAGCAGGCATAGCACAAAGGGTAGACTTGGTGGGAGGAATGGAGTAGACTGGATGCCACCTTTGTGCCTTCCACATTTTGAGTTTCTTCGAATCCCCACTGTGCCATGTGCTGTAGGCCCACCTTTACACTTCGCTTTGGGAGGTGGACTGCATGAGGTAAATATGTTAGCTGTATGAAGATTGCTGTATAGAGGAATCTTCTCCTTGCACTACAAGTCAGATGCACGGCAATAATGATATCTCTGCACTACCTGAGTGACACACTGGGGCCAGAGTAAAGGGTAAAGTCTGTCTTTGTTATGATTATTTATTGGGTTAAGCACGTATGAAGATGGATGCCCTTTGGTATCTGAATTGAATAGGCTTTGCATCATTTTTATCCCGCCTTTTGCTATAATAAACATCAACTCAGAATAAAGTAGGATCCTCCCAAGTTGTTTCATGAAGTGCATAAAGCATGGAAATATTTCCAATTCAATTTGGTTCAATAGCAGTTTGTATGACAGCAGCTCCAGGAGTCTCAACAAGGTCTTGGAGCATGCAGTTTGCCCTTTGCTGTTGATTAGCGTACCAAAGCAAAGGCAAATCTGCTTCTGTGATAATGCAACCTTTTATGTTATTCTGGGATGATATAATTTAGTTGCCAGCCAATAGTCAATGTCATACAGTGAATGAAATTGGACCGAGAGATACCGAACACAGCAGAAAGAGAAAAGAATGAAAATAAATAAAAAAGAGGGGCATTGAGTTGCAAATGAAAACTATCCAGTAAAAGTTCTTATTAGTATGAATAAATCTCTGGGAACAATTATTTTCTCCTCAAATATATAAATTCATCAACCATAAAGTTTGAAGCCAGAAGGAACTATTGTGGTTATAACATTTGTCTTCCCTTTAACACGAGTTATATAATTCCTTACATAAGCAAATAGTTTTTGAGTACTAATTCATGGAGCTTGACCACTTGGTTACAACAGACCACAGCAGTGTAAATCAGGAGTATCTCTGCTGAAGTTACACTGGTGTCCAGCTTGTCAGAGATGTATACAGTGTATAGATAAAAGAATAACCAGATTAAGTAGATAGCTGCTGCAGAATAAGGCCCCTAAAGAACTAAGGGGCACTGAAGTAAATCTGTGAGTTTGAGTAGTCCAATAACAAAATAATGTGTGTTTTTTTAACAACTAAACAGAAATACATTATATATCAATGTGAACAATGACCTCTCTGATACCAAGGTAGTATACTATTTTAAAGTCTAAAAAGTGCTGATGCTTTTAAATGTATCAACCTAGGTATTAAGACCATGGCACGCATTTGGAGTCTCATCACCATTAGCAATTATCACAAAGAAGCATATTCTTTTGATAGGGTGCAAACTTCCATAGGGCTGATCCCTTCTTGCTCCGTGGCACCATAACACTGTATTATACAAGGAGCTGCAAAGGAACTTCAGTGAGAATAAGATTTTTTATGATGTACTCTGAGTATATTTTGAATGGCAGCTAGTGCGCCCTCAGTATAGGACACTGATTAGGATTTGGATCGAAGCTTAAATTGAATCAAGATGGTGACAACAACGTAACCACTCAGATAAGGAGAACTTTGCACTGGAAAAAAGTATTAAGGAGTTACAGTAGCAAGAAAAGGTGAATGTTCATCATGTTGAACCTTGTCTTCTATAATAAATGTTCAATGAGCCAGTAATAGGAAGGTGGTCTCCTCCTCTTAGAAATTGCTTTATGATTGCTGTCAAGATTGGTTCACTCTTGACACAGAATATTTAGATCAGGCAGCTTGCCATCCAGTAGGACAGCATGTTCCCAGAACGTCTTGGAAGAAAATAGGAAGGCTAATGTACTGAACTACAGGAAGATGGCTCACTGACAGAATAATCTAAAGCAAGTGAAGTCAAAGATGCTGAAAAAATTTCTGTGGAAGTTGCATTCTTGTCTGATTGGTGCTTATAATAAAATATGAAATTTGCCAGGTGCCAGCTGTTTTCTATTTCCACATGTGACAGAGGTTGGTCATGTCAGCTAATGCACTACTGGCAGAGGCTCAGATGCTGTGGTAAGGAGGCTGGCTTAAGAGTCTTTATAGAACAGAATACTGAAAACACAAGAAATGGCAGCGTTTTAGATCAGTGGATCCCAAACTGTGGCCAGCAGATTACAGGTAGTCCATTATGTCACAGCAAATGGTCCATGGATTGCTTCCTCCTTTCAATGGAAAATGTGATAAGAAAGGTATGTGATGGTCCATGAGAAATTTTGAGGGGTAGCACTGGTTTATTGGTTCAAAAAATATATGGAATAACTGTGTTAGAAGCTTGCCAAATCCAAACTTTTAAATTGTTTCTGTATGAACAGTATTTTCAAAATGGCCTCAGTACCCATGGAACGTGAGTTTTAACCTCACAAATGGTACCCTTATTTAGTCAGCCTCTGGTCCTGTAACATTTCAGAAAATCCACTGGCATCTTCTGCACCATTTCAGAGGTGATAGTAGATCATCAGTGCTATCTGATATTTTTTTCTTCCAGTTTTTCAATCAGGTTTCATAACACTTCCCTCTCTGGCAGTCAGAAAGGTAGATCAGGCCCAATTATCAGAGACCATCTGTGGTGGTAGGGCCAGTTTTTTTGGGTGGAGTGCCAAAAAAAATCCACAACATCTACTTGTAAGATGTTGGAGTGCCAGGCAAACAAAATGGTCGGGGTGGGGTGGGGGGAGTACTTGTTGGGATGCACTGCATATTATTACAATTAATAATCATAAATGTTATTTTTCTGCAGCAAATACAACATGTTCGAAAAAACCAGAATGAACTGTAGCCAAACCCCCAGTTTTTCTTTTTCTTTTCTTTTAAAATGCATTCCTTCTCCTTCCCCAACCATTTCTGACTTTTTCTTTCCCTCTCTATTCCCTATAGATAAGTATAAGTGAGTTAAGACATAGGATAAGCTTCAGCATTTTATTTTAGTAGCAAGTTGTATTTGGTTTGTTTTATCTCCTTCTTTATATTGTATAATTATTATGTTTATATTGATTTTTACTGTTCTATATTACTGTTTTACTGGTACTATATGATTTAGACCTACATATATAAGTTAGCGTAAGTCATGTCAAGTTTCCATTTTGTTTGTCAAGTCTCCATCCTGTCCCCAGGCCTGGTTGTGTAACCCATGACTCACACCTACCCCTCCTGTGTAACTTGGTTCCTGAATGAATGGGGATGAATGAGGGTGCTTGAGAGACAATGGCAGTAGGTCTAAAAATAGCTCTGAATGACTGAACCATCGACAGCAATACCTGGACCAACGACCTAGCCCTTGGAACCACCCTCAGCATTCAAGAAACAAAAGATGAGGCAACCCACCATTGTGCCAAGGCTGCACATGCTCAGTAAGAACACCTGGAGCCCTCTGGAACAGGACTGACCTTGCCTGGACAGGCCTCCCCATAGGAGATTAGAAGTAGTCTGCATCATAAAAGGGATAGTGAAGACAGACGCAGTGGGATGCCCTCTCCATCTGGATCAGCACCATGCCATACCATCTATCCACTCAGAGGCCCTGCCGGTGACCCCCCTCTGGACAACACCTACTGGACAAGGACCCCTTTCCAGCCTGGATAGGTAGCTATCACCCCCCACCCCTTCTTCAACCAAGGACTTGGACTCTGCTTCTCTTTCTCACCTTGACTCCAACCCTCCTGTCTAACAGTGCAATACTGAGATCCTGAGAGTTAGCCTGACCTCATAGGGCAACAGAACAACCTGGTGATAATAAATAAAACTTCACAAACTACAAACATGAAGAGAAACACAGATGGATCTTCCTGGTGGCTGTCTGCTACAGCTGGCCTGGGCTCTGGGTAGCTGTAGCGGGTGGTGGGCAGGCTGCAAAGAGCCCCAGCACTGGCTCTGTGGCAGTGGCGGCTGCATGCATGTCTCTGGACAGTCAGCAGGGGAGGTGCCAAAGTTCTGCTGCCACTGTCCGCTTTCCAGCTGTGGCCTGGGAGGCATGCCCCCAGCCACTGCTGCCACAGAGTCCCGTGCAGCTGTTTGCTGCCTGCCAACTGCAGCTGGCCTGGGCTCTGGGCAGCCACTGCCTGCCATGGAGCCTGGGCTGCTTGCAGCTGAGCTGGCTGCCTCCTGGTTGCCTGCTGCCAGAGCAGCCCAGGCCCCGTGGCTAGTGACAGCTGTCTAGAGCCTGGGCTGGCTGTGGCACGCTAAGGAAAATGGCTTCACATGCCACACAATGGGATGTGTGCCAGGGGTTGCTGATCCCTGGCATAGAATTTTTCCAGACTTTACACACAGTGTTAGATTTTTTTTTTAAACAATCAGGCTCAAAAATGTACAGATGGAATCTCTCACCCCCAGCTTAAACAGGCATCAAATGAGTGTCATCAAACTCTGCTGATCCACTGCTAAAGTAAACCAGATCCAGTGTTGTGTAGAGTGAGTGGATTGCCTGCAGATGCCCAAGGGTTCCAGGAGCAGGTGTGTGTAATAATCCCATTACTTAGTTTAGTGCTGTTGTCTTTCTTAGCACTGTATCTAATCTTTTATATATCCTACTGTGCTTTCTGTCCTCAGAATCAGTGGAGGTAGTTAGCCATGTTAGTCTGAAATCAGGGAGAAAGCAGGGTAGATTTGCACCTTGCAATTTACAGACCAACTAAATCAGAGATATAAATAGCATTAGATTTTGTGAGCTCAAACTCACTTCATCAGAGGCTGTGCAGGGGCATGCACAGAGCAATGCATATAAAATAGAGAGTGATTTGAATAAAAAGGGTTGGAGGGGAGGGATGGGAGAGAACAGTGTTGGGAGAGGCAAACAAGCAAGCAAGTAAACCCTTAGGAATAAAGGAGTCACAACAAATATTCCAGGTAATGGGATGAGAATCCACAGTCCCTGTTTAAACCACACTTAACACACTCCAGGCTGTGGATGATTTCTCATTCTTGTTCCTATTTCAGTTGTTTTTGATGTTTTGCTGCCTAAGAGCAGCCACCCTGAAATTAGCAATAGAGCGTCTAGGGAGGTTACTGTGTTCTGCCACAGGCCTGTGTGTCTTTCTGGAGATTGGCGCTCATTCATTGTTATACATGGGGATCATCCCTATTCATTGTCATACATGGAGATCATCTGTCCTATATAGGCAGCAGAGGAGTACTGTAAGCAGGTGATAGCATATGACATTGGCAGAAATGCAGGTGAAGGAATCTTGGATGTTACAATCTGTGTGATTTGGTCCATCCTCATTGACATGGTTTTGCTGTGCCCCTCTACCACCAAACTTTTCATTCCATTCAGGAAGAGCACACACCAACTGCTGAAACTTCCTTAGCTTGACGAAGGGTTTTTGAACCCGAAAGCTTGCTTAACAATTATTTTCCAGCTATTTAAGTTGGTCTAATTAAAGATATCAGATTCACCCAAAGAACCTTGTCTGCCTATGTCCTTAGACCAACAGGTTTACAACCTACACCCCTCTACCACCAGTATCATTATTAATAAAACAATTGGGGTTCATGTTGTTAATGACCTGGTATAACTAACTTTATTTTAAAAAGGGAGAAGTGGTAGATATTCCTCAAGTTAATCGTAACAGCTGTCATTGCTCTCACTGTGGCAGAAACCAGCCTGTCTGGCAGATCCTGCACCTTAGAAAAAGGCGTCGAGGCAAATTAACCCATGCTACTACTTGCTTGAAATCAGTGAAGACAGAGTAGCTGAGGCAACAGTGAATATAATTAGCAGTCAAGACCTAATGGACTGAAGTTTGGATTTAGCCATGCCATTCAGGGCATGGCTACATCTTGCTACTTCATCCTTCTTAACATAGCTAAGATCCAGGCTTCCCTTTCCATTCACACACATAGCTAAAACTCTCACCCAGGCTGTTGTCATCTCATGTCTCAACCACTGCGAGCTTTTCTTCCCCCCATCCTTGACAAATGCCATCTTATCCCACTAAATATCCATCAAAAATGCTGCTGCAAAAATATTCTTTCTGGCTTCAACCCTGTCAGCCTTTCTTTGTAAACAGAATAGGGACGATGATGATGCCATTTAGTGTTTGCCGTACTGAACAGCGTCTTTGTACAAAATCATGACGGTCAAAGAAAGATGCCACTGCAGGGATCCTACAAAGTACTCTGTATATATATGATCTTACAAGTTAATGTGCCAAAAAGAGCTTCAAGTCTTGAAGCAGTGACCAAAGGATAATTCTAAGAGGAACTTGAAAGCAGAGAGAGAAAAAACTAACAACAGTACTGTATCTTCAGAGGCAATTGTGGCCCTTCAGAAGTAGTGAGGGGTATAAAACTCAATTAAAAACATCACCGATAAGGTAACTTGGGATATGTGAGCTCCACAGTTTGCTATGCGAGCTCCACAGTTTGGGGGAAAAGGAAGGGATTTACCTTTCACAGCTCATCAAAAGAATGAAAATATGGTTATCTTCTCACAGTAGTTCTTTATATCGTATTGGGTCATCCCCTTTGTATCTCGGTTAAATGAAAAGATTTGCCAGCTTGGAAACTGAATGATCTGAGCGTCTAGAGACCTGCACATTGTTGACATTTCTTTTTTAGAAAAAGTTTCTGAATTTTTCAGTAACCTTCCATGATACTGCCTCAAAATGTAATAGTCTAGTCACAGTCATCCACTCTGGTTACTCTGCTAAATCTGAGTTCAGCACTGGATTAATTTATTAAGATATTTGCAAACAAGGGAGACAAATGACTTGATCTTCTGTGCTAGGCTTAAAGCAACAGTGGAGGAAGTACTTACTTACACATCATTTATTGTGAAAGAAATGCCTTTGTAATTTTTCCCTGTGCATACTTACTTGTAAATTGGGAACTTTATGATAACAACATGAAAGTAAAGATTATAATACAAAATGCATGTCACTGAATGATCCGTAATGTATGCAGTTACACTATAGGGGGCCTATAATTTTATGTCACAAAAAGGCAGAAAATATCACTGACACTTTGGAGCTGCACTTTTTTGGCTTATTTCAATAAGCCACTGAGGAAAAGACAAGAAGAAAAAGAAAAAGGGGAAAGGAGAGGTTTTTTAGAGGAAAAGGAGAATAAAGGACATGATAATAATAAAAAAGGGGACATTTGGGAAGAATAGCTTTGATAAGGATGGATTATAGGCCTGTGTAAAGCATTTGGACTGGGAGCAAACATTTTAAGGAGCAAATTCACTGTGTGGCCTTCCCCAAATGTATTATTTTAATTTTGTTTATGTCTTAGATTTGTTCTAACATACATATTAGAAGTCATATTATATACAATGCACAGTGTAGTCCAATTCAGTGACTAGCCTCAGGAGTGAAGAAAGACTGCACTTTTTCAAACCTAATGGAAGTAATACTTGCTAAATTCAGAACAATCTAGGGCCCCTGCCACGTTACATATATTACACAATTAACAATTAAATCGCACAATAAATTTAGACTGACCACAAGTCCAAAATTAAGACTGGCCACACATACAAAGTAATCATCATGACATAAAAATGTCTATCCAACTATAAAAAGGGGCAACCAGATACAAAGTTAGTGCTTGAAAATGTGTAATGACTCTATAGCCCCTGCTACATATATTACACAATTAACTGGTAAATTGTGCAATAAATTTACAGTGAATACATGTGCAAGGTAATTATCACATAATTGACTGGTTAACTGAACAATAATGTTAGACCAGGCACACATGCAAAGTAATAAGGCACCTGATATGCTACATACATTATGCAATTAACTGGTGAATTGCGCAATAAATGTAGACCCGCCACACATGCAAAAGTAAGACCAGCCACAAGTGCAAAGTAATTATCACACAACTAACTGGTTAATCAGACAATAAACTGATTTCCATCCAGCTTTAACCTGAGGGCCCTAAGCTCAACTTGCTGCCAGTGATATGATATTAGCAGCCTTGAAACGGTCAATTGAAGGCTTCTCACAGGAGCCCCTGACTAGCCCCTGACTAGCTCTTTAATTTTATGGCTTCAAACAGCTCCCCGCCACCCACTGATCTACTTTGCCAGCTGCCTTCTCTTTACTCTAGTGGTGCACCTTTTTGGGCCCTGCTACATGTTGAGATTAAAGCTGGAGAAGAAACCAGCTATAGAGCTGTTACACATTTTCAAGCACTTTGATGCTGGTTAGTTCTCTTAATAGCGAGAAAGTCATTTTTACGGTATGATAATCACTTTGCACCTGTGGCCAGTCTAAATGTATTGCATGCTTCACCAGATAATTGCATGGTAATTACTTTGCACATATGGGTGGTCTCCCCTTACACGTATGGCTGGCCTAAATCTATTGCACAATTTGCCAGTGAATGGTGCAATATATGCAACATGTAAGAGAGGTCTTTATTTTCAGTGACAGGGAGGAGGTTTCAATGGCAAAGTAGACAGTGGGAGGGATGGGCGCACCAGAGGCTTGGGCACTTCATCTGTGCGCACATAAGTGGCCTATGTGAGAGATGGGGAGAGGCAGGGCAATATGGACCTGGGCACCATTGGATTTTTGTGCCAATGGTGCACTGTAGGTAAATCATACAAATGCAAGACCCACGGCATCTCCAGCCAAGCGGGTCTCAGCTGTTGTAGACGCCAGGCGCCCCTCAGACTGTGCCTGCCTGCATTGCCAGGTCTTAACTATGGAATTATTGTACTGGAAGCTCAAAAGTATCATATTTCCATTCTCACTGAAAAACCAGGGGACTGTGTCGTCGACACCTGTACAGTCAGACGGGTCACTAACTGGCTGGAGGGCCGCACCCAGAGAGTGTGGTGGACGGGTCTTATTTGACCTGGAGGGATGTGGGCAGTGGGGTCCCCCAGGGCTCGGTCCTCAGGCCCGCACTGTTCAACATCTCATCAGTGACTTGGACGAGGGGGTAAAAAGCACCCTGTTCAAATTTGCTGATGACACTAAGATGTGGGGCATGTGGGCATGCTAGAAGGGAGGAGTAGGCTACAATCAGACCTAGGCAGGTTACAGGGGTGGGCAGATGAGAATAGGATGGAATTCAACACTGACAAGTGCCAGGTGCTGCACCTGGGGAGGAACAACTGGCACCGTACCTACAGGCTGGGGAGCTCCCTTCTCGTTAGCACAGAGGCAGAAAAGGATCTTGGAGTCATCATCAATGCCAGGATGAACATGGGCCGGCAGTGTGGGGAGGCAGTCAGGAAGGCCAACCGCACCTTGTCATGTATACACAGATGCATCTCAAGTAGAGCCAAGGAGGTGATCCTCCCCCTCTATGCGGCACTGGTCAGGCTGCAGCTGGAGTACTGCGTCCAGTTCTGGGTGCCACACTTCAGGAGGGATGTGGACATCATGGAGAGGGTCCAGAGGAGGCCACTCGCATGATCAGGGGGAGCAGGGCAGGCCCTATGAGGAGAGGCTACGGGACCTGAACCTGTTCAGCCTCCACAAGAGAAGGCTGAGGGGGGATCTAGTGGCCGTTTACAAACTAGTCAGAGGGGACCAGCAGGCACTGGGGGAGTCCCTGTTCCCCCGAGCACTGGCAGGAGTGACTAGAAATAAGCTGACGGAGGGTAGATTCAGACTAGACATCAGGAGGCGCTACTTCACAGTCAGGGCGGCTAGGGTCTGGAACCAGCTTCCAGGAGAAGTGGTGCTGGCTCCTACCCTGGGGGTCTTTAAGACAAGGCTAGACAGTCACCTTGCCGGGGTCGTTTGACCCCAGTGCTCTTTCCTGCCATGGCAGGGGGTCGGACTAGATGATCTGCTCAGGTCCCTTCTGACCCTACCACTATGAAACTATATTCGTTGAAAAATGGAAAAAAAATGCAAATAACTCTTTTTCTTTCCTTTATATTGCTCACTTGAAGCAGTGAGCAAGCGAGAACTGGGTCATCAAAGTGGAAGTGGTTTTTTTTTTTTATTTTGAGGCAAGCTGTTGTAAGAAAGCACTGACGGTAAACCCCGAAGTCGGTGAAGACTCCTTGAAGAGTGACTCGGGTTTGGCACATGCTGTGTCAACTCCCCGCCTCAACAGGTCTCATACATTTTGAAAGAAATCGGGACTCGTGGGACAGGTGATAGCTTTTATTAGACCAACTAGATTTTTGTAAAAAAAAAAAAAAAATTTGTTAAATATTGTTTAATTTAAAAGTACATTTTGAATGCTTTTACTCTCCTACTATCTATGAAATGACTACACAAATATGATCATTATTGATAATTATATTATCATTATGATCATTATAATTATGTTAATTATGATACTATCCTTGAAGTGACCGTACAAACATGTTAATTATTGGTAATTATGATCGTATTATCATTATGATCATTATAATCATAATAATTATGAGAATTATAATACTATCCTTGAAGTGACCGCACAAATGTAATTTTTGATAATTATGACAATGATCATTATGGTAATTGAACTGTGATATTATCATTATGATCAGTATGATCATTATGAGAATTATGGTACTGGTCTTGAAATGACCGCACAAATAGGATAACTATTGACAACCCCGGCGCGGGGAGGTCGCTGCATCTCCCGCTATTGTGGCCCCGCCCCCCCGAACCCCGCCCACCGCGGAGAGGTGGCGCGTGACGTCAGGCATGGAGGAGACGGGGAAACCGCGAGCCCCGGCAGGCGAACTACATCTCCCAGCGGCCCCCGCGGCGCCGACCCGGAAGTGCGACGCGCTGCGGGCGCGCGATTCGGACGCCGGTTGAGCCGTTCCCCTGGTGGTCCCCCCTCTCCCCGCCCGTCTGCGTGCCATGGCCCTGGCGTTGCCCGAGCCGCGCTGGCCAGAGCGGCTGTCGCCGCTGAAGGTGGGTGCCGGGACGGCCGGGGGCAGGGCGGCAGCAGGAAACCCCGGGGCGTTGGCCCGGCCCGGGCTCTCCGTAGCCCGCGTGCTGCGGGTGGGGGAGGGGCGGGGAAGGGCTTCCTCTGAACAGCCTCCACGGTGGAGACTGCCCGCTTCTGGGTTACCACCCTGCTAGTTTTCCACGATATCCAAACTAAGCCTCCCCTGCTGCAACTTGAGACCATTGCTCCTAGTTCTGTCATCTGTCACCTCTGAGGACAGCCCAGCTCCATTCTCTTTCTACCCCCTGCAGGGAGTTGCATGATGTCATTAAATCCCGCTCTCAGTCATTTCTCCACTCTAAATAACCCCAGTTCCCTCTGCGTCTCGTCAGCAGTCGTGTGCCCCAGCCCCTGAACTGTTTTATAGCCCCTGCTCCCAAAGGATGACAGACAGACCTGCCGTTTCCATTGAACACCCCCACATAACCGGTTCATAGGCTTGTGGACAGGATTGGCAGGGGCCTCAGGAGGTCACATCTCATCTGAGCCCTGCTCAAAGTAGGAGCAGCCCCAGTTTCCATCTAACAGAGATGAGACCCCACCACCTGGTAGCTTCCCGGCAGCCCCTGACCGTTTGCAGTCACGACAGATGGTGTGGGCGGTGGGCGACCGACCTGTTCAACTTCTTTTGCATCCCGTGAGGGGACAGGGTTGAGGTCGGTGCATGCGATTAATTGCGTGTGTACGTGAATCAGTGTATACGGAGAATACATTCGTGCAGATTGCTTCTCCCCCTCATATCTTGGCTGCACTGTATTTACAGTCTAGTTGATTTTGCTTTCATCTGCCCATGACATGCTGGGGGCACGCGGTAGGGAGACTGCCAGAATGGCTCCAATGATATAAGGAGACTGGAGCAGGCATATCAGGGCCAGAGCAATGATACAGGTGCAGGGATGGATTTTTGTGTGGAGGTACAAACAGGTGTTGTCTTGAAGCGATGCTTTCAGTGGTGCTTTGGGTGATGCCAGTGGTAATTTGTTCTTGTTGCAGGTAGTGGACGACCTGCTGCGTTGTGGGATATGCTTCGAGTACTTCAATATTGCAATGATCATCCCACAATGTTCACACAACTGTGAGTACAGGACGGTTTCATTTGAACGTGCATGTATTATGCTAGTGTTTAACTTCTGAATTTTGCCGCATGGTCAGATTGGTACAGGGGCAGAGGGGGCGGGCGGGCAGGCTTGCCTTCCTTCCGTAGCAGGGGCATGGCCCATGACCTGGGATCTCTTGACAGCATTTATTGACAGCATTTCATAGAAGCACATCCTTGGCTGCCCTGGTTCCTCTACTTTATCTGTGACAGGTTAGGGGGCGAGGTCTGTGTTGTGTCATGGGTGATGGCAGTCTTATGTAGAATTTAGATGATGGATTGTATGGATGGTTTGGATAGGGATGATCCTACCTCAGGCAGCGGGTTGGACTAGATGATCTTTGACTTCTCTGTGATTCTCTCCGACTTTTATTTCACCTCCTCATCTGTCTTACTGCCTTCTTAGCCTCTCTCTGTATAAAGGAGAACACAGGTTACTTCCTGCTGTACTCCGCCAGTTGGCCTAGGACTAACATTGTAGTGTGTGCTGGGTTGCATCAAATGCCTGCCACTGACCAAGTAGTTACAGTTTCCAGCCACTTGACATTGACCAGATGCCAAATGTGATGTGACTGAATTGGGAAGTGTGTGGTTCATCATTATATACAGAGAATACATTTGTACAGATTGCTTCTTCCCCTCATTTTGCTCCATTATGTTTAAAGTCTATAGTCAATTTTGCTTGCATCTGTCCATGACATGCTAGGGCAGGGGTGGGCAATTATTTCAGCTGGAGGGTTGCTTAACAACTTTTGGCAAGCTGTCAAGGGTTGGAAGGGTAGCCCTGCCCCTTGACAGGTGCCCCACCCCCTAATCCAGTGTTTCCCAACCCTTTTTGCCCCACAGCACACTTCCCTAACTAAATAAAAAAGCACCATGGCACACCAGATGTGGAGCAGGGGTAGTGCATAGCCTGCCGGACGCTGAGCTGGGGGTGGGAGGGAGGGCACGTGGCCAGCTGGATGGCATTTTGGGCTGGAGCTATGCCCCTTGGCTGGCTGGAACCACGCTTCCCATCAGTCTGTGTCTGCAGCAGCAGCAGGTGGGGGGCATAGCTCCAGCCTATAATGCCATGTTACACCTGGATGTGCCTGACAGTGCACCAGTATGCCACGGCACACCGGTTGGGAAACGTTGCCCTAATCACCATCTTGGGACTGGAAGCCCCTAGCCCCTGACATTTGCCACCAGAAGTCATCCATGTTGTCTCTCTCTCCCCACTCTTCCCATGGAAGTAATCCTTCTGGGAGAGGAGGTTGCTATCTTGGAACCAGAAAAAAACCAAATTGAATACTCAAATCAAACATCTACTATAACACATTTTAATTTTATTTAAAAAAATATTTTGGCCCTGATTTATGTGCTTTTGCGCAGTATATATAAAGGTGGTTGCATAATAGCTCAAATAAAGTCTTACTCTTTTGTATTGTGTGTAGAGGGGTGTGGGATGTGGCTGGTGTATGTGTGTGTGTGGGATTTGTGGGTTGGTGTGGGGTTTTTGAAGGGGTATGGGTATATGTGCCTCCTCCCCCATGGCGTACAGCCTCCGCCACTGACAGCAGCAGTAGCAGGTGGAAGCACAGAGCCTGCCCATTTTGGTGGTGCATGACCTCTGAAAGTCTGCCTCCTGCTGGCTTTCAGAAGGGCAGCTGCAGGCTGGTAATAATTTTTTGGAGGAGCCCAGTGGACCAGACAGAATGGCCTGGCAGTCTGGATCCATATTTCCACGCCCCCCCCCCCGTGCTAAGGGCACATGGTAGGGATACCTTGCCAGAATGGCTCCAATGAGATAGGGAGACTGGAATAAGTCTATCAGGGCCAGAGCAATGAACCAGGTGCAGGGATGATCCTAGCCACTTATAATCCATTAAAACTCTCCAGAGTTTAGGGATGTGCCGTTTGTTGTTTTTACTCCAGTTAGCCCAAACCCTCCTGTCACTTACCCCAGTGATGTGTGATACGAAATCTCACCAGAGGCTTCCTTATAAAAATTCCTCTTTTTCAATGTTTCGCATGCAAAGTTATGATCTGACTCCTTTGGAATGCAGTGCTCCACTTATAGATTCCTGACAGACATTTCCTTTTTAGAGTATATCGTTTTCTCAGTCACTGTCTAGTCAGCAAAGAGCCCTAGATTCTAGTGGCTATGAATGAATGGTGCTTTCAGAAATGCAAGCTATATTTTGGACAGTAACTTTTCTTGGCCTACCAGATAAGAGCATAATTCATCTAACTGCTTAATATATAATGCTGGTCCCAATGTGTTGCCTGTTGTTTATGTTGGTTTTTTGTGTACGAGTAAAGTGTATTTAAATCACTTAAGCCCAAAGCATTTTTGAGCCCCATTGCCTCCTTCGTAACTTAATTGCATCCCATTTGACTGTACCAGCAAGAGCAAAGTGGAAAAAATCTACCAAATGGCTGCTGTCTGAAGCCTTGAAAATTATGAGAGCTAGTCAGTGTAAGGCAGTCAGCCTTTTGGGCAGGCATAACCCAAATTAGCTGTACACCCTCCCCGAGTGTCATCCAGTTTCCAGTGTTCCCCAGCATGATCTGTTGCTCTACTTTTTGCTTCTTACCTTATCTACTGCTCTGTCCTTTTCTTGATCTGCTTGGCACACACAGAGGCAGCCCATATTAGTTGTGGCACATGTTTAAAGGCAGGTGCTACCTTGTAAGTGACAGCACTGTGTCCTTAATGAGCATTGTTGACATTCAGTTTGGATAGGTGTATGCTCCAAGTAGTGCCTAGCTATTTTTGAGTTCCGGATCATACACTTAGACAGAGTACCCTGTACAATGCCTGTTCTTGCAAGAATACAGATATCTGTTGCATGAATTTATCCATTTAAACATCATCATTTTTATTACAAAGAGGATATTTGTTACCAGCTCACCACTGAAGTGTCTTTCAGAATGAGAATTAGTAAAACCTAGAGACAGGAGTAGGATTCAAAGCTATATGGTAAACAGTATTAACTGAGCTGGAATTTTCCATTCTGTGCATCTGCCTTGAGCTGAATTCTGTTGGAAAGTGTCACCAACATGTTTTAGCCTTTTCTGAGAAAGATTAGGGGAAATACATTGTCTTTTTCACATTAAAATAAATTTGTTGTGAAACTAGCACTTCAGTGCTATGGACTAAGGCCTTGAAATTTATCATGGAAGGGGATCAAGTGTGTTAAGGATTTGGCTTTTGTATTCTCTCTCTCAAAAAAATAAGAATGGGGTGTGTTTAGGGAGGAGGGAGTGGAATATACAACGTTCAGATTTGTCTATGTTGGAGCCCAGGCAGTTATACAGTTGAAAACAAAGGGGTGTGTCCATGCATACAGGGGCAGCATAACGGAGATGGCTTATTTTAAGTGGACTTCTAGTATATGTGTATGCACATGACTTAACTAGGCTGGCTTACTTTGATTAATGTGTGTGTATTCCTGTAACATCATTAAGCTTACTTGAATTAAGCAGTTTTATGTAGGCCGACCAATTTTAGGCTGACTTAGTACCTCTGTGTGCACACGGCCAACGTAGCTGGGCTGACTTATTTTAAGTAGATTCAGTTGAGTTTTGTGCGTACACATGTACTAAGTCAACTTAAAATAAGTGTGCATGCACATGTACTAAGCCGACGTAACTTGGCTTAGTTAAATTGGTTTAGTTAAGATGTGCGTATACATGTGTACTGGTTCAACTTAAGTCTACTAAGCCAGCTTAATTTAGCCGACACTTATATTGACTTGGTACGTTTGTACGCTCACAACTTAACTAAGCCGATTTAAGTTGATTTAGTGCACGTGTATGCACAAGCACTAAGTCAAGTTAAAATAAGTGTGCTTCTGCACATAGGGTATGTGCGTACACATGTACTAGGCTGTATGCTTATACTCATAGTTATTCATAGAATGTAGGCTGGAAGGGACCTCGGAAGATCATTGGGTCCAGCCTCCCTGTGCCAAGCTGGAAAGACAACTGGGGTCAAGTGACCCCAGCAGGGTGACCGTTCAGCCTCCTCTTGATTTCCAGGGTAGGCAATTGCACCACCACTGGCAGGAGCTTATTCCGTAGTCTGGACACCCTAGCTGTGAAGAAGATTTTCTTAATGTTGAGTCTGCAATGGTCTTCCAGGAGTTTGTGACCATTGCTTCTGGTTTTCCCTGCCAAGGGTGCCCTGATGAACCATTGTTCACTGAGCCCTTGATGTACACCACTGATGTAGTGGTAAGCTGCTACTAAGTCCCCTTTCAGCCTTCTCTTCTTCAGGCTGAAGAGTCCCAGGTCCCTCAGCCTTACCTCGTATGGCTTGCTGTGCAAGTCTTTGATCATATGGGTGGTTCTTCTCTGGACTCCCTTGAGCTTTTCCACATCCTTGCTGAAGTGCAGCACCCAGAACCAATGCCAGGTAGAGCAGAAGGATCACTTCCTTGGTTTTGCTGGAGATGCATTGATTGGTGTATGCCAGAGTATTATTTGCCCCACTGGCTACAGCATTGCATTGCTGGCTCATGTTCATACTGTGGTTAATTATTACCCCCAGGTCTCTTTCATTCATAGTACTGGTGAGATTGGTGTGGGCAAGCCTGTAGGTATGCAGGGGATTGTTCATCCCCAGGTGCAGCACTTCACGTTTCTTGATGTTAAACCTTATCTGGTCCCAATCTGTCCAACTTGCCAGCCTGTCTAGGTCCGCATGTATCTGCTAGCAAGTTGAGCGGATCGGAAGTTAAGTTGACTTGGTACATGTGTATGCACATGACTTAACTAAGCTAACTTAACAAAGTTGACTTAGTACGCACATAACTTAACTATGTTGGCTTAGTTATGTTGGCATGGTACATGTGTATGCACATGGCTTAGTACATGTACACACACACTTATTTTAAGTTTACTTAGTTAAGTTGTCTATGTGCACATGTATTAAGTCACCTTAAAATAAGGCAGTTTAGCTAAGTTGTGTGCATATACACATAGTAGGTCAACTTAACTTGGCTTAGTTAAGTCATGTGCATACAAATGTACTCGGCGTTAAGGCCCCTGTAACTAGGCTGCCTTATTTTAAAGGTGACTTAGTACGTCTGTATGCACACAACTTATTTTAGGTTGTGTTAGTTAAGTGCATACACACGTACTAAACCAACATAGTTAAGTTGCGTGCGTAGAAAGACAACTTAAAAGAAGTCAACTTAGTTGACTGTTAGTTGGCTGTTTTCCCAATTAGGCAATGCTGCCTGCTTGGGGAACAGAGCCCAACTGTTATATATAAGTGTTGGGCCCTGTACAAGGCAGCAGTCTGCTGCCAGCAGCTGGAGAAACACCACTGGAGAGACTCTTCCCTAGCCGTTTGTCCAAACTTCCACTTCTCATAAATTTCCTTTTTGTGATTTAGCTTACTGAAGAGTTCTCGGATAAGCCAATCTGGTCTTCTGCTGTACTGTCTAGTCTTACTGCACATCAGGATAGTTTGTTCCTGCACTCTCAGTAAGGTTTCTTTGAAGTAGAGCCAGCTCTCCTGGACTCCTCTCCTCCTCAGACTGGATTCCCAGGTCATTCTGCTCCTGAGTTCCCTGAGCAAGTTGAATTCTGCTTTTCTGAAGTTCACAGTCCTTATTCTGCTGCTCTCCCTCCTTCCTTTCCTTAGGATCATCTCATGGTCACTGCTGCCCAAGTTGCCATCTGCTTCTTCATTCCCCACCAATTCTTCCCTGTTTTGTGAGCAACAGGTTAAGAAGAGCACGGCTCCTGGTTGGCCGCTCCCGCACTTGCAACAGGAAGTTGTCCCCAACACTCTCGAAAAACTTCCTGGATTGCCTGTACACTGTTGTAATGCCCTCCCAGCAGATGTCAGGATGATTGAAGTCCCCCATGAGAGTCAGGGCCTATAATCGAACACATCTGCTAGGTGTTTGACAAAAGGCTCATCTACCACATCCTTCTGGTCTGGTGGTTTATAGCAGACCCCCACCATGACATCACCCTTGTTGCACTCCCCTCTGACCCTAACCCAGAGACTTTCAACAGGCCTATCTCCAGTTTCATACTGAAGCTCTGGGCAATCATATATGGCTCTTTTACATACTACTCCTCCTCCTCTTCTCTCCTGCTTGTCCTTCCTGGACAGTTTGTACCCATCCATGACATGGTGGGATAGCTTGCATGACTGGAGCACCGTCAAGTCTCTGTTATTCCCGTCATGTCATAGTTATGTGACTGTGCAAGGACTTCCAATTCTTCTTGCTTGTTTCCCAGACTCTGTGCATTCATGTACAGGCACCTTGGGTAACTAGCTGACTGCCCTGATTTCTCAGGAAGAATGAGAATGCTTCTACACATACATCCTTGTCATGGTGACAGCCATCTTGTGAGCTAAGTGTACTTAACTAATGCGACTCAAGATAATACACATTGGTGGTGTATTATTCTGTGCCAAATTTAAGCCAGCTGTGCTCCACATACGTATGCATGCTCTGACAGTTAAGCCGGTTTAACTGTCAGAAGGTTTTTACATGTGTATGCACCCAAGGTCTTTATAATGGGTAGCATCAAGCACTAGGATTGGATTTGTCTTACTTGTGGAAATTCCTGTTGATGATATGCCCTACATTCTGTATGTTTGATTTTTCCAATCAAATGCACACTTATCCTGTTCTATAGAGACTGATGATTTTCCAGGGCATTCGGCAGTATTTTGGTAGTGCTTTCTTTTTTTCTACACCTATCAAATGTCATTAGTGTTATTCAGATAACACACGTGGGAGACCCAATCCCCGCACTCCCCCTCCCCCCAAAAGCCTGTTCTGTTGCATCAGAGGCTTTCTTATCAGAAAATAGATATGAAATATGTTCATGTTTCCTTGTAGGACTTTCTTCCTTATTCTTATTACTATTCTTTCCCTAATAGTCTATTACAGTGCTTTCAACCCTCCCTATAATCTATTCCCATCTGGAGCCATTCAAAGTCTATCTGCCTAGTTTTTAGATGACTGTGGGTGCGCTGACACGTGCATTAATGTGTTGTAGTTACTGCACATTAAGTTAATATCTGTAATAACAGGTACTAAATGCGCAGTAACTGGTGCTACTGTGCAGTAGTGCCGATATACAGTTTTCTTGTGATGGTGATGTGCAGTAGACTAATTCTGCTGTGCATCATCATGCTTTTGCCATGATGTGCTAATGCACAGTAGAATTAGTCTACTGTGCATTTAGTGTCTCATGTAGATGCATGGTGGGAGCAGTAGCCTGCTGTCATAAAACCTGTATTGATTAATTCCCACAGTGTTTCTTTAGTAAAGGAGCAAGCGAGCTAAGCATCAGCCATTGTTCTTTCTTTCATGCTATCAAAAGCCTACTGAGATGGATGGCTTTCGTCGTGTTGATACCTGTCAAGCGTGACTATTAACTTCCACAGAGTCTGTCAGATACAGTTAAATTTGAGTTACTGGCATGAAAGGAGAGCTCTCATTAACATCTCTCAAGTCATTCATGCCTTCTCTTCTATTTTAAATATTTTTTCCATATTGTATCTCTGGGCATTTATATACATACCTTTGTCTGCTGGTGCATTGGAGCAGACTCAATTAATCTTCAATGTATTTTAGCTCAAAAGTGTACCGCCACCATTTTTTCAGTGCTGACAGGCATTTTGCCATTTATACAGAAGATGTGCCACAGCGCCAAGCACTTTTAGAAGCGCCCAGTGCTGCAGTGCAGACATGTACAAATGCCCTCTGTGCCCAGTTGTCAGAATTACTGCCCTACTTTGAAAACTGCAGATAGGCTCTGTAGGTGTAAAACATTGTTAGAGAAGCCAGGCAGCTTGCCCTAGGTTATTACAAATCCTTAATGTCCTCAACTCATGCTTACATTATTCCTTTTTTGCTCCCTTTGCACTTGCTGTCATTAGTTTAATCTTGATAAGGTTGATTATTTGTTCGCAGTGCTCTGTGCAGTCTCATTCTGTCACCTCTGTAGAAGTCTCCTGTCCTGACCACTGAACTAAACGAACAGTTTGGGACCACTTGTCTTTACTATATACAATGGGGATTGCTTCATGCCCAATTTTGTTTCATAGGCCTGCCTCTGTTTGTGGGTTTCACTGCCATAATTAAGAGTAATTTCAGTTCTGCAGATGCAGGTTTGGTGGGTCAATGCATATATAAATGGCCTCTATGGACTAACAGTTGTTAATGCTGACTGAATTAGAGCTGTGTTAAGGTGTCTGGGGCTTCTCAGAGTTTGTCATAAGGGGGAATGAGTGTTAATGAGTGATTTTTAAAGTACAGCAGTTAACATATCTACACACTGAAACACTGAGGAATAAAGAGCTAGTAAGTGTCAGTCATATAGGAAAAGAGTGAAACTTTTTGAAATAACCAGTATCTCATATCCTAGAGAGATGCCTGACTGGTGCCAAAACTTGTAAATGAGCAGCCCAGAGAGAATCATTTTGAGTTATTCTGAAGGGTTAGTGTTCAGAGAGAATTGTGTGCAAGAGGTGATTTAGGCTCCTGACAACAGTAGTAAGACCTGCCTTGGCTGATGAATCTAAAGGCATTTACTGAACTATAACTGTCTGGGGATAGCAAGGTGAAGCAAGGTGCTCTGCATGTAGAGGAAAGGTAGATTGAGGGCAGAGACCAGAGAGAAGGATATTCCTCTGCCTTAGGCATACCCCTATCTGTAGTGCAGCGATTGGATAGATATTTTTTTTTCTGAGAAAAATTAAGGACAGTTGACCTTGTTGGGATTTGACTTTTTTGCTTGTTGGAAGTCTCATTCTTACATATTTGAAGTTTAGTGAAATTTGAATGGTGAATACTCATCTTTGACTTTTATCAGTACTAGTTCTTGGTACTCTGGGTTATATTTGTTTAAAATATACAGGCCCACAGACTGAGATTAAATGCTGAAATAGACTGATAGGAAGTCCCTTAAAATAGATAGCTGTTTTCTTTTGCATGTTTTAGTCTTTCCATGTGACTGTATATTTTACTAGAACAAATAATGCTTTTTCCCCAAGTGTGCTCTCTTAGCTCAATACATAGTAATCATATGTGGTGTAATTTTTATTTTTTCAGATTGTTCCCTTTGCATACGCAAATTTCTGTCCTATAAAACTCAGTGTCCCACGTGCCGTGTGGTAAGTGGTTTTGGGCTTTTTTCTTCCCTGCCCCCACCTTCCCCCCTTCTCTTTGTCATCTTTTGTTTGTTTCTGGCAAATTTTCAGTGTCAAGGTCATTTCCCCTTAGGTTCTAGTTGGTTGCTATTGGTTCAGGGCATACAGAAGTGCCTCCTATCTTATTTATGTAGGCTAGCATTTTCAAGCTTGGAGCCTAAAATTCAGCACTTAAATCTATACATAGATGTGCACCTGAAATACATGACCTGAATTTTCAAAACATCCACAACTCTAAATGAAACCCAATACATATTTAGGCATGCAAGTTTGAAAACATGGAATTGGGATTAATATTTCAGAGACCAGAGTGATTCTTCAACTGGAGAAAGAATCAGGTTGACATACATAATGAGCCATTGGAGCAAGTGTTGAGTTTTAACTTATTTGGATGCAATCTCGGTGGAATGCCTGACGAAGAGTGACTGTGCCTGAAAGCTTGCTAAGAACTTTTTTCCAACTACTCAGTTGGTCTAATAAAAGATATCACATCTACCCAAAGAACCTTGTCTTACATGTATAAATGAAGCAATTCATAGGCCAGGCAATGCACGAACAATGATAAAGAATTTGAATGTTATATAAACAAGTAGCAGCTTACAAATTAAATGATGACAAACACATTGAACACTCGGGTATGGCCAATAGCCACATATAGCTGTGAGATTTGGACCCCTAAGAAGGAAAGGAGTTAGAGGAAAAAATGACAGGAATTTAGGTCATGTACCACAAAAGGATAATGGAAGTTTCTTGGACCCAAAGAAAGATTCAACAAATGAGTACTTATTAAGATTGGAGCCAAACCTGAATTGATGCAAATGTTGAAAAATTAGAACTTGAAGTATTATGGGCACAGTCTTAAGGATAAAGGAAGACCTCCCAGAAAAGGAAATAATTGACGATTGTGTCTGGGAAGAGGGGCGGAGGGGAGTTTTTTTACCAAGGAAGAGGTTGAGTTTATAGTTCTATGTAGCTAAATCCTATCTATTTATGGTATTGTAGCATTTTCTCCTGTCTGGCCTCGATAAGGGGTTGGATAAAATTGGCTGCCTCTAGAACGATTGGCATTGTGAGATTACTTCTGTGTTGCATAGAATATGTAGCTTAATAGATTCAGTGCTAATGTTATAAATAGAATACCATACAACACAATATCTGTAGAGTATAGCGGACTTTGGAGTAGGGGAGAGAGGGGTAGCAGTATGATATACAGCAGAAAGATGGGAGGTATTGGTTATGGTTATTAGGGTAAGTCCCTTTTCTTCTGAACACTGCTGTGGGATCAGAAGCATTCCTGGCTCTACAAGGTATAGAACAGGCAAGAAGAACTGGATTGTTGGTCAGGAATTGGTTTTGCCTGCAAGACTGCTTCTGAATGAATGGCATGGAATGAGATTAATTTAGGCTCTAATCTAGGTCAGTCCAGTTTGGTTTTACTGGATTCTGTGTAAAAAAAACAAACCAGAAAAGCAAAATAACCCACTCACCAAGACTGCCTAGAAATAGTGAATAGCATTTCTGAAGTGCTGGTGAAACACAGGTAACTGTCATTATGTATCCAAAGCATGAATTAGATTAGATATTGCTCAAGGCTAAGATTAAAAAAGGTCTGCTTGTAATACTGAGTGCATCTACCCGTTCATTAATTTGCTTTTGCTACTGCGCTTGTACCTCTAATGTGAGGTACTAAATAAATGCTCATTAGGCTGCCTTAATGTGCAGTAGCAAATGTGCACACTTTTTTAGTGACACTTAATGTGCAGTAGCCTATTTTTACTGTGCATTAGTATATTAGCATGTTTTTTGATGTGACACTTTAATACACAGTAAATAGGTTACTTAGCATTAAAGCACATGTGTAGACATGCCAGCTGTCAACTTTATGTTCAAATGAGTGCAGATTTTTCATTATACATATCTGGAGCACCTATTTTATTTTTGTCTATTTATAAATCCCATTGGTTGATATGACTAAGAGCTCCATAAGCTTTTACCTGAGGTAAAAAAGTGAGAGCAAGATAAATATTGGATATCCACTGGGAAAAAAAATGAAGAAAACCGTTCTGTATCTTTTTATGCCTTAATTATTCAAAATACAACATTTTCCTTTGTATGTTTTCCCTTCTGTGTTGTTTAATGTTCTTGCCACATTCTTAATGATTGGGAGCTAGGATGCAATGAAGCATTGTTGGAGACTAAGAGTACTGAATTGTGTGAATTTTTTTCTGGAAAAAAGTATTGTTATTTTAGCCTGTGCTTTTGTTTCCATTTATTTTCCAGACTTGCAGTCAGTAAGTGCTTAATTTCAGGGTCTTGGATTTTTTAAATCTCTCGTTTTTATCTCATTTCCCTGTTTCCTTTGATATGACAAATATCTGAGATGGTGATTAGAAGAGCAGTGTCTGAAACTTGCATCTGAGAAATTAACTATTACTTGCTTGAACATTTTCTGTTTACTTTGCTTTATTTGTAGGCAGTCACAGAACCTGAACTGAAAAATAACCGGCTGTTGGATGACCTGGTAAAAAGCTTTAATTCAGCAAGGTAACACACAGTTTTGCAAAGATCACATATGCTTCCCTACTTAAATAGGTACAGATGTGACTTGACTTTCATTAACCCAGAGAGCATGCCCAAACATGTTTTTGGAATTGGAGAAATAGTCCCAGTATTACCAAAAGAGAGCAAACCACTGCATATCTTCATGTCTCTGTTCCATACAGTAGATGAATTAAGAAGGGCATGTGGGCAGTTTAATATGTCATGAGACTAGATGGTACACAGATTGGATCATTTTGGAAAAAAGGGCTGATTGTTAGATGTATTTTGCAGACTTAATTTTTGGTTAAAAAGTTACATGTGAGGAACTTGTTGTCTTAAGATTGTTTACTCTAAGAATCCTATTTCATGATGTGGTATATGCAATCTGGCCTTAAAATAAAAAGATACATTAAACATTTAAGGAAGAATGAGGGGGTGGGGTTTGACTTTCTTCTTAAAAACTTCTTAGTTTTTTTTTCTGTTTGGCCAAAGCATCTTTGTTATTCTGAACTTAGGCAGAACTTGAACTTTCTTGCAAACTTAAGACCTAGAAAGAAAACAAAATCTTCACTGTGAAAAGGGATGTGTTATAACTTTTGTGAAGGATGCAGTCTCTTGGATTCTATTTCAGTTTTCGTTAAGGTGTAGCCAGTGTGCCACTTTTAGCTTGTCTACCTGGAGAAGTTAGTGTGGTATGCTAAGATGCAAATTGACAATCTCTTAGGTACTCCATGCTAAATCCCTGTGGATGCATCTACCTGAGATGTTTAATGCACAGAAGACTAATTCTACTGCATATTAGCGCAAAGGGCAAAGCCCATGCTAATGCACAGTAGCTTTAGTTTAATGTGCAGTAGAGTCACAAACAAACTGTTCATCTGTGCTAATGAGCAGCAATTATGGTGCATGCAGTTAGTACCCATTATTACAGGTAGTAAACTTAATGTGCTGTAATTATGGCACATTAATGAACAAGTAGACGTGCCTTGTGTGGACGTTATTAGAACCCATTAAATTTAAGGTAACTGCCTCTCCTTTGAGAGCAGAATAGGTAGCGCACTGTATGTTCACTCCCCCCTTTCTTACTGCATCCTAACTTCCATGAGCAGACAAGACCTTAGAACTTGTATATATAGACATGACTTGATTTTCTTTAGCTTGGACTGTATGAAGTACTGTGTTCTGAGTTAGGAATTTAGGGCCCAGGTTACCAAAAGAGATTAAGCTATTGCAAATCTTCACATCTGCACACCATGCAGGAGATGAATTGATTATCCCATAAGGATTCTTTGCATTTAGGGTCAAGTCTAGTATCTTACTTGCTGAAGTGCATGGGATCCTTTCTTTGGCTATCAGTTGGCTTTGGGTCAGACTCATGAAACTATCTTGTAATGTCTCTTTAATAGCTACGAGAGCTACTTAGCAATGTGAAGCTGTGTGAAGCTTTGGTAGCCAATTTGATTCGGAGGAGATTTGGCAGCTGAATCTCTGAATCCAGGTCAAATCGGGACACCAGTTAAAAGCTCTGAATCAAATTGAAAGCCTCTGAATCGGTTCAGAAAAGATCCGGTCCGATTCAGAGATTCGGCCATAGACTAAATAGGCAGCAGTCCTCACCACACTGGACACAGCTGGCTGCCTCAGGCTGGTAAGTCTGTTGTGGTGGGTGGAGGGGGGAGGGCAGGGTGTGTGGTGAGGGGCAGATCAATGGCCCCACAGTGAGGCAGGGATTAGAGCTGGGACTGGGACAAGCTGCCCAGCTTTGGTGAGGCCCTGCTGTGGCTGCCATGCACTGCTGCTGCCAAGTGCTGCCAGCTCTGCCAGCTCCGGCTGCTCGCCACCCCCCCACCTCCTTGCTCTGCTGGCTTTGGCCGCTCACAAGTCCCCCCACCCCAGCTGGGCAGCTTGTCGCAACCCCAATCCCTCCCTCACTATGAGGGTGTTGATCTGCCCCGCCCCCCACCACCCCTTCCCTCCTCCCTTGCCCACCACAACAGACTTACCAGCTGGAGGCAGCCAGCTGTGCCCAGCATGGTGAGGGCTGCTGCCTGTTTAGTCTATGGACAAATCTCCGAAGCGGCACTGAATCTTTTGATCTGATTTGGCTGAATGGAATCGGGACAGTGATTCAAATTGCTGAATCAAATCGCTGTCCCTCTGAATCCATTGGCATCTTTAATAAGAAAGTTAATCTTTTGCATGTTTTATAATGCAATTGAATTTCAGGGTTGTATTTTTCCTAAAAGCCACTGAACTTTTGAATGGAAGAGACCCAAAGCCACAAATAACCATTCTTTACATGACACAAGTTCTTGACAACTAAACATTAACTAAGAACATGTAAAGGAGAGCCTCACCATGAAGTGTATGACATTCTGGAAATTTTCCTTCTGCTGCTTCCCAAGCAGCAATTTGTCAATTTGGAAAGAGCTGATCAGCTTCTCTTGCTACTGATGATCCATAAGGCCTTTCAGAGCCATTGTCTCATGCTAGATGGGTGCCACCTTGGAGAGGGACAGGGTAGCCAGTAGTGTAGGAGTGAATAAGGAAATCCCTCTGCAGAAGAAATGTTGCCAAGTTCTCTTTAGGACTCCAGTGACTATTGTTTTATTAATGAGAAGCTGATAAAAATTGGGCAGCTTCCTGTTAGTTGTGAGAATGAACTAGGTTAGTATTGATCTGCTTGCCTTCCTGTTCCAAATGTAATTTTTTTACTGGGTGATTCATATATGTGTTCTTGAATGGTCCTAGTGCACTTCTGACCTTTCTGTACAGTATGTTATTTTAAATACATTACTTTTATACAGGCGGTTTTAGGTCCATGCTTTCTCTTATGACTTGGTAAAATGGTTGACTTTATTATTCACCAAGTATACTTAGTCTGATATACCTCTCTGATATACTTAGAGCCATTTCTCTCTATGTTAAGGACAGCTCTAATGGGGAAAGGGATTGAATACTGAGATTACTGAGGGGAATACACCTAGCTTTTCTCTATGGTTGACATTTTTTAATATAAGAAACCAGTTTTGGACGTGGTAACTTTTATAATGTTCGTGTCTTCCTTCAAGGTTAAACTTAGTGAAAGAGCAAAGAAGGAAATATGGGTGAGCTACAAATTGGAGTTGTCATGGTATAGATTAAAAAGGGTATATATTGCAGTGTAGCAAACTGTAACTTGTATGATTTACAGGACAGAAAGAACTTTGGAAAAGATGGGATGAGTTGGCTCTGTGCGTGTGCGTGTGCGCGTGTGTGCGCGCAACTAGAGAAAGGTCTTCTCTGGTCATGGTAACTTACTATATAATCAGACCATTGAAGGATCTGTATAACCGTGACTGGACACCTGAAGCAAGATTGGTTGCAAATAAAAGTTTATTAGATTAACTCTACTGTAGACAGCAAAAAGTGGGAGGCAGGAGAAGCAGAGGCTGTTCTGGAGAAATGATTTTCTGATGGAACAGGAAGACCTGATTGTCAGGGGTATGAGAACAGCTGCTTCGCCTAAGGATATTAGAATTAATGAGATTATTCTGATAATGTACAGGGCGGGGGAAGCGACAGCAAATTAATTTTTGGGATCATACCTTGAGCTTAAAACATAATATTTGTGTAGTACTTCTAAGATGCTGAGTAATGGAAACATTTTTTAGAATGTTTCTTTCCCTAGGAGAAAAATTATTAATTGGTTTGAAATGGGTTTACGCTAATCTTAGAACAGCAGGAGTGAAATCATGTCATTTCAACATTCTGTGGATCGTTAGAGCTGGTAGAAAAATGCTAAATATGTTTTCGTGGGAAATTAATAATAAATCCGCAGTGTTTTATAAAAATAATCATTTTAGGCAAAAACTGAGATGCGACATTTTAACTAAAGAGAGAGAGTGGTGGTGTTTCTGGGTTTTCTGAGGGTAATGTCAGTAATAGTGAATTTCTGGGGAAAAAAAAATATTTGGTGAAGGATGTTTTGGACAAATTATTTTGAAAAGCTCTAACAGCAGTTGACTCGAAGAGACTTATCACATGATGGACAGGAAAATCACAAACGTGTTCAGGGAAAACAGCATCTGAATTTTTTTCATTAATTGAGTATTTTGCTTTCACTTGGATTTTATTTAATCTCCATTTAATTTTGTTCTTGAACCACTTTAGGTACTTAATTTATAACCTTGAGTAGCAGGAGCAACAAAATACACTTAAGGAGGTATAGTACTTAGCACCGTGTCTGTGCACTTGGCTTATGAACATTTTTACAACTAAAAGGAAGCAGACAGACTGAAAAAAGGAGTATGGAAGCAAGTGACTTGTTTTCTGTTTTGCAACCTGCATAATGAGAATAACTCATGGTTCTGTCCATATGCCTTTTTTGAGGAGCCCAAGACTGAAGTCCATGTAAAATTTCGCTCCATAAATGCTAGTGGCATTTTGTGTGATATATGCAGCGTGTTTGTGTTTGTCTTTTGAGAAAAAACATTGGATATCTAAAATTGTGTGTAGTTAGAATTAGACTTTAAATTTTGCAATCTTAGTGTTTTAGCATTTGCTGTCTTTTAAGTGCTTCCTAGCAATAGATGGATTAACAGCAACAAATGTATAATTCCCTCCCCTTCGTCCCTGCCCCCATGTAGCATCTAATTTTTGCAGGGAACAAACAATGCTGACTTAGATCCATTATGTTACTGGATCTTGCACGTTAATTTCTTTGGCCTTCCTTAGTGGAATGATACAAATTTTACAGGTCACAGTGGTTTATTAATTGTTGCTTTTGGGCCTTGGAGTATGGTGAATTTCTCAACGTAGACCTGGATTGGTAGGCTTTAAATTGTAGTGTCCTTAGCTAACCTGGTTGGCATTTGAATAGCCCTGAAACACCCTGTTGTCTCCCACAGAGTGCTGGTTGTAGCTGTGTTGGTCTAACGACGTAGGCAGGCAAGGTTCTTTGTGTAAATGTGATATCTTTTATTAAACCAACTAAATAGTTGGAAAAATTGTTCTTTGCAGGTTTTTCAGGCCTGAGGAAAAAAGGTGTTTTTGCCTGAAAACTTGCAAAGAACAATTTTTCCAGCTATTTAGTTCATCTAATAAAAGTTGTCTTAAGGAAATATTAAGGAGCAGAATCTGTAAAAACAAGGACATACTTTTGCCTAGGAGCACTTGTAGAATGCCAGCATGTAACCCTTTTCCCTACAGACCTATGCTGTTCCTATGAATTCCCCAAAGCATTTTCTAGTACAAGAGTAATATCCTCATGAAGACTGTTAGGTTGCTGGAAGTGTCTTGGATTATAGGCCTGTGCTTTATAAATGATTTTAACTGAAACTGAAAAGCTGACCTCCAACTATTTCCGATTAGACAAGTACTGGATTTCATATTGATGCTGTATTTGGAAGGATATATTAAAATTTATCTTTTTGCATGTCTGTGGCCAGCCTTGGCAGTAGCTTCAAGTGAACAGGGGAGAGAGGGGTTTAATTCTCCCCTCTGTCCCCCGTCCCATAGGCATGGGCTTCAGCCGGGGTCTGCCTGGCTGGGATGCAGCAGCCCATGTCTGGGTCGTGCCCCCCTTGCTGCTGCAGTGGCAGATGCTGGCTGGCATGGCCCCCTGAGACAAAGGGGGCAGAGAGGAGGTTTATTGCCCCCTCCCTCCCTTCTCCCCCTGGAGGACCACAACTGGCAGCCCTGGCTGCTACCTCCAGTGCTCACAACTGGCCAGGCAGACCCCAGCTTTGGTGTTTGCCTCCTTTGCCTCGGGGGGCCATGCCCCCACCCCTGCTGTTGTAGCACTGAGGGGAAGGGATGACCCTGACATGGGCTGCTGTGTGCTGGCCAAGGAGCCATGCTGCTGGGACAGGGGATGGAGGGGGGAATTAAACCCTGCTGTCTCCAGTTAAGATGAGATGCACCCACTTCTTTTCCAAGAGAGAATGTCTGTCCTTTCTGGACTTCTAGAAAGGTGTAGGGGAAGACGAGTGTTGGGAGGGGACTCAAGGGCCATACTGGAGATGCAGTTTAACTTGGCAGTGAAGATAAGCCCTCAGTCTGCCTGTGGTAGATTGTAACTAATGCATCAAATTTCTTCATGGCTAGAAAGTAGGGGACCAGCTAGTTTAAGATGCATTCTTATTAACTGCGGGCAGTTCATTTTGCCCATGTGAAGCTGTAGGGACAAGTTGTTTTGCTCAGTCCCCTCCTGGTTTGAGATCAATTCCTGCATCAACATACTAAAAATGCAGTAGATTAATTCTAGCACGGAAGTCATGCTGATGTGCAGTAGAATTAGTCTACTGTGCATTAGCATATCCTAAAAGATGTGTGCCAACGCTACTGCGCAGTAGTGCCGATTGCAGTGCATTAAGTTAGTACCTGTTTTACAGGCATTAGTGTGTAGGCGTGTCCACTGTCTGCAGAAAAGCTTCTATGCAGGGGCATTTTTTTCCTGAACCAAGAATGGACTCTAACGGCTTGGCATGTGCCTATGTAAAGCTGATTGTTTCTCTGTCTTCCCTGCCAGTGGCTTGGCTTATGAAGTGGCAGTCTATACAGCTTTGAGAGATTGGTGACCTGAGGGCAGCAGTTCTGATACCTAAGGAGCCCTTTTAGGCTGTGCTCATAATTCTGAGCTGTGGACATGGTAGTACATTGGAGGAGAAACCTCAGAAGCCCCCTGAGTAAGGTATAGGAACCATATGGTAAAGCGACTGCAGCTCCTCAAGGCAGCAGGTTGAGAAGGCAAAAAAATCTGTTCTGTTGTGTGGGAGTTGTGCTTAATTTTTATGTGGCGTTCATATGCATGTTACTTGCCAAAAAACCCTCTTGGATACAAATAATGTGTGCAAGGATAGAAGCGACCTTATTTGCCCCAAGCCTAGCTGTTTCTTGATCGCTGCTCACAGATGTGGCAGAGAGATGCTGTATACATATGGTTTTGAGGCCGGCATCATAATTCTTTCTGTGTAACCTCTTTGTCGGTTGTACAGAGATGCTGAAATTGCATGCAGGAGCCAGGAAACTGGAAAAACAAATGTATCTGCAGTAGTTTGTCACTTATAGCCAGACACTGCAGCTACTCTGCAGGCAAACCTGACTTCAGTAGCAATAGTGCTTGTGTGTAGGGCTTCTGAACATACAGTTCTTGGAGCCCCGTTCAATTAAACAAGGCTTGCTTTTATACCCTGCAGGACACCCCTTCGTCCCCCCCTGCAACCTTATCAGCTGTCCCCTACAGCCACCTAAAATGGATCTGTTTTTGAAAAGTGTGGGGCACCTGCAGCCTGTACTGATCTTCTCTTAGAGCTCCAGGTGCTCAGCATTTATGAAAATAAGGCCTTAAATAAATCTTTTCAGTGGGCCACAAATGCAAATGTATTATTTAAATTAGGCCTGCAGGGAAGGAAAATGTTAATGTTGCTAGTACATTTAGCTGAGTAAAAGCTTTATGCTTCAAGGTTAGAGAGCGTGCATAGGAATGGAAAAGAAGCACCAGGCCAAGGAGTTGGAAACCCTGCTCCTGCTTCTGCTTTTGTTTAACTTTAAGCTTATGCTCAAATATTTGAAGGATTGGGGTCCTAATAGTAATAACAATGATATGGGCATCTTGTCATTCACCTTTCTGAATGTGAATGTTCACCAGTAGTGCATCGTGTGCTGTTCCTCCCTTGTGACTCTGTGGGGCTATGGTATAATTTCCCAAAACAGGTAAAAGGGGAGGAATTTAGGAAGTTGCTTGTGTTGTCCTTGAGTTCTGTGTGGTTCCTCTCGAAGGACCTGCAGAGGAGAGGATTTTTGAGAGAGGCAGGCTATGTGCCAGTCCACTGGCCAGGCCACGGCCAAAGGTGTGCATCACCCAGTGGGAGCAATTGCAGCCCAGAGGCTGTTATAGTTGCTCCAGAACAGCCTTTCCTCCAGTTTGCAGGCTTGCTGCTTGGGCATCCTCTGAGGACAGAATTGGCTACTTTTTGAATAAGTCATAAAAGCAAGTATTGGACCTTGCAGAGTCAAATAAATGCTCCTGTGTTTCCCTGAGCAGTATCTGTTGCCATGAAATAGTGGCACTGAAAATGATTAGAAATCCAAACTTGAATAATTGTTATAATAAACTTGTTTGTTTTTATTTTGTAATAAAGAGACCATTTAGGTGAGAGAGAGCGTGTGCATGTGTGCGCATGCACGCACACACACATTATATAACCACAAACATTATATAATCACCCAGTGATTATATTAAAAAAATATGGCAAAGAAAGGTATGCTTTGCCTTCCACAGTGGTCTTTTGGTTTTTTTTAATCCAGAGTACTAGTTAGCAGGTTGTTCATAGGAGGAAATACTTATCTCCTCTCTTCTCCCTTGTAATATATCTCTACTGCCTGTAGAGACCAAATGCTGTAACCTTTTTATATAGCGATATACTTTTAAGAAAAGTTGCATGAGTGGGATATAAACACCATAGGGGGGAGGGGGGCAGAGGAGTGCAACCCTGCCAGAGATTTGTGGTTATTCTGTGGAACTCTTGGGAGGGTTAATCCCATTTTACTGTCATGAATTTTTGATTTGGAAGTGTTGGGTTCCCTCTCTACTTTCTCTATGAGCATCTATGAAGTGACAAGCAAAGAGAAGCCTGGATTCCAGATCCCGTGGAAACCTTGGTCCCTTGATAGAGGAAGGAACCTGCTGTGCAGTTCTGCTGTATGCTTTACTTTGGTTGTCTTTTCTTTACCTTGTGGCTTTTAAGTTTGGCCAGTTCTTCCCAGCTTGTATGCTGTTATTAAAGCTGTGTCCGCTGACAATTCGCTTCTTTTTTGGAGGGCATGCTGTTTATTAGGCAGCAGCATGAGTACACATGGCAGTTTAGAAGCAAAAAACCCCAAGAAACAGTTTGTCCATTGTTTGCAATCTAAGCTACAACAAATGCAAGAAGATGGGAATAAATGATGGGGGGGATAGGGAGGTGAAGAAGACATGGAAAGATGAGGGTTATAACATGCTGATTATATGCAAATCTTGTTAACTCCTCCTTCAACCACTTAAGTAAAGAATGCTCATGTTCTCAAACTCGAGTTTTCCAGTTACGAGGCATTTATTGCTTTTCTGTCAATAAGCCAATAAACTATTTGCTGAAACTTTTAAGATGTAATACTAGTCTGTAGCATTAAATCTATAAGAACATAGAATAAAGTTCACTGCTTATTTCTAGTTGTGGATGGGTTAAGTTGCAAGCATAATGCAAAATGTGGTTTGCACATTCTCCCAATATTTATCACTGAAATCAGTTTCTAGACAAAATTTATCAATATGGCTGTAGTTGAAAGTGAGGCTCTTTCTTATTTGCGTGGTAGTCTTTCCTTCTGGGCCTTCTGCTTTCTGGATTTGGCGTGACTAATGACTCTGCCTTTTAATCCTATTTGCCAAAACAGCTTGAGTAGGGATGATCAGAACCACTAGGGATAACAGGGAGCTTGCTTAACTGGAATTTAGTTAGGTAGGGTGATAGTAGCTGTTAAAAAGAACTTCAAGTAGTATCGGCTCAGAGAAATGAGACTCTCTCACATGAATCAGATATGCCCAAGCTCTTTCATTTTTTTTGGCAATGTATAAGGGGATCCTTTGTCTTATCATATGCAAAATCTGGCCGCTAGATGTCATCACACCGCTTCAGTGTAGCTGTGTCATTTGGTCTGAAAAACATAAGGGCTGGGAAAATCCAGTTTGAGATTTTTCTTTTCTTTCTGGAATTTAGCAGAAGCATTTGAATTTATCTCAAAATAAGCCTAGACGTCTTTGTGTTTTCACTGGACAGGTTAAAATACTGTAGTTCTAGGGTAGACAGCTGAATTGTAAAGATCTTCCTATTGTGTTAATCCAAATGTCTGGTTGCAGATAGCTTTAGAAATTCTCTTTGTGCACCTGTCTGTCCCAGGATGACATGATTTGGTTCCTAGACAGATGGTATAAAATATTTTTACCTGTTGGTAAAGACAAGTTCGATTTTTTACTTGTAATATTTTTTTTTTTTTTCAGCCTTTTTCCTTAAGGTTTTATTATCAACCAGAACACTTTTACAGTGAGAGATGAAGTTACAAACACTCCCATCTAGTATAGCTATCTTGTTTTTAGCATTTACATTTTTATAGGATCATAACTCTTGTTTTAATAGAATACAAATTTGTTTAGAGTCCTGCTGGGCTGTCTCCTCGTCTATGGAAAGGCGTAGGTCTTTTAAACAGGTGGCTGGGTTTTTGGTTGTAGCTGTGTTGGTCTAAGGACATAGGCAGGAAAAATTATTTGGGTAGATATGATATCTTTTATTAGACCAACTGAGTACTTGGGAAAAAGTTCTTTGCAAGCTTTCGGGTGCATCGCTCTTCTTCCAGCATAGGGAGTTTCTGCTGGTCTGAGATCTCCAAGGAAGATCTTGGAGATCTAGGAACGGCAGAGACTCCCTATGCCGGAAGAAGGGTGATTGTGCCTGAAAGCTTGCAACAAACTTTTTTCCAACTACTCAGTTGGTCTAATAATATATATCAGTCTACCCAAAGAACCGTGGTTCTTTAAATACGCATTTACCAAGTAACAGCAAGCTGTTCCATAGTTTCATAGTTTGTAGGGTCAGAAGGGACCTGAGCAGAACATCTAGTCCGACCCCCTGCCATGGCAGGAAAGAATACTGGGGTCAAATGACCCCAGCAAGATGTTCGTCTAACCTCCTTTTAAACACCCCCAGGGTAGGAGCCTGCACCACTTCTCTTGGAAGCTGGTTCCAGACCCTAGCCGCCCTGACTGTGAAGTAGCGCTTCCTGATGTCTAACCTAAACCTACCATCTGCCAGCTTGTGACCGTTATTCCTGGTCACTCCTGGTGGTGCTCGGGGAAACAGTGACTTCTCCAATGCCTGCTGATCCCCCCTGACTAGTTTATAACAGGCCATAAGATCCCCCCTCAGCCTTCTCTTGTGGAGGCTGAACAGGTTCAGGTCCCGCAGCCTGTCCTCATAGGGCCTGCCCTGTTGTCCCCTGATCATACGAGTGGCCTCCTCTGGACCCTCTCCATGCTGTCGACATCCCTCTTGAAGTGCGGCGCCCAGAACTGGACGCAATACTCCAGCTGCGGCCTGACCAGTGCCGCATAGAGGGGAAGGATCATCTCCTTGGACCTGCTCGAGATGCATCTGTGGATGCATGCCAAGGTGCGGTTGGCCTTCCTGACTGCCTCTCCACACTGCCGGCCCATGTTCATCCTGGAGTCAATGATGACCCCCAGATCCTTTTCCGCCTCCGTGCTGATAAGAGGGGAGTTCCCTAACCTGTAGGTATGGTGCCGGTTGTTCCTCCCCAGGTGCATCACCTTGCACTTGTCTGTGTTGAAACCCATCCTATTCTCGTCCGCCCACCCTTGTAACCTGTCTGGGTCTGATTGTAGCCTGTTGCATCCTTCCAATGTACCCACGTCCCCCCACATCTTAGTGTCATCAGCAAATTTGAACAGGGTGCTTTTTACCCCCTCATCCAAATCGCTGATGAAGATGTTGAACAGTGCGGGCCTGAGGACCGAGCCCTGGGGGACCCCACTGCCCACGTCCTTCCAGGTTGAGAAGGACCCATCCACCACCACCCTCTGGGTGCGGCCCACCAGCCAGTTGGCGACCCATTTGACTGTGTCTACACCACAGCCCCCCAGTTTCTTAATGAGAACAGGGTGAGAGACAGTGTCAAAAGCCTTCCGGAAGTCCAGGAAGATTATATCCACTGCAACCCCTGCGTCTAATGATCTGGTGATCTGATCGTAAAAGGCCACCAGGTTGGTCTGACAGGACCTGCCACTGATGAACCCGTGTTGGTTGTCCCTAAGCATGCAGTCCCCTGCTGGCCCCTCCTGGATGTGTGCCAGCATAATTTTCTCAAACAGCTTGCCTAGGATCGAGGTAAGACTAACCAGCCTATAGTTTCCCGGGTCCTCCCTCCTGCCTTTTTTGAAGATGGGCACCACATTGGCCCTCTTCCAGTCCTCCGGTACCTCACCAGAGCACCATGACTGCTCGTAAAGCCGTGCCAGGGGACTTGCAACGACCTCGGCCAGTTCCTTTAGAAGTCTAGGGTGGAGATCATCCGGGCCGGCTGACTTGAATACGTCCAACCCCTCCAGAAGCTCCCTAACTAAATCCTCGCTAACCCGTGGCCCAGGTGTGGCTCCCCCAGGGCCCAAGGGGGGCCCAGCAGGGAGGTGGCTGTTCTGGTCCCTACTTAGGAAGACGGAGGCAAAGAAATCATTAAACATGTTAGCTTTGCCGTCTGGTGTGACGACCAAGTTACCCATGTTGTCCTGCAAGGGCTCCACATTACCCGGGACCTTCTTTTTACCCCCTACGTATTTAAAAAAAGACTTCTTATTGTCCTTAATCTGGGAAGCTAGCCCCAGTTCCATCTCTGCCTTGGCCTTCCTAACTACCCCCCTACATCCCCGAGCAACTACAGAATAGTCCTCCCTGGTGATGACCCCTTCTTTCCACTGGGTATAAGCCTCCTTTTTAGCAAGGAGACATTCCCGGATGCTTTTGGTGAGCCACAGAGGCTTGTGTGCTCTCCTGCTCCCTTTGATCCTCATTGGGATTACCTTCCTTTGGGCTTGGAGGATTGTCTCCTTAAGGAGCGACCACTCTCCTTGGACACCTGGCTCCCCTCCCCCCCGGGACCTCAGCACTTCTCCAACTATCCTCCTTAGCTCATTGAAGGCTGCCCTCCTAAAATCTAGGGCTGCTGCCTTACTGCAGGCCTTTGCCACCTTGCGCTGGATGGTGAATTCCAGCAGGCGATGATCGCTGTCGCCCAGGTGGTCGAGCACTCGCAGCCCCCTCACCAGGTCGTCACCCGTGGCCAGCACTAGGTCCAACAAGGTGTCCCCCCGGTGAGGCTGTGCATCTCCTGGGTTAGATGGAGGTCCTGCACTCTGGCCAAGAACCTACGTGAGCGGTCAGACCTGGCTGACTGCTCTTCCCAACAGATGTCCAGGAAATTCAGGTCCCCCATGACAACCACATCCTTCCCTTTGAGTGAAGAAGGTTTCAGGGGCCAAGAGGACCTTTCCCCTATCTATTCTAGGTGATGCCTTATCTGCAGTAGCTTTCCCTGCTGCTCCTTCAGCTTTTTAAAGGGTTTGTTTGGCTCAAACAAAGCTGGGTCTGAAATCGCTGTCTCACAGGCCCAAACTCCTTTTTAAAAAGTCTCTTCCTGTTACTTGGGCTGGTTGTTCCCATGAACCTTGAAGGGGCTGTAATTACAGCACTGAAGTGTTTGTGAGACCTGCAAGTTATAGGCATGTAGTGTTATTTTTCCTGGGAAAGACATTTTGGAAACGTGGGGAAATATATCAGTCTAAGATGTAGTGAGCAAATAGATTGATCTGAAGAGTGAATTTAATTCATAAATCTGTCAACTAGGGTCTGGCATTTCTCCATGCTGCAAAGAAATGAATAAAAAGTAATTGTCCCACAGTTATAAATAGCAGAACATGTAATTTGGATAAAAGGATGTGCTCTCGATGACAATGAGAGAATAAGCTAAGAGGGGAGCAATAAGTTTAGTGCTGTAGCAGAAGAAAACAAGGCTGTGGGCCACTAGCAAAGCTTTTGGCTATCGCCAATTAGCAACCTATTAATCGTCTTTGTTAGCAATTGTGTTTTGAGTGCTGAAGTTTTATACCAAGCCAAATTATTGTGTTTGGGGCTGCTTTACATTATCTGAACTGTACACAGTTTAGTTTGCTGCAGTGGAGTGAAGGGTACCCACTGGCTTTCTATATAAAAACTGCAGCTTAATAACCCGAAAGCAGAGTTTGATAAATCAGTTTGATGACTGTCAGTGCCCATTTTTTCTTATGCTCGACGGACGGCCCTTATGGGAATGTGGGAGAGGCTGAAGAAATTTGCATTTCTTTTCTGTAAGGCAAACACCGTCAGCAAGAACAATTCTGTGCCATTGGAACGTGTAAATGCAGCCCCTAACTTAAGTGACTTGTGCTCAGATATTTATGAATAAAATGTCTAATTTGGGTGCATCTATGGGTGACCCAATGATGCAGAGTGCAGCAGTCCATCATGTCTCAGTATTGTACAATACTGTTCATTGACATGTAGTAAAGTTATACTCTCAATGGCCAACGATAATATTTAAAGGCTTTGAAAAACCATAATATTCCCTCAAAGTGTGCTGATATTTTAGGGTGAAACTTGCTTCCCTTCTAAACTCTTACCAAGAAGCTAGTTAGTCTATACCTCCTGCAGTAAGGTCCTGTTTACTGAAGTGAATTTCAATGTGTTTATTTTCTTAATCACTTGGCTTTTTACATTTCCCCTAAGCTTAGTTCTGTGAAAAAGCAAGTTAGACTTTTTGGTGTTTGCAAGTCTGTCATGGAATAAACGTCCTTCTGACTATTAGAAATCTTCAAGGCATATCTAATTATAAGCAAAAGAAAAATGTTTGTTTGCTGCTTCTCTTAATTGGTCTTGACTGTCTAATTTGTGCTGCAGCAGATCAATGTCCTGGGACTAATGTAAATTGCCATTTACAAGTGTTAGGGTAATCTTGTAATCTGTAAGAATCTGATTTAAAGCTCTGGCTTCTAGATGTGTCTCTTGGGCCCCTGTACATGTTACATTTATGCTGCGATTAACATGTTAACCACAGCATAAATGGGAGGGGTACATGTGGATAAATGCTACATGTGCACCCAATTTAAAGTACCATAAAATAGGAAACGAGCCATAAAAATGTTCCCCGTAGAATGTCAAACATGTTAATGGCAGGTTTCAGTGATGTCTTAAGTTCAATGTGTGGCCAGGGCTAACACAGCTTATTGTCAGTCCCGGGGCCCAGACCACACCAGGGTCTGGAATGGTCCCTTGCCCAGCAATCAGTTGGTTGTCAACCCTGTCCAGAAACGGGGGGGCTTGGAGCCGAAGGGCTTCCCCTACTGAGGTCTTTAAACTGCACGCCTGATAGCTTGGGCTGGGCTGCTCGGTATGGGGAATCAGACGCTGTGGTACCTGACGTTACTGCTTGGGGAAGCCCTGGATAGTAGGAATAATGAACATATGTCAGGGATCTTCTAGAAAATGAGCAGTGTGTCCGTCCACCTTGCTACTAAGCTACTTATGTACCAGAGCATTGCATTTGTGCCGCACTGTGATTTGAAGCTAACATTCAGCGTTCTGATCAGAAATCTTCCTGTGCCTCTCTCCACCTTTGTGTGACATGTTCTGGGAGTTTTTGCATTGTGGGATACCTTTTGGAAGCCACTGGAAACTTGTAGGGTCACAGAGTGATCTACTAGTGGGACAGCTATTTGTGCACAGCTTCCCTGAAGCAGTGACCTCCTTTTTTTTGCCTAAAAGATCCCTGCTTCAGCCCATCCCTGTTAGTGTAGCCAAATATGCTTAGAGGGGAGAGTTTGCGGGGTCTTGATGCACTTGACATTTATTGGAGCAGCTGGTATTAGGGCTTTAAAAGTGGAGGGGAGGCAGAGATGGCAGTCTAACATGGTTGCCCCCTGTTTTAAGTTCCTTAGTAGACCTGTATTATAGGTAATTACTGGAAGGGGTTTCCTCAACAGTTTTGTTATCTGCCTGTGACTTGGAGGGAGGGGGGAAAAAGGTCTGGACCTCTGCCTCAGGGTTGATTACTGAGACCTTGGATGTCAGGATCAGTCTTCTGGTCTGTGTTTTCTTTGACGTTAGTGGGGGTGTTGGCAAAGTGCGTGAAATGTAGCAGCTGAATGATTGGATCTTGGCAAAAATATAGCCTGGCTTCTTGTAGAGCCTCTGTTATTGTCCTTAAAACTTATAACCAGCTGGAGCTTCTTTCCCTTCGTGCAGAACTACTTTGGGTTCTGGTTGTGCCCCATCTCCTTAATTACTTCAAATATCAGCTTCTACCTGTGTGCGTTTTCATAACTAGAATTCAGAGACATCTGTGCAAGCTCCTCTTCTTGAAAGGGTAATGAAGTCCCAGACCTCATCATGGGGCCATGGAGAAGCAGTAGGCTTGCATGCCTAATAACTGATAGACTCTAATACAGGTCGGTGAGCTCCTTGGGAGCTGAAAGTGCTGTCAACTGCAGATGGCTGTGCGCCAGCCTTCAATTACAAAGCTTACATCTGATCAGGATATCTATGTGGCAGTAAACAGCACATGGGTGAACAGATTGACTGACCCAGGTAACCAGCAAAAGCAATGTGGTATACTGGTGGGTGGACTTAACAGATGCTTCCGGGTGCGATCACTTCTCAATCCTACTTTGTGAGTAAACTCATTCTGCAGGTTAAGTTACCTGCTTCCCAAATGGGTTTAATGGGGCGTGCAAGTGATGGACACAAGGGATATTTCAGGCCCTTGTGGTTCATACTTTAATGGGCTTTTTCAGTTGAGTGGGCTGTTGTCACTGCTTCTGAGTTTAAGTAATACTCAAGAAGGGCAGGGATAAATGTGGAGAAAGGACTGCTGTAGTACCATTGTTTCTGGGGAGGGCAGGGCCCTCTCTGTTTCCTGAGTCATTGACACAACTGATGGGGACACTTTTAGGCATAAAACTATGGTTTGAAAATCATTATCCAGCACTGCAAGTCAGGGAGAAAAGGAGTAAAACAGCTGTCTGCTATAATGTAACCCACTGACATGTTCTGATACTTTTTGTTTTAAAAGATCCTTTATTTCCTGCTTTCTTTTATTTGAAAAATAACTTGTTCTTCTAGATTGCACACCATTTTCTCTCTGTTTTTATGGTGTGTCTGTGATGTCTTCAGTGTCCCTTTCTTCTTTCTTCCTGAACTTGTTTCCAACCTCTTTCTCTTTCATCTTGTGTACTTTACCTTGTCTTCTATGCTTTTCATGTCCCCTTTGTTGCCTTTTTATCCCTCTCCATAAATCTCTGTCTTTGATTTTTTTTTTCTAGTTTAGCCAACTCTGTGCGCTTGAAAGGATTGCCAAGTTCATATAGCATGAAAGAGATGGAGGGTAACCTACTTTCTGAGGGACCTTTCAGAGAGGATAGCAACCTGTTCCTCCTAATTTATTCGGAAATGAGGATGATTCTGGGGTTCCCATTAGGTTTCTGCTCCTTTGTGAGGTTTGGGGAGCTCCATGTTTTGGATCAGCTTCCAAACTGTGGTTATAGAATCATCGAAAATGAGGGTTGGAAGGGACGTCAGGAACCCATTTAGTCCAACCCCCTGCTCAAAGCAGGACCATCCCCAACTAGATCATCCCAGCTAAGGCTTTGTCTAGCTGGGTCTTAAAAGCCTCCTAGGATGGAGTGTCCACCACCTCCTGGGATAACCTGCTCCAGAGTGGGGAGCAGGGCAGGGCTGGTGGCTGGGACTGGGGACACTGCTTAGCCAGGGTGGTACTGGGGCTGGGGTGGGAATGCGTGGTTGTTGGGCCAGCTGGGGAGGATGGGTGGGGGAGCCAGCTCCCTGCCACTGTATGCACTCCTGGGGGGCATTCATATCCCCCCACAGGATAGGATGTGGACTGCCCACTGTGGGCTTGGGGCTCCCCATCCTGCTGCCCTCGCCCCAGGAGCCTGCATGGTTCAGCAAGTCGGACCCAGCATGGCAGAGTGGAAAGGCTTGGTGCTGCTGCTGCTGCTACAGGGAGCCCTGCACCACTGCATTGCCATGGTGAAGCGGGAGGTACAACTTTGTGCTGCCGAACCTGCTGCTGCTAGTTGGACGGGGGAGCATTGCCATAGCGGTGCAGCTGGCGTGTGGGTCCCTGCAGCAGGAGCAGCACTGAAGCCAAGTGCCCTCCTGTGCTGGGTCCCGCCACTGGGCCAGAGAGGCCCTTGGGCAGAGGGCAAGGCAGGGAGCTCTGAGTCCTGCATCTGTTGCCCCGGACTCTGCTCTGCTCTGGTCCAGCTGTGATGTGGGGGGAGTGGAGGGGCTGGGCTCCATGCTCCAGTCAGGCTACAGCAGCTGCCAGGTCCTGTGCACAGCAGCTGGGGTTCGGGTGCTGCTGGGGCAGGGCAGGGCAGGGCAGGGCAGGGGGCTGCCAGCCCTGGCCCTGGTCTCCTAGCCCTGATAGCTGGTGTGGCAGGGGGCTGTGGGTTGGGAGTGGAGCACCAGCAGGGCTAGGGAGGGTAGGGGACTGTGGGTTGGGAGTGAGGGGCACTGGCAGGGATGGGGGTGGAGGGGGGCTGCAGGTCCCAGGTCAGGGGCACCTGGGGAGGTGGGGGCTGTGGGTTGGGAGTGAGGGGCAGCAGGAGCGCCAGGGCTGGGGGCGGGGTGCTGTGGCTTGGCGGTACTGGGCACGAACAGGGGCAGGGGCAAAGCACTGGCATGTCAGCTGGTCTGCCACAAAGCAGCGGGAGGCAAAGCCATAGTTGGAGCCTGGTCTTGGTGAGCGAAGGGGGCAGGGGGAGCTCTGAAACCCAAAATCAAACACCAAACTATATAGGTATTTAGAATTTATAAACGAATTGTTGTTGCCTATATTCTATGAACAGGATGATTCATGAGCTCTGCATGATTCATCAAGATTCATAAGCTCTGCAGAAAAGGACTGGGGGTTACAGTGGACAGTTAAATGAATATGAGCCAAGAGTGTGCCCTTGTTGCAAAGAAGGCTGATGGCATACTGGGCTGTGTTGGTAAGAGTGTGTTCAGCAGATCAAGGGAAGTGCTTATTTCCTCTGCTTAACACTGGTGCAGCCACATCTGGAGTACTGTGTCCAGTTTTGGGCCTCCCACTACAGAAAGGATGTGGACATATTGGAAAGAGTCCAGTGTTGGGCAGTGAAAATGGTTCGGGGCTGGAGCACATAACTTCTGAGGAGAGATTGAGGGAACTGGAGAAGAGAAGACTGAGAGGAGATTTAATAGCAGCCTTCAGCTACCTGAAGTGGGGTTCAAAAGAGGATGCAGCTGGACTGTTCTTAGTGGTGGTGGATGATAATAAGGAGCAGTGATTTCAGGTTGCAGTGAGGGAAGTTTAGGTTAGATATTAGGAAAATCTTTCCCACAAGGAGGGTAATAAGCACTGGAACAGGCTATCCAGTGAGGTGATGGAATTTCCATCCTTGGAGTTTTTTAAGACTCAGCTAGATAACGTCTTGGCTGGGATGATCTAATTCTTGGGGACGTTCTTGCTTTGAGCAGGGGCTTGGACTAGATGACCTCTTGAGATCCCTTCTAACCCTGATTTTTCTATGATTAGCAGGCAGGATTGGATTTAGAGCTGTAGACACCTTGCCTTTCCATTGTCATGTACTATGTCCTTCTTAAAGAAGGGAAGAGAAGAATGCATAGGGAAAAGATAATGTTATAATAGATTACAAGTGCAAAAAAGGGCTTTTAGGGGGATGGTGACAGATTGTTTTCTCTCTCTGCAGGTGGTAGAAAAGAGTAAGGGGCTAAAAAAGGAGACATAGGTTAGATACTAGAAAAAATTTTGTAGCTGTGAAGGTGATGTAACACTAGAATTGATTAGCAAGCGGGATTATGGGATTTTTGTTACTAGAAGTTTCTGAGTGCAGATTGGACAGACATTTGCCTGGGATGAGTTAGATAGGGATGGTCTTACTCTGGAGCAGAGGTTAGACTAGATGACCTCCTGTTCAGCCTTATATTTTCTATGATGCTGCAATTTTATAGCTATCTGAATGCCATGTTGCCTTTTGCATCCTTCTAGGCAACAGCTGTTCCAGTTGGTTTTGGATTCCCCACCAGTTTCTCCTCCTATGACCCATGGCAAACTTTCTATTGGCACAAGTCATGCTGTAGGGTTCATGGTTTCTCCACCTTTAAAGCAAGATAAGCAACTTATTGACAGTTTTTTGAGGAAAGAAAGCACTCAGACTGCAAAATCTGTTGTTGCTGAAGCAGAATATAAAGATTCCAAAATTAAGCAGGAAAAGGATAGTAGTTTTATTAGCACTGGAGAGAATCACAGAATCAGTGCAACAGAGGCAACAAAGACTCCTGAATGCAGTAGGAATCCTGAGAAACCTTCTACATCTTCAATGAAAATCGTTACAAAAGGTGAGTGGTCTACAGTGAGTTTGCCTTAAGCACCCAAATCGTGAATCACATCTGTCCTTCATAGGAGGCTTGCCTTCCTCTTAGTGGATGTTGAAGTTTAATTAATCTTTTTGTAATATTTTTGGGGTGAAAGGTATAAGTCTTTACCTTCTGCTCTGTTTAACTGCTGTGTGCTTCATTCAGATACCAGTGGCATTGGTACATCTGTGAGGGTAGTAAGTGGCATTGGACTGCTGCTAAATCTTCAAGGATAATGTGCCAGCCACTCTAGGCATGATGAGAAATCTTGGCTGAACACCAAGTGATAAAAATACTGTTTAATTTTGTAGAAGTTATTACTAAAATGCAAGACTTTGTAAAAACAGCACTGTATGGCAACACATTTACTCAGTTACAAGTTAAAACAAAACAGAAATCCTGATTTTTTTTGGTGCTTGCATCTTTACTAGCCCTCTTCTATCATAACTACAGTTCAGGGGAACTTAATATTTATTATTTAAGCTTAGCCCTGTAATATAACAGTTGAGTCAATAATTGTATTGCTAAGTTATACCCAAAAGTCACTCTTCCATAGCTGGCTGTTTTCTGTAGTGCTGAGATAAATACAGTATCATTTTCATTATTTGAGATAATGAAACCGGCTACAACAATATGGCAGAATCATCTTAATTTTGATGATTATCAAAAAACAGATTCTGTTTCTTCAGCTTTTTTTTTCTTCTTTTAAATCTGTTTTTGGCAGTGTATTATTAATTAAATACTCAAAAATTTGTAACTATTCCTGTGCTGGCTGGACATTGCTTAAAAGTATACATCTGGCTAGAAAAGTTAGTATTTGAAAGAGCATCTGCTTACCCAGAAGGTCTGCTTCCTTGTGTTGTGCATTGTGAAAACACTTTCTTTGATTAAAAACTAACATTAAAGTTTTCTTTTTATTGCTCCTCATTTTAGTCCCGTGGAGCTGGACATTTTAAGCCCACTATTTTTATGGGAAACAGTTAAATGGTCTGATGATCCCTTTAGCATCCATTACACAGAAGTTATTCCAACAAACATGATGTAGCTAGCCAAGCAATATAAAAGACGTTCTCTTGCTAGGATCTACAGGGGCTGAAGCAGTTACAAAAAAAATATTACTACGTCTGACTCTAAATTGGGAATTGAACCATAAACCTCAAATAGAATAATACAATAAGTAGAGTTATTCTGTTTATTGTACTATTCTTGGCTAACGTATCTTTGATTTGGAACACAGTGTGAGGAGCTGGTAGTTCAAAAATAGTTGTATCGGATAACCATTATTGACTTTTGCATGGTTTTTGCAAATAAGTAGAAATTACACAGAGGCTATGAACAAATGTACCTTTGAACTGCTTTAAAAGGGAAGGGGAACTGCTGCTCAGGGGTGCCCATCAGTAGTATGATCTAACTATTTCATTTGTGTCATCCTATAGCAGTATCAGGTAGCTATAATTTGATGTAAATTTAACGCTCATTGAAATGGAGTTAAAGTTACAGTGATTTTTTTTTTTTTACGTTTGTATTACTATAGAAGTATGCAGACGTAGCAGCTTATGTTAGTATCATTTGATAGTAGCGCTATTGTTACATCCATCTCCAGAATGTAAAACTCCTTGCTATAGCTAGGCATTTTAAGGGGGGCAAACAAATTCTTTTAAATGACTTTTTCCCATAGTCAAGTATAATATGACAATTGAAGAATTGCTTCTTAGCAATCAGTAGAGAATTGGCCTTCAAAGTAATAGACCACATGTGGGGTTAGGCATTAGGCCTGTGTGAAGCGGCAAGTATTTCCTTCGGATTCGGATTTGGCCAATTTGGAGGGATAGTGATTCAGTTCAGTGAGTTGAATCTGTCTGGACTCCATTTGGCCAAACTGGATCTGAAGATTTGGCCATAGGCTAACCAGGCAGCAGTCCTCAACATGCTGGATTCAGCTGACTGACTCCAGCTGGTAAGTCTGTTGTGGTGGGTGGAGGGAAGGTGGGGGGGGGAGCAGATCAATGCCCCCACAGTGAGCGAGGGATTGGTGTTGGGGCTGGGATAAGCTGCCCAGCTGGGATGGAAGGGGAAGTAGGCAGAGCTGTTCCTAGGGGTGTGTGGCGTGCGGGGGTTGGAGGGAGTAGCAAGTGGCTGGAGGAGCGCCCAGAGCCGCCAGTGCGTGGCAGCCACAGTGGGGCCATGTTCAGAACTGTCCGTGGGGCCTGGGGTGGTCGCCCTGATTCGTACCCCCCAGGGATGGCCCTGGGCATAGGACTTGCAGAGGAGGTCTCCCGCTACCACAGGCCGCCAGTCCAGGAGGGCATGGGAGTAGGCATGTGCCCCCAGATGTGTGTGGAGTGGTTTGGGCTGGGCTGGGCTGCGCTTTGGATAGGTGGTGGAAGGTGCTGGGACTGGGGGCTATGCCCTGCTGCCGCTTGCCAGCCGGCCCTCCACTGAGGCCCTGTAAGCCTCTAGGGACAGCTCTGCCCATGCCACCCCGTCCTGGCTGGACAGCTTGTCCCAGCCCCAGCCCCAATTCCTCCCTTGCTGTGGGGGGTGTTGCTCTTCCCTGCCCTCCCCACCTTCCCTCTGCCCACCACAAGAGATTTACTAGCTGGAGGCAGCTGTGTCCAGCGTCCTCAAGGACTGCTGCCTGTTTAGTCTATGACCAAATCTCTGAATCGGGCTGAATCTTTTCTGAATCAATTGGGAGGCTGCGGATTTGGTTTGGAGCTTTTAACTGGTCTCCCGATTATTCGGATTTGGAAATTCGGCTGCTGAATTGGGCTGACTGTCCTCCAAATCGGCTACTGAAGCTTTGCACAGCCCTAGTAGCCATACTGAACAAATATGAGTTTTGCATTCATAGCACACTGCAGTGTAAATTTGTTTTCAAAACGTGTTATGGGGTGCACAACTACATGAAAAATTCATTTGAGTTGAATTTTATGGTAGATGGAAGAGAAAAGAGAGAAGTGACCTAAAACCCACTTGATGTCTTCTATATTTGCCGTTAGCTTGAGATTAGTCCTTAAAGAAATATAGGAGCAGAGATGTGATGCTCTGATGGAGAGGATGCTTTCCAAAATTGTAAATACATGTTGTAGAAATAGAAACAGGTACTAAAAATAATTATTTGGGGTGTTTCGGAAACATGTTAGAATCCCTCCTCTGCCCCTTGAATTCTGGGGTTTTACTCTCCACAGGTATCAGCTGAATTTTTTGTAGGAAATTAGTTTTTTATTTTCTGTAAGTAATAAACAGGATTTAAAAAGAACTCCACCATCAGTGCATCTTCTCTTTTCGTTTCAGTGGATTGTCCTGTTTGCGGGGTTGTTATTCCAGAGCAGTATATAAACAAACATCTAGATAGTTGTTTGACAAGGGATGAGAAGAAGGACAGCCTAAGAAGGTAAGAAATATGGATCTGGTGAGTTTCCTCCACTACTGTAGTAGAACGAAGTAGGTTGTAGACGGTAAGAGAGCAAAATGCATTCTTCCACACATGCTACATGCTATACATTAAAACTGTAGTATAAATAATGATGGTGGTGATTTTCATCCCCTGGCAAGGTAAGTTCACCATCAGCACTATATTTGGGCCGACAATGGTAGGAAAATGTCTGTTGAAATTTTGTATTGTTTTATGTTAATATAGCCTTGTACATTAATTTTGCTATAGTTCTGTTTTCTAGCATAAGCACTCTCTGAGCATAAAGTTGTCTTTGTTTTTTCATTTCCTGAAAAGGCATCATTGCTTTAAAATGTCTTTAAAATCAGACTGTTGATTAGATCAGGACTGGTAACCTGAAAAGCATGAATCTTTTTGCCCTCTTTTTCCTTCATTGAGATATTTGCATCAAAAATTGACAGAGTAGAAGGTATATTAGCTGCTTTCTTGAGAGCCATAAGGCTTATGTATTTAAAATCATATTAAGGACTTGGAGCTAGCTAACAAAGATAAAGTTTTTTTGTTCATCAAAGGAAGAGAGGGAAAGCATTAAAAGCTATCTCAATCAGTCTCATTTCCACAGAACTGTACTGCACAGTGTGAAACAGTTGCTAACTAACATTTTTTGACAGGTTTTGATTTCTGGTTTGTGCTTTTATTACTTTTAGCAGTAAGTGCCTGTGAAAAGTATGCAATGGAAGTACACTTTGTCTATGGAAGATAAAGGATCTACCATTGTTTTGTATAATTTTAATTCATTTTTACCTAATTTCCTCAGAATTTAAAGCAGTATCAAAGAAAATGGTTGGCATGAGCAGTTAACTACTGTAGAATTTAAGCATGATTGTGAAAATATGTTTATATTATTGCAATAACATTTTAGATTTCAGTAGTAATAACATGTCTTCAGTTCCTCTCTCTAGGACGTGCTCAGTCTGTTTGGTGTTAAATGTAAAAGTACAGAATTTGGTGTTAAGAATTGACTAGTATTTTAGTGGATCTGCTAATTTAGTTCCAAATTTTACATTAGAGATTAATTATAACATAGGGAAGCACAGATTTACTGAGGCTGCAAAGTTTCTTAGAGCTGAAACAACATCTGCTGAATTCTAAAATTGGGGTAGCTCAGTTCTGTCACTCACAAGCTTATTTTCAGTGGGTGAGTCTACACGTACATTAATGCCTTTTCTAATGCGCATTAAATTTAGTACTGTTGGTTACTTTTACATGTCCTCTGGAGGTGGGGGAGTAGGGAGGGCAGCACTTTAGAGTGGCTCAGAGAGCGGCTTGTATGTCAGCATCCCACGCATAAAAATGGCTGTGGGGGCACTTACACTAAGCTTTATTCAATGAGCTTTAGTTCAACTGCCCCTGCTGCCATTTTTAAGCGTGGTGATGCTGATACATGAGAACGTAGGAGGCTGCTGGAGTGCAGTAATTGCCATGGTTCAGCAGACTCGATTAATTGAGTCTGCTCTGACATGCTGTAATTACAGCATGTTGGAGCAGCCTTCAGGCTCGTGTATAGGTGCCCTCCAATGTGAGGTACTAAATTAATGCACGTTTGGCTGTGCTAATGTGCAGTAGCACTTTATATGCTTTTTTTTAGTGATACTTAATGCGTAGTAGACTTATTTTACTGTGCATTAGCATGTAGCCATTTTTTACATGACACTTCATTGAGCAGTAAAATAGTCTACTGTGCATTGAATCACATGTGTAGATGTGCCTTGTCTGCTGGATCATGCTACCTATAAGAACGAAAAGTTCTGTAAGAGTTTTAAAAAACTTTCAACATTCAGTGGAAAAATGACATTCCTCAGTAACATTTTTAATAACTCTTTTCCTGAAAATAATTGTGAGAGAATGCATATTTATGCTAGCTGTGGTAGAGTGGTTATAGGAAAAATAATTCATTAGGATTTTCATTAAAGTCTCTCTTGTGGTAAAGTAAGATTATTTTCAGTGTGGTGAGTTAAAAGTGACTAGGGAATATACATGTCAAATAAAAAGTATGCTACCTTTTTTTCGAGAATTAGAAAGGTGTTAGTCCAGGGATGGGCAATTATTTTGGCTGAAGGGCACTTAGTGAGTTTTGAGCATTTTTTGAGGGCCACATCCATCTCTGTCTCTTACCCTTCTCTCTCCCCTCCAGATGCAAAAGCTGCCAGTGGCATCCACAGCTGACCTGCTGTCTCTCTCCTCCTCCTTCCCTTCCTCGTGTCGTCCGTCCTGCGCCCCCTGAACCTGGCCAAAGCTGTAGTTCACAAGCAGCTCTGGTGTCAGCTGTGGACCCAGGTAGAGCTTCTGCCATGCTGGGTGGGCATCAGTGTCAGCTGTGGATACAGCCAGCAGGTTCTGGAGCCCCAGCGTGAAACCTACTGACAGTGTCATGGCTGACATTGATCCCTGCCTGGTGTAGCAGAACTTCCTGCCTGGGGCCACAGCTGAGCATCAGGGCTTCTGGCGAGCAATAGTTTCTACCCAGTTCTGGAGGGAGTGAAGGAGAGGGAGAGAGACAGAGAAGAGAGAGAGAGAGAGAGACGCTGCCGCTTGCCCAGCATGGCAGAAGCTCCTGCCTGGGTCCACAGCTGATGCCATCAGGAGGTTCCAGGTCGGGGCTCTGGGCAGGAGCTTCCACTGCTGGGTGGGCAGCAGATCAGCTGATACTGCTGCCTGCCCATGGTGGTGGAAGCTCCACCCAGGCTCATTGATGGAGCATTAGCTGATGCCTAATGCTGCTGTGTGAAAGCAGTCCCACCTGTCCACCCAGCACCACATGGTGGATGGAGCTGCTGGGCCACCTTGGGCCAGATCCGGTGAGTTGGCAGCCATCCACCCATGGGCCAGATTGAATCTGTTGGCTGGCTGGATCCAGCCTGTGGGATATATTTTGCCCACACCTGTTTTAACCTGATTAATGCAGAGAGCTACTCTTGAATTTCTACAAGGAGATTATTATAGTCTACTTCACAAATGCAAAGCATCAGTAACTGTGTTGATCTTTTATAACTAGTAAAAGATCATATAAATTGGAGCTTAACTAAGCATTACATGAGTTTGTGTACCTGTGCTGATTGTATCTGGTTACATTTTACCAGTTGGAGACCTACACCTATACTTGGACTTTCCTAGAATACCATAATTGTGCATAATACTGCCATGCTTGTTCAAGATAATAAAAGTTGTGATGCTGAGCCTTCCATTTGCTATTATAGCGTCCTGTTAAGTAATTTTTTTCATGTGCTGGCTTCAAGTTCTTACTTGACATTAAGCAAGGCCAGGAAGTAGAGTCCTTTTTAGTACACAGCTCTTATGAGAGTGGTGTTCATTTTCTTAATATAGTATCCTGCATTATTGACATGTTTTTATCAGGTGGCATGTACAAATGCATTTTCAGGATAGTTCCCTGGCTGTTTTTTTCTCAAACCATTTCTTCCAAGGAACTGGAAAGTTTGTTGAGACAAATCTTGAGTTGCAACCTTGTAAAAATCTTTAACAGATTAATGTCTGACCAGCGTTTCAATGGGTAACCAAGGCACATCAAGAACTATTTCTGGTAATAAAGGAGAGTGTCCATATCTTTGTGAGTTTGTGCTGAACCTATACCTGATTTACTTGTATACTAGCACTGCCGTTGACTGAGAAGAAGTGTTTGCTTACTGTGGCTATTCAAGCTTTTGTGGTGCTTATTACAGGAGATAATGGGTTCACTCTAGCTTGCCAAACAAATTCAAACTAGGACAGTCGTATTTTGCTTTTCTACATTTTGTCTTAACAGAGTTGACTGCATTTCACTGGTGGGTGAAAGGTTTCTTCTCAGTATTATAATATAAAGTGAGTGGAAAGCTCTGTAGCTATGCAAGTTATTGATTTTCCTGTAGAGAAGAAAGAATTTCCTGGCCTTTAATTTTTGTTGTTGTGCTTGTTTACCTGCTCCATCCTTGCAGTTCTGGTCACAAAAGGAAACCCATGTCTAAAGTTGTTTACAACTTACTTTCTGATCGGGATTTGAAGAAGAAGTTAAAGGAGCACGGGCTGTCTATCCATGGAACCAGGCGACAGCTTGTTAAGCGGCATCAGGAATTTGTGCATGTGTACAATGCTCAATGTGATTCTTTAAATCCTAAACCAGGTAAGATAGTTGAGCTTATGATAGAGCGGTTAGCACTTCCTAACAGGTGAGCTCCTCTTTTGAACAATTTGTGAGGTGGGAGTGAGACAGCTTGGAACATTTTGGCAGAACACAGGTTTGGGTGAAATTTTCTTTAATCGTCTTAACTATGACCTATAAAACAGAGAAAAACTAGGGAAGCCCAGAAATATGTGTCTGTGCTGTGAGAACATCCAGTCCCAAAATAATTTATCACTTAACTACTTTAAAAATAGCAACCCCTTCCCCACCTCTTCCCCCCCCCAACAAAACCCCCCCAAAACCCTCTTCTTCCACTGAGCTGAAATCCTCCATCACTTCCTTGTTTATGAAATATGACACAAATGTTGTGTGACAGTACTGATCTTGTCTGTGAATTATTCTACCTCCAAATTCAAGTTTCTGGCTCATCATTAGGAAATACTGAAGGTTTTGAAAAATGCCAGGTAATAGCATGAATAATTACTTGGACTGTATTTTTCAGCATTTTGGATATATTTTTGGATTTACTAGATTTATAAGCAAGAGATGAAATGTAGCATGTAAAATTAATGAATAAGAAAATGTACTGCTGCCTAGACTTTCTCCATCAATGTAGGTGTATGGCAGTGCTTTACTATAATTAAACTATAGCTATAGATGCCTCTAAATACTTTTTTTTTGCTTTGGAACTTGTTTTAACATCTAATATAGTTATACTATACACTTCTTTAAACAACAAATTGCTGTTTGTGTGTGGGTTGCATTCTCTTTAGAAAATGCCATCTGTAGGACACGAAGAATGAAGGACAGCCAAATACTCATCTTGGCAAGGGCATGTTGACGCCAAGATTTCTGCTGGCTCTCTTTTTAAACAGTGGAGCCATTCTTTATTCTGACTAGCTCCTATGGGCAAGAAGCTACTTGTATATTTTGAAATATAAAGAAACAATTGGCACATTGATAATAAGGAAAGGATTTGGTATCTTTCAAGTTCCAAAGATGGAAGTTGACTTAAATGTCATAGTTAATCTCTTTATATTGTGGTTTATAAGGCCTGAATTCTTATGTTGTTTGCAAAGCCCGTTCCTTGCTAGTCACTTTTAATCATAAAAATAAAATAATCCTCAATCAAATTTATTTTTATTATTTGTAATTATAATTTATACAGTTGAATCTACTTAAGATGTGTGTTGGGCAATCTTCTGATTCTCACCAGATGACAGAACAAGGAGCTATGGTCTTAAGTTGCAGCAAGGAAGGCTTAACTTGGATATTAGGAAAAACTTTTTCCCTGGAGGAGTGGTGAAACACTGGAACAAGTTAGCTAGAGAGGTGGTGGAATCTCCATCCTTGGAGGTTTTTAAGGCCTGTCTTAACAAAGCCCTGTCTGGAATGATCCTGGTCCTGAGCAGTGGGTTGGACTAGATGACCTGAGGTCTCTTCCAACCCTAATTTTCTATGATTCTGTGAGTTGCATAAACAGATTTTCGTTAGGAAAATTGTAATATTAAAAAACATTCTGACTTGTGGTCTTTCTGAGGTGTTTGTAACAGAAGTAATGCTCTATTTTTTGTAATTAAAAACAACCAAGTGAAACCTAAGACCTGGCATTTTTTAAAGGGTGCCTTGAGTCTATCAAAGGGTGCCCCAGGTCTAAGAAGGTTGAGGAATGCTAGTCTAAAATAAATAAAAAGCAAAACTATTAAGCCTGACTCAAGATTACAAGATTAAAAGATGTAACTTTTAAGTGTGTCAGAAGCCAATTAGGCTGTATTTCCTGAGAATAATGTTTTATCATATTTATAGGACACGGTAATTACATTACATGGCAATTTTCAGTTGATAGAACTTCATGTCAAGTCCAAAGTTAAAAGGATGCTTGAGTCCAAGTAGCCATTGGAATAGTATTGCTAGGGTACACTAGTGGTTGTAGCCCACAGCAAGGGAGTATGGTTTGTAGATCTGCGTGAAGCTTTGGTCGCTAATTTGATTTGGCAGAGATTTGGCCCAGTTTGGCAGCCAAATCTGAATCAGATCAGGAGCCCCTTTAATCTCTCTGAATCAAATTGAAGAGATTCAGAGTGATTTGATGATTTGGACATAGACATTGCTTTAAATGTTTTTTTTATGTACCTCAAGGTACCAGGCGGCTCGTCAACACTCAGATGCTTGGGCGGATGGAGTGTCCCACAGGAGACCGGGTGGTCCCCTGTGCACTTGGTGGCAGACCCAGAAGTGGATCAGAAGCACTTTCAGTCCACTTCCAGGTCTGCTGTGGAGCATGTGGGGGACCCTCCCTTGCCCCCTGGCTTGGCGACTGGTGCCTCCTGGGTCTGGAGCGGGCACCTGGGGTCCTCCTGTGACTCATCGCTGAGATGGACAGGCATGGGGGGGGTTCCAGTCCACTGCCAAGTGCGTGGACCCCATTCTGTGGGACGCTCCATCTGCCCCACCATTGCAGTGTTCATGAACTGTGCTGGGTACCTCAAGGTTTGTAATTCTGAAGTACCATCAGGTCCCTGTCTGCACACTGCCCATGCTGGTGAAATGAATAATTTCACAGGGGTTTGAAGTACTGTGGTTAGCAGACCATAAACGTAGCACGCATTTACCATGTTTTGACTCAGTGTGCTGTTTTTAAGGCTTATTGAAGTCCGAGATTTATAATGGAAACAGCAATTGGTCTCAAATCTAGCAGTGGGGGCACTGTAAAATAAGGAGAGCTGAATTACTAAAAAGGCATGAGTGCCAAATTCCTGGATTTTGCTTAAACCCAGATACTTTACATGCTTTATTTCTTCATAATTTAAGAAGCTTTCTTTCTCTGGCCAGATGTGGAATTCTTCAGTGTCTCATGAAAGTGTTTGTTTTTATAAAGGTGCATAGTTATCTAGTGGTTCTGCAGAAGTGTTGAAGCATAGAAATATGGAGTAATCTAGGCGGTGATCTACTCCATGCAAAATCTGGCATAACTGTAGGTTTGTCTAAGAGTATTAATGAGCTCATTTGTGTCTAATTTCTAACTATTCAGATACATTTGACTTGTTCTTTTGGTAGTATGTACTTCTTTGGACCATGGCATCTGGACTATAGCATACAGATAATTCTGTTTTGCCTTGAGATGTAGCTCTTGGAGCTAAAAAAAAAGAATGTAAGCAAAATATTTAATTATTTAACCTCTGTCATTTAAATATGTACTACAAAATGGAAACTTGATAGAAAAACATCTGTCTGCAAAACATAGGAAAACTGTAATCTGTTCGTACAACATTCAGCCAAAATCTGATTTGGGAAAAAAAATATTTTCCATGAGTTTCCTGCTTGGGGAATAAGAGGTTGGTAGCCTGGGACTGGCTGGGAGCCAGGTGTAGGAAGGCACTGTAGTACTTTCCCCATGCCACTTCTGTCATGATCTATGGCTTTGGACTTTGTGTCCTGTCTCTGTATCCTGTGCCCAGGCTGCAACACTTTAGTAATATCAGTATATATAGTGGGTGGTTTCAGAGTGTTCAGGTGTCTGCTGGGCACTGGGACAGGACCTTTAATTTTGTTTCCACTTGGGACTTGCATCTGGATTTTAGTCTCGCAAGGCCAGTGCATTTGGTCTCATGTCATTTTGCTTCATGATAATTCCTTTCAATGCTGTTTTAGCCTTTATCCTAATTTATAAGTATATACTGTTTCCAATGCTTGTGTATTTTTTACAGTGGCAGAAATAATTAAAGAACTTGAAAACAATGAGAAGATTCGGGCTCAACTTGAATTTAGTAAAACCAGTGAAAATGTAAGTTGGCCATCTTTGTTCCATAAGAATTACAGATCAGACACTAAGCAGTAGTGCATATAATTGCAATAAAAATGTTCAGGGGATTTTATGAAGCAAGACAGAGAGATTGTCCTGACCTTGAACCTATCGTAAAACCAAAGCAAGGGCACATTGGGTAGAAGTCATCTGTTTTGCTTGTTCTCTCATTTTTCTTGTCAAAAGCACTTAAACAGCCCAGGTGCATTTAATGGTAACAGGTGGGATGATCTAAGCTGATGGGAAGATGAACAAATTATCTCCTCTGACATCATATTTTACAGAGTGGGCAGTAAATAAGAGTAATATTCTGTTCTCTTCTCTTATTAGCCCCTTGTCTTTAAGGAAAGCAGCTTTATCTTCATTTTCCCACGGTAAATAAAATATTTGTATGATTTTTGTAGAGCATGACTTTTACAAAGGACCAGACAGAAAAGGAAATAGATGAGATTCACTCCTGTTATCGTAAGTAATATGATTTATTCGCTTTGCTTTTTTTTAAAATTCGCCTCCTTTTTGCTCTAGGCATTCATACAAATAATAAAAAACAAACTAAAGTTTAAAATTACAAGCCAGTCTTCTTCCATTTGATATGTGAGGTCACCAGAAACTCCCATCCTCGGTCTAGCCTTCTCAGATCCAGTTTTCCTGAAGCACTGAGCATTCCTCAAACTCATTGCTTGGATAGGAAGGAGAAGGGTGCAGAATTCAGTTGAAAGACTGTGGGTGGCAACATCTTCCATTAAACTTCTTAAAGGCCCCAACAACCTGGTGCATGTAAAGGCTACTTGTCAGAATAGACTTCTGTAGCCCTCTGCACTGGAAAGGCCCCAGTGCTGCTCTCTGCGGTGCCTTGGGAGAAGAGCTATTTCAGCCTGATTCACAGTGAAACTACTAATGTCCATGAGCAGTTTGACTGAATTAAAATCAGTGGACTAGGCTGCTAGCCTTTGACTGGGAAAAACTCTTCCACAGGGTTTCCTGTGTGAACTCTCTGTTTCTTGCTTCCCATTCTGCCTTAAAACATGGGGGCAGTAACGTTGCAGAGTGTATACGTGTATGTGTGGTGATTAAATATTCAGAGGCACTTGGGATATTCTTGAGATGGAAGACACCCATCTTAGATGCTTGCTATTCTTCCCATATGACTGTTAGACCCCAACTCCATGCGACGCCCAACGACTAGGGAGACGACGATCCAATTGCTCATGGGTCCTGATACTCATTAGCCAGAGCAGACATGGAGCAAACACTGCTTGTACACGTTACTCACAGCAGCTTTATTCAGAATGAAGACAGCTTCGGGTGAGCTCCCTCACAGACACCCAGTCTATGAACAGGGGAGCAGTCACAAACATTAGTTCTTTTCACATTTTTATACCCTTTAGTTCTGGTTCATTAACATTCACTCTACCTTCATCCCTCCTCCTGTTCTGCCCATTTCTCCTCCCATCTCAAGCTCCACCTCTGTTTACTGTTTGCTTCATTAGCATAGGATTGCCTATGCATTTCCTTCATTTACTAAGAGCGCACGCGTAAGGCCATGAATCTGGCTACTCTTGGTCAACCACTGCTTTTTTCTGGTTTTCTGCTGACTTCAGCAGCCTCTCCAAGATTTGGCCTCTACCTTATCTCCTAACAATAGCTGTTGGTTTGCATCCTGTTTCCTTTTGCCCAGTGATTTACTTTATATTGCATACTATTCCCGTTGTTAAAGAAACTACTTGCCTAAGCATCTGCAAGGTTATTTTAATGCACCATTTTGCCTTGTGGTCAGCAGCTTTTTGCTGAGACACAGATTAAAGCTTTGTTCCAGCTGCAGATCCAATGCAGATCCAAATTATTGTTACCCTAGCAATGACCACTAATTTTCTGTACCATACCAAGGCCTACACCTAAGCTTGCAGACTGAGGACTGCTGAAAGTTCAGGTATGTGTTGCCTGACTATATGCCCAAAAAACCTTCTTCAAAAAGGAAGATTGGAGGTGGAGTAGTAGGTGGAGTAAATGGGTTATTTCCATTGACTGGACATGATTTCTTAAAACTCTTTTTAAAAAGCTTGACAGAATGGGAAGTTTCATCTGATTTAGACAGAAGAAAGTTGGGAAGTGAAGTAGCTGAAAGCTTTATGGCCTCACAAGTGCAGGTTATTTCCTATGTTGTATGTTGGTTATTTTGAATGCATTCTTCCATGCCACCTGTAGTAGTATACATTTACAAAGGCTGGTTCCTTTTTCATTTCCTTTCTTGTCTAGCTTCGCATTGCGATATTAACTGGTAAGTAATCCCATCTGTTTCTAGTGCATATTTAAAAACAATTTGGACAAGATCTGGTGCATATGTTAGACTCCTCAACTATGCAGTATTATACAACTACAACTGTCAAGGTGTTGCACAAAACAGGCTCTATTTTTGTTTTTAAAGGTGTTGTGTAAGCTTATGCCAGGAATACTTTTTTCCATTTTTACTTGTGTGCTATATTTCTCAAGTTCTTAACTAATTTCCAAGTTCTGTCCAGCTATTTCTCTCTCTGTCTGCCACCACAAACACATGTCTGATCCTGATTATTCTTCTTTTGGTTTAAGGGTTTGTTTTTTTTTGTAGGAACCGTATCTCTTGTTTTGATCTCTCCCATTCTGCTGAGAGGCTGCCAGTTTGAACTCTGTGATTGTTTTCTCTATTAAGATGGACTTTTCATTAGGATCTGCGTCATATTCTAAGTGTGTGTCTTACATTGGGCAGCTAACACCCAGCAGAATTTTCATTTCTTTTTTTCAGCCCTTACTTATAATCAAAACTAAAGTCAATACCTTCCATCCCCCACCAAATACTCTTCTGTCTGAAGCTTGCTTTTTAAGCCATTTTGGGAATAGGACAGACACCCTGCTTCCATTTTTTTGATTAGCTTTTATAAATAACAGTGAATGATATTTGGAGTTACATTGCCAGATGAACTGTTCACATGTATGTATATAAAAAAGCATATATACATATAAGGACATACTTCTATGTCCTTAGACCAATACAGCTACAACCTATACCGCTGTATACATATAACATAAACACATGTATATTAGGGGTGTGCGAAGAAGGCTGTATTCGATTTGGATATGGCCCCATTCGGGGGACAGTGATTCGATTCGTTGGTTCAGATCACTGTCCCTATTCAATTCAGCCAAATCCGAATCTGAAGATTCGATGCTGATTCAGAGGATCAGCGATTTGGACATAGACACAGCTTTAAATGTTTTTTCTACATACCTTGAGGTACCAGGTGTGGCTTGTGAATGCTGAGAGAGGGCGGATGGAGCATCCCACAGGAGTGCAGGGTGGGGTGGGGGAGGTATCCAGAAGTACTTCTGGTCCACTTCTGGGTCTGCTGTCAAGGATGCGGGGGACTCTTTCCCCTGCTGCCCCCCTGGCGCATCCCCCTGGCTCAGCGATTAGTTGTTGGGGGACCCTGAATGCCTGCCCCCCAAACCCAGGAGGCACCTGTTGCCGACCCAGGAGGCAGGGGGAGGGTCCCCTGCACACTCTGCAGCAGACCTGGGAGTGGACCAGAAGTGCTTCTGGTCCACTTCTGGGTCCGCTGCCGAGCATGCTGGGGACCCTCCTGTGGGACGCTCCATCTGCCCCACCATCTCATCATTCACGAGCTGCCTGGTACCTTGAGGTATGCAAAAAAACATTTAAAGCTCTGTCTGTGTCCAAATCATCGAATCTCTTGGAATTGATTTGGACGGTTCCCGTTCAATTCAGAGAGATTAAAAGGTCTCTTGATTTGATTCAGATTCAGAGATTTGGCAGCTGAATCGGGTCGAATCTCTGCTGAATCAAATTAGTGACCGAAGCTTTGCACAGCCCTAATGTATATACATATGTGTATATTTATACACACCTATATATAAACTTTTTCTAAATAATAGAAGCTGTTTTTTTCTTTCAGTGTATTATGTTGACATAGCAAACAAAAGAAAAACAAATAATTGTCCTGCCAGCTGCTTGTAAGAAATCCTGCTGTAGGATGCCCTAAAAGATGGTATGTTTAGAGGAACTAAAGGAAGGTGCTATAATTTAGCTCTGTTTTGGATGGAGAGCTGAGGTATTTGGTTTCTTACTATTTTTTTCTGAAGTTATTCTCCACTTCCTTTTTACCTTTTCTGCTCCATCTTGTGTTTATTCCCAAGAGTTCTTTTCTACCTCCATACACAGTCCTGTCAATCTAATCCTTTCTTGCTGACTTGTCATTCTTGGGAGAATCTTTGCTTCCAGGATGTTTCCAATAATGTGCTGTAGGAATTGCTGACGAAAGGCTAACTTTTTTACAGTTGATTTCTTTGTTCCTCCTTTGTGTATTTGGCCCATCATAAGCAGAGTAGCTTTTGAACTGTATTACTATTTTTCCTGGAATATTGGTAACTTTTCTCCCTCCCCCTGCCCACCCTCCCTCCTACCCCTAACGTTTTGCTTTGCCTACAGTCTGCTTGGAAACTCAAGCAAGCTCCAGTAGTCAGTCACTTCCTACCAAAACAATTTCCAGTGATCATTCAAGTTTTAATGTCTATACCTTTTTAAACACAGAAGAGAAAAATATTGAAAGTTAGGGATTCCAGTTGAAGGACATTAACAGCACCCTTGTAAACCTTGCTTTATCTGTAGCAAGTTCTTGGTGTTTTGGGGTATTTAAATGGAAAAAAAAGTAATATCCTGGCAAATAAACCACTACTCAGATGTAACAACAATGCTGTGCAGTCTGTGAAGTTATACCATCATGTGTTTTCTTTAAGACTGGTTGGTGCTGTTTCAATAATAAAAAAAAAATCCAAATGCAATTTTAAAAGTTAAAAAAATATTAAATATTAAGTGTCTGAATCAAAATAAAACCCAAAGGTTTATATAAAAAGTAAGATTAGAGCAGAATATTTATTTTTTTAATCCAAAAAAAATACAGATTATTATGGAATTCATGACAGAAGAAAGTCAAAAGAATGAGTAGGAATTCATCTATGAAATTCAAAGCTTTGGGAACAAATGTTCTCAATTAAAAGGATGGAAGAGTTCTAGGATGTATATTTGAAAAAGAAACTCTCCATACTATAGAAAAACACATCTAAAGGAAGTCTTTTTAATCTTGAAAGTTCTTTTAATTTTAATGTACAGTACTTCTCATTGTGCTTATTAAATATTGCATTGTTCTAGAAGATCTAATTTGCAGATACCAAATAATTTCATATTGAACCAATTGAGTTACTTATGTTTTTTTCTATTAATTTTAAATTATTTCCTTTCCAATTTTTTGGGCCTGGGCTGGCCTCAGGGCAGGCACTGGCAGTGGCGCTGGGAGGGGTGGCTATGGGGGGCTACAGCCCCCCAAGCCTCTCCCTAGTGCTGCCTCTGCTGCTGCTCACCCCGCGCAGCTCAGCCTGCCCTGGCCCAGCCCCCACACCAGGAAGAGGCTGGCACAGCCACTGGTCCTGAGCCTGCAGCGGGCATCCCATCCTCACCCCCCATGCTTCCCGTTGGGGTGTGCACAGCTGTGGGGAGCCGCCCACTGCTCTGTCTTGCTCCTGGCCTCAGGGTTGCATTCACTGCCCTGGCTGGGCAGCCTCTCCCCCTACCCCATTGTCCCTCACTGTGGGGGCCTCTATTTGCCCCCCTCCTATGCCCCTTCCCCCCACAGACTTACAGGCTGGATGCTGTTCTCCAAGCTGCATTCTTGGCTGTGCGCATACTATGGCTGCACGCATTCACATGGCATTTATCGGTGATGTTATTGTCTATACTCGCATGCGCCAATACTCTTGTAGGGTGAGGGGCGGAGGATGATTGCATTTTTTTCCATACAGTGTGCTATATAAACGGTAGGTGTTAGACACATGTGTCTGAATTTCTAGGGCAGGGGTGGAAAATTAAGTCTCGGAACAGGGATTCTATGTCTTTTGAGCCAAAAGTTCATTTTACAGTTGCAGGATTTACCAGAACTTGTCTGTTGTGCCAGAAATTTGTTTTTCTTAGTATTTGTGCTAGTGGACTGATTATGTAAGTGATGTATGAACATCTAGTCTAGTAACATAGTCTAGGCTGTGGGGATGAGTCCAAATTACTTTGTGATTCAGTACGTTTTTCAGGGTAGATGGGTTCAGGGGTAAGTCATGTCACTGAGTCGATTGGTACCAGTGGAGGACCTGGCCCTTAGAAGAGGTTTGTTTGTATGTTCTGCAGATTCGGATTAGATCTGCTTCCTCAGTCCTTTTCATCACACACGCAGCCAGAGCTGCATGTGAATAGATTTTGCAAAGTAGTGACATAAACACAGTTCTGTTCAACTGTTAGGCATGTATATTTCTCTGGATATATAAAGAAAAATGTTTCCAGGCATCTTTTTCAGTTGTAGAATTCATTTATTGGCATGCGGTACCAGTCAATATTACTATTTGGGTTATTGCTCTCTTATGAATTGTTTACCACTAGTACCAGGACTTCTCTGTTTCAAGAGGTAGTGACAGAAGGCAAAGCATTCTTTCATATTGTTTCTTAGAACCATGTTTGTCAAATGAAGCACTGGAAAATATTTCAGTTTCTTGGATTTGGGGTAGTGATCAAGTAATGTAATTCATACATCTGTTCGCATTCTAGTTAATGGGCTGTTTGGCCTTCTAAAATCTCTGAGGATGAGCTGTTTGGACATATTCCTGCGGAGTACTCGAGAATGTAGAATGAGAGTTACTTATTTTTTCATGTCATTAAAAGCAGATCTTCCATCATATAAAAATTTCAGAAATACACTGGGATCAAGGCTTACTTAATTTTTTTTTTTTAAAAAAGGGAAACAATCGAATGTTTCTTCTGTATGGTCTGTCTCTGTTGTTACATTTCTGTTTTTCTCAGAACCCAAGAATGATACATCTGTTTTTCAAGCCAGCCCCTCAAAGAAACTTTTTAGCTGAAAAAACATTGTAGCTTAAACCTGCCCTTAAATTCCAGTAGAGTCAACTCAATATTACCAAAGTGAACTGATCTTTCATAGCCTTGCTTGCATATATTACTTTAGTTACGTATACAGAAAACTCTGCTAGGGTTAACTTTTTTAGGATAAACAATTGTTTTCTTTACTCCCAGAAGATAGTATGCAATCTACAGATTTTTTGATAATTAAAGTCTGAAAGCAATGAAAACGATGCAAAGTGTGACCTGCACTTACCAAATCTTTCCATTTTCAGGGAGCATAGAAACTAAAATGAGAGAGCGTTTCCAAAAATAGCTTCTATATACATGTACTACTATGTTTATATAGGCCAATTTTGGGGGTGGGAGGGCAAAAAGGTTGAGAACATCCAACGTAGACCAGAATTTCCATGTGTATGACATGAAAGCCAGGTTTTCAGCCTGGCTTTGATACTATTTTTGTGTATTGAAATGGTTACTTGTATTTTCAGAGGCACACACCTGGTCCCATATACTGTACAGCAACCCAGTTTTGCACAAGCTGATTGGGTTATTTAATTACAAGTTACATGGAAGTGAAAAATTTGATATTTCATTTCATAGTTGATCATCTTTACGCTTGCTCTGATATGATGTCTGTCTGATGAATGAGCAGTATCCTGGAAAATCCTAGGTGAAAAACATCCTCAACAGTATTATCTAATATTATGGCAATGATAACTATTAGCATGATAAATTATTTAGCAGATTTATGAAAAATTGGCAGATATAGAGATATTGGGGCAGGAAACAAATGTTCTTTAATTCTAGTGCACTTGCATAGTTGACCTCACTTCTGATTTCACAGCTTTTTTTTGTTCCATAGCACATTTTTCTTCTAAAAAAGGTGGGGGGGAGGAGGAGGGAGCTAGCGGAGGAAATTTTAGCAAAGGAAAATGCCAATGATATGTTTTTTCTTTTAAATGTTCTTTTACTACTTACCTACAGGATGTACCATGTTGTATATAATGTTTCTTCTAAGAATAAAGAAAAAACACTATCTTAAAAAGCCTGAGCCTGCCTTTTTAGATTTTTTTTCCTTTTTTCTTCTTTCTTTTTTTTCTATAAAAAAAATTCTGTAATCACCTCTATGTCACTTGTCCAGATGGTAAAACTACTACCTCTGGCCTGTTCAGAGATCTGTGCTGAAGGTGCTGAAGATTTTAGTCCATTTCACTGTGCAAAATGCATCTAAATACCAAAATCATTGCTATAAATAGCACTAATAAGCAAATAAAAAAGAATGGAGACAGATGGCCACTTTTACTTCTTTTAAGTGGTCTCCATTCACTTCCAGGAACCAAAGTGGAACAACATATAAAAACAGCTTTTGCTACTGTTATTTTATCCTGCTGTGTTTTCAGTGCCGAATACACTGATTTTTATACCATTCAAACGTAACAGACGGTGTCAAGTAATCGGCCAACTCTCAGTAAACCAGCAGTGTTCCACGCAACGTAATTTAGCGCTAGTTGTTGAAGTTGAAGTAGCTACTTAAAGTAATAAGACTAAAGGGTGGGTCTTATTTTGAATACAGTAAGATATGATTCCTGAAGAGCATATCAACCTAATCCAAAGAATACATTATTTAGAGGTGTACTGAAATTCTGAGCTTACTGTAACTGAATGCAAAATGCCAGTTGCTTTCGGTGAGTTCAGGATTCCACCCAGAGAATGCATTGTGTGCGTATTTTAAAAGATGCCTATATGACATGTCATCCAAATGTTAGAGACTTTATCTTTTGTGCCATGTGCCATCAACACTTCTGTCTCTCAGTAAGGGTTGAGCATGCAGCCTATTGGAAATGGGCCTTTAAATAGAACGCTGAACATTAGGGTAGTGCATCACAAGTGATTTTTCTATCCGGCATATTTTATTTGTTCTACTCAAGGGGCCCTCGCTTTTCTCTTTCCTTTTCATGGTGATGATGCTTCTGTGAGCAATTTCTTTTTTCCTGAAAGAGCTTAATATTGTGTTTTAGGAAACAAACACAAAAATGAATTTCAGCTTTTAGTGGATCAAGTCAATAACCGATGGAAGAAAGCTTGTAAAAGGGAAATGGAGACCACACAGGATACAGAGAACATAACTGCTGATGAAGAGCCAGCAGGTACAGGTGAGCAATACTATTTAATATAAATGAAAATAAAAATTTCATTTATGTTAAATCTATTAGGTCATCTCTCTAAGTGACCAAAACGTATAAATGGGGTTAACTGCCCAGTGTTCATGTAGGCCATGACTTAAGTTAACAAACACATACTTAACATGAAGCATCAGACTCCAAGGACTGTCCTGAGTCTAGGTGCTCATTTAGGCCAACGTGGTTAAGGTACACCAGCTTCTGTAGCCAGTGATTCCTCAGCTTGAAAGATGTGGTACACATGCACCTCTGGGTCTGCTGGGGAGGGCCTTTGCCACAAGTCTGAAGTGTGGCTTGAAGTCTCATCCCTTGATTCATAAGAAGTACCAGATGACTGGCTGGGCAGGGGATGTAGTTGTTTCCATGTGCTCTGTGCCCAGAAGGGAATCCAGCCTGAGCTAAGTTGCGCCTTACAGTAAGGGGGGAAGGGGACAGAGTGGAAGGTCTTTTGAAATCATTGACAGTTTGTCATAGGACAGTCTATACCTTATTAAAATATGCCAGTGATTGCTGATGTTCCTGGCTTGCATATATTGTGAATTTGATAGGTGGGTGGTGACCGGAAATTAGATGTTTGTATTAATTGGGAGGTAAGCAGTATAGAATCAAGGAGTAAACATTGCTGCTTCCGATGCAACTCTTCCTACAGTGTGTGGCCATGCTATATTCTGCCCTTTGGATTAATTTTTTTTTGTGTTTTGTTTTCTCCATAAAAAGAGGAGAAAATACGATGACTGCAGTTTATAACTTGTTCAGCAAGCATGTTTTATGGAGTAGCAACAACTTCCAGTGCATGGATGTTGTCTGTACTATCCATAAGAACGGAGAAATGCCCATGGGTGCTGTTAGCTGTCTCACAGTTGGTTTGCTCAGTTTCATTTGTTTTGTTGCTGCTTGCTATGCAGTGTATGCATATCTTCTGACTTGTGCGGGGGGTGTGATATAGGAGAGCGCTTCCTAGCACCTGACAGCTCACCTCTGAATTGAAGTGTGTCATTCCAGCCCACCCCTGGAAAAGGTTTGCCTACCCATTTTCTAGGGTAAGAGTTCATCAGTAGGCAAAATATTAATCAAATATAATTTGATTTGGGTTTTTGACACACACATTCTCTAGATACATTGTACCTTTCTTTAAAAAAAGAAAAGTAATCCCTTGGTAGACTGACATTTTTATCTTTTCAGCAGCATTAGCAAATAAACCATCACATTTGTTTCACTGAAAACCATGCTATTGCTTGAGCTGTAAAGCTTCCAAGCTGTAAAATTGTCATGTATTTTGATTATAAGGTGAATTTGTATCAGGAACTATGGAGCAGAGCTGCCATATTTTGCCTATTCACTATTTAAAAAAATATATATATATTTTTTATGAATGGAGGCTAGCACACACTTAGTCTCATTACATTTTCTCCAGCACTCTGTTTAAGACAGGTAACAGAGGCAGTTTTTTCTTTGTGGTCTCTGGTTCATGGTGGTCTCATTGTGAGAGAAGAAATTGGGCTATTTGTTGCACTGGTGGTAGAGGTTTCGGCACAGGCAGGTAAAGACAGGAAATTGGTATTTGAAACATGATTTAAAAAAAATGTGCTGGCTTCAAGTTACAGAAACAGAAAAACCATAAAAAGTTAAATTTAACTCTCTATTAAGTGTTTATCTTGTAATATTTCTGCCAGGGGAAGAAAATATTAAAAAAGAGTGTACAGCTTTGATTTGTGCAGTGGACCAGCTACCCAAAACAGAAACTTCTCATTGCGAGAGAATCGAGTTTCATAATTTGGCTGAAGACCAGCGATCCCTTTCTCCTGCCTTCTCACTATCATCAGGATCAACAAGCAGGTTAGTGACTAACAATTTATGAATCCCTCTTCCTTTCCCTTCCCCCCCCTCCCAACTTTGCTCTCGCCTTCCTGACCTGATTGACATTATCATAGCTATGAGAAAAAACATGGCAAGTCTTGTGATGTCAGTGAAATCCTGCAACATCACTCAGGGTAGAATTGAGTTTATAACTGTGGTTCCTACTCTGTGGTTTATGATCGCATGTCAGTTCTGCTCCTTGTTTCCAGCTGCTAAACTGCTTTAAAGACCAGCTGGAATACATTTTAATCATTTCTGAATATTAATCCTTATGTAAATAACTGCCATCAGGATTATGTGACATCATAAGTTGGAGGGGAGCTGGTCTTTTGCTTGTAATGGGAAAGAACATCATCCATAAGACTTTATCATACACTTTTTCCCCTCTTGCTGCTTCTTTCATTTGCAAAATTGTTTTTTTCCAACATTAAACCCAGAGAAGTTCTGTTACTTGGGTATGTTGTTTCATACCCATTTTAGTGGTGGGTAAATTGGAAGGCAAAAAGGTTAAATGACTGAACCAAGCTCTCTCACATAGGCAGTGGCAGAATGACACGGGGACCCAGGAATCCTGACTGCTGGTCTCCTGCTCAGACTATTAAATCACATTGCCTTTCACTGAGCCTCTTTTTTGTGCTTGGTGGGAGAAAGTTTTTTGTAGTGTTGAGTAATGACTTGAAGATGCTCTTATAAATTATGTAATAAACTCATGCTTTTTCAATAGGGATAACATTTTTAGAAGAAACTCAGCTGTTTGTTTTGGGGGGTTTTTGGTAGTGAATTACTTTGTTAATGTGAAACCTTCCCTTCATGTGTTAAAAATAAGTTTATTATCTGTTTAGGATGTTTACTTGTTACACTGTAATTTGCCATCTGCTTCCATGTCAAGTAACAAGATGATCAACGCCCAGATAAAGATTCTTTTGCAATAATGGAACCTATTGCCCTGCTTTCTGGTGGGAGCGGACAGATCGAATGTAGCTGTTAATTAACTTTTCATTTTTCTTTTTCTTTTTTCACAATAATTTTGGTTTTGGCTGTGGCGCTAACTTGATCCAGATACCCAATTATAGCAGGACTTAAAGAAAAATGTCCCTTTGCATTCTTTTTAAAGAAAGAGGCTTCCTATATCTAGAATCTGAAGGTATCCACAGGACATTGTGAAAGCTCAGACAGTAGAGTAGCAGCTAGCAAGGACTGGAACCTTTCTCCTGCTCCCCCTCTGCTGTGCTGTATCACTGTTTCTTCCTCCTCTGATACCAGAAATTCCAGGTCTTTGTCTTGAATTAGATCAAAGCTGTCCTAACAACATTAGGGCGTGACAGATTTAAGAAGACCCCTTAGCAAATGTATTATTTGCTAAGGCATTACTGGTCTCTAGGGATTTATCAGTGGCACTTGAACCCAAGTGGATACCCTATGTACCCACCTGGTTTCAAACATCTGGTCACGCGCTCTGCGCCCCCGGATGTTTGAAGTTGTCTGCCCGTCCGTTCCTGTGATTTCAGTGAGTTGATGTTGTGGACCCGAATTGTCTCTCCCCCGTCTTGCCCGCCACGACTTTGATCTTATCGCAGTGGTGGGGATTGACTGTCGGCACTCCTCGTACCGGGGACCACGGGACGTCTATCTTCTGCGAGGCTCCTCCTCCCCTCTACCTTGCCCTTACACACCTTGATGGATCTCGATGGTCTTTGGTCACATCCCTCTGATGGTTGGGGCTTGGTGCCTTCTTCCCAGTAGGTTATAGGAATCCCGTTAAATACTCCCCCACTTCTGCTCTCTTCCCTTCTACCAGCTGCCTGGTCTGGCTCCAGCTACACCCTGTTGGTGCTCTATACCTCTCCTCCCCTCCAACAGTGGGTAACAAAACAAAACACAAAATATATCACTGGCAGAAACACCAGATACCAAGGGCTGCCCTTTGCCCCTCTTTGTGCCTGCTCCTACCGCCTGCTCTGTTGCCACCGGTTGCAGTCTCTCAGGCCTTGACCAGCCTAGCCTTGGTCTGGGGTCAGCCTACTGTATTCTCGGTGGGTCCCCTCGGTGCATCTCCCCCACAGCTCTTCTTTAGAGCAGTCCGCTCTCCCTATGATCCCACTTGGTCCGGTGATCTGGCTTCTGCTGCCTCTTATCTTCTGTGGGCTTCTCCAGGTCTCAGTATTCTCTAACCCTCCTCAGCTTCTGCACCTCGACCTTACTTCCTCACTCCCTGCCTTGTTGCTGGCGATGACATTCTCCTGTAGGGTCTTGCTCTCTCCACCGGGGCTGCAGGCTGCAAGCCCCCGTGCTCCTCTGCTCTGAGGGGACTCGGAGAGTGCTTCCCCCACCGGCACTCCTCCTGATCTCCTCCCCTCGGGGCTGCACTCAGATGCTTTTAAGTCCCCCAACCAGCTCCTACAGCTGTGGCCATCAGTTGGCCACAACTTTATAAAAACGCGGCTAACGAGCCACTTGGGTTGCGCCGCCACTTCTGGTTTCTCTGCGGTGCTCTCTAAATGTAGGAACCTTTCTATTTGCTTTTCTTTTCTTTCTCTTTTTCCTCCGCCCTGTTCCTGCTCCCCGGGTTCCTCCTGGGCTCCCTGGGGTTTTCCCCTTGGCTGCTCCCCGGGACACCCTAATTACAAGTTTAGAGAAGTGTGAGAGGGGAAGCAGGAGTCCCTCCCCAGTGTAGCCCAGATCCTGATACTTAACCCAGGAACAGAAACAGGCAGCAGCTGGAGAGAGACCTGAACGCCGACACAAAAGCAGGCTCAGCAGTTTTGCAGCTGCTTGAGCCTGCATATCAGCGAGAGCTGGGAGCATGGCTCCCGAGCAGCATGGGTGGCTCAAAAGGCAGCTGGGGATCCAGCTGAGCTGGGGCCGCGGAGGGAGGAGCAGAATGCCAGCTGGGAGACACCGGCCTCAGAGCTAGTAGGCTCCAGCCCCAGCCACCATGAGAAGGAGCTGGGCGCCTCCTGGAGGACCCTGATGGGTGAGGCAGAGGGCTGCCCCAGAGGCCAATGGGGCCAAGGGAGCTCCACTGAGAGGCAGTAGCCTCAAGGGATGCCGCTGGGAAGCGGATGGGCTCTGACCAGGAGGACGGCTTCTCAGGCTTGCAGGCATCCCCAGACAGTCTTACAGCAGGCAGAGCATGGGGAATCGTGAGCCCCAGGAGGGGGAAGTAGACAGCGCCAGCTGGAGGGACTGGAGCGACGAGACCACAGGTCAGCCGGGCCCCAGGGAGGTGTTGCCAGAAGAGCCGGCAAGGGCTGGACGTAGCTAGTAAGATAAAGGGGACAGACAAGTCTTCTCCAAGGAGCTGAGGACCCAAAGAGAGGGACTCTCAAGAGCCTGCCAGCAGAAGCTGGTCATCTTCAGCTGAGTTCTTCAGTTACAGTTTGACCCAGGATGGAGCAGGTTTAGTTTCTCAGGAGAGGGGAAGCCGACCCAGAGACGAGGGATGAACCCCTAAAGATTGATGGTCAGGAAGACCCGACCCTATCAAGGTGGGCAGTGTGGGAAGACCTGTGGGGAGCAGCATCTACCCAGGCTGAGGACGTGGTAAGGGTGGGGTAGAGGGGAGGTTTGGAGCCCCACAAAGACACCCACAGGGTTGAGACCCCTCCGGGTCCTCCGACAGGGAACTGCTTCCCCACCAACAACACCGAAGATGTGGCAGGCGAGAAAAGGGGGCACCGGAATAGAGTTTCATCCTGACGTCACTGTGGGGCAGGGCACCGACGAAGAAGTTCCCAAAGCTGTACAACACCTACCAGTGACAAGAAGCACGCTCACTCCGTCTCTCCCACTGGCCCACGAAGTCTTTATCACAGAATAGCCTCTAGACTGCTGTATAAGGTACTTTACTGTGACCTGGCACGTTGGGTTCAGATCTCCTCAAGCAGAAAATAAGTTTGGATATGGGTCCCTGTGCCAGGTTGGTGCTCTAATCCTGAACTCTTGTATAAATTGAGAGCCAGTGGTATCGATTCCTTCTGTGCTTTTAAGGTTTGACGTTGCATTTTGTGTGGAATTTGCTTTGGAAGGCTTGTTATAACCCTGCTTATCAGATGGATGAGTGGGAGACTACCTGGTTTCTAGGTCCTGGCAGGGTATAGATTCTGTTAAGGCTCAAGTGGCTTCCACGTGTGTTTAAAAGTAGAGCTGTGACAGCTTTGATGTTGAAAATTTTAAGCACCTCTAGTATTAACTGATAGCTGAGTGTGGGGGTGAGGAGGGGGGTGAGAATTGACGTTTTTGACTTTTGGTGTAAGTGGGTCCAAGACGCTATGGTGACATAGTGTTGGCGGGCACAAACTGTGACACTGCCATTACTGTACAGTAGCAACGAGCTACTGTGCAGTAGGGCTGGAAACAACCCATGCAGTGCTGGGACTGCACAGTACCAGTGGTTACTGCACAGTTGCTTAGTACTTGCTAAAGCAAGTAACAACTGTGCAGTTGGGTGCATGTGTAGACGTGCCCAATGTTGCCTAAGTCTTACTTTAGGCATATGAATACAGGTGTAACAGAGAGCCTGGGGCTCCTGTTACTTTAAGGGGAGAAAGGGAAGCAGATGGAGTCCAGACAGCTGAGCAAAGGCTAGCCACAAGAGGGAAAGCAGCAAAACAACAGTGCTGCCTAGGCAGGGAGTTGCCCATTAGTAGGAAGAAGGAGCATATCTGCAGCCGGTCAGGAGAGCTCTGTCTGGGGTAAGTTGGCTGCAAGGGAGCAGGCAGTAGGGACAAAGAGCTATGAGTGCCTATTGCAGAGCTAGCTGCTGTGCAGTAGGACAGTAGGAGGGCAGAGCCTGGCTTGGGTAGCAAGAGGATGCTAGAGCAGCAGTCAAACTGCCATGGCAACCAGTTGTCAGACCCTAACGAGCAGGGCTGGAGTACCACCTGACTGGAAGAGGCAGGGTTTGGACAGCATAAAAGCCTGAGGCCTGACCCAGGTCAGGCAGTTTTACCCTGCAAACTCCTGTTCAGAAAAAGTGCAGGAGGATACCTGGCTGACTTTTGAGCTGCCCTACGGACTGCCAGTATGCCACTGATGACTTGGAGCGATGCACCTCAGGGTAAGGGGAAGCCTTGCTGCCCTAGCTGTAAGCTATTGTTGATGCTTGGACCTAGAGCAGGTTTATGTTGTATTATTGCCAGCAGGCTTATTTTTCATTACATTTTAAACCAGCAGAATTATCAGGGGTTGGTGGAGGTCTCAGTTGTGCCTCGGGGCACGAGAGTGTTTTTTGAGTCCTGCCAATGCTAAAGGCTCAAAACCACAGAGCAGGCTGAAGCCTAAAGGAGGTTGTAACTTAGCAAGACGTTGAAGCCGAGCATGGCTGGAAGCCAAACAGGGCCATGGGGCCCAGACAGAACCAAAGTAGGCTCAATGTCCCGAGTAGGATCGAGACAGAGCCAGGAGGCCCAGACAGAGCCAAGGTGGGTTCAGTGCCCTTAGCAGGATGGAGACAGGGCTAGGGGGCCCAGACAGGGCCAAAACAGGACTTAAAGAAAAATGCCCAGGACGGGGCAGAGACAGGGTATATGAGACAAGTATATGTCTCTTGTCCCCGAAGTCTATGAGACAAGATCTGGGGCCTGAAAGCCCCAGTGAGCCTGGGCTAGAGGACTCAGCTAGAGAAACGTGGTTGAGGCCAAGAAGACTGAGGCCCTGACAAGGGGAGTGCCCTGTGAGGCATGGGCACTTCTGTAGAGGTGGTCGGAGATTATGAATAACCCTTTAAGGCTTCCTGGGGGCACATGGATGGGCTGAGAGGGCCCACTTATTGTGAGGCCAGGATTGAACCCGGCAGGGTTTAGGAGGGACCTGCTGGTTGCGGCTTGTGCTAAGACCTATTAGACAACCTCCTTTTTGATCAAATAAGTACATCAAGGTGTGGCAGGAGAATGATAAAGGGTAGGGTACCCTTGAGTTGGAGGGAAAGGGTCACATGGTCACCAGGGGAGTGTCGCTACTGCTCCTGGAACTCAACCTTGGCCACACGAGGCCAAAGAATTTAAAGACTTGCTTGTGGTGATATTTTAAGTTGTCTGAGGTGAAATTAGTAATAAAATCTTCTGGCATGGCTTTCAAAAGTGCTATACATCCTTAGTTTCCATCAAGATCAGTGAGAGCTGTGACTCCTTCAGGGTCTTTTGAGAATCAGGCCACATGCATCTCATGGTCCTCACAAGAAACTACTCCCCTGTAAGAGTGACATTCAACAAAGAAATAGGCTTATAATCACAGGTCTGTGTGAGATTGATGGAATTAAAAGAAAAAATACAGTTCTATAAAATATCAGGTACAATAGAGATATGTTGTGAAGGGGAAAAAAAGCAGACCAGGTAGAGAATAAAAGCAAGATAGATTGTTTTTTTTATCCTTTTCAATAATAAGACATTTTCAGTTCTTAAGAAAAAGGTGGAGGTGGAGATAGAAGGGCTTCCAAGAGCAATTTAATATGACAGAAGAGGAAATCAAAGACAAAGTTAATTAATGCAAGGGGATTTTAATTCTTTGTTTCAATGTTGAAAGGGAGGATATGGGATAGATGCCAGAAATAAGCACGTTGCCCAGGAATGGAGACAGAAATACTGGCAGAAATAGCTTTCTTGCCAGGAGACCTGATTTAAAAAAAAAAAAAAAGGTGCTATTTGTTGAATGTCTAGTCAGATAAGGATAAAGAACATTTAATAAAAAAACCACCAAACCAGCAAAGCTTAAGAACTGGGGAGAATAGTTCTTTGAAATAGCAGATAGCTCAGAAAGGCATTATACTAATACAATTTTCACATAAGGAAGCCAAAATACAGAAAAGTTAAATGCCTGGCGCTCAATATTACGAGAAGTTAGTGGCTGCTGAAAGAGAACCAAGGACTCCAGTCTTCCTCCACTCACTGATCATTGCCACAGCCAGGATTAATAAACTGGATTGCAGAAGCAGTTTCTTAATTAAGCTAAGGAGCCTTCTTTTAAAATGTAACGATAACAATTTAAAATTTCAAATGGATGAGGAGGAAGACTGAGCAGTTATTTGTTTTCCATGGTGCCCACAGGCAGTTATATCAGCCACTTGTGGTCTGTTCTTCCTAGGTAAAAAAGTCAGCGTGATTGTTATTGAAAATGTGCTGGATAGCTAGAAATTCTCTGTACCTGTAATCGACTGTTTTCCAATTGACTGGGTAGAACCTCTGAATTGTCAATCTCCTTTATAAATGAATATTTAGAAGAATTATCCACCTTTTGTTCTTAGTCATTGTATTTTTATTCAGTTGCGCTGAGTCTGTTGTAGGTTATTGCCTACAAAACCTCATGCTTCTGAACCAGGTAGTTCAGGGGTGGGCAATATATGGCCCGCAGAGTGATTTTGTTCAGTCTGCAGCGGGTCCCTCAGCCCTGCTGGGCAATGCTGGGACATCCTTGCTCCATGCCAGTTTGCAGCTCACCCTGGGATGCCCATGCAGTGGCAACAGCCCCCAGCTCTGCTGGCTTGGTGTGGGGCACAGTGAAATGGTGCGGGGTGATGGGGCCAGTCTCCATGGAGGCAGCGTGTGGCTGGGCAGGGAGCTGCATCTGGGGCCAGGGACTGGTCTCCATGGAGACCCGGCCCAGGCCTTAGATGCAGCACCATCACCTGGGCTCCCACTCTACCCTGTGCCACTCCACCCTGCCAAGCTGGTGGGCCTGGGGGCTGCTGCTGCTGTGCAGGTATCCTGGGGTGAACTGCGGGCTGGCATGGGAAGGGGTGCCCTTGTACCACTTGCCTCCCCTGGCCCTGGCCTGCTCCCAGCTGCTACAGGTGGTGGGGCATGGAATCGCCACCGGGTCCACTCCCTTCCCTCCTCCATCCTGCATGCCCCAGACTGGGCAAGGGGAGAGGAGTGGGGTAGGTTAAGTTGCTCCCGAGCTTCCTCCATGGGACTCACAGCCCTCTTCTCCTCCCTTTTGGGTGCTGCAGCCCCTGAGTGAGGCTTGGTGGTGGCTTCCAGCTCTGTCACAGCCCCACACTGTCACCACCCCGAGATCCTGGCCCCAGCCCCAGATGCATCTCTGAGGAGCTGTGTGGGCCGGGAGCTGCATCTGGGCCTAGGGCTGGGATCGTGGGGTGATGGCAGCATGGGGCTGGGGTGGGGCAGAGCTGTGCGCTGTTCCCTGCACACCTCTGCCTGTGGAACCCACACCCGTCACAGGTAGAGGTGTGCGAAGTGGGCCCTTTTCCATTGAAACTCAGTCTGAATCAGGGTCAGTGATTCGATTCGTTGATTCAGATCACTGTCCTTGATTTGATTCAGCTGAATCCAAATCTGAAGATTCGATGTTGATTTGGAGAATCAGCAGTTCAGACTTAGACATAGCTTTAACAGTTTTTTCTGCATACCTTGAGGTAGCAGGCACAGCTTGTGATGGCTGCAGTGCTGGGGTGCATGGAGCGTTCCGCAGGAGTGCGGGGGGGCTCTCCATGTGCTCAGCAGCAAACATGGAAGTGTTCTGGGTCTGCCCGGGAGCATGCTGGGGGCCTCCCCATGCCTCCCTGGCTCAGTGACTGGCAGCAGCGGGACCGCAGGTGCCCCCCCCAGACCCAGAAGGCACCAGTCACTGAGCTGGGGGTAGGCGTGGGGGGGCCCCCTGGCATGCTCCCTGGCAGACCCATAAGTGGACTGGAAGTGCTTCTGGTCCACTTCTGGGACTGCTGCCGAGCGTGCTGGCGAGCCCTCCCATGCTTCTGTGGGGTACTCCATGCGCCCCAGCATTGCGGTACTTACAAGCCTGTGCTACCTAGAGGTATGTTGAAAAAAACATTTAAAGCTATGTCTATGTCTGAATCTCTCTGAATCGATTCGGAGGATTCTGATTTGATTCGGAGAGATTAAAGGGTCCCCTGGTTTGATTTGGATTTGGAGATTCAGCCATCAAATTGGGCTGAATCTCTGCCGAATCGAATCGGGGACCAAAGCTTTGCGCAGCTCTAATTACAGGGGTGTGTGTGTGGGCAGCGGATTATGGTTCTGACCCGGCCCTGGCCTTGTGCTGTCACTGCCCTGTGACCCCACCCTGTGATCCCAGCCTTGCCTGCCGCTCCTGCTCCAGAACGCCACTGTTTGGTGCCCCATCCCATATAGGGAGTTTTGGTGAGTTGTTGCTGGGGGGAGGTGGGAGTACTGACCTAGCTTGCAACACCTTACCAAAATAGCCTATGTGGCCCTTGGGCCCAAATAATTCCTTACCTGTCAGTTAGTGTCTAAGGTGCTACCTTACTTTTTGCTCCCTTTTTTTAGTCTTCAGACTAACAGACTAACCACCTTGTTACCAGTCATGTGTGAGTAATGGCAGTTGTATTGTCATATTAAAAAAAAAATATATCTAAATGCATATTCTTTAGAGCTATCAATTATGTGACACGTGCCATCTACAACTTGGGCCAATGTAATTTAGTGGATCCAGAGTGTGGCTGCGTAGAGCAGTTTGTCTGTAGCTGCTAGCAAAAGCAGTGTATGATAGAGTATTTGGATCAAATTGGCCTTGTGCAAGTTTGACACTGGAATACCTGGCTTTCCTCTCCTTTTGTCTGAGATGATTGGAACAAAATAAAAAGCTTCATCTTCTGTCTCAGATGAGCAGTTGTATGTTTTCCCAGGTTGTAAATTAGCTTCCATATTGTAGTGCACACAGTAGGCTGCCTGCTTCGCATGTTTATTTGATGAAGAATAGCATTTCCTTAGGGAGACTTGGACCCTGAGTATTTTCTATACCGGTGTTTAACAAAACCATGAACATGGCTTTTAATTATACCCTTTGCATTTAATTTTTTTTGTCAGTAAAAACTTTATTTTCTTGAGCCTAATTTGCCACTGACACAGGTTGTTACGTAGCCCATCCCATTCTGTCTGCCAATAGGAACGTCTTATTTCTGTGCTCTGTAGACAGCCCAACTGCTGTCTCTCGTCTTGTGTCAGCTTTCCCTCTTGTTTGCTGGACTAAGTGCAGCTGTGTTGGCTCTTTTAGTGTGCGTGTTATTTGCTTGGAGTTTTTGGCTGTCTGAGGTGTTCAGTTTTTCTTGGAACCTCATTTTTTTTAAATCTTCAGCCAAATATACCCCAAAGGCTCTGACTTGGCTTCAGTGGACAGAGTTTGTGAACCCAATAAGCCAACAGGTCTAGTTTGTATAGTATTCGTAAACTGAAACCCAACTGGAAGCTTGTTTGCAAGTCTTGGTTGGAGTCCAAGTCTTGTGACTTTGCACTGAGGGACTGTGTTTCCGAAACGCTGGGTGTGGCTACGTGCACAAGTCATGTGGCTGAATAAATTCTGGTGCAGTTCACGCCAGAGTTTATTGCTCCCAGGTGCTGCGCTTGCATGTGTGCCTGGGACTGCAGCATGTCGAACCAGGGTGGAGCAGACCTTGCTGGCAGGGGCCCCTGGGGATCAGCCTGCCAGCCCAAGGCTGATCTGACCTGGAGGCACTGGCTGGGGCATGAGGGTGCTTCAGTATGGGGCTAGCTGGCAGCTCTCACACTGAAGCACCTTCATGTCCCAGCCAGCCCTGTCAGTGTCTACATGTGTGTTGTGTTGGAGTAAATAATTCTGCCATAGGATAGTAGTTGTGCTGGGCAGTACTAACCTATGGCAGAGTTAACAAGTTGTACTAATAGTACCACACAAGCTAACTAGTCAACTCTGCAGTAAATGACTTGTAGACACACCCACTGAGTCCAGAGGCCCCTAGTAGTCCTGTTACTGTGTTGTCCTAGGTCTTTCCTCACTATTTCATTTCCATGGAGAAAACTGTGGAGGAGAAATCAGGCTAATGACATGAACACAATGTCTAGTTCTCATTTGTTTTATTCAGTTTCTCAAGTTCAAGCTAACTTTGGCAGTAAGACTCTGAAAAATTTGAATTTTAATCTGATTCAATGAAAACCGTTTCTTAGGAGGCAGGAAGATGTTGGGTTGGCTCTGCGTAAAGAATCTTAAGTTTCTGTTATGTTGCAAATTAATTTTAGGAAATATGTCTTCGGGGCCATCTCCTGTATCTGTTAGTGTCAAAGCAGAACTTAATTCACGTGGATAGAGGTGTACCAATACATCGGTCCCGTATTGCATCAGCAGTAATGTAGGTAAAATTGTCAGTATTGGAAATCGGCTTTTTTTGCCTCGTGGCCAACAACGTGGCCAATAAATGCCCCGTGCATATGCACAGCGGGGGCAGCATGCACAGGGCTGGGAGTGCAATCTGGTGGCTTGGAGAGCAGCATTGCCTGGTAAGTCTGGTGGTGGGGGAGGAAAGGGGCATGGGGGGGACGTCAATGCCATCAGCAGCACCAGGGCACAGAGCAGAAGCAGAGAGCAGCGCTTGCTGGGCAGGAGCCATTCTCATAAAGTTAGGTTCACATATCTTCAGGTTTTTTCACGATCTCCATTTCACTTCTGTTTGTTCTTTTTAGACCAGAATGGAGATAATTTTAAATAAAAAAAAACCCCATGAGCATCTGAAATATGTAGACAATTTTGTTGGAAAAAATTGTAAGCGTTATTCACGCTTTTGGAAGAAACAAGGTTTCTCCCTCAAAATGTAAATTTGCAAAACAGTGGAACAGTCATCTTTTCCTAAACTATCTTTAGCAGTTTTTTAATTCCAAAGGATGATGCTTAGGGAACATTAACTTCCTTGTATGTTTTTTTGTCCTGAAGATATTTGTCTGAGGTTTTGGAGTGCATGTATTGATATGTGCTAGGGAGGACTGTTACATTTTCTTTAATAATCAAAATGCAGGTGTTTCATTAAATTGGTGTTTATGAAATATTTAAATTGGAAAATGCTGACAGTGTACACGTAACACCCCTTCCTAGATGGCAGTTTTTTTGTTACTTTAACCATCCATTGAATGCAGTAAAAAACTTTCCTCATCATCATTCTTTTGTCTTATTGCCTGTGTAGAAATATCTCTTTACAGTGTAAGGACACAATAGTCCTTCCCTGTCAAGTAGCTGAAGTATATGTTTAAAGACTGCAGCAACTGTTAGTAGAGGTAAAATGTTTAGACATTGTTTTAGATTTGTGGAAGTAAAAAAAATTAAGTACTGTGCTCTGCTGTTGAAGTTGTAGATGCATGTTATACAGATGGTTCCTGACTGCAAATGTGATAGACGTTGAAAGTACATTATAGGCAGGATTCCTAAGAAGTGGTATGCTGTTGTGATAACTTAAGGTGAATTAAATGCATAGAGTTCTTGCAAGTGACTAAAATAACTGGACTAAAATAATTAAAAAGCCTGGGAACAGAGATAAAGCTGACCAGATGAATTCATTCAAATATGGCCTTTGCTCTGATGGCTTCCCTCACTCAAGGAAATGCTCGATCTAGTATCTTCCTGGCTAGAAGAATTTAAAGCCTCAGCAAATTCCCTTAAGAATTTCATAGATTTCATAGACATTAGGGCTGACCTTGGAAGATCAAGTCCAGCACCCTGCCCCAGGGGCAGGAAGTCAGCTGGGGTCACAGGATCCCAGCAAGATAAATGTCCAGCTGACTCTTAAAGAAATCCAGAGTATGTGCTTGCACCACTTCTGGCGGCAGTCTGTTCCAGGCCTTGGGGGCTCAGACTGTAAAGAAGTTCTTCCTTATGTCCAGCCTAAAATGGTCTTGGAGAAGTTTGTGACCATTTGACCTTGTCATCCCATGGGGCGTTTTGGTGAACAGGTGTTGCCCCAGAACCTGATGTACATCCCTTATATACTTATAGGCAGCCACCAGGTCCCCCCTGGGCCTGCACTTTTCCAGAATGCAGAGTCCCATAGCTCTCAGTCTCTTTTTATGAGGCCTGTTCTCTTGCCTTCTGATCATACACGTGGCTTTCCTCTGGACTCTCTCAAGCTACTCCGCATCCTTTTAAAATTGTGGAGCTGAGAATTGGATGCAGTACTCCAGCTGTGGCCTCACCAAGGCCGAGTGCAGTGGGAGGATGACATCCTGGGATTTGCTAGAGAAGCATCTATGGATGCAAGCCAGAGTTTTGCTCGCTTTGCTGGCTGCAGTATCACATTGGTGGCTCATATTCATTTTGTGGTCAATCATGACCCCCAAGTCCCTTTTGGCCATGGTGCTAGCAAGTGTAGCACTGCTGAGCCTATAAGCATGCTGCAGGTTTTCCTTCCCAAGGTGGAGAACCTTGCATTTTTCAGAGTTGAAGGCCAACAAGTTTTTGTCTGCCCATTTTCTGAGCCTGTCAAGGTCAGCTTGGATCACCATCCTGTTCTTGGGTGTGGACACTTTTCCCCGAAGTTTGATGTCATCAGTGAACTTGGCCAATCCGTGTCTGATAACCAATGTCCACATCATTAATGAAGATGTTGAAAGGATAGGCCCAAGGATTGAGCCTTGGGGGACCCCACTAGTCACGACACACCACAGCGATTGGCTTTCTTCAACTACCACTCTCTGGGTCCGACCTCGAAGCCAATTCCCCAGCCAGCGGACTATGATGTAGCCAAGGCCGCAGTTGGCCAGTTTTTCTACAGGATGATCATAGGCTACCAGATCGAAAGCCTTTTTAAAGTCAAGATATATGACGTCAATCTCTTCTCCTTTGTCCAGTGGATATGTCACCTGCTCATAGAAGGAGATGAGATTGGTCAGGCAAGACCTACCTGCAACAAACCTGTGCCGGCTATCCCTCAGGAGCTTGCTTTTAGCCAGTTTGTCAAGAATGGTCTGTTTGATGATTTTCTCCAAGATGTTCCCAGGGATAGAGGTCAGGCTGATGGGCCTGTAGTTCCCTGGATCTACTTTTCTCCCTTTCTTGAAGATAGGCACCACATTGGCCTTCTTCCAATCTTTGGGCCCTTTGCCTGAGCACCACGAGTTCTCGAAGATCTGTGCCAGTGGTCAAGCTATGATGCTTGCCATCTCCTTAAGTACCCTGGTGTGTAAGCTGTCTGGGCCAGCTGACTTGAAGGTGTCCAGCCTTTCAAAGTTCCTGCACATAGTCAGCATTGATGAAGGGTAACAGTTCTCCCTCACCCTGGCCATCCCATACCATATTGAGCAGTGCTGTCCCCTGGGGCTGGTGAAAAACTGATGCAAAATACCCATTGAGCATGTTGGCTTTTTCCTGGGCATCGGTTGTCAGTTGACCCACATGGTTTTGCAGGGGTCCAGTGTTACCCTTGCTTTTCATTCGGCTCCCCCCATATCTAAAAAAGGACTTTTTGTTGTCCTTGATACGTGTAGCCAGTTGGAGTTCAGTTGCAGCCTTGGGTTCTCTGGTTTGCTCCCTACAGGTCTGGACCAGTGCAGAGTACTTCTCGTTTGGGGTGGATCCAGGTTTCACAACCTTGGTAACTGGGTTGTGGAATGGGGCACAGAGGAGGATGTGTTCCCCATGTTTTACAGAAAAACTTTTGTGTCTCATTTGCCTTGTGTCCTTTGGAATGGAAATCTGATGCTCCCAGGACCCTCAGCATTGCATTTAAGCATGTTGTGCTTCACATTATTTTAAAAAAAGCTGTACGTTGATACTAAATGGTGAATTGTCAATGTCAGAAAGTGGTTTCTTGAGCAAAAAGCTCTTAACACATTGACAACTTCCTTTAGTAGTTGACAATCTGTGTATCTGTTTGATTTTACCAACTGGAAAGAATGTAGGCCCATTTGAACTGGAATGATTCAGAGCTGCAGTGAGTGAAATTAAGCTTTAGAAAGGCACTGAAATAACAGTGGCAGTCTTGGAGAAATGGTAGTGGTGAACAGATCCTATGTTAAAATAATTATGAGAAGTCTCTGAAATCTGTTGTCCTAAAATGGAGTTTGCATATGAAGGAGAATACACTTCTGTTATCCAGTAGAACAGAGCAGAAGAGAGAGATTTCTGATCATGAAAATAAAACTGTCTTTTAACCAAAGCAAGTCAGGTAGGTACATTTGGGAAGTTTTCCCCATGTACGTATAAAAATTAGCTGTTAGGATGCATTTGTTGGCCAAACTTTAAAAAGTTGTGGTGATTAAAAAACAATTTTTCCCAGTATTTTATTATATAAAATTTCATGTAATATTTTCTGTCTGAAAAAGAATAAAATAAAAAAAATTGAAAGTGGTGGGTTGGGGAGGAAGCCTCCTGTTTACGCCTACTTTTATATTAGTTTTCCAATTGGAAAAAAAAATCCAACTTTATCCAAGTGGAAAGTCAATTTTAGCAGGTGTTAAAAAAGACTCTCTTCCCCCTATTTTCATACTTTTTTTCTTTAAACCTTTAATTCCTTGTTTCCTAAAAAAGGAGGAGGGAAAAGCGTGTGAATGGGGTAAATTAGATGTTTCCACTTCTGGAAACATACAGCATTGTTTCAGTTTAAATGGAAGGATATTTTTTCATTTTGAAATATTCATTTTGAAAAGAATTATTAATTTAAAATATTCTATTGAGTTTTCATTAAAATAGACATTTGCCCACATAATACGTATATGAATACAATTGCACTTTCCAAAAAAGAAAAATTCAATTAACTATAGGCAAGACTATGCAGGACCATTATATTGTCTAGAAACGATGTGATGAAATATTAGAGCAGTAAATACTCTATGTTGCTTAGTCAAATAGGCTTTATTGCACTCTGCAAAATTGGAATGTGATTGAATGAGTATTATTGGTATGTGCATGTTATGGTCCTGATCGGTTGATACACAGAGCTAGACCAGTTGTAAACTGTTTCTTTCTGGAAAAAAACCAGCCATAAACATCAACTTTTCTTCATGCCCTTTTTCTCCATCTTTCCCATCTTTGGTACACAAGTTTCTATATTAAAAATTCATTTATGGAGATTTCATTTGAATGACTGCTTAGTAAGATTATTATAGCACAGAGTAAAGTATAAAGGCTTCTCTGGATAATTACAGGAATTCTATATGCTTATGCTTTCAGCACCAAACATATATTTCATTAACAGATAGTTTTGGAATGAATAAGTAGCAATTATTCTTGACTGCCAAATAAAATATGCCTCATTCCATTTACTCAGAAGACTTCTGTTAGTCTATATTTAGGGAAGTTATCTATTTTCAACTGATCTTGAATAATAACTACACATGTATTCAAATGCACTTGTGTGAGAAGGTTCGTTTATTTTAATGCTTTCTGAAAAAATCCAAAATTAATTTTTACTTTATTTTCTGCAGCATGCCAGACAGTGGGGAAAAAATAAGCTATATTGTTTGTTTTATGTCTAAGGAATTCAAAATATGTGAAAGTGATAACTGGATACTATCACTTCAACTACACCAGCCTATTGAGAGGTCAGAGTAATTGGCAGCTACTATCTTAATCTCATTTAATTTGCGAAAATATGGCGTAATCAATTTTTACAACCTTTGTCCATTTTTATCTTTGGGTCCTGTGTGTTGTAGGTCATATTGTTGCTGATTGACAGATATTTTGAAATTTTAAAAAAGTTTGGAATGTGCAACTATGATTGAGGATGATCATCAGAATAGGGAGAGAATTTTTAAAGGTTATTTGGAATTTTTTTCTGTCCTATTTTTATGTGCTAAAATGGACAGTAGTTAAATGGTGAACATTTGCCATTAAACTGATTCATTGTATTTATTAAAACATTGTAGGGAACATAATAGGACCATCCAATTACAGATAATTTTAACATGCATTAGCACTGCATGTACATTCCCTAACCAACAATTTTATCAATGCAGTTTGTTTACAGCATGCTGCCTCACTCTGGCCTAAACTGTTGTGTGTGAAGTCAAATTTACTGCCTTTATTGAGCTATTTTAATTATACTAGAACAAATATATGTACAATTATTTTGGCTTCAATATTTTTACAAAAGGGAGATTCACAGGTATTGCCATGATTTTTTTCCCCCATTCTTTTGAGAGAACAATGTGGAAAATTAATTGTTTTTGATTTTATTTTCCTTATTTTTTAAATGCTCCAGAGTTTGAAGCACCTAAAAGTTTCGTGAGAAAAGTGATACCAATTTTAAACATTAAATTGAAGCCTAAAGTGGCTGTGGACCAATTGTTCTATGTGATCTATCATGTCAAGGCATTTTCAGTATGTTTCCCTTTGCCTGAAGTGTTCAATTGATAAATTTCAAGAAAGTTTGGAAGAACAAGCATTTAATAAGCTGTAGGAAGTCTGGTAAAGAATTTTGCTGTGTAGCTGTTAGGGGTTCACTGATAAAGATTTTTTTGACCGATACTAACGGCCGATTATTAACCAGCCGTATTGGCTGATACTGATCTGATTGCTAATATGCAGCCCAGCAGTTTGAAGAGCAGTGTCTGGTTGGTAAGTCTGTGGGGGGAAAGGGGTGTCAGGGAGGGAAGGGGTATGGGGGTGCAGGTTGAGGCCCCCACAGTGAGGGAGGGCCTCTTCATGGTGGTGGGGGTTGGGGGGCTTGGCTGGAGCTGCGCTCGGGGCAGGGTGGGCGGCGGCATTGCTGGGAAAGGAGGCTATGGTGTGGGCTACACCCCAGAATTTGCTGTAGCCATCCCATAGCCCTCCGTCCCATGGCCGCAGCTGCCTTGTAGCGCCCCCCTCCTAGCACTGCTGCCATCCGCTCTGAGCACAGCTCTGGTCCATTCCTCCCCACTGGGATGAGGCCAGAGCAGCCTCCAAACTCCAACGAGTTTTCTTTTCTTCCTCAGGGGTGTCCTCTCTCTGCATTGATGTTTTAAATTTGTATCAGATTGCCAAACCTCTAACCCTGAGAAGCAGCTACTGTATCAGTTCAAGAAGTTAACAGAAAAGTTTAGTCCAGTCACATCACATAATTGCAGGAAACATAAATTCATGCAGTAAACATAAATTTAGCCTTTTGCTGTCAGTCTTTGGAGTACGCTTCGAGTAATACATTTTGCACTTTCTCCATTGTAGGCTTCCCTACCTACCCCAGAATTTTCTTTTCCAAGTAAAAGCAGTTGAAAACATTGGACTTAGTTTCCCAGAATACATGCATTAGAGTTGATATAGCTGTTCTGGAAGGTACATTCGTAGAACTGTATTACACTATGATTACTATTTTCTTCCTATTTTATTTATGTTGCAGATCAATTAAAATAACTCTTACACTTACATTTTAAAGTGAATTCTTCATTAAAAGTATGAATCAATATAGTATAACTTTTTTAAAGAAAAAGTGTAATTCAGATTTTAGGTTTAAATGCTGCTGTGCATTTTGCTCCAATTCATGAGGTTATCCTGCTTTCCTTGATAATGATAATAAGGTCATCCAACAATATTCAAGGGTGACTTGACACATTCAGTAAAAGTCAAAACTGACATGCTTGTTTGTTTTTTGGGTTTTTTGGCAGACTAGCAATTGAGAGAAGCAATGAACTGTGTTAAGTTTAAGAAAATATTATGATTTCTGGCACTATCATATCCCATTCCTTAATTAGACAATTACACTCCTTTTTTAGTAATTAAATACTGTGGGCCAATTAGCCATCCCTGCATTAGAACACAATTCTTATTGCATATCTCATTAAGACCAGTAAATGCATTCCTGCTTTTATATATGACCATGGGTATAGTGCATCAGCTCTAGAAATTAATAAATTATTTAACAAGTACATGCCTGCTAATATTATTCAAGAAATAGATACATTAATTGAAAAAAAAGTGTGAAGGACACCTTGATTTAAGTTTTCAGACTTTTAATATAGTATGTAACTATGGGGAATGACACTGACTTCAAGTTATGTCTCTTCCTCAATGGATAAAAGTGCCAGGAGAAGAAAATACAACATATCAAATAAGCAACAAAACAAAAATACATTTAATTTTAAGGGATAATTTCCCAAAGCTGTTAAATTGAGTCAAGCCTAAAGCTTTCACGGAACTGCTGTGCTCTTTAGAAATAGTTTTGGTACATTATTTTCTGGGACCAAAGCCACGTTTTACACAACTCCTTTTACAATGGGAAGACTGGAAAAGAAACGTAGAGGAAGATAATTAAATCAATGAATCAGCTGCGAAGGGTGAAATTTTTCTTCCTATTTAAAGCATGGCACATAATGAGGGCAGTTTTCAATCTCTTTTTTTTTAACAAATTGCTGCTGTTCTGAAATCTCTCAGTGTATGCAGGAAATACTCATTAATGCTGGATAGATCCCCCATGTGTGCTAAGGGACATTCTACTTTGTCTGACTTTTGCTAAGCCATTAAGGTGTAGAATGAAACATGGCAGCTTAATTTCAAAATCCTCACTGAAGAGATCCTGAGCTGGTATCCGTGGATGAAGCTGCTTTAGTGTCATTTGAGCAGCGTTGGTTTAAACCAGGTGAGTTGCTGGATGCTAACATTAGGGCCTCATTTTGTGACCAGTTTAGTATCCTTACAAGATCTTGAGTGTGTTGGTCAATTGGGCTGTTTGCTAAATACAGGGAGAATAGGAGGCCCCTCTTCTACTTTCTAGACAGTATCAGTTCTGTTTTGAAAGCTCGTTCTGTCAAAGGGACTGTGACTGTGTAGGGCAGGTTAGGCGTTAGGATTGTGCTGAAGACGTTCTCTGAGCTCTACCACCTGCTTTGGTCATGTGAATAACTTGATGGGGGGCACTGAGATAACAAACTATGTCTTGAGGGTATCAGGATAACGGCATGTTGCTGAGTTTAATGGGGTTGGTAAAGAAGTTGACTGGTTTGTGGTGATCAGGCAGGTGGTCATACCCCGAAAACAGAAATACTGTATCTTTTTCATTTAGAATATGCCCACGGATAACACACACCTTGTTATTGGGAGGCAGAATGTAGGGGAAAATTTATTTTTCAGGGCCATGCCCAACTGTGTCCGGCAAGTCCTCCTGGAAACATAAAGGCTATTTACAGACATGGGAAAAGAAACCCAAAAAATAGTGCTTTGAGCATGGCATGCCCTCACACTGAGTGCAACACATGCCCAGAAGAGGCATTGCATTGATTTGCTGCAGCTCACCCAACATCTGTATAGATCAGGTGCTTCAGCAGGGCTTTTTGGTGCTTTTCTATAATAGCTGACTGAATTAGCTTTAGATAAAATTCCAAAAAGCCCTGCTGAAGCGCCTGATACATATAGGTGCTGGGGCTCTGGGTCGAACCAACACGATGCCTCTTCCAGTAAAGCAGTGTTCTGTTTTTGGTTTTGTTTTTTCCCCCCACGTCTGTCAGCAGCCAAGTGTCCAGGAAATGTGGCACCAGGAGCTTCCTTGTGTAGCACTCTTTTCTGCTATGCCATACTTTTTGGACACTGTGTTCCTGGGGGCCTTGCTATGTGTCGCACAATGTTGGTTCCCAGGCCCTTGCAAGCTCTGTAGCAAAACTTGCTTTTTTACTATGAGTAGCTTTTTATATAAGTTCCTGTAAATAAATTGTTTTTACCACATCACAAATCTCATCAAGATGCTACTAATGGCTCAGTTGCTGTTTTGAGCACAAACTACAATGCTCCTAAATGATTTCCCTGCATCTTCTTTAGCTTTTTTCTGCAAAATCTTGGACAACAACAACTAGCAAGAGCTCCTCCTTAAATTGAAAATAGGTGCTGAGAGTTTCCTTTTCTAGCCTTCCTGCACGTCATAGCCTAAATACTTTCTTGTTGGGGCAGGAGGTAGTTTCTTCAGCAGTGGGTCTGGCAATCATTGTCTGCATTTTATCTGAGAAAGGCCACGTGTATAATCTAGCTCTGAACTTTGCTCTGTTGCACTTTCAAATGTCTCTGGAAAGTACCTGCAACGTTCTGGGCATTGGGTTATATTACTGGGGCAACTGGAGGGAGAGTTGGATAGGAGGTAGGGTCAGACTATTCCTGCTTTTCTTACTGTTTCTAGGAGACTGTGGAAGTGACTACGTGTGTTGGACCGTGCAGTTGTTACTTAAGCAAGTACTAAATGATTGCGCAGTACGTGGCATTATTGTGTAGTCCTGGCACTGCACACACAGTTTCTGACACTACTGCACAGTAGCTTGCTTCTACTGTGCAGAAGGGTTGGTGTCACAGTTTGTACCCACTGACTGTGTTTCAGTAGCGACGAGCTACGTCACTACAGCAATGTAGCCTCTCACGTAGATGCCCCCTATAGAGTTGGAATTTACATTGCACTAATCTTTAGACTTAACTCACACCTGGTTATGCCTGCAGTATTGTGAGCCACAGCGGAGGCAGAGTAAGTTGGGGTGTCTTTTATTATCAAGTTTGCATGTCATGATCCTTTTCATAATACCTTGTTATACTTTGGAAGAGTGGACTGCTGGAGTAGGTTATTGTTAGAGAAAATGTAGAAAGAAGTGGGTTTTAGGGAAGGATGTTGAAGACTAATTAGCAAAAGAAAATGTATTAGTACCTAACACTTTTTTATAATACAGTAGAAGTATATTGGAAATTTTTTTTTAACAGACTCTGTATATAGAACGTCAGATTATGTGTCCTGAGTGGTCTTCTCTGGCCTTTGCCTGGGAATCTGAGTAATGAGAAATCAACCACATCAAAGCTTCATTGTGCTAATTACAGGAAAGGCAATTAATAGCTCCAAGGAGCCCATCAAGACATGGCAAATCAATGAGAAAAACAAGCATTGGGGGCAGGAGGCCCAGTGATGGCATATTTGGGTGGTGCTGCATATTTATGAGGTAGAAACAATTCTTACCTGTCACCTACATAGAAATTGTTATGCCATGTCCAGAAGCACGGCTAAACAGTCAAAAGTATTATTCCAGGGCAGTAGCTTGACAGTAAAGGTCTTGGGGAGAGTAACACCTCATATGATATTGTGTGCTGAAGTGTATGTGTAGACATTTTTAGGGTCTGGCTGGGGCATAAGGGTGCTAAAGTGCAGGGGCTCTCTGCTTCATAGCCCCTCATTTAACACCCTTGTGCCGCAGCCAGCCCATCTGCTGCCTTACAGTACCACCTGGTACCCAGGGCTCACCCCAGGCCTCCTGCCAGCCTGGGCCTGTTCTGCCCCAGCTCAAATGTCTGCAGTTCTGGATGCCTGTGTATATGCTGCTCCTGGGAGCCATTGACACCATTGTCAGCTGTGCTGGAGGTTATTGCTCCACCTTAACTGCATATGTAGATGCACTCAGAGAGGACCATTTGCCGTTCCCCTATTGTTGTCAACCTTTTAAAGATAAGTACTTCAGTTTTTTACTTCAGCTTGGATTTTAAAAAAATCACATAGATGAAACTTAATATGGAAAGTCTTAAGATGAATGATTTTTAATAAAGAAAAGCAGTTGTGCAAATTTATGCCTCGATTTGGAGGCAAAATAATGGTTGAAGAAGTAACTCATATCTGGGTAAGCATAGGTAATTACTTGAATTGTACTTAAAGAAGCAAAATTTCCCATGGCATATGGGTCTGTTGTTATAGGTGCCTTGTATATGTTTCAACCTGCAACAGAGGTAATATGAGCTGGGAGAGCAGTCTCTTTGGAGCTCTGGGCTTCTGGAATGGGCAGAGAGTGAGGAGCTGGATTTTCATCCCTTCCTCCAAGGCAGGAACCAGCAAAGGAGACTAGACTTGCCACTCTACACCTAGTATATGCAATGTTCTTCCAGCCCTAAGAGCAAGAAGGAGACCTCAAAGCAGGGCCAGCTTAATGCATAGGCAAACTAGGCATATGCCTAGGGCCCTGAGCTGCAGGGGGGGGCAGTCCTTCCCTCCACGGCAGCAGCACGAATGGCCCCGTCTGTCTCCCTTTCCTTCCCTTTGCCAGCCTCGCCAGTTGCAGAAACAAGATGGGGTCATGGAAGGGCCCCGCTCGGCCAGCATGCAGCTCCTGGGCAGGGCTACTGCTGCTGCCACCCTGGGGACCTGCGTGCATTCCTCAGCCTCCAGCTTGCTCTGGACACCAGCTAGGGAGAGAGGTGGAGGGGGTGGGCTGCAACTGGGCAGCAGTGAGGAACTTGGGGGTGGGGGTTGCACACCTTAGCAAGGCTGACAAAAAGAAGCACCAAATTATCTTGAAGTGCACTGGAAATAAGTGTGTTTTAAAAGTTTTTCAAGAAAATTGAAAAATGAAACCTGCAAATGAAAATAAGTTTTAAAATCAGTTATTTAAATCGGTGTTTGCTGATTTAGGTCAGGATTAATGTCTGTCATTTAGATTTAAATCAATACACCCTAGTGGGTATGAGGCTGTCCTTTTTATGAGCACAGACATTTAATTTTATTCCAGTAGTAAATCTATAGTTTTTAGCTCGTCACCAGGTTTTCCCAACACCATGTATGAGTATGGGGATATTTTTATAGCCAGGTTTTTCTGACTTGGTAAAGTAGAACTGTAAGCACAAGGGCTGCAGGTCGGGTGTAAGGGGCATGGCTGGGTGAGGGGGGCAGGAGACTGAGCTGGTTGTGTGGGGGCTGTGGCTTAGGAGTGAAGGGCAATGGCATGGGCAGGGGCAGGGCACCAGCGTATCGGGGCTGCTCAGCACCACAAAGCAGCGTGGCGGGCAGGCGACCAGGAGCAGCTGGAGCCTCACCCTGGTGAGCGCAGGGATCAGAGGGAGCTGTGGTTTTTCCATGGTAAAAAAACCCCCAAAGTCAAAATACAGAGGTATTTAGAAGGTTTTTATTATTTAGAGGTATTTATTATGATGATTGAGGCATTGGTAGGCTTCCAAGTGGCTTTAAAATTGTGAATACATTAATAAAACATTGTGTTCAACTGATATATAGTGGTGTTTAATTTAAGTTGTGGAAAAACATGGATTTAGGGGGGTTTAAAATCAGAGATTTTGGGGTTTTTTAAACAGAGACAACCAGGATCCTTGTTCAAAAGTTAATAAAGAAAAATCATTACCATCTGACAACTGTTTAGGTATGTGTGACATTGTTTCAGACATTGTTTCTAGGTACTTGAGACCTTGCTCAAAATCACTAATGGCTGCTGTAAAATATGAGAACCTTATCTTTTACAGAAACAGAACTGTAAAATCCATGCATTTTACAATACTTGGTTGACCTCTCTCAGAAGTATCTCTTTGGGGAGATGATAAAATACTACTCAGTTAAAGTATTACTGACTGATTTCTTTCTTCATGTGCTACTGAAGGGAGAATAGGTCCTTTGTCTTCCTAGGAGGATCTGCAGCTATTACCAGCTTACAATTCCTCTCAGCTCTGTAATTATATAATATTGGAAATTTTCAGATCCTGTAGATGCCACTTCCCTCTTAAATTTCAAAGTGAGTTTCTGCTTTTTGGATCAATTTGGTGCATGTCATTTTGTTACATAGAGGGCCATTTAGATTAAACAGATGTACTACAACTGGATATGCAAAGCCAAGATGAACTACATCCAATTCATTTTGCTTTATGACTTGCAGTTACTGGAACCAATTTTTCTGGCCTGCTAAGTATCTACAAGAGCAACTGAAGTCAGTGGGAGTGGAGATTGATCACTAACCTCTGAAATTTGGAGCTGTTGTGTTTAGCACCAAATCAAATAGGCAAGAAAAGCAATTATCTTTGCATGACATTTGGCAATTATAGTTATTTCCAATACTTCTGTATCGGCTCCCAAACGGAGTAGGCAAAAATCAGTTTACTAATTTCACATATGCATCGATGCTCATAGTGTCTAATCATCTTTGCATTCTGATAAATGTAATTCTGTATATTTAAAAGCTGTAGGCTTTTAAAATTCTGACTGTCTTATTACAATGTCTGTCCCTTGATACCATTTTTAAAGCGTTTTATAGTTATGCATTTTATGTAGAAATTAAGCAGTTATTTGGCTATTATTTGACCTGACTTTTACTGCTATTTTGAGTTAGTAGTAAACATTGACAAATCATATTCCCTAACATCTGAGAGTTAATAACTGAATTGAAGATTATGGTTTTCCATCTGATTCACACAGGGCAGAAAAGAAATATAGTAGCTGTCTGTAATAAAAGTACATAGAGTGAAAGATCCTTTGGCTAATCGATTCTAGTCTTCCTCTTTTTTTTCCCTAAACCCTTGAACTCTTGCCTTCCCTACTTGTATTGTGCTTCTCTTGGTTTCCTGCTGTAGATGTAATGGTAACACATCTACAAGATTACTTTATCTGAAGGAAAAAGTGAAACGATTATAACCTTTACAGATGTGCCAGTCAGCGAGTCTGTAGGTAGCGGTTCTTGCTTTTTCATTTAATTCTAACAAAGCAGTCATTTAGAGCTTTGCTCCAAAAAAAGGCTAACATTTTTTCAGTAAAGCTAGGAATAGTGGGGACCAGTGTTGGAAAGATAAGAATAAGCTTGATGTGTTCTGGCTCTTCAAGGCTATTGAATGGCAGGGACATCCAAGGAACTAACAGTTGAGGCTCTTCCTTTTCCTTTAAAGCTCTGTTCTTTTTTTTTAAATGGATATGTGAATAAAGCAATGTTTTAAATATGCCCTTTTAAAAGAATTGTGTATGCCTGGCAACTCTTGATAAATCACTTCCACTTTCTCCCTTCTTTGAGGCAGAATGTAAGGCAGATTATCTATGTCTTTCATAGAGCAGAGCTAGTTGCAAGGTACGGGATAGGCATTGCACTGCTCTTGTTGCCCCTTGCATATGGATCGGGATCATTAAAGCTCAGTGTGATTCCCTGAGCACAGTGGCAGCAATTGTGCCTGATCCTTCTATTTGGCAGTGTTAGGAGAAGAGGCTCCTTATTGTCTTGACCACAGAGGGATTAGGCAAAATATTGCCTAAAGTCAGAGAGAGCAAAGGATTGACTTTTACTGTCATCTCTGACACACTGGATATGTGAAATTTTTTCTCCTAATGAAATATTTGTTCAACTGAGCGAGCCCATTAGGAAATTGTCTTAATGCTCCATTTTCAAATGGTCAGATATTTGACATTAAGTCAAACCCAAGTGCATGTCAGGTGAATCACACTTGCTTCCCATCAGAGGGGTAAAACCAGGCCAAATATTAAATTTTAAACGTGAACCATTTTTACTATAGCTGTGTCTATAAAATTATAGCCAGAGAACCCCTGCCCCCCCCTTTTTTCTGGAGTGAGGAAAACCTGTTTCCTTGAATTGCAGAACTGTTGAAAAGCTGGTGCTTTGTCTGCAGAAGAAGTTGTTCTTTGGCAATGTCCAGGCATTGAAAAATACAATCCAAGAGATTTTGGAAAGTGGGAATTATGTAAAATGCAGAAGTTAGAATGGGAACATTTGTGCCTTCTTATAGGGTTTACACAGACGTGTCCCTATACCCTCAGAATTATAATCCAGTAAATTCAGTGTATGTGCTGATTATTGTTCAGCATGGAAGTGAAAAATCCAAACTCTTGTTTTTTCTACCAGAGCTCTGGTTTCTATTTGAAATGGTAGGCCATTCAAATTCACAAAAAACCTTGGGTCCTCTAACACAATAAACAGCTTGAATAATGCATTGTATGTACAGTTGATGCCTCTCAACTACTATAACATTTTGCAGAAATGCACCTATTTAATTAACTTGCCCTATTACTTTGAGTGATCGTCAGACTTTTTTTTTTCACTTTCTCTGTAGTTTTACTTATGACAAAAGCCACAAGTAATTGCAGTGATGCTTTAATTTCTTCAGGTAAAGGAAGGATATTACATCCAGGTGCCCAAGAAGATTTTTCTTGCTGTTTTGGAAGCTTCCTTTAAATAGCTTTTAAAAAAATGTAATTGGGACAGTGGGGCCGGATTTGTAGTTTCTGTAGTTTTATAGTTGAATTGAAATGAGGACAGAACACGCTATCTGAAATTCAGAAAATAAAAAATGGCAATGAATTTACGTTGCTGTTGCTTTTGTGGCTGTGAGCACGAAGATTGAAGTTTGGCCACTGAAGTGATGACATGCTTTTGCACTTAGCAGGGAAGCCCACAAACAGTTTGTCGTCATCTTCCCCACGCGAGTAGTCAGTGGTGCTGTAAAATCCACGCTGCTTCCGTAGCTGCTGGCGTTATCAAATCTTGCTCCCTCCATGGTAAAAGGGGATTTAGCCATACTTCGAGAGTATGAAAAGATCCTGGCTGACCCTGAACTCCTGTTGTATGAAGATACTGCCCACCCAACAAGATGTAGACTTAAGGAAATGTTTCCGATTACGCGCACTCCAACTTTCATTGAACAGTCTGGATGTTGAGAGCTGCTGGCATGAAATCTGGTCTGCAGCAATAGCGTGCAACAAAAATTTGGTCATAGAGCTAATCATTGAGATTCTGGGTTTCCACCTGCATTGTAAATACTGGACTGCACTGAACTGCATTCATACAGGACATGGAAGGTGTGTCTAATTATTGAACAAATGGGGCATTGAGGACTTGTGTATGCAGTAAGGTACAGTCAGTGAGCCATATTGCAGACTCCTCTCCTGCACTTGCATATCATGGAGGGATTGAAGCAATCCACTTAGCTAGCCCGGAGATCATCATCTGGCTATGAGATCTCATTATATGAAGGTTAATCGGCACTTCTCTGCTGTTGCTTGCCCTAGCCATGCAAATGAAGAAAAAGAAGCCGTGAAATTGGGGATTATTGTAGAGGACCTGATTCTGATCTCCCACTGGTTTTATTCCAGTGAACTGCTTAACTTCAATGGATTTCCTTAGGATTACACTAGAATCATGCTTATATTGCCTAGTAAGGAAAAAAGAGAAATTAAGAACAACATTTGAAAGTTTTGTGTTTCTTAGAGTTATGGTCAGGTTTCCTGTATGCGTGTGTAATTTTTTTTTTCAGTGCCTTTAGTTAGCTGTCTGCAGTTTTAAAAAAAAAAAGTTTCTCGTGACATAAAGATGTATCCCAATCATGTGAGCAGCTGTACTGAAGTTTTGTTAAAACAGTAGGAGCAGTGTATAGTTTTACTAGCAAAATAATCAAATCAGTTACCTAGTTTTAGTGCTTTTGCCTCAAGCCCCTGCCATTTGAGTTCATGAAAGCTCCTCTTGCAGGTGCTCTCCTATATATAATGTTCAGCTGAGAGAATGGGGCCCTTTGAGATGATAACCATTCCAGCTGTGTGAAGCTGGTCATAAATCTTCCCTATAAATTAAGTGTATGCCTTTCCCCAGAAGTCAGGCATGCTTCCTTTTATGGAATGATTAACTTCTGAACTGGGTTAGGGCCTGTGGCAGCAAGTATTAATTCTGCTCTTAAATGTGTTCACTAAAGTCCCCAGAGGTTTCCAGTAGCTGTAAATACCCATTGTGCTATAATGAAGTGCACCAGGGGCATTATTTTAAAACAGATGTGATAAATATTTTTAATGGGTGGGCAGTTAGTATCGTTATGTAGCTTGTGGGTCATTAATAATAACACATTCCTAGCACTTTAAGTACCTCCTAGTGAAGGAGAGAAAAAATCCCTCAAAGATTTCCCACTACATGCTGTGATTTCCTTTGAATACTATTTAAAACCATTATCATTTAATAACTCCATACCACAACCACTTACTGTTGTCTGTGCTTGCATAATGTTTACATAATGCAGTTCAGTGGCCATTCAGTGCAGTTTTTATATCTGCTTATGCTGCTTTCATAGATTTCATAACATCAGGGCTGGAAGGGACCTCGGGAGATCATCGAGTCCAGCCCCCTGCTTATGTATGTAGGAACTGAATTAGTTATCACTTAAATCAGGGGTCGCTTTACTTTGGATGAAGAGTAGAATGGATATCACAATTAGAAGTGCAAATTCACAACATAGTTTTCTTCTATTTGTGTACTTTATTTTGCAAATTTCTCTGCAACCTGGCTTGGTCAAAAAGAAGAAACTGTGGACAATAACACAGGATATTTTCTTCCACTTTGTCTAACAAAACACATTTCCACTTGATCCCTGTAGGTGCAGGGCCTTATGTGCTAGTAAGTTGTGATGTTGCTGGACCATGAAGCTGGCCTGCTGCTCAGTTTTTAGTAAGCTCTTTTGGCTGAATATTCCTGAATTATGAATGTCAGATACCCAGAGTGATCTCAAACCCTCTATATTACATGTTGCCATGGCAAATTTGTGTGATAGGCGTGCATCAATTACTATATGTTTACTGGTCTTTACATTAAGTTTACATGCACGTGTTTTGAAAGCTAATGAACTTGTGAAATGATTTTTTTTTTCCTTCAAGACTTCTGAAATAGCTGTCTAACTTGTTCCAGTTTGTCTATAGAACAACAAACTAATTACTTTCTCCCTTGGTAGATAATGTTTGAAATTACTATAAATTCAAAGTATATTTGTTTCTCCGGTTAGCTGTTGTTCTGGGGTAGGGCTGATGTCTCAGAACCTGCTTCAGCAAAGTGAAATAGCATGTGCTATTCAAGGGTATGAGAAGTTTCATTGACTCCTCAGGTTTTAACATTAGGCATGTTCTTAAGTGAGACTTTAGGTATTTTCATTTGTGTTTGGAGAAGAGAAGAGTGAACATCTGTATGCTATTTTCCTCGGTAATTCATTGCTATCAGAATGGTCTGTATTTATATAACCATTTTTATGATGTACATCAACCATAAAAAGCTTCCTGTCACAATGCTCATGTGGAAGTACTTAGCGGTTTTCATAGAGTCATGAGACTTGATTTGTCAGGTTTCTGTGCATCAAATGCATGCAACCTAAGTGGCGATGCCTACGTGGTTCAGTCTGCAATATTAGCCATGGGGCAGATTTTCTTCCAGTCTATACTGTACAACGGGAGCAGAATTTTCTCCTGCAAGTCTATAGAGTTCATACAGTTCATAGAGAAGCAGAGTTGGAAGGAACCTCCAGTGGTCATCTAGTCCAACTTCTTCCCTTCCCGATACAAGCCATCCTGTACAGTACAAATCCATAATCTAAACTCTTCGTAAAACTACTGTCACAGTGGGACCTTCCTGTATCAAGCCTTATTGTTTAGAATTAACACAGGATTACCATGAGCATTTTTCCCACCTAAACACAATCAGCTTTCAGTTTTAGAGATATTGTGGAAATATGGAATACTTAGAGTGGTTTTATATGGTTTTATAAGGTTTGGAAATTGTGGAAATATTTATTCATCAGCTCACACATGCTCCAGAGGAATCACTGGGGAATGTCTAATGCTGAAAAAGTAAATTCCGTATTCCATTTGGCCTGAAAGCTGTTCTGTCCAGGGACCACCAATGCTGTTTTTCCCCTTATCTTCCACTGTTATCATTATGACTAAGCACATCAACATAAAAATGTCATAGTTACATAGCAGCTAATCATATTTAGTTTCTTATGTCTTCCCTGAAAAATCATAATCTTCTTTTTTGTGATTTCATAATTATCTGTACAGCAACTAATTGTAATTTTGCCAAGTGAGGATTGTAATTTCAGGTGGAAAATAAGCAGGAGCAGGAGATGAACTGCTAATGGATGAAGAGATCCTGCTGCTACGTGTGCGCCATTTGCCCTTAAGTGCATTTTCTTTCTGTCAGAAAATAAAGTCTGCTTGCAGACATTTAAAGAAAAAAGAAGCAAGGAAAAAAGGGCTTTACCAGAAGAAGCGGCACATTACTTCAACCCAGTTTTGCAATGCCTGTATAGATTGAGGGCTTCTGCGTGGTTTTTGGTGCCTTTAGCGAAAGCCGATTCAGTGAGCTACTGGATAAAAGTGTCAAAAAGCCCCGCTAAAGCACCCGATCTATAAAAATGTTGGGTGAGCCAGGTCTACCTTACGTGATGCCTCTTCTGGGCATGCACGGGGCTCAGCACGAGAACGCGCTGAGTTTAAAGTAAAGTGCTGTGTTTTGGGGGGTTTTTTTAACATCTGCAACAACGAGTGTATAAATCTAATTCAAACATCTGGAAAGCAGTGTTCCTTACTTTAGTAAGATTGAATGGGATTTAAGTATTCTGCAGATTTGAATCTCAGTTAAGTATAGAATCCCTGTACTGGCAGAAATCCTTGAATTTTTAAACACAATTTAAAAGGACAGCATTGTGTCTCACTCAGATTTTATCTTGGCATTCTCAGATATGTGAGAGGTCAAGAAGGAGTGAGATGAGCTGGGAGAGGAGCAGGGTATTGAGCTGGAGGAGGTTTTAGAGCATTGGGCCAGGTTGTTTGCCAAGGACTGTTTAGCCAGAAGGAGCAGACGCAGTAACAAGGCAAGTGGTATGAAGGAAGGAATAAATCTGGAGATGGGGAAGAAGAGATTCAGTGAAAGGGGAGGTCACTAGGGAATAGTAAGAGGTAGCAGTAACGCACTGCCTACTCACTTCTGCTCCAAAATTAGGCAGTGTTGCTGTTTTAGCACGGACCTGACTGCACATGAAAAAACAGGCCTGAGACATAACGGTATAATGGCTCATACTTAAGGGCATTACTAAACTATCCAGTGTCCAGGGTTTGGTGTAAGGTGAAAGAGGAGTGAGCAGCAGGGTGAACTTTTTGGTGGTGCTCATGCTCATCATGGTGCTAGTAGAAATCTGCTATTAGTATCTGCAGTGACATTGCCTGGGCCAAGGCCCAAGTCAGCACATACCCACTGTCAGAATCAGGGATCAGTAATTGGTTCCTTCTTCCTCTTCTGTGCCAAGGACAAATTCTGGGATTAGGCTCATTTAGTCAAGCTCCCCGGTGTTGAATCTGCAGATTGTGCTGCTATGATGTAGCCTTCCTTGTTGGGCTTGACTAACTTCTTCACCACAGGAGTAACCCACACTGTTTTTTTTCACTAGGTGCATATTTAAAGATAACTGCTTTTGCTGCTCCAATTGTTTATATCTTGCCATCTGACCTGCAAAAGATCCACTGTTCCTGTCAAACACTGGTGCTCTTAAAAATACTAAATAACATGCATGTAACATATATGTATATGTAAGTTATTGCGCTTAGCTTGGACATATATGACCCAAACAAGACATGAGCAAAATATCAGTCTCTGTGCTCAAGAAAGCATGTAGGGCTTACATTGAGGCTATAAATAGGCATTGCCAAATGCAGTGGATCAGCTGTGCCTGGATATGCCTTGGCACAGCTGATCTGTTACACTGGGCTGCATAGACATTGCCTGTTGTCCTACTGGGTCAGGCCTCTGCTGCTTGAGTGGCTTCAGGGGCCCAATCCTGAGGAAGAGCTGCAAACAGGGGAGCCCTGGGTTCCCTACTTTCAGACTTGCACCCAGAGATTCCCTTGGCAGGGGGTTCTGTGAGTGTCATATCATGCTGCTGTGCCCCGACTCAGGGCTCCCCTTCGGGTTTCCCAATTTGCAGAGGTGTACGCCCAGTTGCAGAATGATATTTGTGCCTGTGTGCCCTGTTAGGAGTTTCTTGGGACTCACCTCTGCAAACTGGGGAACCCAGACCGGCCCTCCTAGGGCTTCAGGGACCTGATCCTGCCTGCCCTGGGAATGGGACCCAAATTCCTAGGGATCAGGCCCTTGAAGCTCTAGGCCTGCCTGCCTGGGGTGGCTGGAGAGCAAGGACAGCTCTGGGCTGCCATAAAGCAAAAAGACATCCACTGCAGAACAGCAGCACAAATTTATACCCTGTTGCACTTGCAGAATTTGGGCATTTGTAGTATGACGAAAGACATGTATGTTTGTTTGCTTGGTCTCTGTGTCTCTATGCTAATTTTTATGGCGGCACAAAGGCAATGTCTCTTTCCAGCCTTAGTTGCTTTAGGTTTGGAAGAGTGGTGGAGGAGGGGCTAAATCCATTGGTAGAGGAGGGGAATGATCCATTGTTCTTTTTGGCAAGGGTCAGAGTGTGTGTGTGTACGCGTGCGCACGTGCACATGATGTGCACGTTGACCTGGTTCAGGTCTTTAGGCACTACTGCAGTAAAATGATGATAATGGCTTTGTCCCAATTGTATGCTGGTTAGCAGAATTCACTTTCCACACTGGACCTCTCTGCTGCACCTCTTTTTGATGGTAGTAAACTGTACCTTCAAGAAATTGCACACAGCTAGCAGTCCAAAGAAAGCTCTGCACTAGCTGTTTTGATGACACTATACAGATAGTCTTAGTTCATAATCCTCATGCCAATGACTTGTAATGTGATTGCATTTCCCCGTGGTATCCTGTGGAATCCAGTAATAGGGTCTTCCCTAAAGAAAATAGTTCCTATTTAAAGTAAGCTATCAAATATTGTTCTAGGCTTCCTTCTAATCAGTCAGGGGTCTGGTTGCCATCTTGGAGTTATGTCTGAGAATGAATATTCTGGGGCTGCTGTTTTCAGTATTGTTTTTTAATTTTTCTTTTTATCTGCACTGACACACTAAGCAAACACAATTGATTTGGGAACATGGAAAGTTAACTAAGAGAATTGGTATCCAATTGCTGTTGTATAGATTATTTTGGAACAACTCCCCCCCCCAAGCTTTTTGTAATATTTGTTATGTAACATCCAAATTAAGCTACAGACTGCTGGAATTTCCAGAAATCCATTTATAATTTAATGCAATGCAAAAATAAAACCCACAGATTTTCTCATGGTTCAGTTGAATTGTGCAGCCCAGCCCTGCCCCCTCACCCCACCCCACCCCACCCCATAGTATATTCTTGAACTGCTAAGAAGCATACATTGTGCATCTAAAACATGCACTTCTCACTGAAAGCTATGTATACACTTGGAACCATATTTTTCCTCCCAGTTAACTAAAATTACTTACAATCCCAAGTAAATCTAACAGTTATTCACAATATAGGCCTGAATCCTGCAAAGACTTAGGCAAATGCTTGACTTTAAATGTAGGAGAGTTCCCATTTGACTTCAGTAGGACTATGTATGTACATACGTATCGTGTACAGACACGTACTATGACGTTTGTAGTCAAGGATTCTCGTATTAAGCAGTCTCTTGGACCAGCCTTATATGGACATGAATACATTAGATAAAATTATGCTTCATTTTCATTTAAAGTATATCTGATAGGCAGTCATTTTATGTTGGGCCATTAAGTAGTCATAAGGTGGCAGTAACTCTTAGGGCTTGACCTAAAACTATTGTCCCCAAAATTGGAGATTGAAGTTAGTCAGTCAGCTATGCGGCATCTTTTCAGGTGGATGTTTAGATTTTATGCCAGTGAGTGGTGTTAAAATTCCTTGTCCTACACTAAATTTTATATAGATCTCACTTAAAACAAACAAGCCCACCATGGAAGATATTGCACATTTTTGCGTATTGGTTTAGTGTTAAGATTATTCTGGGGTGATTATCCTCAGTTGTTCTTACTGTGTCAGCAGAAGATATCACTGAACATAGACAATATGTGCATGATCACTTTCTAAAGGCTTCTACTCAGCTATGTTTGAAGAATGATTCCCCCTAATGTAGAATTATTGTTTTAGATAGTTTTTCCCAGGGGCCATGTTAACCATATTGCTCCATTCTTTCATCACTGATGCTGTCTGTGTTTGTCAATCTGATGCACTTGGCTGTGAGTGTACGCAAGTGGCTTGCACATTTGCTTAAGATCAGGCTGTTAGGAAAGAAAACCGGCTGCATGGCTATTATGTAGCTGAATATCTCTGAGGAGAAATGGGTTGTAACAATGACAAATGACATCTGTTCATCATCTCTCCAGGCAACCAAAAAAAAATTAGAAAATTGACTTAAAAGCAGTCAAGAGGAATATGCTTTTGTGAGATTGACTATAGAAATTGCACTTTTAAAACTAAGAATTCTAGCATGTACAAGTTGTCTCTGATTTACCACCTTTTATTGTAATTGGACTTGTCATCCTTAATCTAAAGTGTTCTGAGCACTGCAGAGAACAGTCTAATAGAGGCATCCTAATAGTCTTTGTGGGCACCTACACACAAGCACGGACACTTCGTGGAGGTGCTGGAATTCCAGCACCTCGGAGCACACGTGATTAATTGAGTCTGTTGGAGCATGGCAGTTGCCGTGCTCCAGCAGCCTCCTGCGTCTTGTGTATCAGCATCCCTATACTCAAAAATGGTGGTGGGCATGTTTAAACTAAAGCTTGTTGAATGAGCTATCGTTTAAGTGCCCCTATTGCAATTTTTTTTAAGTGTGGGGATGGTGATACAGGAGACGGAGACACTTTAAGTAATGCAGCTCTCGTAGCTAGCTCTCCCCCATCCCCGGAACGTGTTTAAAAAAAAAAAAAAAGTGCTCTGTGTGATTTATTTATTTTAATTCAAGATCACTAACGATAATTTATTACAGTGTCAAATATGCCTTGGGACCAAAGTTCAGAGTATTTTATTTGGTGGCAGCCTCCCCCTTAACATTTACTTTCATGTCTTTTTGTGAGGCATTTCCTTTGTATCTTGTATTTTTCTGAATAAAGTAGTATCAATGAGAATGTGCTTTGAGTGTTCAGAACAGACTTCTATTCATAAAGTAAGTTATTGTGCTGACTGATTAGATACCAGCTGCTTTGGAGAGTGGGTGGGTGTCGGGAATCTCAGTTGGGGCAGAGTGCTCCCCAGTCCTGGAGCTGATCAGTTCCCATCTTCTGGAGGGACCCGGGGTGCTGGTCAGTGCCAGGACCAGGGGCAGAGAGTTCCCTGTCCTCTGTGGTCCCCTGCTGGCTAGGCTGACCGGGAGCAAATTTGCTCCTGGTCAGCGTCTACACAAGTGTTATTGTGCAGTTTCTACTATGCAGTTAGTTTACTACCTGTATTTACAGGTAGTAGCTAACTGTGTGGTAGACTAATTTAGTAGTTAGAAATGCAGAATAATTTTTTTTGGGGAAGCCGCTGTTATATTAGGTTCTCTTTTCTTTTCTCTTCTCTTCACCAGTTCCTTTGCTGCTACCTTTGCTGTTGTTACTGAAAATCCAATACTTCATAACTCATGCTTGAATGACCTAAGTGTTTTTTTGGGTTTTTTTTAAATATTTTTTCAGCTCCAGCTCAGACATTTTGAGAGATCCACAAGAGGTTGGGATGTGTTCAGAGTCACCAGATAAGTAAGTATTACATAGATTAATGGAGCAATAAACTGAGCCTAATACAGGCTACTTAATTGTTTGCCAGTTGAAAAAAAGAGGAGGGGGTAGGGGCTGAGGGCAGAGTGGGGAAAGGGTTGATTTAAACAAAACAATTGGCAAGAAACATGCAGTTTTTGAAGTTTCATCAATTCCCAGCAGAGCTTACCAGAGCCCTTATTCAAGCATTCACTTTGGATTCCTCTTATTGGGAAGGAGAAATACAGTTTTTAAAAGCAGAGAGGTTTTGTGTTTGTGTGCATATCGCATATTTAAACAGAGATTAGGCCTAAATCTGCAACGTGCTGTCCAAGGACAAAGGAAGAGACTGCCCTGCTCCCACAATTTCCCAGATAAGCACACAAAGGATGAGAAGGGAAACAGAAGTGCAGAGAGATGAATGAACTCACCTAGGGTTATGCTAGGGTGGCAGAGGTCTATCACTGGATACCCATTGGGAGAAGAAATAAAATCCACAGTGTTGGTGGATTCTTAATTAAAAAGTAGATTGCAGATTGTTTTGTCAGAGTTTTCTTTTTTTTTCATGTTACAAGACTTCTCTTTAATGTTACTGAAAAAGCCATTGTACTCTAAGGGTTGAAGCTTCTTTGGCATGTAATATTTCTGTACTCGTGCTGGATTCCCTGTTCGGTATCATGTTAGCTATAATGCTTGGACATACAAGGTTAATAAGTGGAGTCACATTGGATATAATTCACTTACTCTACTTTTTAAAGTAGGCCCCACAGCTAATTGGGAGAACTATCTTTTATCTGTATATGGTTAATAGACTGTGACAGGTCTTCATAAACGTCACTTCATAACTGAAACAGAATTTGGGACTCTTTAGATGTTTCTTTTGTATATTTAAAATAGAGTATGATGAATATATTGAATAATAAAAGTTCCTAATGAAAGCACTGACAAGACCTTAATTATAATTATGCCAGAAGTCACTGTTAATGTGAATCAATGGGAAAAATATTAAATAGTCATTAAAAGTTTATTGTAAAAACTACCTTAGGTTGAAAGAGAGGTGAGCGATATTATTTACAAGACAAATGTTTGTAAGCATGATTTCTGGCAGCACCTGGAAGTGATTTACCGACACTGGCATTCACTGCACAAAATATTATGTTGCACATATTTTCCAATGCTGTAGACTGTGCTGTCACACTTGGCTCCTGATGATTTTTCTGTGCTGCTGTTTCCATTGTCTAAAACATTACCCAGAGTATAAGGAGCCATAGCTATCTTTCCAGTGGACGTAGTTAGGACTTTTGGGTATTTAGGATATACCTGGGCAGAAAATGATTGACTGTTTCTTCATGAAACATCTTCCAGTAAGCCTCTTCTGCTTCTCAGTATCATCTGCATGCAGCTCTTGTAAAATAAAATAGTCAAAGGATGCATACTTGGAACAAGTTGTGACCGTTGAGAAACAACTTGAGCACACAGGACTTAATGGTCCTGTTTGCTCGTACCTGTATTTTTTTAAAAAAGTAATCTGAATTTAAACACAGGGGATAATGTTGCTGGAAATGTTTATTTGTGTACCAGTTTTTTATGACTGAGCTGAAGGTGGTAAGTAGGTTGTGATTTTTTTTCTGGTCATACTGAAGAATGAGATTTGATATCTGCTCAAATGCTATTGTTTGGTTATAATTGCATTATAGCCAAGTACAGGGGTGTACTTGACAACCAAGTACACCCCTGAAACATTGTTGGGTTACACTTTCATGGAAAAAGAACCCACCGTGGATGTGTTTGACAACATAATCCAAGTCAAATAAAATTCATAAAAGCAAACCAAATCAGCCCATCTGGGTGCGTACTTTCGTTTCTTATGTTTTGGATTTCCCACATTATCCACCATAATCTGGGATCTAGTAATGAGTTTAGATGTATTCTGTGTAAAATTGTTACCAAACTTTACATGATGCATCTCTTTCATCTTGCCTAAACAAGTTCTTCCCATAAGGGCAAAGAAACAAGATTGGGTAGCAGCGTTAGATGTGAAGGGCCTGAATGCTGCTCCTGTTGAGATAAATAGTAAAACTTCTGTTGATGTGATTGGGTACATTTTCTTCCAAGTGTTTGGAGCCAGCTGCTACTCCAGGGCCTTTCCAGGGCTAGCAGCATGGTTATGGCACATGGAGAAGAAAACAGGGGAAGATCAGGGGAGATGATGTTGATTCTGGAAACTGTGGTCGTTGTGTATATTGGAGTCTGGTCCTTGCGGGTTCTGTGCATCTCAGCGTGTGGGAGGATTCAGCAGCATGCCAGGGAAAAAGAGGCATAGAGTCAGCAGATCTGCAGAATTACAGTTCATTTTCCTCCTTGCACAATTCCACAGAAAGCAGCTAGTGTCCGGAAGCGTCTACTGTGTCAACAACTGCAGAGAAGTTGTGTAGATGAAAGGAAAAAATCCTCTTCTTTAGGCAAATCCCAGACCACAGCTCATTTATTTGGGCTGGGAGCTGCAGACAGGAGTTGGGCCTGTACCATAGAGATGTTGCCGTATACATTCCTAAGTAGGATATGTTTCAACATTTCGGAGCATTTTTGTCTTCCACAGTGATTCTTTGGAGACATATCCCACGAATAGAACAAACTGGAATGACTCCTCCCATCTATATTTTGTATTTTTGTCAGAGCTGGACGGATTTTTTTTTCCCAGTTGGGAAAAAACATAGTTAAAACGGTGTCTTTTTTCTTTCTTTAATGTAAGAATTAATTGTATCCCTGTTTTTTTGAGGAAAATACCAATTATTTGATTATTCTGTGCTTTCTATTTCAATGTACATTTCTGAACTATTTTTATTTTTCCATAACTTGCTGACATCACCACTTCATGTATAGACCCTATCTTGACACGTTTCAGCCTGGTTCCATGTTAAAACTCTGTTGTTAATGTATTTTGACAGTGGGGAATATTTCTGTCTTAGTGGAAACAATGCTTTGATTACCTTCCTGTCATGTTATTCTTCATCATTTAATAGTGTCCAGTCTATCATTTCCATTGATTTTGAGAAATTCAAACAAAGGTTAAATGACATGGCTAACAATCACCCATTGGTGGAAAAAGTATTTTTCCCCTATGTCATTGTCCTGTCTGGGGTGTAGATAGAAGACCACAATTTCTAAGCCATCAGACACTGACTTTTAGCTAATTTGCCAAGTAATGATACAGTGTATATCTTTTGCTCCCTTTTGCTTCCATCAACTTGTGGTCTAGTAATCCCCATAAACTAATTTTATATGGGCAGAAGCAGCACACCACTTGAGATCTAGACCATAATAGAGTAGAATCTAAGGTTTCTTGCACAGATTGCAAGCCATGTCCTTGAAGGAAAGGAGGCATAGAAATCTCAGAATTTAAACTTGGGAAGCTTTTATTCTTTGGTGAAGGTTATTTCTGCCCCCAAGCTTTGGAAGTCAATGTTAACAAGTTGGTGTGTCCATAGAAATGTAATGTGTTGCCCTTGGTGCCTGTTTTGTATCAAAAAAAATCTTTGGAAACATTTAAGTCATGTTGTAATGACTTTTGGACAAGTTGATGTGTGTACAAGAGTTTAGGTAAAACAGATCTACAACTTTCATTCTGCTTGCTATTCTTCCTGTTAATTATAGAGGTTATGCTGCAGTAACCGCTTACTGACTTTTGTACAACAGCTACATTGTTAAATAATAACCTTACTCTAGACAGCACAAGTTGAAGGCACAGGTAGATAGATATACTATGGAACAGACAGAATGGCGTGTTCATTTTATAATGGTCCAGTATTGAATTTATTTAAAATGAGCCATATAGGGACCATCATTCACATTCTTTTCTATAAAATTTTAAATCTAGGTATTTCCAAGAGGAAAGAAGCAATGTAAATACTAGAGGGGCAAGCTCTACTGGTTTCGGCTGTTCATTTAATGCATTTCAGTGAAGTGCATTATGAATAGTCGTCTTTAGAAGAGGAGGAGTTGAACTAGAAGTGGCAGAAGTTAAACACTAAAGCTATCATCCTCATAGAATAAGATCTCAGCTCTATTCCATGTAATCTGTTCTTACAAGCAGAGCCAGACACTGCTAAATCAAATAAAAGTATATAGAAATGACAGCTGCACTTTGTAACAGCACAGTTGCCGCAGCAGTTAGCTTTGTTCAATGTTTATCTTAGCCATATGCTGTACGGTCATTCAGCTGTCTGAAAACCAAAAGCTAGAATTAGTGAAATACATCGGCATCTTGCATCTGGACTATGCTGTGAATTTGCTAATAAACAGCTATTTAGAGAAAAAAATTGTATTTCTTATAGTGTACAAAAATAATAGTTATCAACACTTTTTGAGCATGTATCTGTATACATATACACATATGCATAAAGTATATACAGGGATGTATTTGATAGCTATGTTGGTCTGAGAAAAAAAAATACAAAAATCTAGAGCTCTTGGTTCAGAAATGATACCTTTTATTAGACCAACTGTGAAATTGAAAAAAAAATCTTTTTCTGCAAGCTTTTGGGCGCACACGCCCTTCATCAGGCTCAGGGAAAGTTCAAGATCGTAAAAAGTCCCCCCCATATGTAGAAATAAACTTCAGCCCTCTCTGCCATCCGATACCACCAGGGAAGAAATCCTGTTTGATCTACACAACAAAGAGCAACCTCACAAAAACACCCTCATGTACCCAGAGGGACAGATTTCCAGCTTCTGCTGCTGTGCAAAAATGAAGTTTATTTCCTAAGTATGGGGACTTTTTACCATCTTGAGCTTTCCCTGAGCCTGATGAAGGGCATGTGATTCCAAAACCTTGCAGAAAAAGGTTTTTTTTGTTTTCAATTTTTCAGTTGGTCTAATAAAAGGTATCATTTCTGACCCAAGAATTCTAGATTTTTGCATTCCTAAAGTATATACAGTATTTTTTCAAGCATTTTTAAAAAACATCTTAAAATGCATCAGGCTAATGAATGTTAGAGTGAGTTAGACTGAGCCCAAAGAGTAGTACCATATTTACTCAATTCCAGGATGAGGTTCCCCTTCCTTGCATTTAACACTGGGGGCGAGCCCCTCGTCTTGAAATTGAGTCTGAGGTGGAGGGGAGACAGCTACTGTGGCTCTGGCTCCTACTGGGGGTTGAAGCTGGGTTCAGGGCTGCAGCTGCTGCCTGCCCCCTCCCTCCCCTCCTCTCCTCTCTTGCCTTTGGGAGAAATTGCTGCTGGGGCTATGCTCTATGCCCCAGGCTGGAGCAGTGACAGAGCCTGCTGGCACTGGAGCAAGGGTAAGCAGCAGGGGGGCAGAGGCTGGAGTGCCTGCCATGGGGCTATGCTGCACAGATTGCATATTGCATGCAGGGCCATCCGGCATGCCCCACATGCTGCCTGTGGGTCACTGGGGCCACATAATACAGCTCCATAGGCCAGATTTGGCCTGTGGGCCATATTTTTGATGCCCCTTCTCTAATCTTTTCCTTAATGTTTCTGTTTTTTATGATTTCCACCCTACTGGTTTTTATTCTGTTGGGAATTAAGATTTTCTTTGACTCTGAAGGGATTACATCTAAGGTAAACCTCTGTAGAGGATTTATCAACCAGCTACTATATATGATGAGTTGTAAAGGAATGGGTCAGTAATTTCCATTTGTAGGGGCATGAATGGGAAATCAGTTTTGTAGATCACCTCAACTCATGCACCTTAACTGCCAGTCATAGCAGCAACCATTGGCCAAGCCAGGATCTTTTAATTGTGTTTCCAAAAGTTGAATTCCTGAGGCCACCTCTGCAGATTGTTGGGTGCATTCAGTGCTGAATCCTTGGCTCTGTGCCTGCTCGCTCAGGCAGCACACCGCAGCTGAGCTGGCAGCATTGACAGCGTGATGCCAAGGCACCCGTAACTTGCCTTCTCCCGTCCTGAGGCTAATAGCTAGGAAAGCGTGGAGGGGGACAGGAGTGGATCCTTCTAGGGACCGTTTGATGGAAACAACTTGTCATTGCTCCTAGAATAAGGGTGATTCATATGTTATGAATTTGAAGACAAGTGTCTATGAGAACCAGAAACCCAGCAGGAGCTCAGACATCCTGGCAGCAGATACCTGGTTGTTACTTTTCCTGGACAGCTTTAAAAATGGTATAATTCAGGCTAGGGTTTGAATCTTAAGCTCGAGACCTTTTATTTTGCAAGGGAGGTATTTATAAAGAGATGAAAATTTAATACTTAAGAGATGAAAACATTACCTTAAAACCAATCTAATGTTACCAACTCCTCCAGTTACATTATGCACGTTCAAACAGCCAAGCATTTTGAAAAACAGAAATTTCCAATCTAGTGTTGTACTAAGTATTTCACTGATAGAAACAGGATGATTTTTTATATATAATTAATCCACATGGTAGATCTAATGAAGGAGAAATTAACATTTATGTGCTTCAGTCAGAGTAAATTAACCTCTCTCCTTCTCTACTGAAGCTTTTAATGAACACCCGTTGCGTCAGTCCTCTGGAGTCCCCTTGTATTTGCACTACTCAGTATATTTTGATACACACGGGGTAAAAGGTAATATTGAAAGAGTAAATTCAAAAATTAGTTTTTTATTCGTTTCATTTAGCAGCTCTTCATGAAAAATGCAGAAATGGGCAGCTGATAAATATCTCATCCCTTTTTACTGGCCTTTTGAATCACTTTTTTTTTCCATCTAGATCTTGGCGTCATTCTTGAAATTTATTTAAGCATAATTTTATAGTCTCTGGGTTTTCAGGATGAATTTTGTGTGTGTGTGTTTGTTTTCATTTAACTGCTTCTGTCACCCCCTGGGAAAGTAACAAATCAAGCGACCTTTTATTCAAGCATGCAGAGGTGACTTTTCTTGAAAGTTATAGCATGCAAATCACCCAAAATATAATGAATTTGAGGAAACAGATTTCCTGCAATCTCTGCTGGCTTTATTGGAAATCTCATGGATGGCTTTGAGGTGTAAACGCCAGACAAATGGTTGAAATCATCCAAGTCAGTCTGTTTTGTTAGGTCCTAAACAGATTTGGACTTATGGAATATCTTAAAGCGTTAAGTGAAATTCGATCATCTTTATTACAGGCTTATTCTTTTCGATCATCTTTATTACTTTCACTAGAACTCTGGAATGTAGTTGCTGTTTTTCTTTCTTTCTTTGTAAATTGAAACCTCATTGAAACTCCAAAAGAAACCGGGTTATATTTCCCTCTGTCTTTCTAGTGCAGAAAAATGGGAGAAGCATTATTAAAATATATGTTGGTGATGTAGGAGATTCTCCTTCTTTGCCCCTTCAATTTTCCTCTGAACAATACCAGTTAATGGTTCAGGCCCAAAGCATCTGTTTTTCCACAGAACTGGTAGAGCCTGAGCACTGGAGATGTTGGTCCTCCTGGTCCTTCTAGTGTGTTTCAGCACAGTGGGACCACTCCAGAGCATGAAAGTGCCATTCAGTTGTCACCATTTTGGTGCTTCCCAGGGTCTTACTTGCATTTGTATTAACTTTAATCCTTTCTTAATGTACCCTTACAAAAGGTCTTAAAACTGTTCATTCCTGCTTACTTTTTTAAGTCCCTTGCGCATAAAATTTCTACCACGTAGCTTAGCTGTTCATGACCTCTTGCTGTATCCTGGTGAGCAAATGAGTTTCTAGTTTAGATGCTTAAATAAGCTACACTTGCATCACTTAAATTCTTATATTTTTTTCCACTCAGTTTATTTTTAAATCCTCCAATTAAATGGAAGGCTAGTAAGTCAAATTCACCCTGCATGGTCTGGGATCACTGTTCTTGAAAGAATAATAGGTTTCATTGGACTTTTTTTCTTAATGAGATGATTACATAATTGGCAATATGGGGTTTCATCAGTGTGCCAATCAAGACAACGAAACATCGCATATATGATTTTTTCTCTGTTTTTTTGTTCACAGTCTTTCTTAGCTTTTTTTGACTTCTCCTAAGATGGAGATCACAGCCACATGTTGAATACTTCTGTTAGGATATGTTTGGTCTTGATTCCCACCCCCGCCTTTTTTTTTTTTTTTTGCATAAAATGGACTGCACTTCCTTCAAAAATATTAAAATCTGTGTTTGTCAACCGAATCAGAAGTTTCATACATTTGGTATTAGGGGAGTAATATTATACCAGTTAGATTTAGACCTAGGACAATGGTTTTCAACATTTTCAGACTCAAAGCACTACCTATCAGACTTGAGACACCCCCTCTACAACATTTGTGAATTGAGCAGCACCCTATTTCAAAAACAAATGTATTTATTATAGAGCCTACGTCCTTGTAGAGGCAGCAGGCAGTGAGGATGAGGGAGCAGCTAGGGAGGAAGAGCTAGAGCCTGCCCTGATCTGCTTCTCTCTTTCCACCTGAAGCGTGAACCTGCCTGCCTTTATTTCTCTCTTCACCCCTTTCTTATTTCCGCATACTTTGTGCAGCACCCTCCAAAGGATCTCACGCCACTGCAGGGTGTGTTGGGATCCTGGTTGAAAATCACTGACCTAGGGAAACAAATGCACATAATAAATAAAATGAATGTAAAAAGGAATATAAACCTATTTTAAAAACAATTTTAAGCAGCCCAAGTCTAAAGTCCTTATTTAAGAAAGAGAGCCGTGTGGGTTGAATTCTGTGTTCATACAATGTCCCATTAACTTCAGTACAGTTCTGCCTAGGTTTGGTGTACCGTTGGGCAAATGAGATGCTTATTCAAGGTGTGTAACGGTCCAGCAGAAAATTACATTACTTAATGTAGGCTCGTTACTGTTTGAAAACCAGTTTTGTCTCCTGTTTTATCAGTGGGACTCTCAAGAGAACCTCAGTTTGGAAATTTCCATTTCATAAACGGTAAATGAGCTTTCTGAAGAACATAATGTAACCGGAGGAATTAGTAAGATTTTCAAAGTATTTTTTTCATCTCTTAAAGCACCTCCCTTAGAAAATAAATGATCTTGAGTTTAAGATTAAAAAAGTAGCCTCAATTCCAGTAGCTGCAGTTTTAAACATTTGCTATAGGGTAGCTCCCATTGTTTTCAGCAGAGGCTACCGGATGCTGAAAAGGTGTCCTGAGTTGTCGTTGTTTAGCACTTGGGTGAATCCCTTTACACATGTCATAGCAGTATGTAATTGCTGCAATATATTCTAAGCTGTGCCTAAAATCTTACTGAACTCTTAGAGCAGGATATTGTAGTCTTTCTGCTAGCTGAATCTGTCCCCCTTCCAAGCTGCATGTGGAGAGACGCTTCCTCGCCCTTTAAAAACATGCCTGCTTTCGGAAAATTTTAGAGCAATTAGAGACGCATCCTCTTCTATACTTCGACTGTTGTAATTATATCCTCCTGAAGAGAAAGAACATAGTGAATTTAATTAAAATACATCTTTAATACTTTATTTCCTTGACTATATAGGACATTGTCCCACTTCACGCAAACACCATTTATTAACTGGGTTCGTTTCAGAGATGACATTTGATCCACAGTTGTGACAACTGAGTCATTGTTCAGATGAGTGAATATTACTTGATCTCTGTCTGGGTTCCACATGCAGAAACTAACCCTCAAATTTATTTCTTCAGATATTTCAAAAAAGTTGTTTCTACTATAGTCTCCAACTCTTATTTCCCTGGTTGGCTAGCTATACCTGAATCAGTGTCCCAGTGAGTCTTCGGTAAAATGCATCTCTAGTACTTTGTTAGACACGTCTGCTCTGGTCTGTGCTATTGGACATTTAAGCTTTTATACTCAACTGACAGAAACACAGTGTTTAATTTAAATTTTGGCAATGCTTTCCAATTCTAATCCTTCAAAGGCAAAATTGGGCCCTCAGCCTGGGCAGACGTCTGTGTGAAATGGGGTGAAAGCCTAAAAATTCAGGTAACTTGTGACCCAATAAAAATAAAAAATAAAGAAAGCCTGTGTAGCAATCAGTTAAAGATCATTATATTATTGAGTCCCTTTTGATATCCTATAGTGACTTTTTTTCCTCTCAATTGACTGATTTTCTGAACCGCCAAATTTGTGGTAGCATGCTTCAAAAGGGCATCTTCTATTCAGTATTTTAGATATGTTCAGAAATATCTGCTTTAAGTGATTGTATACTATTCTAATAGTTTAAAAAACTACTCTTTATTAACCAACAATTAAATAATGCTAGTACCTGTGATGGGAGATGTCATCATGTGTGGAGCAATACTAGCTATATGCAAAAGAGGTCACTTTTTGTGGCATAAAAGGGGTGTCATGTTAAGGTATATTAATAAATATGCACATTTTTCAAACAACGTATGTTGAAAATGTAATATAGACACATGGCAGTATGTTCCTGCTGGCTGGTCAACTTGACTCTTGGAGGGAGCCTCGATTTCCATGCGACTATGCATTAAAATTATACATTTTTGTGTTGCCAGCATATTTGGTATTTATTTTAAATTTTTTACTCTTGGATTTATGTGATTGAAACTCATTGTTAAATGATAGCTCTGTTTCTACTCATGGTTTCAGAGAAGAGGTTGAAAACATCACTGTTTCAAACACTGGAAGACAAAACCAAATGTTTACTTAAAAATATATGTTTGTGTGTGTGTAATTTTAGTTAACCAACTGCAAGTAGTTAAATCATAATTTAAGTTCATATCTGGGTGAATGGATGATTTAGAGAGCCTGGATTGTGATTTAACAACTTGTGCTTGGTTTACTAAAACCAGGCTTTCTCAGGATGTATGCTAGCTACAATGCTTTCTGACAACACACCTTTAAATCCCAGGCAAAAACGCCACAGTCCTGTCAAATGATGATGCTGAAAAAAAAATGTCTTTCCCAGTTCTTCCACTTGTAATTATGCCCTGTGTTCCTTGCAACTACAGTAAGTAAAGATAATTTAATGTGGCAAGGTGATGGTGTCCTTTTAAGTTGAAATAATATTCAGAATGTCAAATATTTAATCAGGTTCTAGGAATTTATCTGGTTGTTTACTGCAGATTTCATCGAATTGGAGAACGGTAGGAAGTGCTGAAAGGGAACTCGGGAGCTTTCCTATTTCATCCCTCAGCTGAAGCAGGATCAAATATTCTGAGATAATCTCAAGCAGCTGTTTACCGAACTTGTTAAAAATCTCCAGTGAAACATTTTCCACAGCCTCCCTAGGGTAACTTCTGTCAATGCTTTACTATCCTTATAAAGTTTCCCTAATGTCTGAAATGAATGTCTTTTTGGTGGAAATTCAGCCAATTATCTCTCATTTTACAAGCCTTTAGAACAACCCAACCTTTTATAGATTGCAAAACTGTTATATTCCCCCGTTCAGTCTTTTCTTTTTCAGACTAAATGAAGTTAATTCCTTCATCCTTTCTTGGTAGATCGTGTTTTCTTAGTTTTTCATTCCTTTCTCCAATTAGTCTACCTTTTTCTTAAAACACAAGTGTCTAGCCCAGAACATATTTCTTCAGCTGAGGCCCTATTTTTGGTGAGAAGTGGAATAATTGCCTCGTATATCTTGCATATGACTATGGACCTACCAAATTCATGGTGGAAGTGGGCTGCACAGCAGCTCCTTTAATTTTACAGGTCCCCCCCATGGACCCGTCTCCCTCCCTGATTGGCAGAGGGCCCCCTCCGCTCACTCCTGACTGGCAAGGATGCATTTTTGCCTCCCAACTGGTCAGCAATAAGCAGCAGGGCCATGGGGGCCCCTGTAACCGGGGCTAGGGGGATGCAGGATTAAACCTGCAAAATTAAAGGAGCTGCTACACAGCCCACTTCTGGCATTAATTTGGTAGCTCCCTAAATATGTCATATAACATCTCCTAATGAATATGTTCCAGACTAAGATTTGCCTTTTTTTGTAGCATGGTTGGCTCTTATCCAGTTTGTGATCCACCAGTCAACCTTTTCTAAATCAGTGGGTGTTTGGTCAGTTATTCCCCATTTTATATTTTCTCTTTGCAGTTGGCATGCTTTCCTTTTTTTAGTTGCATCCCCATCATATAAATCTTGAAATGATTGTACATTGGCAGAAAATAACTATTCTAATCGTGGTAGCTATTTAACAATGTTAGGCACTTAGGATAATTATTTTTAAAGCCTGAAATATAAATATATATATCTAGATATAGCTATATAGATATATCTAGATATAAAAATAATTTTCAGGCTTCAAAGAATAATTATCCTAAGTGCATAAAATGGTTAAATACCACCAATAGAATAGTTATTTTCTACAAACAAAAGAAGTGGTGACAGATGCTTGGAATGAATGGTGTTCACCCTTTTATGTTAAACATAATATTTCTATATTTAAAAAAAATGCTGTGCATTTTTGTATTTCATAGAATAGTTAATTCAAAATGCCAATCAAATGTGTCAGAGGAGTAACGGTGGAGTTCATAACCACAGTTTTAAATTTATTTCAGTGCAACACTTACTGTCAAAACATATACCTTCAGGCTTTTTGAATTTAAAGATCTTAGCACTGTTGTTATACTTAAATATATGATGTTGTTAACTATAATTGAGGAACTATTGTGAAGCCAATGTCTATATGATGAACACAGCATTGTTTATATATTAAATTTGTCCTCCCTCAGGAGTGTGAATGAGACTTACATTTTTAAAAATATAGATTTTGACATCTTTGGAAGTGGGAGATAGGTATGTTCAAAACCTTTACTGACTTCATCCTAGATCCTACAAAAGGGTTAAGAATATGCTTAAACTTAACGCACCGAGTGGGGTCCATTGATTTCAGTACAACTACTCTGCTGCTGAAAGCCTGTTCAGGATTGAGAGTGTACATCACTCCCAAGTCTGGCCTTAGTTATGGAAAATACTGAACCCTATCCTAAGTTTTCAGCATGTCCTTAAATCACGTGTTTTTGACCTCAGATAGATTTGTGTTCTTCGGTGAATGAGTATGCTATTTTGAACAAACTCCTGTTGACTGCTAGTTTGTTGCACAGATGTGCAATGAGTCCATCCAAACTCCTTGTTACACCACTGTCTAAACTCTGAGCCCAGAAAGTTGGAAAGCATAGGTGCTAGTGCATTAACCTACCATGTTATCTATAGTAAACCCTACAAGAAGAATTTAGCATAAGTTAATATGCTTATTTATATTCTCACATACAATTAATTTAATCCTCCAGGCATCTTGGTACCTAGATGATATTGACATTCTGAATTTAAATGATTTGACTTCAAAGGGTATTTTGAGACACTGATACGTTGTCTCCAAATGTTCTCTGAAGATATTGCAGTGCTGCAGAAGCACAGTTTATGGCTCTAAATTTTGGGAGGTTTAGTATAAAAATAAATGGATTCCTACATAAGCACTGTTTAAATATGTCTGTTGTTACCATTTCTAGCTCTTTAACTGGTGGTAAAAGAGTTTTTACAGCTAAGCAGCTCTTCATTCCTTCTTGGAATTCATTCTTGGAAAGAGCTGTCACAACATTAGCTTTATGGATATCTCAGTTTAAAGATCCCTAATATTTAAACTAAGATAAAGAAAGCACATCCAGATGCGCCTTCTGTCTTTTATACATTGAAAAGTTCATTAATCTAGTGGTTCATGTTTCAGGGCAACCTTAATATAGGAGCTGTATAGTAATAGATTCTGCACTATTTGTGAATTATTATCTCTCTTTTGGCAGTGAGGTAGCATGTTTAAATTAGGGTTCTTGTGAGTTGAAGTTTTTTTGCATTGGTTATTAATCAGTGTGACATTTGTCACCTTGATCTGGCTGTGCGATGCTTTGTAGTTGCTGAATCTTGCATAGTGGTCACAAATTCTAGTTTCATGATTTAAAGCACTACCCTTGAAGAGTTGGGCCTTGGGTTTTTAGTTTTGAAAAGCTTGATAAATATAAGGGATGCATAATGACTTGGAAATTGTGATGTTAATTTAAATATCCGGCACAAGTTTCCGAGGCAGTTTACTTTTGTATCTCAGTATCTAACTTTTTTTCATTCTCAAATGTTCAAGTGCAGTGTCTTCCCACTGCGATGGAACAAGTATCCCTTTAGGGTTAGGTTGGGACGTGTGTGTGTGTGTGTGTGTGTGCGCGCGCGCGCGCGTGCGTGCATGTTTTATGAAACTGTGAGTCTGAGTTTAGTTGCATTTCTGTAGCACCATGGTCCTCTGGTCCTGATCTGCCAACACTTCTACACATGGCCAAGAATCATTCTTGTGAACAACTGCTTTGAAGGCAAAGACCAGGTGAGTCAGGGTTTTCAGACTAGACCTTTTAAAACCAATTATTTGCTAAAAATGATTCAGCTGTGACTTCCATATGTTCTTATTTGGTATCAATTAGAAAATATCCTTGTTCTTTACTCAGTGGTTTTATATATATTTCTTGTGATTTTTTTTTTTTTTTTAATTTTAAGTTCTTATACATTATTCAGATTCTGCAAAATTTAGGTCTCAGATACTATAAAGGACGCTACACTTGTAAAATAAAATCACAGTTATAATACAAGGTTGGCATAGGGACTGTTGGCTTTTGGTTTTGCAAATACCATTTTTTTAAAGTTTTTAAGTTTGTTTTTTTTTCCTTTTACATATTTTACATTTTGGATAAAATACCTATCATCCTTTAATTTGTAAAGGGTTAATATTTTCCAGCACATTGGCAAAAATCTTTACAGAACAAAGAGTCATTCAATATAACAACTAAATTGAACTTAATTGAGACAGTGTATGAAAGCACTATTAAGGTGGTTTTCTATCAACAGAATTTTGGTAGTATAGTACTAGGCGAAAGAAATAACTTTATGGATGGCTTAGAAAAATCAATGCTGATACATTTGTTCAAATACTTCTGCATAGAGACAGGGTTGTATGAAATATTTATTCAAATAAAATTGTTTTTCCTAAAACTGCTTGAAACCCATTGCCTTGCCCACATGTTTCTGAGGTGAGATGGAAATTAGAAATAGGAGCAGGGATTTGCCATACCCACTCAAGCTAATGGGACATTTGGTTAGGAAGAGTGTTGTACTTTGAGAATAATAATCTTTTGGATTTAACTAAAGAATCATCCTCCAGTTTGATTAAACAGAGCAGAGACAAAGCTAGTTTGAGAGCAAAACATTGTGTTGTGCCAAGGGAAATATAAAACAACACTGAGTAAGTGAAATTTTGGATTTCTGGACTGTTATCTGAATTTGTGGAGTGCAGATTCATTGCATTCAGCCATGATTAGCCTGGGATTGTTGCCTGCAGCTTCTGACATATGCTGTCTTAAACCACTTAGCCTGCTTACTGCTCAGTCGACTGCTTATTCTACTTGCTCGTTAAGAGCTATATCTGCACTCCTCAAGGTCTGCCCCATTCCTTGCTTCTCTTATCACATCAGCAAATGCACCACTACATTGCTGGCTGCTGTGTCCTGGAATAACTCCTGTCACAGTTGGCTGTATCTGGGCATAACTGAGTTATTAAGATTTATTTTAACAAATATAAGCAAATAATCGGAAATGAACATACTGTTAAGTGTGAGGAAGCTTGAAATCAATAATGCTGAGATAATGATGGTGTAGTAATGGACAGTGAATTAAATGACTATGTGTAATGAAAAACAAAATTGCATTGGCTGGTTGTGATGCCATCTTGCTTGGCAAAGGTATTGTATTATAGAGCAGAGAGACAATAATCTTCTAATCGTGTCTGGCATGTTCCAGATCATTGCATTTCATTTATTCTTCAGCATGTTGCTACTAGAGAAGTAGGAGTGATTTAAAAAAACAGCAATATTTTTGGAGGGACATGAACTGATTTGCAAGGAAGTCTTAACGTTCCTGAATTGGACCAAACCTTTGTTTGGTTCAGTAGTCTTTTTCTGACTGTGGCCAATACCATCCACTATAGAAGAGGATCCAGAACACCTACAGAGCTTTATCTATTGGCGGGAAAGTTTCTCCCCAACCCCAAATGATCAATACCCTAAGCATGATGGCTTTTATCTCTTCCTTTTGCCTGCATATTCACCTTCTTTGAAATGCACATTGGCTCCCTTTAAAAAAAAAAAAAAAGTAAACGAATACCCAGATCAGATACTCATTTATGTTTTTAATATTGTTAATAGATTGAAAATTAATTTTTCAAAGATTCGCTTTTCAAAAATGGTATTTGGGACATGGTAGTCTCCTAAAAGAGATATGACAATTGAGGTCTGTTATGAATGAAGCGCATAAACCCAGTTATGAGAGCAGTTCAATACAGAATGGCCTTTGGCAATACGTTACTGTAATGAGATACTTTCCACAATTCAGAGGCACCATTTTAATTTAATTTAAATGATGCAGGACTGGTCCGTAGCAAAGGAAGACATGGGCGTACATATTTTTGTTAATATTTTATTTCATTAATTTTTAAAGGTAGAGCTTCTTCTAAATTAATACTAATGTACCTTTCTGCAGGGGATTGAATGCAGCCAGAAGGTGGGGTTAGGAAAAAACAGAAGAGGGCAAATAAGTACAACCTTTACTTTCCCAGGTCTTGTAGAAATTAAGCTTAAATGTGCAGTTCTGTGGGTAAGTGAAGGTTTGGATAAGAAGTCAGGCACTTTCAGCTGCTTGCTTTACTCTGAGCTCTGCACATAACTTGGTTCTGGCTTGTGAAGGGGCAGTGTAAGTTCTGAGCAATCTGGGGTTGCCTGGCCTTTTAAGAGAGGTCAGTAGTTACCGAGGAGTTCCAGGCAGGTGTTGAGGTCCTTCCACTCTCTCATCTTTGCGGAATTGGGCTCTGAAATATGAGTGGTTTCTGGGAACCTATTTTTCCTGGTAGCTTTCTCCGGTTAGAGGCAGTTCTTTGGCACATGAGACTTTTTCCATTTGTATCTTCAGTTGCAAATTCCACATTTAAGCCAAATTAGTTTTCTCTGGAAGAGGGGCTAATCCTGAAAGATGGCAAAAACAGAATATATTTTATACAGGTTTTTTTTTTTTTAATTTGTAATAGTTGTGGACGGGTGAAAGCAATATCACTCATGTCAACACTACAAGGAATTCCAAGTTTTATGGCTGAACGATGGAATTTAGCTGCCTAACTTAAATGCAGCTAATATCACAAGTTTAAAATGTTATTTAATTTAATTCTACAGCTAAGGAAAAAATAATTCTTTGAGTTCCCAATGGAAAATTTTACTGCCCATAAGAAAGAAGATTCTCTTGCATATGGTATCTGCTTAAGGACAGGACGCCTTCATGTTCCCTCTTTCCTTCCAGTTATGATGGTGGTCATGGATAAGAGCACTCCCAGTTGCAAGCTCTGCATTGCTGCGAATTCCATTTCAAGTAGGCCTTTTCCCCATCACTTAGCCTGATTTGTTGTCAACAGAAACCATTATACTAGAGGTTTTTCTTTCAAAATATGCATGCTCGGTTTAGACGGTTATAATCGGTTCTTAGCATGTCTTTGCACAGTTGTCTCTATTACTTGCCTGCTTGTTTCTTAATCAACAATTTTTTCTTGTAAAAGAGAGTTCCGTTTTTTCCTTAATCAACTGCTGTATGCATGTGTGGTGTTTAAATGAGTGATAAAAGACCAAACAACTCCATAGGTCCTCTTACACATCTGCAACTGTCAATAGCTCATTCAGGCATTGCATTAAAACTGAAACATCTACACTAAATCTTGGTGTTTTCTACCAGTGCTTATTTCCCTATGCTAATCCTATTCCTAGTCCCTTTTTTAAAACTCATTGGTTCTAGTCTTCTAAGACAATAAATTATTGACTCCTCCTTTGGATGTGCTGGAAGGAACCACATTACAGACAGGGAAAAGGTGAATGGGAACAAACTGCCTTGGGAAAGTGCCTTCTGTGATTTTAGAGGAAAAATCATCTAATTACCATCTGTTTTTCACTCTTTCTCCAAAATGAAAAAAGGATTTGATAAGTAGTGTCTAAAAAAAGAATACGTGCTTTTTTTTTTTTTTTTTTTTGCTTTAAAAATAGTTGTTTTTATCCCATGGTTCAGTGTTTGGTTGCATTGTTTTGGTGCTGTATCCATAGCAGATGTAAAATGTTTAGTTGTGTATCCCCCCATCCCGCCTTTTTTGCCAGTGGTTCCAAAAAACACCAAAACAACACAAACTCCTAACCAGCTTGTCCTCATTAGTAAAAATTTCCCAAGATTTACAACAGGGAAATACTGTAGAGCTGAGTTTAAAGCACTGCATTTATCTTTAATCTGCAGTGCCAAGCATTTTCACAAACATAGAGCAAAATAAATTGTTTACAGATTCCAGAGGAAAATTTAGCTGAAGCAAGAGTTCAGCCTTGGAGTTGCAAGCAAGCTAAGGAAGTATGGGTTGGATGAATGGATAGTAAGGAAGATAGAAAACTGGCTGGATCATCAGGCTCAGAGGGTGGTAGTCAGTGGCTCAATTTCTAGTTGGAGGCTGGTATCAAGTGAAGTGCCCCAGGGGCTGGTTCTGAGGTTGGTTTTGTTGAATAGCTTCATCACTGAGTTGGAGGATGGGATACAGTGCACCCTCAGCAAGTTTTCAGATGACCCCAAACTGGGAGTAGTAGATATGCAGGAAGATGAAGCTAGAATTCATAGAGACCTCAGCAAATTGGAGGACTGAATCAAAAGAAATCTCATGAGGTTCAACAAAGACAAGTCCTTCCAGTCTTGTACTTAGGACATAACAATCCCATGCCCCGGGACAGGCTGGGGGCTGGCTGTCTGGGCACACAGCTCTGCAGGAAAGGACCTGTGGGTTACAGTGGACAATAAGCTGAGTAAGAGCCAACAGTGAGACCTTGTTGCAAAGAAGGCTAATAGCATACTGAGCTGCATTGGTAGGAGCATTGCCAGCAGATCAAGGGATATGATTATTCCCCTCTATTTAACAGTGGTGAGCCAAATCTGGAGTAAGGATACAGAAAGGATATAGACAAATTGGAGAGAGTCCAGCAGAGGTCAGCGAAAATATTTCAGAAGCTGGGGCACACGACTTCTGGAGAGAGGCTGAGAGAACTGGACTTGCTGGGCTTTTATAGATGTGGTCTGGGAGGTGAGTTGGGAGGGGTGCTTTAATTAGTGTGGCTCTGAGAGCCTTGGAGCTATGCTAATTAAAGTACCCAGAGCGTCATGCATATTGGCGTCCCCACACTGAAAAATAGCAACGGGTACTTGAACTAAAGCACGTGAGACAAGCTTTAGTTAAAGCGCCCCTGCTGCCATTTTTAATCCTGGTGATGCTGATACATGCGATGCTGGAATCTGCTGGGGCATGGTAATTACCATTCTTTGACATGCTGTAATTACCGCACATCGGAGTAGCCTCCCTGCATGTGTACAGGAGCCCATTTAGTCTAAAGAAGAGAAGACTGAGAGGGGATTTTATAGCAACCTTCAGCTACCTGAAGGGTGCTTCCAGAGGATGGAGCTTGTTCTCTGTGGTGGCAGATGACAGAACAAGGAGCAACCATCTAAAGTTGTAGCAAGGGATGTTTAACTTGAATATTAGGAAAAAACTCTCTCACTAGGAGGGTAGTAAAACACTGGAACAAGTTACCAAGATTGGTTGTGGAATTTCCATCCTTGCAGGTTTTTAAGACCCAGCTAGACAAAGCCTTGGCTGGGATGATTTAGTTGGGGCTGGTCCTGCTTTGAGCAGGCGGTTGGACTAGATGACCTCCTGAGGTTCCTTCCAGTCCTAATTTCTGTGATTCTGTATGTGCTTTCAGAATACAAAATGAACTGTTTCTGAAATCAGTTTATTGATGTGTTAGCATCATGAAGCTCTGCTACAACTGCAATTAGACCTTTTCTGTTTAGTAAAATGAAGTCAGACATGCATTTTACTAGTACGAGGATTACAGGATATTGGAACAACACCAGGAGACGTGCATATAAAGGCAGATGTGCTGAATTAAACTTTATAGTAATGTATCACCCTGCGATTAATTTTCATGTCATTTTCACAGTGCTTAGGGTCAGAAGGAACCTAAACAGATCATCAGGTCCAACCCCCAATAGTTCTAGTTAATGATGTTAGCAAACAACTTGGCACATTGATGTTCACAACGTACATGCTTGTGTCTTTCATATTGAGTTCTAGAAATGTAGAAATTAAGCTAAAATAGTTCACTTTAAATTTCGAAACTGGCAAGTGATAATTTGATTAGGTTCTAATAAAGTTTGCCTAGGAGGAAGGAAAATAATGCAACTAGTCTTGCATTTCTGTTAGTAAATGTGTTATATCTTCTGTAGATAAAAACAGTTTGGTTCTGTAGTCACCTGAGCCTTTTAATTCTGCAAGATAAAAAGAACTTAATAATCTTTGCAACAGCCCTATGACTTTTCTGATTAGGATTATACTGATAGAAAAACTAGAGGGGGAGGAGATGAATCACAGGTTTAAATGATTGATTTTGCAGTGTTCTCCACCCCTAATATAGCTAGGTCTTTGTGAGGGTTCAGCTGGGGCATAGGCAGCTGGGCGTGTGGCTAGTCCTCAAGAAGCAACGAGGGGGGTGAGCAATACAGGAACTCAGGTTATCAGAGTGCTGAGCTGGGATCCAGGTTGGAGGACTGAAACCAAGTTCCAGGAGGACAGAGAGAAAATCCAGAAGCAAGCTGAGATCAGAAACCAGGGGTCAGTTTCAGCGAAGATCCAAGGTCCGGGTCACGAAAAGCCAAAGCTGAATCAGGAGCCAGGAGGATCAGAAAGAGCAGCAAACATGAGGCTTGCTGGAATAGGCTGTGTCAGGGTATGCCTGCAGCCTCAACCTGAAGATGTGCTTAAAAGGGTGAGCGGAGCTTGCAGTAGCCGATCTGCTTGCTTGCCTCCCCAGAAAACTAGGGCACCCTTGTTAGTGAGGGGTTAGGAGCAGGTGTGGTGGCTCAAGTGCTTGGCCCAGTGGGGGCTGATTGATCAGAGGCCCTGACAATATTTAAGTAAAGTACTTAAGTCCATACCTGTTACCCTTACGGTATATCGTCAGCTAATTTAAATTATACAGTTCAGAATTTTTTTGGTGAAATTTATTGTTATGGTCTGAAAACGTTAGCTTAAAAAAGAACCTTTTTTGTGGAAAAGATTTGATTAATTCTAACAGGTTTCAAGAAGGTCTTTCAAATCTAGAATAGATATTCTGCCCCAAAGCAGACACCCCCACTTCAGAATGACTTGGTTGTTGGGACGTGGAGACTTAAATTCATGTCCAGTTGCCTCCTACATTGAATGTGAAGACCTAAACTATTGCACTATAGTGTCAATCTCTGGCTTTTTAGCCTAAATGAAGTTATTTTTACGAAGTACAACAGCTTCAGTAAGAAAGACTGAGACACTGTTCTTAAAGTAGCCAGTAGTGTGGTAGTTACAGTTCTTTTTTAAAAGGTCTAAGATTGAGTTTTGAGTTGTATTGAAGTTGTTTGGAGCCATGCCTAAACTTGGCTCTGCCAGGTAAGTACCCTAATTACCAAGCCAGGGATGTCAACCAGATGGCCCACAGTGCTTCCTTCTAGTAGGCCTTGAAATTTGGGGACAAGGGATGTTTGAATGTTTCAAGTTAAGGAAATACTTACTTAAGAAACTCGCTGTATTGGATGCCCAATGCTATATGTATTTTACTGAATTGTTACTTCTTGTGAAAGTGGTCATTTATGTTTTGCTTTTGAAAGATATGGGACACTGCAGGGAATATTATGGTACAATCTGATTCAAGTGCTTTCTGATTATGAGAAATTAAGTACATCAGGCTCATGGACTGAAGTGTACTACAGTTGAATTCTGTGAATCCCAGGCTTTGATGTAGCCTCATTTAATGGAAGTCATGGAAGTAAAAAAAAAAAAAAAAAAAGCAGCCATGTGCTGATGATTAGAGATTGGTTTTAATAGCCAGAAAGAGCATTTCAAGGATTAAATAAGGGGCTGTAGTGTAGTCCTTTGTTAGTTCCACATGATCCAGCCTGTCGCTCTTACTTTGGGTGCCTATGTAATCATTGCCAAGAAAATTGCTACTATGCACAAAACATGCTACTGGAATTCTGGAAACTGGTTTGTAGCCTGCAGACTTAAAATATCAGTTCATTTAAGTGGTTTCAAGAATAGCTGCTATGTAGTTCAGCATTTTTTGGTGTTCTTAGTTCAATACAATAAATGTTTATAAATGATGAGTAGAGATATTAACTCATTTTCCCTTCAAATCCAGCTGAAAGATTATATATTGATACCTGTTGTTTCGGGTTGGTATTTTTTATATAGAGGAATCCAGAAGAGATTTATTTTTATAAAGACAATTGAGAAGATCTGTTTTCCACCATGTTTTCATGACCTGATGCCTGTGAAGCAGATGAGATAAGAGGAAGATAGCAGTATTTGGGTTTTTTTAGCATCACAATGCTAAAATAGAAGTATGTGCGCTCATGAATGGTACTTACCATCCATAGCCCAAATATTCCAGTTTGAGTTGCCTTTTCTTAAAGTTGTTCTCAGTTCATTCTCTTCTCTGCTTTTTCCAGCAGCAGTTTTCCAGATGTTAAAGTTAACAAAGGAAAATCACGTCGCCCCAAAACTCCAGAAAGCAGTCAAGTACTTCCCAGGAGTAAGCGGAGGAAGAATTAGTAGTATGGTCATCTGATTTATAAGCCTGGGCAGACATGTGGATCTATCAGTTTCTATACAGATTATCTTTTCCAGCATATTTGAATTTAAGAGCTTAATTGACACGCTTACATTTTTAAAACTGGGTACCTGAATTACTTTGCTTTACTTCTCTCACTAAATGCTTGTTTACAATACCAAAAACTATTCAGCTTTAAGAATGGATGTATAATCTTGGTATCTTACTGTATTAACTATTCTCCCTGTGTTTTTACCATAACATCATTTATTGTTTTCTATTACTTTTTTCTTTAGTGCCAGATTCTGATAGCCATTTTCCAGTTGAATTTCAGTTCTCACCCTAAATTGCCTTAATACATTTACTACTTGTTAGGGAGTGAGATGTTACTCAGAGGTCTGGACTTGCAGTCATTTCTGAGGTGTTGCTTCAGGGGCAGAGAAGGGGCGAAACTGTGCCTCAGTCACAACTAGGTCTCTGTAACCACCTCTTCCTTGTATTGCAGAAGGGGAGCGCTGTCATCTCGGTCTTCTCAATATGCTGGCTTAGCCTGGCACATTATGATAAGCACAAGCAAGGATCTGTCCACTGGTGCATCAGCTAGCAACAGCAATCAGATAATGACTCCATTTCTCTCTGTGACCCATGATGCATGGCAGCCAGTAAAGGGCTACGTAAGGTAGCTTGTAGTTGAGAGCAGCGTGAATAAAGGAATCAGAATCTGGTCCCTACCATAGACACACCCATACATAACTAAATAAATGAATAAATAAATAATAGCAGCCTGCATTTTGAATGTATACTTTTCTTAAGAACAAATTCAGCATGCCACCCAAAGTCAGATAACCTATATAAATTCAGTAACCCTCTTCTTTTTTCTATTTACAGCACTTGATTTAAGATTTACACAGCTGTTGGGCTCTATTTGCCATTGATATAATAAAAAACCTTTTGCCTTTAGCTGTTTGGCTGGTTTGGAATAATTTGATTTCACAGGTGAAATAAATATTTCAAACCATTTCAGTCTTCAAGGACTGGGCTGCTGGGGAGATATATTTGTACAGCTATTCTTACTCCGTACATCCTTCTTTCAGTTTAATCATTAAGTTTAAATAGGACATTTCAGGTTTATCTGGTTTTAATTGTTTTAGCTTTAAAATCAATATATATATAAGCCTGTAAAGTTAGAAGTTTTCCCTGATTTCAAGCAATACAAGACTTTAAACAAAAGGAGGCACTTCCTTTAAATAGAATGCAAGCTCTTTGTGTATTGAAATAGGATCATATTTACTCTATTTAAAACAACAAAAATGCAACACTGGTCATAGCCTTTTTTCATGACAAATAAAATCACAAACCATGGTGAAATTGAGAGGTCTGTGATTGTTTTTTTTACCAATTTAAACTACAGTGTTAGGGACTAATCTTGTAACTGATTGTCAGAGGTAGTTGCCTACCAAGCATATTTCCATTCAACTTTATATTCCTAACATAATGAGCTGATCTGCAATTCATGTAAACTGTCACAGCTCCAGTGAAGTCAGTAACATACATACATAGCAAAAATAAGAGATTGGATAGAAGTTTTAATTAAAGCAAAAACTTCCGGAGAAGATAGGTTCTAACTTCAGTTAATAGCTCATTGTGTTATGGTTCACAGCAATGAAGAACAGCAAGATTTAAATCTTGTATAATTATCTGAAGAACAATAGAGAGATAGAGTGTGTAAAATGGTCAATATTTCTTGACTTCAGTACAGCTATATCAGTATATACCAATTAATGATCACCCTCACTGTGTTTCAAAACCAGGCTTTTGTTTTTATTATCCTGTTTTTACAGTGGATTGGAGTTACTAGGATTTTTTGCTTTTTAAAGAGTCCAAATTTACTCACTATCAGGCAGGGACAATTGATATCAAGTGAAATATAATTTATACTAGGCAGTGCATAAAACAGAATATGAAGTGCAAAGACAGGTATGGAAAATATCTTTAATAAAATTTTCAGAGTAACATTTCTGGGCCTTTTGTACGTGGCTCAGTTTCTCTGTTATCCATTGTACTCACATGAGGCCCTGAATCTGATGAAATGTTGAAGGGTATTTATTATACACTCAGTTAAGTTGTAAACATCTTTGACTTGTTACCATTGGCTCAAGAGGCTATAGTTTAACATGAGAAGATTGCCAGCTTGCTTTTAAAGTCATGAATATGCAATTTAAACATAACAACATAAACAAAAAAATAGTTTATAATAGTACTGCATCTTGGCAGGGTTGGATTTCTTAAATTTCTACCTTGCTGTGCATTCCCCTAATGCTTTGGATAATTCTGTTACACTGGACGATAACTGAAGAGGTTGCAGATGGTTTTGGAAGCAACTTATCCTGAAACAGTGACTTGTGTAAAAATATCATATTTTGTAAAAAAAAAAAAAAAAAAAATGAATACACAGCAAAAAACGGGACCTGCTAGGAAAATTATGTAAGTGACTGCAGTTTGCTTTCCAGTTGATTTTTGTGTTTCTTTAGCATCAAACTGGTCCTGTGGCTTTTACCCACATAACGTATATCATTACTCCTGAGTGATCTCATTACAAGTGATGCAGTAAGATGTATATGTATTGTAAATAATTATAAGGAAAACCTGTTAGGCTTTTTAAATATATTTTTTCCAGTATGTCTTTTTCACTGTCCAATTTATTTGTGTGAAATAGCCTGTTAATATCTCTTTCTAATAAAAACTATGGACATGCTGCTGTGGTGTGAGCTTTATCTGTTTGCAACTACTCCAGTATTGATGACTTTTACTAATTTGATCAAGATTAAATGCATGCTGGGGAAACAACTGGTAAGAATAGATGGGAAGTTGCTAGGGCCATGAGAGGTACTTTTAAAGGAACATATTTTAAAAAATTAAAATCTTATAATGATCCACAGTCTTGGCAGCAAGGGTCTGATCTTTAATGGTGAAATCCCTGTCCCATTGAGATCAATGACAAAACTGCCATTAAGTCAAGATTTTACCCTGAGACTCAGGTTCTTGCACAGAGGCAATTACCTAGGTTATCTAGAAGTGCTCAGCTCAGTCATGACGTGTCTGTTATGTACTGTAACTGCAAGAAACAAAAATACCTAAAGGTGTAATTATATTACCTATGTTTGCCAGATTGTATGTGTAGTTCGTTTTTAATCTGGAACGTAATCATTACTGTATGAGTAACCATCCAATAGCATCATATAACACCTATAGTTTATGCTGCCTCCACTGCTACAGGTAGATGCAGCATTCCTTTGCCTATACTCTGTGTCTTTCAGGAAGATTCAGCAGCAGAGTTTTGTGGGATGAGTCTACGTATTCCCCTATGTAGAACTTGCCTACCAGTCAATTGAGTTTTAAGGTGGACTTTGTTGGTAGCACTTTTGAAAAGTCAACCTGCATCTTCCAGGGGCATTTCTACAGAGCTTTCTGGAGAGATTCCTATATTGTGTTATATATTTTTAAAATAATAGGCCAAGGCATCACAGGGGTTCCTGATTCCACTGGTTCCTGCATAGTCAGATGGGCCTGGTAAGTGTTTCCATCCTTTCCCAGAGAGTAGCAAGATTGAATAGATTTCTTGAAATGCATCTGTCTTGTCTTTTGCCTGCCATACGTAGGTCTTGATTCATATTTCATTTTCCATCACCTTAATTATTCTACTTGCCTGCTTGTACTATTTATAAATAATGCTGAAATTTTGCATTTTTATAGCTAAGGAACACTTGTAGCTTTCCAGTGTGGGTAGCATTAAATTGGTTAAATTAATTCAATTACAAGATGAAATGTGATATCCTGTATCAACTAGGACACAAATTTCTAGGACATGGGAAAGAAGTAGTTCTCAGGAAACATTGCAAAGGTTAACATCCTCTGTTGGGGCTAAATTTTTTTTGTCCTTGACTTTTGCCGTTTTAGCCTGAGAGTAGAGATTATGAAAGAGAGACTGGATTTTCAGGTCTCCATGCTGAAACCTGAGCCCAAAAGGATAAAACAATGTGTTTTTGTCTGAAGCCATTCTGTGCAATGTTCCTTTTTTTCATTTAGAATGGGAAATCTCTGTTTCAGTTCCACACTTCATACTAGCAAAGATCAGGATAGCGTTATGGATTAAATTTCAATTTTAATCTCTAAAAATGAGAACAAAATACATGTTTTTTCACAGAATAATGGGAAAAAAGGGCTGGAAGGGATGCAAGAGTCATCTAATCCAAATTGCCCTGTTTATGGCAAGAATGCCACTGTTTAAACCAAACTGGAATAAAGTTTTTCTAACTTGCACTTAAAGGCTTCCAATAACTGAGATTCCACAAATTCTCTAGGTAACCTGTTTCCATACATGGATCCAGGATGGGGGTCAGTGGTGCAGTTGTGTTCGTCTTTTGACTCCTGGTCCAGTCCAAATTTAGAACCAACTGCTTTATGGTAGCAGTATCGTTTCTATTCAGGCATCAGTCAGTTGACTTCATGGCTCACAATTTACCTGATTCCTTCTAAACACTTTATTCCACAGGTGTTAATGATGCACGCTCCTTTTTAACGGTGGTCAATGGTTCTACTAATCAAACGATCTTTTCTTCTGAAATTCTGCTTCTGGTAATGTCACTCCTATTTCACAGCCCTGCAGATTGTTCTTAACGCTAGTATAAACATGAACTCAGAAGTGGAAATAATTTCCAGTGAAGCATTGAATGTGCTGTCAAGATGCTCAAGAAGGTTAGATTTTATGAATCTGAAAAAGAGATGTACTTTTCATTCTCATGATTATCGGACGAATGAATCAACATCTTTTTGATTATTTTGCCTAGTTTGTTGTGTTTTTATATATAATATATGGAATAGCAAATTAATGCACATTCCAATATTTTTTTTTTGCTTCAATCTTAAACTGAATGATATAGCCCTAGGATCCTATGACCCCAGCTGACTTCCTGCCCTTTGGGCAGGGGGCTGGACTCAATGATCTCCCAAGGTCCCTTCCAGCCCTAATGTCTATGAAATCTATGAAATCTAACTTATTAGTAATACTTCTAGTTGCTTTTTAACTGGATAAAAGTATGTGTTGTTACATGTGATGATGCACCACACTATCTGTACCTTCCTTTTCAAAATCTTGAATCTGCCCTGGCCTGTTTCAGAATAATTGCCATCAGGGTTTGAATGTTCTTGTTAATGGCCACCCTAAATCTCCATTGTTGCAGCCTAAGCCCATTACTTCTTTTCCTGTTCCCTGGGAACACTGACAATAGTTCATCATCCTCTAACAATTCTCTGAATTTGAAAACGTATCAAATCTCCCTTCCCTGCCAAGTCATATAAAGCCTTATCTAAACACTGAAATTGATGGAAGGAATTACAGAACTTCAATAAGTTTTGATTCAGACATATGAACAATGTTATAGGAGGTGGTTGTGGCAGAAGGCCACCTCTGTTTCTCCCCAAAAACTCTGCTCTGTGACAATTTGGTTAGGATGGGCCCTGCAGAGGGTACGCACCTTACCCTATCTCTTTAGGTAGCCTGGGCTGGATACATTCCTGAGGGAGGGGGGAAACCTGCTCCCTCTGCCTACGGGACTGGCATCACATACCTGGGTGAGAGGCTTGGGCTCCCTGGGGAGCTAGGGACTGCCAGTCTGCCCAGCAACTAGTGATGCATTTCAAATTGGTTGGCTGACAGCCAACAGGTGCTGGGCTCCATTGGACCAGGTAAATGAGGTCATAAGGGCTACATAAGTTAAGGACTGCCCAGGAGGAAGGGGGCATCAGCCATGAGGAAGGCTCAGAGAGAGAGAAGAGCTGGACCATCTGAAACTTTCTCTCTCTCAAAACTCATGATCAAGGAACTGCCTGCCTCCAGAGGGGATCTCCACCTGCCTCTGGATGATGCTTGTGAATAAGCTACCTGAGATCTAACTAGCTATATAGCTTGCAGTAACTCAGATGTGTGATCAAAGGCTACCCACCCATGCCAGTTTGCTCTATGGGATTTCTCTGATATTGCTCTACCCTGTACCCTATTCCAGCCCTACCCCTTGTAACCAATAAAGTTCTCCTTTGCACCTAGCGTGGGAGACTTATTGGATGTGGGTCTAGATTATGCCTTGGGGTCTCCTTGGTTTGGCTGACTAAGGGAGACCACTACTTGTGCTTCCAACTGAGGGAAGTACCCCAAGTTCTTGAAATGAGTCAAGTACCCTCGAGGGCTACTAGCCTGTGTTTTCCAGGGGGCACAGAGCCAGAATCAAACCCATCCCTGGGTGGTGGCAGTTTTACCCCCAGGCTAGTAGGTGTGCTCCAGGAAGGGGGTTGGTCAGACGTGAGGCACTCGGAGCCTGGAAGGTGGTCGGGTGTAGCGAGGTGGGTGGCTCAATGCAGGAGTGCCCCATACTGGCCTGCCAGTGGTCGTGCCATTCATTATTGCTTGAATAAAGGTAAAAGATTGGATGATCAAGATCCAGTCGTCAAAGCACCTGAGTACATCCATTAGCCCCAAGGCAGTAATTGCTTCTATGCCACAGGCATGCAGTTAAGATGAATGTAGTTAATGAAGTGCTAATATGTAATTATGTCTATTTTTAACTGGATATAGTAAATTCCCCAAAGCTTGTTTGTTAGCATGGTAACTGCTTCAGTTATAGGTGATAGGATTTAAGCTTACAGTTGAGTTTGGTCTCATTGCACATCCAAGACAGACTGAAGATATGTTAAGAAGTGTTGTTTTGAAGAATTTTATTCTTGGAAAACCTAGACTATTTTTAGTTTGCAGTATTTCAAATGAAAACCTTAAACTATTATTATTTTAGTTTACTTATAACTAGGTTCTACTACACTTTACTGTCTCTGCCGTGATTTTTTTTTATACAATTATTAGAAAATTCCTCAGGTTTTTTTCACTGATATTCTTTGTAACCATTTATTTTAGCAGTGCTAAGCAGAATACAGCCAACCACAGAATCCCTGAAGCCCCGTCACCTTCAAACCAATTTGAAAGGTATGATGTTAGAAAGATTTTTCATCAAAAACATCTCTTAAAATATAACACAGCTCTCCAATGGCTAAATACCACAGTGCGCTTAGAAAATATTGTGTAGTGCTAATTGAGAATGTTTGTTATAGGAGGTGGTCATGCCATTCATTATTGCTTAAATAAAATGAAAACGTAATTGGATAAAATGGACAGATTTTGGCAAAGGCTGTGTCTATTCTAGGAAAATAGTCATGGTTAAGAGTTATTTTGGTAATATATTTTTATTATATGTTAACATATACTAAATTTAAATAGTAATGTAGTCAAAGGTTAGCACTTTGCAACCATATATAGTACAGCTTCATTATAATGAAGGCCCATGGGCTTGGGAGAAAAGTTCATTGAAAGGGAGTGTTGCTGTACCAAGTTTAGTCCATTTGTTGCATCACAACACTGGAAAATATAAGTTCCTGCTGTGGAGATTATTAAAAGCTTCTGCTGTGCATGTGCTTTGGATGGTTTGGCACTGCTATTTTTTTTAATAGGGATTTGTGGTCTGTATGGAAGCGACTTTATTCCTTGTGTCATAAAAACGTTGCTTCTGTCCTCATGCTTCGTAGGAACATGTTGCCACCCAGATGCTTGTCTCAAGCTGTTCGTATAATTTATTTCTGACCTCCATCATGAGAACTATGATACTAAGAGCAGGCTTTCAGTTGTATACATCTGCAGATACTGAATGAACCATTTTTGGGGGGTCTTTAAAATTCTGCACTTAAAAAGAAAGACCCTAGCAGAAATATTTGGTGCATGATGATAATTTAGTGGATGAAGACGCTACTTAATGCCGTGGTTTCTGATGCAATACTTCATCATCTGTGGTATGTAATAGATTTTCTACATATTCTAAATTGAGCAGAATTGAGAACCCTGCTGTCTTTTAGGAAAAGAAGAGTATAGGTTTGGAGGTGTGGTCTTCTCTTATCTCAAAGTGAAGTTAAATGATATGCTCTTGCATTCCTTAATAGAGGCTAACCCTAGGGCAAGCACGATAGCTTAACTTTTCAAAGCATTGCTGCTCTTTATGGGGGCAATAGCTAAACTCTTAGATTCCTATCTGAAAGACCAGAAAGCTGTATAGTGCTATATTTTGATTGGCAGTTTGACACTTTCTCATCTCTCCTGCCAATTCAGTTTTAAAGAGTTTTCAGTCTGTGACCCCTATCTCCCTCCTGGCAGACATATTTTATGGAAGTCATAGTTTAGTGAGAGAAAATAAGGTTGAAAATTCTGTCTGATTTGTGCACAACACAGTTATGACTAACAAATGCATGCTGTCCTACACCGAAATTGTTGGGAACATCTGTGCATGGGACTGCAGCCCCAAACCACCAGATTTAGCCTTATTGCTCACAGAAGGTATTGTGATGATGAGTTCTCATGAAGCTAAGGATTTCTGAATTTTATTTGTTGAACTTTCCAAATACAGCTGATCATGCTGTCTCCTTTTCTCTTGCCTGCCCTGTATGCTCTGGAAATGCCTTAATTATGCCATGCCATTCTGCACTCTGGGATGTGTAATGACCTAGACATGGAGAAACAGTCTTCTGCATATAACCCTAGCCTGGGATACAAAGGACTTGGATTCATTTCTGCCACAGTATTCCTGTGTGATCATGTGCAGTCCACTTAATAATCTAACCATATCTCTAATTCTTATCTGGAAAACGAGGGTAACCTACCTCCTGAGGGTGTTATAGGGACACTCTGTTAATGACTGTGTAGTGCTCAGATAGCCAACCCAGTGATTATTCCCAGACAGGTATCTTGATGGATGAATGTTTACAACTGTAGCACAAGTTTGTCCTGTTTTCATTGAAAATGTTCATTATATCAATCCATTCATGTAGAAGGATTTCCTAGAAAAAATACTGTATTTGAAATTTTGCTGTTTAAAAGTTTTCCTGGCAAAATGCTCAGATCTACACTTCTTCAGTGCCAAAAGTTTGTCAACTAAAATGTCAGAAGCCAAAGATTTGTCATCAAAAATTTAAAATGCCAGAATTTTATCAGTGAAAAATTTTTAATGTTCAAATTGGTAGATTATCATGCATCCATTACAAAGACTTCTAACAGTGAATAAAAGATTTTCTATACACTGACATATGCAGAATGTAGTCAGAGGTTTTTATAAATCTTAATAACTTTTTAAATAATGGGAAAACAAATGAGACTTCAGTCAAATTTCTCCCCCACAGCTAATTATTAAACCTCTATGGCTGAAATATAGGTGATTCATTTACTGTAAATAATAAAAATCCACTGCTGTATGTATAAATCACTATTCAAAGTAATTTTCTCTTCCAAGTGAGTGGACACAAAGTTTATAATGATATCCTGATTTCAACCGTAACTAGAAGAGACTTCCAGTTTCAATAATTTGATACTCCTATCCAAATTTATTTCCAGCCAAGTTAAATTGTGCCTATCCTTACTGAAGTCAAGCTTTTTAGATGCTGAGTTATCTCTCGCTTCTTTTCTTGTATTTTCCTTGTTTGAAAGATAGCATTTCAGTCTTTCTTTACTCAGGCAATACTTTAATAAGAGTTTTGTGCGCACAAGGGCGGAGTGAAAAAGCCAAGTTAAAGACCCAAGGTGTTGGTTTATTGATTATGCCTTTATTTCTATCAAAATTTAAAGGGGAGTTCTACTCTGAAATGTGATTTTTTTTTTTTTTTGAAAGGCATCATAAGATTCTGTACCTCTCAGGAGTTTTCTGGTATGGGTTGTTTTAAAAAAGCAAAATATGTATGCTTGATTTTTTTTTTCTTTCTTCTAACAGAAAACTCAGCATGGCTTGTGAAATTTAAGTTGGATGCTTTCTGGCTTGGGTAGCACTAACCACAAGAAATGCCCATTTTGAAGTGCTGTAACTTTTTTTCTCTTTGTGATTCCATACCTAGTTCAGTGTCAGGCATGTGGTCAAGAGCCGTTCCATGAACACAATTGACATGGTACATTGCAGTTGGGTCTTGATGGCTTGTAAAATCCCTGCAAATCCTTTTTTTCTAATGCTACAGACAAATGTAAAAAATATATATATATAAAATTAGATATAATCATGAGGATTCACTGCAGCTAGCAAACAACTTTTAGGAATAACTGTATAGTTGAACAGATATTGCTACAAGGAAGTGAATAACCTCAACTACCTACAGGTTAACACTGAATCAGTGTCTCAGGTAATCAGAGAGATAAGGTGGTGACTATTTTTTTTCATATTTTGATGGTGAAATGTCATTCCTTTTAGTAACTCTTCAAATTTGGTTAAGTCAAAAGGCATCCCTCTGTGTTAGCCAAATGGTATCAATACATCATAAACTTCATATGGAATGGTTCTTCTTTCTACTTACTTGATACTTTCCTGTGCATATCGAAATGCAGTGTTTTCACTGTGCTGTGATTTCATTTCTCTGCATCTTATTTTTATGCAGTGGTGGCATTTACCAATCAACATGGGTTATAATACTAAGAGCAGCAAACGTGGCTAACTACAAACATAACAAAGTACTGTTTTCCTCATTTGCAGTAAGGATGTTTACTTAGCAAAGAAGGAGGCTATCAGTGGCTCCATCTTTACAGTAATAAAACAAATTCTACCTTGACTACGTCAAAGAAAAAAGGATGAATTACCTATTAAAGTCAATACCAGTGTTTAGTTTCTCAGCATTTGACATGAAATCCAGCGAATGGGCATGTTACGCAAAAGACCTGCAGAAAATAAAGAAAAAGATCAAATTCTGAACCCCCTGGATTCAGTGCAAGTACAATCTCAAGTAGGATAATATTTATACAACATTTTCTACAATGGGGGTCTTATCCAGAACTGGGACCATACAAGCAGGTCTGTATGCTTTGCGTGCCTCCTGCCTCTCTTAATTTAATTGTATTCGCCTTGAACTGTGTAATTGGTTCTGATACGTTTATATATAAATAAGATTAATGTGAACTCCCTTGTTGTATTATCCCATCAGGCCGTAACAACTGATCACCTGTACTTCACTCATAAATCTTTGATGCTTTTGCTGAAGACAGGCCCATATTTAATGACCACACTGTGTAAAATGGAACCCACTGAGATTTTTTTTTTTTTTTTTTTTTAATAAAGGCAAAGGCATTAGTGTGTTCTGGGGTCTGTCTAGCAGCCCATAAAACACACTCAAATGCTTGAAAAGCTTTTTTTTCTGGTTCTTTTCTAATCTGGTAAGTTTTATATTTGCTTGACATTGGGTGCATCTACATGAGACACTTTCCTGCATTGTAGACTAATTTACTGCCAGTAAAGCATGACTCTCTACACGTGCAGGTACTTACTGCATCGTAAATTAGTCTACTGTGCGGTTAATTTACTACCTGCCAACGATATAGCAAATTAACTATATTGTAGCTATTGGGCAGTAACACACATGTTGCACTGACTGCGAGCAAATTTGCTCCTGGTCAGCCCCATCACAAAGGGGACACCAGGTTATCTCCAGGGCCATGGGACTCTGCTTGCCCCAGCCAGCTCTTTGCCTGCCTCGGTCTGGCCTTTAAAACTCTGCAGGACCTCTCTTACCTGCTGCCTGCTTTTGGCCACTGGGTCTCATGGCAGTAGCTCTGAACTGGCTGCAGCAGCCTACATGGACCCTGGTGCTGGCCTCTGGCCCAACCCCACCACCAGTCTTCCTGCCACTCGCTGTGTCGCTGCACTACATGCCTGTACAGGCCCAGAAGCTCCCAGAGTCAGACACAGCCCCTGAGGACCATTAAGGGGGCCAACCTGGCATTGTCCCTGACAGCACACAACACACCCTGGGGGCCTACTGATCCTAGGATAAGACTGCATACCTCATGTGGGGTGATGCCAAGGCCCGGAGCCAGTTTGCCCGACACCCACATGTGTGAGGCCCTGGTGGGCTGCATGTGGGAGCACTGGCATGACTGGCTGGTGCATCAGTAAAAGTCAAAGCCACAACTGCCAGTTGGGGGCTACCCTCAGGACCCTGTCCTTCATGGAAGCTGGCCACGTCCTTGTGCGCTGGGACTCTGGGCAGAGCCGTGCTGTGTTCTCCAGCATGGGTGGCCTGCTGGAGCCTCTGCCATTGCTTGGCCGTGGCAATGAGTCCTCAGCAGCGTGAAGAAACTGGTGGCGCCTCTTCAAAGGAGAAAGATGACCCTGGCTGGGGTTTACCTGAGAGGACAGTGACGACGCTGAGGAAGGAACTCAAGACATGCCCAAGACTGAGTCTACCAGAGTATCAGGTGCATTGCATTGGCTTCTGCTGGTGCTCCAGGGCTGCTTCCAGCAGGGAGTTCTCCCTGGGGAAGGAGAGCGGGGTGGAGAGAAAACACAGGCAGGATGGAAGCTCTGGTTGAGAGCGAAGAGGCTATTTCCCAGGAACGGGGCTTGAGACCAAGACAGTCTGTGAGCTTGGAGGAGCTCTGTGAGGCCTGCTGTCTGTCAATCACAGTGGCGGCAAAGGTTAAAAGCCTGAAGCTTGTGAACTGAGGAGGGAAACCTTGAGTATACAGGAGAGTTTCTTTCTTTTTTTTGAGTTTCACTGGCAATGTGGATCAGGAGACTGTGTAGCCTCAGGGGAACGTTGTCTCGCATTAATGAGGGCAATTAATGGAGCCCAGGAGTGAAGCTTAGCCAGATGAAGAGGCTAAGGACCCATACCTGTGGGGTGTTAGCAGCAGAAGCACTGAGTTAATTTTTTTGGCGTTTCATTCTTTGCATACTAAAAAAGGGGAGGATTTCCCCATGGCAGGTTTTTTTGTTTTTTTTTCTTTCTCCTTTATCCCGCTATGAGAAGGAAGCCCTACAGGGCGACTGGACTCTGGGCGTCCAGCCTTGGAAAAGAGAGGAATAAAAGACAAGAAGAGGGATAGGATTGTTTGATTTATCAGACCGGGCAAACAAGTCCGGGCCTGAGTTCTGGCTAGTTTAAAGACTATTTCTTTATGCTAGAGGTAACTATCCAGAAGAAGAATGATACTTGGCCTTGAGTTAGAGAAAACGGCCAGGCTGACCAGATGCGTATGTTCTGGATTATATCTGATACTGTGGTAACAACTGGGAGATGTATGGTTGAGGTGAAAGGGGAGGTTGGAGCCCCACTTGGAGGGTGCCTTGTGCTATAAGCAGACTCGTGAAGACATCACCTTGCAAAAGAACAATCTATCGAGTCGTGGCAGGTGAGAATTAGGTGGGGACTAGAGTCTGACTAGCTGGTCAAGGCATTTCCAACAACCACAGACAGGTGAATGTCATCAGGATGTCACGGGCCAAGGCCACACCCTCACATGGTGATCCCCCAACAAGCAGGGCAAGGCCCCTTGGCGTACATCCCGGCACGTTTCCTGCCCCTGCCCTCATCCAGCAGCTCCAGCAGCCTGGGCCAGTGCCTGCCCCACCAGCACCGCATGCACAGCCCAGGCTAAAGAGGCCAGCTTGGGGATGGCTCCACCTGTCCTGACGAGCTTCAGCTCCTCCCCAGAGGAGGCCATTGCTCAGCCAGCCTGGCACCATGCCTCTGCACCTCAAGGCACCGGCAAGAGCCGCATGACATCGCTAACAGCAGCAACAGACTTAGGCCACTGGGAACATCTGCCATACCCATCAGGTACACCCTGCACTGGGAGGAGGCCCCCCCCCCTCCCCAAGTTGCTTGGGTGACCTCCCCCCGGTCCCCAGACTTCCTGCCCACAGCTGGCAGGAGGCAGTGCAAAATTTTAAGCAGCCAGTGCCCCTTCAGCTAGGCAGCCACAGGCCTCTTATTTGCAGAGAAATGTAGTGATGCCCTCAGTCGTGGGTGCCAGGGACAGTAGGCACAGGTACTCCTTCAGCCAGCAGCAGACATTGCAGGGCAGCGTGGGCTTGCCTGCTGCACTGTCAAAGCTCAGGGTCCTGCATCAGGTTCTCAGGTGTGCCTGGGGCAGCATGGCAACCATCAGCAGCAGGGAGTAATGGGTCAGGCACTCCTCAGTGTGCACAAACAACTCATCGTGGCGTGCCCAGGACACACTCCTCAGGGGCATGCTCAGGGCACAGGCCACACGCAATTTTTATTAACATTTTTATTAAAACAGTTTCAAGGCCACAGCAAATCATAAGAAATGTAGTGGCTGAACCTAGGCCAGGGAAGAAAATGGGAAAATGAAGTACATGAATTACACCTCCCGTAAGATAACACAGCCTCCTCTGAGGAGCAGTTTTTTCCATTTTCAGGCATTCAATTTTTTTGACCAAATCAAAATGTTGAGTGCACTTTGAGTGTTGTATACTATGGTAGGGGTGTTGGGATGTCTGATAGCTTTGAGAATCCTTGAAGATATGCAAAGAACTTTTTTCTTTAAAAAATGTTGGTGAAAGTTCCTGCAATTTCAGTGACGTTCTGGCCAACAGAACCGCATCAAAGAGAGAGGACCTTGGTAGCTCTGACTGGAGAACAACCATTTTGTTGCACTGCAACTCTGCACCATTTTTTTAATTGGCTCTCATTCCATGCTCAGGCATTTTGAACTTTTTTGTGAAAAGGAATTGTGTTTAAACATCTGAAGTCATCAAAGGGTCCATTCTGGACTTGCTCAAAAACTGTATCTGTGAAATATGCTGGCATTGAGGAAACAGCCTATTTTGACAAAAATCTATTTTAGTGAAGATGTTTCAATCAATTCTTGCCACCCACCCAAGTGAAAGGAGTCTAGGGATTTTCCAGAAAAGCATTCCAAAATAACTTACGCATAAAGTTTTTCATTAGATAATCATAGAGTTTTGCATAAGATAAGGCTAATTTCTCAGTATTTTGTAACTATTCTATTCTATGCTATTCTCTTCTGTCCTGGAGATAGTCTAGTTACAATTTTTTCCAGTATGAGATTTGTGTGGTTCTATATAAAGCGAAATGTCAAGTTCTCAAGTGACTAGCATTCGTACGTCCAGAGATAACAATGGCAAGTACATTAGTGAAAATGAAGACCATGTAAGTACCTAGATAGGTAACAGATGGTACTTGCTTCTCTGATTCATGGGAGCATGCAACATAAATAGATACTGGGGCAGTTTTTTGAAATGATGCTAATTAATTGGTACACAGCGTTGCAGTAATAGAATGTCATGTTGCGTAGGCTACTTTGTGTCCTTGGAATATTCCAGATTGTGTCATTTGACTCATTCTACAACTTTCTGATTTTATTATGAGCATAATCTAAGGATAATATTCTCATGATTCAATTTTATATGTTAAAGACTTTGACAGACATTCCCACTTATCTTCTCATGCACGTTCCTATGAAGCAAGCCCGCAAACTGGATTTGGGGTGACATGAATGTAATGTCAGGATGTGCAATTTTTGTTTTTTTCAGAGTTCTACAGAAAGTGAAGATACTTTCTCACTGAGTTTTGCTGAAGCACATGAATAGTTCCTACTAGGCATGATGCTCAAGCTGAGTCAAAATTCACCATTAATATATCCAGTGGAATTGCATCTGGGATTCCATTACCCCAATTATTTTGTTTTTATAGCTTTTTTTTTAGTAAAATGAACAAGATCCTGTTTTTTGTTCTTTAAACAAATTTGTCTTAGAGAAGCAATGGGACTACATTTTGAGCTATTAAAAAATGCGCAGTTCAAGTGATAGTATCTTTTTTGGATGGATAATTTACAAGGGAAAGGTTAGCCACTTGTGTGGCGGGGAGTAGCTACTACAGGGGACTTTAATCAGAAGGCTTAAGGCAATGTTGTTCATTAGTGTAAGGAACAGATTTGGAAATCAGTGGCAGGAGAGCCCAGAGAGTTGGAGTGATAAGTTTAAGTTACTCTAAAACTTTTTCAAAATGTTCTTGATTTTCCCTAAAGTAGTTTAAAAAACTACTGCCTGTTTTTCCTGGAAAAGAATTATATGAGCAAAAGAAAAAAATATACTGATGGGGTTTTCAAATTCTCGCAGTGGTGACACTGCTGCTACTCCCATTTGATTTTTAAGGGGAACAGAGTTAGGCTCTGAACACTTTTGAAAATCCCATCCTTATTTTTTAATCAGAAAATTACTATAATGTGGTGCCCTTGCCAGTTCTCATGATGTCCCCTAGAGGTTGCTTTACACTACTCCTGGGCTGGTAGCTGAATACTTTACCTGTAGAACCCTCTTTTTCACTTTTTCTTTTCTCCTTGGCAGCAACCAAACTCTCTCTTAGGCTATCCAAACACAACAAACCACCCAATTTTTCCCATCTATATTTAAATGGTAAATATTTCAGACGGGAGGATAAAAAGCTGAAGTTGAGGTAGGAAATTTGAGAAGATCATCATGGAGCACATCTGTGATGGGCCGGCCTCAGAGGTGATGCTCAAGGGCAACCAGCACGGTTTCATTCGGGGGAGGTCATGTCAGACCAACCTGATTGCTTTTTATGATCAGGTCACGAAAGCCCTGGATGCAGGTGTCGCCGTGGACACAGTCTTTCTGGACTTCAGCAAGGCCTTTGACACCGTCTCCCACCCCATCCTCATTAAGAAATTGGGTGACTGTGGCATTGATGCCTACACAGTCAGATGGATTGCAGATTGGCTGAAGGGTCGTACTCAGAGGGTGGTGGTGGACAGGTCATATTCAACCTGGAGAGAAGTGGGCAGCGGAGCCCCCCAGGGCTCGGTCCTTGGGCCCGCGCTGTTCAATTTCTTTATCAGAGATTCGGACGACGGGGTGAAAAGCAACCTGTTTAAATTTGCTGATGATACCAAAATTTGCAGTGAGGTGAGCACACTAGTAGGGAGGGAAAGACTTGGATAGGTTACATGGGTGGGGTAGCAAAAACAGGATGCGCTTCAACACTGACAAGTGCAGGGTGCTGCACTTGGGCGGTAGTCACCAGCAGCACACTTATAAGATGGGAAACTCCCTTCTTGAGAGCACGGAGGCAGAAAGGGATCTTGGAGTCATTGTTGACTCCAAGATGAACATGGGCCGACAATGCGAGGTCACGGTTGGCAGGGCTAACTGCCACATCCACATCCACAGGTGCATCTCTAGCAGAGCCAAGGAGGTGATCCTCCCCATCTACGTGACACCAGTCAGGCCACGGCTGGAGTACTGCGTCCAGTTCTGTGCGCCCCACTTCAGGAGGGATGTGGACAACATGGAGAGGGTCCAGAGGAGGCCACCTGAATGATCCGGGGACTACAGGGCAGATCCTACAATGAGAGACTGCGGGACCTGAACCTGTTCAGCCTTCACAAGAGAAGGCTGAGGGGGGACCTGGTGACAGTCTATAAACTCACTGGGGGGGACCAGAAGGGTTTGGGAGAGGCCTTGTTTCCCCTACTGCCCCCTGGCATGACAAGGAATAACGGCCACAAGTTGTTGGAGAGGAGGTTTAGATTAGACATCCGTAAGAACTACTTCACAGTCAGGGCAGCTAGGAGCTGGAACCAACTTCCTAGGGAAGTGGTGCTGGCTCCTACCCTGGGGGCTTTAAGAGGAGGCTTGATGCCTACCTGGCTGGGATCATTTGAGCCCAGTTTTTTCTCCTGCCCTGGCAAGGGGTCGAACTGGAAGATCTATAAGCTCCCTTCCGACCTGACTTCTATGATTCTATGAAATGTGAACAATTTTTGCAGGATCTTGACATGGAAATAGTGATAGGTGCAGAAAGCAAGTACTGTGAAGAGCCACAGCACGTCAACAAAGCAACTCTTGATAGAAGATGGCGCAAACCCAGTGAAGCCAACAGACCTACACCAACCCAGAACTTGCCAGCTATGTTTACATGTACAGTATTAAGGTACACACACACTTATAAGGATTTCTAGATGTGTTCATGTGTCCTTGTTCATCTAGACGTGTTCAGCTCCTGCATGGATTCCATTGCAGAGTGGAAAGACCATCCTATGCCAGAAGGAAAGTTTCCTTACAAGTTTTGAAGTCGCGCTCAGCTGCAAAATGGCATCGATGTGGCCGACAGCTGGCATGGCATCAAACCATCAAGAAATGAACGCGCTTAGCTCAGTTTTAAGAGGCAGAATGTGCATTCAAGCTAGTGAGGAATTCACACAATGAGGCTGCTTAGAAATCCTATGCTTGTTTAAATAGCTGGCTGCTATTTGTTCCTCACTGATTATTTCCCTACCTAGTGAGGCTTTTCCCACATTGTGAGGGTTCACAAGGATAAGTACACAACGCCTTTGGTCCACAGGCAATTATAATACTACAACGTCTTGTGTCATTCTGTAGTGCAAATGTGTCTTGAGTCAGTATAGTTTATTCCTCATCCCATGCAGAAATATGTTACACCATCATAACCATGCTCTGAGCGTTGTACTGCTGTAACTGAACTATTCCAGTTAAAACAGCATACTTCTTGTTGTTTTAATAAAACTAAATGTATGTGCAAGGCAGCTCTGTTCACACAGTTAGACCTATGTCTTGTTATTTCATCATCTCTAACTGCAGACTGCTTCTCCTTTGGCTAACCTTTCCATGCTCCTTGCAGCTGAAGTAGACAGCTATTCTAATTAATCTCTCTTAATGTGTTTACTTGGGAAAATTGGTCCTGGCTCTGGATGTTCTTGCGGATGAGGAAGAGGTAAGGGCTACTGGTTGGGAATTGGTGTGTAGCTGATAAGCAGTTAGGCGCTGGGTCAATTTTTTAGTGAGGAACATTTGAGAACCGTTGTGAGGCAGTTGGGGATTTTATATCTGCCGAGTTACTCAATCGTCTAAATGTGAAGGCATGTTATGCTTTTGAAAGAACAAGTCGTAGGCAGTGGAATAGACGCTATTTAAAAAATCCCTCAAACATCTCAGCATAATATTACCAGAGAGAGGCTGGCTGTATTGTTTGTTTTTCATGATGCTTTTCACATCAGAAATTATTCTGAGCAAAATTTCAACCAGTCTCCCACATTCCTTGCCCAGCTTCTTGCTTCTACTTGTGCTCTAAAAATTGAAAATCTCTTTTGCATGTGTTTTTTTTCTACAGTTAAACCCAGCATTTATATGCAGGAGTCAGGTAGGTGGGAACTCAACTGCCAAATGCAAATGGAAGGTCTGTTCGGGCCGATTTCTGGGCACCCTGGTTTCTGGGGTTTGTTACACATACTTGTACAAAATAATTGCACCAGTCCTTTGCTTTCAACCAGATCCTGTCTCTCTCTGTGAAAGAAGACACTTATTGATACTTCAAGCACCAGGTGGTTTCCTGAACTATTGTTCCTATCTGGAGAAAAGATCCTTACCCTTCTTTTTTTATCATCTCTGTTTTAGTTTGCCTAGTTATCAGTATAAAACTTCCCAATATATGTGCACTATATATTGACAGTAATACCTGTCCCCACTTCAGTCTTTCTGTAGAACATAAGTTAGAACATGGTCTGATATTTTGGAGATGAACACTATAGAGATCCTTATAAATGAAGGGTAGTCACTTGAGAGGTGTCAATTGAAATGCTATGAACAATCCAGGAGTCCTTTTAGCTTTTATTGCTGCTTATATTTCGTTTTTCCCCTTCCTCATGTAATACCAGTGAGACTGCCTGGTCATTTTTGGGGGTCTATTTCTTTAGGTTTCAAACACCCACACACCAGCTGGTTGACAAAATAAGCTAAAACCATGGATCCCTGAGCTGGGAATGAATCCGTGCCCCCTGTCTTGCTTCTGTTGATAAACTTTAATAGCAATGCACCTGTAATCCTGGATACTAAAGAGAACGCCTCCCCTGATTCTCGGCACACCTGACTAAAGGTGAATGGAAAAACAGCTCCAGAGCAAAATGGACGCATTGCAATGTGTGTTTAACAAAGCACGGTGCTGGCTGTGACCTTGTTTCTTCATCCTTCAGCTGCAACCCATTCATTTTGGCAGCTGGCTGGATGTGTAGTGGCTAAAGGATGCAGTAGAGAGGCTCAGACCATGTGAGTTATGGGAATAGTGACATTTAGATGTAAACGCTTATTTCCCAGCTGGCTTAAAGGGATCAACTCAATTTTTTGCCATATTTCCTTGTTCTTCCAAAGAAATCCAGGCTTAAAGGGATTCGTGTGCAGAGGGTGGACCCAGCAGTCCAAGGGGGACAGAAGGCAGCACTTGCACATCTGCAGGGTGTGTGCGCGCGTGTGTATTAGAATCAGAAGAACGTGAATTTTTACAGAGTTGGAAATGCATGGAAGGGCAAAGGCCTGTAAATTGGTAAGAAGAGTGAGCCATGAAACGTCTATCTGGCAGTGCTTTCCAAAGTTGTGTAACTTTACATGCTTTTTAACAGAGTTTGCTGTAACTGTGTAAGTCTCTGACTCCGATGGTTTCCCCTGTGTTAGCACAGTCCAAGGGAAGTGAATAGTTCTTGCTCTATAAAACAAAAAGTGATATTTTGGCCTGCTTCCAGTTTCTATATGCCAAGTACAGCTATCTGACATTTCCACAGCACCTTTTCATCTTGCTTGCTTCCTAAGGGACTGCAAAATGTGGTACAAATGTTTCCAAAGGAATGAATTTGCCCAGCACTGAGATGCAACCACTTTTAGAGAGAAATAACAGTGGATATCAATAATATCCATCCCCTCAGAAGTTTAGGGCAGGAAGAGAAAAATACCTGAACCATCTAAAATGGACAATGAAATCACATCAAAATATAAAAGACACATTTCAGATGGGAAAAATTCATCTGAGTTTCAGGTAAGTGGAACATATGATATTTGTCTAAAAAACATCATGAGATAGTTTTGTGTGATTTGAAGTAGCCAGGACTTCATAGCTGAAAGAGAGAATGGGAGGAAGGAAGACATTCCAGCTGTTTTTATTAAAAATATCTATATTGGAAAAGAAAAAAAATCAAATTTATCTGATACCTTTTTGAGCTGCATTACAAAAATAAAGGATCTGGGCAAACCTCATTTTCTCTTCTGAAACAAATTTCTCATGCACCTGTGATATTGTGTAGTAATGGTGAAGATTTTTGTAAATGATGCTACTGCTGTAAATTACCAATTCACATCAGTAGCAGAACGGAGCAAATTCAGCTTTTCCAATCAAAATCAAAATTCTTAATGATTTGAAAATTGAACTCCCCAGTTTGCTTCTTGTTTTGAGTAATAGTTTTCAAATGTTTACAGTACTTCCTCACTAAGCCATATGCAGGTCTCTATGGGCAACTTGTTGGCTTAGTAAGTCTTGTGGTTGGGTAAGCTGTTATTTGTGGATTTATACTTTTCTTCTTATGCTTCCACTTTGAATCCTGTGTCCTATTGCTGCACCAAATATGAATGGAATCCTTAGTATCCATCTTCAGCAGAGGACACCTTCCTGAAGACGTCTCACAGGTCATGCCCTCAATAATTTTTCTTTAAGGTGATTTATTGCTTTGTAATAAGTAGCTCAGCTATACCATACTGTTTTATCTTGGACAGCAATGAATCAGAATGGCTACATCAGTCTTGAATACAACGTTTTTGTGTCCTTTTTCCTCCCCTACTATTTGCTAATGCCAATATTTTCTTTCACACGATAAAGCTGTAATGTCTTACAGAATCCCACAATCTCTCTAGTATTTTCCCCATTCTCATAAAAGAATAGGGAAAATGTCCAGAATACATAAAAGCACCATTTTACTCTCCTCTTCTGTACTGCTTGCCAAGACTGTAATCTACTGAGGGCTGGACAGGTTTCATGTTTTAATAACTGCTCCCGACTGGTTAAGAATTTTATCCATGTTCTTAATCTTTTTATCGTCTATTTTCATTCTCCCAACTAAGCCTGCTCATCTGTCTCATTCACTCTTTCAGACTGTAAGCTCTTTGGGTTGGAGCTATCACGTATCATTTGTATGACACTTTGCATAATAGGGCCATGGATATGGCTAACCACTGGGTTCTGCCACGATGTGAATATTACATCCTTATGGCAATAAGACATTTCTAACAGTCAGCTGAGATATATGTGAGAGGTAGGAGGGCAAAATGTATTTGAAGAAAGGTAAGTGCAAATGAGGGGTCTTCAATATCTATATTACTAATTTTGGTTTTTCCGTGAAAGCATGGGGATGACAGTCCATTTGAGCAAAGACATAGAAAGATCTTCATCAGATTGTCCTATCTATATAAAATCTGTGCTTATAAAAGCCCACCGAGTTGGTTCTCCAGCGTGATATTCTTTCAAGGAGATAGTATAGCATTCAAATCAATCCAGCTTCTGTACTGAGAATAATTATTACTACTTTCCCCTTTTCCACTATAATAATAGATTGGTTGTCTCTGAAGGGAGAATACAGTATAAGCTCCACTCAGTGTGTGCAGTATTTTAACTGCTACACAAAGATCCCTAGGAAAACCCTGAGAATGCTCATTTTAGGATGGTTAAGACCCTCTGCTCAATGTAGTACAATGAGATAATGTCTCCACGGGGCTCATCAGGCACTCTGGTAGTCATTTCACAGTCCATGCACTCTAGAAATAAAAGAAAATATTCCTCTTTCCCTGAGGCTCCAAATACTGCTATGAACTGCGTAGGAAACCTTTTCTCTTGACTATAATGGAGACATCTGCAGTAATAAAGCAACTTCATTAAAAATAATGTTGCCATCAAAATTATGGTTGGGGCAGAACATGCTGTTATAGAAACTGTCCACCTTGTTGTAACAGCTGGATCATCCGTAGGTAACAACATTTTTCAAAAGCTACTTTTGCATTATTAAATGGTTAATGTGACTTTTGATTAAAGCTGAGCAAATAATTCACAATGAATAATTTATTCAGTAAAATGTAGCCATTTTTTTCCCCTGCTTGCTAACCTTCCATTACCAGTTCATGATTAACTTGCATTTATTTGTTGTTCATATTTTCAGTGGATTCCCTTCACCCCCATCTCACACATTTTGCTCCGAGGGCTGACCTTAAAGCAGTTGACTCTGAGAATTCATTAATGGTACTCAAAAGCTGAGCTCTGCTGTATAGTTGTGGTTGGCTGCTTAAGTCATGGCACATTGTTTCTCTTTCCTAATTGGCTGAGAATACAAGTACAAACAGAGTGTCTTTCAGGTTTACAATTTTGTATAAAGATTCATTTTCTTTCCATAAAAGTGATGTGCTGATGATGCATACTTCCAAATTTGTTCTCAAGGGGAAAAAACGGGAGGTGCATGGATGTAGCCCAAGGTAAGTTAATTATCAAGTTTGAGAAGAACGTCACAGGAAATGGTTTTAGGTTTTGCCCAGCTCAGCTTTGCTACTATTGTGTGTTGTAAATGAAGATGTTAATAAATTACCAAACACCTTCACAATTATTATGAAGTATCACATGTACCTTGGAAAGCAGAGACCTCCTTCAGAGGTTTGCCCAGATCCTTTTAGGGGAGCTCACAACAATGCAGATACTCTCCTTCCTCTTAACATTTTATTAGAACTGCCTAAGGACATGAGAAATGTTATCTGCCTCAGTGCCAGTTTAACTGAGCCTCCATTTATGGGGCTGGATAGTGACCACTGGTTAGGTGTCACCGCAAATTTATACAGCAAATGCTTTAAAAAAGTTAAGACGAGAAACTCATCAAATCTTGTCCTAGTTTGTCCTACCTTCAGCGTTGTATATGCCTCATGTGAATCACTTTACTTAAGAGTAAAATGGGATTAAAACATGCTGGCTTCTCTTATTAAAATGTTTTGAGGTCTCTGGATGAAAATGCTACATCAGAAAGAAATGGTGTCACACTAATGTGGTTAGTATAAAACCAACACATGTGAGACCAGAATCATCTTAGGTTGTTCAGCTGGAGTAATTTGATTGGGCAAAATCAGTACCTTATTATCTCTGAGATCAAAATTACATCCTCCCATACTATAGTTTTCTAGCTGTGATGATAAAAATCGTTAATACAAATGTCATAGATTATGCACCACCAGTGAGAGCATAACCTTTTGTTGGAGTTAAATCTGCTTTCCTGTTAGGGGAGGATGGATTTAAATGTCTATCATATTTGTGCCAGGGCAAAATTGTGACCTTCTAGTTGCTTTTATTTATTTTTAAGAGAATGAATAACAGGCCAGGGGCCTATTTGTATTAGCATTTCCTCCAAGCTTTCTGTGGCAAGCTCTTCCAATTCCCAAATCAGCCTGTTTGGGTAGAAGATGAAAAGTTTTGCCATGTTCAGTTAACTTTTATTGCTTTCTGTCACACTCCACTGAATAGGTTGCAGTGGTGGAAAATGTAAACTGCGGGCAAGGGAGATAGGATGCATTTGGCATGATTCCCCTTCAGAACAAAGACAACCATCAACAGCAGAGCTCTTCAGGGAGTGTGCATGCCCAATAGATGCCCTGGGGGCAGATATGGCTCTTAAGGTATTGGAATCTGTACAGAAGTCCTCTGGTGTAGCAGCCATCTTACAATAGTCAGGACTGCACTATTTCTCCCTCTCAGTCAGGATAATGTGGCAGATGAGAGGGTCTCTTGCCTGCAAGGCATGCTGGGCTACTAGGGTATGAGAGCAGATTTGACACGGCACAGAAGAAAAAGGGCCAAGCAACACTGTGGACTGGGCAAAGGGAAGTCAGACACGAGGTCACGTGGGTTAAGTGGAGACGGTCGAAAAGCCCGAGGCTGAATTGATTCAATCTTCTCAGGTTAGTTTAAGCTGTATAGGTTGAACTGATAAGCAAGTGAACAGACATTCACTTTTGATTCTGGAAATGCAGCCAGCTGCCTGCAGTGGCCCAGGTCAGAAGCCGGGGGGCACTAGAACATGCCTCCCTGCTTGGCTACAGCAGACAGCTTGGTCCAAGGCTAGCCCGCCCGCCCTCTGAGGGGAGGTTTGCTGGGGAGGTGCGAAGCATCCTGGGATGCTGGGGGACTGTGAGTTAACTTGAATCTGGAGGGGATCTGGGACAAAAGTTCAATAAACCAATTTAACCTAAATTAGTTAAGTTATCTTAAACCAACTTTGGCCACTTAGAAAGTGGTTTATGTGCACTGAACTTCTGTTGTGTTACCAATATGAATTAGTTTCCGATCACTTACACTGGTTTATGTGTAATTTCTGTCCCTAGCCTTGATGCTCTGTTCATGTGTACTTCAAAGCTTTCCCCTTAACTTCTCCCTGCCACTTAGGATATTAATTACTTAAATCCCCACTAAGAACAGGTCCTAGTATCATATGGTAATACCTGATTCCAAACTCGGTGAAATCGATATGAATTTTTCTGTTGGTTTCATTGGGCCCAGGAGGCCTGTTTTTCACAGATGCCAAGCACCCTATGATTCCACTTGAGGTTAGAGGGGCAGCTGGCGCTCCCTGTCTCTGAACCTCAGATCCTTACAATCTATGGCTACCGCACATATTGTTTGCAGCCTTCTTGTCCATCCCAGCCCCCTGTTATGACAGAATTGTCAGTTAAATAAGGAGATAGCCTGTCAGATACTGCAGCGATGAAGGCCAAATGAGGGTCTAGATGGATCCGTGTAGCAATAATATCTTAGACTCTTTTTTCCTGTTTTCCAGTGAGCATTTTAAATGCCTAGCTTGATCTTTGCTCCCACACATGCAGCTCACTGCTATTAACATTGCATATCTGAATTACATGCCCCACTTTAATTTTCATTATCCTTTCTTATTCCTTCAGTTGGGATGAACAAATGGGAAATTTTGTGTTGAAATGGTGGGGGGGGGGTATTTTTATTTAGTCCCCTGCTAAATATCATCCCCTAAGTATCCTTAGGGGAGACAGCCTTTTCTTTGTCTCCAAAGGCAGTGAGTGCAAGTTTTCATATACAGGCAGTTCTCAGACTTACGACGCAATTGGTCCCTGAAAGACAGGTCACAAGTTGAAACATCATAACTTGGAACCAGTTTTCCCATAGGAACAATGTTATAAATGGGGGATTAGCTCCTTTACAACACTCGATACAGCTGTGTCCAGCTGGTAAGTCTATTGTGGTGGCAAGGGAGGGAAGGGTCATAGAGGGGGCAGATCAACACCACCTGCAGTGAGGAAGGGTGTGAGGCTGGGACAGGGGTTGGGGCAAGTGCTGCCCAGCTGGGGAGGGGCGGGTGTGGGACAGAGCCATGGCTTGTCTGGGGGGTGGGGGAGAGGAGAACAGCTCCTGCCACTGCACGCCACTTGCCCAGAGCCAGTGCAGTGGCTCTGTCTCATGCCCGTCCCGCCCCAACGGGGCGAGTGGCAGGAGGGCATAGCCCCCACTCCCAGCACCACTGCTGCCTGTCCAGTGTGGCCCAGTGCAGCCCCAGCCCTACCCACCCTGCCTTGCCCCGCGCCATGCAGATCCAGGGATACACACCCCACTCCCCATGCCCTCCCAGACAAGCGGCAGGAACAGCGGTGGGAGCCACCAGACGAGGAGCTCCTGGACAAACAGTGCACATCAGTGGGAGCCTCCCCCCACCCTCTCCCGTGACCCCGGCTCCGTCCCACCCTGCCCTGCCCCAGCCCCACTCCCTCCCTTACTGCAGGGGCTTTAATCTGCTCCCCACCCACACCCATCCCTTCCACCTCAACAGACTTACCAGCTGGACACAGCTGCATCGAGCATCGTAAAGGTGAAACCCGCCTCGGAACAGGGTGTCAATTTATAAACATCATAAGTGCCATTCGTCATAACTCAAAGTCATGAGTCGAGGGCTGCCTGTATAGTTATTTATTTATTCCGTTGTAATAAAAAGGGAAGCCGTAAATCAGCAGTGTGAGGCAGAGCTTCTGGGTGCATGCATCCTTCTTTGTGTGTGTGACTGTACCGCTGCAGGGAGCCGCTGTTGTTCTGGCCCCTAAGAGTTGAGCCTTGTCTTGGGAAATGTTGAACACCTCCAGCTGCCACTGAAATTGGACATAAGGGCCCTTGGCAACTCTCAGAATTGCCTAGTTTCATTGTGTTCCTGCTTTTTAATTTGTGCTATGGAAGCCAATGCTAATTAACTGTTAGGCTCTTTGCCTCACTGTATCAGGGAAAGATGCTGGGTGAGCCTTCAAACAACACGGGAGGATTTCAACTGCCTTTTAATCCTGGACCGCTCTGTTGGCTCCCTTCAAGATGCATAGTCTGTTCTCTGTTGCTTGATGGCTAGTGGAAGAGGTGCCCTTTTCTAAGGCTGTAGCACAACTTCTGTGGTCGATTGTGTTGCTCTGTTACGACTGAATCCTTCTTTCCTGCAGGGAAGCAGCCTTCTCTGAGTTTTCTCATGTTTTAGTGATCTGGAGTGATGAACCTGTCTTTGCAAATGTCAGTGGTCAAGCAAGAGTTACCTTTGTTTTAAAGGTGTACCCAAGCCTAGCAGCTGATTGGGCTGACATGGCTAAGGTACAGTGGTTTCTAAGCTGGTAGCATGTTGCCAGCATCCCGTCTAGTAACCTCTGACTCTCCAGCCTGAGTGACCTGGTTTGAATGACCAGGGAGCTCACACTTCTTGAGCCCTAACGAGACACCTTAATTGGGCTGCCACTGCACCTCAAGGCTACGTTTGTGTTGCCCATTATTATTCTAATCAGGAAACAATAATATATCTTGGGCTTTTCTGGCTGTGTGATTCAGGTAAGAATTGATGAATTTTTTATTTTAATCAGTCAAGAACTTTTCCATCTGCCCTCTCATCTACGTGAGCTCCAAACATAAAGCAAATGGCCTGCCGCTACCCAGAAACCACCTCCTGAAACTTATTCATCTCTGATTATAGGTAGCATCCTAGGGGTTGGGAAGATCGAAAATGAGCCTTAAAGAAGGAATCTTGGATAAAGTGTGATGGCTTCTGCACACATTAAAAAAAAGCTAATATTGAATAAATGTTCCTGGCATGTGGCTGCACATATTGAAAAGATCTGTCTACTGTGTAATAAGAAATGTGATCTCAGGAGGGATGTGATGTCTGTGGAGAAAATATCCTTGCCCTCTGCTGCAGCCGGCTACTGGCTCAATCTATAACTAGTAGCTAGGTCTGTGGCAGGCTACAGGCTGCAGCTAGACCTACTTTGCTTAGGAACTGGAATAAGACCAAAATGACCAGGCCTGCTTTTAAATAGTGTGGTGTAATGACAGCATCCCTTCCTAATGAATACAATATGGTACCAGCTCTCAAGTTAATCTGCGAAGCTCTAAAGAGATAGTTGGGTACTGAGAGTGGTGTGTGCTAATTGGGTGGAGCTTATCTGTCTCCAACATCACTGCACAGGCTTTTCTCTGCTTTGTGAGTTTGCACCCCAAGCGCTAGAGGTTGTGCTTCACTCCCATTGCTTTGTGAATGCTGCTGGATGCTCCATTTGCACCCAGCAGATAGGACACACGTGCTCTTCGGCCAAACTCTTCAGGTCCAGGCAAGTAGCATGTTCTTGCTGCCATCTTGCATGTTCCATCGAACATACCTACTGTGCTACTGGACATTCAAGTCGGATGAACTTGGATTCAGGTACAATTCTTCTCAATAGACAGCAAGTCCAGTTAGAAGTACCCCCTTTGCAAAGTGAATCCAGTGAGTTTTGCAAGGGTTCTACCCAAGAGCTGCAGAAACTTAATTTACTTGCAGATGCTTTTAGCCAAATTATCTGAAAACCAGACACTCTTTAATTTCTCAGCTAGGATCTAAGTTAAGGGCTATGAGCCTGATAAAACTGGCAGGTACTTTGCATTTCTTAGGATTAGGTTCTTTGTTTGGACTCCACAATACGTGAGAAATTTCCACCTGAAGCATAGGAGCATGGTGCTCTGCATGAAACACTACTGCCCTCCATCTCAGTCTGGATTGTGGTGGGTAAAAGACCTTCTCACTCCATGATTTTAGGGTCTTCAAGTGGTTAAACGTGTTTTTGATTTAGTTTGCCTTTCTCTGTTAGCTTTGCGTTAATGAGTCACACCTGCCAACTGAAAATACTGTGACTGGCTGTTTTGTTAATCTATCACTTTGACTTACTTCAGGAGCTATGTCATAAAGGACACCAGTTTGGGTTTACTCACCACATGTCATTGTCACATTTGGAGCTAATGCTGACACAATAGCTAAGAAACCTTCGGAAAAAGCTGTACATCTTTGTGATGCTAGGAGAAGGAGCATAGTGGATGAATTGAAAGCCTGCTCAAATAAACAGACACACAGGATTTAGCAAAGAGCTGCGTGGGCCAGATTCTCAGCTGCCATAAAATAGTGTTGTTGATTGGCTTCAGCCAGGTGGATATTACACCTATGGGTAGAGCTCACACCACACGTTGGAAGTTCACTTTTCAGTTCAATGAGTCTCAGGCCACTGATTTTTAATTGTATAATTTCTCATGTTATCTGAGGGGGAAAAAAGGAAGCATAATTAATAGGCAAGATCTTTTAGCTAGATCCAACCGCCCCGTTCAAGAGCGCAGTCCTCAGACATTATAAGTTGTGCCCGAAAGCTTGCAAAGAATACCTTTTTCCAACTATTTAGCTGGTCTAATAAAAGATATCACATCCACCCAAAGGACCTTGTCTGCCTACGTCCTTAGGCCAACATGCATACAAACGACAACCCTGATATTGCTGGTGCCCCTTATGCTTCCCCCCCCCCCCGCCACACACACGTAGCCCCTTGGCCGTGCTGGTGCCCCTCACTCCCCCCCTCCTGCAGTCTCCTCAGCCCTACCAGTGCCCCCTGCCCCCCCAGCCCTGCTGGAGGGGGCCCCCAGCTGCCAGGTCTATGGGGCCACGGATCCGGGTCTATAGCCCCCCGCCTCCAGCAGGAAGCAGCAGCTACTGCGGCAGAGCAGAGTCCAGCTCCTTCCCCGGTCGCTGCCTGCTGCAGGCTTGGGTGCAGGGGGCTGGCTCCCCGCTGCTGCATGCACTCCCAGGGGGACGGGGGGACCCGTGCCCCCCAGACCTGTGTGCGGGGCAGAGGTTGGGTGTGGGCTACCCACTGCAGGCTCGGGTTCTGCGCCGTACAGCTCTACCCCTGGGTCTCCGCAGCCCAGCGAGTGTGACCCAGTGCTTCGGGGAAGAGTGGGGTCATGCAGGGATCTCCTTGCTGCTGTGACTCTGTGCCACCCTAGTGAGGTGTCCCCTGTGCACCTGGCAGCAGTGAGGGGTACAATCCTGTGCCACCGTGCGTGCAGGGGACGCATTGCCAGTGCAAATCGGAGCTCGCAGTGGCAAGGAGATTCCTGTACATCTGCACTATTCCCTGCAGTGCTGGGTTGCACCTACTGGGCTGCAGAGGGCCCGGGGGGAAGACAGCAGGGCGGGGAGCCCATACCTGCAGTGGGCAGTCCACTTGCGCCCCATGCACAGATCATCTTGGAGTATGTGCAGTGATGGGGAGTCGGTCATTTCCCCCTCTCCCCCCACCAGATGAGCCACCTACTGTCCCATCGCACTCCCGGCTGGGGCCTGTGGTCGTGCAGTGCATCCCTGGGCCCCAAGCCACATGCACCACCTGGCTGGGCAGGTGCCCCAGCCCTGCCCAACTCACTGCCTCCCTCCCTATGGCGGCCTCAATCCCCCCCCGCCCCCACTTACCTGCAGGAATTGCTCTCCAGGCTGTCTAGGTCCAAGTGCATACGCGTGTACATGGCGCCCTTGCCTGACCGCCCTCCTCCCGCTCCTTCCCAGCCTCCTGCAGGCTGGACCTCTGCCAGCCTGCAGAGAACTCTTTGCAAAACTGCAAAATCTGTGGATTTTTCTGGTAAAACGAGAAATCCACATTTTCCTCCAGTAACGAGTAAAATCCACCATTTTCTCCTTTTCCCCCATGGGAAACGCAAAACCTTTATCCCTGATGATGAGTATCTGCAGCTCACCCTAAAGTTCATGTGAGCTGTGAATTCTCAGCAGTTCCCAGGAGAGGGGTTAATGGGATTTAGTCCTGAGAAAGGCCTGATGCACCACATATTTGAGCCCCTGGCTGTAACTGTAAGGTTCTGGGACAGCCAAATAATAGATAGCCCTCTGACCTATGACATGATTTCACCTCATTATTAGAGGCTCCTTCCAACAGAACCTTTGTGGGACAGGGGTAGATAATGACGACTGGTTCTCCTCCCAAGCAGACAAAAGTTGGATCTCCCTCTAGAAGCCAAGGGCTTGGCTAGCACTGAAGAGCACACATTATAGTTTTCCTACAACTGGCCCATGAAAAATCTATAGGGATTCATCAGGCTAATTATAGCCGCTTCCTAGTCTCTGATCGTGAGAGAAACCATCTTTCCCTGCTTGTATCCATTCAGAATAGCATTGCAGAGATCATGTCCCCAGTGAGTTGCTTTAACCATGTCTCTACTTCCCTCCCCTCCGGTGCTTAAGTATTACAAATAAGCTGTTGTAAACTTTAAGTCCCTTTGCCCACTATCTCTTCCTCATGTATAATCTACAATTCTGTATCCAGAGCTCAATTCCCACTTCCAGTGACAAGAGTCTCCATCACTCAGTTTATTAAACATTCAAGCAAGCACCTTCATCTCTCTTCCCCTGCTTCCTCTCCCCTGCCATCCTTCACATCTTTTCTAAAGGCTTTCCACATTGCTTACAAAAAACCCGAGACGATCAGACCACTGCTGAGACCACTGCTTACCATGTTGCCCAGTAACATTGTCCTGTTTCCTTCTACTCATTCCCTTGTCTGTGGCCATCCAATGTCTTGACAGATTAAAGGAGATGCAAAACAGTCAGTCAGTCAGTGGTGCTTGGCGGTGGTGTGGGAGAAGAGCCCCGTGCGTGAGCGGCAAGCCTTCCCAGAGTGGCCAAATGTCCACTCATCAGATGGAGGTTGAACTGCACACTGCTTCCTGGCTTGCCTCTGGGCCTCAGCCTGGGCTCTCTGATGGTTCTTCATAGTGTCCGCACCAGCCTTGACCCAACTTCTCCAGATTGAATGGTTGTGGGCAGTGTTCTCGCAGTTATCAGTGGGAATGCTGAATTTCTTGAGACCTTGCTTGGCCTTGTTGCTGTATCAGAGATTTCACCTGCCACTGTGTCAAAGGCAGTTCTTGAGCTGGCCGTAGACCTCAGCCTTCGGCAGACACTCTTGAGGCATGCACGCCACGTGTCCCAGCCAGGGAATCCTGCGAGCATCTGGTGTCGTATGCTTAGACCAGGGGCGGGCAAAATAGGGTCTGTGGGATGGATCTGGCCCACCAGGCAATTTCATCCGGCTCATGGGTGCTTACCAACTAATTGTACCCTGTTGATCCCACGCACCTCACTTCCACCCTCGTGGGTGGATGGGCCTGGCCCGGTGAGCATGCAGTTTCTGGGCAGAGCTGCTGCTGCCACTACTGCAACTGCTGGGGGATCTGCTCAGCCTCCCTGGTGTCGTCGTCACTCTGTGCAACAGGTATGGGAGTGGTGGGGGTGAGGGCAGGGAAGGGGGTAGCTGCAGCTGGATAGGAGCATGGAGCATGAGGTTGGGGCTGGTGGCAGCACGCAGCCTGTGCCCAGGGGGTGGTGGGATCGTGGAGCTCAGGTGGGCAGGGAGTGGGTGTGAGGAAGGATGGGGGTGTGTGGGAACCCGACACACATTGCCCCCAGGGTGCACAGCCTCCACCCCTGGTGGCAGCAGAAGGTAGTGGGTGCTTGGGGTGCTCAGGCACTGCTGCGCAGCGGCGCATGGCTTCGGCCAGCACTGCATATGGTGACAAGAAGTGCAGCAAGTGTGGCTTGTCTCTATTGCACAGGACTCCATGCGGTGTGAGTGCAGATCCTGGTACCCACTTGCCACTGGGGGAAGCCCTGCATGATGGGCATTCAGGCCACTGGCATGAACTTAATCTCATCTTGATCCGTCCCAGAAACATCTGCGATGTACTACATGCTCGAACAATGCATAGTGCTGATTGTGACATTAACCATGTCCTTGTCAGAGCCAAGCTCCAATTCTCCCTAAAAAAGATCCATCATGCAAAGCCAAAAAACAAAGCTCACCGCAACATTCATTAACAAGAAGGACTCTGACACTTGTGCAAAGTTTCAATGTGTACACGAAGGTGTTTCTGAAAATGATCAACTCGAGTCCCCTAATTCTGACACCTTGTGGGAAAATTTCAAGAACGAGACACCAGCTACTGCCAAGGATGTCTTTAGAACAACAGAATAAAAACAACCTAACTGGTTTGCAACATCTGAATATCTGCTGCTCCCACTCATAGAAAAGAAAAAGCAAGCTCGCCTAACTCTACTTCAACAAGTCCAGAATTCTCAAGCTCAAAGAGGCCAAGGCTGTGGTCCAGAAAGCCACCAGAAAGTGTGTCCGAAATATTGGCAAGACCTGTGCGAAAAGATTCAGATCTGCTTTCAAAGAGAGGACCTTTGTGGTAGCTATGATGGAATCAGACGCACTTGGTCCGACTTGTAAAAAGACTGCAAACCTGAAAGCGAAAGATGGTCCCATCCTGATAGACAAGCGAGAACAACTTGACTGATGAACTGAGTATTACAAAGAACTCTACTCAAAGGATGCCATTATCTGTGATACTGCCTTAGCTGCCATTCCCCAGCTTCCAACAATAAAGGAGCTGGACCAAACACCAGCTTTCAAAGATGTCGTAGAGAAAGCTATCAAAGAGCTTGCTCCTGGGAAAGCAGTGGGCAACAATCAGATACCTCTGGAGATGCTAAAGGCAGGGGGGGAGAAAGCTTGCAAGTGACACCCATGCACTTCTCTGTGCCCGCTGGGAAGAAGATCACATACCCCAGGATCTGAAAGATGCAAAGATAATTACTGTATACAAAAATAAGAAAAAAGGAACAGAGGAGACTCTGCACCAAGTGCTGTGGGATATCTCTGCTCAGCGTGGTTGGCAAGGTGCTTGCAAGGGTCTTGCTGAAAAGGCTCCAAGCCCTTGCTGAGGGAATCTACCCTGAGAGCTAGTGTGGGTTCAGAGCTGGATGCTCCACATGTCCTTCACAGTGCATCTGTTGCAAGAAAGAAGCCCTGAACAGCAGGCACCTCTCTGTGTAGCATTCGTTGACCTACAAAAGGCCTTTGACATGGTTAGCAGAAATGGCATCTACAAGAGCCTGTCGAAAATTAGCTGTCTACAAAAGGTGCTCTCCCTATTCACGGAGCTCCCTTGTCACAGACTGAAGTAATGACTGTCTTTTTGCTCTGTATTTGTACAGTGTCTAGTACCATTAGGCTTCTGAGTAGTAACTGATTTGGGTAGTATAAAGGAGTAATAATTAGTATTATTATAATAGAAGGGCTGTTGCCCTGTGCCAGCGTCCATTGGGAGAAAATGATTTCATTAAATATTTGGCACAACACAAACATCAGCGGAAGGGAGAGTTGGCACAGGGATATTGCCACTTGCTTTGGCTTTGCATCTGCATTAAGAGAATGGCACCATTGTCACAATGCACCACTCTGTTCCAATGACATCTCTTTAATAAGACATTTCATATTTTTCTTTTGTAAATACTTAAGGGGTGTACTGGACTTGGCAGCTCTTGTTTTAACAATGTCTCTGTGGTAGAATTCCAATAATTTTCCTCGATTTATTTCTCATGCATTTAAGGACACTGTGGTCGTCCAACAAGAAACCTAATGGCGTTTATAATAAGCAGCAACAGAGGAGCCATTAAAAAATGCAAAGCAGTGAAATACATAAGAAAAATATAATGCGAGTAAGAACATTTTTGTGAAGCCAGGAGGGAGAATTGGCTCTCTTGTTTCCAGGTGTAAAATGCACTTTGGGGGGAAAGATGAACCACTGAAATCTCATGCGAGCTAAATTTTGAAAGCATAAGGGTGACTTGTTTGGTGCCTAGGTCTTCTCCTGAGTCTCAACACAAGGCTGAATTTCCATGAGGAGACCAAAAGCAATGATGCTGAGATTCAGAAAGAGGAAAGAGTAAGGGTGTGAGTGACAAAGCAGAAACTGAGCACAGAGCAATGTATGCAAACCAACTCCTGCAAATAAGTGTGGCCTGAATCATGAAGAGGCTTCAGGAACTAAAGCAGCATGATTTGAAATGTCTGAGTCTTCCAAGAGGCACGTCAGATAGCTCAGTTATGGGGGTAATGTATTCATGAAGACTTCGGCTGTCTGTCTGTTAAACTGACAGACCAAAATCTATTTCTTATTACAGAAACTGCCATTGCTGTGTGTCCATGGAAAACTGGAACTGTGCTCTCAAGTGTTATGCTTTTTGGTTTGAAAGTGCAATTAGCTGACATCAGAGAACCTGCCACCTACCCTAGCTGGCAATATAGTTTCATTTGATTTTCCCGACATAATCCTATGCTATAAAAGTCTGGTTATTTAAACACAGAAGAATGATCACAGGCAAACACTAGGGATCTAATCATACTGGGCCTTATTTCTCCCTTCCCTAATGACTTGCCTAGTCATTGACTTGATGCAAATATGGATTAATTGCTTCCCACCACCCATGGACCAGTGACTACCATCAAGCTCTGTCACACAAATCCCTGCCCAAAGCCCAGTGAGAGAAGCATTGTCAGGTAATTAAATGCAGTTGGAATCTAGCCAAATTAGACTGACAGGATCACCAGGCAGAAGTGTCAATGACATTGCAATGGTGACTGCCGTTGGGTCAGTCTGGAACAACTGGGAATAATGGTCTGCTTCATCGAGGACCTACGACTCTGGACAGCTCTTATGTCTCATTCACTGGCATTCTTCTGAGCACAGCTAACGACTTTTTAAAATATCATTTTTCCAGGTTATGTTGCTTATTGCAAAGGTGGTTTAACATTATTGGGGTTGCTGGTAGTGTCTCCCACTGCTGCATTTATTCAGGGACAACGCCTTTTTCTGAATGATGTTAGGGTCTGTTAAAGCTCTAGATGCCACTGACCATATATGAAAATTAGGTATTATTATTATATGCATGCCCATATCTATCTATCTGTCTATTTATCTATCTATCTAGCTATCTATGTATGTATGAGAATTATTATATCCATATATATATATGGAGATATATATATATATATATGGATATATGGAGATATATGGATATACGGATATATATATATATATAGATAGATAGATAGATAGATATATGGATATAATAATTGTCATACAACCATCTCTAAATAATAAAGATACGAAATAGGAGGCTTGCTTTTTCTTCCCACAAAGTTCAAGTGATGTGATTATTTGTATTATATATATATATATATATATATATAAAAAACTTGAACTTTGTGGGTTGAACTTTGTGGGAGGAAAGAGCGAGCCTCCTATTTCATATCTTTATTACTTAGAGGTGGTTGTATGACAATAGCCAGGACAAAGCTTTGCTTCTCTGGGTGTTTTTCATCCTTTTTTGTTTGTTTAATTCTGGTTGAAGAAAAGAAATGGGGAGTGCTTATTTGGTCCCATTGACAAGAATGGATGAAATCAGGATATCTATTTTAGTATAAGGATTGGGGGGGAAATGACTTAAATTAATTTTGTATAGCTGTAAATTCAAATGCGTAGCATTTACTGATTATTTTCCTGCTTAGGGATAATATGTTTTTCCATTAAAATGTCTCTCTTATTGTTATCTTTTTTTTACCATTTAACGGAGAGATTCAGGGTGAAGTTTGCCACCATTCAGAAGTCACACAATGCCTACACACCACTTAAGCTGTTTTCTATAGTAAACTCTGGCACGTCAAATCCTACGAGGAGCACTGATGTGGGGTTTGACTGCATAAGCCTTGTGCTAACCATCTGCATAGACATCAGCTGCTCACAGAAAAGACATCTACCAGTTTGTTAACAGGTCCTAATTCTGTTGCAGTGGAAATCCTTACTTCACTGGGAGGAGGACCAAACCCTTGGTCTTTATGGCAGACATTTAGTATGTTTGCAGCTGTTTGTTCACAGAGCCTCTCATGAACAAATTACAATTACAAATTACTCTTTTTTTTTTTTGCTAACTTACAATTTGACAGTAGGGGCTCATTAATATTTGCTGCTAGATACGGGCAATCAAGAGCTCATAAAATTGTCATTAAGTTGTTTACTGCCACTTTAATACATCTTGCTAAATTTCTGTTTTCCAGTGTTTACTGGAGCTGCTGTCTCTAATGACTCTGTTGTATATTCTAGCCCACAGAGACAGCTGCCTAGGCAGTGACGGAGATGACGAACTTTTCTCAAGGCTTAGTGATGGGCTTTGAGCAATTATGCTGGTAAATGAAGAAACATTTATAAAACTGAAGACAAGCGTTTTTTTGTCTGTGTTCTTTCAGTGCCTGGAAGACCTTATCCGTGGGCATGAGAGCTTTCGAGACGTGGATCCACTTCTGCTGCCTGTGCAAGCCTGTATTTTATAGTGTAATAACACCGTGTCCAATCGTGACCGCTGCCATACTGATTAAATAAGGGATCAAGCAATCTTCTCAACTCAGATGAACCAGTCAGATTCTCCTGTAATGTGAAGTAACAACATTGGTATGAATGGAGCTGTACTGATTTACACCAGCTAATGATCTGATTCAGTTTGGCTTATTTTAAACGGGTGGTTGACTTAGCAGCTGTATCTGCAATGATTAAATTGGGGACAGCTGAGAAATTCAGTTTTGGCTGAGGAATGAATTAAAGCAGTTAAGGCAGGCAAAGTAGTTAAGAAATCTACATCTCTTGTAGATGTTCATAGTCTACAGACTGTAAAACTAAATGTGAAATGTGAAAATCCTTTCCCCCGCCCACCCCCACTTCATTTCAAGACAATGTTTGGAGACTTCTAAAGCAGTTGATCTGTATTATAAAACAGTAAAATAATTGTTTTGAAACCTCATTTTAAATTAATCTAACCGTCTTCGAATGGCTTTGACAGACAATAGGAATCTCACCATGCCAGTCTCAGTAGAAAAACATTTTTTGACATAAATTTAATAATATAGGCCTATCATACCTTTGGGGCTGTAGAAATAATTATTAGTAATAATAGCTATTACTTTATGTGAAAGGGATGCTGTCGAGTCAAATATAAGTTGTCTTATAAAAATTAAACTTTCACTGTACCACAACTAAGAAAAATATTTCCAGGATTTATATTTTAATTCCAATAAATCCTTCTCTGTACTGTTTGCAGATCAAAGGTTGTGGCAATATGTAGGTGGCCGAGAACCTGAAATGAACTTGCATAGGGACTAAGGTGACACTGGACACGGTCTGTTTTCATGTACTAGTTGAGAGAAAGGCAATTTAAAAAAACAGTTGTCTAATAGAAAGCAAATTTGATTGCTGTAGCCTCTTGTTTTAGTAATCTAAAGAATGGTATGTACACCAAAAAATGCTGGTATGTGTATTTTTAGAACTACATTGCTTATAATTATGGCATTGCTTTTTAAATGATTGTACACATGAATGGGAAATTGAGTGCACTTTTGTTTAAAAAAAAAAGTATGAAGACCCCATTACCAAACACAAAAGTATGCCTGATGAGATAAAAGCACTCTGGGACTAAGCAGAAGGCCCACAGAGGCCAGTTTTTCCAAAGGGATGATCAGTAATATCTGAAAATTAGGTCTCCTTAAGGTGCATCAAGCTGACTAACCAGGCTCACTTATGTCTCTAACATTTGAACTTGGTATCCCAAGCTGGATTTCAGGCTAGACTCTAATTTCTTGTTCTCCTTTAGCTATGTAACTTCTTGCATTCATCCCCTCCTATCTTCCTCCTGCCTCCCAAGTAACCTGCCCTTTGTTGTTAAATACGAGGCTGATGAGTTACCTTTGAAGCAATTACCTTTCATCGGAGGTGACCTGAAATGCAGGGCTTACATCTTGGCAACAGGACGCCTACTAAGGATACCATTCCTCGTGGTAGGTCTTGAGCTTGTTCCCTGAGGCAGTCTCTTGAGAAAGTCAGTGCCATGGTCTCATAAAAAAGAGTACTTTCATATGATGATGATGATGACTCTAATGACCAATAACAGTATCAGTATTACAGTTCTATATGTTGCCTTTTTAAACCATAGGGGTCAGTACAAAAGTAGCACAACCCACAACCTGTGCTGACTTCAGCCCTCACCACCTACAGCTGATACATTTTGAGCAAAACCAGATCGCCATTTAAGAGTACACAACAGCTGTATGTTACAGATGGACAGGATGGGGAGTTGAACCTTTGACAGTTGAGGCTACATCCAGAATTTAGTTTGGCAGAGTGCAATTATCCAGGCTACAATTTGGCACGGGCATGCTGCTGAATTCTTGCTTCATATGATGTGGGAACGTCAAAGATAATCACAACAAGTCAGGACTCCCTTTTTATGTCTCATTTGAAAATACCGCTAAGTGACAAAACTGAAGGGAACAATAGGCAACATAAAGGATGGTTTACTTTGGAAAGCAATAACAAATTTCTGAAAAGACAACACAGAATAAACGAACTGAAGTGGAGTGAAGCTGGATGCAACACCAAAGAAACAGGCAAGTGAAAGATGAATAAGTAAGGAAGAGATGCAGGGATAGTTGGAAAGGAACACACTTAAAAGATTCACTTTATAAGAAGCAATGGACCACTCAATTCGCCCTCATACATGGTAAGTGGATTTTAACTCGTGAAAGAGTTACCAGAGTTTTGTTCCACATGTACGCTTGCCACAAAGCAGCTGCCATGTAGTAACACCCTCCCTCCTTATCCTGCAGTCTGTTGTTCACATGCCTGTACCCTTACTCTACTTCCCATCTTCTAAGCTTGCTAGAAGACTGTTTTTCCACCCACCAGTGCGTTTTAATTGTAATGCATTGTGAAAGAGATTAATCAAAGGTCCAGAAAGCTTGGGTTGTAGCCATATTTTTCAACTTCCTTTATGTTTCAGTTAAAATAATAAACAATCCTTAATTTGATTGCACAGAACAGAGCCTCCTGGGCTTGTGGTTTGCTATTCTGGGCAAGGGTTAGTATTTTGGCTCTGAGAAGACCAAGGGGAGGATTACTGTGGGAACTGGCTCACAAAAGTGACAGTGCATTTTTTGACCTTGCGAACCTGCTCCTGCATGGCTCTGACCATCTCCTGAGAGCATTCTGCTTCCTGGGGCTCATAGGAGTCACTTGTATCTTGAAGAACTAGGCGCTAAGGCGATATGTTTCCAGTTTGTTTTTCACAGTGCCCAGAAGTACCCGCTCAGCAGCTGCGCAGCCCGAAAGCAAAGAGGAGCACTGAGAGGTAAGGGCAGTCTGCCCTCCATGGCTCTCTCTTGACGGTCCATGATGATCCTTTAATTTCTCAGCTGATTCTGTCTATGGAGATGATGATTTCTGGTGCTGTCCATACCTGTTCCCTAGACCATAGTTTCTCAACCTGTGGTACGCCTTACCCTGGGGGTACGTGAGACACAGGCAGGGGGTACGTGGGTACTCCAACACTCCTTCTCGCCCTCTTTTCCTCTCTCACTTGCCCCTTCCTCCTCTCAAAACTATGGCAAAAAAATTGGTGCACTGCACATTGCGTGGTGCTTTAAATTCCCCAGTAATAATTTGGTTCAACCCTTCTAGCTTTGGCCAACATCGCCTCTAGCCCAGGTACATACTTGAGTTGTGCACCCCTGGTGTAAAAGGTGGCAACCCTACCCACACCAGATCAGACATCTGTCATATCATGGCCTTATATACACAGCCCATCTTCCAAAATCTGGCACACATTAGTCTGTAAATATAAAATCCCCTTGAAAATTGAGTGTTGGGGTACTTATTGAAATGTTCAGAAGTTAAGGGGTACTTGCTACGTAAAAGGTTGAAAAACACTGCCCTAGAAACTGGTCTGGTATCACTAACTCCTGTAGCTCACATGTACATGTTCATGGCTACCCAAAATCTTACAGCTGTGGAAATGCCCTCACACTGAACAGACTTTTTTGTATGTCCAAAATAACCCTCATTATGCTACTGGGAATATGAAAATGTGGCATAATGGAGTGGGAATGGAGTATTTATCTTAGCTCTACCTTTCTGTGCTTTCTGCTTAGATAAATTAGAGCCTCAGACATGTTCATCTATTGTTTATACTCATAATAATTTTCTGCCCAAGTTGGAAATTGCAGTTGACACCTGGCAAGATCTGTTTTTAAAATACTGGACTGCTTCAAATACCATTTGCAATACCAATTTAGGATGAATGTTTGGGATCATGCTTACTAAATGTGACTCTTGAATTTGAATGGCTGGAAGGTTATCGTTGCTTTGCTTTACACCAGAGGTGATATTGTAAGTGGATCTTTTTTGATAGGAATGGTAAAATGCTGAAATGTCCTCAGCAAGGAGAAGTTGGCACTTTAAACACAGGCACCTCTATAGCACAGGTAGTGGAAGAGAATGACAAGGCGGACTGGGAGGGATAAGGAAAAGGAGACTTTTTCAATCATTTTGATTTTAGTCATTGCATGAGTTATGCAGGAAAATGATCTATAATGGGACCTATCATGAAGCAAAGTAGGTTGTGAGTTTAATATGAAATACCTATTCCATACAGACTCTTGCATGTGAACACTTATTTTTCAATGAGCATATGAACATTACTGTGTCTTGTGTATCAGTGTCCCCATACCTAAACACAGTGGCACTTGAACTAAAGCTTGTTCGATGAGCTTTAGTTCAAGCGCCCCTGCCACCATTTTTAAGCATGGGAGTGCTGATACATGAGATGCAGGAAGCTGCTGGAGTGTGGTAATTGTCACACTCCATCAGACTCGATTAATCTGTCTATAGATTAATCGAGTCTGCTATGCTGGCATTCCAGTACATGGGAGCAGCCTCTGCACTTGTGTATAGGCACCCAGAGGTACTAAATTTAATGTGCAGTAGCAAAAGCACATTAATGCATGTGTAGCTGTACCTAATGGGTACTTTACTAGAGCTGCTCTTCACCTTAGGCAAACATGGAGATCTCCCTTTTCTCCTTTGCTTTGTCCAACACTGTCACTTCCCTTATCCTGTGACCTTGGATAAGGATGAACCCTGACATTATCATGCTGGGCTGGCCCACATGCTACTGTATCATCTCCTCCTTTCAAAATGGCTGCCAAATGAAGGAAAGGGAGAAAAAGGGTACTTCTCTGATTAACTCACTGGATTAGAACTAATGGAGACAGAGTTCCATTCCTGCTGCTGTTACTGACTTTCTGAGGTCCCTTCCAGCCCTAATGTCTATGAAATCTATGAAAGTCATGTAGTGGTGGTCTTCACTAGTGGCTGAGTGTTGTCACCAGGCCCCACTTGCTTCTCAAGCCAGTTGCACATACCTGCATGTGCCTGCTAACACCCTTCAAGATCAGATGTACACCAGGACATCTCTGGACTTGTCCCCAGTGACTGTTCTCACATGGATTGGCCATTGATAAACTATCCTGAATGGTGTCACCAACTGACCTGAGTTTGCTCTTTGGCAGTGATCAGACTTGTGCATCAGAAATATGGTGCATGAAACCCTACAGATGCTGACTTCCTACCACAATCATATGCTAATTCAGAACATCAGGGTCTAGCCTAAAGTTTACACCATATAATTCCTATATTCCACCCAAACTCTCATCTTTTGTATTAGAACCCTGGGTAAAATTATCCATATGAATGCCCAAATTAAAAAATCTGGTTGGTTGGCTAGCATTGACTTTAATCATTGTCCAAACTATTATCTAAGAATGTCTCGTCACCTTATAGGTCTGCTTTGGTGTGGTTGCCACACAGTGGGTGCGTCTACATAAGATGCAATCTGTGTAGTAGCCTAATAACACTGTACAGTACTGTACTGGGCAAAACCTGTGTTAATACACTACCGCACAGTAGTATTAGGATACTGCAGAGCTGACGTCTGTAAAAACCTGTACACTGGTGTACTGCATGGTAGCGCTAGTTATGTGCATTGATTTGGTTATCCAAGTGTAACTTAGGTAGTACCCAGTTTTGTACTCCTCTCTCTAATCAAAGGGAAAGGTTAGCAGGGCAAGTGCGCTGTGGGGGAAACTGCTGACTGTACACAGTTTCTCTCCTTCCCCTATAAAGCCAAGCCAGGACACTGTGAACTTAACTATATACAAATTTATTAATACAATAAACCATAGGAAGGAATAGATATAATATAAGTGTGTGTGTGTGTGTGTGTGTATAAAAATACACAAAACAGAACTACATGCAGTGTATATCCTTTACCGCTACTCAGGATACAGGTAAGTAATATAAAAGAGCCAGTATAAGGGTTTCAATAAAGACCATACAATCTTAAACTCTATTAAAATACAAACTACAAAACATAAGGTGCTAATTAAAAAAATATAAGGCTCGTGGACATCAAAATACAATCTCATACTGTAACTGACCCCAAGGAACAGCCCTGGCTGTCCTGGAGCAGTAGCTGTGCTCCAGTGATCGGGGGAAGGGTAAGATCCCTAGTGCCCTTCGGGTCCTCCATAGCCAGTGAAAGTAACCTCCAAACCCAGGAAGTCCTCCTTCTGGGCTGGCCCAACATGCCACTGCCACATGTAGCTCTGCTGCCCCCATGCCCTGCCCCTAAACATACACCCCCCCACACCCTCACACACGTGCTGCCCTCCACACCCTCACACACCCCACATGCACACCTAACCCCCGCGCCCTTCCACATCCCACCATACTCACACCTTTTACATCTCCCCACACTCCTGGCCCCTGCACATACCCTCCTCTTCCCTGCACACACAATATATAAGTAAGTCTCACTGACCTGGGAAAATTCCTCTCCCCTGTGGGAATTCCCTTCTCCGAGGCCCCAGCTGCCTAGGGCTTTCTCAGGGCTGCTGGTCCACTCAGGGCCCTGTGCACCATCATGTGCACCGAGGTTTCTGCCTTTTGCTTGGTGTTGGAGACCTCAGCTGCCTTGTGTGGCTCTGGGCTCTCAGTCCACACTTGGACTCTCCATGAAACACTTTTTTTGCACTGAGTGCCTGGCCTCATGCCAGGAGTTGAAGGCCCAAGCCACCTTGAGTGGCTCCCAGGGCCTTGGTTCTGTTCGGACTGCTCTATGGACCAGCTGTGTACTGCTGCCTGGCCTTGTGCCAGGGGTTTGAGACCCGAGAGGCCTTGAGCAGCTCCCAGGGTCTGGGTCTGTTCCTGGATCTGGCATGCACTGTTTGTGTACTGAGTTTCTGGCCTCATGCCATGGGTTGGAGACCCAAGCTGCCTGGAGCAGCTCCCAGGGTCTTAGTCTTTCTTGGACCCGGCATGCACTGTCCTGTGCACCAATCACTGTGCTTCTTCACGGTGGGGCTGGGGGACATGGCTGCCTGCTGCTCCCTGTGTGGCAAGGAGTCTTCGGGTTCTTCAGGGCGACAGCTCCGCCCTGCTCGCCAGCTCTTCTTCACCTGTCCTCTTCGCCATTCCCTTTGGAGCTGGCAAGCCAGGCTATTACCGGCAAGCCTACCACACTAGTACTAAACTTAATGCTCAGTAACTACGGCACATTAATGAACAAGTAGACACACCCATAGGGTCTTACCTCTCACCTTATCATATCATGATATTGAAACTTCCTGACCCCCTGTACTTCAGATTAATGCAGGCTGAATGACTAACTGCATTTTCTAGATTGCATTTACATTCATCAGCTATGTACTTATGTAGCTGCCATGCACAGGGACCTATGTTCTCTTCTAACTCTACAAAGCCACAAGAATAACTATGATTTTTACCATTCACTAATAGTTTTATATCTGCTAAAATGAAATACAATAGGGTTAAAACATATGAATTAAAAATAATATCTACACTGGACCTATCAAGTCACACAGTTTAGCTGTGCTTGAGGTCGTTACTGCTGGGTGATTAAGAATACAGCAATTTGGCCATTATAAGAAGATATTTTCCCTGTATAAACCAGGCAATCCCTCAATGCCCTGATTTTAATTGCTGTCCTGCCTGCATGGTAGATTTGCTCCTTTGGGCAGAGTTTGATTACTACTAAGGGAAATGTCAACATCTCTGTTAGCAGGACAAGGTAAAATTAAAAATCATGTGAAAAAATACAGTGGCTAGTAGGGGGAAAAAAATCCCAGCCATCATCATTCACAATTAGCTGTCTGAAGGTACACAAGGACACCTGTCTATGGAACTCCCTCCAGGACATGAATAGCTTCCCAGAGTTGTGATGTTCCTAACCAACTATTCTTGCTAATGCCCCATTGAAACGTATAGAGGTGAGTCTATACACTTCAATTTTTTTCTCCCTCCTTTCTGTTGCTTTTGGCAACAAACTGGTGTGTTAAAACAGGCAACGTACATGTTGAGGCCTCTGTTAAGAGCCCTGTGTTTAATCTCATCATTCAGGACTGATGGAGCTCAAGTTTATTGGAACACTAACCCAAGTAATGTGTCCACGTGGCTGCTGCTACCTTTTTGGATGCATGTGTAAGACAGAGTTCCTGCATTGGTATTACAAACTGTCAAAACCTATTGCCACTGCTTTGTATTCTAACTTCAGAGTAGTCTGGCAAGATGTGCTGGTCCTTATACCGTACATAGCTACTGGAATAACAAGGGTTACAAAATGCAACTAAAATCGAGCAGATGACAACTCCTAATAGGCTTTTCTTTATTTGCAGGTTACATAGTACTTTGTATTTGCCTGAGCTTAAGTGCAGTCCTCAGCCTTCATCTGAAACCTTTCAGCTATTAGCTCTTGTCAAAGCTCTTGTCTTTGATCCTATCATGGCAAGTGGACTATGAACAATTTGGCCTCATAGAGGAATAGAGTTGGAAGTGACCTCAAGAAGTCATTTAGTTCAACCCCCTGCTCAAGTCAGGATCACCCCTATCTATACCATCCTAGGACAGGGACATTATGCAACAGGACTCCCACTGATGCAGTGTTAAGGAAGGCAGGGAAACCTTTTTCTGTTCTGCACTTTATACTTGTGCCTTGATGTGTTCTTCCTTTGTTCCTAGGAATTGATGATAGGTTTGAGCTTTGCTTATAATGCTAAAATAAACATCTTTTTGCCTGTAAATAGGGGATGCCCTTCTATGAATTTTTCCATCGTGGCATAACTTTGTGCCCAAATGAGAGGAGCATAGCTAGGCTGCAGGGTGAATCTTCCCAGGAAGATACTTAAGTGCCTCATTAAAAGTACAGCATGTTTCGGTTCTTTTTCACATGCCCCAGGGAAATGGTTATTGGTAATGATGGAGTGACCTTTAAAGCTCCCCACAAACCTGACATTAAGATGAATATGCAAACACAGGTTTGTTAGCATGGAATTAAGAATGAAAGTTATTCAGCCTTGCAATTAGCCGATTGCAGTCTGCACTAGTCATCAACCTTGTCTTCTCTAAGCAGTTAGAAAAGGCCAATTATATTGTAAGACATATTGGGGAAACCGTAATTGGGTCTTTTCTCCCCTGAAAATGCTATATGCTCACAGTGAGAACACACTTATTTTTTCTTAAGGTTTCTATTTCTTTTAAAACATATATTTTTTAGTGGAGGGCATAAACCTCATGGTTTGGAGATGCTTAAAGAGCTGTGGATTTCATGCACTTTGTCTCACTTTTGTGTAGAGTTCAGGTTAACCTAGCCTTGGAATCAGCCTCTTTGAATCAGATTTCATCCAGGCAAGATAAAAAAAAAAAAATTATATCAGGACAATCTCAAATGGATTGTAATTATTCCCAAATCATGAATATTTTGCCCACAGCTTCACAAGGATGTGCCTTGTGAACTGTTAAGGTTCCAGAAAAGTTGTAGCTTTTCCTGCAGCTTAGAAATATTCTGCCTTTAAATTTTCCTTTTGCTTTTGCAAATGTTCCCTTATTCTAAAACCGGGATAGCTTCAAGGATGTCTGCAACAGGGTGAGTCTTAGTATGTTGCTGGCCACCTCAAGGAGTTTGAGCACCTCTTTCTGCAAGTGTTCCCAGCTTAGCTGAATGTTGTGGAAGTGAAGCAGCATTAGCAATCTTTAGAAATTTATCCACAATATCTCTATTTTAACCCAGGCTGAGGGCACGCTATTGCCAAATAAGGAATCTTGCCTACTCCTCATGAGATCTCTTTGTCACATTTCTTGTAAAACATCTGAATGTCACTATCCTTGTTCAATGCCTTCTTTTTCCAGCTATGTGGATGGTCTAGTTCATAGTCCGGTGTTTGAACACTGCCTTTGTTCATCAGAGCAACAGTTCTGGGCTTGTGTGTCTGTGGATTTCAGAAAGCATTGTCATAGGAACGTGATCACTTTGTCAATGAGATTTACAGGTTTGGGTCAGAGAAGTCTCTACATAGTTGAAAATAGTAAAAGTAATTCTTTGGTCAATGTGTAAGATTTAAATGGCCCTAAAGAATCTCCAAGTGCCTTCTGTTTTAAAATCCTCCTGGTTATTTTTACTCTTGGATGTGCACTGGATTAAAGACTTGATCCAAAGCCCATTGAATTCAGTGGGAAAGCACCCATTGACGTCGGTATCAAACAGGATATGAACTGTGGAGCCCCAGGATAGCACCTGTAGGGCCAACAGATAGATTACAGTGAATGGGGGTCTGACTGTGATGTGCTTATAAGTTATACTCCAGGTACAGAAACAGTTTGAATCCTTCTGTTCTTGTGAGTTCCCCTTAGCTAATAGCATTTTAGTTTGGTTCCCAGCAAGGAAAATATTAATTCCTTCCTAGCTGTAATCAAAATTAACTTGACTATCACTTCACAATCCCTTTGTTGCTAAATCCCTAGCTGAAATATAGCTCTGCAGCCTAGAATTTCTCTGCAGTTCATTCTGCCTCATAAATTGGGGGAGATTGACGTAGTACAGTTTCTGAATCGAATCAGTCTAAATAAATGCAGTGCTCTTACTGCAACTTTTTTGGTCTACCCACATACTATCAAAGTGAAGTTCTGCAATAGAGCAGTATTTGCCAAAAGAAGAGATTATTTGTCTATAGTATAATTATGTTAGATAGGCAGGTCATATTTCTTGGCTATGCAGGGAGCAGCATTTTGTGTATAGATCTGAATAACTGCATTCTTCCTGCTAAGATCCAGCATAAAGATTAGCATTACTAAAGAGTTCATAGCCCTACTAAATTCAAGAGGTGGGACAGCTAAGATGCTAGAGATACTTTACCTTCTTCTGAGTAGCATCTATGAGATCTTTTCTTTAATATCTTGAGTAAGTACTATAAAGGGGAGATTTGGTTATGGTTTGATAATTTTTTTTCAGCAAAGGCTCTTTATTATTTGATGCAATGGCAATGCAAAACTATGAGAATTCTTTCCTGACTTAATTAATTAAACCCACAGTCTTCTGATCCAGAGAATACCAGTTGCCAGGATAATTTGCTATTCAGAGTGTTCTCATTAGATCACCTGCAAGCCAAAATTGTAATAATTATATCAGTACAGTTTTTCAGCATTAGTGGAGGGGCCATTTTAGGGTGCCTGTAGATGTGCTGCAGGGCTGCTCTGATGTGCTTTAGCTACAGTGCATTGGAGCAGACTCTATTAATCAAGTCTGCTGGAGCATGGCAATTACCGCACTCACGCCAGACTCTGCATGTCATGAATTAGCATCTTTGTGTTTCAAAATGGTGATGGGGGCACTTAAACTAAAGCTCATTGAACGAGCTTTGTTCAAGTGCCCCCGCCACCATTTTGAAGCACAGGAACACTAATGCAGGAGAAGCATCTCTCAGAGCTGCTCTAATTAAAGTGCCCCCACCCCTGGAGCATGTGTAAAGGTACTTAAAGATGGAAGGATCTAGGTCGGAGTAGGCAATGATTTCAGCTGAAGGACCACTTAATGAGTCTTGATGAGCTGTCAAGAGCTGCACAAACACATTTTTTTCAAAAGATATCATCTTAACAAATTATGGATAAAAAACAACTCATCTGACATCTGCTATAACTTATTTTAATTGTATTTCAAAAAATATTTTTTGTCCTGATTTAGGTTTTTTTGAGTAGTGTATATAGAGGAAATTCAATGCATCTCAGAACAAAGTCTTTCTCTTATATATTGCGTGTGTGAGTGTGTGTGGGGGTCTGCCCATGTGCTAGGTCCTGGGCTGGGAAGAGGGAGGTGGGGACAGGGAGGCAAGTGTAGCAGAGCTCGCTTGTGTAGTACAGGTTCAGGTGTGGTCTGCCCCCCACAACACCCATCTGGCCCATGGTTGCCCCCGCAGTGCTTCACATGGGGCTGAGCCCAACCCATGCCCACCCGGAGCAGCCAATGCTGCAGTCTCACCCATCCCCATCCCTAGCCTTGGCCAGCACACACAACTTCCCCATGGGGATGCTGCATCAGTCACCCAGGTACTGCTTAGCTTCCCACACCTCCAGCGGCTCCCCCTCCTCCTCCTGACCCTGCTGTGCTGCTCTGGGCAGCAGGTAGCATAGGAAATAATCCATGGGGATGCATGCCAGGCAGCAGTTGCCCAGCCAGGTAGGGGGAAGCTGCAGCCAGGTGGCTCCTGCTCCAGTGTGTGGGGCTCCAGCTCCAGCTCCTGGCCACCTTTCACCCACTTGGCTGCTTGCAGGTGGTTGTGCATCGCAGGCATGGGGTGGGTGCAGGCAGGAACACCATGTGGGCTGCCCTGGGTGGGAGCAGGCAGAGCTTGGCCCCATGCAGAGCACAGCAAGGACAGCTGTGGGCTGGATACAATCAATTGGCATGGGCTGGATCCAGTCATTTGGTGGGCTGAATTTGGCCTGCAGGCCATATTTTGCACCCCTCCCCCCCCGGATCTACGTAGCTCTTAGCGTTGCTCCACATAACTCACTGCGTCTTCATCAGTAGAATTATCATTTCAATTAAATCTCTGTTCATTATTGTCAGCAGTTTTGTATAATGACAACCAGCTTTGTCAGGGATTACAAGTCTATGGGAGTCACAAATATTGTTGAAATCTAGACCAGACAGAGAAACTATTTTTTATCATCTTCTTAGGCTTTGTGTTTGGTCTAGAGCTATTACAATCAATAATAGATAATGATAACCTCTAATATTCTGTGCAGGTGTCACTTCGGTTTCAACGTGTGCCATTTTTCTTTCCTTGTCCTTATCTGTTCTATTCTGCACATCGCTGCAGCAATGGAGCCTCTCCATAATGCAAGTGTTTGGTTGTGTAGGTATTTACAGATAGAAAAACTGAGGCAGCAGGGTTAGAGACTTGGTCAAAGCTGCTGATAGTTAGGAGCCCTCTAATTTGTGGTTCCAGGTTCAGACAATTAGACTAGGACTTGTTAATGAAGACTAGCATGCATCTCAAAAGAAGAGCTATTAGGGAGCCTGGGGAGAAGGTGCAAGAGAACACTATAATTGATTATAAAGAAACCGAGAGCGATGTAGAGGAGAGAGTTAGTTTAGCCAGCCTTAGGCAATATGTCAGCATGTCCCAGTTTCACCTCCAGGAGAATTTGTTTGGTAGTAGGGCAGGTGAATATTTCCTTCCAAGTCTGTGTCTGCTTCCTTCTTCTACAGTCATTTTTTTTCATCATCTGTGGACGTTTAAGGCTATCAACACTACTGATTTATAACCAGAGGCTTCATAGTTCATTGGCAGCAAAAAAGGATACTTTTTTTCTGTGACTTGGAGAAACACTGTAAGCACTGGGTGGCTTTTAGGTTTAGTCTTTCTGAGAGTGACCTCTTTCAGATAAATGGTGACAGTTCTGTAATAAAGTGCAGCAACCGAGTTTTTGGAACTCAGTGTTTCTCCTGACAAAGATCTAGCTCGTAATTCAATTTCTGATGGCCAGCTTTCTCTTTTGAGCTTTATCTGTCTCTGTGACATGGCCTCTCTGTGCCTGAGATATTTCAGTTTAACATAATCAGTTTTAACATTCATGGCAGTTTCTCATCAGCTGAGTGCTTTTTTTGCTAACAGAATCTTTCTTAGCGAGTTTGATACATTTTTGCTCCGTCACTTTATCCCTTCTGTCCATAACCAATAATATTATTTAGCTACGCGGCAGTCTTTTTGGAAAGCTGACTTTTTGCCTTGCCTTTCCTTTTCTTAGGTAAGGACTGTTTTGAATTCCAGCTAAGTGCTTTTACAAATCTTTGGAAGGAACAGCAGATATAGAAATACACGGTTGTATCCTGGAACTCAGCAGTAATTATAATAATTATAATGGCAATAACAATAATTATAATCATCATAACAAAAACGGGGTTCTGGACTGAAGGTACTTTTACATAACCGAATCAGGCAGAATTTCTTTGCACAACAGTGGTGGTACTATAGAATAATGTGTCAAAATGAAGCAAGGAAGTGATTTATATTAAGTTTCATCATTTAAACAGGAATCTGAGAGAATTGGTTGGGAAAACAAAATCAGTCAGATGTGCCATGAATTCGCTTGTCAAGATTTGGGTTCCAATAGTGGAGGTGATGTGTGTTCTGCATTTGTATGGGCAAGTCTTGAAGAACCTCAAGGGTCTTTCCTGACTTCTGATATTGCCGACAGCAATTCAGAATCAAAAGAACTGGAAGTGGCAAGATCATCAATAATACTAAAGCAGTATAATTGACATTCCTTAGATCTCCTGGATCAAGTGTCCCACTTGGATGTCTATCTTCACTTACTTGTTCTTTTTGACAAAGCAGCATGTTATCCTATGAAAATTTATAATCTAGCCACCTTCCCCTTCTCCCTGGCAGTGATTAAATGCAATTCACTGAACAAAGCAGAGAATAAAACTAAGCTGGGAGGAGCTCCTTCAATGATATTGTGTAGGGAGAATAGTTGGCTACCTGTTTAGTCTCTCATGAAGCTACACTGCTGTTCCAAGTCCTTGGCTTTCCCCTTGGCTTGTCTAATCTTGAGAACATCTATGTCTTGGGCCATGAATTCCTTTGAGGATGATGCATTAATTGAAAGGATCTTATCAGAGCAGCCTTATCACTTTGAACCTTACGGTTTAGGATATGCTGTTTGCAGCATTGCCCAGCAAATACTGTTTCTGAGCTATAGGAATCTTTAATTTAGAGACTGGAAGAGAGGATAGCAGCATTTTGGGACAAATGGGCAATTGGAGTTTTCTCCCTTGCTGCCTATTTGAAGCAAAACTGCAGCACTGATAGAAAACGAAGAGTAAATCCTGCTCCTTCAGCCTCTGCAGGTGCTGTAGTTTGAACCATGTTTTATGGGCCCTCATTCTCTCCTCTGCCTACTTGGGGGCTCCCAAGGCCCCAGAAGGAAAAGAGCTTAAGGGTCAGGATAGGCCATGGGGATTGTTGGTTATCTGATTCCAGTGGTTGTTTTTCCAGTGGAGATGGGATAGATCTACTGAAGGAAATGGGTGGTTATTGCTGTAGCAAGAGAGAAGTTACTGAGGAGCAGCATGGAGTCTTCTAGGCAGACTGGTAGAGCCACAGGTAAGGGTTTTAGGTCTGTTTTTTCTTACAGAAGTCCTCTGCTTACTCACTGTATGGCCAGGAAGAAAGCCCTGGTGCCCTGGAAAGAAGAATGAAGATGGATATAAAAAAGAGGACAAATATGCCAATACATACGTTATAATCTGTTGCCTCATGTTAGATTTCCTGTAGTTTTCTCCATGTAATTACAAAGCATGCTTCAGCAATGGCAAATGCCATCTTTAAGCCCTTTTGTTCCTAAAACACTGACTTTTCCCTCATGTGTTACTAGATTCTTACATCTGGTCATATTAGCTGAGGCTGCACCCACATTTTTGCTTTTTAAACTGTCTTGCTTGAGTTGCAGAAATGGATGAATGCCCAGGTCAGGACCAACTCATATTCATCATGCCCTCCTACTCTACATGGGCATATTTTCTCACAGAAATATATTGCACTTCTACCTATATGTATGTAAAATGAATATGGTTTGGGTAAAGGAGGGAGCAGCATGAAAGGACCGTGAAGCTCGTGCTAAAAAAGAAAAGAAAAGAAGGGGAAGAGTGGCTTGCTCAGGAGACTGGGATTTTGACTTTTGGAACAGGGACTTGGTTTGAAGGTCCTGTTTTGTTCTTGGCTTCAGTATCTAGAGATCTTGCAACCTCTGTGGAGGGACGAGGCCTGACTGGACGAGTATCAACAGTGGAGTGGAGCTGACCCCATGAAGAAACTTGACTGGACCAGAACTGGCTCCTATGAGGAGTATGTGCTGGTGGAGAAGAGCTGAGCTGGCTTCATTCAGATGATGGAAGAAGGGGAGACGCATTGCTGAACTCCGCTTTGGATCGGGACCTGGCTGAGCAGTCATTTCAGGACTGGGACAGAGCAGCAGAGAACCACTGGGTCCGTCCTGGGTCCAGCTGCAGCTGTCTTGCCTAGTGAGTGGGGTGCTTGGTAGGCGGGGATTGTAGTTCACTTCCATTAACTGGGCATCTGAACTGCGGTGATCATTGAAACTCCTCATAGGCTAGTTTTGGGTTGCTCCAGTTATTAAATGAGTAGAGATCTTTGTATGGGTTTTTCCCACATTGTTTTTTTTCTTCCCAAATAAAAATCTCCCTTTTGTTCCAAGGACCTGAATATGACTAGAGACCAAGGTGTCTGTGATGGTCACCAGGGCAATTTTATTTAGTTTTCTAGAGACAGCTGTAGGGATATGCTTCTCGTGGTACTTGATCTATTGTTTTATTTTTTTCAAAATCTCTTGTGGCAGCTTTTGGCACCCAGCAGCGGGAGTATATTTTTAAAATAAGAAAGAAAATAAATAAGAAAGAAATAAAATACGTATTGTCTGTTTTAAAACCAAAACAGGTTGAATAAGGGAATTCCCTGCAATAGACTACATCAGGGTTGGGTGTCCTCTTTTACCTCCTGTAAATTTTCCTCCTCTCCTTCTCCGTCTCCTTTGCTGCTTGCCTACGAGCTACATAAGCACTAAGCAGGATCAAGCGCAGTGGCTCTTTTAGTCGTGTAAAAGTGCTACCCACTTTTAACAGCATGAATTGATTTCCTTGTGCTGAGATATTTCTCTGACAAAGGAAACTATAACAACAACCCCACAGATAATTAGACAATGTCAAAAAGATAAGGATGAAATGATTCTTTTGATGATAATTCTAGTTAGAGCCTCCGCCAAGATTCAAAGGGGTTGTGAACTGAAGTTGGAAAAGCAAAAAGAGCAAATGAGCAGATGAGCAAAGTTGGACGAGCTTGACGTAAATCAAAGATGGACAGATTGATAAGCTGGCTGGAGATAGGCCCAAAGAATAACAAAGATCATCAAGATTTGAGAGCCCAGAGTTGATTGGAAGTTGATGGCAGATGCCAGAATCCAGACAGACCCAGAGAAGCCTGGATAGAGAGAAGTCTGGCGTTTGAGCAGACGGACTACTGAGATGATGAAGGTGGATAAGACCTGAGGAAACCTGGCATTTTTAGGAGTAAATAGAGAGATGGATAGAAGCCAGGGGTAGATTGGGGCACATCATGGACAGCCCATGGTGTCTAACACTGTTGCTAGTTCAGAAAACCCAGTAGGTTTTATATTATATTATCTGCATACATGCTCCATTGAGATTAGGCCAATAGTGCAATACCCTCATGGATTGTGAGGGTAGTTTCTTTGCTATTCTCTCTTGGAAACTGGTGAAGTTTCCCTGGACTACTCCAGAGATAAGACTGGTCAATGCAGAAGAAAATGAGGTGATAGGAGACTCGTACCCTGAAAAGAAATCATGGCTTCTATGGGACGGTGGTATGCTCTTGTGCTAGGAAGAAGGCTAGGATGGCTACGGAGGTGCATGTGGAAATAGTTTCAGGCCCTGTATGAGAATTCCTGGATTTGGGTTGATTATGTGGATATAGGACACAAGCTGTCTCTATTTTTAGTTCAAGCTAAACCATCACCTTGCAAGAGCCTAGCTACAGAGCATAGTGTAATGAAAATAATTGCAACGAGTGCTTAGGTGTGCCCCAAATCTCCTATCATCTCACCTAGAATATGCTTAACCATTAGAACTATGGCTAGACCCTTCTGCAACATGGTATAAGCCCTTCCAAAACCTAATCTTACCCTCCTCACTGTCTGCTAATCCGTATATTTCCCCCAGTGCTGCAGGTGTGCTCTAATTGTAGTTCCTAATTCAAGAGTCTCGGCATATTTTAGCATTTAGTGTGTCTCTAATTGAAAGCATTCAAGGGTTTTTGAAGAAATGTAATGTGGATTTTGGGATAGAACTTATTTAATTAGTATAAATTGTTAACCCTGGCAATCACTCCGCTGTCCATGGGGAAAGGCCTTGCTGGAAAAAGCAAAGTAAACTGTACAAATTTCTCTTTGACGATGGGTCCAGGGATGGATTAAGGCAGAGGAGGCACCTCTAGACACTGGCAGATATATCTGGTGCAGACACTGTTCATCCCTCCTTTCCCAATCTAAAATACCCTCTCCCTTAGATTTCATAGATTTCATAGACATCAGGGCTGGAAGGGACCTCGGGAGATCATCGAGTCCAGCCCCTCGCCCAAAGGGCAGGAAGTCAGCTGGGGTCACAGGATCCCAGCAAGATAAGCATCCAATTTACTCTTGAAGGTGTTCAATGTAGGTGCTTGAACCACCTCTGCTGGCAGACTGTTCCAGACCTTGGGGGCTCGGACAGTAAAGAAATTCTTCCTTATGTCCAGCCTGAAACGGTCTTGCAGGAGTTTGTGACCATTCGACCTTGTCATCCCTTGGGGCGCTCTGGTGAACAAACGTTCCCCCAGATCCTGGTGGTCACCCCTGATAAACTTACAGGTGGCCATCAGATCACCTCCTGAGCCTACGCTTTTCCAGGCTAAAGAGTCCCATGCTCTCAGCCTGTCATCGTAAGATCTGTTTTCCTGACCTCTGATCATGCGCGTGGCTCTCCTCTGGACTCTCTCAAGCTTCTCCCCATCCTTTTTGAATTGTGGAGCCCAAAACTGGACGCAGTACTCCAGCTGCGGCCTCACCAAGGCCGAGTACAAGGGGACATCCTAGGATTTGCTCGAGAAGCATCTACGGATGCAAGCCAGCATTTTGGTTGCTTTACTAGCCGCAGCATTGCATTGGAGGCTCATGTTCATCTTGTGGTCAATGATGACCCCCAAGTCTCTTTCTTCTGTAGTGCTAACCAATGTAGCACTGCCGAGCCTGTAAGGATGCTGCAGGTTTTTCCTCCCAAGGTGGAGAACCTTGCATTTTTCGGTGTTAAACACCATCAGATTTGCTGAGCTTGTCCAGGTCAACCTGGATCACCCGCCTATCTTCTGGCGTGGATGCTTTGCCCCAAAGTTTGGTGTCATCAGCGAACGTGGCCAGTCCACTCCTGACTCCAATGTCCACATCGTTAATGAAGATGTTGAACAGGATGGGTCCCAGGACAGAGTCTTGAGGGACCCCACTGGTCACAGGGCACCACGATGAGTGACTGCCATCAATCACAACCCTCTGGGTCCGACCACAGAGCCAGTTTCCCAGCCAGCGGATCGGGTGGAGCCAAGGCCACAACTGGCCAGTTTGGCCAAGAGGTGATCATGGGATACCAGATCAAAGGCTTTTTTGAAGTCAAGATATATGACATCAATCTCTTCTCCCTTGTCCAGGTGATAGGTCACCTGGTCATAGAAGGAAATGAGATTGGTCAAACAAGACCTACCCGCAACAAACCCGTGCTGGCTATCCCTTAGGATGTTAGCCTGGGCCAGTCCATCAAGGATGGCCTCCTTAATAAACTTTTCTAAGATCTTCCCCAGGATAGAAGTCAGGCTAATGGGCCTGTAGTTAGCCCGATCCACTCTCCTCCCTTTCTTGAAGATCGACACCACATTGGCCTTCTTCCAGTCTTCGGGCACTACACCAGAGCACCAGGAGTTTTCAAAGACCCGTGCCAGGGGCTGGGCTATGACGCTTGCCAGCTCCTTGAGTACCCTGGGGTGCAGGTTGTCAGGGCCGGCTGACTTGAAGGTATCCAGCTTCTCAAGGTGTTCCTTCACGAGGTCAGCATTTATGGAGGGTAGGGGATCCCCATCACCCTGATCTCCCTGTCCCATAGCAGGCATGGGCATCCCGTGTGACTGATGAAAGACTGACGCAAAGTACCTATTTAATAGGTTGGCTTTTTCCTGGGCGTCAGTTGTCAGTTGCCCCATCTGGTTTAGCAGGGGTCCAACATTGCCCTTGCTTTTCCTCCAGCTCCCCACATATCTGAAAAAGGACTTTTTGTTGTCCTTGATGCTCAAAGCTAGTTGGAGTTCAGTTGCAGCCTTGGCTTTCCTGGTTTGCTCCCTGCAGGACTGGACCAGTGCAGAATAATCCTCCTTGGAGGTGAATCCCGTCCTCCATCCTTTGTAGGCTTTCCTTTTTAGCCGCAGGAGGTCCGCTAGGTCCCTACAGAGCCAGGAGGGCTGCTGTGCCTTCTTGCTGCCTTTCCTCCGTGTTGGAATAGATTTAGCTTGTGCATTGAGGATCGCTTTCTTGAGAAGCAACCACTCTTCTTGAACTCCCATCTCCCTGGGGTCATGGTCCCTGAGGGCCTGACCGACAAGCCTCTTGAGCTTGTCAAAGTCGGCTTTTCTGAAGTCAAGGACTTCTGTGTTGCTGACTGACTTGCCAGCTTTATGGCGGATGGTGAAGGTGATCAGCTCGTGGTCGCTGTCACCCAGCTTCCCATCGATCACTAGGTCGCTGATTAGGTCGTCCCCCGTAGCCAGTACCGGGTCAAGCAGCGCTTTGCCTCTTGTTGGCCCATAGACTTCTTGAGTCAGATAGAGGTCATCCACGCACGAGAGAAAGCTTTGCGACTGCTCGGATTTTGCTGAGTGATCTTCCCACGAGATGTCCGGGCAATTGAAGTCACCCATGACAACGAAGGTCCTGGAGCAAGCGGCCTCAGTCAGTTCCCGGGCGAACTCCTGGTCAAGCTCGGGACTTCGAGTGGGAGGTCTGTAGTAGACTCCCACCGTTGTGTCCCCTGTGCCGTTTTTCCCACAAATTTTTATCCAAAGGGTCTCTAGCTGTCCATGCCGGTCGCCAACATCAGCTTGCAGGGACATGTAGCTTTCCTTCACATAGAGAGCTACACCCCCGCCCCTTTTGTCAACACGATCCCTCCTGTACAGGGTATAGCCCTCTATCCCCGTGGTCCAGTCATGGGTGGAGTCCCACCAGGTCTCCGTTATCCCAGTGACGTCATAATTCTTTGCACTGAGCAGGAGGACAAGCTCCTCCTGCTTGTTACCCAGGCTCCTGGCATTAGTGTACAGGCAGGCAAGTGTGCCCTTAGGGGCTCTTGCCTTGCCCACAGATTGTGCCAGGGCTGGGGCAGGGGTGGGCTCTCTTAAGTGCCTTGGTCTGCTGGCTTTGCAAGGGTCGCTCAGCGGGTCAGCAGTGGCAGTAGTCCCCCGATCCCCCAGCAGGCTTAGTTTAAAGCCCGGTGGAGCAGGTCAGCCAGCCTGGCTGAGAAGAGCCTCCTCCCCAGGGGAGAGAGGTGGAGGCCATCTCTTCCCAGCAGCTCGCTGCCTCTCTCGCCCAAGAGCGGGCTGTGGTCATGGAAGCCAAAGCCTTCCAATGACACCAGCTCCGCAGTCTTTGGTTCACTGCATGGATCCTCCTCTCCCTCCTCAGCCCATAGCCCGAGACTGGGAGGATCGACGAAAACACCACCTGAGCTCCCAGACCCCTAAGCCCCGCTCCCAACTCCCTGTAGCGCCTCATGACCTGGCTGGGGGTGCTCCGAGCCATGTCATTGGTGCCCACATGAATAAGGAGCATGGGGTAGTGGTCTGTGGGCTGGAGGAGCTGCGGGATCCTGTCCACAATGTCTCAGATGCGGGCCCCCGGGAAGCAGCAGACTTCCCAGGCTAAGGGGTCGGGGCGGCAGATTGCCCCCTCGGTCCCCCTCAGGATGGAGTCTCCCACAACAAACACCTTTTGCTTTGTCTTGGGGAGAGCGGAGGCAGTAGCTGTGGTTGAGCCTGGGTTGCCTGTGGGAGCCGGCAACTGAGCAGGCTCTGCTGGGGCTGCAAGAGGTGCGAACCTGTTGCTAAGCTCCGGCGAGGGAGGGGCCTTGGTGCAGCGGGCCTTCGGGCCCTTGACCACCTTGGTCCATGCCCCTGACTGGGCAGAGCGGGAGGTCCCAGAGTCCTCCTTAGTCATGGAGGGAGACGGTGCTCTCCCCTGCGGCTCCTGGGGGAGAAGGGTTTGGCAGTAGGAGTCGATCTCCTGCTTGCAGTCCCTGATGGCACGCAGTCTCTGGACTGTGGCCTGGAGCTCCTCCAGCTGGCGCGCCAGAGACCCCAGTAGGGAGCAGACCCCGCAAGGGGAGGTGGCCATGCTCCCGGGCCCCAGAGCCTGAAAAAGGGACAGACAGCCCCCGCAGCCAAGAGCCAGGGGCTCCGTCTGCATAGAGCCCGGAACCATGGGCTCCGGCTGGGTGGCCGTCTCTGAGGTGCCCAATGGGGGGGCTGCAGAGCCCGAAGGGGACTCTCGGGGTGCGGCGTGTGCCCATCCGTCTCATGCCTCTGGGAGGCTGGCTACGGCTGGGCCGACTACTCTGGGGGGGTCGCAGGCAGGGTCTCGTGCCCTCCCGCGCCCTCTCCCACGCTAACTCCACGCTAACTCAAGCGCCTGTTTATGCAGCCTGAGCGGGGGCTTGACTAGGCCTGGCACCAGGCAGCGGCCTCCTCCCAGGGAGTGAGGAGTTAACCCCTTCCCACCACGAGCCTGCTTACCTCCGGCTGTGCTGGGGGTTGGCAGGGGGCTCTGCGGCTGCTGAGGGGGTGTCTGGGGGGCTTCGGGGGAGTGGGAGCACAGCGGGCTTTACCCACACGTCTCTCACTGCTCCGGAGCCTAACTGAGCTTTTTTTTGGCGGGCCCTTTTAAACTGCGTGCATGCGCAGTGGGCCTGCCGTCGGGGAACACTGGTTTCTCAGGCCAGGGGGGCCCTGCCTGGGATTTGGGGGGGCCCTGCTCTACAGGAGGGGGACTGGTGAGTACCCCACTCTTTCTCTTGTCACTCCCTGGGGGGCTGGGCCAAGTAGGGGCCTGGGCGGGGGCTTTTCCCTCTCCTTTGCTTCATACCCACATCCAGGAATGAGGTAGGGAAGCCACCCTGTGGGTACCAACCACCAACACTTTCAAGCATTGAAACAGAGATCTGTGGCATAGCGCGGCCTCACCATTTCGCTCCTGGGTTTAGTGTGTGCACAGCAGGAGTGGGTCGAGCTGTGCTTTTTAGCAGTGCTCGACCACATCCCTTTGAGACTATGATGTGGCATTTGCTCCCGAAAGGATAGCAAAAATGGCCACCCTTCAGAGGAAAAAAACTATTGCAATGATGGGGACAGATGAGTTGGTGAGAAATATTTGGGGATTCATAGAAATAGAAAACGAGGGCTGGAAGATTCCTCAGGAGGTCACCTCTAGTCCAACCCTCTGCTCAAAGCAGCACCAGCCCCAACTAGATCATCCCAGCCAAAGCTTTGTGTAGCCAGGTCTTAAAAACCTCCAAGGATGGAGCTTCCACAACCTCTCTGGGTGACCTGCTCCAGTGTTTTACTCCCCCCTGAGGGAGAGAGTTTTTTCTAATCTTACCAGAACTTCCCTTGCTGCAACTTGAGACGGTTGCTCCTTTTTCTGTCATCTGCCACCGCTGAGAACAGTCCAGCTCCATCCTCTTTCGAACTCCTCTGCAGGTAGTTGAAGGCTGCTATCAAATCCCCCATTAGTCTTCTCTCCTCCAGACTAAATAAGCCCCGTTCCTTCAGCCTCTCTTCAGAAGTCATGTCCCAGTCTCCTAACCATTTCCATTGCCATCCACTGGACCCTCTCTAACTTGTCCACATCCTTTCTGTAGTGGGGGAACCAAAACTGAACACAGTACTCCAGATGTGGCCTCACTAGTGCAAAATAGAGGGGAATAATTACTACCCTCAATCTGCTGGCAATGCTCCCACAAAGGGAGCCCAGGATGCCGTTAGCCTTCCTTGCAACAAGGGCACACTGCTGGCTCATGTTCAATTTATTGTCCACTGTAACCCCCAGGTCCTTTTCTTCAGAGCTGCAGCTTAGTCATTTGGTCCCCAGCCTTTACTGATGCATAGGAGTCTTCCATCCTAAGTGCAGGACTTTGCTCTTCTCCTTGTTGAACCTCATGAGATGTCTTTTGGTCTAGGTCACGCTGAATCCTAGCCCTACCTTCCAGCATATCTACTGCTCCCCACAGCTTGGTGTCATCCACAAACTTGCTGAAGATGCACTCTATGCCATCTTCCAGATTGTTGATGAAGATATTGTACAAAACCAACCCCTGGGGCACTCTACTTGATACCAGCTGCCAACTAGACCTCAAGCCATTGATCACTGCCAATAAGACATCTACTAATAAAATTCTATCAGTTAAGTGATTGAGGTCAAACTGGTTAATGAAACTTTCCCTAGACCTCAAGGATGTAAAATGATCGATACTGCACAGCAACACAGCTCAGAACTCCTCTGTCCTAACTATTAAGACCAGGCTGCCTCTAAAACAGCATCAGTGACAAAGAGTGAATAGAAACCATTGCTTCAGTAGTTCAGCAGCTGTCCTAAACCTCCCTGGTCTGGAAATAACAGGTAAGAATTTTCATATGATTTCATAGGATTCATATGATTTGGGTCTGAAATAATGCAAGACTGAGCTTGATCAATGGTATTCTAGTATTTCTGATTCAAGCTTCAGTTGGTAAACACAACGTTTGGTGATTTATTTGTTCACAAGTGAAGCACACACTTTTAAAATTCAAAGAGGTTGAGCTTGTTTCAGAGGAAGAAGGGAAGCTCACTTCAGTTTTCATTTTATCTGAAGCAAATTTGAATGTCTTTTTTCAAGCTTCACAATACTTAGAGACAGCTGAACCTTGGAATCCAAAGATGAGAAATACCTGCATCTGAAGAAAACCCACTATAAATGGGTTGGTCTTTACCTGAAAAGATTTCCAGCTCTCTCTCCCCTATGTCCTTAGAGAAATGCAAACCTGAAGGCCTCTGCCTGATGCCCAGAGACTCTTGCTGCCCGGAGACCCCAGGAGCATGGAGACGGACACCAGCACCAGGGAGCGTCCACAGACCACGTGCAGGGACACAGACAGTTCTGCTCCCTGAGACACCCCGCCAGGGATCCCCACTACACCGTGTGTAAGTGACAGACTGTGTAAAATAATTTCTTGAGGGTTTACTAGTTGGTATATTGATGTGTTTATTTAATGGTTATTTGTTGTGTTGTAAATAATTAAATCTTGTAAATAGTTTGAGAATTGTCTGCGAGCGTGCTTCATTGTAAGGGGAAGCTCTCCGCTCGGGGGCACTGCAGCAGCTTCCTAGGGGGGCTGGGCAGGGCTACTGGCTACCGGGTACCCCAGGATCCCACTATTCAGGTGAGGGCGCATGTTGTATCGTGCCCAGGGTTACAATTAATAGTGTGAATTCTAACACAGATGCTAGTACTTAACTCCATGTCACCTCACATAATGGGACAAATCTAGCTAAAAGAGAAAATAAAGCATACAAATAGTTTTCCCTCTAGTGTCCCAGTCCTGGTATGGGATCTGAACAAATAATCTTATCAGCTCAGTGGCAGAAGTTGTAACTGCCACCCCCACTGATACCCCTTCTTCCACAGCAGTGGTGTGTGTATTATATGACCAACATGATTTTATTCTGTAGGACAGAACATTATGTTACAAGGAATTTGCTCTTTTGCTGGAAGCGGCTGCCATAATAGTTACCTCATGCAGACTTGTGCATTAGAGGCAGGCACCTAGAGACCCCTTCTTACTGGTTTGGCTGTCCTAAGTCTAAATCAGAAGAAATCATTAAAGCTGAAATGGCTTGGTTTGCTGTTCATGTATTAGGAAACAGAAGAACAACAAACTAAAAAATGAGTCTGTGGCAACAGATAGGCCAGTTCTGCCAAAGAAATACTGAGTTTTTGTGCCATTGCTCAGTTCATCTCATGCCACCAGTTTAACACACATCATTAAAGCCAACAGCTTAATGGTGCAGAGCTGGCAAAACTTCAGTGACATCAGACAATATCTACACTGTTAAGACAGCCAGTTCCTGCCCCTAAAGCCACTGATTTGTCCTTGTAACTGCAGTCAGATAGGGCCAGCTGGTAGAAAGCAGCATCTCGGCCTATTGGGCTTATAAAGCTTCTGCCAAAGACCAGAGAAAGGTGGAGAAAAAACAGCAGAAGGCCTTGCTTATGCCTCGGGGCAAAGACAGCTTCTTTGGGAGCTGTGAAATAGGAAATGTTCTGTTCACTTGCTTTCTGATCGTAATACGGTGTGGAGGACTGGCGTGGGAAGGGAGAGGGCAGGCAGACCAGGATCACAGTCACACTCATTATGCTTTTCTCGTCCTGTTCTATACCATGCTGCGTTGGAGCTCAGACCACCTCACCTCACACCACCCTGTCGTGCATTAACCCATGTGTCTAACAAATATCATGCCAGTCCTTTCTTGTTCATCTCTCCTGCTAGAGAAGCTGTGGCATGATAGTCATGTACCCCATTCAGTCCAGTCTTACAAGGTGTTGAACAAGTTCTGAGCGGTGCAGAATATTGCTCATCTCCCAGTAAAATCATAGCTACCTCAACAAAATCTCTTGAATATTTCTTAGTTTCTAAAATTAAAGGTAGGGGTCAGCAAGAACAGCATCTTTCTGAAACAGCTTAAATTGTTTAGAATACTTGGTTTGAACTTACAGTCTGTGCAGACATCTCAGTGGCAATTAGAGCAAATAAGGTTGGAAACACAATTCACCCAGATCAACAGCGTGGGTGATGCTGCTCTTCTGGTGTGGTTTGAGTTACAAAATCATAGAAAATTAGCACTGGAAGGAGCCTCAGGAGGTCATCGGAGCTCGTCCCCCTGCCCAAAGCAGGATCATTGCCAACTGGATCATCCAGCTGAGGCTTTGTCTAGCTTATGCCTTGATAACCTCCAAGAATGGGTATTCCCACAACCTCTCTGGGTAACCTGGAAAGCTTTTCCTAAAATCTAACCTAAACTTTCCTCGCTGCAACTTGAGACCATTGCTCCTTTCTCCGTCATCTGTCACCGCTGAGAACAGTCCAGCTCCATCCTCTTTGGAAACGCTCTTCAAATAACTGAAGGCTACTAGTAAATCCCTGCTTAGTCTTCTCTTCTCCAGACTAAATAAACCCAGTTCCCTCAGCCTCGGTGCACATAAACACATTTGAAACTGCTTTATGTGCACTGAACTTCTATCCTATTATGGGTTTAAACCAGTTTATGTGTAACTTCTGTCTCTAGCCTGAGAGACAGTCTGCTTGTCACCACGCTCCTCTGTGTCAGCTTGGCCTATGTGCCAGAAGAGTCATGTATCTCGTCAAGGGAGAATTCTCTGCAGCTCAGATACTGTGAAGGATCTTGTAGAAGCCTCCCAGGCTTGAGGAAGAGGGAAGGCATGCATGTTAACATAGCGCTAAAGGTAGCTTTCATGCCGTGGCAAGGGCGGTTGCGAGCGGGGCAACTGCCCCAGGTGCCAAAGCGGAGGGGTGCCAAGAGGCGCTGCCCAGCTGGGGTGGGACATGGGACAGAGCCACGAGTGGCTTATTTAGGGGGACAGGGCAAGGGCGACTCCCATTGCTGCCTGCACTCCCAAGCAAGCATGGGGCAGGGGTGTGCCCCCCAGATCTGTGTGTGTGTGTGTGTGTGTTGGCGGGGGGCAAAGGCAGGCTGCTGCTGCAGGCTTTGTTCCTGGTGCCAAACTTCGTTGCTATGGCACTGTGCATAGGGGAACACACGTGGGGAGGATGCTGTGACATAACCACAACAAGCGCTCTGAGTTGCAGCAGGGGCTGGGCTGGACTTGAGAACAGTTCCAAACCAGGAGATGCAGAGATGGTTTAAAGCTACCTTCACCTCCGCTTGTGTTGTGTCGTGTCGGGCACCGCTTAGAATTGCATCACAGAATCTCACCCTCAGCATCTTGTGCCCTTGTCTGAAAAATACAAATATTAAACCAGCTTATTAAACCTGCTTTGCGACTTTGAGATGAAAAATGTTGTATGCCTGATTACTGCTATTGAAACCATTTACCAAGAGTCGTATCTCACACTGTGAGTGAGCTATGTTTCGAGCAAACGAGGAAAAGTGATTCAGTCATTGTCTTTGCAATGGCCAACATTCCTGCTCCTGTACCAAACAAATGTTACTGCTTTGGACACATGGATGCACAAGCAGTTAACCATTAAGTTTACAACAATCATTGGAAGTGTCCTGTTCACCTGATTCCTGCATTTGTAGTTGAGAAGGAGTATAGCTGAATCAGAAGCTAGGCTAGAACTGGTCTTGTACCTTCCCATTAGTGTCCAGATACTTGGTGTGGCAGAAGGCCACCTCTGTTTCTCCCCATAAACTCTGCTCTGTGACAGTTTGGTTAAGATGGGCCCTGCAGAGGGTACATACCTTACCCTATCTCTTTAGGTAACCTGGGCTGGATACATTCCTGGGGGAGGGGGGAAACCTGCTCCCTCTGCCTACGGGACTGGCATCACATACCTGGGTGAGGGGCTTGGGCTCCCTGGGGAGCTAGGGACTGCCAGTCTGCCCAGCAACTAGTGATGCATTTCAAATTGGTTGGCTGACAGCCAACAGGTGCTAGCCTCAATTGGACCAGGTAAATGAGGTCATAAGGGCTACATAAGTTAAGGACTGCCCAGGAGGAAGGGGGCATCAGCCATGAGGAAGGCTCAGAGAGAGCGAAGAGCTGGACCATCTGAAACTTTCTCTCTCTCAAAACTCATGATCAAGGAACTGCCTGCCTCCAGAGGGGATCTCCACCTGCCTCTGGATGATACTTGTGAGTAAGCTACCTGAGATCTAATTAGCTATAGCTTGCAGTAACTCAGATGTGTGATCAAAGGCTACCCACCCATGCCAGTTTGCTCTATGGGATTTCTCTGATATTGCTCTACCCTGTACCCTATTCCAACCCTACCCCTTGTAACCAGTAAAGTTCTCCTTTGCACCTAGCGTGGGAGACTTATTGGGAGTGGGTCTAGATTATGCCTTGGGGTCCCCTTGGTTCGGTTGACTAAGGGAGACCACTACTTGTGCTTCTGATTGAGGGAAGCATCCTAAGTTCTTGAAGTGAATCAAGTACCCTCGAGGGCTACTAGCCTGTGTTTCCCGGGGGGCACAGAGCCAGAATCAAGCCCATCCCTGGGTGGTGGAGTGTTACCCCCAGGCTAGCACGTGTGCTCCAGGAAGGAGGTTGGCCAGACATGAGGCGCCCCCAGGGAGACACTTGAAACCTGGAAGGTGGTCGGGCTCAGTGAGGTCTGTGGCTCAGCACAGGAGTGCCCCCTACTGGCCCGCCATAGTTGGTGTAACTAGTCAAAGGGAATGCTACAGTGAAGCGTGGCACATATTCTGTGGACATACTACACATCAAACCACACATGATGTAGCTGCCTTCGTGCAGCACTGGTGCAGGCCAATAAAGCTCACTCTTTTAGAGGTCTCAAAGGTGTCAATGCAGTATTGCATGAAGGCAGTCCCATTTATTCTATTTGTTTTGGGGCGTTGTGTGCTGAGAACGTGACCTGAGCATGGTCCTCTGCTTGTGTAGATGTGGACACATCTTGCCTTTTGGAATCGCACCATTTAACTCATACTATAGGACATGTCTGTTGCTGTTCCTCATGGCTACCACTCACAAGAGAGCCAAACTTACAAAACAAAGCCAAACAGCGTTGGCTGCTATGAGCCTTCTCAGAGAAGGTGCACATCTGTGATCAGTGGGCATTAACTCTTCCCTAAAAGGGAAATTTTTTCTTGGGAGAGACCTCCCTAGTATACAACACACCTTGTGGTTTCAGCTGCAAGATAAATATTCCAGTGACAGTAGGTTATGAATGATTTTTTAATGAAAACTCGAGTGTTAATGTTGTACTGACATAAATCATTAAATCATTTCTGTGTTAGAAAATCAGGAATATTATAAAGGATATTTTCCCCTGTGATAAACAATCCAGGTTGCTGGTGACTAGTGAGCCCAGAAATAACTTTGCATGCATAGTTTCTGTCTTAGAACATCTCTGAACAGGAGGAGTTGGCTTGAATGTAGATAATTGCATCTTCACTGAAAACAAGCTAAAGAGTCATGCTACTGTAGTACTTGAGCACTAAGATAGTGAAGTAATTACTTGGTGTAGTAGAACAGTCAGAAACAGCTATGACATATTAAATGCAGACATAGATCAACGTGGTTTGCCGGGAAGTGTCAAGGTTCATTGTACGTAACACAAATTGCTTAAAATCCAGTTTAAAGCGCTAAATCTTGGGAGCTTTATTGGAGATGGAGATTTTGCAATAATTAAGCTTGTCTGTCATGAGCTTCCTCACTTGTATATTTTCAAAATATTTCAAAAAGTACTTTGGGATCTTTCCAGGCTCTATCTAATTACAGGAGCTATAATAATTACTATTAGGACATTATTCATCTGAGCATTGTAGGTGGTTCCTCATAATGAATGGCCCTGTTCTAGCTTCAGACGTCTGCCTGTAAATGCTCTTGACTGATGATTTGTGTCAACTCTTTCTAAGCAAAATGGCTTAAAATGAACTATAATAATAATTAAGCCGTGTGATGTACTTTGGAGAGAGCACTCCATTTGCAATGAAACACTGAGGTGACTGCCCTGTGCTAGGAGTGAGCTTAGTAAGAGACAGAAAAGCCCTGGTAATGTTGCCAAGACTGGGCAAGCTTGATTTTTTTTGGCCCTTCTTCTCTGACGGGTAGCGAGTCAGAACTTTAGTTGAGCTGTGCCATGTAAGTGATGTTTCTGAGCATCTGGATAAAGTAGGGGTCTGATCCTCTGATCCCAAGCCTTGGTCAAGGCTCCCGGATGGCCCCGGGAGTGGCACAAAAGAACCTTAAACCTGTCCTATGTATGTTGCGGAGAGAAATTGGTAGTCAGTTTTACAGGAATCTCTACTTCCTTCTGGCATCGGGGTACATAAGGGATATGCTAGGCATTGGAAGTCATAGTATGACAGTTGATTTTCTGCCAGGAGAACAGTCCCTCTAAGATTGCAGAAGCAGCAGGATCTAGGGCATCACTCGGGGTCTTCTAAATTACATCAGTGGCTGTTTAGGCTTTCAACAAACCAGTGACTGGGGGAATCAAAGGTGGCCGCCTCCTTCTGTTAATACCAGCTGGTGGTAGCAGCCGTGTTGGCAAAAACCCAGCGGAGAAGCCGGTCAGTAAATGAGCATTGAGACTGGCTTAGCTTTTCACCCCTTGCCTCTAGAGGAGATTTTGGGCAATGAAGTGGTTTTGTGGCAGAGTGGCTAAGGGATCTTGTTAGGGCTCCGCAGATGCGAGTTTGGGCCTTGCTATGGATCCATGGCAGCTTGTACTTGATCCCAGATGTAAATGAATACCTGGTCATTCAGGCTGGGGAGTCTGGGCATGGTACTAGCCATATCATTCCTTGTATGCCATTGGCTATAGGAATTGGCATATCTTCCCCCTCTGCGCTCCTAGCCTTGGATGGGCCTCTGAATGTTTCAGGCAGATAAAGCTTTCACTTTTCATTACCTGCTCATTTCCCAGTGGGTCAAAAATTCTCAGGGACTATTAACTGAATGTCTTTCATCAGCACTTTATTCACACGAAAGGAACAATATAAGAGACGAGAAAAAAAAGAAGACCCCAGTGTGCTTATCAAGTAATCCATTCATAGCTCCCTTGACTAATACGCCTCCCTGGAGTGAGTTCCATTCCTTCATGTTCAAGTCAAGACACAACCTGAGAAACAATTACAGTAACAAGGGGGGGAAAAAAAGGATGGATGTATAAAAAGTATCAAATATCCCCAAATGGGCTTGGAGCAAAGGAACTACAAAGAAAAGCACAGCCAGCACTTAAAAGGACTTAAGTTAGGGTCTGATTGTAATATGTGTACTCATGTTGAGCAATACCTTTCTTCATGAATAGCACCAGCAATTTCAATCGGATGGTGCAACAGGGAGCTTACCGTTCCTGTTACTTCAAAGGCGGAAAAGAGCAATAATCGGTGCTTAGGCAGGCTAATAAAGGTGACCTGCAAGGGAATAGGCAGCCAAAGTGCACAGCAATAGTACGGTAGGACAGAGCTGATTGAAGCAATGGAGTTCCTGCAATAGGAATTAGGGTAGCAGCAAGAAGCTGCCACTATACTGAAAGAGAGACAGCTGGGCCAAGGCTAGCAAGCCCCCCTGCCTGGAAGTGGGCAGGGCTTGAAGAAAATATAAGCTAGGGCCTGAGCCAGGGCAACCAATCTGACCCTACAAGCTGCAGGGGAAGGAGCTCCAAGCAGGGAGGCTAAAGGGGACTGCCTGGATGATAGGAGAGGCCCTGAGACCTGCAAGCTAGATGCTTGCAGGGAAGTAGGACCCAGTATTCAGGAGGGCTTGGTGGTTCAGCCAGGGAGCAGATATTTATGTTGGGACCCAGTGTGGGGATTGCTTTCTATGGTGTTTGGAGGGCTTTTGCATTGTGTTGTGGTTTACACCAGTGGACTGGGTGTGTGGCTGTAGGGGAGTATGTGGAGGCCATAGCAGGGTGCTTAAGAGGCACGTTGCAGTTAACCTTCAGCGGGATGCCTAAGGGGTGCATGGTGGTTAACCACAGTGAATTGCCAAGGGTGCACCAGTGTTTTGGAGCCCTGCCAGGGGCAGGGACTTGGGATACAGGCTAGGCTTAAGCCAAAGTGGGGGTATAAGCCTGGAGAGGGGCTGCAGCCCAACCTGGGTGGAAGCCAGAAAGGGGCCAGGGGCCCAGTGCCTGAGAAGGACAAAGACAGGGCCAGGGGCCAGCACCTGAAAAGGGTAGAAACAGGGGTTGAAGCCTAGAAGCCAGGTCCAGGGCAGTGGGTGTAGGCAAGGGGCACAGCCAGAGGACAGGGGTGGAGGTTGGGATGGCTGAGGCCCAAGATAGACTGGTAGTGGCTTGGGACAAAGTGCCCCATTTACGTGATAACTGTTAACACCTGCGAGGATGGATTGGCTTGCACAGGGAGGTTGGAGGCCATGAATTTAGCTCTTAAGCAATGAATTCATCCAAATGTGATGAGCCAGGGGTGCCCTACGTAGCACCTGAGGTGAGGATAAGGATTGGAGGGGCTCAGGGGGAACCCACCCACAGATAGCAGACAAGGGCTCTCTTCGAGACCCTGGGGCAGCCTCTCTTCTCATGAACCAATATTTACATCAAGGTGTGAGAGCTGGGAGAAGAGGGAGGGTACCTTAGGAGCCCAAGCAGGAGCTGCGTGGCCATTAGGGGCCATCATAGCCACCCCTGGGGTGCAAGCTTATTACAGATGGTTTGACGAGTAAGGTCAAACACGGCATAAGGAAGATCAGAATCTGATCCTTAGATGAATTTAAAACCTGAAAGCATGAAGCAGTACTCTGTATGTAAAGACACTTAGTCATAGAAAGGCATGTTGCCTTCACTTCTCATTTATGCCAATTTTAGCTATATTGATTTTATAGAGTTATTTGTGATTTATAAACGCATTGCCGGTCTACTTGACATGAACGGATACAGGCCTTACTGTGACATGGGGCATGTTTCGTTTCCTGTAGATTCCTGATGTTTTGTGTCTTTATTCACTTGGTCAGGCCCTTTTCAGCCTTCCAACATCAGTCCCTTCCTGTTTTCCCAAGATGTCTATTTCTAGGCAGAAAAAATATCTCATGAAGTAATTAATTTAGTCAGAGAATGGCCTAGTACTGAAGACCATAGCTGGGGAATTTAAAATAAAATATGGAAACCATACCCCTCAGAGCTATAGATGGGCACATCGAAACCATGTAAAAGACAGGAGAGTTTTGTTGGGACTGTTGGAACTCTAATATTAGAAATAGTGTGAATGGCCAAAGACATTTTTATTTGTTCTCATAAATATCGTTTGTGAAATGTAGCACCCAGAAATTCATGTTCACATCTCAGAGGGATTTCTACAAGACTCTTCATCAAGAAGTGAGGACATTGTTGGAAAATAAGAAAGCTCGTACACTGGGGTGCTTGTTTTAGTAATTCTGTGAAGTTCCAGTTGGACAGCTGGGCATCAGGGAGCCATCCATCCCAAGAAAATGGGTTTCGTTCAAAAGCCAACATAATTTAGGGGCCATGCAAGTGTTATGGAAGATATTTCTCTGCATGCTTGCTAGAGTGATGGGGTTATTCTAATATTATTTTTGGCTCCTAGAAATGTTAGTGTTTCAAAAGCAATGATTGGTAATTCACTTCTATTTTGCCGTAGTTCCATTTTTCCCAAAGATGAACATGTGTTTGCAATTGAATGGCTGTGCTGAAGTTATGATTGTTTTTCTAAAAGGTCTCGTTTTGAAATAGAACCATGACTATCCAATTCTTCTTGCCTTTGTTTTGATGTTCCACTAAGTCAGATGCGATACATTACAGCGGATGTGTTTTGTAATTGGCTCAGATTTTGAACAGTCCAAAAATGGTTTGATTTTTCTCAGAATTTCTACAAATTTTCCATCACAGCTTTATTTTGATGGAAAATTTCATTTTCTACTAATAGAAAATCTCTGTTTTCCGCCACAAAAATACTTTAAAAAAAAAAATCTAATCATTTATTAGCTGTCAGAAAATAGTTTGGTTTTTGGTGGCTTGCATTTTTTTCAGCCTGTGCTATAAACATGGTTATTAATGTTTTTTCTCACAAATTGTGTCTGTTTTATAAAGGTGGTGCATCTGAACCTGAAGTGAGAGAGATTCCTCCTTAAAGGTTGTTGAGTTGTTATAGTTACAGGTTCATTCTGCAACAGAGGGATTTTTCTCATTATTCTAGCATCTTCATGTTATATTTTGAACTCTTTATGTCTACCTTCATGCCAGCTCTATTTGCAGAGAAAGCTCCACAAATCTCCTTTACTACCATCTATGGCATGATTCATCATTTTTGTCCACATTTTATTGAGAGTTTCATGCCATACAACGGCATTTCTCCCTCAGCCTAATGCTTCTTTTTCCAGGAGGCAGAGGCAGTTGGAACAACAGAAAGTACAGTATAATAAAATGCTCTGACCTCCTGAAAGGAGTTGAGCTGGGATGAGTAATACCTCTCTCAGCAACAGCCTTTGAACAAAAATGAACTCATTTGCTGGTTGAAACAGATGCTCCAACAGCCTTTTGGGCAGTGACTGAAAAAAACACTTTAAATTAGTAAAAACAGTATCCGCATATAGGTTGAGTTTTAGGAACATGCAAGCATAGGACTCGAAGGGGGCAACCTGGAGTGCTGAGTTCAGTGGCCTGTGTTTCCCAAGGGTTGTTGGTGGTAGCCATGTTGGTCTAAGGACTTTGGCAGAGCAAGTTCTTTGGGTAGATATGATATCTTTTATTAGACCAACTGAATAGTTGGAAAAAATGTTCTTTGCAAGCTTTTGGACACAACCGCCCTTCTTTAGGCCTGAAGATATCATGCCTACCCAGAGAACCTTGTCTGCCTGGGCTTCCCAAGGCATGGCCAACATTGCCACTTCAAACCTCTCTGCAACCACAAGGCACTATACCAGAAACACTGAGAAGATCCTACACCATGCCATAAAGGAAAAAAGGGGAGATGAAGGCACTACTACTGCAACAGCAGGGAAGTTGTTGATTAACAAAGGGTTTTGCGTCAGATAACGTTGGAAAGTCTAAACGCTGGATCCCATGTTACGCGAAATCCCTAGGAAAGCTCCCCTTCACTGCGCTAGCATAGGATCAAGTATTTAGTAAAGCTGTGGTACTTAGGATATAAAGTTCTTTAACACCACTAAGAGTCCATGTAAAACTTGTTAGAAAGAAGCCCCCATAGTGAAAAGGGGGTCCCAGGACAGTTTCAAGGGAATGTCCTTTTGGAGGAGGTGAGAACAAGAACTGAATGAAGGGAGAAGTCTACATGACTGCCCAATCCCTCTATGGGTTTAAACACTACTCTTTGTTTGCAAATACTGGGCCAGGTGCTGTACGTGTTTATATATTGTGCAATCTCCTAAAGGAGGCTGCAGACAGGAAGACCATCGGAGTCCAGTAAGAGTCCAAAGAAACCAAGAAAGAATTTCTACAAGGAGGTGAATTAGGGGTAGTCTGGCTATACAGCAGTAAAACCCATCAGTTTAACTGGCATTAGTAAGTCTTTGAATGGGCCACCAAACCAGTTTTAGAGGGACACCATTTATGAGACAAAATGATGACCTGTTTGTTCTGCCTTATGTGTTTTCAAATGTATCACCGAAGTTAGCCTGAAACATGGATGACAGCAATCGGATGAGGAAAATAACTGAGAAATTGGGAAGCTTAGGTGTTAGACTCGGAACATGAAAACCTACCTGATTGTTTATTTTGTTGTGCTTTTTTTTTTTCTCTATTGCCTATATCTGTGGAAAATAGGGTAACGTGACAAACAGTGATACAATAAACTCTGAGTTCTAGGAGAAAAGAAGAGCTTGAAGAAAAGGATCAAGAAGTAAGTTGGCTGTGATAGATGAGGTAGCCCTTATTGGAAAGGACAGAGGAAAGAGGGAGAGACTAAACTGAAGGAAACTGGGGGATGTTGTTGAACCAGCATTAAACTATTAATGTGTGGTAGAAGAGGAGGGAAACCAATGGTGGAAGCTGCCCGACTGCACTGACAAAGGCAGGAGATGGCTAGTTCCTGCTAATGTATTAGCGTGAACTTACCTCCCACTTCACATTTAGAGCGGAGCTTATTGCCTAACCTCAGAGCTGTTGATGAAGGCAATAAATGGAGCTGGAGCAGGGAACAAGTCTCAAAATAGACTGGTCAGACCCTTTATCGTGTGCTGTCTGAAATTTGAGTGGCAGTGTTTTTCTTTTGATAGGAGAATGAATATTCACATCCCCGTTGCTTTCTCCCTCGAAGTACCACAATATTATTCAGTTGAGTGCAATGACAGTAAACTAGTACGGATTTTTATACCCCACCCCGAAAAAGCACAGCATTCACATGATTATAGGGTATAGAAAGGTTGAGCTGGAAAGGCCTGCACAAGGTCATCTATTCCAGCCCCTTGCTCAAGGTGGGATGATCCCTGACTAAACCATCCCAACCAAGCATCTGTCCAGCGTGCTCTTGAAAACTTCTCTTTGGCGAGACATGGACCCATTCTTGTTGCCATTGGAGTCAATGGTTAAATTTATGGTAATTTTAGGGGTGGGTTATGTTAGCAAATAAAAACTTTGGATTCCAGACTGGCTCAGGGATTGACACGACACTTCGTTCGATGAGTGACAGAAAGGCTTTATTTACTGCAAGTACTTAAAATTAAGTCAAGTGAGCCCAAACCCAACCAAAGTCCAGTAATTAGCTAGAAGGTGATGATTTCTCACCAAACAGGCAACAAAGAGGCAGTCTGTTTCTCTTCAACTTCTCGAGGAAGTCAGGTGCATCAGCAACTGGTTTCTGAGAGATTTCTCATTCTGTTTGCTGTTTTACTGCCTTTTATACCATTAGTTCAGCATCTTCACAGCTTTCTTTCAGTTGTGTAAATCAAGAGAGAGTCTCAAGCAGTAATTGGTAGGAAAATCCTGTTAATCAACCTGCTCATCACTGGTTATCAGAAAAGTCTGATTAGAATGAGTTACCCTCTTCAGTGACAAGAGGTTATCCAGCTTGGAACATATCAAGAAACTGATTAACAGCCAGGAAAAACATACGTGTCCTTGGAAAACAAGGTAAATCATGAGAGAAGACCAAAAACAAAACTAAATCAGGAGGAGACACCTGTCACATATGGAGACTGTCTCTTCCCGCACCTAAACACGAGTTTATCGTAAAAGAAATTTTTATCTAACTAATTAATCAAGGATAGACATTTCACACGGTTACACACTAGACAACCGGGAGCCTGCCTGAAATCATCCTGAATATAGTAAGATAAGCTGGAAGAGATACCTCATTATTCCTTTTCAGATGGCCTCGCCATGCACTCACATCCTTTTGCTTTATGCAGTTAGCATCAGCACTCTGTATTTTAACTTCTGTGAATCAGCCCAAGCTTAGCATGAGTTTCAGAGTCATCAGTTAAGAATTTGCTCAGGTCTTAGCCCCACAAGATTTTACACTCTAATATATGAAATCTAGGGTAAAAAGTAAGGGTACAGTATAGTGAGATTATTCCTGAGCTCTGTTTAGGAATGATTAACAGCATCATTAGGTAAATGTTTGTCTGGGATGGTTTGGCCACATCATTCTGCCATGGCAAGGAGGCTGGACTACTTGATTTTCGTAGGTTTCTTCCAGACCTAGTTTTCATATGATCACATGATTAAAGGGCTGTATTTATGTGTGTAAGTAATATGTCAGGTTTGAAAGTGAAAGAACACATGGAGGATTGGGAAAGGCAACCTGTTGGAAGGCATGCTAAATTCCCAGAGCATGATTCTGATCCCAAGCCACATCATGCAAAACAGGAGCTGAAATCAAAGGGGAACTGGGACAAAGAATTGGGTTCTTTTTGGCTTTTTTCTTCAAGGCCCAAATCCGTGTGGCATTATCTCTTCACTATCTTGCAAGGGAGAAGGAGAATGCAAGGCCACCGTTAAGATTTCATGCAACCTTGAGGACTCATTCTTGCACGAGGACTATTGGATGAAGTACTTCCCCTGAAGCAACAGCTGTGAGGGGGGAACAAGGTTATTCAGAGTTATTGAAACACAGCTGCCTCTCATGTTAGTGAATAGCACTTTGTTCTGGAGTCCCAGTAGATCAAAGCTGATTTAGTTCTGCTAAGAGTCAGATTATTTTCAATTAGATAGAGGGAGTTTTTAAGGAATTGTCTTTATCTGCAGTATAATCAAATAATGAAAATTGGGGAAGGAGGAGAATTGAAAAAGAAACATAGATGTGTCTATTCTAGTCTTAGGGGGAACATACTCTAGTGGAAAGGGAACTTGGTAGGGAATCAGGAGATGGGTTTTATTCCCAACTTGGGGTTTAGTCACTGTCTATGCCTTAGTTGCCGCATCTCTAATAGGCTTATTCTCCTTCATAAACTGTACTGAGATCTAAGAATAAAACTGCCAGAAGTTACTTTCTTATTATATGAGAGTAAGGATTTCTTAGGGTGATACCTTTTGTTGGACTAACTGCATAGTTGGGATAGAGTTAGACGAGCTTTTGAAAGCAGGATAGTCTTCATCAGGTCACATTTCTTATTATAGTTTATTTCAGCTTTGTTCTCTGAGCGTTTTGAAACACCTTGCTCTCTGTGATAGAGCTGCTGCTTTCCCCTACTACTTTCCAGGGGCAGGAAATCTATTTCTTAAGAAATCACATTGTTTGGAACAATATTCCATTTACAAAAATGAGGCTTCCATTTTTTGTTCTTGAAAATGACTTTTGAAGTCAAGCAAAACTTTAATGACACCATGGAGATAAGAAGAGTGCATCACATAAGGCTTGCTTGGTAAAATTCACATTTCCAGTTTTTGTTGGCCTCTTTCTTTTAATATGTTATTTAGCATGGCAGGTCACATTCACAAACTTCCTATGGGCTGATTGAAATCATATGTTGCAGTAATCACTTTTCATGCCTTGCTGGGTTAGCTTTGATGTCTTTTTTTCACAAATGGTAGCTCCTATAGATGTAATTGAGTCTCTTGGCAGGAACCTAACCCATTTCTATGAGACCATTCCTACTAAGTTCCTTGATTTGTGCATTTGTGGTTACTCTGGAACCTACGTATTTCCTGTATAATGTGCTGCGTGCCAATATGATGCCAGGCTGGCTTCTTGCTTTTCTTGCTCCAAGATAGAATGAATGATGATAGAAGGAATTACTAGTCTAAAAACATAGAAGGGAGTGAAGGATGCGTCTGTCCTTAGACCCATCTGTTGAAACTCTGCGAACTCAGGTCTCTGGGTATTTGAAAGTCTGGGTGGATCATAAAAAATGGTGAAATAGAAGAAGCAGCCATAGTCTACAGTGTTGGTGTATATGATCACAATGCACTTGGGGATCAACATTAATTCACTGGATCCTTTTCCCAGGTGTTGCCAGGTAAAAGGGTAGCAGTGTGAATATTATACTTGGATTTCATGGTGTGGGGCTTTCACAGATTGACATTTTGCAAGTTGAAACTTTCTCTCCTGCCTGCGGAAAAGCCAGCAATGGGCAGAATATGGTGAATCCCTATATGTATGATTTGCTCTCATATGAGATGGAAGGGATACCTTGTCTTTTCTGTCATCTCATTTCCATCTTTGTAGCAGCTCAAAGCCTATGAATTAATAAGCCGTTGCATTCTTTTCATGTTTTTCTCCATTGGCTCATGGTCAAGGCCTTGATTAAATGCAGGGTTCTTCTCTTAACTCCGAGAATCAAATAGAGGCAGAAAAATTCAAGACATTCTGCCCTTGTCTAGAAAAAAACTCCCCCCGTAATGAAAGCAGCAGTGAAATAAAAGCAATATTTTTTCTGGGGAAAGTGAACTGGCCATACATACAAAGGAGAGAGAAACCCAACCACACCAAATTATATATCATTATTTCCTCTTTTTCCTAGGAGCTAATCAAAATATATGCCTGTGATTAAATTTGTATAGAAAATCCAAGTAAAAATACCAGTGAACACAGTGCTTCATTTGATTAGGGTAGAGTATAACTTACAATGAAATATGCCAGATATTAAATTAAAATCCAGCACACAAGGCAGATGGGGACCAAAAAGTAAGACATTATGTGTGCAAATATGCATAAAACTGAATAATTAATTGATGAAAACTGCTAGTAGACCCACCTGTGAACCACAGGAAAAAAAGAAGGTGGGGAAACTACACAAAAGGAAATATCTGCTATAAGCTTAAGAGAATATTATCAGCGTTACAAGGCTGTTGTGGAAGTTAAACCATTTAACAGCATATGTTACTGTTCCTGATATTAGAGGGGAGGGAAGAAGGTGCTGGGGCAGAGACTTAGAAAGTTATGGTCCAGTTCTTGGCTTTGCCACAGATTTCCTTTTTGATCCTGGGCATAGCATTTCAACTGTCTGTGCTCCCATTTCCCATCTCCTAAATAGTGCTTCCTTTGCAAGGGTGTTGTAGGCATAAATGCATTGGGGTGCTGGTAGCTGCTCAAATGTTATAAGGCTAGATAGAGGGAGCATTGGTTATAACCTAGTACAGCTTCGTGCAGACCCAGGTTTGAAGTATGTGGAGTGTGACAGAAGACCAGTTTTGTCTTCTGGATTGTGCTGCTCTCCTGCCCCTCTGGATCACTCTGATTTGCTTGTTATATCCTCTGACAGATACGGCAGAATTTAGTCCGGAAAAGAAAACTCATTTAGCACTAAGGGCCCTTGTACACGTACTCGGCGTTTAGTCACTAAAAATGTTCCTGGTTTAATTTTTCTGTCTTAGGGCGCTTGTCTATGTTACACCTCTCCTGTTACCATGTTACACGTTTCCTGTGTCCACTTGACAAAAATCGCCATTAAGCTAGCTAAATTACTGTGTATCCACGTTGTTAGCTGATTTTATCATTTTAGATTTATTTTTATTGTTGTAATTTAAAACACCTCTGACATGTTTTATTTTTAGCCCCTGAATTTCTTCCATGAGGGCTTTTATTATTTTAAAGTTTCAATGTGCATCTGACTTAAGCCCAAAAACGTGATTTTTCCCTGCTTTGCAACTATTACACCAGCAGGTGCTCGGGTTCACTTAGTAATCCATGGAAATCCATTGAATGTCTATTGTAATACTTCAACAAGACTCCAGGGGCTAATTTTTTACTGGCGATTTAGTTGAAGGTTCAGCTTGATGACAAATGCACCTTTTTTGGATTCCAAAAAAAAATTGTTCCCTGTATTTGCATGTACTTGGTGGCAAAGCTCCAAGGTTTGGCAGTTTAAGACTCAATTAAAATGACTTTTTGTTGGATGGTGTGTTTGGTTTGGCTGGGGCGTGGGGTGCAGGTCAGAAATGAGGGGGACCGGCTGGGCTGGGAGGGTAGGGGTAACCTGGGTGGTACTCAGATGAGGTACCCCTCTCTAATTGAAGGGATTTATCAGGTGTTACTGCGCTATGGGGTAGCCACTTATGGGGGAAGTGCTCTCCTCCTATCCCCTACAGGGTAGAGCCGAGACCAACTGGAATTCAACTGTATATGGGTTTAATAGGGAAAGAACAGGGTGGAATATAACATATATGCAGGGGGCAAGGGGACCCTGGGAGATAATGCACCTGGGAGAGGAACCAGTGGAGCAGAGGGGAGTCAAAGGGATGTTAGGTGAACGTACACATATAACAGAGACAAATCAGCAACGGACTTGGGATGCAGGCTGCACAAAATATAAGATGCAGGGTTTCCCAAAATATGCGGAGCAGATCCCACAAAATTCAAGGCATAGGCACCCCAGTGGGGTGGGGTAAAAGAGGCGAGGGGGAACCCAGTCTGCAGTGGGGATTTCCTTTTGCAAGCAACTCAACCCTCTGGTGCACAGGAGCTAAAAATAAAACATGTCAGAGGTGTTTTAAATTGCCATAAAAAAACCATCTAAAATGATAAAATCAGCTGACAATGTGGATACACAGACACTATTTAGCTAGCTTAATGGCAATTTTTGCCATGTGGACACAGGAAAAGTGTAACATGGTAAGAGGAGAGGTGAAACGTGGGCAAGCGCCCTAAGAGTTTGTCTGTCTAGGGAAACATCTTGAGTGGCTACTCTGCACAACATGCCCATGCGGGCACTCCTATTCTGAACTCTAAGTATCTTTATAGTCCACTTTAATAGATTTCCACACCGTGTGCTGTATACTGGTGTGATTTACACTGGTTTGGAGACTGATACCCAGAAGCAGGCGCCTGCTGTCACTGCTATTATAGCACCCCACTAGCAGGTGACAAGGAAGCCAGTAATAGCCTTTTTGTACTGAGCAGAGGCTATATCACTCTCTGAAAGCTGCTGGAGCTGCAGACACATCACCCATTCATGGGACAACTTGCACTGGTGTGGTTACTTCCCACTTTGTGAGGGGTAACATTACCCCAGAGTGGAGTGATTTACAGGGTGCAAGTGCTGTATGTTGTGTGTCCATCCCGTATTTCCACTGATATAAGGACAGATTATAACTGTAAATATATATGGTGTGTCTGCACTTCTTTTTGCAGAAAAGTGTTTGAAATGGGAAAGTGTGGAATAATGCTGGGCATTAATAGACCCTTTTATTTTGCAGTTTCTTCCCCTTGTACACAAGCAAAAAGGTTTCTTATAGCATTTCTCCCTACAAGGATACTTTGTAGATGCTGAATTGAATGCTTCATACATATTGCCTTTCCTATTCTTGCAGATGATTTTCATGTAGTTATCATCCTCCAGAAGTTTATAATTAACATCTCATTTCTTCACAGAATATTCACAGGTCAAATCCCACAGTCTCCTAAAAGCACCCATGCAAAGAAAAAAGCAAATCCTTTTGTGCAAAGAATACTACAACTACACAAGGATTTTTTTTTTACCTAAGTAATGAGTGTTGGGGAGAGGGGGTTGTTTTGAGCCTACACTAATACTGTTGCATGTTGGTGCCCTTCTGGAAGGTGGGCAGCACATTAGTCATAAAAAGGAAGCTTTATACCCTGAGGAATATCGTGCGTAGGAAGTAGATTAAGCCAAAAGGGATTTTTTTTGCTCTTGGCAATGTGATGGAGCATTTATGCAGGGCACTTTGATATTTGATGTATCACTATTAAATTAGACCCCTCTTTGCTTGCTAATCACTACACAGCACTGCTGGCAGGGCAATCACTCTCAATCTATTTAATCCCAAGTGGAATTTTTATCTAGGCTGGATCTAAGTCCATCCTTATCTGCCCCTGCAGTCATTACATGTCCAAGACGTAAGCTTAATTGGAATTATGCATCACACCACAGAATTACAAAGTGATTCGCGTGAGATTTATTCTAACCTTTCAAAACTGGCATATCATTTTTGGCTTTTACTCACCTCGTTTTAGAATGCTTGATTCATGGGGAGAAGGAAAGGTAATGAGATGTAAAATTATCCCTGTCGATCTGGATTTACAGCTGGTGTGACTTGACACAGCGCTCTCAATTTTAAGACTAGGCTCTGGCCCTTTTCTGGAATTTGTTTTTGGAAATAGTGCCATGCCGATCAAGGTCCTGTTTGCAGCCATGTTTTTCCTGCTGTGTAATTGGCTTAACATTCAAACTGTGTAAGATCATAACATATTATTTAGCTTTGAGTACGTCTTGCTGTCCACAAAAGGGCTTGAGCACTAAAGCACTATCATTGCAGTGCCTCCTAAAGGAGTCCACAGCCCCAGTTAGGTGCATACGTTCTTACTATACGGGGAGAATTAGGCCACTTAAAGGTTTTCCCTCTTCCATTGATGGGGCTACAGAGTCTTTCTCAATTTGTGGCCCAAAATGGACCAACTTTAACAAGACAGATTAGGAGATATTCTGTAGGCCTGTGTTTAAGGTCCTGAATGAGTGTTTTCACTACTGCACTATTGAGTAAAAAGGGGTGGCATGGGGAGTGATAGACTCCGCTAAAAACTCTTCCTACTCCTCTAACCCTGTTTTCTGGAGATCCTCTTTAGGTAGGCATACTCAGACATTGGAGGCAAGATAGGCTGGAGAGTGCTTACTGTATGGTTATGTGGCTTGGGTGCCTCGTAGCTCAGTCCTGTCAAAATGCAGGTACTAGTGGGCATGACGCATTCATGTTTAGTAAACTTTGTAGGTGAAAATTCTAGATATCTAATGAATTTGGATGCCTCTAAGTTTAGGTGCCAGGCACCCAAGGCAACTGATCAAGGTGTTGAATTAAAATCGTGGTTCGTTTCTCGGGAGGTGGAAAAAAACTTTCAGCTACAGACACACTTTATTAGCAACACAAAAGGTATATATTTGCAAATAGGGTCAGAGAGAGAGACAAAAGATCAATCACTCTGCCCCCGGGCACAATCATTAGCAGGCTTTTATCCCCTCTCTCCTGACCACGTGTGCAGAAGGAGGAATTTTTACAACTCATTTCCGGTTCATACAAACATATATGTAAACATGTCGCTTCATACGTCCCATGTGCATTATAATTAACTACTTAAGTATGCGGGGCGGGTAGGCTTAATATGCATTAGGTTATCACGCGTGCGTAGATGGGACCCAAGGTTACTCAAGGTTCAACCTGAAGGCAAAAATGGCATTTGCTCTTATCTTAGCCTAGGAATGTGAGGGTCATGAAAGAAAGTGTGATTTAGTGTAACAAAGAGATAGTAAATTTGCAGGACAGAGAGGGAGTGATACCTTAGTACAAAGGGCCTTTGGTGGTTTTTCCCTTCAATTTCCAACCCCCCCCTTCCCTCTCCCATTAAGGAGACAAGGAGGGGTAGCAGCTGTGTTTTTTTTTCTAAATCTGCTATTGATAATGCATTTTTAATAATATTTCTAACAAAGGTTTAGAGTATCTAAATTTTGGGCTTAAGTACTTAAGTCGTTTTGTAGATCTATTCCAATTCAAAAGTCATGGCTCCCATTGATCAGTTGTGGCAGCCCCCGGCAGATGTTACACTTAGGATACCAGTTAATCAGGTCTTATGTGGTAACCCAATCAAAGGTTCAGGCAATTAGTGGTGCAATAAAATGGGGAAATAAGCCATGAAATAATTCCACAACACCTGTGAGAGAGATTTTAGTTGGTTTACATCAAGCCTTAAGTTGAACATGTAGCCGAGTCTCTGGCAATGCAGCCTGAGCTGCATGGTGAGGCTCTGTGACTGGCCCTACTGTGGTCCCAAGGCTGGGAACAAAGATTGTGGGTACCAGTCCTGGGACTGGAGCTGGTTCAGGGCTCTGGTGAGGTCCCAGGACTGAGACGGACAACCAGCTGATTGTCTACGTCAGTCTTAGCCCTGAGATCTTCCTTGGAGCTGGTTCAAGACTCTGGTGTGGTCCCTGGGGTGAGACTGCACTGGTTCGCTGGCACCTGCCTTTCTACTTACCAATGCTGGGGGAGCCCATAATCACGATCGCACATTTCCCGCACACTGGCGAGTAGTAATGGCACAACTGGGATATGATCCCTGATCCCAAAATCCTGCATCCTACCATGCATGTGTGGTATGGCAGGAGGTGCAATTTGTGGGATCAGAGAATAGATCCCATCACACCATTACATGAACTTGTGCCCAGGGCCACTGAATTCAGCTTTGTGTTTTGCAGCTGACAGCACAGCAGTTTATGATTTTTCAGTGTAACTGGCTTTGTGATGTTTCTCCAATGGGCCTGTTTATGAATAGCCATTAATTAAGAGTTGAATGCATTGGTGAGGCTGCAGCTGGAGAACTGCATCCAGTTCTGGGCGCCGCACTTCAAGAAGGATGTGGAGAAGCTTGAGGGAGTCCAGAGAAGAGCCACTTGTGTGATTAGAGGCCTGAAGAGCAAGCCCTACGAGGAAAGGCTGACAGATACGGGACTGTTCAGCTTAGAAAAGAGAAGATTTCAGGGGGGATTTAGTGGCCATTTAGAAATATCAGGGTCAGCATTGGGCTAGGCAAACAACTGTTGACCAAAGCACAGCAGGGGAAAACCAGGAGCAATGGTCATAAACTCCTAGAAGGAGGTTTCAGATGGGATATAAGGAAACACTTCTTCATGGTTCATGTGACCAGACTCTGGAATAGACTCCCAGCGGAGATGGTGCAGATGGCACTAGGCCTGTGCGAGTCGGCAGCGATCCGATCCAGCTTCGGATGTCGGCGATGTGATCGGGAGCTCCAGACCGGGTTTCCGCTTCGATCCGGCGCCGCCTCGGAGATCCGGCCGTAGGGTATAATGGGGAATCAATGAAATATCTATAACTTTGTTGTTTTTTGTCCAAATTGGATGAAACGTGCAGGGCTGGTAGCCCCTGCTCAGAGCATAAAACCTGCCAAGTTTCAAGAAGATCAGTGCAGGGGCTGGGGGGAACAGTACCCCAAATTCGTGAAAGCCAAAGTCATGTCACAGCTGTGTGTTACAACACTGGGGGGTCAAAACTGCAGGGGTGGTGGCTCTTACTGAGGCCACAGATCCTGCCAAGTTTCAAGGAGATCGGTGCAGGGGTTGGGGGGGGGACTGCCCCCCAAGCTGCAGACAAGCAACACTGGTGCCACGGGTGACCCTGCATGTGTTAAGGCGCAGCGGGGTGACAGCTGCAGGGATGGTGGCCCCTGCTGTGACACCTGCCAGCTGTGGAGGAGATCGGTGCAGGGGGGCTCTGGGGCCATGCACCTCTGGCTGCTGACAGACAAAACTGGTGCCAAGACTGTGTCCGTCTTGGGGCAGTTTTGAGTCTTTCCTCTTCTTAGCCTGGTTTTGTAGGTGCTATTTGATGCTCGTTAAGTTGTTATGTAGCAACTAGGTCCTGTGTATTGAGCTGGCCCCTGAGTGAATCATGACTGATGTGTTGGTAACTGGGAACACAGCAGCTCAGCCGCCAGGCCTGCAGCAGTGTCTCCCCACCGCCCCAGGACAGACAGTCAGTCCCACAGCACCCATGGCACCTGTGTTGCTTGTCCACAGCTTGAGGGGCAGTTCCCCCCAAACCCATGCACCCATCTCCTTGAAACTTGGCAAGCTTTGTGGCCTCTATAAGAGCTACCAGCCCTGCAGTTTTCACCCCACTATGTTGTAATGCCTAGCTGTGACACGAGTTTTGCTTTCAAGAATTTGGGGTGCTGTTCACCCCAAACCCTTACACCAATCTTCTTGGAGCTTGGCAGGATTCATCCTCTCTGCAGAGTCTACCGTCCCTGAAGATTTCATCCAAATCGGACAAAAAACCAACAAAGTTATAGCTATTTTATTGTGTCCCCATTATACATTATGGCTGGATCGCCGAGGTGGCTCCGAACTGCTTCGGGAAGCTGAACGAGGCAGCGCTTCGACCCGGATGTGCTGCTTCAGACCCCAAAGTGTCCGAAGCTTCTCCGGATCTGGAGCTCTGTCCGAAGCCTCACACAGCCCTAGCTGGCACCTACCCTGGGGATTTTCAAAAGGAGACTGGACGCACACCTCGCTGGGGTTATTTGACCCCTGCAGTCTTTGCTGCCTAGTGCAGGAGGGCTGGACCCAATGATCTCACGAGGTCCCTTCCAGCCCTAAACTGCTGTGAATTATTTATTTGACTATTAACAGTCCTTTTCCCATTAAAAACCAACACAATATGTTAGTACTCTGCTCAGACTTCTGTGTAAGAAGTAACAGATATGTTTTGGGATGTTTATATAACATGGGCTGTTTAAATAGGGAGTGGGGGGTTACAACTCGCACTTGTCTGGGATATGGGATACTGAGTTCAAGGCCCAAAATATTTAATGTATACAGCGTGCAGTAGCTCCATGAGGAAAGTTTGAGACGCTCCAGAGCCGCTGATAAACTGGTGGTTAGGGCTTCCACCTGGCATCTAGGGGGATGTTCAAAAACAGACAGAGCAGGAGGCTGAAGCTGTGTCCTCCACCTTCCTTGTGAGTGCCCCATCCCCCCGTTCTGCACCTGGTACAAGCAGCCTCCAGCTTAGGTGTACTCTGAGCACACTTACAGGGTCAGGCTCCACTGATGACATGGGCAAGGGAACACCTAATTTAAGAATCCCTCTTGGCAGCCTCTAGGGCTTTGGCTTCAATGAGGGCGCTGAGTTGGTCCTTAGCTTTTCAGTCGATTGCACACAATTCCTGTGGGAAACATTTACTTTTCCTTTAGCGAGGGCATCGGCTGTTACAGTTCCAAAGTGCTCCACCACCGACTTCATGTCCTCTCACTTCTGTGGTTATATGCGCCAGGAGTCCTGACTCCGGAAAATGTCTTTCCTTTCAAATGTGCCTTACATGCAACTTTTGTCTGGCTCATGTTGGGTCTGTTGCATGCGGCTTTCCATTTGCTGGCTTGAGCAGCTTGAGAGATAATAGCGCTCTGTCGGCCACGGTTTGCTTTTGTTCCTGAGTGCCTTATATCTGGGTCTGCCTGGATATTATTTTTTTCAGTTGGCTGGTTCCTGTCTCTCTTTTTATACAGATCCTCATAGTGTTGTGGCAGTAGCTCTGATGTAAATGGCATTTCCTATCCAAATGCAATCTGTTTGTAGTTTTAATACGCACGCTTTCACACAAACACCTATATTTACAGGCACAGTTTCAGACGCACAGGTTCACTTCACAGGAGTAGCTGGACACTCAGTTTACATGGCTACAATTACATTTTCTGTGCATATTTGAATATTGAATGAGGATTTGTCTTTCTAATACACTGACTGCAGCTACAAATCAAGTCCCTCAAAGCGCAGATGTTTGCAGATGTGTACCTCGAATTCACTATAGGGAACCAACACAGCAGGCACACTCTGGACTCAAACAATGACTGGGATAGTTATTGCCCTCAGACTGGAGTTATATGCCTCACTCTATTATTAGCTGGAGATGGGAGAAACCGAATGCCCTGATTCAGTGAGGTGCCAAGTACCCTTATTTCTTAGTGTGATGGCTTGATGATCCTATTGCAGGTCTTAAAGCCAGGTCAAGAAGAGCAGACTTTTATGTATGTTTGGCCTTCAGAGCCAAGCCATGAACCATCTTCAGATATGTGGTAAAAGTTTTATCATGTTTGTTACTTGGACACATTTGCTAAATCCAGTTGTGGAAGCAGGTAGTGGCTAGTTTGTTCAGGTGAATTTGTGCCTGGATCTGATGTTCTAATTCTCCTTGAAGCATCTCAGTGTTCGACTCCAACTGGTAAAGCCCCCTCGTTTTTTTTTCCCCTTGGGCCAACAGGCTAGATTATACATTAGCTTTCCTGTGTTAAGCCTTTCTCAGGGGAATGTGTCCAGTGTGGCTGTCTGTATTTGGTGCTGTTAATTAATTCTTGAGTAGATATCTCTTTACCTCGGTGACGACTGAGGAATGGCAACTTAGTTTGATTTTTCTGGGGAGTAGGTTCATTCTGCTTAGGCTTATTTTGATTTGGTTTGTGTCTGTAGCGGTAGTATTGTCCGTGCCTGTGTTTGAGAGCAGTGGGCCGGGTTTATCTTTGCTGGAACCCCACAGAAACAGTTAAAGAATTTAGTTAAATATATTTCCTTTTTTCATTAAAAAACCCCCAAACCCTTTATATCTTAAGGTTTGACTTAGTTGCCAACATTGGATGTAAAACAATATGAAAGGCATTTGACTCCCACTTCAGACTCAGTTTGCAAACATGCAGATGACTCAGTAAGGTACAAAGCAATGCAGAATCAAGTCCCTTTCTAGGCTTTATTTTACTTGTTCTGTTGATATTTTATTTAATGTTTAGACAGCTGAAGTGCATGAAAGCAAGTAACTTGAAATTATTTGGAAAATAGAGTGAACGATCTAATACTACATGGCACAGTCTGCTGCAAGGAGGGAGCACAGATACTGGAACAGATGCTTCGCTCATGGAAATGGGTGTGATTTTACTGGAGTCAACAGAGCTCTGCTGCTCTCCATCCACCCAACGGTCTGACCCATTGTCGGATTGGTCCCTGAAATAATTCTTGCCCAGTATCAACAAGATTATTGAGCAAAAACATTTGATAAACAGAATTATAAAGTTTGAGGTCAAGAATTTCTAGGCATAGCTTTTCCTTCTAAGGCCACTCTTCGGACTTTATTTTTAAATCTCTTTAAATGAGCTGGGTAAAATTCTTCACATCTGTAATTCCCTTCGGTAGGCTGTTCAGTGGAATCTGCCCATTGTGACATGACCAGTCTAATTTGCTTCAATGAAGGCCAGTTCTGAGAGCAAGTGAGATAGAGCGTTAGACAGACAGCAAGGTCCATGGAAAGGGAAATAGAGATAGTTTTAGATGTACAGGCCTATGAAACGGGGAGAAATTTGTAACAGATCTACTCTTGCTCATTACGGGCTTTTCAGATCTTCTTCAACTGAAAGTTCATTCTAAATTTGCATAGGCATGCAGTATATAATTGCAACATCGCAGCAGTAACAAATCCCACGAAATTGTAAGTTGAAATCCAGCTGAAAACTTCAGTGGCTTCGCAGGAATGAGACAGAATTATTTTTGAGGAGAGCATTAACCACATCAAAAATACCATGTTGGGCTGCTAAGTAATTAATGAAGAAAAGAATCACTAAAAAGATGGCTCAGATGTAATGTTTAAAGTGCCTTGCCAAGGCTAAGCCCTGTGAGTTTATGATAGAGAGATCAAAAAGAGTAAAGTGTCTTGATTTGCAGTCTGAAATGATGCAATAAGGAAACTGAGGAATAAGTTTAAAAAAAAAACCACCTGGTAAAAAACCCAAATGAGTAGTGAATGGGACTATGTCCCTAGATTTCCTTGTTGGAGTGAACGTCAAAGGGCCACCTGATTTAACTGGCCATTTTGGCATGTCTGTTTTTGTAGCCTGTACAAAACACAACAAAGTGATGTAACTAGCACGGTGTCTGAGTGACTGTCTACCCATTTACCGAGCAAGGCCTGGGGAGTGTATGGCTCAATCTCATGCCCATGGAGCTCTAGCAAGATTCCCTTATCACCCTATCACCATAATTCACTCCGAGTAGCTCTCTGGGGAGTATATTGTTTTGAAAATTGGGATGTGACTCAGTTCATTTTTTTTTTAAATCTATCATGTTATGATAAGCATATGTTATAGGTTCTCTTCAGCGTCTGATCTAAAGAAGATTTGACTGTTACAAAGCCAACTTGAGGTCATCTTTTTAGCTCGAGGAGTAAGTGACTCATGGTCTTAAGTCAGTAGTTCAATCCCTGACATTTAGGGCAGGATGGTGGCTGTCACACTTGCCTAGCACCAGAGCTTTTGGATTATTGCATTTATCAGATTTGCTCAGAGTACTTCTAACATCATACAAAACACAACTGGAAGGAGTTGTCTTCTCCTTAGCTTCTACTCAGTAGCTCAGTGGTTGAAATCTAAGATGATATGGGACACCTAGGTTGGAGTCTCTTCTGCATCAGAGGATTTGAGCCCATCTTTCAGGCTTAAATGGTTGACATGATTGGCTAAATGACAAATAATGGCAAAGAAGAAAGAAAAAGAATTGATTTGATATTCTATTTCAGAACAGTTTCTTATGGTTCATATCTATACTGAAGTCACTACTTATATGTATATCTATACTGAAGTCACTACTCTGACTTGTAGAAATACCAGAGCTGGCTTTACAAAGCTAGTTTGGGATCTACCAGTGGTCTAGCCATGACTGCAGCTCTTCTGAAGAGCTGATACCACAGCTCCCAGTTCACATGCCAGCTGGTTTAAAACCTGCTGAAGAATGTCTGTGCTATAGTTCATCTGCTGCTATATAGAGGTATCTTTAGATACTTAACTGACTGTGTCCAGAAAATTATTCAAGCATGAAACTGTAATTAACTGTTGTTCCATTTAATTAATAATTGCCTACTTCAAACTACCTTAAGATAAAAATAATTCTCTGATTCATCGATGTGTCATAGTACCAGCTTCCAATGACCCCCGACTGAATGGTGTAATTATCAATAGATAATTCTATCGTGTCATTGTCTGCAAATATTTAAATGCTAAATTCTATGCCTGAATTGTTTACAATTAGTAGGAAATTGTATATGTTTAGAGTCTTTTTTGAAGAGGATTAGACTAGCTTTTATGTTGCGTTCAAAGAAATTACTGTGCTGGCTTAACCCTAAAGGAAGGACTACCTATGTCTCTTTACCTTCCATTTCTCTTGGGTAGTGCTGATAAACATATTTCTTTTGGAGGAATTAGTACTGATATAATATTCCTCTTAAGCGATGCAGTTAGTGTACTGGCAATTAAGACACTGATGCTTTTATCCCTAGAGAATGATATGAAATCTTCCATCCTTCAGTGTTGATCTGAATGACTTCCTCCATTAGCTAGTAGAGCTGGGTGAACCAGTACCAGCTGGGGACCAACTGGATAAGCAGCAGCTCTGCTAAAAAGGACTTGGGGATTACAGTGGACAATAAGCTAAATATGAGCCAACAGTGTGCCCTTGTTGCCAAGAAGGCTAATGGCATACTGGGCTGCATTAGAAGGAGCGTTGGCAGCAGATTGAGGGAAGTGATCGTTCTCCTCTATTTAGCACTGGTGAGGCCACATCTGGAATACAGTGTCCAGTTTTGGTCCCTGCGCTACACAAAGGATGTGGATAAATTGGAGAGAGTCCAGAGGAGGCAATGAAAATGGTTTGGAGGTTAGGGCACATGATTTATGAGGAAATGTTGATGGAATTGAGCTTATGTAGTCTGGAGAAGAGAAGACTGAGAGGAGATTTAACAGCAGCTTTCAGCTCCCTGCAGGGGGGTTGCAAAGGGGATGGAGTGGACTGTTCTCAGTGGTGGCAGATGACAGAACAAGGAGCAATGGTCTCAAGTTGCAGCCAGGGAAGTTTAGGTTAGATATTAGGAAAAACGCTCTCACTAAGAGGGCAGTAAAGCACCAGAATGGGTTACTGAGAGAAGTTGTGGAATCTCCATTTTTGAAAGTTTTTAAAGACCCAGCTAGAGAAAGCCTTAGCTGGGATGATCTAGTTGAGGAAGGTCCTGCTTTGAGCAGTGGATTGGACTAGATGACCTCTTGAAGTCTCTTCCAGCTCCAATTTTCTGTGATTCTATGAAAAACGGATTTTTCAGCATTGCTAGCAATAAAAAAAAAATTGAAAAATACACTTTCAATTTGAATCAGAAACTGTTTTTCTGATGTCTGGCAAATTTAAAAAGCAGCAAAAAGCTAACAGAATGATATACTGTCTGTCTGTAGCAAAAATAAGAGACGGGGACAAGAGTGGGCATTATTATTCAGTCATTTGGCAAATCTCTCCTGCACTGATACATATAGGAATAAATGACACAGGATCATGTGGAAGGGTACAGATGATTTCTTCACAAACATTTTTTAAGCTGCACAAGTGCGAGGAAGCACAAAATGCTGTAAGTGAAATGTTGACTAATGCATGGCTAATGTGAAGCTTGTGGTTTTGTTGTAGGTTAGGTCATATTCTAGTGAAAGAGGGTGCTGGGATGGCCTGCGGCTCACAGGTATGGGTCAGTTTATCTTCTGGAGACTAGCTTGACTAGAGATGAGCTGGATTCATACATATTAAAATCACTAGTTATGGGAAGGATAGAATGGGGAGAAAAGGAGTGTGCTTTACAGTAGGGGCATCTTTGTCTGTTTTAAAGTTCATTCAGAAGCACCGGCATTTTGTTCTTTGTGCTGACTGATAAAGCTCAAGAAGGAATCACTGACCACCAGTCAACCCACAGGACATGAAGTGTTAACTTCTCTAGCACCTGTCTGGAATGTTAGGACAGAAAACTTCTGGTGTTCTGGGTAATTGCAGTGTTGGAGACATGAATGGGAGATCCCAGGCAACTGGCAGTAAAGCATTTTCTGGGTATCGAGACAGGTATCCAGGATGGCAGAAAGGGAGATGCAGTAGCGGCAGCGAGCTCACCATGCATGTGTCCATTCTCTTGGGCTTATGGCAGTAAACTCTCTTTGAAGATGGTGTGACCACACTATCTCATGCCCCCCAGATCTGCCTTTGTCTGTAGTTGGGAAAGAAGCAAGTTGATAGGCTTGCCTTACATGGAGCATGCTGAAGATGTAGAGAACTGAGAAATACTTCTACATGATCATGGGTGACTGGTGCCTCCTGAGTCAGATGGGGACACTTGCCCCCCCCCCCCCAGCAGCCAGTCAGCAACCGGGGGGGGGCGTCCGATCATGCTGACCGGTGGAGGGGTTCCCCCCTGTCAGTTGCCGTGCTGAGCCAGAAGTGCCAGTGGCGCTTCTCCTGGTGCCCCCACTCCCTGGCCAGCACTCTCCCGGGGGGGGCGCCAGCTTTCTTGCCTGCCCTGCCTACCCATCACCTAAGTGGGGAGTGCTGGCTGTCAGGGGGTGCACCAGCACTTTCAGGGAGTGCATGTGCACCCCCTACATGTCGTCACTGTACACAATTCTACATACGTAAATATGTTACATCCCAGGATGAATGTTGCATGTTCCTCTGTGCATGTACGACAGACTGTTTGCTCTGGAGTTAGATCACAAGGGAGTGTTAAATCACGCAAGGGAGTTGAAAGGATGGTCTCTATATGAAGCATCCCCTCCAACTCAAGAGCCAGGCTTACAGCCATGATGATACAGTGACTCAGCCCCAACCCTGATGGCAGGATTGTTTGTGCCAAGGCTGAGAAGAGATCAAAAGACACCAATCTATTAAAAAAAATGTCCCTGCAGAGTGCCAGCAGGGAAGTTGTTAGCTGCGCCAAACTGACTCAGATTGACTGGAATCAGGGGTTTGCAGCAAGCAGGCTCTAACTGGGTACCCGGGAGAAAGGGGAGCGGAACAGCTGAGTCATGTCTTTCTGGGTATTTGAAGAGAGTGCTAACATAGGGTAAGGCAATATGTGCTAAGATCTACGTTGTTGTTTTACATCCACTTTTCTGAATGTTGTGCACTTTTTCATAAAGTAAATCATTCTCTGTTTTAAAGAAGCTTCTTGTGTGATTCTTGGATAAATAAGCCAGAGAATAGTGAACTGAACTGTTCTCGGTTGGTGACAAATAAAAGAACAAGGAGCAATGAATGGTCTCAAGTTGCATCAAGGGAGATTTATATTAGATATTAGGAAAAACTTTCTGACGTGGAGGGTAGTAAAGCATTGGAACAGGTTACCCAGAAAGGTGGCGGACTGTTCATTCTTAGGGGGTTTTAGGACTCAGTTAGACAAAGTCTTGGCTAGGATGATCTACTTGGGGTTGAGCAGGGGGTTGGACTAGATGACCTCCCGAGGGTCCCTTCCAATCCTAATTTTCTGTGATTCTGTGAGTAGGACAAAGTGGGCAGGTAATATTACAGGGTGGGAAAAATGCCTTATGGTAAGAGACTTAAAGAACTTGGTGAGTTCAGCTTATCAAAAAGTAGACTGTGTGATTATTTGATTACAACATATAAGTACTCTACTGTGGCAAAAATACTGGACACTAAAGGCCACTTAAGTCTCATGAAAGATTATCTAAAGAAAAGTATAACAAGAATCAGTGTCTGGAACCAGAAGCCAGACAGTTTCAATTAGGAATAAAGTACAAATTTCAAACCCTGAGAGTGATTAACAGTTAACGTGATCTGTAAGGGGATGATCGGACGTGGGAGGACCACCCTGGTCGCTGACTGGCTGCTGGGGGGGGGGGGGGGGCAGCAAGTGTCCCCAAGTGTCCCCTTGGTTGATGCTTTCCAAGAAGGACTGGATGACTTTCTGGATGTTGTGCTGTAGTCAGATATGATACATAAGGCTTGATATAAAGCAGGTAAAATTTGACGGTCTATGACATACAGGAAATCAGCAGATTACCTAAGGGTTTCTTTTGTCCTTAAATTCTGTGAACCTATGACTCTGGTATTAATGCACCCCAGGTAGTAGAGTGATTCTTGACATAGCTTACTGGAACCTGGAAAGCAATGGGAAGATAAATATTCAGCATCTGTTCCAATTAGACCTTTCATTTTTCATTTGATAATATAGTTCCTTAATAAACTAAATTGTGTAACACTGTCCCACTTGATATAACATCAGATGTTTTGGAGTTTGAATGTCTCTTACCCAGCTGTAACTGAGGGACTGAAAATACATCATCGCTATAGCCTGTTAGACAAGTTTGAAGCCAGTTGTTTGCTGCTTTTAATCACAACTTCTTTACCCTTTGACATTTCCTCCTTCCTCATCTGGAGTGTCAAGTGGAGGGGCTGGGATAACTTTGGTGGGCAGTTTCAGAATTCAAAATGATTTCAGCACCTCCAGGAAACTCTGATTTAAACCGGGTGAAATTCATTAAAGATAAGTTCAAAGAACCTAACTTAGGTTATGGAAAAAAGCTACATTCAAAGCAAGTTAACAAGAGGGCATGGATTTGCAGCAGTATCGTAGATGCATGGTCCACAGTTACCCACAGTAAGTGAAGGCTGAATTGGGGTGTCCCTGAATGAAACTAAGGCTAAATTGTTCCAGTTAACCTCAGGGTGAGTGCAGACAAATGAATAGTTACCACATGCCTGCTGTTCAGTGGCAAGGCAAGAGGTATTGGCTAAGTTGCTGTAGGCAAGATTTAAGCTGGATGTTAGGAAAAAGCCCTCTAATCATAAAAGTTAAGCAGTGGAACAGGTTAGTCGGGGTTAGTGGAATCTGCTTTACTGGAAGTCTTTAAGAGCAGGGTTGGCTTAGGCATATTTGATCCTGCCTCAGATGGCAGGATGGTCTGGATGGCCTCTTGAGGTCCCCTCCAGCCCTGCACTTTTACAATTTGATAAGTGTTGATACACTCCTCATATCACTCAGTTTAGCATCTGGTAGGTAACTGGAAAGCCATATGATGACTTAACTCAGCTTTCAAAAACCCAGTTTCATTGATTTTGTTGATACTCCATTTTTCCTGCAGCAATAGCAGCCTCATGTTCCAGTGTAACTGGGCCTCATTTTATGCTTCTGTAACTTAGTACACACAATTTTTGCTGGCAGTAATAGAAGCTGGTGTTTAGAAATCAAGTACTTGGCATTAAAGGAAAGATCTATGAGTACATATATGCGAATATTTAGTTAAGAGATGAGGTGCTGGTAGGTGGTGCACTAGAATATATAGCTTAGCCCGTGGGTGTTGTAGGGGCAATAAAACTTGCATACTGCAAGTGACGTTCACTGGCTGCTCTTTACATCAGCTATTAGCATTTAGGAATCCTCCTTCTTCTGTACAAGCATACCTCATTTTATTGTGCTTTGCTTTATTGCGCTTTGCAGATATTGCGTTTTTTACAAATTGAAGGTTTGTGGCAACCCTGCGTCGAGCAAGTCTATCGGCGCCATTTTCCCATTGGTTAGCATTTTTTAGCAATGAAGTATTTTTTAATTAAGGTATGTACGGTTTTTTTTAGACATAATGCTATTGCACACTTAATAGACTACAGTATAGTGTAAACATAACTTTTATATGCACTGGGAAACCAAAAAATTCGTGTGACTCGCTTTATTGCAATATTCGCTTTATTGCGGTGGTCTGGAACCAAACCCGCAATATCTCTGAGGTATGCCTGTATTTTGTTTTATATGTTCGTTTATCCTATTTTCAGCTTTGATTTCAGTTTCTATATGGTGGAGCTGAATTAGGGGGCCCTTGGTTGAGTATATCTTAACTGTTAGGTCATAGATGCAGGAATTCTCTCTGAACATATGTTACTTATACAGTCTCCAAACCCAAATCACCCAGTGATAAATGATACATATCAGGTAAACTAACAGGAATAGATTAAGATTACAAAAATCAAGCAGGAAAACGTATCCACGTGCCAGCTAACTGCAAGAGGGATGTTTCTTACCTTCTTAGCAGTAACGTTGTATAGCTTTTCTGCTTTCCTGCTCTACCTGAGAACAGAAAGGAGCAAACTTCTCTAGCTTCCTCTCCAGATTAGTAAGTATGTAAAATGTCTCACTGTGTAGGTAGAAAAAAATGAGAGGGGAAATGAATGGTTATGTGGCATAAGAAAGAGGAAGAAAAAGCAAATCGTAACCTATTAATTAATGTACAGATTCTCAGAGGCATCTAGGTCCCTGGGAATTAGGCTTCTAAACACCTTGTGAGATTTAGATATGCCGTCACAACATGATGCCTTTGTTGAGACTGGATTTCCATCGGGTGCTAGCAAAAGGCACCGTTCTGTCCAGAAGAGGACAATGAAAAACATGCACACTAGTTAGTTTGTTACCATATCACAATTTTGCTTTGAGAACTTAGTAAGTCTTATGCCCTCAAATGCTCAGTGGTCCAGTGTGCCAGAGGAGCACCGCTAGAGCCATTCATTCTGTCTTAATGTGGTTCTTGTGCAGTGCCATGGTCTGTTTGGCTCATGTACTACTGCCCAGGGACGATGAGGAGCAAGACATGTACACTGTTGATTGTTGTCTAGCTCAAGGGGCAGGAATTTATCCATTGGAGCAGAGTGACTTACGATTGTTGGAAGATTTCCATGGAATAGTAATAACCATTAAGGCCCAGTTGGTCACATTTTTTTTTCATGTCAGGCTTGTCAAACCATGCCAAGTAGTACTGAACCTCCTCATCATATTTACCCATCATATTGAATAAAACTTAAGATTTTGAGTCTGGCTGTTTTATGCTTTGTTTCATGATGACGCTTTTCATATGCCATCCTGGGGAGGCCCCTACCAGGGTGCTATTAACAAAGCCTTTGCTCCCCTTCCTCTCTCTCAGTGTTAAAAGATGAAGGAAAGGGAGGAAAATTCAGACTGAAGCTAAACCATTTCTCTGCAGCGCCCACTCAGGTAGCCTGTTAAGATTGCCTACCACAAAGTGCATTGCGTGAACCAATCCAGGATTACAGGTCAAATGCAGCCTTCCCAAAATCTCTGTTTGGTCCTAATCTAGAGTCTCCAGGCCTGCCTAAGCTATTGAAAATAGCTATCTGCCCATGTGAATATATGCGAGTGATATTCCCATGTTAGGATAACCTCAGGCTAGGAATGAAGACAGGCAACATGATCTCTCAGTATTTATTTTGTTTTTATTACTTGTTGTTGATGAATGACTAGGCCGGGCAACTGAAATAAAGAATATAAAATTATTTTAAAGCACAATAAAAATAAAAGATGGTGAAGCTCTTACATAATCTCCTGGAAGGCTGAAACTGAATTCTGTACTTCTATTAAAAAAAAAAAGAAGTTCATTTTCCCACCATCATATTCACAGGCTGGTATGTTATTATCGGGTTGGTCAGAAGTGCTAAGATGAAAAACATATGATTGCACAGGACACGGAATTGCCAACAGATATTCTGATCCCAAACCCTATTAAAGTCAGCGGGTATTTTGTCCATTGACTTTAATGGCCTTTCAGTCAGGAACAGAATGCAATGAGTCAAATTTTAGTATGTGCAACATCAGTGTTGAAGCCTGCTCAAAGCTCCAGCACGAGAGCTTTCCTTCCTGAGACCACCTGCATTGAGGGGCAGCGAAAATTTAGATTTATTTCCCTCTCCAGGTTCTACAGGAAAGGGACTTGGACCTTGTAAAACTGTGGCAGGACATGGGTCGGGTTTTGGCATGGCAAGCTCTCAGGCCACCAGTTGATGTTCTTCAGGAGAGAAGGTCTGCAAGTGCAGATCTACTTAGCTTGCTTTAGATACAGTCCATCTTTATCCGAGCCTGAACATTAGGACTGAACATGCTCTTGTTACCCTAGTGTTGCACATTCTGATAAGGTTCCCAGTAGGGCTGTGTGAAGCTTTGATCCCTGATTTGATTCAGTGGAGATTCAGCCCGATTCGGTTGCCGAATCTCTGACTCCGAATCAGATCCAAGGACCCTTCAATCTCTCCGAATTGTATTGGAACCCTCCAAATTGATTCGGAAAGATTCAGAGATTCGGACACAGATGCAGCTTTTAATATTTTTTCTACACACCTCTAGGTAGCAGGTGGCTTGTGGATGCTGTGATGCTGGGGTGCATGGAGTGTCCCACAGGAGTGTGTGTGTGTGTGGGGGGTGCCCCCAGCACGCTCGGCAGCAGACCCAGAAGTGGACCAGAAGCACTTCCAGTCCACTTCCATGTCTGCTGGAGAGTGCACAGGGGGATCCTCCCATGCCCCCCCCCCCCCAGCTCAGTGACTGATGCCTCCTGGGTCTGGGGGTCACCTGGAGTCCTCCCCATGGCTGGTTGCTGAGCCAGGGGGCACTAGGGGCCCTCCCACATACTCCCCAGTGGACCCAGAACTGGACCGGAAGTACTTCCAGTCCATTTCTGTGTTCACTGCTGTGCACATGGAGGCCCCCTTCCTGTGGGATGCTCCCTCCTCCCCAGCGTCACAGCATTCACAAGCTGTGGCTGGTACCTCAAGGTATGGAGAAAAAACATTTAAAGCCGTGTCTATGGCTGAATTGTTGATTCTCCAAATCAGTATCGAATCTTCATATTCAGGTTCGGCTGAATCGAATCAGGGACAGCGATCTGAATCAATGAATCGAATCACTATCCCTGATTTGAGCCACATCCGAATTGAATAGGGCCTGTTTCACACACCCCTAGTTCCCATAACCCTTGGAAATGCAAACAGATGCATTTCATCACACTTAATGCATCTTGTTACACTTCCTGTTTAGAACTGGTTGAGTATTTTCCAAAGAGGGGTTTCCTGACACAAAATGTGATTTGACGTAGTCAGTATATTCTGCAGGAGCTAGTCACTGCTGACAAAACTTTCATTGGCAGCCAGGTCAAATGAATAGCCAGCCTCCTGATATAGCTATCTCTGATGTCTCTCGCCTGCTTGCGTCCCTGACCTTCCAGGCTTCTTGGCCATCTGCCTACCTGTCATGGAGGCTTACTGACTCTTGGGTCTGTTGGTTACCTGCCTGGTAAGTTCCCAGGCTCTACTCAGAGCTTACTCTACCACTGATTGAGCCCTTGGGCTGCCTGCCAGGAGGACTGTAGTGGAGCCTGGGAAACCAGCTGTCCGGTTGACCAGGTCGGTCATGGTGAAACCGAAACATTCCTCTTTGGCTCTCTTGAAATGGAAGTTATTTTGACCTTTTCATCCCGTGAAAAATGATCAGCATTGTGGGTTTTGTTCAGCTTCCTAACTTTTTTTTAATCCCCAAATCTTGAATGTTTTTCAGCAAGAAGCAGCCTGTTCCCACATGGCTCTACTCCTGAATCTGTCGGCATGTGGCTGGATATGCCTGAGCGACCTTCAAACCAGCTAGTGATCATAGTAACTCGGAGCTCAGAGTGGGAGCAAAATCACCACGCAGAGATACTTGGGTAGATACTGGAGACCCAGCGCTGTGCTGTCTCAGCTACACTGTTACCATGACTGAGCTCCCCTCTTTCAAACGGTCTCTGAGCATTTGTAATATTTATACAAATACAGCCCTAGAGCCATTGTCACACGCTCTAGGGCTGCTAGTCTTGCAAGCCAGTGGACCAAGCACTGAAGTCTTCCTTTGAGTATCCTCATAGGAATCACTGGGCTCCCCCTGCTTAAGGACTGAAGGATTAAACTCTGTCTTTGCAATATTGCAAATATAATGGAGCGATCAGATCTTCATCAAGTGTAAATCGATACAACTCTCCTGAGTTGAGCAGAGCTATGCTGGTTTCCAGCAGCGAGGGATTTGGCCCTTGGAATCTTGTCCGTAGCCCTGCATTTGTTGGCATTAAGCTAGAAACCCAACAGGACGCTTTAAAACATTGTGCGGGAGTTTTCAGTTGTATTACTATCAACTTTAACAGTAGCCATGTGGCTAAAACTACGCTTAGGGTTTAGAAAATGTACCTCTTGGGTACTGAGTTATTACCAGTAACTTCAGTGTTATTGCCAACCCTCTGCAAGCAGAAGTCCAATTGATTTTTTTAAAATTATTTTTAGTCAGGAGGCAAAACAACGTGAGTGAAGTATGATGAGGCAGACTTGAAATGGTGGAGGATATGAATCGCACAAAACTATATTGACATGATGTGAAAAGGTCTAAGCAAATTGTCAAAGGCAGGCATTCAGCATTAAAGATTATGTTCCCTTGATAAAATAAGCAAAGCGGATAGTGATTTAAAAAATGTTCTGGATGTATAAGATGCTCTTGTCCCAAGCTATTTTTCTAGCAAGGAATGCTTTCCAAAGCTTGTTATTCCTACTTTTGACTTATTCCTCCCCCTCCTTTTATCTGTGTGCTGGCCAGTTTGATACTTCACAATCAGCTTTTTTCCAAAACACATTCTCCAATAGTGTACTTTCTACAACAAAACAAAGCCAATACTTATGAACAAGCCTAGAAGAACAAGCCTATGTATGTCCTCATAGAATTAAAATGTTTGAAATGGCGACATCCTTTAGTTTTATTCTTCTGTGGAGTTATTTACAAAAATTGCCGTAAAATTATTATTTTAAAACTTCTGAACCCCCCCATCTGTTGCGTGAGTATTTTTAATGGAACAGAAAGTGGAACTGGAGAGAGGTGATCGTATAATATTTTAACAACATTTCTCCCACGTCTAAAGAACTTATGCTCAGTATAATGTTATCACAAGTTTATAAACAGATCTGTGCAATAATTTTGAATAACCTTTCTAACTCAAATACCCCATATATTATTTGCATGTAAACTGTAGCTATTTGTGGCATAACTAGAATACATTTTTCCAAACATACCCATACCTTAAACAATCAGTTTATCTTCTGTAAATTATACCAAATGTATTTGGCATTTTTATATAATAGCTGTGTATCTGGTCCTATATACTTCTAAGAACACCAGTTTAATATTGATGATACTTACCGTTTTCCTAGGGCCTTATATTAAACCCAATGCTTCCTTCTTTCTCATGTCCTTGTGACCAAGTATTTAGCAGGATTTGCAGATTTGTCCAATCTGACATTGCCGTGTTGCGTGTGCTTCTGCTACGGCCTCAAACTTGTGACCTCTGGGCTGTCACAAGTTTGAGGTCACAAGGATGTGGTCACTAAACTGTGCACTTCAGTGACCACATCACTTCAGCCCTCATTAAGCCCAACAAAGTTCCTTGTAGCTTTTCCTATTGACTTCAGGGTGTTATTTTGGGTTTGGGTCTTAACCTGTGTCTCATAGAAAGATTTATGCATTGGAATGTGTGTGTACCATATTTACTGATTACTACGTGTGCCTTTACTCCCCAAAAATTAGCCCTCTAAATTGGAGTGCATGTATGGGCTGACCCTGGATTTCATCAAGGGGAGTATCTGTACTACAGGGGTGGCTGGAGCCAGCTCCCCCCTCTCCCACACACATCGAGGTGGGCAGACTATGCTGTAGGAGCAGCAGCCGAGGACTATTTTTTTTAAGTCCCTCAAGCTGCTAAAAATCTTTCCTCGTCCATCCCTTTCCCTCCATGTACTGTGACATGTTCCCTCCCCTCTCCTTTCTTCACCCCCTCCCCGACCACTGCTGCATCTGCTGCTGTCCCCATCTGATCTGGGGTGGCGTGGGGTGGTCCCCAGAATCATTCCTGAATTGTCCCACTAGCTGGGCTGCACGTGGAGCCAGGCTTGCTGAGAGACGGCAGTGTCTGTCAGTGGGATCTCTTCCCCCATACCCGCTTCCAGGCTGGCAGGGAATACCCAGAGAGATGGGGCGGGGAGGAGTACCTTGCCTGCTGCTACCACTGTCCCTGGATGAGCCCGGTTCCACGGGGAGCCCAGCTGGAGTGGGCAGGAGGGTCTCTAGAGCTCCTCTGACCCCACTCCTCTGGGACAGATGGAGTGAGGTTGGGTGGGCGTAGTGGAGGAAACATGCCACTGAGCACAGAAGGGAATTGAGGGGGAATTTTTACTTGCTTTGAGGACTTTAAAAAAAGTCCCTGGCTGCTGCTGCCATAACATGGTCAACAAAAGTGGGTACATCTACACCACTGCGCCCTCCTGAATCCCCCCCAAGTGTACGTTTTAAATGCCTTTAAAGATTTATTTCAGGCTGTATGGTATACAAGCAAATATGGCATCTGTAGGAATTTGTCATAACATGGCTGAAGTTGCACTTTTTGCAAACTCACTGCAGGGGAAAGGCTGTGAGGATCAGGAAGGGATTCCAGAATAAAAATAACTTTCCATGCTAAACTTCCAACTTCAGTTATGACAATAGACACACGAGAGAACGCATGGGCAGCTGCAATTTTTGTTGTAAAATAACAAGCTCAGCTTGAAGGGCCACCTCCACCAGCCCTCTTGTATCATGGGGACCATAAAGTTGGGATTCAAGAAACCTACTGGAAAAAACATGTATTTATGACATGAAGAAAACTAAAATGGAATCAAATTTAGCTTGATGCTGCTATTGAACTTTGTGCTGCCCCCAACGAATGACCTTAAAATAAAAAATGTTTCCAGCTTTATGGCATCATAGAAATTTTAAAATTGGACGGCGTTCAGGGTGACTCATTAAATCCATGTATTTTTTGGAGATTATTTCCTTCTGAATCAGTAGATTTATCAATTGATGGGTACATGACCGGTCACTTGAGGTTGGTAGAAACTTTGAGCGAGGACTGCAAGGCTGGGAAGTCAGTATTCTTGCTTCCACCAGTTCTAAGTTTGGCTCAAGATCCAGGGAAAAAAGCAGCACAAATAAACCCACATTTTGACTGGATTTATACTAGCTAAATGGTGCTCAGTGAAATGAGCTACCTAAAAGGGTGGCTTGGTGGGAATTTGTTGTTCTTATTAGCAGCATCCTAGAAAATAAAAAGTGCAGGGTATGCATTTTTGGAAGGCGTGCATTTTGGAAGTGTTTTGAACAGAGCCCAGAATACTACTGTTCAGTACTGTGGGGTTGCATAGTCTCACATGTTCTGCAATTAACAGCTCTTACCCAATAAGCACTTTAACACCTGGTCTCAGTAATGAACACGAGTTCCCCAAGTACATTTTAGTTTTTACCCAATCTCCATAATTGTTCATTCTGAACACTTAGAGAGTCTAGTTTCAGCTTTAGTACCAAAAATCATTTTCACTGAACAGCTTTTTAATGAATCCATGACTACATTTCATACCCTATCATTTGCTCCATAACTCTGATGTTTTAGCAGCCGTTATCAAAGCTTCACATTTGATTTTCATGCCCATATGACAGCCCCCAATTGTGTGTGTGTGTGTGTGGGGGTGGGAATTATGATTCCTTTTATTAATGGACCGAATGATCAAAATCAAAGCCATAAGCATTGATTTGTTGTAGAGTGTAGAGATACAGTGGGGAACTGGACGAGCATGATCAACAATATAGCATTTGGATTTCACACAGCTGTAATTTATTGTTGTGGAAGATTAGAAGGATAAACTTGCTAACAGATGAGCACTTGCAGGAATTAGTAGCCACACATGGTTTCATGCACACAGTGTAATAGGATCCTTTTTCTTTGCAGAGTTCACTTGATTCTAGATGGTCTTTCTAGAGGCGTAGTGATGCAGCTGGGTGCCTGGGGCAGCTACCACACATGGACAGGAGTGATGTCCCTGGAAGCAAAATCTAACATCTAAGCAATGTGGGTTTTTGGAATAAATGTGATTTGTTTCTCAATAAATCACTGTCTATGCCTCGTTTCTTAGTCTTCAGCTCTAAGTGGCTTAATGCTTTGGCAGTCCTTGGCTGATAAGCAAGCTCTGATCTCAGGATGGAGGAGATGCAAAGGTGAGATAAAATCACTTTCTTTTGCCTTTGAGTCCTGTGCTATCCAGAACTTGCCCTGAGAAATGTGCTTTTTGTGGGAGGTGCTTTATTGTATTAGTGCTGCCGTAAGTAAATAGCTAGGGGTGAGACAGCCTTAGGTGTCTGGAATTTCATTTGTGTTCAGGTAACAAGCACAGGAAAGCTTGCATGCTGAAGCATTTGGGGTCTCTAAAAAAGAAAGAGAGATACAAGAACCTAGATGAAACAAGACTGTCACTCCCAGCAGTAATTTGAAGAGCTGGGTATATGCTTCCATTTCCCCTGTAGATCGGCATGGACAATGTGTTTGGGCGTATCTACATTGGAGCCATGCCTCACTGGGGAGCACCGTCAAATAGCATGCCCTGCCTACTTGCTCCTTCCTCCTGTCATCTCTTAAAGATGAGTCCTTTGAAGTGGCACTGAGTGTGTGCCCACTACTTCCCTGGCTTGGCCACGCTTACTGGTACACTCTTGGAGGAGTTTGAAGATGGCGACATTGCCTCATTTCCAGGATTTGGTACATGTGGCACAGTAATGGTCCCAATCAAAGCAGAGAGGAAACATCATGTACAAGCCCTTAAAGTCAGGTAGAGAGCCATTACTATACTACTGTAGGAGTCTCCATTAGTATAGGGTCTATTAAATGCAGTGTCTTTGGAGTGCAATTTATAGCTGCCCAACAGCATCGCTAAGGTTCATTGTGGGGGAGTCTGGTCTCCCATGGACTCCCTAATACCATCTATTACACCCTCACCCAGGAGATCTCTGCCAAGGAGAAAATTTGGATCCATCTCCCCAGGCTGAAGTGGAAAACATCCACGAAGGCACATAACACATGAAAGGTTGAAGGGAAAGGATACAACAGATCCTCTGAGTCTGGATCTTTGTGTGCAGACCTCTGCTCAGAAGCAGCGTTGCTGACTTTGGTCTAAACCATTCCCATACACCATGCTGATGGGAGCCTGGTTTATGTCTTTTAAATTTCTTTTAAATTAATGAAGCGATGTTTTTGTCTGTACCTACTGGAATCTTTGCTGCTTGTTAGGTTGAGTGTGTCCACCAGATTTCTACAGCTCAGATGGGGCTCTACCATAGTAAGCAGATAGAGAGATAAAGTGGCATTAAATAAATAATATGCTCCATAAATAGGTAATATGCCCCCCAAAACACAGACCTTTACCAAAAGAGATGTATTATAATCTCTAAGGGGCAGTGGGCACACAGGAAATTTGAAGACCTGGCTTCCATGTTCAACTTTGGCAGTATTGTGGTGTCATTATAGGCAAACCACTTCCCTTCTCTGCATCGGTTTCCCATTCCCATCCTTTTCTTCTCTTACGTATAAGGATTATAAGCTCAATATGGTGTAAATGTCTCTCATTATAGGTTTGCAAAGTGCTTAGCATAACGACCCACTGGGTATTAGTAGCTTCCACATTGCTAGACTAGTGCTGCAGCTAGTCCAGTGTCCTCTCAAGAACCTTGGCCAGCATCAGATACTTGAGGAAGCTGTAAAAAATAATAAATCTCATATTTGATCATTATGGAAGGACCTATCCATAGAAGCAGTTGCTTTGTTACCCGTGTCAGCTAGGGGTGAAGCTACTTGCTTTTGCTTCATTTGCCTTCTGGAATCCTTCTTAACATATTCCTCAAGGCTGCTTGCCATCTGGTTTCCCCTAGGTGTCTTCCCAGTTGTCATTGTCTAATTCCAGCCCTATCTGCCAATTATGGTTGAGATTTATAGAAGTATTTGAGGATTTGGTGCTGGAGAGGCCTCAGCCCATTGCCTAAGCAATTCGCACATTAACTTTAATTTCCCTGTTGGCAATGTCAGCCACTTGGCAATTAATGACTTTTAAACACAGTTTCCTCTTCCAGCTGTTACCTCCATTAATCACAGCTACTTGTGTCTGGGTACCCTCGAGGATCTCAATGCACATTACAGCTTGAAAGCCAGGCCCTCATTCAGCTGGCATAAATCTGGAGTGCATCTACTGACTCCATTTTCATGGGCGTAGGTTACTGTGCAGCCACATCTGTTTATCGTGTTACATGGTCTTTAGGTGTTTATATAACTTTTCTCACCCAAGGATGGTGGCATGGATTATATACAGGGCTAAAGTGTTGGTTGGACTTGAGCTTGTGGAAAGGCGCAGCATGTACTTGCCCTGTTCCAGGAGGTTGTTCTTGCTCTGGGAAGAAAATAATGGCTGTCGGCCTTCTACCTGGGAAGAATTACACCCCCCGGCGTGTTAATTCAGAGGTGCCTGTCAGTATATTGAAGGAGAAGGGAGAGAGAGCGATGGCCCATCTCCTCCCTTCTGCCACCGAAATGCAACCTCCTGAGGGATGGTCTGTGTTAGCAGCGTAGGGCTAAAATCACTTCGTTTCTTAGACTCCTCTCTCTAAATCTGTTCTTCGTGCAGTTTTGTGTTTCCCATGTGTAATCACCCTTCAGGATCTTGTTTCATGGCGTGTCTTACCTAAACAACCAGCTGACCGGCAACTAAGAAGGAAGAGATTCTGACTTCTCCTATGTAGAAAGCAAGTAAAACAACCCAAGTAAAACTGCAGCAAAAAGAGTGGGGTGGGGGTGGAAAAAGAGACTGCAAACTGAGCAGGCTCAATGTCTTGCAATGTCATCTGAGTAGATGTGCAATCCCCTCACCTTGAAGGACTAATGCTTTAACCACTTGTATGCATTTAAATTAGACGAGATGGAATGAGAGAGAAATGTACCACGAGGAACAATTCTGCATTGGCAAGGAGACAAACTGAATGAATGCTAAAGGATATCCCCCACGTCTCACTTGGGTGGTTCAATATTCAAACAAAACACAGCTAGGAATTGCCCATGGCTTTTCAAGACATTTAGTCCCACACAGTTACTTTTAAGAAACACGGTTAAAGTAACACTTATTTACAGGTGAAACCTGGCTAATGTTCTACCAAGAAATGAGTATCAGTCAAAGAGAGTTTGTGTAACTCCATACTCAAGTCTCCTCTTACTTAACTTTACAAGGAAAAAAGAGTATTAGCTATGCTATCACAGAGTCCCCATTAGGTTTGTCTGTTACAGAGTACACAGTGGACTTGCATTTCAATACGAAGCGCTGATTTTTACTGTTATTCTATACCCTGCGATATGTTCAAGAAGCAAAATGCAAATGATGAAATTCTGGCCCATGGAAGTCAATGGCAAACCTCCCATTTATTTCAGCGAGGTCAAGATTTTGCCCACGGTCACTTCCACTTTCTATAGCTCTTGCAAAAAAGGCAATGAAAAAGATATTGTGTCTGGTGATTGCTTCGCGTTGCCAATTCCCACAGTAGAGTTTATTGATTAACAAGGAAGAACATGAACCTTAGACGAAAAATGTACCAAAGTGCTAGCCCACTCCTAATTTTGACATTTTTCAGATGTTTAACAACACTTCAAATCTGTTTTTTAAAGGCCTAAATAGCTTTAAAAACCTGGCCCTGAAGAACTGAAATATATATGGTAAAAGAACAGAAGCATTAGTGAATATTACAAAATAGATTGTTCCCTTTTTCATATGTAGAAGCAATTTAATAGCACGTTTAAGAATCTTGCCACAAAAGCATCCTAGCTTTATTAGTAGTAGTATTATTTTTAAAATATGATAAAATATTCCAGAGCTGCAACTCAAAGACCTTATCTTGCTTCTTTCTGTCATGGACAGAAAGAAGCTGGGAGCTGAAATCCCTTAGAAACAAAGCACGGGCATACTCTTCTATTCAGTAAACGTTTTAGTTATGATGGGCATTTTTCATTAGCATTTGACATTCTTTTTCTGGTTTCCGATTGTCAACACAAAAGAGAGTAATTAATCTGCAGCTCCAGTTCACTCTAACAGATGGGGCACTTCTTAAAGGTCTCACCACAATCCTCAACTCTTGCGTCAAGAAAACAACATCTCATCTCGTCCCTTCAAATCTTCCCATATGCATTTTACTGGTTGCAGCTACTCAGGGTGTGGGGAATGAGACAAACTCTTATTTAAGAAAATAATGAGGTGGGAATAAAACCAAAAAAGGAAGCAAACTTATGAGAAACAAATAAAATTACACAGTGCATCTGACTTGCATTAAACAGTATTTGGGAGGGAAATTCTCTTATGGGCTTGCTAGTTATATGCATATGCTTCTGCAAAGCCAGGATAATTTGAGTGGCCTGGGATTTTGTGAAAGCAAGCAATTAATGTGCATTGACCCAATGGGAAAGATTAATTTTAATTCATACAATTATTTTGATCGTTACTGCTCTTGCCCATTTGTCGGGAAGGTAAATGTTGCCCGTATACAAAACATTCAGGCTTTCTTGCAGTGAGATAAGCAATAGCATGCAACTGCTAGGAGAAAAAGAGAGAGAACTTTATTTATGCTATTTTTCCTTTTAATCTATTAGAAAATGAAGGAGTCAATGCTGACACAGTTTTTAATGCTGTAACTACCCCATTGTAAATCCCAAATAACGCCCGGTGCAGTGATATCACAGTAATTGATAGGCAAAATCCACTTCCCTGATCTTTAAATTATTCATTGTAGGAATTGGTAGAGCACTGGCCTCTTGCATCCCCTCGTGGATGAAGCCAGAAATGCAGCACTGGTACAGGATGTATATGTACTCCAACAGCAGTATATTTTATCCATGAGTGACTCCTAAAGGGCTGACTCTAATCTCCTCCTCTCCTCTCTCTCTGCTGCTTGCTTTCTCCTTGGATTCGTTTGAGAGCAAAGTTGTGGAGCAGCCAGATGTCTTGCTGTGGGAGAGCCTCACCTGAACTCCTAGATCTTTTCTGGGCTCTTCTTTTCAACAGAAAGCGGCAACTTCAGCCAGTAAAGCTGGGAGTTTTCAAAGGAGGAGCTGAGAAAGGTAAGATGGGACCTTCTGACTCTAACCTTTCAAGTTAGCCAAGTTTTCGGTGGATCCATGTCCCCAGCTATACAGGTGTCTGGCACAAAAAGCTAAGAAAAAAGAAAAGCATGCTGCAGCTGGAGGAGGGCAATGCAGGGTACTAGTGATTCAGCATCTTGCCCTTTTGGTTGCTATAAAGTGAATTTGGGGGGGAAGGGAGGGGGATCAATGTAGACTTCAGTGGGAGAGAAACAAGTCAATGCCGTGGAAGGCCCTGCACTGAACTGGCAGGCTGGGGAGCGAGGGGGAGACGCGGCTCCTGAGAGAGGACAGGAATATTGATTTGCTGTAATGCCTTGCTTTGTTTCTGTTTGGGGGCAGGAGTCTGAGGACATGCCAAGTGCCTCCGTAGGGGGAGGAGTTGGATGCTAAGACCATCTCTGCCTCAGGAGGACCCAGCCTGCAGAACCTGGCTCCCTCTGGCTCACGCAGGAGAAAAGGGTGAGCTCCCAGATGAGCAGCTACCCACCACTGAAGAACTGAGAGCCATGGTCCTCAGCAAGGGCAGGCTGTGACCAGGGCACACACAAGTCTCTACCACCGGAGCTCCCTCTGCTGCAAAATAATATATGGGAAGGAGCCGGCCATGGAGAAGCTGCACTTTGCAGGGAATGACCTTTGGACGATCAACAGTTCGCTAGAAAACACCAGCCTGCGCCTGGAGAACCTGACTGATGGGAAGAACAGCACAACTGACCCCCTGAAGAGAAACGAGGACATGGCGAAGGTAGAGGTGGCAGTGCTCTGCCTCATCTTCTTCCTTGCCCTGACCGGCAACCTGTGTGTGCTGCTGGCCATCCGCACGACCCGGCACAAGCACTCCCGCATGTACTACTTCATGAAGCACCTGAGCATCGCCGACCTGGTGGTGGCCATCTTCCAGGTGCTGCCCCAGCTCATCTGGGACATTACCTTCAGGTTTTATGGGCCAGACTTCCTCTGCCGCCTGGTCAAGTACCTGCAAGTAGTGGGAATGTTTGCTTCCACTTACATGCTCTTGCTGATGTCCCTGGACCGGTGCCTGGCCATCTGTCAGCCCTTGAGGTCATTGCACAGGAGGTCTGACCGGCTGTCCGTCCTCCTCACCTGGCTTCTCTGCCTGCTAGTCAGCATCCCCCAGATCCACATATTTTCCCTCCGGGATGTGGGCAATGGGGTGTATGACTGCTGGGCAGATTTCATCCAGCCCTGGGGACTCAAAGCCTACATTACTTGGATAACCTTGACAGTCTATATCATCCCTGTGCTGATGTTGAGTGTCTGCTATGGTTTGATCAGCTTCAAAATCTGGCAGAACGTGAAACTAAAGACAGCCCATGAGACCAACGTGAGTTTGACCACCAACTCCAGCGGGGCAGCACTGTCCAGGGTCAGCAGCATCAAGCTCATCTCTAAAGCCAAGATACGGACAGTCAAAATGACCTTCATCATAGTTTTAGCTTTCATAGTGTGCTGGACTCCATTTTTCTTTGTGCAGATGTGGTCAGTATGGGACAAGAACGCTCCACAAGAAGGTATGTATATACATGTGTACCTCTATACATGAACTGCATGTAAGTATTAGGGTTGGTGATCAAAATAATGCATAATAATCCAATTGGGTAACTACAAAGGAGCAGTTATGGTTCATATGGCATGGGAGGTATCTAGGGATTTCAGAATTTAAGAAATCTCTACCAAGTAAGGGGGGTGCAAAGATAGTCAAGGGGGAGATCTTAGATCTGCAAGTGTCTGAACTATGCCACTTATTTTCTTTTGATTAAGCCAGGGCTAAGCAAAAACAAGCTCAGCCCCTCAGACCCCTGGACTGAAAGTCTGCTAGAATCTGGAGATAGTTTCCTTCCCACTTTGCAAAGGTGTTGCTAAATGTGCACAGAATAGGCACTTCTTGGCTTGGTCCATCAGTACTGCATGGCCATCACTGCTTGAGAGAGTCTCTGCTGGGAAGACTTCCTTGTGGGGCTGGATTCATCAGGCAGAAACCTAGTGGCAACTTGCTTATGAAGTTCCTTCTCTGTGACGTAAACCGTGAGTCCCCTGCAGTTTCAGGGGTTAAGCTTCATTATGAATCACGCCAGGAAATGGTTTCCCCTCTGTCAGGTTATGGGCCACTTTGCAGATGTACCCTTTGCTAGTATTGTCTTTTTAAAATAAAATATAATTTTAAGTGCTGAAATCTCAAGCACTTTAGGACTGATGTTAAACATATTAACAGCACAAAGCATCAGCAACCGGGGGATAGAGAGAACTGGAAGAAAACCACAGCTGGTTTGGCACCTTTATTTCTTCATCTTCAAGCACCTTCTGCTCTTTCTTAGACCCTTTTCCTCTCTCTCTCTCCTCCTCCCATCGCTCTTGGTTCTTCATTGCCCCTCTCCCTGCTTTTTTTCCACTTCCCTCTCTTTTTCTGTGCTTGCTCCCTGTGCTGCTGTTTATTTTCTCTCTGGCTTTAACATTGTCCCCCTACGTTTCCAGCGACTTGTCATTTGTTATAAAGCGAAGCCATTTTTTAAAGGACACAGCATCATTGATTTGCTATTTTTCACACAGGAACGAACGCTGGTTGCCCCTGCCACAGATGTGAAATCTCCCTTATCTTTCAATGCTCGTTCACTTTCAAAACTATTTTATCCTTGGCTGCTCTCTCAGCACCTAGAGGTGAATTTTGTTCAGCAGTAGGAAGGTATAAAAGTATAATTTTGGAACTACATTTTTTTTTTAAATGCAGATACAGACTTTTAGCCTATCTGCAGCTCTTAAAAAGGACTTTCTGCTTTTCTTGGTTTGGGAGAATAAAATAGATAGAATAACAAAATAGCTTATAAGTATCTCCTCTTGTGCTACTAGAGACAGCCCACACCAGAGCAACTGGCCTTGCGGGGCAACTCACCTCCTGAGTTTATTCAGTGTACCCCTCTGTCGGCTTTGAACTTCCTTCCAGTTGTAACTTGTTTTGTGGGAAAACAGGTCCTCAACAATCGATCTGGAGATACCAAACTGAAACACAGTATCTTCAGTCTTTTCTCTCTTCCTTTAATGGGGCTGAAGGGATTAAAGCATGGGAACTTTGTCATGATTCACAGGATTTGCCTTTGGGTTCTTCACACACCTGATTTATACTGGCTGTTGCATATGGTTTTTAGATGCCTCATGGGATGAGAAGTGCCCCCATGCTCTTTCACTGGATGTTAAACCGCCGATCTGAAGGACTTGCTAATTCCCTGGCAAAAAACCCCTTTTGCTGAGCCCCAGAACCCGAGAGACTTGTAGAGGTGGATTCAAGTTCAGGATGGATGATTGCACACAAAATTGCTTCCTCGGCTGGCATGTTTGAACCCATTTTTCTTATTTACATTTAATTTCTCTGGAGATGAAGCTAAGGGAACAGGAGAGTGTCCTGGACTGCTTGGGCTGCTGTGACTCTCAATAATACGATGCTGTGAATATTTGCAGTAAACAGGGGGAAGCAGACTTGAACCCTGCTGAGTTACTAATGCATTTTCCACTTTGATTCACATGCCAGGCTTGGGAGCTAGGCATCTTGTCCACACAGAAGTATGCTGTTTTAACCAGACCATTCAACACATAACAGGATTTCATAGTACAGGGGGGAAACTTCTTGCAAGCTGTATTATCAACAGGAGTGAAACCTAATGCACGTCAACAGTGAGAACTGACTCTCAGACTTCTAACTCCAAATCATAAGTGTCTTGACCTAAAGGAGCAACTCCTTTGACCAATAGCAGTAGTTGCCTCTTATTCCCTCCATGGTAAAGCCACTAGGCTAGGGACAGAAGCTGCACATAAACTGGTTTAAGTGATCAGAAACTAGTTTAACTGTGTAACAGAACAGAAGTTCAGTGCATATGCATATAATATATATATGCATATAAGTTCAAAATAGCTGAAACTGGTTTAAGATAAACCTGGTTGAATGTAGTACCAGACATAATTGATTTAGGTCAAACTGGTTTAGGAAACTTCTGTCCCAGACCCCTTCCTGGTTCAAGTTAAATCACAGTCCCCCAGCATCCCAGGATCCTTTGCAGCCCTGGGCTGGGCTGGGCTGTCTGCTCCAGAAAGCAGGGCTGGCCTCGCCCCTCTGCTCCCTAGCTGGAGCACTGAGGACTGGCTGACAAGGGGGTGGGGATGGGAAACCTGGCTGGGGACTGCAGCCAGGTCTACCTGGGGATGGGGGGTGCAGCCGCAGTCAGACTTTTCCCCACTGGAGCAGAGGGGACTGAGTGTGTGGGCAGGCAGGCTCAAGCAGAAGGAGGGGGGAGGGTTTAAACCCCCGCTCCCATTTGTATGGGACCCCAGCCAGGGTCAGGTTGGCAGGGGATTGGCAGGAGACCAGCGGACTCCATCCACTCCCACCTCTGGCAGAGACTGAGGCAAGCAGTTGATAAGGGAAGGGGGCGTAATTCCTCTCAGCTCCCCCAGGCCATGGGGGAGGGGGAAGAGGCTGGGGAACTGGGGCTGGAAGGACTGGTCCCCCGCCACCTGAGAGCGCAGAGCCAAGCCCTGCAGGACCAGACTGAGAGGTGGGAAGTGTTGGCAAGAACTTGGCACAGTCGTCACACGTATATGCTGGAGATGAAGCTAAGGGAACAGGAGAGTGTCCCGGACTGCTTGGGCTGCTGTGACCGAAGGAAGCAGAGAACTACATTTTCATTATAGAGAAGAACCTGTAAAAGGTGGGAGACTGGAATACCTAAGCAGAGACAAAAGACACTAAATGCATGAGAGTCCTGCCAAAGGTGCTATAGGATGGTGACAAGCATACCAATGTCAAGGCACCCAAAGGGGTGAAGGGGGTGCGGGTGTACCTGTAAAAACCCAAGTAGAGTTGAGGCCTGTGGGATCTCAACTCCAGTGCCTAAGACCACCTGCTGATTCCCCAGGAAGGACTTTCTGAACACCTGGCTGTAAGGAGACACTCTGCCCTTGGGATTACGTAAGATTTATGCAAGGCTTTGTCTTGTCTTTTTGGTTTATTATATTCCATGTAAAATTAGACTAAGCTGTGTGTGCTCACACTGTGTTTTCCTGGGCTGTATCTTAGCTTAAGCAAAGTTTTTTGGTTGTTCTTTGTTGTGGGCTTGAGGTTGCAAAGTGCTGTGTTCAATACGTGTTTGCTTCAGAGAAAGGACTGTACTTGTTCAAACTTTTATGAATTCAATGCTGCTACTTTTTGCCCCACCCACCCCCTCATCACCTTGGGAGGTCTGCTCTCCCTGCACCTCGAGTGGGGAGTGGGGGCCAGAAGCCTGGCAGGCATGGCCCCCTGGCCCAGGCAGACCTGGGCTGGGGGTCTCATGTGGGCCAGGGAGGGGATTTAAATCCCCACCCTCCAGCACGCTGGCTCCAGGCTGGGCCCTGGCCACACCCCCTCTGCTCGAGCAGGAATGGGGGAAAAGCCTTGGAACTCCGGTCCTATCCCTTTGGCAGTGCCTGGCAGGCTGGGAGGATGCTCTAGCACCCCCTGGTTTCTAGCCTGAGCCACTGCAGGCATGTAACTGCATTTCCAGAATCAAAAGTGAATGTCTGTTCACTTGCTTCTCAGCTCAACCTCTGCAGTTTAGACTAACTTGAAAGACTGAATTGATCCAGCCTTGGGCTTTTTGACTGTCTGTACCTAGCTTAGAGGTGACCGAACACACTTAGCTAGTGTGTTACATAACAGGCTTGCCATTATTTTAACCCTTGGAATGCAGAGGATATTCTCTCTCCTCTCCTGAGCAGGCATCCTGCTTCCCTCTTTCTTCCCAATAAGACCCATCCCAACTAAGTCCTGGAATATCCTTGCTGCCTCTCAGCATATGTTCCTCCTTGAGTTGTGGAGTCTCAGCTCCATATTCATGCCACTTTTCCTCTGTAGTGGTCAGTATTTGGGCAAATGCAAGAGTTGGACTTTATGCTTTTTCCACTTCCAAGAGACTGTGTATAACAAGAGCTTCACAGTCCCCAGGTAGATTTCTGTTTGTCAAGTTCAGTGCCTAAAATCACAGTCCCCAGCAGCAAATTCTTGCTGCTTTCAAGCCTGTAACTGGCATCAAGAGAGTGTTGGCAGAGCAGGCAGAAAAAGGAGAAGCATGATCTTCAGCATGCTAGTAAGGGAGAGGTGGGTAAGACAGACCCTACAAAGCAATACAGTGGGCGTGTTTACATGTTCATTAATGCATCGTAGTTATGGTGCATTATATTTAGTATCTGTAATAATGGGTACAAATTTAGTGTGCCATAATTGACACTACTGTGCAGTAGTGCAGGTGCATGCTTTTTTGTGATGCTAATGTGCAGTAGACTAATTCTACTTCACATTAGCGCATTACCATGGTTTTTGCCTGCCATGCTATTGCGTCGTAGAATTAGTCTACTGCACATTTAGTGTCTCGTGTAAACGCGCCCAGTCATATTTCCAGATGGTTCTAATGTTACCTGCTCCCTTTCATAACACATGTGAGTGGATTTCCTTCCAAAGCCTTAGGACTTCCTCAATTTCTAGCTGTTATCTATTTGTGAATGTGTTAGGCTCCAAAGGCTTACGTGCCCTTACCTACTTTGTATGCCTGTCTCACGTTTTATGGCATTGTTTTATGGATTTCTTTTTCTTTGCACAAAGGATTGCACCTCAGATAGGATATATTCAAGATGTGTGCAAAGAGGTGCAACGAATCATGGAATAAGAATTTAATCATATTCCGTTCTACAAGGTCCTCAGTCGTCTTGAGGATAATGTCAGAAAAACGAGGCTACACAAACAACAAGGAAGGTGTATGCATTGTATGCAAACCAAACACTTGTTTGATGCCTTTATTAATGAGCCAGATGTTTTGGGGAAAACATATTGGAAAAGGCAGCATCTTGGGATGTTTGTTAATCAGCAACATGTTTATCTTCCTTCATGTAGAAACTCAGAGAGTGCATCTCTGCAAAGGACAATTATATTTGCACATAAATAAACGGCAAATGCAGTTCAAAATAATCCTCAGTAAGTCTCCCTCAAACTTCAGATTTGGGTTTTAAATCCTGAAGCACGTTGAGGAAAGTGCATCCGAGCAATTTAGAAATGGATGATGAACTGTGGTCTCCATAAGCATAAAACTGCCAGTCTTCTCTGAGCGTGTTTGCAAGTAGTGAAGGACTGTGCAGTTACTCCAGGCTGATGTAAGATGGAAAGTGTCACCCTGCTGTGTTTCTCTTTGACTCCCTTCTGTGGAACAAGAAGAATACTTTTATTTTTGCCATGAAAGCAAAAACATTTTGATGTCTTTTGCTGCATGGTGCATGGAGTTATAGTGCCATCTGTAGGATTAAAGGAAGCAACGATAATACTGCTCTGATCTAAAGAAGTCATAAGATTCTGGTATGAGGGGTAGAGTAAGTCTGAATTGCATGCTCTTGGTACATCGGATCTAAAGTTGATACAACTTCAAACATGGTCCAAATCTCTGGCTTGGCTGGTGGGGAGAACTAGTCAACTTTTTCCTTTGAATTTAGATTTTTCTTTTATCAAGCAAGAAGTCTTCAACCTAAAAATGAATAACTGGGTGAAATCTCAAGGGTCTCTCTATACAGTGAGTGTCTCTGGTACCTATCAGAGGTGTTTGTATATTTGGAGGTGGGTGGATTGGTCCTACATGGAGATCAGAGAATTAGCCTTGCCATAGCTAGAGGTGAGATCCAGCTGGAAAATTCAAAGATATAGAGACTTAAGCCCATATATGAAGAGATTTAGGCTTGAGATTTAGGCTCAAGTTATCTTCCATAAGAGCATAAAATACTTCTTGTTTCAGGCTACTTGTCCCCTTATGTGATGATGTGACCCTTGTTTTTCTGTGACACTGGAAGACATGTAGATCTGTAGCAGCTCATTGCTATCTCATGTAACTGTTGATTGCTTAACATCATTTCCATTTGTTGGACCACTTGTTCAGCTGTGAGTGAGAGAGGATGGGGACATCAACTAAACTGCCAGCACCTTCTTGCAATCTGTGCCATTGGCTAGGTCTAGCTCCTTTTAGCGTGCAATAGCCATTGCTTTTGTAGAAATGGGAGATGGAATAGAAAACTCATCCTCTATCTAGCTAGACTAAACATTACAACTTATAATAATACCCAGCTTACACTAATACTTTGTAATTAAAGCCTAATGCTTCTCATCAGTAGATCTCAAAGTACTTTGAAAGGGAGCTAAGTATTAGGGGTCTGCAAAGCGAGCCGTATTTGATTTGGATATGGCTCAGTTCGGGGGACAGTGATTTGATTAGCTGATTTGGATCACTGTCACAACTTGATTCGACCAAATCAGAATCTGAAGATTTGATTCTGATTTAGAGAATCAGCAATTTGGCCACAGACACAGCTTTATATGTTTTTCTACATACCTTGTGAGGCTCATGAATGCTGAGATGCTCCGAATCAAATTGGTGACCGAAGCTTTGCCCAGCCCTACTAAGCATCATTATCCCCATTTTCCAAATGTGGGAAACTTCAATCCAGAAAGCTCAAGTGATTGGGCAAAGGTCATTCAGTAAGTCAGTGGCAGAAGCAGGTGCAAAACCTGCACGTCTTCTGTGCTCCCAATTCAGTGCTCCCTCTGCTGGGTGATCTCACATCCCTGTCTTTCTGTGCATTTTCTATTTCAGCTTGATGCGAGATGACTGCCCTGGGTGTAGTCAATAGGCTGGGTGGACGGGTTTCATACATCACTTCAAACAATGCAAAAAGCTTTTGTGTTTAGCAGCCGTTTTCATGGAACATGATACTTCTCTGTTTTGGTAGCAGATGTTTCCATTTGCTGATGTTAGGAAAAATCAATCTGTGTAACAAGCCGTGTAAATATACGTTGGAGCTACATCAGTGCAGTCAGAATAGATATCCTGCAAATCCGTTTAAGGTGTCCTTCCAATATCTCATATATTTTCATGACTTTCTTTCCCTGGAAACACTGTGGGTAATATGCATTAGATATGGCATATTGATCATCAAATCAACGATTCTTTTAAATGTTTGTAAAGCTCAGTAAGCAGATATGAAGTGGTACTTCCACACAAAGAGCTTCGTATTTGATAGGATATTGTGATATTTTGCTTCTTGGTGTCACTCGCTCATCTCTAACTGATGGTTATTTTCTTATCAGTTCCAATTGGAGCGAAAGGAAAATGAATCAGTGACATGACTCAGTTCCAGTGGGTTAAATTCCTTTTGGGACATTAGAAAGCTCTCAGACTTCAGGCAACTTTTACATGCACAATTAGGGAATCCATTGTTCTCAAGAGGTCATTTAGTGCAGGTACCTACTCCAAGGCAGTTTCCCTAAAATATTTGTTAGATGTTTTCCTAACTGGTTCCTAAAAGCCCATACTGATGGAAATTCCACAAACATCCTAAGCCATCTATTTTAGTGTTTAACTGTCCTTACAATTATCCTTCTCCTAAATACGCCACCCAATAAAAATCATGAATCAATATTAATTTCTATTTCTCGACCACTTTTCATGGCGATGATCTCAAAATCGTTCTCTAGATCCGGCACACTGCTTAAAGATTGGTAGTTAGGCATGTTAGTCTGAGGTTAGGCAGATGCAGCGTAGATAAGCACCCTATTGACTAAATAAGATATATAAAGAGCATAAGCTTTTGTGAACTGGAGCTCACTTTATCAAATGCTGTGAAAGGACAAGCACAGAGCGATGTACAAAGCAGGGGGGAGTGATTTGAAGGCAAAAGGTGGGAAGGGGAGAGAGAGGAAAGGTGGGAATGGACAGGAGGCCAGGTATGGGAGAGGTATACAAGCAAAGAGCCTATACTAGGAACAAAGCGTGTGCGTGTGTGTGTGTGTGTGTGTGTGTGTGTGTGTGCGTGCGTGCATGCGTGCGCTTTCTAGATATCTTATTTAGTTAGTCTATAAGGTACAGATCTATCCTGCCTTTTACATTGCTGAAACCCATATTCCTATAACACCATTGAAATGCAGCCAATTCTGGAGGGAAAAGCATAACGGTAAGGTAAAGAGAAGCTTTGACTGTGGGCAAATAGTAAATTTCCTAGAAAAAGGTTATCTGGGATCTTCAACATTCATACTAAGAAGAGGGGGTAGTTTGTGAGGCCTGCCATGTAGTTTTTAAGATTTGCATTACCTTGGAAGAATGAAGAGTGAATCAGCGATGGCCGGATTTTTAAAACAGATTGAAATATTTCACCTCTTTCTACTTAGTATTCATAAGCAATTTCCTCTGGCTTTCTTTTAGACCAAGCTCTAAACACTAACCTGTTGGATTAGACATCACAAGGGAAATAATTATATAGGACTGGGTTAAAAGTGAACCAAGAAACTTTGATTAATTTTCATTTAAGATGAGCGAGGATAGTAGATTTTTACAGAGGCAAAAAGAAAAGGGGAATTGAGATAAAGTAAACATCTCAATTATAGACAGCTATACAATGAAGCTGCATGCATTATAGCTGACATTTATAGTTTGGGAAATGTATGTTGACCTCCATAGTCATTAGCAAAGCTTTTAAGATAAACCTATCAAGGATAATTGAATTCTGGCTAGGATCAATTTCTGTGTGAGATTCTGTTCCTCCGACTTGGTATGCGTGCCCATAAATCTTACGACCCATTGGAGACAGGTACCACTGATATCGGTGTGCTAAAGGAGCCTCATTGTTTTATGACTGCCAAAGCAATATTTATAGCTTCAGCTCTTAGATACTCATTTTCTGAAGGGCTTTTTTTGCCATCGTTGACAAATGAATGAATATGCAAAGATATGCACAAGCTGACACCATCCTGAGTCCGTGCTAGATAGAATAGGTCTTTTTTTTTTCAAAACAATATGTGTGGTTGAAAAAATGAGGTCTTGATAATGATATAATTCTTGCTGAAGTGTCAATACGGTCAACAGTTTTTTTATTAGTAACATTTAAAACAAACAAAGAAACCGAAAGGAATCCCTCATTCCCTTTGGCTTTCTCCCTGTTTTTCTCAGTGGAAAAAACAAAATAGCATACAAGTAAAGAGTTAGTAAATGAGAGTTTTTCCTTTTTTGGTGTCTCTTTCTCTGAAGACAGGGAAGGGGGGAAACAGTAGGAGAAAGGGAAATGGAACCAACAATTGAAAATGGTTTTCAAGACAAAACGAACGTTTTTATTCCATAACATTTTCCACGATGAAATGGGGGGGGTGTGTGGGGAAGGAAGGAATGGGAAAAGTTGCGAAAGCCTTGGAATGAAACAAACCTTCCTGGTTTTCACATCCTTTTAGGTGCAGACAGAAGTTACACTTTTTACAGGGTCGGGCCCCTGAAAGTGCTCTATAGCCATGCCATGACACACGTGCATGGCTGAAGAGTGCTTTGAATGAGGCCAATCGTGCAAAAACTTAACCCTCCTCTAATGAGGTATCAGATGAAGGTGCTCCACTTTAGAGCACTTTAGGGAGCTTGTATTTCCTAGGGTTCATTTTTTTGTACAATTGGAGCTGGGCTGATACAGCCCAACCCTGCCCCCGGGGCTGTCATCAGGGAGGGAGGGACAAGCCAGCAGCAGTAAGCTCATCCTTTCATGAGCTGCTGGCTTGCCCAGCCTGAGGTGCAGGGGGTAGGTGGTGAATTGGAGCCCCCCGCCTCACTCCCTCCTCTAGCCCCCATGGTTGGGGTACTGGGGAGAGCTGGGCCAGGCCCATGAGGCAAGGGGGCTTTAATCTACCCCCTGCCCCCTCCAGCTCAGGCCAGGCAAGCCAGCAACTCATGAAAGGAGCAGCTCACTGCTGCTGGCTTGCCCCTCCTCCCTCCTCTTCTACCCCCAGTGACAGCCCCAGAGCTGGGGGTGGCAGGGCTGGTGAGAGGGGTGGATCCTTGGTTTGCTAGGCAGGCTTGATACCCTCTCCCCACCCGCATCCAACAGGGGAGTTAGACTGGGGGGGAGGTGGGTCTGTTAGGTTGGGGGGGCACTTTAACTGATGGCATTTTATGTAAAGCGCCATGAGTTAGAGCAGGGGCCTGAATGTCTGTCAGTGCCCTTTGTGAACTCTTTCCCTTGTTCCTCTAACCCTGCTCTCCCCATTTTGACCATCTCTGCTGTTGGTGAAGTTCTCACAGCGCTAGGCCTCATACCTTGCATTTCTATCTAGGCAAAACTAGCCACACACAGTTGCCTCTGGAATATATCAAAGTCAGGATGCAAGTGCTTACGTAGCCATGTGGCTGGATGCCAGGTAGCTGTTACTTGAGGAATTTGATGTGTACTTGCTAGGGGTTGTGAGTAGGTATGCAGTCGGTCTGACTGAAGGTAGAGGCGACTGGAGTAGGTTCAACCTAGTTCATAACTGTGTAAATGGAACGCTGTGTTATTAAAGGGTAAAAGCAACTGCCTCAATATGACTCCTATAAGCTATGACTAAATCTTTTCTTTTTTTAAAATTTCTGTTTCTGGGGGTTGGCTTGGTATTTCCTTTGTAAAATATAGCTTCTTCTTGCCCCCTGCCTAGTTGCTGGAATAAGCACAGAAGACAAGCGGTGAATAAGAAACGTTGTTTACTAGACCGTTCCATTTTCAGCCCCTGGGCCAGTGGATAGATTTAACTCCCATGTACTTTGTCTTATTGGGCTTAATGAACCTTATCTAAGGACTCCCAATCGCTTCAGAAGGCTTTGGACCAGACCCCATGAGCGTGAAATGACTTCAGTCATTGTAGGAGATGTTGCCGTCTGCCCATGTAGGCCTGGATGCCCTTTGCATCCATAATACTGACTTCTGAATGTTTGGAATGTGCTAGGGCTCCTGAAATACCAGTAATGACTTGATTATCTTTATCATTCATACATGAAAACTGTCTCTCACAAATTGCACTTTTGGAGTTGCAGATTTAACTCCCCTTATGTTTTCAATGCACAGACCTCAGCTGCAAGGAGAATAGCCAATTATTCTGTGTGCTTTGGAAACAAAAAATCAATTGGATGCATTTGCTTCTGGTACATTGCCATCTGCTTCCACTTTCTACTCCCTTGAATTAACTGTACATTGAAGAATCATGATCACACAATCAGACTTCATTACACAAACTGAAATAACCATAATTTTCAAAGGTAAAGCTTTGCATGACACTCTTCCTATTTTAATGGAGAATCGCTCTGATCAGGTTACCAGAGTGTGAACATACCTATGTGAAAGCATGGCTAAGTGCAATCTCATTCTCTTCAGACTATAGGTTGAGTAAATAAAATGCCCAGAGATGTCTAAACTGCCTGATGTGGGAATAGGTAGCGTCTTTCTTGTGTTTCCATCTTTCTCCCTATCTTCTTGATATCACAACAGCTAGAGAGCTTATTCCTTCCTCCCCAGCCAGATAACGGCAGATGGTCAGAGTGGATCTGAGTTCTGGTGTTTTGGCTGTCCAATGAAATATATCCAGCGTTGCAAAAAATAATTTGGGGTTGAAGAAAACTTAAAAAGATATATAACTTAAAACACTGACTTTTTTTTATTCCTCATGTTTTTCATCCTTTGTTCACCAAACTCAGCAGCAGAGTATTTTTGCTTAAAAGGGACACTGCTTTTTCTTAGCTGGAATATGGATGGGTTCATTGGCATATAGTCATGATATTAAGTTAGGGGGGCCAGGCCCACAGATTTGTGATTTGGGGTAGTCAAGCTTGGAGGGTGAGTGGACTCCAGGGATCAGGGTCTCCAAAAGCCATCATTACTTCCTGTTGGATATGCCCAGCTTTTCCTGCCTTTGTCTGGAGTTTCCCTGAGTGGCACTTTAATATTTCTTTTGTGTTTTCATCTGTTTTGCAGCTTCCCCATTTATCATTGCCATGCTCCTAGCAAGTTTAAACAGCTGTTGCAATCCCTGGATCTACATGCTTTACACAGGCCATCTCTTCCATGACCTTATGCAACGGTTCCTCTGCTGTTCTACCCGCTACTTAAAATCCCGGCAAGGCTGTGACCTTAGCGTCAGCAAGAAAAGCAACTCCTCCTCGTTTGTCCTGAGTCGTAAGAGCTCCAGTCAGAGGAGCTTCACTCAACCTTCTATGGCATAAAGACTCTTCCAGGACAATTTGGACTTCAATACCACTTTGCTCTGTCTTCAGCATCTATTTGTACAAAGGCTGATTCAGAACGTATGCCGGTTTTTATGTGTGTACATCTATGTATGCGTGTGCGTGCGATTGTATGTGTGTGTTGAATTTTGTATTTAGCTGAGGCAGGAAGAAGAAAAGAACTTCTGTTCTTTTGACTTTCTGTCAAAAGTCTGGTATGGAATAGATTCTTTAATTGGGTTCAGTTCAGTGGACAAGATCCTGAAGCCTTTAGTCGTTGAAATCAGTGGGGTTTTTACATAATGACTAGATGACTAGGTATCAACTGCAACATCTTACTTACCTGAATAGGTTTATTGAAGTTGATGAATCAAAGTTATGACTCCCAAGTTTAAGGCAACATCACTGAGTTGCAACAGAGCTGATCTACAAAAAGTGAGTTTTCTCTGGACTATTCCTACTCAGGTGAGTATTGCTCATTGATTTCAGCGTGAGCATTGGTATGGGCCCACGAACAAGTTATCCTGAAGTAAGTTAGAACGTGGACATCCAGCATATCAGCTACTTTGCAGCAATGAACTACGTGCACAGTCTTATTCTGTGGTTAATGTACATGTAGTTTGCCTCACATTCATTGAGGGGAAAGCTGTTTTGCAGGTACTGTGAGATATCTTGTTAACATGCCTTCTGTGTGTATAAGGCCTTGCAGGATCCTGACGTAGGTCCTTGTATAAAAATAATACCCACTGACATCAAGAGAGTATTGGCTCAGTAAAGATATAGGGGTCTGATTCTGCAGCAACTTATGTACACTCTTAACTTGAAGAATCTCAGTTGGCCCCATTCACTTCAGTGGGACTATGCATGTGGTTCGATTTAAGCATGTGCATAAGTGATTATGGGATCGTATGTTTGTTCAATAATATGTGTACTAATTATGTTCAAAAGCTTTCTCGAAGATGGTGAAATCTGGTGTCCATCCGACTCGATGGCAAAACTCCCATGGATCTTCCTGGGTCCAGGATTTTATTCTTCGGTTATTGTATATATTATTACATCACTATGATTCTTTTTTTCCTGTAAGGCACAAGATTCATGCTTTTGGCATGAATTTTTTAAAGTATTTTCTTGTAAATGAAATTGTATTAATTCAGCTTCAAGAAAAGTGCAAGCGCTGTAAAAAAAATGGAGGAAACTTAGTGGGAACAGAATGCTTCATAGTAATATATCCATTACTGAATGCTTTTGTTTAGACCAGTGCACCAACACTTATAAACTATTCAGCCTTTTATTATACGGGCATAAGGTTAGTATGGACACAATTTTTGGAAACAGCAAATACATATGGCAAGATCCTGCTGCCAGAGACAATGGAAGTTTCCTTTAGGATTCAATGGCTGCAGGATTAGTTAACCTGAAGACTGATCCTGCTAACCTTTGCTCATGTGATCAGTCCTTTCTTATGTGAGTAGTTCCCAAATGAATGAGACTGCTTGCCTAAGCCATGATTACACATGGGCAAAGGTTTATGGGGTTTGAACCTGTATCGTTGGAACGAATATAAATACTTCTTCTAGAAATGTACTGGTTTTGTTTGTTCATTGTTGTTCACAGATCCATTTTCAGCTTTCAGATTTATAGGTTTGGTTGTGGTGTTCATTTAGTTTTCACTAACTTCTAAACACAACTCCACAAGCTGATCAAATATGGAGTACTTATTCCTCCTTTGTTTGCTTTTCTGGTTTAAGGTTTCTTGTACACCAAAGTAGTGAAGTACTGGAGTGAGGCACTTTAAAAAAAAATCCTTGGGTATAATTGGGTAATGTTTAGATTTTTCCCATATCTGCACTGCCCAAGGGAAGGAATGTAATTTTACTTTAAAGGTTTTATCATAATCTTTGACTAAATTCTATTTTAATACATCTAGAAATATAAGGCTTCATTTGTCACCACTGACTACTCATTTTAAGCTGGTTAAATCCATTCGTTTTAATGCACTTACAACAGTGCAATGATGCGATCAGATTAATATAGCAGTGAATCAGTTCTGTCTCTGCATTATAGTTCAGTCCTGAAATTGATGTAGGATAAACTTCAGATTCATTTTTCAGGCAAAACTCAAAGGTTATTTTGGCGGAGAAAAGATCAGCCTTAGATAACAATTTTGTGAGATTGGAAAGGGAGTAATAATTAGTAGGGCCGTGCAAAATTTTGACGGCTGTTTAGTTTCGAAGGTGTTTCAACACGTTTTGAGGTCGAAACACCGAAACGAAACAAGGGCATGGGAAACATTTTGAAAATTTCGAAGAGTTTTGAAGCTGAGCTTGCAGGGAAATACAAAGTAAGGAGAGGGAGGGAGTGGAGGGGGGAAGGACTGCTCTCATAGTGACTGTGTAGCTGGCCAGTGACGGTGATCCTTCCCGGAGGTCCCTTCCAATCCCAGTGCTCTTGGGGAGGGACAGAGAAACAGCATAAAAGCATTGTTTGAAATGAGCTTTGTCAGCTTACTGAGCTGTGTCCTCCAGGAGCACCAGGAAGGATTTTGCTTCCTACTTGCTAGTCTGTTCCTAGCAAGTGGGATCCAATACTTTCGGAAATACCCTAATATCCCTTCTTAATCCATCCCTTTCAATTTATTCCTCCCCCAAAATCTTCTTTTTGTTTTTGTTATTCTCTGTAATTCTTTCTCCACGTAAAAAAAATCTGTGTTTTCCCTGAAAGCCGGCGGGCTTCATGGCCCCACCAGGGCCTACTATGCCTGTAGTTTTCATTACCCTGTGCCTTCACACTCATACGTCATGAGTTTTGCTCTGAACAGTTCGAGGTGCAGTTTCCCAGGAACCCATACACCGATCTCCTTGAAACTTGGCAAGCTTTGTGGCCTCATCAGGGGCTACCATCCCTGCTGTTTTCATCTGAATCAGGCAAGAAATGACAAAGTTATAGGCATTTTTGTGATTCCCCATTATAGCCTATGGGTGAAATGCCAAAACGCATCGAAACAGCGAAACAGTTTTGGTGAAACAAAATGGAACAGTGCTTTGAAACAGCAAACTGAAATGCTGTCCCTTTGAAATGGCAAACCTGAAATTGAAACAAAACATTGCCGTTTTGCACAGCCCTAATAATTAGGCATTACAGACAATGCTTTGAAGCCATTATTTAGTCACAACTAAAGTCCATTGATGCCAGCAGGAGGTTTGCTCTGAGTAACAGCTCAGAGAGAAGGTCAGATGTTGGCTTTCCATTCCCAGTACACCATGAAATATAAACCAGTGCAAGACTCCCAGTAAAAATATGGAATGGGTGGAAGGAACAGTGGAACAAAACCCAGAGTGGACCTGGATTCTCCACTGCTCTGTCCATTGTGGAGTCATTTACTCCCATGCCCAGTGGTAATAACATATCGATCCCAGCAGGATGTGGATGTTTGACCCTCGCCTTTGATGTAATGGACAAGGCAGTGGAAAATTGGGTTTCAGCAGAACAAGTTAGTTCCAGCACAGTGCAGTGCTGATGCAGCCAAACTGTTTCTGGTACTTGCATCTCTCCATACAGAACTGCACTGTGACATGTAGGCATCCCCATTTGGTCCCTTGCCTTTTAAATAAGAAAGGAGATGAACGTTCAGTTTGTAGAGAGCAGCTGCAAATCACAACATGCAGTCTGGGCTGCCCAGTTTGGAGCACTATTTGTTGGGATTTGGGGCTTTGGTTGGGCTCACTGTAAGGATTAGTTTCGGACTTGTCCCAGCATTTGTGCATCATCCCATTTGGGTTTTGGTTTGACCCTTTCTGTAGTTTGAACAAAGAACAAATGCTTTGAATTCTTGCAGTTAACTAGATGCAAATCCCATGCTGACATTTACAGCCTTTCATCTGTTTACCCCTTGGCTGCATCAGTGTCCTGTGTATTATAGGAAGTGACGGGTGATCTTTCCCGAAATGGTTTACAAACGGGAAGTCACAGAAGTGACTCTCTGATTATATTTTAATGCTAGGGAGTAATAGAGCCAAAGCTAGATACAATCCTGCAACCGAGAGAGTCGGCTTACTGCCCCTCATGGGGTCTCTGTATTGAGGGGAGCAGTGCAGAGAAAGAGCAGCCAGCACCAGTCCACTCTGCCTTCTTTTCGGTAGTAAATGATTAATACTAGGGCAGGCATGGGGTATGGCTAGAGCAGGGTGTACAGCATATGGCCTGTGGGCCACATGTGAATGACCCAGGCAATCCCAGTGGCCTGCCGTATTTATTTATTAGACCACTCCATTAAATGAAAAAACAATTTGAAAAGCAAAGCAGTGAGTCTTGTGTCCTTGCTGTATGGTGGTTTATTAGTTTGTGTCTGTGCTTGCACGTATGGTTAAGTTTCCTGGTTGTGAAAGTGCTGAGGGCTTACAAATGAGCAATGCAGACAGCACTAGTGGTGTCCCGCCAGCACACCTTGAAGTGGCCCTTGAAGCCAATGCTCTGACATCTTGCCCTCCTTCCCCCCCATGCACATGCAGTGTGCCAGGCAGCAAGTCTGGAAGGGAGGATAAACCACTGGAAAACCACGGGATGCACCTGGCCTCCTCCATGCTGCAGGTGGAAAGGCTCTGGGGAAGCCACTATTCACTGTCCATGGGATTGCGAAGCCCTTTGGCTGGATTGCCTTAAAATGGATGCTTCCTGACATCCCCTGTGTCTGAAATGGCCGACGTTAGAACCCCTCACATAAAGCAAAGGGAGGAGAAGCAAAAGGTGGTACAAGAGAAAATGCCATCCATTGCCCTTGAAACAGTTGGGAAAGAACAGTAGTCCATGCACAACGTGGTATAGGTCGCACACAGGCCTTTCCAGTTCTTCATAGTTTCTGGGGTCGGAAGGGACCTCAGCAGATCATCTAGTCCAACCCCCTGCCATGGCAGGAAAGAGTACTGGGGTCAAACGACCCTGGCAAGGTGTTCATCTAACCTCCTCTTAAACACCCCCAGGGTAGGAGCCTGTACCACTTCTCTTGGAAGCTGGTTCCAGACCCTAGCCGCCCTGACGGTGAAGTAGCGCCTCCTGATATCTAACCTAAACCTACCCTCTGCCAGCTTGCGACCGTTATTCCTGGTCACTCCTGGTGGTGCTCGGGGAAACAGTGACTTCCCCAATGCCTGCTGATCCCCCCTGACTACTTTATAACAGGCCACAAGATCCCCCCTCAGCCTTCTCTTTTGGAGGCTGAACAGGTTCAGGTCCCGCAGCCTCTCCTCGTAGGGCCTGCCCTGCTGCCCCCTGATCATGCAAGTGGCCTCCTCTGGACCCTCTCGATGCTGTCGATATCCCTCTTGAAGTGCGGCACCCAGAACTGGACGCAATACTCTAGCTGCGGCCTGACCAGTGACGTATAGAGGGGAAGGATCACCTCCTTGGACCTGCTCGAGATGCATCTGTGGATGCATGCCAAGGTGCGGTTGGCCTTCCTGACTGCCTCTCCACACTGCCGGCCCATGTTCATCTTGGAGTCAGTGATGACCCCCAGATCCTTTTCTGCCTCCGTGCTGATAAGAGGGGAGTTCCCTAACCTGTAGGTATGGTGCCGGTTGTTCCTCCTGAGGTGCATCACCTTGCACTTGTCTGTGTTGAAGCCCATCCTATTCTCGTCCGCCCACCCTTGTAACCTGTCTAGGTCTGATTGTAGCCTGTTGCATCCTTCCAATGTACCCACGTCCCCCCACATCTTAGTGTCATCAGCAAATTTGAACAGGTGCTTTTTACCCCCTCATCCAAATCGCTAATGAAGATGTTGAACAGGGCGGGCCCGAGGACCGAGCCCTGGGGGACCCCACTGCCCACGTCCTTCCAGGTTGAGAAGGACCCATCTACTACCATCCTCTGGGTCCGGCCCACCAGCCAGTTGGCGACCCATTTGACTGTATGGGTGTCTACGCCACAGCCCTCCAGTTTCTTAATGAGAACAGGGTGAGAGACAGTGTCAAAGGCCTTCCGGAAGTCCAGGAAGACTATGTCCACTGCTACCCCTGCATCTAATGATCTGGTGATCTGATCGTAAAAGGCCACCAGGTTGGTCTGACAGGACCTGCCACTGATGAACCTGTGTTGGTTGCCCCTAAGCATGCAGTCCCCTGCTGGCCCCTCCTGGATGTGTGCCAGCATAATTTTCTCAAACAGCTTGCCTAGGATCAAGGTAAGACTAACCGGCCTATAGTTTCCCAGGTCCTCCTTCCTGCCTTTTTTGAAGATGGGAACCACGCTGGCCCTCTTCCAGTCCTCCGGTACCTCACCAGAGCACCACAAGTGCTCGTAAAGCCGTGCCAGGGGACTTGCAACGACCTCGGCCAGTTCCTTTAGAAGTCTAGGGTGGAGATCATCCAGACCAGCTGACTTGAATACGTCCAACCCCTCCAGAAGCTCCCTAACTAAATCCTCGCTAACCCGTGGCCCAGGTGTGGCTCCCCCAGGGCCCGAGGGGGGCCCAGCAGGGAGGTGGCTGTTCTGGTCCCTACTTAGGAAGACAGAGGCAAAGAAATCATTAAACATGTTAGCTTTGCCATCTGGTGTGACGACCAAGTTACCCATGGCATCCTGCAAGGGCCCCACATTACCTGGGACCTTTTTACCTCCTATGTATTTTAAAAAGGACTTCTTATTGTCCTTAATCTGGGAAGCTCGTCCCAGTTCCATCTCTGCCTTGGACTTCCTAACTACCTACATCCCTGAGCAACTACAGAATAGTCCTCCCTGGTGATGACCCCTTCTTTCCACTGGGTATAAGCCTCCTTTTTTAGCAAGGAGACATTCCCGGATGCTTTTGGTGAGCTACAGAGGCTTGTGTGCTCTCCTGCTTCCTTTGATCCTCGTTGGGATTGCCTTCCTTTGGGCTTGGAGGATTGTCTCCTTAAGGAGCGACCACTCTCCTTGGACACCTGGATCCCCTCCCCCCTGGGACCTCAGCGCTTCCCCAACTATCCTCCTTAGCTCGTTGAAGTCTGCCCCCCTAAAATCTAGGGCTGCTGCCTTACTGCATGCCTTTGCCACCTTGCGCTGGATGGTGAATTCCAGCAGGCGATGATCACTGTCGCCCAGGTGGTCGAGCACCCGCAGCCCCCCCACCAGGTCGTCACCCGTGGCCAGCACTAGGTCCAACAAGGCATCTCCCCTCGTGGGGCTGTGCACCTCCTGGGTTAGATGGAGGTCCTGTTTTCTGGCCAAGAACCTACGTGAGCAGTCGGACCTGGCTGACTGCTCTTCCCAGCAGATGTCCAGGAAGTTCAGGTCCCCCATGACTACCACATCCTTAGCCTTCACTACCTCTGTGAGCTGACCCAAGACTTCCTGGTCAAGCTCTTCCCCCTGGTTGGGAGGTCTGTAGTAGACCCCCACCATTAAGTCTCTCTCCCCTCCACTGCCTTGTACTCTAACCCAAAGCACTTCAGAGTGCCCCTCCCCTGACTCCTTGCTAACTGACGAGGATGTGTCTTCCTCCTTAATGTAGAGCGCCACGCCCCAACCTTTCTTCCCTGTCCTGTCCCTCCTGTACAGCCTATAGCCCTTGACATTCACCGCCCAATCATGCATTGCGTCCCACCATGTTTCCGTAATCCCCACTATGTCCGGGCTGGTGTCAGCCAGCAGGAGGGTGAGTTCCTCCTGCTTGTTGCCCATACTACGAGTGTTTGTGTAGAGGCATTTGAGGCTTCCTCTGGGTGCATGTACTGACCCCCTAGTCCCAGTGTTACCCTGGCCCCTATCTCTTACCTGTTTATTCGCTTCGCTTCAAGGCAATTACCCAAGAGCATAGCCATGGGATGAGTTGGAGCTTTTCAGATTCAAGCCAATCATCATCAGCACAAAACACACTCAGACAAAAATCCTTGGGTCACTTTTTTGTTATAACTTTTTATTACAATGAGAAAACTTAAAAAAAAGCAAGAGCAATATTCTCAGATAAATTTTCTTTTCCAGTAGATACACTTATTGTTTGGGGTTTTTCCCCCAAGCAATCAATGGATTGCTCCTTTTTCATGGCTAGGAGTGTTTAGTGCTCTCACTATGGAACATACAGCCCAGTCCCCAAAGTCATCGGTAGCACCAGTAGAGATTTAGGCTGTTGGTCATCCCTGGAGTATAATCAGGAGAGAATTTGGCTCCTGGTACTTCAGGGAAGCCTGAAGTGAGCAAGACAGCATGAATCCGGTCACAAGTAGTGGCTGGACAATGAGATCATTCACACCCTGCTTCAGCAAAACACTTGGAGCTAGATCCCACAGGGACTTAATGCTGATGCTGCGGCGTCTGACTTTGAGCTGCCTGCCACGAAGTGTGGCATTCAGAACCAAGTCCAGCGCATGGGAAGAGCTAGGCCATGTTTACATAGCAAATGAATCAGGCCTGGCACCAATACCTTCAAGCACGTGCTGCCACTTGGCGGGGCAGTGCATGGGCAGGCTGGTGTAGATGGGGAAGAGGCAGCTAATTAGGTGCTCATGTGCTCATGCTAATTTGTCAATCCCAAGACACATGGATGCAGATACTTTGCTTCTGGAACAGCATAGCATGCTTGAAGATGTTCCTACCAGGCCATTGAATTTACCAGGTAAATATGGGCTAAGGATGCTGATCTCTAAGCTCCACTTGCTGACCAGGAGCGTTGTAGCCAACAGATGGTTTCTGTGTTTTTTCTAATGACTGTTTGCCATGGAGCAGGGTCCATAGGTACCTACCCAGAATAGTATCTCACCTGGTGGTCAGGACACTTCCCTGGGACGTGGAAGACATGCCTTTGACCCTGACTCCTGCGCTGAGCAAGTGGGTTAATCCAGATGTCCCAATGACCAGGTGAGTCCACTAACCACCAGGTTCCTGTATACAAAGCAGGCATCTTCTTTCAGCTGTGTTGGAAGAAAAAGCTCCTAGTCCTGTCTTTTCTGAGGATCCTATTCCTGTTGGTGTGTGGTTAGGTGAGCTTTGAGGATGCAGACCAAACTGGCACTTCAGGGGTTTAAGTAGAGGAACCGCTGGTTTTTGAATCCTGATTGGGCTTAGGCAGGAGACGGTGCTCAGCTGCTCAGTCTGGAACAGTAAAAGCAGATCTATAGGGGCCTGGAGAAACTGGGAGGTGCCTAGTGAGTTTAGGCCAGTCTAATCAGAGCTGGGTGATGAACGGCTTTTGGATTTGGGCACCTCATTCTGCTTAAGCCCTGCCTTCAACCTCTAGTCTTTTTTTTAATCCATTCAAGTTCTTAATTTTAAACATGTGCTTAAACGCTTTGCCAAATGCTGATGAAATTAAACATTTAAGACACAGAATAATTATTCTGAGGATGTAGTTGGTACCTAATAGCTTGCTTCATTAAAAAAAAAAAAAGGCTGAACAAATTACTTGCACGCACAGGGCATGAAACACTTCTGCATTTGAGGTCACAGATGATTATTTTTTAAATCTCGAGCTCTAATTTTCATGAGCCTGCCTGGAAAGATGTAACAGCACTGGATCTCATTCTCCTCTCACACAGGTGAAAATCAGGACTTACTGCCCTGAAGAGGATGGGGTGGGGGGAAACTGGAATGAAAGGAGAATGAGGGCGAATGCGGCAAGATCTGGTCTCGCTGTGATCCCACTGAGCTCAGTGGCATCCTATCCTAGGAATTTGAGCTAAGTCTCACCCCTTGATATAGGAAAGCTGCAGCCATATAGAACATACACAGAAGGTGACTGGATAATTATCGAAGATAAACACATTTATGATGCATAAAGAATTTCCCAGTTCATCACAAGAGCAAGCAAGCAGTATTCTCTATGATAAGTAAGCCAAAGCTATATATTAAAGCCAAGTTTGTCATTTTTTTTAAGTGAAGTTACTCTTCACTGGCACCGGCTAAAGTAAAACTTCAGACAGCGGGAAGACCTGGACCACCTTTCTGGGTGCAGTTTGGGTCAGGGGCTTGGGGGGGGGGGGGGGGGCAAGTACTTACATTTTTTGTGCTTCCAGTTGCATTTTGGCCACACACAATGAATGGATACTTAGCTGCCTTTTTTGTATGCACTATCAGGTAGTTTGATATTAATTTTGCAATCATCAGACAATAGCACTTGCAACCCTCGAATAACATATAGACTTCAACTGCACACCCGAAAGCATTGCTAAGCATTTAAAAATGAACCACTAATCCAGATGTAAAGACTTTGTTTAGATGGAAGCATACATGGAAGCAAAGTTTGTTCTTCAATCTGTACATATTTACTGCATATTGTCAAGTAGTACAGAAATCTTCTACAACAGACACTGCTTGCGTTAATGATAAATATAACCCAGGGGTGTTTCCTAGTTTTACACTTGATCTAGAAGACAATTAAGCAGACATTTTCTTGCATTGTACCCACATATACTTTGAACAACCTCACACCATTCTTTTTCACTGAATAAATGCATATAATAATCATAGGTTCTGGTCCAAGGCATCATTTCAGAGGAAATCCTGTTCTCATTCACACTAGTGTGAACTTGGAGTAACTGCATTACAAATGCAACCCACTGGAGCTACTCCATCTTGATCCCAGTGTAACTGAGAGCAGAATATGGTGCAATCTTTGGAAAGTTAGCAGTGTGTTGAGCTGTTGAGTAACGATTGTTTCTGTTCCTTTTCTCAAACAAATGATCTAGACTTCCTTGCGGAGAGCAACTCTTATGCCACCACAGATCTTCGCTAGAGCCTCAAACAATGGGTCACAGAAGGTGTGGATGCAGAGGGAGTAAATCCTGCTGATGCACTGGATTTCTATCACGTAACTTTTGATGCAGGGCACCACTGCCCAGATGTGGCAGAAGGAGATTAATGCAAAGAGGAAGCCCCAGATGACTGCGAGAGGGATTCCCAAGATGGCAGAAAGCAGCCGGTAGCACCAGTACTTGCTGACGGTGAAGGTGGTGTAGCTGGTTTTCCAGACTCCATCAAAGCTGTATGTCCCTACTGGCTCAGCTATCACATCTTCAAAATCCACCTGCAATGCAGACAAGATAGGGAAGATCTTAGACAGGTGGCCCTGACGATGGGGCCGGTAATGAATGGTAAGATGGAGAACAGAACAGTAGTCGTTATTGTAAAGAACTGGAAGAAACATGAATTACAGTGAGTGGAATAAGGTATTGCAGACTGTGACCCTTTTGAAATAGCAGGCCAAATCCAAGCTGTGTGTGAAAGGGCAAGGTGTCCGTGCCTTCCAGTACCCTCCCCTCCTCATCCGCTGACTTCTCAGCAGCTGGTTTAGGTGCAGCTGACACAAGATCTACTCCTAAATCATGATTCAATACTGTTGACAGGTTGGGTATGTATTTTTATCATTGGATAGAGTTATCCCTAGTATGAAAAGTTATTCCCTGTATGTGAAACTGGGGAATGATGTCCCTGCTGCTAATACCTTGCCTAAAAGAGATGTGTTTATTAGATTTATTTGGGTCTCAAGAGGCGGACATTATAATCAAAGAAAGTATTGCTGTCTGAAGTATTTTCACTGCTCTTGGGGCATTTCTTTGTTGCATTGAATCTAATATCAATGTACTGACAGGGCCCACCACGCTGGTTTGCTCGGTGTAGTGAAAATCAGGAAGCTGTGGCTATACCATTATCAAAGTATGTTGTAAGATAGGTGTAGTAGAATAGGATATGCTTCTGACTAGAATAAAAGATGGGACGCATATACACTTCCTGGTGAGATTTCCTCTATCTCCTGCTTCTCTTAGGGTAAGAAATGCCAGGAGAGCAGCCATGTTGGTCTGCTACTTCTGATTCTGATGGTGCAAGAGCCAGCCTGATTAAAGGTTGCCTGTAAGCATCTCAGATAAAAGCAGAAGGTCAGAGGAGTGGAGAAGTTCACCAGGGAATGCATTATGGTCTTGTAATCCAGGTCAAGCTCACTTAGGAGCAGTGGTGCTAGGCTCTTGATGAACTTCCTGACAGTGGACGATTTTGATGGAGTGAACCCCCAGTCTACTACATCCACTTTGCACCCCAACTCTTCTTTGCCTAGTGTGGCTAGAGGCCAGAAGAGTGGAGAGTTTGCCCATGCTAGGGCAGAGGGCTTGTTTGCAGTCAATTTATAGATTTTTTTTTTTATGTACCCTGATCAACAAAGGGACTGTAACAGCTTGGGGGAGTTTTATCCATAGTGCTGAAGTGTTCTGTGGGGCAAGATATTGCTAACTGTGCAAACATTAGAAACGGATGGACCAGGAGACAGGTGAAGCTCTCCATTATCACCAGAAGATCCATTTGGGATTTACTAATGGCTAAATTAGAGTTAAACCGATATTCAGCAAAGCTTGCCAGTCAAATGGCAAAGCAAAGCATCCTCTGCTGGGGATGCTTATCCTTTGCACACAGAATCAACCTTTTAAAGATTAAGAATTGTCCTAGATCAGCCTATGTGCCAGAACGACAGAGGGAGAGAGAAATTTCTTGGAACGGTGGGATTTTAATTTTCAGACCCATATCCTCCAAGACCTGACTTGAACCAAGAAGTTGGCAGGTGCTGGTGCCAGCCTGGGCTTGCCAGAACAGGCAACATGCTGGGAAGCTCTGTACTCCTGGAAGATTACAACCCCATTCTTATGTTTTTCAGCATTTAAGGGCACTGGCAATATGTTCTTCTCCAAGGTGGCACCGGCTAATAACACCTAGCAATCACCCTAATATATTTTTATTTATATATAATATATTTTTTTTATATATATGTTTATTTATATATTCCTAGCTGAACCATTTTGTGATTTGCCTCCAACCCAATGGATCGACATAGCCTGATACAGATATCACTACTGTGCTGTGGCAGCTGGACACTTGATGTCTTTTTATTACAGATGATCCCAGAGGTTCCTGAGGTTCAGCCACACACTAATAATTTTCTCTGTTAGTTATTCCACATGGTAAAGAGAACAGGAGCTGAGGTATTAGAAAATTGTGCAGGCTTAGGGTATATCTCTATGTCTAGATCATACCTATAGACATATATTTTGGTTTAGAGATCATTTTGATTGTAAAACTGTTCTGTAGACCCCGTATTTTGCTGGACCTGGTTGGAAGTGCCTAGGGGAAATTTTCCTATAGAGGAAAGCTGAAAATAAAGGCCAGTAATTGGTGGTTGGTCTAATGATGACCTGGAGGCGACCCTGGATAAAGATTTGGCTGAGATCAAGAAGTCTTTGTCTGCATGGGTGGACCGGTACAGAGGGAAACGCATCGCCTGGTGGATGATTTGTATTTCTTGATGAGGTGTATCAAGGGGGATCACCTGATAAATGGGTTGCAGGCTGTCTCTCGCTAGTTAGCTGAGAGAAAAATGGAACAGGAAGAACGGTTGTGCAAGAGGAGGAGAGGAAGCTTTTTAGATACTTCAGAGGATGCTGATCTCAGCCCACAGACTGATTCAAATTGGACAGGAACCTGAGCTCTGATGTGGAAGGGTTTGATTGTTTCGTCTGGGTTTGTATCTGCTGTGCTTTCTGTTTGGCTTTGAAACATTGCTGCATGCTGCAAGTATGGCACGTCTCCCGGAGAGGCGAACTATGAGCCACCCAGGGGTGAAGCTCTGGGAAAGGATATGCTTAAGTTCCTGGGTAGCCAGTACCACCCAACAGGCCATTGAATAGCAAGGTCCCAACTCTTTGCATGGTAAGTGAAGAGCAGAGGCTCTGCACCCAAAGAGCATGTTTAAAAGCCCAGATCCAACAGTAGTGCCTAGACTCTTCTTGGCCTTATGAGCCTGTGGGACCTAACTTTCACAGCCTTTTGAGAGTATGGTATGAGCTGGGAAATAATATCTTCTTAAGTTGTAATTATCACTGCAACTTGGGGTGGCGGGGGATGGATATTCATAGGTGATAAATTGAGGTTCAAATGTATATCACTTCATGGATCAGTCATACCCATAGCTCCTTTACTACAGAGAAACAGTACATTTAATTTGGTTTTATAACAGAGTGGTTTATGCCTGTCTGTAGCTACAATTTAGCAGGATGTTTAAGGGCATGCTTGATTTTAAGGACATGATTAGTTCCACTGAAATCAAGATGTGACATCCTGGATCTGCTGAAGCCAATGACAAATTTCCTGTTGACTTCACTGGAGACAGATGGTACTGCAGGTACTTCAGCATGGCTGTGGCTTCAAGGCCATCTGCCATCTGCCTCCCTTGAGGCACATATGAAGTCTTATTAACTTATTAATATGTAATCCTCTTTTCATACATTGTCTCTCCAGGTCCTGATTCAGTAGGGTGTCCTTAACCCCCTGCTCTGTTGTGGTGCAGGGGTGCTAATGAGCAAGCATGCATGGGACTTTGCTAGAGGCAAATATTTACTGACTGATGACCCAGAGGTGCCATAATAGTTGATGGTATTTCTTGGAAGAGTGCAAACTACAATGGCAGCTGTCTCTCATTATATAGCTATGGTTGATTGGCCTTCACAGGAGTCAAGCAAACTCCTCACTGTTTTCCTTAATCTTCCACAAGTCACACCCAGCAACTCTAACATGTCTCCTTTGGCTTGGAAAAAAGGTATGGTTTACTCCAACCTGGCATTTCCTTTGCATCCCTTGGGATAGCAACTTGGATGTAACCTGGTGGAGTAACTTCATAGGGCTTCTCAGTCCAAAACTGCACCCTCCACCAGGCTTTTCCTCCCTCTTTCCTCCCTCTTGTCAAAGGTCGAATTGCTTGGGGACAGGAAGGAGCAGACAGGAACTGCTGCTTTCCCTCACTCCCCAGATCTGTAGGATTTAAATAATTGTATTATTCTAGTATTAGTGCTAAGCAGCACGGTGTACCGTGTGGTTTCTGGTGCTGAATGTGGAACCTCGGGATAGAAGGGATTACGTTGCATCTGCAGAAATGCAGACCTTTTGGCCTTAATACAAGGATTTTTGTAAGCTCACATCACCCTAAAAGCCTCCTTTTCCTGAATATGTCAAGGGGATTCTTTGACACTTGGCATGGTCTTATTATTTCATCTGAAATAATCCTGCTCCTTTAGTCTCTATTTTTTGTATTTGGCTATGGAGATCTAGCCCTCTGGCCTGTGTTTTTTCCCTTAGACAGTAGTTGGTGACAGTAGCTAATACAAACCCTGAGCAAAGGGCTTCAAGCCAGTACACGGGAGAACACAAGTCTTTGGTTTTCTGTTGCTGAAGCAGTGACACGGTAGAACTTGGCAGAAGGAGTAGTAGTCCGTGCCGCGGGGGAAGAATATGAGCAGGACCAGATCAAATGCATCTAAGGACCTCAGCAGAGAGTGAGAAACCACCGTGAGGAGCAATTGATTTTTCTCTTGTGAATCAGACATGTGTCTTGGCCTTCAAAACTGTACACATCAGGAAGATGGGGCAAAAAAGAAAAAAGCTAGAGACTATTTGAAGTGGGTTTTTTTTCTCAATAAAGTATGTCCAGGTTGGAAGTGACATGCTTGGAGTTTGCACTTCAGAGAGAGAAGAGGTGGGTAGGTGGGAAAACTTGGGTATCTTTATACATGAGCCCCTAGGCCATTTTAGCAGTGGACCATGGAGACGTTTGGTAATTACTTAACGAAGGGATGAGTAGATATGGTATTTAGAGCTCCACTTTGCACTCCAAAGTTTGCAAACCTGAACTACTTTGACCACTTCCTCTAGTGTCTTTCTCAGCCTCTCCTTTTGCATGCCATGCAATACAAGGAACAGTTCTGAGTCATTCAACTCATCTCAACATGACGCTCCAGTTTACAATCACTGTCTTTAGTTACCTGGTTTCCCTCTAGCTGTACATCCCAGATGGTTGGTTGATGGGAATCAGTCATTTTAGCTCCCACATTTCTTTTCTATTACCCTCTGTGCCTTTGGGTTTCTCAGTAGCTCACCAACTTTCTGTAGGTTTGGTTAATTTGTGTCTGCCTGTTTAACCTCATGAGTGATACTCCACTTACTGGATCCAAATAAGTAGAAGCCCCCTCTGAGCCCAACACGGCAGCAGAAGATGCTGGGATTTCTTGGTATCTCATCTCAATTGACCTGATGGAACGGACCTGCTCCTCACTCACTTACATGGCTCCAGGTCACATTTGGCATAATTTAGAGCGGATGGCAGTGTCTGGAGAAACATTTAAAGGCAGTAGAAAATGGTGAAGTTCAGAGAGGAGATACAGAAGGCTCCTTTCAGTGAGGAAACATATTCAGGATCTAGCACCACTGCTCACTTGTGTGGAGCACATTTTGTCCTGCTCATAAAATGGCCAGTAACCATATGCTAGCTTTGGTCTGTGCTGGCTAATTAAGGAGCTCTCACTTCAAGTACTGGCCTTAGTTTCAGCTGCTTTTTAAACCTGGGAAATAAAGCTTGCGTTCCAGCAGATCCAAACAGATATATTTCAAGGCCTTATCTACTGCCTTTAAGGGGAGGCCCAGTCCACACTTACTACTTTCATTTCACTTACGCTTATTTTAATACTAAATAGCTTAATGGAATTCAAGTCACTTTTGTTCCCCTTGGACCAAACTTATCTTCTGTAAACTGAATGAAGAGCATAATCATCCCAGTATAGGTCTGGCCTGCAAACACTCTCTTGAGGATGAATTCATCCCTTCTTTGGGCTCTGACTAGGGCAGTCCTGTTTCACCCTCTCATGTTTTTGTGTGGGAGAAACAGTCCTATTTCAAATGACGCCGAGATGTTATGAATTTGTTTGGCTGTGCAATAGACCTCTGTGCTGCTGAATAGAGACAAGGTGCCTAAGCGTTTGAAGTGATGGATTTTAGCACTTTTTAAAGGTTCATTTTCATTTAGAGTGACCTGAGCTTGATCTATTTTACCATTTGCTTTCTGACTGCAGAGGCTGATGCAAAACTATCGGTAAATTGGTGGGCTGCAGATCATGAAGCTGCATGTTCAAAAAGGCACTGCGTTAATCAGAGTCAGGGGGGAAATCATGCAGCTTTCACAACTGGTGCATGCATTTTCCTGGAAATATAACATTTGCTCGCTACCGCCCTCAGTAATTCTTCCTGTGACACACTGTGTAGTTCCCCTATGCAGGTAGCTATTTAAAGACTTGATAGAATTTGAGGCTGATACAAAAGCAAAAGTCCTGATTGCATTAAAAATACAGAGATGTCAGAAGAGCCCAGAAAATGTACCTTCACAACGTCTTCATTAATGTGCTTTGGGTCTCGGTTCACCAGGTCGATTTCCTTTGTGTGCTGGTCTTTTATTATTATCCTCTCCTCAAGTCCAGATTGCTCTTCTGCCATCGTTGTCCTAGCGTTGGAGTGGCACAAGTGAATAAAACAATCCCCAAACTCTTACCCTGGAAAAATTAGCTTGGGAGAAAGTTTGTGCTTTCAGTATCCCAAGCGTTGTGATCTTCTGCACTAGGCAAACCCCACCCTGGATACCAGGGAACAGCTGCCTTGCAGAGCTCCATTAAGACCCTCTGTGAAATTTGCCCATGGCAAGCCTCCAAGCTAAAATTAATATCATAGCTCACACTGAGCTGAAAGCATTTCTTAAAGGGGTACTGGTCTGATCTGTGGCTTCGCACCCTTGAGGCATCTTTGCAAGGGATTTACTCTCTGTAGGTAGGTTTATACAGAAATAGGAGAATGTGGAGTTAACACAGTGGATGCTTTTGGAGGTTTTAGTGGAGGTGTGCACTAGGGGATATCTAGTTTAGTAATTTGGCGCCAAGAATGTATCGTTCTACAATAGAGCTCTAGGACAGGAGCTCTAAAAACTGGAACTCACCAGCTATTTGCAGAGTGCAGTGGGACTTCCTGTGGCTGCTGCAAACAGAACTGGGGCCATCTTACTTCCCCATGCCCCGGTTAGGAAAGGTTGGTGCAGTGTCAGTGCATCTTACCTCTGCTGTTTCTCCTTAGCACAAAGGGTTGGTGTCAGAGAGGGGCTGTAGACTGCTTGTCCCTCCAGATCCCCTTGCACACCTATGTAAGACCAGACATGATTATAGGATCACTCATTCATCTTTCCATGTGCCAGATGTGCAAAATGGAAGTTTTCCAAGAAACAGATGCCAAATATTGTGGCCACGTAATGGATAGCCCTTGAGTCGGTGCATGACTCTTGGGGCTCCAGGCACCCTGAGAATAGGCTGAGAGAGGAGGAGGAAGGCATAGGGTCATGATCTCTACAGAATAGCTTTTTGGAAGCATGGGCACTGCATAATGCTACTCCTCTTGGGTTGTACGGGAGGCACGCTCCAGGGTTTTCTACCAGGTAGACTACAATGCTTCCTACGAAGCAGCACAGGTCCCTTATAAGTCCTGCATAAGCTGTGTCTTTGGAGGCCAGGACTGTTGGCATGGCTGTGGGGCAGGGGCAGAATACATGTAATTACTACCAGCCAGGCAGCCCAAAAAGGGAATACAGACATCAAATGAGCTAGGCTGATCTCTCAATAGGATTGAGAGGGTTGCGATTTGAAACTTCCTTCCAGCTCCCCATTGCATGAGGGGGAAAAACAAAGCAAGCAACAAAAAGGCTGCATAAATCAGAAAGCAAAGGCAATGCACAAGGCTGGGGAGAAGCCGTTATTCTGCAGCTTTGTAAAAGTGGGGTTTTGGGACGAGCAGAATCACGGTCTAGAAATACCCCCCAGAGAAGATATATTGTCACAGAGCAGCTGAAGAGAGCTCCAGGGTTCTCTAAAGGATCCCAAAAATATACTTTCACTGTAGGAACATGTGCTTTTGCTAGCTCTGTCGTGCAAAGAAAAGTTCAAACACTAACACATTGAATACCCCAGATCAGTAAGGACATACTTAGGGAATTTATGCTACTGAGACGGTTGGGTATAACGCCATCCTAGCACTGTATTTAACATCTGTTGTATTTTAAAGGCTACCAACCATATTTTTCCAGTGTTTTGGTGACCCAGTCAAAGCATTTTTTTTCAAGCATTTATAGTCTATAAAAAAACTTCCCATTAACAATGGTGTTAATTGGAAGCGGTGGAATCTCAGGACAAGAGCTAATTTGTTTCTTCTATCACAGGTTTTGGACTCAAGCAATTTGAACTTTTTAGTTTTTCTCTAGCTGGTGGTTGGCAAGGGTGGGAAAGGAATCCTTCATAATCTCGAAGGCTGGTAGAGTAAGGTGAATAGCATGGGCACCATATGAAGAAGGGAGCTGATGCGTTCCTGGCTTATACCTTGTAGGCACATACAGCAAAGGGGCGGGTAAGTAGGAGGGTATGTATGAGGAAGGGTGTGCCTAGGGAAGAAAGAAGCATCAGCACTAGCATAGGACTCTAGAGGTGCAGGTTCAGTTCCTTGCTCTGATTCAGGACTTCTATGTAATTTTCCACAAACCACTTTGGCAATCAGGGTGCAAACTATTGGGAAGCTCAGGGGGGCTGAGCCCTCTCCTAAGAGATGAGAGCCTCTCTGTAAGATTTGCAAATCATAACGTGGGGGGCGGGTCTCTGATTGTATTAGGTCATTGTGATGGACAGCCCAATTTTTTTTCCAGGACTCCTCCTCCCCCAACAAGTCAAAGTGTAATTCGAACCCTGTGGGCAACTAAATACATTTAAGCACCTGGGCCTTAGTGGCTCCCTCTGGCTTGGTTCCCCATCTCAAGTGTGTGCTGGATACTTCATTAGAGGCGGTGGTGAAGAGAAATACATTAAAAATGTCACAGTGTTTAGCTAATATTGTAAAAGCAGCCATAAAAGTACCATAAGTAGATTCATAATATTCTACCTGTGCTGCACTCTTGCTTGCAAGGGTGCAGGTGCTCATTCAAGGCAGACATGACCTATTATTGGAATAGATGCTCACTGGAGGTGATTTGAGGGGCCATTAAGTAGGGGCTTAGTTATAGGACACTAAAGAATGGGACTCTGAATTGCCACTCCTTCAGGGACCCTCCAAAGGATCCTCATATGATATACCTAAAGTGATGAAACCACAGGAACAGCCTAAGTTGAGTCAAGAGGTGAATGGAGACCAGGTTTCTACCTGGAAGGATTGAACTGCAAGCAGATATATCCTTACACCCACCACAGAAATGACTGTGCACGCCAATGTTGGAGACACTGTAGGACTCAGACTGGAAGATGGCATCTTGTGCCACTGGGATTTCCTTTCCAGTTTCATTGGATGGAAATCACAAAAGGATTTGCAATTCCATCAGAATAGTAGCAATGGTGATTTATAAGCCTGCCAGACTTTAAGCCAGCTGCATAACTATAATACAGATACAGAAACATTTATTACAATCAGAAATGGGCAGAAAAGAGATCTATACAATACCTTCATTTTAATATATTTTAGTTCATTTTAATGTATTTAGTTCTCTTCCCAACAGGACTATTTTCTTTATAGGAATCATAGAAAAGTAAGGCAGGAAGGGATCAGAAGTCATCTAGTCTAACCTCCCATCAGAGGCAGGATCATCCCTACCCAAACTGTCCCATACAAGCCCTTGTCTAATATATTATTAAAACTTTGCAGTCAATCCTGTCACACAGCTACAAGGCAGAGTACCTGCCACAGGTAAAGCCGGAGGGATAACGGTGGTCAGTACCTGCTGCTGCAAGGGTTGTTAACATACGCTCAAGAGATGCAAGGTTGCTAGTCCTTTATTTTTGTTTCAAGTCATCTTTTCTCTTTTGGCCATAGTTTCCTGGGTTAAATCATACTTATTAAAGTATTGTAGTTGGGAATCCTGTTAATTTTATTTTATTATTTCCTGAGCAGACTTCTGTTTATTGCTAAATACAAGATAGGAACCTATTGATAATGTCACAGCTTCAGTCTGGCAGAGAAAGAGAAGAGAAATAAAATAATCGGTACTTTCTCCTACTCTGTACTGAAAAAGAATTTATCTTCCCTTTGAGATAAGCTACTTTGCAAGACCATACCAAAGCTGAGATATTAAGTGGTAGTTTCATGCAGGTCCCTGGCTTTTTCCAAGCAGCATTGCTTTTAATCGGGCAGTGTGTATGTGTGTGTGAGGGAGCGAGTGAGAAGTCTTGGGGTGTGTTGGAGGCTTGGAAAGAGATCACAAAGTGAAGAATGGCAGGAAGGGGGAGGAAGGTAGATGTGGCAGGAGCTTGAAGGACATTTGAAGGACCTTTGCCAATGTGCATATGTATCCTTTAGAGCCAATGCTCTAGATACATTTAAAAAATCTACGGGCCTGATTTTGGTGTCACCAGGCTACTTGACCCCAGCTCTCTTTCTTGCCCAGAGCAGGGGGTCAGACTCGATGATCCATTAGGTCCCTTCTGACCCTAGAAATATATTAAATCTATCTCAGCATCTCTGTAGCAGCAGGCCTTTCCAGCACATTACTGCTAACATCATTCGAGCAGCTGCTGGTAGCAGACCGTCCTATCCTTGTCCTCATACCTCTCTGAAACATTTATCTTTTTTTTACAATGGACATTGAACAGCGACAATTAGCTACCGCGTGGATAGCAGATTCCTCCAGCCAAGCTGTGTCTGAAAGACTTATAATCTATTGGACTCAGATAAGTTGCACGCAGCGTGTTTGGAGTCTTCTGTCAAAAGCCGGTGAACAATGGACCGAATTCAACCCTGTTGCAACATACCTGACCACAGTGGAGACATAGCAGGGATGAACATTGCCTACTAAATGCACCCAAAATTAGCAATGAAAAACGGAGCTTTAATTCAAGCAGGAGTCTCCACTGATGTCATGGGCAAGTAATCTGGGGCATTTTAGAATGACAGATCCCTTTAGCCTGTGATTTACTAGGAGATAATGTGCTTGTTTTTCACTAACTTTCTCCTTTGTAAGTAGCTGCTTGACAGACCTCCAGTTCCAAAGCCTGCCATGTGGGAGGAACTGATTAAGAGCCTGTTAGGATGAGATCGTACAATGTAGGTAATAGGAGATGGATAGAAATGGTAAATGACTCATTAGAAGGAAAGATCATTGCCCAGGCACACACGCAAGCACCAAATAAGACGCTGTGATTTACAGAGTAGCTGTTATTATAACCACTGCAATGACTTGGCATAGGGTTAAATGAGTGGTTCTCAACCTTTTCAGGCTCCTGGCACCCTCCATAACTCCTGTGAATCGAGTGCCACCCCATTTCAATAACAAGTGTGTGGATTGCAGCACTTAACTGCTGGCACAGGGGTGGGAGGAGTGAGCACGTGGCTCCTCACAGGCCATAAGCTTACCTCCTTGCACAAGACCTAGACACGGAGAAGCCTGGGCGTTGCTCCTCAAAGCAGGGGGGAGGGAAAGGGGAATGCTTATCTCCTCGCACCCCATGGCAGACCTCTGTAGCTAGAAGTGCGGTGCTTGTATCAGGCCTGTGTGGGTTGATTAAGAGGGAACTGTTGCCATACTAGCTGGTGGATGATCTTTTCTAAAGAAAAACAAAATAATCTATAAGGCCCAAATTCTGCATAATATGCACGAATATGAGCCTAAGCTTTAGCATATAGGATTGGCAGTACTGTTCTTGTGCTTCAAGTTTGGCATGTACTTAAACGAATGCACGTTCTTCTCATTTCCTAGGTCAGGAACCTCATTTCCTAGGTCAGGACCTTCAGAGGGTTGTTAGTGATTCAGGCCTTTCCTTCATTGTGTGTTAATAAAGAGAAACCGGACAGAATTGAGTCGTAGACATTTTTGACTTACTCTCACCTGCTTCTGGCAGGGCTGGATTTAGCTTTCTGAACCTTTGCTAACTAGTTTGGAGTGGACTTGTTTGGTATCCTCAGCATTTAACCGAGCCCTGCCAACATGAAGATGAATAATATCCAAATGAATCCCATGCTGGTGATCCTCATAAAAATCATTGTTTTCTCCTCGACTGAAATGCAGCCACTTCTATGGGAGGAAGCAGCTTTGAAAGACTATAAATCCATGCTACTGAGGCCTTCAGGGTGGCATGAAGCGTACCTCCCCAAAACAGGCTATTTTTCCTTTGCGCTGTGTTTGGGACACGCACAACTCACATTGCAACTGAGTTTCTTGCTGCAGAGCCCTGGCTGCGGGGGCGAATGCTGGGAAAAGAATGAGACACCTACATCTCATGGACGAGCAATGCTGGTGTGGCAGGCATCCAGGGAACAGGCACTGAAATTAGGAAGCACAGCTGTTCCGAGCAATACCATCTCCCGACGGACACAGGGGAGCGAGGCAGTTCTGTGTTTTACAGCGGTCAGCAATGATATTAAGGGGCTCTAATCAGCTCTTTATATGCACCAAGAGGGAAAGAGCTGATCTGGAGCCACTCTTCCCCAAGAGCAGGCCCAGAAAGCCTTGTAGGTGACTGAGCTGTCCCCTCTGTAGAAGAAATGGGGCACGAATGCCAGAGCATGGGCTGCCACATAGTTTGAAAGGGAGCAGCATTCACTTTCTCATACTTCAGCTTTGCCCTCCCTTCAGAAAGTCCAGGAGTGTGAGTCATTCACTGTCTTTATGCCTCAGGAAACTGAATCCTCCCTCCCTATTTGCCTGGAGAGGACACAAATAACTCCCAGACAAGGAGGAAGCTTTATGGTTAGGGCAATGGCTGGGCCTGGGCCCTGGGAGATACGAGTTCAATTCCTCTTGCTGTCACTCAGCTCCTTGGCTTCCTATCTGTAAAATCAGGTGGCAAAGTTTCCCTCCCTCCGAGTGTTAGGCTGAGCCTGGTAGTTTTTGAACAACTCAAGCTATGCCTCTTTGGGTAGGATAGGGCCAGCCAAATATAAAGTTAATATTGGTGCATGGACAGATCCCTGCCAGATAGGAGCTGGTAGAGTTGATTGCCTGTTATAACCTAGATTGAAATATTCTTCCCCTTTGGCCCCAGTTTCTTGGTTGCCAAAATCTAAATCTATTTGCCACACATTCTTGGGCCATTAAAACACCAGTTCTCTCTTTTCCAGCTGCCTACACCTCCTCCTTTATCAATGTCAGGTTCCACAACAGTAACTCCTTGTCCATACAGGCATCTGCAGCATAGTCTCTGAGTTGTGTCCTTGATGTCAGATGATGCCTGGGCACAAAGAAGATCTCCACCATCCCCTTTGGCCCAGGATACCGTCCTTATGTGTGGTTAAGACCTGAAAGTTGTCCTTTTCTGGGTAATGGCTACACAGAGAATTCCCTTATGCCTGGGGCACCAAGATTGGAAGGCATTCTAAACTGATCACATTTAGTATAAAATATAATCCTTTCCGTCCTATGCAAAATGGGGTAAGGTGAAGGCAGAGTAGGGCTCATGCCAAGAATCGAGCTAAATGCTTCGTGTGTTGATGGATTCACAGTCAGGTAAGATAAAGTAACCTGCTCTTTTTTATGTTGGGGGATGTTTGGACTGTGACCAGGCTTCTTTTCCAAGCTGCTCAGACCCCGATGTCTGCGTCAAGATAGAATAACCCCTTCTGTGTCCTATGAGCCAGTCTCCCAAGGAAAGGGATTCAGGGGGGAAAGGCTACTGCTCCCTGTAAGACCAATCTAGGCCCAGATGTAGGTTGTTTCCTCTAATTCATTTCTCTGCTAGGATGGCTCATTAGACTGAATAACTGATGTAGGTTGTTCCCTCTGGCAGAGAGGCAGGACTGTTTCTGGACATGTTCCTGGATATTTCTCACTTCTTTATTTGATCTTTCTCAGGGGTGGGAGTGGGCACGTAAGGTTAGTTCCTGACTCCCACTTGTGATGGTGATATTGGTGTGTCCCTAACTGAGATGCAGAGAGGCAGCATGCACAGCAAGTAGCAGAACTCATTAGAGGAAGGCACTTGGGGCCCTGGAATTACCGTTATGTTTCTCCTTCAAGGTATGTGACTTTGAAATTGTGCCATTATGTCTGGGGCATAAAGCCTGGGATGCTGCTGGATACAATGTGCCATTGACTAGCTAATTAAATGGTACCAATTTAAAGGCCCTTGGGGCCAGGGATGAAATAGCTCTATTAATTGATTTTTAACTTCCGGGCTGGAATCATTCAGATATCGGGCTGCAGCTTGGAGGGCTCAGGCAGGAGGCTCTTGTTTCAACTTGGCTTTAGGAAGGGTCTGACTGCAATGGACTTGAATGTCTCCGACTGGTGCTGTGTGGAGGACCCTTCATCCTGATTCAGCAGTATGTTTGGTAAGTACTCACAAATACTCACTGAATCCAGCTGAGGGTCTCATTCCCATTCCCTAAGTAACAGTCCTGCTCCAAAGTGCTGAGGTCAGTCTCTTGGAGGTGGATATGGGTGCCACATGATCAGAGCCAACCCTTGAGAGGTGCAGAGCCCGGGGCACATCCAGTGCCACAGCACTGCCCTGGCTGATGCACAATCTTCAGCACGGAGCTGGGGGGCAGGATGTTGGCAAGCGCCTGGACGTGAAGCTGGCAGTGCAGGGAAGCAGCACGTGGCAGCAGCACAGAGTGGGGCTGGGAGGGGCCGTGGCGGCTCCGCGGGCCTCCCCGAAGTGTTGGGCCTGGGGCGGTCCCTCCGCAAGGGATGGCTCTGCACATGATCTTCCCTCGCTGGCTGTTGGGAACACAGGACAGTAGAGCTCGATTTCAAAGGCAACTCACAATAGGAATTTGGACCCCTTTGTCTGAAATTCAGTAGCTCCCTTTGAAAAGCCCAGTTCAAAAATCCACAGTTGAGCTTTGTGGTAGTTAATAGCTGGGGTTTCTCTCACAAACCAGAATGCCTGATTGGTATTAAGTAATGATAATCTAATGCAAACAGATGATCAACCCCCAAGGTTGGCTCATGGCAGATACAATATAAATCCAGGTTGCTCAGACAGCCCAGAAAGGGCTCCTACTTAGACCCTGTTAGTGGACTATTACTCATCAGGTTAAACAGGCAGACACAAATTAACTAAACCTGCAGAAAGCTGGTGAGCTACTGAGAAGCCCAAAGGTGTAGAGGATAATGGAAAAGAAATGTGGGAGCTAAAATGATTGATGCCCGTCATCCAACCATCTGGGATGTACAGCTAGAGGGAAACCAGGTAAAAAGACCGTGCTTGTAAATTGGAGCTTCATGTTGAGATGAGTTGAATGACTCAGCACAGAGTAAGTCTGAATCTACCTATGGTTATTTCTAATCCTTCAGGAATTACAACATAAGACCAGAAAGCAAAAATAAATATACTGGATTGGAGAGATCAGAAACCAACCCCACCCACCTGGAAGTGGGGAAGGGGCTGGAGACAATCCTCCAAGATAGGACTTGAACAAAAAAAATCTGCTTTCCATGAGCATCTTTTAGCTTCTTCTCCAAGGGCCTGCTAAAAAGTAGGGGCTCTAGACCTCAGATTTGTCTACCAGAGCTGCTGTTCCTAGTAAGATAACCATGGTGGGAGCTTGTATACGTGACGAAAATTTCCCTGTGTGTGGCTGAATGCACATGAGTTTCGGGGGTTCTAAACGAGTTTGCATCATTGCAAACTAAACTACTTCCCAATGTACTTTAGTGTGCAACGTCACAACTCAGAACATTGCAGTTGTTAGTCAGCTCACCCCCGGCCGTGGAAGAGGTGGGCAGGCTCTGCAGGAAAACCGGATCAGGCCCCTCACCACTTCTGCCTCCAGCAAGCTCCTGCAGCCAGCAGGATGTCTGGGACTGCCTGGGAATGGGCTAGCTTGCCCCGGGGGCAGTGCAGGGAGGTGGCAGGAGGGTGGCTGGGTGTGCTGGCGGCTGAAGAAGTTGGCAAAGATGGTGCATGGTGTGGAGGGCCACCTAGGTGGGCTGCTAGCTTCCCTGGGTCTGCCTAGGCTTCCAGCACCCTGTGTGCTGTCCCCACCTCCTTCTCCAGACGCCAGCACACCCACCCACCCTCCTGCTGCCTCCCCGCACTGCCCCAGGGGACGGCAGTTCATTCCCAGGTGGCCCCAGGCATTCTGGCAGCCACGGGAGCCTGCTGAAGGCAGAAGCAGCAAGGGACCCAATTTTTTTTTTTCTGAGGAGCCTACCCATCTCTCCCATGGCCAGGGGGTGAGCTGACAGATTAATGCCCCTCTGGACAGGCTCCTCCAGGGGAAAAAAAAGGATCAGGCCCCTCGCTGCTTCTGTCTTCAGCAGGTGCCTGTGGCTGCCAGGACAATACAGTGCCAGACAAATAAAACCCACTGTTTCAATTTAGGGGGCATACAATGCAACCCTAAGGACTAAAATCCCATCACGTGTACAAGCTCCCGGAAGTGATAGGTGACGGCTTTGCAGGTTCCCGTGTTTGTTCTACCTCTTCTGTATCAAAAGGTGTCAAAATCGTTCTCTCCTGCTTAAATTCAGTATTGCTATGTGTGTGTGTGTATGGGAGCTGAAGGCCACTAAATTGGCCAATGAAACCAGGGACCTGTAAACAGCATGGAGTTTCACCTGAGCCTTCCTGGATAGGTTAACAGACTGAGATGTAATTGCTAATTTTGTTTGTCCCAGGTGAGGCACAAACACACTAGCAGTCTCTCTTGAGCCACAGCTGCCTCTGCTGTGCCAATAATTATGCTAAGCTGAAAAACAGGGCGTTTTAATGCTTTTGCTATTTAAAATAAGCAAATCAGGTTTCTGATAAAGGACAGAGGCTGCCATTATTATGTGTTTTTTTCCTATCCAAAAGAATGCATCGGGGAATTGCACCTGATTTAATGTTACAACAAAAATTCTTGGGAATGGTCTACCCTGTTAGCCTGACTTCATATTTGTATTCACATCTTTGGAGCCTCTAATCTCAACTAGAGGGTCCTTATCTTCAGAAACTTCTTGACCACACCCAGAGGATCTTTTTTTTCTGTTTCTTCTTTTTCTCTGGGTTTCCTCTTGTCTAAGGATGATGAGCTACCCTTATTATTATGTTATCTGGCCCTGCAGGTGAGAGCTAGTGTCCAGTAAACCCTCTGTTAGTACCAAGATTTCCTGCACTTCTAATGGAGAAAGTTTTGCAAGAGTCTGAAGCAGGCAGAGAACTGCAGAAAAATAGGGCTGGAAGGGACGTTCAGCGGTCATCTAGTTGAGCCCCTGGCCAGAGGCAGAATCTCTTTATCCAAACGATCCTATACAAATCCATTGTCTAACCTGTTACCAGAACTACACCATCAACCCTGATTCATAGCTTCCTTGATCAGAGGCATGGAGTGTCTTTGCAGCTAAGACAACTTTAGGCCTAATGATACTCCAGGCACTCGCACCCAGGCTATGGTTGCCAACCCTCCGGGATTGCCCTGGAGTCTCCAGGAATTTGATATAAATCTCCAGGAGACTTGAGATAACTGATCGGGCAGTCATTAAAGTAAAATAACCATTGCTATTAAAGGTCTTTTCTTTCTTTCTTTTTTCTTTAAGTAATCTGGCCTTTGGAAGAAAAAGGAAGCCTTTTTAAATCAAGCCCAGGCCCTAGCGGATAAACTGTAGCCTAACCACTATATTTTTGCTGCTGTTCCTGTGCCTCCTAGAACAGGACATATGTGATAAGAGTCTGATGCCCCACTGCGCTTGATAGCAAACAATCACAGCAGTTTTTTTTCAGACACAGGTCACTTAGTGAGATTATAGAGGGTCATATATAGACATAGAACATGTTAGCAGGTTTCTTACTGCAATCGAGACTGGGGGGAGGAAGAGGTGGGTTATGAAATGCGGCTGGTGGATAAAGATCCAGAAGCAGCAGCTGACTCAAACAGAGAACTTTTAGCCTTCGTTTTGCAAGGAAATCTGCTAGTGTGGGTGTTTCCCCGCTTCCCATGGGTTTTCTGCTTAACAGAAAGAATAGACAGGACTATGCTGATGTTCGGCTGAGTCCAGATACAAGCAGGACCAGGGGTTAGCATGACGCTACACATGACTCAGGGAAGATGCTAGACAGCGGGCTGTGAGGCTGCCTCTCGGGCTAAGGGAGTTCAGAAGTTTGAGAAGTGAAGCCTTAAGTGTCTGCTTTTGAAAACTCAGCCCATTTGGGGTGTCTGGATTTGAGTATTTAGCCTCAAGCTATCAAACAAGTTCTTTGTCCGTCTTTGTAATGTGCTGCAGGCACCTATTACCTAACCGTCCCCTTCCATTTAATATCGGTTGTGTGGACTGGGGTCCCCTAAATCTTACAGGCTGCTTGGCTCCCTGAGAGCTCACCCCCCAGCTGCAGGAGAGGCAGGCAGTCTCCATAGGTCAAAAAAAAAAAAAAAAGAAGGATCAGGCCCTTCAGTGTAACAGTGACCGAAACCCTTAAATTGAAACAGTGTGTTTTTAATCACTGCAATTAAAAACCCACTGTTTCAATTTAAGGGACTAAACCCCCATCATGTGTAGAAGCAGTCTGTAGGCCCCAAATCCTTCAAAGTCCTAACTTCCTCTGAAGTCAGTAGGAGTTAAGCACCAAAATAAGACATAGGGGTCTATGTGCCTTTTGGGCTAAGTAGTCAAAAAGCCTGAGGTTGAACTGATTCAGTCTTTGCAGGTTAGTCTAAGCTGTGCAGATTGAACTGGTAAATGAGTGAACAGACATTCACCTTGATTCCAGAAATGCGAATGCCGCCACATGCTTGCAGTGGCCCAGGCCAGAATCCGGGAAGCACAACGGCTCAGCTGGAGCAGGCAGATTGGGCCAAGGCTAGCCCACCCACCCTGTGAAGAGAGGGTTGTGGGGGAACTTGAATCTTGAGGGGATCTAGGACAGAAGTTCAATAAACTGCTTTTGGCCAAAACTGGTTAAGTATAAACCTGGATGGATGTAGCATCAGACTTAACTGATTTAGATTAAATTAGTTTATGTGCACTGAACTTCTGTTGTATTACAAATTTGAACTGGTTTCTAAACACTTACATCAGCTTACGTGTGATTTATGTCCCTAGCCTTGAGGATATGGGCCATAGTGGTGATTAGCAGAGCTAAATAACTCTTTGCTACAAGAGAAACTGGTCATACAAATATATTAAGATGACCCAGGGTACTGTGAAGTTCCTAGCTGTTATGATGATTTGTTGTTATTTGCTAATGTTGGCAATGAACTTGCTAGCACAGGGAACACACAGACGCATACAATAGTGTTTCCCTCTTAGACAAGGTACAGACATTCAAAAAGCCTGAACCAGAATTGATCTACATTATGTGGTTTTCTGTAAGCAACATATTTTAGATGAGTAGTGAACAGAACACACGTTCACCCTTTGGTGAAGGGGGAGGATCAGATCTTAAACTGAGTTCTGCTATTATTAAACCGGTCTATTTGTCCTGAATTTCTGTTCTGCTATGGATATAGGGTGCAGCCACATGTTCAGACCCCCTGCTCTAACTCATGCCACTTTACTTAAAGCACCATGAGTTAGAGTGCCCTCCCTCCCACCCCAACCCAACAGATGTTCGCCTCTTGGGTTGGGGGATGGGATTGAGCCTGCCTTCCCTGGACTTCCTGGCAAGTTGGATTAAGCCTGCCTGTACTGCCTCTCTCCCCAGCTCTGCAACTCCCCTCCCAGGTCTGGGGCTGTCAGCAGGGGTAGGGGAAGGTGGAGGGAGGGAGTGAGGAGCTCCAAGCTACTGGGTTGGGTTCTGTCCTAGTCTGACTTGGGGGCAAGTGGTGGAATAGAGCCCCCCCTGGCTTGTGGCACCCTGCCAGGTACCCCAGCTGGGGTAGTGGGGGGGAGTTGGGCCAGGCTCTTTTCATCCCCCACAGGCAGCAAATCCCAGCCGGCAGCTCAGAGCTCCTCCTTTCCTCCACCTCTCCTTCTTCTTCCCCCACTGACAGCCCTGAGGGCAGGGCTGGGCTGCATCAACCCAGCCCAATGCATGGTAAATTAACCATAGGGAATACAAGTTCCCAAAGGTGCTCTAAAGCAAAACACCTTCATCTACTACCTCCTCTGAGGAGGGTTATTTTTTTGTGTGATTTTCCACTTTAAAAGCACTGTGCATGTGTCACAGCACAGCTATAGAGTGCTGTCAGGGGGCCGATAGTGCAAAAAATGTATCCTGTGTAAGTGCCCATTGCCCGGTTTGTGATCGCTTATACCGGTGAAAGTGTAATATCTGTACCTGGCCACACTATGTATGCTGTAGGAGCCCATCAGATCCTAATTGTGCTCATGATAAGTAACTACACTATGTTTTTTCTAAATCTCATTCCTATTGCTTTAGGAAGTGTTACACAAAAAAAGCAAACAACTGAACATGCCCTATGTGGGACTGAAAGAAACACTACAGCTTATAAGTGAAGGAAGGGGCAGGTTTCAAGGACTGGCATGTTTTTTTTTTAAATTATTTTTTATTATTTTAAATCCTCTGACGTCTTGTTGCAAAGCTGCGTGTCACCTGTGTTTCCTGGGTAACATCCAGCTCTTGTGAAGCTTAAAACATCCAGTTTCAATCACATACAGCTGGGCTGAATTACCCAGCAGCCAGCCAGCGTAAAAGCTGCTGCATCTCATCGGAAATGAAAGGTGAGTACTACACAGCAGCACTAGGGATCTCAAGTGTTTATTTAATTTCCCACAGGTTATTTCTGATTAGTAATGCACTGCATGTCTGCCTGCATGTCTGTGTGACCCCTGCACTTGTTAGATGCTGCTCTTTTTCTAGCCACTGAGGCGAAACAGCAAGGCATGGAAAGGTAACAATTAGCTGCAGTTGGGATGATGATTAGGTGAACCGTGGCTGATTCACCAATTGTTTCACTTATAAGTCAAATAAGCAATGTATTTTTAGCACGGCAGATGGGGGAGACTTATTTCTTCGCACACAAGTCTTGGAAAGGGTATTGCCAGCAGCTGGATCAAGCCTGTAAAATCCTCTGGCAAAAGCAGCACACAGATTTACCGCCAGGTGGTGCCAAGAGAAATTTGGAACATATTTCTGATCCACGTCTTTTGCAGCATCGCACCAAGTTTGGCCTCCTGAAAGCACACACAACATTTTGGAGCAGACCACCTCAGCTTGAATGGATAGTTTGTTTCAACCAAGTTCTCCCTCAATTTCTTTTGATTTTCATTTTAAAATGTCCTTATGTCACTGTATAAACACAATTGGCTTTCCCCTATCAAGCATGAGGCTTTTGCTGATTTATAAGTTCCTCACCCACCATATTACCATCTTGATAGCACTTAATTTAGTTCTCATATTAGTTCTAAGTGCTTGTTAGAACCACTGTCATTGCATTATCATCTCTTGCTCTGTTGCTTTGTGTTACGTGACCATTTATCCTTAGTGCCAAAATATAACATAATCCTCCTTTAATAGAAAATGAGAATGAGCACAGAGATGGTTTGCAGCATCGGGAGTCAGAATAATGAAAAAAAATCTTGCCAGTGCACGGAAGACTGGTTTCATCCCTCAAACAAATGCTGGGCTGTATTGAGCACTAATCAGAGAGGGAAAAAGCAGGAGGTTTTAATTAACAGCGGAGTTAGACTGGTGAAAGAAGAACTCAGCAGAAAGCCCTTCCATTTGGGACCTCAGGGGTAGTTCGAGGCAGTTATATGTGTAGTATATATCTAACTGGATTAGCAATCTGCCTTTGTGTGTCATCTTAAAAGTATCAGAGGAGAGTGACAGTATTGCCAACTCTCATGATTTTTGGAGTTGTTCTTAAAGTCTATGCTTTGGGAATGTGAAAAACTTAGCTCTTTCTTTTATTTATAATATTATATATTATATTTATAATGAATATAAGTATAAAAGAAAGAGCTACGTTTTTCACATTCCTGAAGTGTAGACTTTAAGAACAATGCGAAAAATCACGAGAGCTGGCAATACTGGAATGAACAGGAGGGGGTATTTATTACAGCTGTGTGAAGCGGCTGTGTTTTGTTTCAGTTTTGGATTCGGCTGTTTCGGAGGACAGTGATTTGGTTTGGTGTTTCAGACCGCTGTCCTGTATTGATTTGGCCAAATCTGTTTCAGAGTTTTGATGCTGTTTCGACGTTGATTTGGAGATTCAGATTGGCCGGGGAGAGGCAGGCACAGCCAGGCAGCTGCAGGTTCTCCTGCAGCTCCTCTGGCTGTCCCTGCCTCTCCCCAGGCAAGGGGAGCTGTGGGAGAAGCCCTCATGGCTGCCCTGCCTGGCCCCAGCTTCTTGGCACTTAAAAAATAAATAAATACATTAAAAAAGCCCTGCACTCACTGGCTGCATCAGCAGCAATTGGAGCCTGAGGAGGCTTGTGGCAGAGCGCCCCCTGCAGCGCAGGGCAGTGGGAGGCAGAAGTGATAGCACCCCCTGCCTAGCACCCACCTGGCAGCTGCCCCATGGTGCAGGTGCAGTGTGCCTCGGCAGGGCACTGTGCACTGTCCAGGAGCTGGGGCCAGTGGGGCTGAGAGGCGCTGGGCTCCGGGTGACAGCTGGACTCTCCCCAGCTCCTAGACAGCGCATGGTGCCCTGCCGAGCCACACTGCACCTGTGTGATGTGCCAGCTACTGTGTGGATGCCAAATGGGGGCAGGGGTAATCCCCGCTGCCCCGTGCTGCGTGGAGGGGCTCTGCCATGAACCCCCAGAGGCCCTGATTGCCACTGCTGCAGCTGGTGAATGCGGGGCTTTTTTTTTTTTTTTTTAAAGTACTGGGAGGCTGGAGCTGGGTGAAGGATGGGGCCGGGCAGAGCAGGCACTGGGGCTTCTCCCGTGGCTCCTCCGTCTGTGCTTGGTGTGGGTTGTGCTGAGCAGACTTGGGTGCTGGTGCTGGCCCCAGCTGGTGGCAGCAGCATGCTGTCATCCCACACGCAGATCCGGGGGGCCCGCGCCCCTTAGGAGGGCTGTGTGACAATGCCAGACTCCTCTCGGTGCCATCCCTCCCCCAGAGCACTGGGATTGGAAGGGAGCTCAGGGAAGGATGACACACTGGCAAATTACAGATGTCAAAATCAGAGCAGTCCTTCTGCCTTCTTCCCCCTCCCTCTTCTTAGTTTCTGTTTCCTTGCAAGCCCGGCTCTGAAACATCTGAAACATTTTGGATGGTTTAGCTTTGAAGATGTTTTGGAGCCTTCCATTTCATTTTGGAGTCAGTGTTTCGGGTGCTGAAATGTGCTGAAACACTTCCAAAATGAAATGGCTGCCAAAGTTTCGCCTTGCCATAGCATTTATGATCACACTAAGCACATGGGAGCAATTGTGAGTGGGTGAAATTTCCACAAAATTTCTAAGACCTTCTCTACTCTGGGCTGCCTAAGCCAAAGGAAAGGGGAACACTCAGCTTTTGAGCAAAAGGCTTCTTTCTCCCCTGTTGCCATTTATTTAACCCACTGGGAAGGCTCTGATTGACAGACTGGTCACACAGATTGACTAGGAAAGCATCATGATCAGGAGGTCTTGAGACAGTCATGGGTCATACCCAAAATGACTCTTCTGGGTGGGAGCACACTGGAAGGAAGTGTCAGCACTTAGTGCAGTTGATGGTGTTGTCAGACAATATACACTTCATGCTTTGCTGGGGATTTCACAGCAGAAGGATTATGGCAGTGATTTAAGTTTTGCTATGCTAATTTTGGTTAGCAGTTTCTTCTTCCATCGCCAACTGACTGCCGAGGACCTCAGCATGGGCTCGCAGTCAGGTCCTGTTCTAACTTACAGTGGCTCTGTTAAAGCTATGGACCAATGTGGACAGTGCTTCTGACATCAGCCTCTCCCGGTGCTATCCCCAGCACACCCAGTGCAATGCAAGGACATGGCATAAGGGGGTGTATCTTGGCTCTGAGCAGCTGCTGCCTTGGGGAGAATTTCAACAGGTCAAGAGTGTTGATGTGTTGATGGTACTTTGCAATACAACAAGGGCCACACCAAGCCTCAGAGCAACCAGAGCTATGAATTAAGAAGTAGAATACTGCTTTCATTAGTGACAGACCCTGAAACTACAGTTCCATAGATGCAGGCACATACATCATGCAAAGAAACCACAGTTTTTACCTGCCCCTGCAGGTGGAATATCCAATCTGGCCCTGATGAGCTGTAGCATCAGAAAGCTCCATTAACCCTGTGTGATTGCTTGATCCCTGCAATCTTTGAACTACAGAAGCAAAAGGCACTGTGTTAAACAACAGCAAGGACACTTATTTTGTTCTTTCCTGTATAGAATGAAGCTGACAGGATTGAATTGGCTTTTGATTTGTGCTTCAGTCCAATTCAGCTTGCTATGTCGTTCTATGTTTTAAAAAAAAACCCAATATATTGATTTTGTTCAGTTTACAAAGACATGTCCAATTCCATCACGGAGTCATTCCATTGTTTTTGGTTGTTCTGTCTTCTTTGCTTTCTGATACAAACATACAATAATTATAGCAATCATCGCCAGGCATTCATAAACACAATTGGTCCTTTGGTAATGCAGTTGGTTTGCAATCCAAGGGGGTCTTGGGTTAAGATAGATGAGAAATTCACCAAGGGGTGCTGCGTCTATAACTGCATTTACATTTTCAAAATGGGCTTATGCATCCCTTTTTATGTATTTTTATGGGAATTGGTCATTTTGATGATAATAGCACTGTGCAGGAATACAACAGCAAACAAGTTGAATCATATCTGTTAGCTTAAACTTCTCTCTTCCAAGGCTGTTATGAAGAGCACAGTATTTTAAAAGGTTTTGCAAGTGTTTTTCTTGCTCGGTCTAAAAGTTGGAAACTTCCGTAGATGATGGATGGAATCTTGCTCCCATTCCCATTAATGGTAAAGATCTCACTGACCCTTACAGAGCTAGGATTTTACCAGGATCTTTAGACTTCTACTTGAAAAGTAACAGAATGGGTTACAGTGCCATAGCAAGGGGGCGGAGGGGGTGAGCGGGGTGACCATCCTGGGCACTGAAATGAAGGGGCGCCAACAGATGCTGCCCAACCAGGGTGGGGTGTGGGACAGAGCTGCAAACAACTCGTTTGCGGGGAACACGGGGATGGGAGAAGGGCGGCTTCTGCTCTTGCAAGCACTCCCAGGCAAGCATGGGGGAGGGTGTGCACAGGCCGAGGGTGAGCTGCCTCTGCGGGCTTTGCCCCGGGTGCCAAACTTCATTGCTATGGCACTGATGGGTTATTCCCTAGTTAGTCAAGACACCAGTTTGGAAAGCTAGCACGTATTTAAAAAGCAAGTAATTGAAGCACCTATGGAAATCTCTCTGCAGCTCAAGGCAGATTTGCACTTGCAGAGCTAATGTATGGGTGGCACCGATACTGGAAATAGCATAGCTGTATTAGTGCTATGCTCCACACTTTGTGCGCTACCACATGAGGTGCCAGAAAAGGATACATGCTTCACTAGTTCTGGAAGAGCTGAGCATTTGGCTCCATTCCTGATGATTCTGTCCTGCTGCCTCTCTTGCCTTTGGCTGTGCCCAGCCTAATTAGTTTTGCTGAGAAGCAGAGGTAATAAACCCAGGTACAGTGCTGTGCTTTACATGGCTGCCTTGCTTCCGGTACTGGAAACAGAGTTAGTGAAGGTAGCTTTGCAAAGTACTGTCATGGCCCTGTAGCTACGCCCTAAGTGACTTATTAAAGGCAGCGGCCTGGACCTGGACTTGGATCTCTCTTCCAGTCAAACTCTTTTTGGGGACAGCAAAACTGTCAGAGGAGGTTTCAGGATTGCAACTGAGTGTGTCTGTCTCCTCTGCCTACAGCTATGTCAGGCAAAATGTATTACGTGTGGTTCTTTCCTTTTACTTCTGCATTTTCTTGCATTTCTAAGAGCAGCTATGCACCCTGGAGCATGACATGCCGATAAGAAATGCATGCTTTACTAGTCCTGGAGGAGCTGAGTCGCAGGCTATCTTCTTGCTAATGCTCCCAAGCGGCGCATCATTGTATTAATACGCCTGCAGACCTTGACAGGCATGATTAATAACATAGCACCCTCCTTGAAAGGTTCCGTCCTTTCCAGAGACCGAATGCATTTTAATTACACATGGTCATACTTCCCAGCCAGCAGGCCTAGGCAATTGAATCTAACTACCACCAATATATAAGATATACTGTATATTCTGGTAACATATAAAGACTTTGGAGCTTGCTGCCACTAAGATGGTTTATTTATTGGTGTTATTTTTTCCAGGTGTAATGAGGAAGTGTCAGGAGTAAGGGGCATTGTAAATAATATTGCAGCACAGCTAGGGTGACCACCCACCTTTAACTGGGAGCATCAGTCCCAAAATGGGAACATGAAGTCCCAGGCTGAATGACTCCAGAACAGCATTTGTCCTGGATTCCCAGTATCATGCAGGGATCTGGGTTTTCCATTCACTGCTGAAAAACCTAGGAAATGGTGGAACGCTGCCAGCCTGCAAGGGGCTGCTTGGGGCTATGGGGAATAGGAAGCAGGGGGCACTGTGTGCATTGTGCATGTGCACACATGCACATGGCCAGGAATGGTGCAGAGCAGCTCCTCCAGCTGCCTGCGGATAAGTCTGTGGGGGTGGGGGAAGCAGATTGAGGCCCCCACAGTTAGGGAGGGAGTGGGGCAAGGGCTGGGGTTGGGGATGCTGCCCAATCGGGGCAGTGCATGGGGGTTAGAGTGGGGTGGCACCATGGGTGGCTTGTCCAGCGAGTGGCAGGGGGGCTGGCTCCCCGTTGCTGTGTGCACTTCTGGGGAGGGGGACATGGGGGGGCATGTGTCCCCCTAGATTTGTGCACAGGGCAGAGGCAGATGCAGGCTTCCTGCTCTGGGCTCGGGGCTCCCTGACCTGCTGCCCTCCCCCTGAGAGCCCAGGGGTGCTGCTGGGCAGGCAGGGGCTGCCTTGTCATGGTGGCATGGCCAGTGTGGGGGCCCTGGGGGGTGGGCAGCAGAGGGAGGAGCCCCGAGCCTACAGCAGGCAGCCTACATTTGTCCCCATCCTCCACTGGCTCTGTTCAGCTCTGCTGAGGCTATGCCACAGCAGTTGGGGTGGGGGCAGGGAAGATGGGCATACGTCCTGCCTTTCCACTTTGAAAAGGCGGTCACCCTAAGCTTAGCACACAGGAAGAACACAATGCTCTAACGGGCTCAGTTTGTGCTCTGAGATGGCTCTGTCTCCTTCCCTTTTGGATGGGTGGTGTCTAATGTGGGGTGGTGGGGAGATAGGGGAATGGTCCCTGCACACCAGGCGTGAGAGAGATTATTGCAAGCAGACACATCTTGGAGAGTGCATGGGATGTTGTGAGGAGTGTGCTCTCCCTGACAGCAGTTGCGTGGTTATCCAGCAGGACAGTCTTGTGACTATAGTGCCTCTTCCCTATGCCCAGAATGGCTTTTGTTTAAATCTGTGTACTAAGCTCAATCAAAGTAAGAAAGGGGAAATTGGGGATTTCACACAAATTCCACTTCCACAAATGTGCCTTGTTTTGACTTCTAGATGTAGTATTTTTATGCCACTTTTCCCAAAGTTCAGAGTCTGAACTCCTTGGTCTGGGCTTGCAATAGCTAGTGAAGTTCCTCTTCCCATCAGCACACGATTTATTCATTATGCAATATTCCTATTGATGCTACCTTCCATGCAGTGACAGCAGAACGATACCGTTTCTGAATGTCTTCAAGAAAGCTGAATCCTGAAAGAGTTAAAAGGGGGAAATGCCCTGCTGGCATCCCCATTCTAGTATCTTAGGGTGTTTGTAGATGACACTTTAAAGTGGATTTAAAGTGGGTTAAATGCCTTTTGCACTGCTTTAATGGCACTGCTGTTTGCACATTTGGCAGCGTATTGTGCCCTAAATGACTTTGGGATGCAGCAAATGACATTGGCACGCTGCAAAGGAAAACCCCTCCGAGGAGTTTTGGTTTCCTGCCCTACGGCCATGGAGGGAAGCACTGGGCTCCATGCAGTTCAAGGGCTGTGCAGGCAATGGGAAGGCAGGCTCCACAGAAGGGAAAAACAAAAAGCGGGGAGCCTGATCCCCCCACCTTGCAGAGCCTGCCTGAGCTGTGTGGGGGCTGGTGCTTCCCTCCACAGGTGTGGTGCCCCCCGTGACTGTCTGAGCTGGGTGCCACCTGGGGGTGGGGGCTGCCACTGCTGCAGAGGGATGCACCCCCAGCCCAGGTATCACTCCACCCCCCGGCAACTCACTCTCCCTTCCCTGCTGCTGGAGAGGCAGGGAAGGATTGGGTGGACATGACACGGCGGTTGTCTTTGCCCTAAATTGAAGCGGTGTTTTTAGGGAGAAGCGCTTCAATTTAGGGAGAATTAAACCCCCAGGTCGTGTGCAAATGCCCTTCTTCAGCATATCCTCGTGAAAAGTATTTATTTCACTTTTGTCAACACAATTTGTAACAATAACCTTACAGCAGCCTCTCTGGGTTGTTGATATAGAGCACTGTGGTATTGGTATTTCTTATGCCTTGTTTCATTCACTGTCAATCACCCCAGTGACAGGGATAAGTCATTCATCTGTTTGGCGCAACCCAGCTCAGAAGATGAGAGCCAGGATCACCCGTGTTGTGCCTATGATATTCTGACTTTTGTACTTACTGTAAAGAGCTCAGCAACATCATTGTGCTTTGCCACCACAACCATACCCCTAGTGTAGGGGTCAGGGGCCCAGAGCATCCTTATTTGGGATCACGAATGGCAATAATGGAAGAGCAGCATCCTCTGCCAACGCTTCCCTCTGTAAATGCACCGGACAATTATATATGAAAAGACAATGAGAATGAACTTCTGCAAACCAGCAAATAAAGAGTGCGGAGGAAGTCAGCAAAGCAGGGGGTTGGGTTCCTGAAAGTGAAAGCCAGGAACTGACCCTGAGGCGAATAGGAGCATGCGAGCTGTGCACCAGGGTCAGGATTGTCACAGCTGGCATGGCAACAGAGGGTCAAGCAATCAGGTAAGTAAGGGCTTTACTTCTCCAGCTCCTATTTGGGACGGATCTGGTTCTCCCTGAAAAGCCCTTTGCAAGAGCCGTTTTGTTTTACTCTCATTTCAGCGTGCTGGCTCCCTGCTTGCTTTGGGGCTGGGGGTGTGCCTTGAAACGCACTATTAGGAGGAACAGAGATTGGGAACTGGGCCCATGGGACTCAGAGATCTGGAAGAATGCCTCCCTCCCGTTATACGACCCACAAATTAACTTTTCCTCCTCTGAACAAGACGGAAACCCCCTGGTCTGTGATCTCTGAGGAAGTCATGAAATCGTTCTTGTTTACACACAAATCAACCTTTGAGGCTTGGGAGAGATCTTCCCTGATGGCAAATATTAATGGAAAGTGTTTGTTTTGAGTTTGAACGGGAAATGGCAGGGCTGAGTGGGTCACAGATGATCTCTCTGAGTTGGGTGCAGAGGGCTCTCACAACAATAGGTTTGCATAAGAAATGTACTGGGGAAGGACAGGGCCATGATATCTCAATCCAGGATCTGACATTAAATATCTTTTAGGGCTTAAAATGATAGACAAGGAGTCACCTTCTATTCTCTATACTGAAGATATCCACTTTCAAGGCATGTTGAAAGGGGCCACATCCTGTGCTGGTGGAAAGGGACACAATTCTTCTAAAATTATGGTCCATATGGGCATGTCCACACATGCAGGCATGTACGCTTGCAGCAGCTCAAACAGGAGTTTGTGCCGGGGATTTTTGCCTAATTACACGTGCTTGGACATGTACTTTGGTGTAGGGCACATTGTGCAACTTGGGGCAAAATGACCCTGCCCAGCTCCTCCTGGATCTGCAGCCAGGGGGAACTAGGTCCTGGGGCCAGCACTTGTGCTGCCCCCAGCAGTACAAAAACCTGCCTTGGTGAGCAGCTTAGGGCTACTCACTCTCAGGAGCCTCTGGGGCCCAGCTAGCTGGTATCTGGGGACAGTACCCCTTGTACCAGCTGGACTGCTGAAGCAGCCGTGACCTGGAGTGGCCCCTGCACCCTCTACCCACTGCAGCGGTCTGGCAGTGGGGGCTGCTGTCTGGCTGTGACCTGCTTCCACCTGTGACAGCCTCCATCCCCTTGGACCTGCGGCCCCATGGCTGCGCACCTGCCAGACCCAGATGGGGTGCCCTTGCTTTGCCATCTGGGCAGCTATTGCCCAGATGATGTGCTCCTTGTGGTGGCCCACTTTGAACTGTTAAAGCGTGTCCTCTTGGCCCCGAATGGCCAAGAGGTCAGTCACCTCACCTGCCTTGGGTCCCTGGTGCTGGCCCTGGACAGGCTCCTCTGCCTGGGTCTCACCGCTTGTCTCACCAGCACAGATCCTGGTGTTCTCTGTTTAAAAATTGCAAAATCTTTGATAAGAAAACCAAATTCTCTTATTAAAATACCCAAAATAGTGTTCTTTCGCTATTAAAATGAAATGCCAAAATGCCACTATTTATAGAGATCAATGTTTTATTGATATATTTAAAAGTGTAAAGCAATTAGGAAGCCTAGAAGTGGCTCTATCATCATAATAAAATGGATTCTAAATATTTATACACTCTGGCATTTACTTCTGTTTTTCTTGTCATAGAAAAATCAGAGCTTTCCCTTTTGCTCACCAGGATGTGCGGCGCTGAGCAGCACTGATACGTTTGTGCCATGACCCTGTCCTTGCCTCTCACTCTCAACCCACAGCCCCTGCCCCACAGTCCCCTCACTCCTGACCTGCAGCCCCTTCCCCCCCCACTAGCTCCCTCACAGCTGCAGCTTTGTCTCAGTACCAGGACATGAGTTCTGCTGCAACTGTCCCTCCCGCTACTTTTTGGCTCTGAGCAGTGCCAGCCCTTGCTGTTCTGCTCTGTGCCCCATACTGTTCCTGGGAAGCCCTCGGCTGGGGATCAGGGACTGAGCTGGGCTCTTTCCTCCAAGACTGGTTTCCCCCTGCACAGGCTGCTTTAGTGGGGCAGAGCCCGGCTCTGGTGGCCTCTCCTACCAAGAGCACTCCCCACCCCTCCCTCTAGTCATACTCCCCAAGTGACCTTGGGCCCCTGCCAAGTTGGGGCCATATGTCCCAACATTGGTGTGGGCACAGGGCAGGGCTGCAGTGTGGCACTTGCTTCTGCAGCCACAGCTCCCACCATCAGGTCCTGTCAGGGTGTGAGATTTGGTGTGGGGGGTTGGGGTTTGGGGGGTAAGGGGTGTGTGTGAGTGGGGGTGGGGTTTGTGGGGTATGGGGCTTATGTGGAAGTTTGGGATTTGTGGCTGTGTATGTGGGTGAGGGGTTTGTAGGGGTGGCTTGGGGTGTGTGGGGTTTGTGGGTGGATTGTGGGGGGACTATGGGTGTGGGGGGGCATGTGGGGGAGGCTGCTCTGGAGGGATGGGTCCCTTGTCCCAGCAGGGCACAGCCCCACCCTTGCAGCTCATGGACTGCCCCCCTCACAGGGGCCACATCTCACCCCCATAGGGGTCACAACTCCCTGTACAGGGTCACAGCCCACTCCCCGCTCCCCAGCAGCAGCAGCGGCCATCAGGCACTCAGGGCCTGCTGTTGTCAGAGCCCCTCCATAGCACAGCATGGCCCTGGCTGTCTCAGACCCAGTGCTGCCTGTGTAGTTTGTGGTGGGCCCAGCCTGGCTCAGCTCAGGGCCATGCCATGCACCTTCAGCCAGCACAGGGCCACTCGGGCTGTCACCTGGGGCCCAGCAGTGCTTGTAGGGACTGTGTGTTGCACCGGGCCAGGTCTTGCCTCCACAGAACTGGCTCAGTCCAATGGCATGCGGGGCCCATGCGCACAGGGCCTGGCCCAGGGTGACATGCAGTCCCTGCGAGAGGTGCCAGACCCTAGCCGACAGCCTGAGTGGCCCAGTCTTGCCTGAAGGTGCACAACCTTGTACTGGGCTGGGTTGGGCCCATGCAATGTAGCATGGGGAGTCCCAGATGCCAGGTGGCCAGGGTCATGCTGTGCTGCCCAAGCACCCCAATGATGGCTACTGCTTCAGAGGGGGCTGTGGGCCATGTGGGGGGCAGATAGGGGACCCACCCCTCGTGAGTAGCCCCCTCCCCACCCCACAGTTCCCCAGTCCCTACTTACCTGGGATGGAGCCTGGGTCATGCCACAGCTTTGCTCCACTCCTGCTTGCCCCCAGCACATGAATTCAGAGTGCTAGGGCAGCAGGGGCACCATAGAGATGCTCTGGCTGGATGCCAGAGCATCTACGGAGGTCCAAGCCCTGGCTTGCCTCAGGGCGTGCTGGGGAATTATGCCCTGCCCCGCTTTTTTCTGGGTTTTTTTGTTTTTGTTTTGATACTTGGAAATCTGTGTATTGAATTCAGAGCCTGCTCTGCAAATATGCAGCATGGGCAACATTTTTTCATTCTCAGCATGCCTCTTGCGACATCTCAGACTGGTTTGAGGTGCTGCAAGAGGCATGTGTGCATTGTCCAGATGCGCCCCTGGCATTTTCTTTTGCAGCTGACTATTCCGACATTCCAGCTGAATGTAGTTTTCCATATGATGCTTGATGCCTTCATTGGAGAGTGATGCTATGGAGGAAGTTTCTCTGCGCTTCCCTCTTATCATTATCACCTTAGCCTTTCCTTGTTTCAGGCTCATTCAACTGTTCTTCTTCCAGACACTAACCACAGCCAGAGACTCAGAAATGAGATGATAATGAAATATGAAATAGGTGTAAGCACTGACTCCTTCTGTTCTCTTGTATTTCAAGCATTGACCATTAAAACAGACTTAGTTTAGTTGTGTAAAAGTATTATTTGGCACCTGCTTTTGCAGAATCATTCCAGTTTGGTTTTATGTTTTTGATCTCGCAGAAATCTTTAAACTGAACTTTCAGATACTGAGAATCTTTTTGGCTGTTGCTTTATGTATGAAAGCTAGTATTCTGTGCCACAACAATTACTGAGAAATACAAAATGTCAAGGGCATTGCGTAGGCTAATAAGAGACAGATTTATTACACAATTTCATTTTAGATCAAATTTTTTAGGGTAATTTTACATACCTGAAGACAGGGTTCAGAATGAAAATGCCAATTACCGTTGTGTGTGACATCTTCAATGACGTTACTATATTTGATGTCAATTATGTCCAATTTTTTTCCCCTCAAGAAATAGACATTTAATTGCATCAGAAGTCTTCTTTCAGAATCTGCGTAGAAATATCCGTCAGTTTACAGGTGTCATATTTACTGAAACCTATGTGCAGCAGTCTGTAAATTGGAGTTATATCTTACTTGACTTGTGAAATACAAAGCTACCACACTTAATATCTTTCAAATTAATGGTTGTGCAACAGAAGCTAGTTACCTAATTCCTGATTTAGCAGCCTGATTTTTTTTTCAATTGATGAGGATCTAGCATTTCCATAGAGGTAAGCATTTTTCTTAGGATCTTTCTTTTTATGTCCTTCAGCATTGCTCCACTTTTCTTGTTTCTCCATGTCCGTAGCTGCATTGCCATCCTTCTATGCATTTATTCCTACACCTGTTTTCCTGTCTGTTTTTTATTTTGACCAGAGGTGTCGATCATCGGAGTTATGGAGCTATTCATCAGAGCCATGAAATAACCAATCAAGAACACTTCGGTAAGGAAATTTAGCAATCCATGACTATCATGATGATTGTGCAAAAACAGCTGTCCAGAATGTATTGTAAATTATATTGCTACCATATCCTCAGTTGTTGCTAATCAGCAAAACTCCATTTATAAAGTAAGGCTACACCAATTTACTTCAACTAAAAATCTGTCCGTATCATTTAAATACCCTCTGAAGTTATCTGAAATCAATCTGGTTACAATCTGGTCCTAGCATTTCTGCTAATGTACCTTAGAATTACAACACACTTAGCTAGCTGTATTGGCCAAGTAATTCAGAGTCTGTTGAAGGAACTGTTGCATACTTGCACTACTAAGTGTTACCATTTAAAGATGACTCTTTAATTAGACCTAACTCTTCAGGGTTACTGAGACAGCAGGTTTTATGAGAGAGAGCTCTTTCTCCGAGTAGGGCAAAAAGAAACTCAATTTTTAGTACTGTATGTAAAAGATCGGTGTTAGGGTACATGGATTTTTGGGGAGCATTGGCTCTGCAGCTGGAACAAGGCTTTAATCTATGTCTCAGCAAAGTTGCTGACCACAAGGCTGAATGATATATTAAAAGTAACTTTGCAAATGCTTAAGCAAGTAGGTTTTAACCATATAATAGTATTTTTGTGAGATATATAGCTTTTATATATAAGAGTTTGTTTATGAGTGCTGATGTTATGTAACCATTTTAATTATGTTAACTATTTTAAGGGAAAAAGCAGCAATTAAGTCTGTGTGCTGTGAACCAGCTACAGGAAAGAACAAAATAAGATACAGGGATCCAAAAAAGGGTGGGGATAGCACAATCTGGGACAGAAAAACAGATTGGAACGTGGAAGATGACACGTAACCAGAATGAACATATGCAAAACGGGTGAATGGTGATTGGTAAAGAAACCTCCAAAGTCTGCCCGTTGACCAAAAGAAGGGAGTTCATGGCCTTAGACATGCGCTCATAGCAAAAAGCCATGTAAATGAGTAAAATGTATAGGCAATTCCACGCTAATGAAGCAAACAGTAAACAGAGGTGGAGCTTGAGATGGGAGGAGAAATGGGTGGAACATAGGAGGGATGACGGTAGAGTGAATGTTAATGAGTATAAACCAAAGTGTATAAATATGGGAAAAAAACTATTGTTCGTGGCTGCTCCCCGTGCCTGTGAGGGAGCTCGTCCGAAGCTGTCTCTATATTGAATTAAGCTGTTGCAAGCAATGTGTGCAAGTAGCGTTTGCTCCCTGTCTGCTCTGGCTAATAAGTAGCAGGACGCATGAGTGATTGGATTGTCGTCTCCGTAGTTGTTGGGCACCGCATGGAGTTGGGGTCTAACAGTCGGGGTTTTTTGATCATCCGTGGATTTCCTGAGGAACTCAAACCCCAAGGAAGCACAACTTGCTGTTTGCTGAGTTAGTATTCGCTGAGGAGCTGAAAATGGATTTTCGTATAAAGTTCTTATTTTTATTAGAAACTCCAAAATCATCTTAGTCGATGGGAAACAGTGCCCAGTCAGTGCAGAGTCATTTATAGTTTGCTTTCAAGGTTGGTGCTTGTAAAATTGTTTTAAATAAAACGTCCACCTTGGCCCAATACATTGGAGCTAAACCCAGCAAGAGACTTTTTTTAAGAGCTCAATTTATCTGAACCTGAGAATATATTTACCACCTGATTCTCCCCCCATCTTTGATTCCTCATATTACCTGTACTGTGTTAGATAAAAAGATTTGACACAGCACCTTCTGAAATCTCATGGTATCTCTCTGGAAGCACGTAGAGATATTGCTACTGAGTCGCATGAGTCATGGTTGGCTACAGGCAGATTAAAAACAACCCCTGAGTTTCCCCTGCATATCTATTTCAGCTACCCAAATCTGGACTTTATTGAAGAGCGGTGACTTGGGTGTTTGCCCCTAGTTTATCTGTACAGAAAGAAAAAAGAATTATATATTTCCCCAGGGTATACTTCATTTTGTGTGTGTGTATGCTGCCTTGTTCTGGCCAGAACCAAGAGAAGAAAGAATGACAGTATGCAAGAGAAGTCTTAGTGTTATTTCCAATGCAGCAAGAATCAAAGTGCCAGAGCTTCCACAAAAACAGAATTTCAGTACAAGATTTCAGGCCTATTTTGCATACACAGAGAAGTGTGATACAACTGGGTAGAGACCTGAGCCCAAAAGGCAGTACTCCCTGTATCCATTAGGTTCCTCATTGAGTTGTTGCATGGTTGAATAAGAACATTATGATAATTTTCTACTGCTAAATTGTGTATCCACTAGATGCCATTGCTCCTTATCACATTACTCAAGCAGAAGGACCTTCTGCTCCCCACCCTCATCTGATAGACTATAAGTCTGAATATGAAGGCACATTCCCGAGAAATAGTGGTAAGTACACATCTATTCCCCTTCCTCCCCTTCGCCTCCACTACACTATGACTTTTTTTTTCTGTGGCTGTGTCTATTCCTCTAAAACAATTCTGAGAGTTTTGCAACAACTGCTTGTCACTGCAGGTATTTTTTATATTCCCAAATGTGTTCTTTTATTCCTGACATTTTGAAGGCTTAGCATTTGGATGACTAGAACGTATTTGGGAAAGTGACTTGTTTCACCTGACCTTCTACTATAACTTTTTTTTTCAATGTAAAGCATTAAAGATGAAGATGCAGTTAGGTGCGCAGGTTGTAGTGTTCTTCATTCAATTAATCCCCAAATCAGCACTGTTTTAATACTAAAAATAAGAGAACTCCTGGAAGAATCATGCAGCATTTCTCTCCCACATCAATCTCTATCAAGTGATGGGTGGAATGGGAAAGGTAGTCCAGCTGTCAAGGTTTTTAAGGTTTCCCATTGATTGGAATAGGAGCTGATTCAGCACCTTGACAGATCTTGGCATGCTTTACATTTGAGGGGAAATAGAACGGAAAGGCATGTTGAAGCTGTAATTTCAAGCAATTGCCACTCTTTTCTCTACTGAAATATTTCTCACTGTCTTCTACGGGTGTATGAAATCCCTATTCGATTCGGATTCAGATTCGGCCCGAATCAGGGACAGTGATTTGATTCATTGATTCGGATCACTGTCCCTGATTCAATTTGGATTTATCCAAATCTGAAGATTCAATGCTGTTTCAGAGAATCAGTGATTCGGACGCAGGCACAACCTTTAAATGTTTTTTCTACATACCTCAAGGTACCAGCGTGGCTTGTGAACGTTGCAATGCTGGGGCAGATGGAGCATCCCACAGGAGCGCAAGGGGGGCCCTCCACATGCTTGATGGTGAACCTGGAAGTTGACTGGAAGTTCTCCCACTGGGGAGTGTGCTGGAGCCTGCTCCCTGTGCCTCCCTGGCTCGGTGATTGGCTGTGGGGGGACCCCAGGTGCCCCTTCAGACGCAGGAGGCATCAGTTGCTGAGCTGGAGGGGTGCTGGGGGTGGGGGCAGTGCTTCTGGTCCACCTCTGGGTCTGCTGCTGCACATGCTGGGGAGCCTCCTGAACATCTGTGGGACACTCCATGCGCCCCAGCACCACAGCATTCACTAGCTGCCTGGTACCTTGAAGTATGTAGAAAAAATGTATAAAGCTGTGTCTGTGTCCAGATCTCTGACTATTTCTGAACCTCTCTGAATTGATTTGGAGAAATTAAAGGGTCCTTTGATTTGATTTGGATTCGGAGATTTGGCCACTGGATAGGGCTGAATCTCTGCCGAATTGAATTGGGGACCGAAGCTTTGCACAGCCCTACTGTCTTCCCCCCATTGAATCACTTTTCCTCTGACATGTCATTGGTCTCCTGTGCTGGCTGGAAAAAAATCCCATGGGCTAGGAAAGGAATCAGTGTAACTTATCCTTCTGTCAGAAGCAGACAGGGTCTGAGGGAGAAAGAGCACCAACTTCTTTTTCATTTTCTCACTACAGGAAGCAATGTACCACCCCCACCAGAGTTGCTTAACAAGCGTGAGGATGGGCCCCTTCCATCACAAACAAACTGGAAGTAAGTTGCACACCTTCCTTTAGTGTACTGGCAATGGATAATGTTGACCTTACATCCTTTACAAAATAAGGGGATTGATACTAGTGAGGAACAACTGGTGTATGTGTATATTGAAGCCAACATGGATAGGGATTATCCTGCTTCTGGTGGTGTGGTTAGACTAGGTAACTTCTGAAGAGCCCTTCCAGCCTACTTTTCTAGGATTCTATGACCATGGCAGACAGTTGGCTTGCTTCTCAAAAGAAGAATGAAAGCTTTTTGGCCAAAAACCAGTCAAGAAACGTCAAGGGTCAAGAACCAGTTAAGCTTTGGTCTTCTGTGTTCTGGAGGGCTCTTCTCCATTTACACTGTTCTCAGATAGTGAGTCCCTGTAATACAAGGGTACATCAAGACATATTTGCATAACCATAGTCAGCATGAGCACCTCTGTGTGTACTTAGACCTATGTCAGCCAACCCAGGGATTTTGTATAAGTGTGTCTAACATTTGCATATGGTCCCATGTACCTTTGTAACTGATCCTTAGGACAAACACTTCCAGAGTCTCTTACCCCTGTTGTCTTTTATTTGCTTATTTTTTTAGCATTCCTGCTGTCTCAGAAGATATAGCCAGAGACGCTTTCATAAAGTATGCAGACAGTAAATTGTGCTATAGCAGAGCCCCAGCCATAGAAATGGTATTTCGGGATCTAAAGCCATTTAACACCTACAGAGTAAGTTCATCTTTTACAACTTGGTCCGAGACAGATTGAAGGCGGTGGAATTTTTCCCACTGATTGCAATAGCAACTTGACTAAGGCCTTCGTTGACAGATCTTGGCATGCTTTACATTGTAGGGGAAACAGAAAGGAAAGGCAATAAGAGAAATAAATAACAAGGAATACAAACCTGTCCTAATTACTTTATAAATCTTCAGCGATGGCTTGGTTTAGAACCTGCTATTGTAGGTTAATTATTTGATTGCATTGCGATGGCCTTTTGGTCAGTGGAAAAGCTTGTTTCTAAGACTACACAGCTATAGTCTTAACTAGATTTTTTTATGAACTGTATGAATAACCTCTTAACTCCTGCACTGGACTTGTTACTTCTGTTTTGTTTATAGCTTGTAATTAATTTTTTTTCCTTTTTTAGTATTTTCTGGAGACTTTCACTGAAACAAGGTGCACGGATGTGAAGATAGTGCCTTACAATGGTAAGTACGCTCCTGGTATAAATCTTATATGATTTTTCTCTTCTGATGAAAATGTTTTCATGGTTGTGACACACATTTTTATGAGAAGCCAATGAATAATGTGCTGAGGAAATGTGGCCTCTTAATCAGCTACCTAACTGGAGTTTTTAACAATACAATAGACCCTTATAGAAATATTATGACCCTTCATTGTACATACTAAACATGATAGAAAATTCATGAATCAAAAACGATCTTGGATATGGAGATAAATTAAATACTTGAAGAAAACCAATGAACATTCTGAGCTGTACTGAAGCTTTTCCACTTAATTATGCTGTATTTCACATTCATTTACAACAAAACAGGTGAAACATTGACTAGGAGATGGCAAAGTAGAAGACATTTGGGTTCTGCATTTATGTCATGTCTCGAGTAGGTCACAGTTTTTCACCTGGAAGGGTTCTTTTTTTAAATTGTTTTAAAAATGAAATATTTACAAGGAAATTTCAGTTTTTAAACATTTTGTTTTAATTAGGTTTTTTGTTACATCTTAGAATGAAACATTTTTAGTAGTCTTTTTTCAGATCTTCCCCCCCACCCCTTTTTTCAGGAAAAAAAACAGGAAAATGTAAAAAATAAGGAGATTAGCCTGTGGTTCCTCATTTTACCATGGATTGTAAGCTATCTGGAGCAGGGATTGCCTTTTCTCCCCCTGTTTTTGTACAGCACAGGTCTTGGCTTCACAGCTTTATTGCAAAATGAAAAAATAGTATGACAGAGGAAGGAGGAACCAAAGACAAACTCTGCAAAAATGATACCAAAACCTGGTCTAAGTCTATCCCAGCTGTGCAGTTGGCCCAATAGAAGAGGTCACCTACAGAAATTCTTGCCTCTAATTTTTTTTTTCAGTTTAATAAAGCATTTGAATAAGAAAAGTCATTCCTTTTTTGAAATCTGTAGGTTAAAAATTACTTGACCTTTAAGGGTGTTTTGTGGGTTTTTTGGCTGTCTCTAGACGCACTATGTCTTTACTGGTGGATTTTATTTGGGGGCCTTATTAAATCTGGGTTTGGAAAAGCACTGTTCCACAGGAAGAAAGTAGAAACAAATGCACTGCATTTGGTTTTCACACAGTGTATAACTGTTCTTTTCACGATCTGTGCCCATCCTGTATGTCAGAGACACTTTTACAGGCAAACTGGACATGGAGCCAGTTCTATATGGCCTAGAAACTAAAAGAACTGGACTGTAACCCAGAAGACATACACCTAACTCTTCCAGTTCTTGCTCTATGCCTCAGTTTCCCTACCTATAAAATGGGGGTAATGGCAGTAGCTTCCTTCACAAAGCACCTCAAGATCTACTGATGTAAAGTACTATTGAGAGCTAAGTAGACTTATTGTTAAGATCCAAATTTAAGACACTTGTGATTAATAATAATCTATAAACACTTATGAATGAACTTTAGTACCAACGATTTCAACCGGGTCTGCTCATGAGAGTGGATATGAGTGCCTCTAAAATTGGGGAGGATTAATTCTAAACAGTTAGATAAACATAAATTAGCAGCTAATATCTTAGTAGGATTTATTATGAGTGTAATCACATTGTTTTATATAATTCTACTTAATGGGATAGAGCAGAAAATTAGTATAGATTAACAGAGGGATCTCTTGATATCTAACTTAATCATCTTAACAGGAAATCAACAGAATAGGCACAGATATGGCATGACTTAAACGCAGGTCTCAGAAGATATCTAGTGTTTTGTACTCACTGCAAATTTTGTCTGCCTCAGGTGAATTTGTTGACTCCTATATGCTTGGCGCTCCCCCCCTACTATGGAATATACAGGTGGAAGTTCCTCCTATGTTCACAGATCACATACAGAGAGTCAAAGTACCTCACACATCATTAGTAAAGGTATAATAATAAATAACCTAATCCTGTGTTTTGGCAAGATTGCCAGCTGATATGCTTAAAAAATAAAACGGTGGGTATTTTTCTATCTTCATTGCTACACTGTCACTGTTTCGACAGATAGAAATACACAGTGGCTAGTTAACAGGCATGGTGGAAGCCTTGGATTAAACAGGAAATTGAAGTCTTCTGAGCCTATGATCTTATCTTACTCCAAGTTGGTTTAATTGTTCTTCCATTGAATACAGTGGTGGTACTTATCATGGCGCTCACTGGGAACAGAGGTAGGGCAGTGCTGAATATATTTGAAAATCTCATCCATAGAAAAAGAAGGGAGGGCAGCTGTCCTGAAGCCTGTATACTGGTCCTCAGGTTCTGGCTTCAGACCTTGCAATCCTTCCATGATGAGATGCCGTGCCAGCTTCCAGGATAGGTGAAGTAGGCAAAGTTAGGGATACACATGTAAAACATTTAGTATTTGCCGGCAATAATTCTCTTAAAAAAGGGCAAAGTGACAACATTTCAGAGTTTGCTGTTGAACAACCAGAGACACCAAGTGCTTTCTATAACAGGCCACAGGCAAATGGTACATTTGTTGCGGGTTATATGAGTTTCACGCAACAAATTCTCACGTGCTTAACTGGTCACACATTAAAATTATCACAGGATACTTCCATGCCACAAAGTTGCTGTTTTCGTTGTGTCTGGTCTGCCATTTTATCCAGGGATAAAATAGTCTAACTTCTAGCACGTTGCAGTTCGTTGCATGATACTCATATATAATGCGTGATTGTGGCCAGAGGCAGTTTGGTTAAGTCAGTACATAGTTGTTTAGGAGCTCCTGGACTCGTCCGTGTTTGTTCACAGATGCAACTGAGTCGTGGTTTTCAGTGATAACGTCTGCATTAAAACTGAAAATGATAGTGACAATATTCTGTGAAAAAAGACACGTCTTTCTAGAGCTAAATATCACAAAAGAAGAGTCAAAGAAGCCAACAACATGACAAAGGCAGTTGGGTCTAAGATCTCTGAAATTAATTGTTTTGCTTCCGAGTGATGTATCAAAATCTGGTTGTGAATGCTCTTCCAGTTTGCTTCTGGAAATAACCTACGTAACAAAGCAAGTTTTGTTTCTTCTGATAGCTTTGAGAGGAAGAAGAGAACCAGAATAAACTTGTCACCAGGGAGGTTGCTTCACTTATTTATGTGGATATGCCTCTGAGCAACAGCAGCTTGATGCAACTGCAGTTATTTGAAGAATGTGGAAAAATCTACAGAGGAGGAAATGCTGAACATTGTACTGACAGATCCTGCTAAACCACTAGTGACAGTTTTTGTCTTGTTTTGAATGCTGGTCAGTGCCATCAAATAGGAAATATTTTCTTTTTGATTCCTTCTTTCAATAAGGGAAGAAAACTTTCAGGTTTTCCTTTTTGATGCCAGCTTCGAAATTGAACAGGCAGAAATTGAGATTGGCTTCCATATCACACTTCAGCTGATTGTGTTTATTGCTTCTGCCGAGTGTTATTTTACTCCTAGATATTTTATTTTAGCCCACAGTGGTGTTCAGGACTGGAGAACAGAGAGGATCTTCTTGCTAGCGATTTGCTATCGTATGTGGGAGAAACTTAGAGATTAATCTGAAGTGAGATGGTGTGGCTGATAAAGAAAAGCAGTGCCAAATCAACCACACCATCTTGCTTCAGATTAATCAGCAGTGCCAAATCAATTCTGTGACTGGAAACTGGCAGTCTGTTTTGGAAAGGCCTTTTGGTTTCATCAGGCTACATGGAATTGAAAATAGCCACAGACAAGATCCAGTGGACAAGCTCTGTTCACTTCTCTATAGGGAAAAAAGGACTTTAAAAAGGTGTGGAGTTTTTAGATCAAGTTTATGTTGTAAAGAAAAAGAGTCAGGGAAGTGGGAGCATAAGGAGAAGAGTAACAAAGGCTGTGGGGAACATCAGAAGATAAGGGAGAAGTGATGCCCACACCCGTCTTGCTCATGTGACGGGACGTTGGCCTATTTGTGTTGTGGCACATTGCAGGGGCTGAAGCCGATGCTCTTGTGGACCCTTTCACAAAAGTCAAGTCTGGAGAACAGAAAAGTGGTACTTTGCAGTGTAATGTAGGATCTGCGGTAGGATGGCTGCAACGTAGCTGTACAGCTCTTCAAGAACCTTGAATGAGTGACCCTAGATAAGTGCAAAGAATAAGCGCCTATGATGATACCCTAGTGAAACCCTTTGATCACTGATTGTCCGTGTTTTACAGGGTGGGGAGGGGGAATGTTTCATATTACTTTGCTTGAGAATGGTTAGGCAGCCAGACTGAATATTGTATGCACCAGATAAAAGAAATGTAAAGCATGTGCTTCCCTTTAAAGTGTCTTCCTTTTTTACTTTAAGGGCTGTTCTGACTGTGCAGGGTCGGGGAGGGCTCGCTGCTGGAAATGCCAGGGGCGAGGCCAGGTAAGTAGTCACATCCAAAGGAATCCTTTCCTAGTGCTGAATGCATCTTGGGAAGGGGTGCTAAAAGGTGACTCAGGCAAGTACCTGGGATCAAATAGTGTTGAGGTGAAAGGAAGGAGAATCATCTTGGTTGCGAGGTGTTCACTCAGGGAATTTTCCAAGTGGTTACAGTGACCTCAATTAATGGGCCTACCTGCCTAGTGAGGTGCTAAGGCCATGGATAGATGTTACATTTGGAGCGCCAAATACATCCTTGTAGTGATTAAAGGGAGCATACAGCCATTCAGGCTGTTTGTAGCACTGCAGAGATGCCAAAAGCGCTACAGAATAGTTGTACTTTCAAAGAGGAGCATCTGTATTTCATAGCTCTAGGTGTGATGCCCAGGCTGTCCTGGGGCGGGGGGGCTGCTATGGGGGGCCCTGGTGGAGCTGGGCTGGCTTCACATCCAGCCACTTGCCACCCCCCGCCACCGCCGCATCCGGGCCCTGCACCCGCCACAGTTGTCTCTGGTAATGCCTGTACAGTTACACATAGTGCTATAGGAGTATCTAGGACCCCCAGCATCCCAGAGTCCTCTGCTCTTCCTCCCACCCAAGGGAAGCAGAGGCAGAGTGGCTGGGTCCCTGATAGCCCACTCAGTGGTGAGCTGTCAGGCAGCCTGCTGTGCCATGGCCAACAAAGTTACAGCTCTGCTGGCCGTGTGGCTGCAGGCTTGCCTGGGCTGTGCTGATCAGCAGCTTGGTGGACCCCGGGCAGGGGAGGTTCTGCACAGCCCCCATATACGTCCAGCCACAGAGCTGGGCAGCTGGGGACTCTGCCATCCAAACGCTGACGCCTGCCTCCTTCCCCTCCAGGGGTGAGGACAGGCTATCTGTGACCAGGTTCCCCATTGACCAGGGTCCTTAGACTTCCCATAGAAGGAAACAGTAGCTGTAACATCATAGATTGCCCAGGTCAGATTGTATTTATTTGACTTTTCCATGTAATCAATTTAGATCGAGTGCTGGGTGTGTCATGGTAAGCGGACACAGGACCATGATAACAGGTGTTCACACTGCTCAGGATGTGGCTACAAAAGGTGAGTGCATGCTTAAGGAGAAGCCAGTTGAGCGATTCTTTAGGTGAATTAGCATCAGGGTCTAATTCCTGCGTGTTAGCAGCAGAAGTGGAATATCTCTGTGTTCAGGGGCAGCTCTGAGTTGGGCCCTCAGGTGAGGCTGAGTGACCTAACCTAGCCGTGTAAGTACTTATTAGTCCTCTGTTAGACTAAAGCAACATGAGATATTCTTAGGAGGGGGTTGGTGCTAAATTGAGCTGGACAAAGCTTTTTGCCAGCAACATTTTTGGGGTGCAAAAATTCTGATTGGATGACCTCAAAATCTTTTGGACTTGACATCATTTATTCTTTCAACCCCTCCCCCCAAATGCTGGAAATCAAAGCATTTCTGCATTTTGTGTACAAAATGTTTAAATGTTTTGATTCATTGTGGTATTTGTTTAGCTATTTCTTTAAATTATAACCTTCAATTTTTTGATTGTTTAGCTATTTCTTTAAATTATAACCTTTCAATTATCTCCTTCAATTTTTTGGCATCGCTGCTATGCAACTATGGTTCTTTTCTGTAGGTCTCTTCCTAAGGCTTGCATGAGTTCCCAGCAGAGTCCAGTACTCACCAGGCCACAGGTTAGGCATTATCTAGTCCCCTCTGCAGTTCTCCTTTTGAAAGTGAGTCTCGGACTGCCAGGAGAGGGCCAGGAGGCAGACAGCAGTTTGGAGAGTGTGTGGCTCATGAGCTAGATGCTGCCTTGAAAGCGGGGAGCCTGGGTTCCAGGCTGGACCCTTGCAACCAATGGGGCAGAAATGTCCTCCCTGCTCTGTACCCATTTTAGACGATGGATATTAGATGTAATGTGAACGTGGCTCAGCTTCAAGAAGAGGGCTGGAAAGGGAACTAGCTAATCTGCAGCTTGGTGGTTAGCGTGCTATGCTGGCAGTTCAGGTTCAATTCCCCAGGGGGACCTAGAACCTGGCACTTCATTTCTTTGTGACTTCCCTATCCATTAGCTTAGTGAGCTAAAATAGTGTGCATTGTTGTGACCTGTCTGACTTTTGGGACTTGTGCTCACTCAGGTACAGGTATACAGAGCCACAGGCTGATTAGCCATGTGGTGGATGTTTGCCCTGTGACTGATCTTTCTTTCCACTTGTATATCATGGTGTTTTCCTTTGGTTAATTGTCTCTGTTTTTTTAGATAGCGCTTCAGTGGCAAAAGCATCATCCATACCGGAAGGGTAGCACTGAATCTCTGCGCTAGGAGAACAGTTTTTTTAGTGTTTTGGTAGCATCAGCTGTCCAATACATTGCTGTGAAATTGTACTGTTGCTGTGAGAATCAGAAGGTGAATGTGAAGTTAAAGAGAAGAGACTGATCACGTCACATAGAGCTTTATTTTTTTTTCAATATTTATTTAGAACATGACCCTAAAAATACTTACTTGTGTGTTACCCGTCAGTAGGGTGACAACTTCAGTGAATTCAGTTCCTTCACTGGGGATTCATCCTGGCAGTAAACCAGATTCCAAATTATCCATGTGATCTGGATTGGACTCCTAAATTCATGTCAGTGTGCACATACACATACCAGATCAAATCCATATGAAATGACTGTTGTGATAATGAAACAGATGGTGAGACTCTTTTTCTTTGCCTGCAGATGCATCACTTGCTCCGGTGAGGGGCTCAAGAAATGTGACACCTGTCAAGGAAGAGGACAAATGCTGTCTTACACTGAGCTGCAAGTCAAATGGCAAGTCTAATATAAATGAGAAAGTCTTAGTTCCCACTCTTTTTTTCCTGTCCATGACACAATCAGTATGTAACAGATATTCTGAGAGGTGGGGGCAAGATTGGGGGTGTTGATGTCCTGCAGGAAGGGAAACATTGGGTCTTTAAGAACATAGTGAGTTTTTGAGCATCTAACTGTTCATACACACACAACGGCAAACTCCATTTGAGATATATATATCTCATTTACATATATATATAATATTTTCTATATATATAATAGATATTTATAATAGATATTATTTATATATGTGTGTGTGTGTATGTATATATATATGTATATATATGTGTGTGTGTGTATGTGTGTATATATATATATATATATATATATATATATATATATGTATATAGGAAGGCTTATTTGAAGAAAGCTGTGTAGTGCAGGTGTGTGATCACATTTGCATGTGCTTGTGGCAAGCCAGGATAGATCTTGTGAAAACTTACAGAAGGCAGAATGGAAACTTAATAATAATCCTTCTCCAAATATAGTATCACAGTTATATACTTAAACAGATCCCATGTAAGCAGCTCAGCTCCTGGTGTTCTGCCAACAGCGAATAAAGATAGGTGAGGAATGGGCTCCATGTCATATTACTGAATGTCTAATCATTGATAGTCATTCAGGGAGGACCCCCCTCTACAGAATTGGAGGGTAATTCTAAGCTAGTGCTGTATCTTGTTTGAATCTCTTGGTCTCTACATTGAATTATAATTCCCAGACTATTTAATGCTGGTTTGACTTTAAAACTTATTTGTTATTCATGTGCTGGCCCTGATGTCTGCTTACAAAGTTTTGCTATGTTTATTGTTTTATTAATCCCTTTTTCAAAGCGGAAAGCAAAATGCAAAGTTGATTCACTTTACTACAAAGAACATAGACAAATAAGCCACCTTGATGTTGGTAACAGAAGTGAGGACTCACTGCCACTATAATCTGTAAATCTCAAAGCCCAACGCAGCATGCCTCCGAGTTATTAGAAAAATAAAAATAAAACCTTTTGTTTATTCTGAAACATCTACTACTGAGGACTTACAAACTGATGGACAAAGTCCTCTAACAACTCAGCTTTGTGGAGTATTGTGATCTTTTAATACAGGAACAAGTTAGGAAGTGGGCCTCCAATCCATTTTCAGTCACTAATAGAAATATTTGTGTCCTTGTCCTTATAGGAAAAATAACATTTTTGAATATGTGGTGGACCAGAAATGTGGGTTTCCTGCCAAACGCTTCAAAGCTGTCGGGGGAGAGAAGATATTTGTTGATGAACAAGCCATGGTAGTGAAACTCTACACTCCGATACCTATTAAAATGACACACTGACAGAACAACCTGTGCTACTTGTGTTGGAGTTTCAAAGAATTCACACTTGAAAAATCAAAAAAGGAATCTGAAAACCAAAACCAAGTGTTTTGTTTTCCTCTTTACTAATATAACAACACTACTTACTTTTTCAGTACAGTTTTTTTTGTTTTCTTTTGATTTTTGTTTTACTCAGAAAGGAAAATTGTGTGTATAAAAGGACTTGGTGCCAAATACTTTTTAGTTAATCCACAGTGCTGGCATAATTTTTCAGAGCCACTGAGCAATTACAAATACCAAATGAAATCAAGGCAACTGAGAAGTGTTTAGCACCTTTCAGAAATCGGGCCACTGCTCATGGTAGAGGACAATCCTATGGTTTTAGAAATCAGATCAAATTTTGCAGCTTGTAGGTTGTAGGTTTTTTCCCACCAGTTTACATGTTGTCAGGAGCTTTCAAGAAGAAAATGTAGAAATGTAAATACAGTTTCATCTTATCCTACTGGCTGCTCATGTAGAAGCAAGGCACCTCTTTCAGACTAGTTCTGTGTTCAGACAATGCCTTGCAAAATAGTACCCCATATGTTACTGAAGTACAAATAGCAATAACAAGAGACCACCTTTAGAGAGAGCCTGGTAAATAAATTGTTTCTGGAGCACGCTTCATCTTACACAAACCGACCTTTGTAGCAGCTACAAAAGAGGTGACAAACACTGATTTCCTTCAGGATAGATAATGACTACATTGCAATTTTGGTACAAGCTGCAAACAAAGCTATAGTCAAGTGTGAACACATTACTGGGAATCCTATTCAGCGGAGTCAGAGAATACTTTCTGTACCCATGTACACGGGCTGTATAGGATATAAAACAGCACTTCCCCCTGTCTGACTTAACCTTAAAACAAACTCTTTAGTTTTTAAAAAGTGCAATTACATACTTACAAATGCTGGGGAAAGATACCAGGAAAGAATGCTATCATTTTCTTTACAACTACTTTGAGGTACGTGAGATGAATCCTACAGAACTGTATTTAAGCGGGTTGCTTTCCTTCATGCAAGCGGGCCCACTGAAGTGACTGGGAAAGATACCCGGATGGTGTCATCTGTTGTGGTTCTATTGGTGTAGCTTGCTGATGTGCCCTAAAACCCAGGACTGGGACGGGCCCAAAATTTGGAAACAACTGTGCTCCCTCTTCTGTATTTGTGTTAAATGTTCTCTTTTCCCCAGGTTTATCCTGTGGTGAATTTTCCCGATCCTTCCATAAATCAAGTTTCCCAAAATGCTGTTCAGCAACACCATGCTCAGTTTGCATCTGCAGCTCGCGTGCTGCGACAGGTGAGTTAGCCCGAGTCTAACAACAAGGCAAGTAATTTGTGGAAGACAGACTGTATCAACTTTCAGGTAGTCTTAGTGATACTGTTGCCAAGATAGTCTAGGAAATGTGTGAGAGGCAAGGGTTTTTGTGGGCAATATCTTTTATTGGACCAACTGCCTGGTTGGGATAGATATGCCAAGCTTTCAAAAACAATACATTCTTTGGGTGGGTCCAGTTCTTTGGGCATGTGGTTTGCGAAAATTTGACATCCCAGTGTCAAAAACACTGCCGCTAAAAAAAAAAAGTGCTGTGATGCATGTGGCAGCAGCGTGCACCACCAGAAATGGGGCCTGGCCAACCAGAGCTACGTTCTGGCTGCTAGCCAGGCTCTGAGCGGCCAGATCGGTGCCACTGATGCCCAGGGAGGCCCCCAGGACCCCAGATAAGGCTGCTGAGGCTAGTACAGGTGCTGGCCCCAGTCTTTCCTACTCCACCTCCCTTATCCCACTGGGGTCAATTTGCCGCATGCTGGAATGCACATGCAGGTGCATTCCCTGGGACAAAAAGCAGCAGCACAAACTATTTGCTTTGCGGGAAATGCATGCTCCTGCGCGTGTATGCTCATTTGGATGTGCCCTTTGAGTCTATCCTAACCATGCAGTTTGTCCAATAAAGATATCACCTACAACAGTCTTGCCTCTCTGGGGTGCACAGTGAGCAGTTTGTGCTGGAGTTTATTGCTCCTGAACGCAGCACTTGCACGTGCACCCGGGACCTCAGCACGTTGAGCTGGGGTGGAGCAGGCCTGCACATGTATTTTGCTGCACGTTAACTACTCCATTGTAGGATAGTACTTGTGTCAAGCGGTACTATCCTACAGTGGACTTAATTAGTTTACTGCAGCCTAAAAGCCCTGGATATGTAGACAATGATGCTTAACTGCCGAGCTAATTCGTTGGTTCCGCAGTGAAGCATCTTGTGTAGATGTACCCTGTATCAGCTTATCAAGTCTAAGTGTTGCCATTTAGATATTTAAAAAAATTCTTCACGCATCAGAGAAAAAGCTCTGCATTTAGCTGGACAATGCTATATATTAAAAGGATTTTCTTAGCCACCTGAATATCAAGAAAAAATCAACCCTTGATGGGAAAGAATTCAGTAACTAAATGAAATTCAGTAAAATGAGGCGTGTATATAAGAGAATTGATGTTGAGTTAGAGGATGGGAGTGGAAGACACATGCTCCTGAGTTGAAATATTAGTTTTGCACCTGAATTGTTGTGTGTTGCTTTGGCAAGTCTTCATACCTCAAATTCCCCACCTGTATACAGGGACTTAACATTCACACTTCCACCAGGGTAGTATACTAAATAGTAATTCTCTAGGGTTTAAAAGATGTTAAATGCTATATAAAGCACTTGTGAGAATCTAATTCTGAGAGGCTATACATCCTCCTATACTATAAAGACATAGATTCATGATCTTTGTACTCTTTCTCTTTCAGAGGCAAACCATTGAGTTGATTTTTCTCACGCAAGTGGAGTATGAGTGGAAGGGGACGCAGTATTCCTACTATGTCTACGGAAATGAAAATGAGGTGTATGCAGAACATTACCCCCAAAAATGTTGCTGCTCCGTCATGTAACTGACACATCAGTCCTCAGGACTCCAAGGTGGATGACTTGCTTTCCAGAACCGAACAAGCAAAGACATCACCTAACAATGTGCTCAGTTGTTTTCAGTTTGCAGTTGAAGACCACAATGAGGTTGAGGTGCAATGGGAAAGGAAGGGGAGAATGAGAAGGCCTAGCAAGCAGATTCCCAGATTGGAATCTAGACTGCATGCATGTTGCAGTCTTTCTGGAAGTTTTGCTATGGATGTTGCTGCTTCTACCCTGTCAGTGGTAAAAAATTCAGCTATGAGTACAATAGTGTTTAATTATGGTCGGAAAGCTGTGTAGGCATGTACAGGCTTACCTTGTTTTATTGCATTTCACTCTATTGCGCTTCGCAGGTATTGCGTTTTTTACAAATTGAAGGTTTGTGGCAACCCTGCGTCGAGCAAGTCTCTTGGTGCCATTTTTCCATCAGTTAGCATTTTTTAGCAATAAAGTATTTTTTTAATTAAGGTCTGTACATTTTTTTTTAGACATGATGCTATTGCACACTTAATAGACTACAGTATAGTGTAAACATAACTTTTATATGCACTGGGAAACCAAAAAATTTGTGTGACTTGCTTTATTGCGATATTCGCTTTATTGCGGTGGTCTGGAACCAAACCCGCAATATCTCCGAGGTATGCCTGTACCTATTGACCAACTAAAGAAGATATATCTACATAGAGCACAAGCTTTTGTGTACCAAGTTCACTTCATCAGATGCATAGCATACGTATCCTGTTCATTTACTTAATAAAGGTGCATATGTACCCCATCTTCTGACTGACTCAGACTAACATGACTAACTATCTCTCTTCATTTAATTACGTTACCTTGTATGGCACTTCTCCAGCATATATGGCACTACTCCTGGGTGAGGGAGATTCCTTACCCTCCATCGAAGCTGATCTTGTGAAGAAACACCTTGCCAGGCTGGATACCTTCAAGTCAGCTGGCCCTGATGGTTTACACCCAAGGGTACTCAAAAAGCTGGCAGACATCATAGTCCAGCCCCTGGCACAGATCTTTGAGAACTCCTGGTGCTCTGGTGAAGTGCCCGAGGATTGGAAGAAGGCCAATGTGGTGCCTATCTTCAAAAAAGGGAGAAAAGTGGATCTGGCACTACAGGGCCATCAGCCTGACCTCTATCCTGGGGAAGGTCTTAGAAAAGATTAGCAAACGCCATCCTATACAGGCTAGCTGACAGCAATTTCCTGAGGGATACCCAGCATGGTTTGTTGTGGGTAGGTCTTGCTTGACCAATCTCATTTCCTTTTACAACCAAGTGACCTATCAACTGGACAAGGGGGAAGAGATTGATGTCATATATCTTGACTTTAAAAAAGCCTTGGATCTGGTATCCCATGATCACCTCTTGGCAAAACTGGCTAACTGCAGCCTTGACTTCACCATGATCCAATGGCTAGGGAATTGGCCCCACAGCAGGACCCAGAGGAAGTCAATCATTGTGGTGCACTGTGACCCGTGGGGTCCCTCAGGGCACTGTCCTAGGGCCTTTACTTTTTAACTTCTTCATCAATGATGTAGACATTGGTGTCAGGAGCGGACTGGACACATTCGCTGATGACACCAAACTCTGGGGTAAAGCATCCACACCTGAGCACAGGAGGGTGATCCAGGCAGATCTTGACAGGCTCATGAAATGGGTGGATGAGAACCTGATACTGTTTAACACCAAAAAATGCAAGGTTTCCACCTTGGGCAGAAAAACCTGCAGCCTGCTTATAGGCTCAGCAGTGCTACGCTGGTTAGCACTACAGGTGAAAGGGACTTGGGGTTCATGATTGACCACAAGATGAACATAAGCCTGCAATGTGATGCTGCGGCTAGTAAAGTGAGCAAAACGCTGGCTTGCATCCATAGATGCTTCTAAAGCAAATCCCGGACATCATTCTCCCATTGTACTTGGCCTTGGTGAGGCCGCAGCTGGAGTACTGCGTCCAGTTTTGGGCTCCACAATTCAAAAAGGATGTGAAGAAGCTTGCGTGAGTGCAGAGGACAGCTACATGCATGATCAGAGGTCAGGATAACAGACCTTATGATGAGAGGCTGAGCCATGGGACTCTTCAGCCTGGAAAAGCTCAGGCTTAGGGGTGATCTGGTGGCCATCTATATGTTTATTAGGGGTGTTCACCAGGATCTGGGGGAAAATCTGTTCACCAGAGCGCCCCAAGGGCTGACAAGTTCAAATGGTAATAAACTCCACTGCAACTGTTTCAGGCTGGACATAAGGAAGAACTTCTTTACTGTCTGAGCCCCCAAGGTTTGGAATAGACTGCCGCCGGAGGTGGTACAAGTGCCCACTTTGAATGCCGTCAAGACACTTTTGGATGTTTATCTTGCTGGGATCCTATGATCCCTGTTGACTTCCTGCCCATGGGGCACGGGGCTGGACTCGATGATCCTCCAGGGTCCCTTCCAGCCTAAATGTCTATGAAATCTATGAAATATTCTTGCTCTTCATTTGACTTTCCTTGTTTCAAGGACTATATTTGAGTTGGGGATCATAGGGAAACTAGTCCTGAAACTTTATCTTTCATTATTAATAGTAGTACAAATAATGTAATCCTGTGGGCCACAATCTGCTCTGCTTCCTAGCAGGATAATGCAACTGGCTTTAATAATCCTAAATCATTGCATATTAACCTGATATTAATCCAGATATACAAGATACTAATAGGGTGTGTCTACACATAGCCTTATGGTGACACAGCGGCACACTGCGGTGATGTAATGATCACATGAGTCTACACGTGATCACCAGATACATTGCTATAGTGGTGTGCTCCCTCCCCTGGTGTAGTGTGCTGGTATGCTGACATAGCGGTGAAATCGAACCATGTGCCATGCGCACAGCACAGTAACCATCCATACTGCACCATGCTTTCATACTTCCAAAAGGAAGTAGCAATATCACCATACAGTGACATGTACACTTGCACATAGTGGATCAAAAGCAGTTGCATCCCTGCACTTCAATAAAGCTGATACCAAATTCCCCTTTGGCTATGGATTCATGTACTGACAAAATGTTGAAATGTTCACATAAACCCCCAGAATTTGCTAATAGCAAGGTTTTATTAGTAACTTGCCAGCAAATGGCATGTGGTTAGAAACAGTAGATATGATATAGGATACTTATCCACAGCAGAGCTAGTCTTCAATAACATCAATCAGTCATCAATAGTAGAGTCTGTGCCTAATATTCAAGCTGGACTTAAATTATTCTGAAATAATCTTAAAATGAAGATTATTCAGCATGGATTCACTAAGGGCAAGTCATGCCTGACCAACTAGATTGCCTTCAATGGTGAGATGACTAGCTCTGTGGATGTGGGAGGGCAGAGGACATGATATACCTTGATTCTAGCAAGGCTTTTGATATGGTCTCCCACAGTATTCTTGCGAGCAAGCTAAGGAAGTCTGGGTTGGACGAATGGATGATAAAGTAGATAGAAAAATGTTGGTCTTAAAGGGCAGTAATCCATAACTCAATATCTAGTTGGCAGCCGGTATCAAGTGGAGTGTTCCAGAAGTTGGTTCTAGGGCTGGTTTTGTTTGATATCTTCATCAATGACCTGGAAGATAGCATGGAGCGTGCACCCTCAGTAAGTATGCAGATGACACTAAGCTGGGGGGAGTAGTAGATTCGCTGGAGGGTAGGGCTAAAATTCAGAGTGACCTAGACAAATTACAGGATTGGACCAAATGAAATCTCATGAATTTCAACAAAGATAAGTGCAAAGTCCTGCACTTGGGACAGAGCAATCCCATGCACCGGTACAAGTTGCGGGCTGACTCACTGGGCAGCAGCTCTGTAGAAAAGGACCTCAGGCGGGGCTGTTTCCATGGAGGCAGGACCTGGCCTGGCACAAAATGCGGTCCCTGTGGGAGGTGCTGGGCCCTAGGTGACGGCCCAAGTGGCCCCGCCGCTGCCTGAAGGTGTATGGTCCTGCACCATGCTGCGCAGGGCCGGACCCACAACATGCAGCACAGGTTGTGCCACGTCTGTGGCAGCCGGGGCTCCGCTGTGCCACTGGGGGCTCTGGCTGCAGTGGGCCCTGAGAGCCCAACAGCCCCTGCTGCTAGGGGGGGAAGAGAGGGCCCTGTGGAGGACACGTGTCTCCCTGACCAGCCCCCCACAGCCCCACCCCCAGTCCCTCGTTACCGGGGACGGTGCTCAGGTCATGCGGCCTTGCCCTGCTCCTGCTCGCCCCTCCTGTGAATGCAGTGTGCTAGGGCAGCAGGGGTACCATAGAGACACTCTGGCCAGATGCCAGAGCGTCTCTGGAGGTCCGAGCTCCGGCTTACCTCAGGGCATGCTGGGGAACCGTGGCCCGCTCCGCTTTTTTCTGGGGTGGTTTTTTATTGTTGTTGAGATGTGGAAATCCGGGTACAGGCAACCCTCGCTTAATGCTATTTCACTTGGAGCTATTTCGCTATAACGCTCTTTTGAAATTGATACCCGATTTCACTTGGCGCTCAGCGAGTTTTGCTGTGACACACACGGTCACCATTTTGGATCATTAAAAACAATTGCGGTCGCCAACTAGGTAGTCAAATACTTTCGGTTTCACTCAGCGTTCATTTTTTCGGGAACCAATTAAGAGCACTAAGTGGGGGCTGCCTGTATCAAATTTGGAGCCCCCACTGGAAATATGTAGTGCAGGGAACATTTGTTTGTTCTCAGTGTGCCCCTTGCGGCATCTCAAACTGGTTTGAGATGCCATAAGAGGCGCATACGCACTCGTCCGGACATGCCCTAAGAGTCTTTCTTTTGACTTTCGTGGTCTTTGGATAAGATCCACGTTGCCTGTTTTTCCCCATTCACAATCACATTTTATCATACTGAACATGCTTGACTTGGATTTTTCTGGGTGCTTGTATCCTACCTCATCTTGCCATGTGATTGCTGAGCACACATATGGATATGTTTTTGTAATATGTAAATGTAGCATTAGAACAATATGTGTAAGTAATAGTCCTGTCAGAAACAAACTGATAGGGGCAGATGCTATGTGATTCTTAGACACGCATATGCGTCGATTTTAATATGCAAATGACATATTAATACATTATGCATAAGTAACTTTCCTGTCAGGAACAAACCGATCAGGACAGCTATATAACAGAAGAGCCACATACTATTAAGAATCCAGTTTTTATTTTCCACATCCTTTTCATGGGATATAACCAGAATGGTCTGCTTATTTAATACTTATTCTGTATTTTAAGTGGCTCCAATAGTTGAAAGAAGAAGTATGACAGAGCTATATATACACATACCTACAACATTCAATGGTTTTTAAATTGCCTCCCATACTGCTAACAAGTGTCAGACCTGCGTGGATCAACAACAGCGCTGAAATGTCTGGTAACCAGCTGTACTCAATCTTTGTTTTTAAAGATGGCCAACAACAATTCAAAAAGGTATCAAGTCGTTTTTTCCCTGTTGTCACACCTGATATCTCCAGCTATGGACCAGGGCCCCAGTACTTGGCACTGCAGAAAAACAGAACAAAAAGGAGTCCCTGACTATATAAGCTACAACTTGGCGCTACAATAAGTGCCATAAAGCTAACCAGTGCTAATGACTGCAGGAAACATTTTAAAAAATACAGAAGGGACTTCAAAAACTCAGCCCGACAGAACTAAATTTGCTAAATTATTTAGATATTTCTGAAAAGTTCACTTGGGGGGCAGCTTTTTACTTAATATTGACCCACTTTCAGAGACATTTGCTATTGCAAAATTACTCCCGGAACAAAATTCATTAATTTCTACTATAACAGCGAATGTTAAACACTGTAAAAAACGCACTGTAAAAAACTGTCCAGATGCAGTTCCTTTAGAATCCAGTGATTGAACGCTGCAAGAATCAAGTGATTATTGAAACACCTCACCAACTAGAAATATGCAGCCTTAGTCTGGGGATGTTTAGAAAACATCTCTCTGTTAGCTACCTGCTATACAGGCATACAGGTAGTTGGTATTTCAGTCTGCTGTAGAAGGGGGACGAACGATGGCATGCAGATTTGGATTTGGGTAGAAATCTGAGTTAGTGGGCTGGGCTTCAGAAAAGTGACTTTGAATTTATACCAGTAAATGGGAAGCGTGTTGAGTTTGTTGTAATAATATACTTACTCAAAAAACATATCCTAAAAAATGTTATTTTCACAATAAGCTCTTTTCAGTAGGTTAGTGCCGGTGTTGTATCATTTATAGTTCTGTAGCACCATCTAGCGTGCAGTGATGGCACTGGGAACAGTATATTCCTTTTTCTTTAGCTTCTAAGAATTTCAGTGGGCCATATTCTTGCTCACAGCAGTCTTACACAAGTGCAGCTTGCTGTCACTCACCAGGAGATGGGGTAACATCCTGGAACACCATTAAAGGTCCTTAGAATTGCACTTCTGTGAGATTGGACCTGTATAAATGAGAATCTGGTAGGCTTCACTTTATTGTTTCTTTTCAGGTAGTACAGGCAAAAGGTTGTTTACTACCAAATAATAATGATATCCCAGAGAGTTTATAGAGTTAGACCTGGAATGGAGGAGCTCTGAAGTCAATGGAAAGATTTCCATTGGATCAGGTCCTAGAGGCAGGATCGAGTCCAGTAGTATTAGGATATTACTGTTAGTGAAACATATTTATATCATGAATGTATAAGAACTCAGAAACACTACTGTAGGGACTGACTGCACACTGAACTTATGTTGTTACAGGTTTAAACCAGTTTCTGACCACTTAAACCAGTTTATGTGTAACTTCCATCCCCAGCCCTATAGAACAGTGATGAAAGGATGCCTCCAAGGATCCCAGGAATTGGTATGCATGACTGAGAGCGGATGGGTGGGGTGTGCCTGGGCTTCTGGGCTACACCAGAGATGTGACATTAGGTAATACCCCACGAAATCAAGGGCTTGATCCTGTTCCATTGAAATCAATGGGAGAATTTACATATCACTGAGCATCTTATTAAGGGCATGGCGAACTGCTGGTTGGTGATAGGGCACACAACATTTTGTGCGTATTATTCTTCACCCTCCCACCCCTGCTGCTCATGGCAAACAGGACCACAGATGATTCATTACAACATAGCATGCTTTGGCTGCTTAGCAACTTTGTCTCTGCAACAGGAAGTGGAACTTCTGCAAAAGTCCCAAATTCATGACTGCTTGCAAAAGTGACACTCAGAGCAGAACAGATACTAAGAGACCTTCAGTAACAGCAATCAAATAGGCTCTGCTGATTTGCTTTAATACAATGAGAAAAGCCATGTGCAAACTGGTTTCCAATATGATTTGTTAAGCAGCTGTTTAATAAAATAACTCAAACTGATCCTAGCAGATTACATACCGGTTGGGTGACATGTTATAAAACCCCAGAGAGAACTGCATAATCCTGTATTTTCCAATTTCACGTAGCCATTGCAACTTCCTCCGACTGCAAGGCCTTTTAAAACTAACAACCAACACAGGATGTGTCATTTGTCAAGCAAGCAGCAGTCTTTCAGCAACAATGGAGCAAGAGCAGCTGACCAGGTGAGCTTAAGAAAAAAGAACTTGCGTTGCTTCTCAAAAATGAATCCTATGCAGTTTGAAGGATCATGGAAGCAATCAGTCACTCTGTGAGATATATTAATATAATAATTACAGGAAGCATGATATTGAGGTTTATTTAAACAAAAGTTAAAAATCGGGGGGGAGGATTTGTTAATATAACTCAGTTGAACTCTTTTAGGTTTAATGGTATAGTCTATAAAAAGTAAAAGTACTCCACTCAATGTGTGTTGCTATTGGGTCAAAGAAAGTTTTCTATAAAAGTTCTGCTTAATGCCAACTGAGGCTATCAAATAATGTTACTTTCTCTGTGTTGTCTAGCAGGTCTACCAAGGTGCCTGCCTTCTGTGTCATGACTACAAGAGATGTTTTATTTCTTCCTGCAACTCCCATTTTTATGGGTTTGCTGCTCAGGAAAATAAAATCTTTGCTCACTGAAACATGACAGAGATTTTGTCAAGGGGAGAAATGCAGTACACAAAACCATGTTCAATTGTCAATGCAGGAGATATATTTGTAAAAGCCCACACATTTATAAGGATGCACATTTGCCATTAGTTAAAGGTTTGTGCCTAATTTTCTATTGGAAACCTAGCAAAACAATTACATTCTAGGTTAAGGATGAACGGTAATAAATATTTGTCCTTCTCCTCTGAAAAAAACTCTATACATTGGAATACCTAAAGACTGCATTGAACAATAATGTTACTACAGAGTGTAGTGGCTTTATTGTAGATAATGCAGCATTTCCCCCCAAGTGATGCTGAAGTGCAGTATGAACATTCAGTTATTTTGCAGATTGCACCTTGAAACTAGACCCTATTCACTTTTGCCAGAGAAATATTGAAATTCCTGCACTTGGTAGAGTTTGTTCTTGTTGGTCTATTATGATGCTGTTTTTGGGATATTCACTTAGAAGCACACTTTGCTTTACTAGCAGTAGTATGAATTTTTCATTTATCCACGAGACACACCGGGCTAGGAACTTAAGTAGTGTAAATTGTCTCCACCAAAGATTAAATAGTGGATTTACAGCAGAGGATCTGCATTGACACTAGTGGTTCCCCTTTATGTGCAGTTTTCGGGTCGGTTTTCACACTAGGTATATTGTCTCTCCTTCTGCTAACCTCTTTTCTCCATTTTCTTTTGTCTTTGTACCTCTCTTCATTTCCAGTCTATGGCTTGGGATGTGATATGGGGCTACATTTGTGCTATTTCTAGTTCCACTAAAGGCAGGAAGTCTCAGAAATGCCAGGAAACATCTTGCACAACATTTTCAGAAATGTGAATAGCCATTTTAAGATTCACACCCCATTTGGTTTAACAGCATGAGGTTATCCTTTTCCTCAACTGCCTTTGGACAATAACTTAGAATTGACACTGGTGTAAATGAGATCAAACCCACGGATGATGTGTGAAAGTGTCAAGAGAGACTATCTCTGAGTCTGAGAAATGATTGTTTATTCCCAGTCAGTCATTGTGACACTGTTGTGTACATTGGTTAAGCAATGTGGACACCTGACCTCTTAGCGGTTGATTGAGGCTTAATTATCCTTTTAAATTTCTCATCAGTAGCAATTGAAAAGTAAAGCTGCTGTCACTATTGGCTTCAATAGTGTTTGAATTAACAATGGAAGGCCCCCTCTTGTATTACAAACATCTGCAGCTATGCATTCCCCCTTATTTTAATGGAGCTATTACTATGGCGTTGGAGGGTATAAGAGTTTCAGAGACTTTATGTGACAATGGAAAAATGAAAATCAGAGAGCAGAAAGATGGAAACCAAGCAGAAAAAATGTTTCCAACTACCTGAAGGGGGTTCAAAAGAAGATGGAGCTGGACTGTTCCCAGTGGTGGCAGATGACAGAACAAGGAGCAATGGGCTCAAGGTGCAGCAAGAGAAGTTCTGGTTAGCTATTAGGACAAACTTGCTTACTAGGAGGGGAGTAAAACACTGGAGCAGGTTACCCAGGGAGGTGGTGGAAGCTCCATCCTTGAAGGTTTTTAAGATCTGGCTAGACAAAGGGATGATCTAATTGGGGATGGTCCTGCTTTAAGACTAAATGTGACCTCCTGAAGTCCCTTCTAACTCTAATTGTCTATGATTCTATGATACTACAGCAGTCAGTAGTAGTCAGGTCGGTGATCCAGTCAGTGATATGATTGGATGTGATTACTGTCTGTATACACTTCAGGGATATAAACACCAGGGAGGAAAAGAGCTATAAATTCAGTGTTGGCATATGGGTATAAAACACCCATGCATAAATTTGGGCTCGAAATTAGAAGCTTTCTACCCATTACAACAGTAAGTTCTGGAATGGGCTTCAGTAACGAGGTGGGAAACATCTAACTCTGTTCCAGATGATCACTTTATGAAGGGGCTGCCTATGATAGCAGGATAAATTAAAATTAAGTCCCAATAAATCAGAAAAGCAGGCTATAGTGGCATGAACTGGAATTTTCAGAATAATTGGTGCCCTGCTTTATACAGATGCAAAACCTTCTGATTTTACTATCCTTTGTAAAGTCTAAGCCAGCTTGGTTTTTTTTTAGTAATTCTTGCTTTAGCCATATACTTCTTTATCTCTGAGACATAGGCTGCTCCCAGGGAATTTTGTTGGTGTTGCATTCTCAGAGGTCAAAGTCACACTTCAAGCTAACACCATACAACACGGGCAGTGGCAAAATGAAATTTTCCTAAATTTCCCTGCTGCCATGCCTTCAACACTCCTTCTGGGGAAGGTCCCTGTAGTGATTGGGGCCATAAACACTAAATAGCTTTGATGCTACATCATAATGAGTCATAACTTGAGATGCATCCCTACCTTCTCCCGGAAGGCATTCTCCCATGATCTTCTCTGTTTGCATTCTTTCAACAGCAATAAAAGCCACGTGAACTATGGAAGCCAAAATCTCCTTTCTTCCACTATTGCACAAGGTATGGACAAAGATGCTTGTAAATCAGCAGTGGATTAACCAAGATAATATCTAAACCACAAAAAAGCTTGTTTTCAAGCAAAATTGGCTAACTTATTGTCTTTGGGCTTGTCTGTTGTTCTGTCTGAGGTATGAGGAAAACTAAAGGAAAAAACAGATACCGTTTTCCCAAGAAAGACTGGTTTTCAAATGACTTATGCAACAATGGTAACGTAAAACTGGAGCATAGCTGACATACTGGAAGCATTCAGAATGATGCCATTTTACTTTTTGACCTCACTGGCAGAGCTGGTATGCTAGAAAGACTAACCCTAGGGTAAAACAGGTAATACGACCTAAATGTGAGTCTCTCCTGTATGACAAATATTACAGAAGGGAGGGGTGAAGCTTTCTATTGAGGAGAGCACAAAAGAAGGCTAGCCCCAGTTTCTTTCTTGCTCAGGCATGCTGGCCAGTGCACGTGCACCTTACGTTGTGAAACTCGAGATACTCTGCTTGTTTCTGCCTTGAAAGTCCTGTGCCTTGCAGTTACCCAAGAGATGCAGTTTCAGTGGCTGGTCAGGAAAGGTGGAGTTACTCAAATATTTACTCTTCATACGATGAGATGAAAATCAGCTTTGCAACAGCAACAGGTGTGCTGCCTGTGCTAATATATTTGGCTTGCATGGAGTCGGAGGAGTCTAGGGGGCCTCAGCATACAGCACTGAAGATGCAGGACAAAGATAGTTGTTGCATTTTTAGCATCCCAGGTAGGTGAGAGCAAGCGAATACATTCCCATTTCTTTCTGTTCTTTTAGTTACCTGGGACACAAATGTGTACACGCTGCACAACTCCATTGACTTATAGGAGACTTTATGGTGGTGACATCAATGCAAAAAAAATTGGGAATGAATTTCGTGCTTTTGTAATTCAGTACCTCATAGCATCAAATTAAGTTAAGTTTGTTGTAGGACAGGTGTTGTATGAGTTTTCCCCAGGCAGCTCTGCCAGTTCCACTTTGTTCTTTACCTGGCAGCATGCAGGCAACCCCATGCCCAGGTCAGTCTTGAGCACGGACTGGTCAACTGTGGTAAATGGTGCAATGAATCTCAAATGGATGTAAGGGGAAGTACGTGCAATTATCTCCATTTATAGACATGAAGAGATGGAGGCTGAGAGAAATTTCCCCCCAGGCACACAGTGATAAAAATCTGGCAAGGAAGAAACTCGTAAATGCCGGATTCACAGGCATGGGGGTATATGAATTGTAGCCACGCGAGTAACTGAAAGCTGAGCCGTAGTAAAAGGTAACAATCCCAGTAATTTCCCAGGCCTGTGCTGCAGATTATGCAAATGGAAATTTCCAGTGAATGTAGGAGTATTCAATAAATACAGCGCTCTTCCTCTGTACTTAGAGAGCAATATAGCTGCCTCTATGCAAAGGTTATAATTTAAAAAAGAAGCATCCTGTGAGCCTGTAGACTGTACTAGCTAGAAGGCAAAACCTGAATCAGTAGAGTTTTTCCCCCAGCAAATTAGCTGAGGGGGCTTTTATTCTTATTGGACTTTGCTGCTTTTGAGCAACTTCATATTGAATTCAGGGAACAGGTAAGTTTGCTACTGAAATAGGTTTATTTAGGAAACTCTAAGATCTCAGGATTAAATCTTTTTTTCAGGGCTAATTCCTAGACAAGATCATTGTTTTGAATCACTTCCTTTCCTCTTCTGGCTTGATGGATAGACAGATTGCTCCCTACTGTCTTTCTCCTTGTTTCGCTCAGTTCCATGCCCTCTTCTGAAATATTGAAAGCATCTCTCTGGTCTTACCATACGCTAGCAGAGTATACATTCCTATCTGAGGCTGCCACAGTCTGACCAGAAGGGAATACTGGAAGGACGTATATATTTACGATCCACAAAGGGAATGTACAGCTTAGACTCATCCTGATATTTTTGCAAGACATCTGAGCTCCACTGAGCTAAAGTTTGTGAGTTTAAAGACTGCTTTCTGTTTTTTCACAATATCACTGACACCCTCTCTGGTCATTTCTTAACTGCTTCCCTGAATTCTGTTGTTCAGGTACTACGGCAGGATCCTTCGAGCCAACGACTAAATTCTGCAATGGTAACTAAGTCACGTACGACCCATTTTGCTGACACGCCTGGTTCCTGGAGTCACTTCTAGGGGTAGGCCAAATTGATGGGGAATGTGCAGCATGCTGATTGCAGTCAACGCACTCTTGTTAAGACTTCACTCCCCATCCATGCTTACTTGTTAGACCCCCTTCTGATGTGGCTCTGCGATCATTACTTGAGCCAGCCTTCAAAGCTGATTACACGTTTCCTGTTGTTTCTGTTGCATTATTTATTAATGATGGTTTCCCTGCCAATTGCGTGCTAGCAGTACTTTGGGGAATGCTACCAAAATTAATTTCTGTTCAACTCATTTTGTAGAGGTCCCTGGTCCTTACCACTTGCCCAGTACAGAACCATCTGCACCTCCTATGGAATTGGTGGACAATGGCACTGGAGCTGAAAGGGACGGTTCAAGAGGCTGTGGTATGTACTATCTTTTGCATATGCATTCAGCTATTTTTTCCCCTGAGGCAACATCTCTCTCTCTCTCTCTCTCTCTCTCTTAAACAATAACCTCTTGTTAGCACTGTAATAGCACTCAGGACTCTAATTTTTTAAGGTGCTGTGTAGACACATAGTAAATTGGCAGTTCCAGCTTCTAATCTAATTTACGGTACAATGCAACAGGTGAATGAGAATAACGAAAAGGTGTAGGATAATGTGGGGCGGATGATGATCAGCTTGCAAGTTACCTTATAATAAGCAGAGATGCTAATTCACCATGTGCATCCTTGTAAACCAGCAGCAATGCATGTTACTGGGTATGACCAGCTTGCCTTAATCAATTATTCTTGATGTTGTTTCTTTGCAGAAAAGAATAGTTTGCTTGCCCGGGTTGATCTGCTGTCCCAAGGAGAGCACAATGATTCCACTTCACAACAGAACGAGTGGAGGTAAGATACCCTTTATACCTCTACTCCAGTCCCAGATTAAGAACTCCTGCTCTAGGATGATTTAGGAATAGTATCCTGCATGTCTGGGGAGGAGCAGGGTGGGGACCAGATTAGATGATCCTTGAAGTCCCTCCTGATCCTATAATGCCAGGAAGGTTAGGGACAGACATTAAAAAAGCCTTGAGCCTGAATTGATTCAATCTTTTCAGGTTAGTCTAACCTGGCTAGGCTGAACCAGTTTGTAACTGCACAAAAGTGGTCAAATTAGCTAGGGATGGACATTACACATAAAACGGTTTAAGTAATCAGAAACTGGTTTAAACCTATAACAGAACAGATGTGCACATAAATCAGTTTGCACATGGCTGAAACAGGTTTGAGATAAAACTGGTTGAATGTAGTATCAGACTTAACTGATTTGGCTCAAACCAGTTTATGCAATGTCTGTCCTAGACCCCTTGCTGGTTTAAATTAAATCAGACTCCCCCAGCATCCCAGTATGCTCTCTGGGCTGGGCAGGGCTCTCTGTTCCACAGCAGGGCTGGCCCCTCCTCTCTGCTCCCTGGCTGCAGCTTTGGTAGGGACTTGTAGGCACAGCAGCGTCTGCCTGCTCTCCCCATCCCCTCCCCACTCTCTGCTCAGCAGGCATTCCCTCACAGATACCTCTCGGTATTTGCTGGAAGACCACATGCTGACTACCTCCAAACCGTGGCACACAAGACAAAGACAGAATCAACAGATAGCTGGTAATGCTCCTCTGTTTTCTTAGTGGCGTGATAAACACTGAGTTAGGGGTGATAAACATTCGGCTGTTCAAGAGGTGGGGAACCCGTCCCTAATCAGAGCATCCTGCCAGGGCCTGGCCATGCACCCCACAGCTCAGCTCTGTGGAAGGAAGGAAGGACTGCTCCTCCCTCAGGTTAGAAGCACCCCCTGGCTTCTAGCCTGAGCCGCTGCAGGCATGTGCCTGCATTTCTGGTATGTTTGTCTGGTTAAAAAACTTATTTAGCCTAGCCAGACTAGACTAACCTGTAAAGATTGAATCAATTCAGGCTCAGGCTTTTTGAATGCCAGTCCCTAGCCACAAACATTCCCTCTGGACTTTAAAAAATGCAGGCACATGCCTGCAGTGGTTCAGGCTAGAAGCCAGGGGATGCTAGAGCAGCCCTCCCTTCCCTTTCACAATGCTGAGCTGAGGGGGGAGGGAGGTATGGTCAGGCCCTGGCAGGATGCTCTTATTAGAAAGGGGTTCCCCACACTGCTCCTATGATGGAGCCAGCAGGGAGTTGCATAGCATTTCACAGCGGGGAGTTGATACATTGCTTATCAGCCCATCAAGAAAACAACAGCCTTTCTTATTAATTCAAGCTTTTCTTTTAAATCCAAAAAGCCCTAATCAGACATTGTCCTGTCTTTCTTTGTCTGGTCTGCCTTACACAGACACCTCTCAGCATTAGCTAGCAGACCACATGCTGGCTACAGTGTGTATGGGAGAGGGGAGGGGGGAATCCCTGTTTGAGCAGGAAGTAGTGGTGGGAGTGTGGGGGGTGCAGGAGGAAGCCAAGCAGATGCTGCTGTGCCTGCTGTCTCTGCCAGACCTCCAGCCAGGGAGCAGAAGGGAGGGGCCAGCTCAGCTCTCTGGAGCAGAAAGCCCCACCCAGGGCTGCAAAGCATCTGGGATGATGGGGGACTCTAGTTTAAGTTAAACCAGGAAGTGGTCTGGGAGAGACATTGCATAAACCAGTTTGACCCAAACCAGTTAAGCCTGATACTACATTCAACCAGGTTTATCTTAAACTGGTTTCAGCTATTTTCAAACTGGTTTATGTGCACTGAACATCTTTTCTGTTACAGGTTTAAATCAGTTTCTGATCTCTTAAATCAGTTTATGTGTAATGTCTGTCCCTAGCTAATTTGACCATTTTTTGATGTTGTTCGGTTTCCCATTGAAAAACTATTGTACAATTCAGTCTGGACTTTTGCAAACAATTGTAGTGTAGGATAATGCCTATGACTTTCAAAATAAATTTGTGAGTCAAAGTGCCCCGACTTTTAGTTGTTCAGTGATAGATCTTAAAGCAGTCATAGGAACCCTCTGAAAATCAGATGGATAGAAAAGGATATTCTATCTGGACACCCAGAAGTGAAGCATCCCTAATTGCAAGTGACTTTTCACAATCTTTACTGAGATTTGACTTTTTCCCCCTTGCTGTTTAAAGAAGCGTCTTCTTGAGAAGCAAATGGAGTGGCCAGTTTCTCACCCTTTTGTTTCCTTTTCTAGCATCCCTCCTATTTCTGAGCATGAAGCCAGAGAAGCTTTCCTAGAGTATGCAGCCAGGAAGTGCTGCTATAGGACTGCCCCTGCAAAACACATGGTGGTCCAGAACCTGACAGCATGCAACGCATACAGAGTGAGTACAGTAGCAGGCAAAACTGCATGGCAGGTTTATTCCTGGTCCTGCTGCATTAGCCTATGGTTTCAGACACACATCACAGATATAAAGTGAAGCCGTGGGAGATATTCACAATAGTATTTCATAGATAGGCCCCACCTTGCAATTTTTCCCATTAAAATGGGCCCTTTGCAGCTAAGGTGGGCCCTTTTAAAAACGATTTGTTCTGATAGAGAGTGATTTTTTCAGAGGAACCGAGGGAAACAAAGCAAAAACTTCTGCAGTGCAGTCCAGAAAAGGATTTTTTTCCCCCTTCACTGTAAAGCTGGCCAGAAGAACATTAGAGATTTTTTCAGGGTGGACAGGTGAGGTGAGGGCATTTCCCTAAGTATCGAGGTCAAATATCAGTGATCAGACTTGTTAGGTGATTTTTCCTTGTGCAAATGAAGCAGTTTCCTGCACAGGTCTTCACCAGGGCTCGAGCCCCGGACATCCTGCCCTAAAACATGAATGTCTTTCAGTGGTGCTAAACAACAAGTTTCCATGGAGTGAAGCATTACTGCTTGCTTGAGGAACCCCCAGGGTTTGTCTGTACTGCCCCCCTGCTAGACCCAGAAGCATCACTGTGAAGCACGTCTTTCCCACCCCCTCCCTTTCTGTGTGAGCCAGTCCCTAAAAATCAGTGGAGCCATTTTAGAGGGTGCACACTGCCAGTCCTAGGTTTTCAGGTGTGCTCATTGGCATACACTCAGGACCATGCTACATTGCTTTGCATCCAGGGTTCAGCACACATGAGCATGAGGAAGTAGGAGACCCATGTTTCATGATGGTGCTTCTGGGAGGGCGGTGGTGTAGACACTCATGCTCTGGTGGTTATGCTAACATTTCTCTATATCAGGACTTCTTGGGCAGTCGGCTAGGACACAGCCTTATGCTCCACAGTTCAGTCACCTGTGATTTTCCTTGTTCTACTGTTCTGTCCAATTCATGTCCCTGAAACCAGGACTGTGGTTTTTATGTTTGCTTGGGAGCAAATCCTACTGTCACCAAAGTCAATGGAGGTTGTGGCACTGACTTCAGTGGGACCAGGATTAACCTCACAGTGAATAAAAAGCACTTTTTCATTGAAGTTGAATCTGCTTTGCTTTTATCAGTATCGTCTGAAAACCTTCACTGAAAACAGAGAAACGTATCCAGCCAGCGAACCATACAACGGTAAGCAAATCATAGCTCTTACCTAGCAGAGACCAGATACAACATGATGTAGTGTTTTTGGGAGTTACTGTGTCATTGGACTTACAGGCTTTATGAATGGGCTGGACCCAATGATCTTCTGAGGTCCCTTCGAGCCTTGCAATCTGTGAATCTATGATATGAGGCTGAAAATGTCAAAAGGTGCTACTGGTATCAAGTACCCCAATTTCTGAAATGAAACCTGAGGCCTAATTTCAGAAGTGCAATGGTTATGCTGCTCCTATTGGTTTACACTGAAACAAGTCCCTACAGAAAAGGAGACAGGAGTGAGGAAAATGGTACGGGAGGGTGGATGTGTCATGGGTGCTGGCCAACCTCTTTTGCAGTTCACCCTTATTTTCTATTTTTCTGGGCCGTCATGCTCTAGGCTTGGTTCATGGTTGTTGAAGTGGGCTGCCTTTGAATGGGCTGCAGATTAGGCCTTAGAGTTTTTCACAAAGTCATGGGCAATAGCTTGGTAAGGGAACTTTTCCCACCATCTAGTGCAGTTGTCTTTTATAATAAAAGGTAAGAGCATGATGTTTTTTAATTTCAGATGGATGCTCTTTAACACTATAGAAAGCGGCTTGGTAGAGTCATTGTGCCTGATATAGAATTAACTTCCCCATTGGCTCAAGTGGTCTCAAGCTGCTTAAATCTCAGGGGTGTGGATGCAGTGTAAAAAAGGAGACAAAGATTGGATTAGTTAAGTTTATGTAGCCTTATATGGTTATAAACATAGGCTTTACTGGGCAGGCTCTTTGGCCCATGAAGCATAGTGACCTTGGCTGTGGGTTAGCTGAAGGAAAGTACAAGGAGCTTGCTGCAGGAGGGTGAGTCACAATTCACGAAAATTGTTCAAAATGGGGAGGAGGTGGACCCCACATCAGTCTAAGAGATTGCCATTAGTAAGGCTGGAAGAGACTGCGATATCCTTACAGATGGTGCAGACTCCATAGGCCTCCCTTGCACCAGAGACTGGAGGGAGAGTTTGTCTCCTATGGCTGCCTCTACGGTGCTGTAGTCTTGCCACGTTTGTGCCCAAAGTAGGATTGAGTCCAGGAGAGATCAGCCATGCTCCATAATCCTTCCCATCTGATCAATGATTAACTGGCTTCCTTGAGGCATTTAGTGAGTCTCAGTACAGATTCAGAGATGGTTAGGGGCTGGAGGGGACCTTGCAGATCATCAGGTCCACCCCCCCACACCCCGCCTACTCTAGACAACTGGGGTTAGGTGACCCCAGCGAGGTGGCTATCCAGTCTCCTCTTCAAAACCTTCATGGCAGTGACTGCACCACCTCTGGAGGGAGTTTATTCCATAGTCTGGGCACCCTGACTGAAGGAGTTTTTCCTGGGATTGAGCCTGAAGTGGCCTTCCAGGAGTTTGTATCCATTGGTCATGGTCTTCCCCGGTGGTGCCCTAGTGAACAGTTGTTCACTGAGCTCCTGATAGCATGATGCTGTTAGGCTCTGATACTGCACAACTGAAGTCAGTGGGAGGTCTGCCACTAACTTAGAGTTCATGGACAAGTATGACTGGAAGGGACCTCAAGAAATCATCTAGTTGAACTGGGGATTGAACCTGCAAGCTCGGTGTTATTAGCACTAGGCTATAACCAATAAGATCAAGCTATTAGAATGAACACAGATCCTAGGGAGCATGTGTTGTTATCCCAGAAATCACAGGTCCTAACTAGCACCGCTCACCCCTATGAAGATTTCCTGCAGAACAGGAGCAGGGTGGCAAGAGGGACGGGACATATGGAAGAGATCAAACGTTAGTGACTAAGGTGCATTTATTTTGTGGATAAGCGTATGACAGCCATTGACTGGGCACACTTCCACTGCATTGATACATGCATTATATTAAAAGGCAGGTCAGGTGGTGATGTTTTTGCCTGTGCCATGCTATCCTGAAGCTTTATGACCTGCTGCACTAACTCCTGACTGCCTTTTCTTTCTTTTGCTTTAGGTGGCTTTGTGGACTCTCCTGAGGTCGCAGAACCCCCCGCCCCTTGGGAAATAGAAGTGGATGCACCTCCCCTGTTTACGGACTGTGAAATGCATTTCCCAGTGCCCCACACCTATTCAGTACAGGTAACCCCAGATTTTCTTGTCCCAGATATGAGAGTCTTTTAAAGGAATATTACTTATTTCACAAAGGCATCTCGTAGAAGATTCATTTGAAATCAGCTCTGCATTGTGCATGGTACATATTAAGAACCCACCCACATCCTGAAAAACCTTGCAATCAAAATTCAGACAAAGGGTGAGAGAAGTGAGATATTATCCCCATTCTACAGATAGGAAACCAAATGCTACAGAGATAAGCAGTCATCCCAAGGAAGTTCTCTGATGCCAGCCATAGCTACTGTACCTTGTAACCTCCTTTAACAGCAGCATCAGATTCAAGGTTCTGGCTCCTTCTCGCAGCTTGATCTTATTGGTTAGAGCCTAGTGCTAATAACACCGAGGTTGCAAGTTCAATCCCCAGTTCAACTAGATGGTCTCTTGAGGTCCCTTCCAGCTGTACTTGTCTATGAACTCTAAGTTAGTGGCAAACCTCCCACTGACTTCAGCTGTGCAGTATCAGAGCCAAACAGCATCATGCTGTCCAAAATGCAGAAGACTGGATTACGTATTAATTTTAAAATCACTTTTCTATAATATTTCTGTAATTTTGTTTGCAATGTCTTTGCAAATGCATATAGTTTGGCACAATTATTTTAACTATTTGAAACAGCCTGGGATATTATATTTATTGCTTCTTCCCATCATGGCTTAGGATAAGAGAAGATAACTCTGGGTTCTGGCAGGGAACATTGTTTTTGCTGCTCAAAATAATGAGATAGTATTTTAATAGCTTTAGATAAAGGATTAGCACTTGTTTTTGGCACGGAGTTGTTTATGTTGCTTGAAATAGTCTAGAGTATGCATTTCAAATTGGAAGGCTGCCATGTAAAAGGATTTGTATCCACCCAAAAGAACAAAGCACAACTATTTTTACTTCTGAAATAAAACAAACAATCCAGGCTGAACAATCAACCCAACTGTTTCTTATGCACATGCAATAACGTAGTAAAGAAAATATACTTCCAGCTTTTACACATTTATCAACTAGACTCCTGTATGGAAAGGAGCAGAAATTCTTTGGGTGCATATTTCAGTGTGAAGATGACACAATCTTTTTATTCTTTCTGCTTCTGGTGCCGTAAGCATTTAATTTCATGACTGAATCTTGGGCCATGCTAGAGATTGTAGCTTTCTTTAACAGCATAAAGGAAAATTAGACTGAAGTAAGTATGTTGGCTTGTAGGGTGTAAAACCAATGGGCATGACTGCCAGCAAAAAGAGAAGGGTGCTGCCTTTTTTCTTTTAACGCAGTGTAGCAGTTTGCTAGCAGCCCTGTACTTATACTGTTTGCTTTGATTTCAGGGTTGTCCTAATTGTCTTGGAACTGGTAAAGCCCAGTGCACCCGATGTACTGGATCAGGAAAGGTATGTTATTTTATAAAATTTCTAATGCATATTTTGCGTACAGAATAAAGAAAGCACTTACATTTCTTTAAAACAATGCTTTGAAAAGGGCATGAAAGCCAGTCGGGCCATACTTTCCTACTCCTTTGTTTTTCTGAGTTCTTGATGAGCAAATGTCATCAAGATATCAGAGAGAAACAGGCACAGCTAGGAGCTTGTGTCAGTTATGTGTATATAATACATTCAGTTTGCATTGGTCTTCCTTCCAGATGTATGGAAGAGATAAAGTCAGGTCTGAATGGTTTACTGAGGAAACAGGTGTCTTCTGCTTTCAAAAGAGAGGCAGCTCCTCCAAGTTTTTGAAAAATCTCTCAATGAGAAAAGAAAAGGTCAGAAAGGAGTCATAATTTGTTGTATGACAACTAAAGAATAGAAGGTTGTGGGCCCGATCCAGAGTCCATTAATATGAACGCACATCTTTCTTTCAGTGGGAGGTGAATCTGCCCCTGTGTTACAGGAGAAAAAAAAAAGCCTTGTTGCGTATATACTACTAAATTTAAATGCAGACCTTTTTGTTAATAAAGAAGTGATTAAATACAGCCCCTGTGCAACTGGTTTCAAGTCAGTACCTAAGGAAATGATAAGAGCTGGAAGACGCCACAAAAATGGTATTTTAATAAAGTTAGCATAACCCAGAGCATTTGAGGAGGTTTCAGGACAGAAGTTGAATGCTGTACCTGTCACCTTGTGTGTAGCCATGCATATTATCTGAACAGATAAAAAGGGAGGTGGGGGGGGGGGGGGGGGGGGGGAGGAGGAGAAATACCAGCATCAAATTACAGTGGTTGGTGACAAGGATCTAGAAGAAGACGGCAGCTAAAGTGTCCTTAAGCCTGTGCACAGTTGTGGACTTCATAGCAGTTAATAAAGAAAAAAAAATCCCCATTTGGTTGTAAATACTCTTCTGGTATTTCACTGTTTGGTGGCTAGTCTGCCTGTCTACAGCCACTGCAGACTCTAGCGTGTTCTTCCAAGTTTTCCATGTAGATTTAGGGTGTGAAGTCTGTAAAATAATTGGCTAGAACCTCTGTGCTGTGGCATCCTGCTGTTAATGAGAACCAGCAGCGCATCTGTCAGTGGTACAAAGTTGCTCCTCTCTCTGAGTCAGTCAGTGTTAATACAGAACAACACAGGAGTACCTCTTGTGAGCGCAGTTCAAGCTGGCAAAGGACTCGATGCTCCAAAGGATGCAATGAAAGAGATGCAAGGATGCAACTTATGGGAGAAAAAACATGGTCTGTGGGTGATAAGGGCTACTTACGTCAGCCGTGACTCAGAGGCATGGGCCCCCTCGATAATTTCCTAAAAAGGAAGAAAGAATAGATGTGGAAGGAATTCTTGCCTTCTGTTCATAGGCCTAATTCTGGAATTTGTAGCTGTTAGTTTCTCATGTGCACGTGAGCCCTGCAAATATGGATGGATTCTGCTTCCATCTTTAGAGGCAGATACCAAGTTATAAATATGAGCTAAGATACAGAACAGAAAGATGATAGCAGAGCAGTGTGGACCAAAGACATCATAAGGCAGCAAAATCATGATTTTTGTGCTGTATGCTTTAAACCGATGGATGCATAAACTTGTTCTACAGTGATGTAACTGGAGTTGTGTCACAGCAAGCTGCAGTATTAAGTCTTCTACAATTAGATAGTGTATATGGGGTCATTACTGTGCATTAGGATAACAGTCGTCTATATATAACGGGCCAACCTGCAGCACTTAATTTCATGTGGGCCCCCAAAAATAAGAGTGATGAGGGACTAAACTGCACGTGGGTTTTCTGCACAGGGATGCGTTCACTGCATTATTGTTGCACAGCTACGTATGCCTAGTATATAAATAGATATAAGCTTAAATAAAAGAGTGCATTGTCCTGCTAGACCATCCCCATTCTGATCCTTCTGCGTACTGTTATTATGGGGAACGTGGACCAAAAGAACAGAAAAGCAAATTGTTAGAAAGCGCCCTTTTCTGATTCCCTCCCTCTCTTGTTTAACTGTAGGTTTTTTGCTCGTCTTGTAATGGGTCAGGCTGGCAATCTGTTACTACTGCCTCCGATACTATTTCTGGATTTTGCATGTTCTGTGGAGGGGCGGGACGCACACGGTAAGAAAAAGCTAAATCATGAGGCGGCAACCTGTATTTCTTTGTGCACTCGGTTTACCAGATGTCTCTTTATTGTTCCTCTTTAACAGTAGGGATAGGCGCCAGTTGAAAAAAGAGCCAAACTAAATGGTAGATTCAGATGATGTTCATTGTAGCCTTGTTATTTAGAGAGAGCAAGTGAAAAAATCTGCCTTGTTTGTTGATGCTTTTCAAATATGAATTAGGGCATGGAAAATTCCTGTGAGGTATTGCATGCAAGACCTCCATTTTATGGAGGGTCTTAAATAGAGAAAGGAAAGGAATTAATTAATTGATTGCATCCCATGATGATAATACTGCATCAAATATACTGAAACCTGAGGACTTCATACCGTAGATATGTAATCTAAGAGAAATTCCTAAGCTAAATGTCTCATAATTTCACTAGACTGACAGGTAGAGAAAAGGATATGTCGATATGACATAAGGCAGCATGTTGTGGAGAAGCTTAACATCACGTGGAAACAGAGATCTTGCTTTTTCTTTGGCAGTGAATGTGTGCAGGGCCATCTTGGATGTCTGTAAGCAGTGCTGCTTGCACTGTGTAGATGTACCCAAGTGTGAGGAGGAGATATTTAGGTGACATCGGGAGTGTTTACATGTGCATTTAAGTGTGCCTAAATTTAATGCACATTAGCTTAAAGCACATTAAGCAAGTTTAGGTAGGTGTTTACACATGCAGGCATTTAAGTGCATTAACGCTGTATGTGGATTGTCCCAAAGTTAGTCCCAAGTCAATCCACACACAGAGCATTAATGTGCTTTAACATGTCTACATGTGCATTAATTCAATTAACTATTCACACCTAAATTCACCATTGTTAATGTGTGTTAAGGGCACACATGTGTAGATGTGTTCCCTTAACACTCATTAAAGCATCACGTGTAGATGTGCCTACTCCTAAAGCAAGTGCATTGATATTGTGTTTCCTTTATAGTTGCTTATACTGTTATGGTCGTGGTTGGCTGCACTGTGTCCGTTGTAATGGAAGAGGCCTTTTGCTATACCATTCTGAACTTAAAATCATTTGGTGAGTTGAAATCAGTGAGCCTAGGGCTTGACTGTGAGGGTGGTTTGTATTCACGGTGGCTGGCCATTCGCAAACATGCTCATAAGCCAAAACATCAACTACTGCAAACAGACATAACTCCAGTGAGATCACTCCTGTTAACTCCTATGCTCCTGGTATAGAAGCTATGCTGATTTTTCCCATCCAGCCATATGGCCCAACACATTAAAGTTTATGGTTAAGATCCTGTGCTTAAAGAGGATATGATCCTCCCTGCCATCTTTCTAAGACCTAAGGACGGGGGTACCAGTACAGATGCAGGGGCTAGGTCATGCCGCAAGAGTCTGGTGGTTTGAGTGCCTGCCTGGGATGAGGAATTTTGGGATGGGCACTGGCCAGGGTTAAGGTCTCCTGCCTGATCTGGTACGGAGAGGAGAGCTGCAGAGCTGATGAATGGGGTGCACCTCTTCTTAGAAGATGGGGATGTTGTGGTCTACAGGTTTCTGCTACTGCCCAGACCTGTGCAAAATCTGAGTTCTCATCTCAACTCTTTGGGGTTTATTATGTTCCAAAAGTGGTTCAGTCAGAACCCCTCTGGGTTTTAAAGAGAGCAGGTCTGTATCCTGGTAGGTTAGGTTTGAGTCCAGGATGTGGCAAAGAGAGACCTGGGTGCTGTCAAGACTGTATAGAGGGGAAAAAAACCCAGGCCTTCTCACTTCTGCAAGTGAGTAGGCTAATGACTAGTTTGAGGGAGGTGGAGTGGGTTTTCTGAGGGCAAAATGAGTGTATTTATTTGAAAAAAAAAAAAAGAGTCAATCTGAAGTGTGACAGCATGGGCAGGGGTGGCGGGGTGGACGTGGGCCTGTGGCTCAACAGCAAACTTGGCAGAGCAGAGTTGTGAATCAACAGCCTTCCTCCTCCCATGTGGGCACTCAAACACTGCACTGAGACAACCTTCTTTCCCCGGCTCTAAGTTGCTGGGGTTGAACTATGAACTGCTCTTCATGTAAGTTATTCTGCCTAGGGAATGACTACTTTTCCCATGGTGGTGGTGATACTTTAGTAATTATATTTTCCTAGATAACATCAACACAGAGACTAGCTACATAAACTGACTGCAGCTTAGGATGCGTGAATTTGATGAGCTTTCAGGTAAAGAGGAACGAGGCATAGAAGTTCCATGTCTTCTGCATATAACTCCTTTAGCCATGATCCTTTGCACATCTCAAAGCCTGGTCTTATAAAATACATGTAAAGTACTATAAAACTAATATTAGTTTTTCAAGGGAACTAGACACTCATTTATTTCTCACCCTTTCAATTTTCCAACAGGAAGAACAATTCTGCTGAATATGTGGCTGACAACAACTGCGGGTTTCCTATAGATCGCTTTCATGAAGTCACTGGGAAGGAAATATTTTGTGATGAAAATGTGTTGGTAAATGTACATTTAAACATAATAGTGTGGTTTTTGTCTGGAATCCAGTGCCGAACACACAGTGCTGATATGCTTATGAACTAGCTTGTAGCACAGTCATTTTGAAAGAGACAAAATTAAATAGACATACCGTGTCTATAGGAGGGCTTCACTATGGTTTTGTAAGAGAGTGACATCACTTTTCCAATGACGGTAGAGCAGAGTTGCTAAGTGTCATGCCTGGTGGCCTTTTACAGTCAAGTTAAACATTGGTAGTAGCTATCAGTGCTTTAGGATGAGCAATAAGAGAGATAAACCAGAACCCTGGAGCTGAATTGCCATGAAGCTGGGGAACATTTGGATCCCAGGGACAATTTCCAGCTTGTGGGTAAGTGAAAAGTAGGAACTTTAAAGAAGGTTTTATGAAATCTTAGAGCCACCAGCGTGGCTTGGTGTCTTCTGATGTAGAATCCTCTCTGATGCAGCCAGCTTTCTGTTCTTGGCTTAGTCAGCTCTATGATTGCTGTGTGTTGTTGCAACCCGTAGGCTCCTATAGACATGCGGTGAGGCTGCTTCAATGTGCTGTAAATCTAGTGTGGCGGAGCACGGAAATGAAAACGCTCCAGCAGCTTTCAATATCATGTGTATCAGTGGGCCCGCGTTGAAAAATGATGGCTGGGCACTTTAAACTAAAGCTCCTTTGATGAGCTTTAGTTCAAAGCGCGCTGCTGCAATTTTTCAGCATGGGAATGCTGATACACATGATGCTCGGGTGATTTTAATTAGTGTGGCTTGCTAATTAAGGTGCTTCCCGCTCCCCCTCCAGGGAGCACATCTATAAATGCCCCTTCACACCAACATTGGCTTAGATTCTGGGCTACTGTGTTTAGTATGTGAAACAGATTTATCCTTTAGGAAACTAACTTTTTGAAAGTTTCTAGTCAAATGCAGGCTTCCGTAGGCACTTTCAGTGCATAATAGCCCTCTGCAATAGGCTTAATTTAAATTGTGCCGAGGTACTACCCTGTAACATGTTAAACAGCAATTTGAAAGATATATAATTATACCCTTTGTGACTGTCTTTGTTTTCCTAGGTGAACCCTCTAAGGAGCTTCCCTGAACCAGAAATTGTGCGGGGTTCAGAATCATGCATTGCAACACATAAAATGCAGTTTGCATCAAAAATGCGTATATTGAGACAAGTGGGTATCGTGCAAGCAGGTTTTAGCTCATTTCCACATTAAACTGGGGACAAAAGGGAGAGGAATATTATCTCCAAAATACGAATCTTCAGTTTATGTCAAATGCACGTGTAAACTGGTTAGAAAACATGGCAGAATAAAGGTCAGCTAGTCTGTTCCTTTCACTCGGGAAGCCTGTTGTATTGTAAACTTGCTACGTACCATAACTTGCTGCATACCATGTAAAACCATCCTCCCGGCTTGGGAAATCTGAACACAGACCTACAATTCCAGCCAGTTTTTCCCATCTTGTTCCCAGAGCAGCTCGTTTAGAGTCCCTCCTTAATGTTCACTTAAATGAGCCTGAACTGTAACTAACTTGCCATCTGTCAGGGACCTCACATCACATATTTAGCAATAAGAGGAGATTCAGCTGGGGTGGCAGTATGCTTGAACAGCTTGTTTCCCTCCCATGTGGGGTTGGGATGATTTAAGTGCTAGAATCCTGCATTTGTGATCATGTTATGGACAAAAACTATTTAATAAAACCACAGCTTAAACCAGGTCCAGAGGACTTTGGAGATGAGTGAAATAAATGTGCAAATGAAGGATAGAGCTTGGTGCTGTTGTTGATCCTCAGTTTATGACTTCCTTACTCCCCCACAATGAGCTTTGGATCAGGCTACTTAAAACAAAGCAGAGACCCAGCTGTGATCCCTGTTCTTGTGCTGAGAGTAGCACGTTCCCCCATAAACAATCCTAGTGTGGCAAAACAGGCCATTTGGGAGTAAGGTGCACCTCCCTATAAATCACCCTCAAATAGTTCCCTTAAGATGATCTTCAGTTTGAGATAAAAACATCATTTGTTCTTCTTTTCCAGAAACAAACTGTTGAGTTGATTCCACTCGCCAGGGTGGAATATGAGTGGAAAGGGAAGTCCAATTCCTTCTACATCTTTGGAAATGAAAAGAAAGTGTATGCAAAGGACTACCCAGCAAAATGCTGCTGCTTGGTCATGTAATTAATTCACTGATAGGTTGGAAGCTGATAACTAAATCTGGATAAAACTTTTTGCTGAAATAATATCTGTTTGGGGCCAAAAATATTTGCTGAAAAAAGAAGATATTTCAGGAGGACCAAAATTGGGTCACAGCTTGCAAATAATTTAGGCCAAAAAATGGAGGGAAAAATGTTCGAGAAAAATGAAAACACTGGCTTTATCTAAACTCAATTTGTCATTTAAAAATTGATTTAAGTTTCAGAAGGAAAAAAGAAGCCTTTAAAAGAATGAAATAACCTGAGAATAATGCAAACCTATGTTGGGTTGATTTAAAAGTTTTTCCTTTATTTTTAAAAATGCTTTCTCATTTCAGCCACTAAACCCCCAAAATCTACAGTTTAGCTCTGATAAGAGCGAAATCTTGTTCCTTATCAATCAAAACAGCATTCTCCTTCACAAAAACTGATCTACTCTTTCAGCTTTCATGTTATAGTGGACATAGTGGACTTCGCTCACAGGATTAGCGGAGATGGTTCTCTCTTGATAGTGCAATAACAATTCATGAAGGTCATTTAGTAATTTTAGTGGATCTAGTGTGTCCCTTCCCAAATCTACTGTGAAATGGAAAAAAAAAAATCATTTGTCATAATGCAGCTTGGAAGGATGGCTAAAACTTTGTGCAATAGAGGTTTGAATTAAAATCTTTTTTTTATTCTCATGGCTCTGCATTACATTTGTTTTGCAAAATACAGCTTTAGAAGTTTAGCTGCAAAATGTGGCATCTGTATGATGCAAAGGGAAATAAGCTCTGGGGTGTCTGAAGTTAAGAAATATGGATTCTAATTTTCCAAGTACATTATTAATTTGCAACACTAATGCATACAGTCTTCCATGTCCTGAGTCAGATCCCAAGATTGCAGGGGGATATGGGACTTGGAATGATGAAAGAAGGAACACTCCCTCCTTTGCTAAATGGATAGCTGATAGGCATCAAGCCTGCCCATCTCTTACCTTCTATCTTTGAATACAAGATGATGGTGCTTGAGGGCTGCAGGCTATCTTCCGCTGAAGTAAAAGTCAGTTATGCTACACTCTGGTACAGATAGTGTTATCTTTCATGCAAGTGCAGAGAGGAACTCCAGTCAAGTCACTAGAACAAGAAGCAGGATCAGGCTTGAAACCTTCATATATAAATTGCTTAGTATTAGAAGACTAGATGCAAATTTTAAGGTACCAACCGAAACAAATGTGTCCTTACCAACCAGTATCAGGAATTTAAAGGAATGAAATGTGGGGAGTTGCTGAAAGAAGCTCTGTCCTTTCACAGGTGAATTGTTCTCAATCCCTTCTCCATTGCTGCAGTAATCCTCCTAATTCAGAAAAAAATATCATGCAAAACCACAAGACACCTAAGTGAATTACTCTGAGGTTCCATTTATATTCCTTCTAGTTATGATTGTTTTAAGTGATTGGGTCAGTTTTCACATCTTATCAAGCAGAAGCCTAAAATTTATTTTTAAGAGGGGGGGAAAAAGTTGGTTATGATCTTTTTACTAGGTAGAGCTTTATATAAAATAATCCCCGAGCCTTGCAATAAAAGCCAAGAATTAGAAATGTTGTCAGAGTGTTGGACTGTTTCATTCGTTCCTGCACCATGTTTCTTATTTGTGAAACTCTAAAGAATAGAAATAGGGCACTAAGGGCGCAGACCAAAGTCGCATGTGATCGGCCCCCTGAAAGCACTCTACAGCCGTGATGTGACTTTTAAAGTGGCAGATGGCGCAAAAAATTAACCCGCCTCAAATTGGGCTATCAGATGCAGGCGCTTTACTTTAGAGCACCTTAGGAAACTTGTGTTCCCTAGGGTTAATTTTTTGTGTGAGTGGGGCTGGGCTGTATCTGGGCTGCTGCAGGGCTAATGCAGCCTAGCGCCTCCTCGAGGGCTGGCAGCAGGAAGGGAAGGGAGAGGAGTTAGCCAGCAGCAGCAAGGTGTGGGCTATGGTTTACCTGGCTTGAGCTGGGGGGGAGGTGAGTGAATTCTAGCCCACCCCCCACACCTCATGGCCCCTCCCTGCCTCCCCTCCCCATCCAGTTCAGGCTGGGCAAATGAGGGAGCTGCTGGCTAATTCCTCCCCGCTCCTTTCCTGCTGTCAGTCCTGGAGGAGTTGGTGTTGCTGGGGACAGGGGCAGCTCCTTGGCTGGCTGCTTGCCTGCAGGCAGGCTCAGTTTCTACCCTCCCCCCCACCCAGCAGTCTGTTGGGTCAGGGGGGTGGGCAATCCAACTCATAGTGCGTTTTATGTAAAGCACTATGAGTTAGAGTGGGGTCCTGCACATCTGGCAACGCCGGAAAACACTCACGTTGCAGAGCAGCTGGCAAACTGAATGGCTCATCGCTTAGCGACTGCATAGTTAAAATATCCTATTTTCTCTTGCTGTGGACAGGAAGGTGAGCAACACTCAGGATCAAGGGGTTAAAGGAAGGCTCCATTTGAGGCCAGTATACAAACTTCAACTGGAAACAATCACAGTACGGCAGACATCCATAGCCTCATACGTTTATTTTTGACTGAAGCAAATAATGTCCTGATTCCCATGGGAATCTGCATGGCATTCTGTCACCATGACCCTGCTTCCTATTTTAGTCAACATCTCCACTGGCAAATAAATGTGTACCTTACTTTATAGAAAAGGAAACTCCCAATATTCATTAACAGTTGAAGATGGATGTTTTTATTGATTTTATTGGCCAAAACCCTACTTAAATATGAGTAAGTGGAAAAGCTAAAGCCAGTTCCTAGTTTTCTCATTAACTGTTTAATCTTGGACAAATTGTTTTAACCTTCATGTGTCCTTCTGTAAATAACTGCACTCTTCCAAGGAGATCCGCATGTGAAGACTTATTGATAAAGCATTCAGAAAGATTTTTTTTCATTTCCCAAGTTCAGTGAAAGACACTGACTTGCTCCAATCCAATATACTGCAGCCATATTTCATTATTTATTGTATTATATTTCCAGGAATCCTTGTTGTTCCTGCCCCCTCCATTTTTAACCTCACGATATTATCCTACTGCATGAAATCTGGAGATTTCTTTCATAATATTTATTTGTTTTTCGTCAGAAAGAGTTGATAAGTCAATAACAATGTTATCACAAATTACCAGGCAGTTTTGTTTTGATCAAACTATTCACATACATGGGAGGGTGTGATAGTTTCGAAGTAGTCAGCTTGAATTTGACTGCTGACAAAATTAGGGGAACCAAATCAGAAAGTAATCAACAACGTCTGAAAATACAAGGGCCGTATTCAAGAATGTATCCCTATCCACAACACCAACATAAGAAAATCACAGGGCTCACAGGGACTCTCAACCTGTGTGCTCTCTCTCGCCTCTCCCCACCATCCCACAGGCCTCAGGGGCCTATAACCACGTTAACTGCAGCCTTCTATCTTCTAACTTCCACCTTGTCACATCTTTGTGCGTGCAATCTCCTTCCACCTTGCCACATCTCTGCCTATCCCTTCCAGGGCAATTTTTATGTTATCTTCCCATTGTTGCCTTTGTCTGCCCTGAGGTCTGATACCGTCCGCCTCAGCTTGCAGTGTCTGCCTCACATGCCTTCTTTTGTCAGGTCTTGCAATATAACCGACCCGTTTCCTTCTCCGCACTGTTATCTGGCTCAAGCCATCAGATCTTTTGGAAAGGTCCACAAACTCCTGATTATCTTCTCGTCTAGACTGTTTTTTTGTACTACACCAAATATTTTCCTTAGCACTTTGTTTTCAAACACTTCTAGCCTTTTTTTATGGCCCTTGTCAGTGTTCAGGGCTTATCAAAGTCTATTCTCAAGAATTAAGCAGCACAAAATGGATGTCTTTAATGTGGGCTACAGGCAGAGCCGGCTTTAGGTGTGGGTGATGTGGGCAACCGCCCAGGGCATCATGGTTGGGGGGTGCTGCACGTGCACACAGAGCAGCATCCTAGTGAGTGGCACTGCTGCAGGCAGGCAGGGGAACATGGCACGTTTGGCAGGGAGGCAGAGCTGCCTGCATTGCCCAGTCCCCCCCCCAGCACTGCTCAGAAGGAGCTGGGCCAGGCAGTGAGGGTGGTTCCACCTCCCCACCAGACTGTGCCCTGCACCTCTGCCCACCTGGTTCTGCAATGTGGCTGACATGTGGGGGGGGTGCTGGGGGGGTTGTTGGGGGGTGCAACAAAATACAAATTCACCCAGGGTGCCATTTTCCCTGAGGCTGACTCTGGTGTAGATATAAATTGGATCTGATGTACATTGGAAAGGAGAAGACATGATATAAATGAAAAATTTCAGCTTGCATTCCTTGGCCTATGTCAAGATCATACCTAAATATCAGTTTAGATATACTCTTAAATGCCTGCTCCCCTAACCTCTCTGTCCCAGCCACTAGACTATTGAGGAAGGCTCCCTTTGGTGCTTTCTCTTTCTAGCCACAGAAATCTTTACGTTTTGGTTGCATCCTGGTTCAGCTTCAGTAGGAAGGATGGAGGGTCCCCCTCAGCCTAGTGGATAGCCTGGTGGTTAGAAGACTCTCTCCTGGGACTCGAGAGAGGTGGATTTGAAGCCTTTGAAGCAGAGGAGGGTCTCAAACCCAAACCTCCTGCTCTTGCTGCCAAAAGTGCTTATCAGCGCTAGGGGCAGGTATCACTACCACACTAAAAGGAGCTAAAATATCAGCCTACGCAGTCCACAGTTGCAGCATGATGTAGTATGTCAGGGAAGACCAAGGTCTAGATCCTTATAAGTATTTAGGTATTTTTTACATTTGAACATCTGTGCCTACGTTCTTTTTCCTCTTCCTTCAGTCCTATTCCTTATATTCAGTCCATTCTTGACACTTGCTAACCTGGCTGGGGTACTGGGGAGATCCAGGCTGGGCACTTGTGGTGGGGGGGCTCTGTTGCACCCCACTCATCCCCCCGCCCCCGACCTCTAGCGCGGACCTCTTGAGAGTGGCGGGAGCAGCAGCTGCCAAGCAAGCCTGGCTCGAGCTGGAGGGGGAGGAGGGTGGAATGGAGCTCCCTTGTCTGGGGGTCCAGCCTGGCTCCCCTCCAAGACCCCAGTCGGGGTAGCTGGTGCGGGCAATGAGGCAAGGGGGCTCCATTTTACTCTCCCTCCCCCCACTCAGCTGAGGCCAGGCATAGCAGCCCTGCAGCTGCTGCTGCTCCCTTCACTCCCTGTCTGCTGACAGCCCTGGAGCTGGGAGGGGGGACAGGGATGGGGAGGGGCAGTCCTGGCCAGAGCCCCCACTTGCTAGCCAGGAGGGCCAGTGCAGGCAGGCTCGATTTCCCCCCTCAACTCAATAGGCAAATGTCTGTTGGGTTGTGGGTGGAGGGGTCACTCTAACTCCTGGCGCTTTATGTAACTGTCCATGAGTTAGAGCAGAGCCCTGAATGTCTGTCAGCGCCCCGCATCTCCTTTGACTCCCTGCTGGATGAATTTCAGTGACCTGTCAGCTGCATGCTGGTAATCCAATTACATTCTTCTGCGATAAAGCACAGGCGCCCTGTTGCAGACGATCAGAAAACTTCTGAGAAACAAACGGCTACCAGGGTAAATGCAATTAGAGATTTATTAAGGCAGCTTTGAACTTAGAAGGAAAGGGAACAGATATGCTTAGTAAGTGAAGACAGTCCTCTGGCTTTTCACAGTCTTAGTATAATTTATAAGACGAAAGAGAGTTGTATCGAGATAGTTAGATTATGATCTGCAGGCTGCTTGAGTCTGGTAGGGCCCCACTAACTTCAGTTGGGGTCCACCCAGGCAGATAGCAGGAGGAGGAGTTTTAAAATTTATTTAATATGCTTGAACCCTTCTGTTAAGAGAGAAAATTAATCAGCAACAGTAGGCAGCTTGATCATTAAGAACTATTTGTTTTAATTTAGAAAGCACTTAATGAATTGCAGCTTCTCAAATTGAAATCCTAGTCTTACAACAACTACACCCATCACACTGATGGTACTCAATAAATACAGCTGTTACTGATGGAGATAATGCTTTGCATCACTACTAATGCACGTTATTGAGTTAGCTCTTAAATTTGAGCTCACTTAACATGCCACAGTTCAGCTCAGAGTTCATCTCAATGTCCCCAAATGGTTGTAATTTCAAAAACAACAACCTTGAAGCAATTAGTAAATAGATGCATAGCCCAGATAGTCTAAAGGCTCTATAGCTCTATTCACAGTTACAGCTCAGCAGCATTGGATGACCATTTGAAACAGGAGCTTAAACAGCCAAACACCTGCAGATTCTTTAATCATTACAGGAATGAAGCCCTGAGCCCCCTGCTAAAGGCATGTAACATTTAGAGTATTTCAGACCAAGAAGGGCATTCAGTCCTACAGGCTTAAGACCTTCTTATGGAATGTCCTGCCAGTCAGACTTGTTCCTCTCTGATGAGGGATCCAGTTTATGATGCCAGTGAAAGGTAAGCATCCCTCCTTGATGATCTCTGAACAATATCTGCGTATTTGTAAAGTTAGAAGTGCGCCTGGTAATTGCATGTTGGAGCTTTAAGTTGATAGGGTCACATTCCTCCCACTGGACACCATTCTCATAGTCCCTAACATGCGCAGACCCCAAGAATTTCCCTTAGCTGGGGGTCCTGTGTAGAGACTATACATACGTGATGCTGCAAGGTCCCAGTACAGGGTACAACACCAAGAACAAGGCAGAGGATTTGCCAGAATATATGGTATTATAGCTATTCTCTGCTTCTCACAGCATGGAGGGTTCCTGGTTATTCCAAACTATCATGAGGAATCGAGGATCCACTGTGCTAAAGGTGCTAAATAAATATATACGGAGAATAAACAGACTTTCCTGCCCCAAGAAAACTGAAAAGCTAGCTAATAAGAAGATGCCCTCAATCAAGTCTCACACAAGAAGCAAGCTTGCTTCTTATTTTACGATCACTAGATTCCTGGCCAAAGCATCTTGTTAACAAGTTTCCTAGATATAAGTCAACACCTCATTATCCTTAACTATATCAGTCTGTTCCCAAAATTTCTGCTTGTAGGAGTGATGGCTGGCGTTTGAGAAAACACATTGCCAAATGCTCTCTGCACAAAGCACAGTACACTTTGTTGTTCTGGATGGAAGCTGAAGAACAAAAGGGTGTTTAGGAAATATATATGTGAGGAAATAGGGGAACAAAAGAAAGGGATGTAAAGCACAGAGGAGGGAGATGAGCAAGTTTAACATAGCTCAGCCACAGAATATGTATCAGGTCACGGGGTACAGCCATAGCACTCACTAGGGACCACACACACACACACGTCTGTCTAAGGGAGGGGCAATTGAGATTGTGTTCAGTGCTCAAGTTCCCGTTCCCCAGTTGGCAGATACTTAACAATCATAAAAGATTGTTTTAAACATTATCAATTAAGCCCTTTTATAGAGGTGAAAGGAGAAAGGCAGATGAAGCCCCAGAACAGGAGAGCATTGGAGTTTTTTTTAGGTACAGAAATGTGTTACTTGATGGGTTTTCAGTGGTAATGAAAAGGAGTGAAGTGGAAAGAGAGACTCTTGGCCCAGGATGAGAAAAATCTTTCTTCTGGTGTGACTGAATGAGGAAATGGACAGACTGAAACTACAGGACAAAGTGGTTTCAATCTCTGCTTTGAAGTTCTTTTACCCCACGTAAGCTGCCCTGAAGGTCTTTAGTGAAAATGAATCTTATCTGGCTAGTCTCAAAAAAAGATGTCGCCAAGGCCTTTTTCTTCTCCCAAGGGTTTTTTCCCTGGGAGGATGTATGGGACTCACGATTTGTTTGGCATTTACTCTCATCAAATACTTCTGCGTCATCCAGCTTTGCCTTGGATTCATTTGTCATTGGCGTTTGATTTGTTTGTGAGGTGGGAGTGGCTGGAGGGGTTGTGTACTATGAACACGGCATTCACAGAAAACAATGCACTCCATGTGGACAGAGTTGTGGCTAGAGCACGCTTTTTGCATCCTAACCCTCAAAGATGGATCCAGAACAGAATGAAAAAGATTGTAAGTAAAGCTAAGAACTATACTGCAAGCTCCGCAGAGCTGGTTTCCTTATTTTTTTTAATTTGGCTGTATAATGCATGCTTAAAATAGCTAGCACTTTGCTTCCAGGCTACACAATGTACAGTAGCACATTTCCAGCACTGAAAAAGCAAGTAAATAAACACGTGCTTTCCAATCAGTGCTGGAAAAAAGTTTGACTGATGTCATTACTTGTCTATAGAGCCAGAAGGTGATCAGTACCAGTTTAGGGCCTGATGCAAAGTCCAAAGACATCAAAAGAAAACTCCTATTAACTCAATGGATCAGGACCTTACTCGTTAAAACCAGTTGGAATTTTAGATTTGCTTCATGGTTTTGTCTTTAATAAGCAGAAGGTTTTTGGATCCTATCATTAAACTAGATGACAAGAATTGGAGTTTAAAAGGGGGATTTGTATCTTCTCATAAACCCCTGTTTAATTAAGCCATCTGCCATAAAGGATCTTTGATCTTAAGCCTTTGGCTACACCTTTTTCATTATATTTTAATACAATGCTTGTCAAGTCACCCATTATGAAGGGCCCTAGTGAAGTACTGCTGACACCAATATTTCTGAAATATAATTGAGTTTTGAGCTTATTTAATTCATGAATGATAAAAAGCTTTTCATATTGTGGGACGGAATAATGATGCTACAGGAAGTTACTGTTTAATCAAGAGAGAAATGAGATATTCATCTCTGTCCTTAAGGCACTGAGTGAAGTGGTGAGTTCCAGATGCACCAACCAAAATGGTTAAGAATGAAGCGGCGTTTAAGTGATGCATTCCTATGTGTTATGAGGAATAAATTGTATTTTAAACGCTATAGCTTAGTTTGTGCTACAAAGCTTTTCCAGCAGGACTCCAATTCAAGTCCAAGAGTAGCATTACTTGCTCTTTGCTGGGTGAAGTGCCAGCAGAGCTAGTAGCCAAACAGAAGTAGAAGCTTACATCTACTGCATGGAGCCATGTAAAGATGCCATAAGTAAAGGGCAGCATGGTAGTGCTGGCCTTCCCCAGGAATCCTGGAAGATTGATGGCTGTTGATGTAGCCTGTCTCGGTAAAGAGAGAGATTGACTTGATTTTTTGGCTATGAGCCTGACCTAAAATCCATTGGGTTGAGGCCTGTCATTACCATTGATATATTTGTAGTAGTATGTATCAATGGCAATCTTAATAATTATCCATGCAGAATATGTGCATATCCAGAAAATGAATATCAGTTAGTGGATTATTAAGAGGGGGGAGAAGAAAGAAAACCATCACCCTAGTGTGTTTTATGTTTTATAAATATAGGCTGCTTACAGATGTGGAAAACCCCCCAGTGCTTTAAGCTTGGTGTACTCCCGCACCAAGTGCAGCACATGCCCAGAAGAGCATGACCCGGTTCACCCAATGTCTGTATAGATCAGGTGCTTCAGTGGGGCTTTTGGGGCTATTACACTGAATCAGCTATTAGATAAAAGCCTCAAAAAGCCCTGCTAAAGCACCTGATCTACACAGATGCTGGGGAGCCAGGTCAAATTAAAACACTTCCCCTTCTAGTAAAGTACTGGGTTTCTTTTTTCATCTCTTAGAAGTCATATTGATGCCATTTATACCATCTCTTCTCCATTGAAAGTAAAAGAAATTTCTAAATAGTTAGAGCCACATTCCCGTAAACACACTTGTGTACATAGAAAGTATGAAAAATATATAGCAACAATAGTATAAGAACCTTCTCAAACCATTTAAGGCTGCCTCCAAATGATTTTCTCCCTCTCCAGTAAAAATACACTTATTTGCTACATCATATCAAAGTGAAATGGTAAAATAAGTGCCAAAATTTTTTGTATTTTATAGAAATAAAATTTCTGTAGGGGAAACACTGTTTTGTGGTTTATTTTGGGGCTCATTAATTTTCCATCTGGGCCAAGATCCAAGAGAGACTTAAATGCCATGTGATGAACGCTGCAGTCCGTCACCAGAAGTTGTGATCCACCACAGGGCAGGTCACCAGGTTTCTTATATAATGTCCAGGGAGAGTTAGGTGCCTCACAAGGGAATATACAATACTGAGCAAGCTGAGTGGGACATCTAAAGCAAGCAATATAGAAATGTTGAAAATAAGGGGTATATCTTAAATCTCGGCCCTCCCTGCGTTTATGTGCCCCTTACTCTACGGTACTGAGAGATGACTCCATCAAAGCCAGGTATACCTGCAGAAGGTAGATGTCTAACACCAAACCCTTGTATCTAAAAGAAACAGGAAGCACTTAGCTTCTTTAAAGCTGGAGGGGAAGGCTGATGGGGTTCCCTTTTATACACTGAGCCAAGATGCAGGACACCTGGAGTCAACCCCTGTTTCAGTATACATTTCCTGTGATATTGCACAAACCAGCTGACTTTAAGGTGTGTGGGGAAGCACTTTCAGCCACTCCTAATTAAATTGTTTCATTTTGCATGAGAGAGAAAACTCATCTAGCCAAAGACCTCACTCTTTACCCTACTAGTTAGGGCATTCACCTGGGAACACATATGGGCTACTTCTCCAAAGACTGTTTCAGTACTTTCTGCAATGGCTGTTTATGCTCCTTAAATGAGACGACGTTTGGAGCAGACACTAGATCTGTTACTAGCATCTCTCCAGCAAGTGCCCTAACCATCAGGACAGAGTTAAATTCACTCTGGCTCACTCCCTCTGCCCCAGTTTCTCATGAATTCTCTGGTGCAAAGTGAAGGAGCTTCATCAGGAGAAAAGACTTGCATTGCAGAACAGCAAGTGCCCTTCTAGGTAGGGCAGTCTTCTCTCACGGGAGAGGGGAGGGAAGCGGATCATGGGTCTCCTACTTTCTGAGCAGGTGCTTTAACAATGGAGCTATTTGTAGGCATTTCACCTACCCTTCCTCCTCTGGCTGCGATTTAATGAAAACTATGGATGCAACTCCATTTTGTGTTGAGGCCAATCAGATGGTGTTCTCAGAGCATGCCTTACTGCCACAGACCTAGGGCAATGCTGACAAAGGGGGTGGTTTCTGGAGTTCACAACGCAGGTCAGGTGCCGGCTGAGCATAAGGTTTGGAAGACTACAGTTTTGGCCAGAGGGTCTAAATAAAATAAAAATTAGGTTTGCAGTGGCAGGAGGGCTTAATATGCATCCTGGGGATCTGCCTGCTGTATCTCACCCAACGTAGAAACCAAAGTGCAGTAACTATAATAATTGTTTCACTCAGGGGTAAGATGTCCCAGTTTAACTTATACTTGGTGTGAGACAGTAGACAGATGAAACAGTTACAGTAGATTAGCTGATACTGAAAGATCATTTCACTGATAGTTAGATACCTGAGTTCTGCCCAAGTCTCTTTGGGGATCCAGGACCTCATGCCTACGTTCTGAATCCTCAATCTGGTGGACTCTACTTTTGGATGCTGCTAAAATGGGAGAAGAGCAGTTGGCTTTCTCAGTATCTTTGTGAAAAGAGGGTAGTGGGGTACTGAAGAGGTTAAAAAGCACTGGCCTCAATATTGCAGAAGCACTACAGTAACCCAGGTTTCCTACCATAGTTTAATTTGGCTAGAATTTCAAACACATCTGAATCTCCCCTTTAGCCCTTTGGTGAATACATCTGAATTCTTGTACCCTTAGTTTCATTATGAAGTTAACTCTTATTTTGATATCAGCTCAGAGAAAGTTGCTCTTGGATATAGACTGCCCCCATTGAGAAGCATCCAAGATGCTTCTTGAATTTCTGTGAAGTCTCTGGCTTGCACTGTGAATGGAGGTCAGGGGCTTCTGGCTTGATTTTTAGCACATTGCTTATTCCTGGGTTTGCTTAACTGAGAGCAGGTACTTCCACGCTTAAGATTTCATCCTGCACTGGTGGGTACTTTGCCATTAACTTCATTGGGTACAAGATTGGATCCTAACATACAGTAAAAGTGTGTGCTATAGACTAAACTCTCTCCTGAGTAATAACCTAAACTCTGACTTTCCTGGCTGGGGTCAACATGCATCTCAATCTTATTGTTATTTTAAAGTGGAGCTATGCATTAGTGTTTGGATACCATTGTGAAAAGCAGCACAAGCACCATGGCAACAGGTCTGGTGCTTATTTATATGCTCCAAATTTGGGATATTTATAACATGGGCATTTGAACCATTTGTATGGAGCTGGAATTTGGGGCACATTCTCAGCTCAGTTTTTGTTGTAATGAAGTTACTTTAAAGTGATGAGCTATTTTTAACATGCTAAAATTAAACAAGTTTTGGTACTCTGTAACATTTGGAAACGGGTTATTTTAAACACATAAAATCAGATTTAGAAATAAAAAAATTTGAAAAATTTAAAAGATTTAGATATATAAAATAAAAAGATTTTAAAAAAATCAGAAAGTGTTGGGAGGGATTATGGTCTAATGGTTAGGTCAGGGCATGGGGGAATATACTCTGACTGTACAGATGCTCTGGGGTGGAGGTGGGGGGGGCACTTTAATTGGAGCATTTCTGAGAGCCATTTTAATTAAGGCACCTGGAGCTCCTGTGTATCCAACATCCCGCACTTCAAAAATGGCAGCAGGGGTGCTTTAACTAAAGCTCATTCAGTGGGTTAGCACTGAGGCCCCAGTAGTAAAGGGGCTGCATATGGGCCTTGGCCTGTCCTGAACCTGGGGCCACTCTCAGCATGATAGTTCAAAGGTTGACGAGTGGGGTTTGTCACAAGGAACTTGTTTGTGACTTCACATGATTCCCATTCCTTGATCCAGATAGCATCTGCAGACAAATCCTGGTCAGGGAGGTTGTTCCACAAGGGGCTTCATGAAGGAAGGTGGGCCTTGGGTAGATTAAACAGGCAGGTTATCGTAGAGTGGTAAGTAGTTTTGACCAACTTTTGGGTCATCATCAGTCACCAGATGCGTTGGGGAGTGATATTTGTGAGGAGAGAAAGCCAGGGGAGGGTAGTTGAGGGGAGAGTTCCAGTTATGATGGTCATGTTCAGCTGAGTATGTGTGATGACTTTTTCCAGACAGGTACACAATACTCTGCTGCTGAGTATGATAAGGCAAGAACTGAGTTCCAGAGTGGTGTGAGTGCAGCTCCCTATGTTGATCCAGCAAGTTTGGCTAGCAAGTTGTTTTGGGATTTGACCTTTGCTGCTGTTTTCTTTAGATGTTCCTGGACAGTCAGGGTTTTGTCTAAAGACGCTCCCAAGTATGTTGGGCAGGGATCATGCTTTAGTCTATGACCGCCCCATAGATGTTAAATTCTTTTTTGGCACTGGCATTGTGAAGATGGAATACCCTGGATACAGTTTTGGCAGGGCTCAGCATGAGCCGCCATGTGGTGCAGTAGTCTGCCAGCTTTGTCACATTTTCGTTCAGGGTCTGGTCCAGAGTGCAGAAAGATGGAGCTTGAGTGGCACAGCAGATGTCATCAGCACAGATGAATTTGCAAGATGTGGTTGTTGGTAGATCATTTATATATAAACTGAACAGGGTTGGGACCAGCACTGAGCCCCGTGGAAGTCCGTTGGCCTGTCTCCTCCATGGGCTTATCCCGTGCCCAAGGTGGACTCTGTTACAGAGGAGTGTTTTGATGACTATAACAAACCAACTTGGAAGTACCCTGGACAGGTTTAGAAGCAGGCCAGCATGGCATAATGTATCATAGGCAGCTGTAAGATCCAGTAGCACTACGCCTGTCTTTAGGTTCTTCTGAAAACTGTTTTCAGTGTAGGTGGTAAGTGCCAGTATTTGAACACATGCGCTATGGCCCTTGCAGAATCCAGCTTGATTGACACTAAGGACGGTCTCTAGTTCCAGGGATATCCATTGTAAAAATAGGTTCTCAAGTACCTTGTAGCATGCAGACAGTTGTGCAATTGGTCAGTAGCTGGCTGCTGGCATGAGGTCTTTGTCAGATTTTCAAATGGCAATAACTTTTACTATATGCCATATGCCGTTTCAGAAGTGAGCTTGAGCTGATGATTCTTTTGTGGAAGTGGGTCAGCCACATGCGAGCTGGGGGCCCGAGTTGTTTCAAAAATTCTGGGAAGATGTTGTTGTAATCGGCAGCTTTGCCATGTTTCAAGCTGTTTAAGACTTTTCCCAATTCAGTGACCTCAAAGGGCGTGTCCGCGTGTGTTTGCAGCAGCTCAAATAGAAGTGGTGCAAATTTGAGCTGGGGCTTTTTGCTTCAGCACGTGTGCTTGGACATGCACTTTGTTGTGGAGCGAATTGTGTCACTTGGGGCAAAATAACCCTGCCTGGCTCCTCCCAGATCTGCAGCCAGGGGGAGCTAGAGCCCGGGGCCAGCACCTGTGCTGTCCCCAGCAGTATAAAAAGCTGCCCTGGCAAGTAGCTCAGGGCTACTAGCTCTCAGGAGCTTCCGGGGCCCAGCCAGTTGGTACCTGGGAACACTGCCCCTTGTGCCAGCTGGACTGCTGAAGCAGCCCTGAGAGTTCCCTGCACCCTCGACCCACTGCAGCAGTCTGGCAGTGGGGGCTGCTGCATGGCTGTGACCTGCCATGCACCTGCCAGACCCGGATGGGGACTGCACAGCCAGTAGAGGCATCTTCCCCCCTGGGCCAGTTGCCAGTGGACTGCAGTTGGCTTCTGTGCGGCACTATTGCCACATGTGCCCTCTGCCCAGCCATCTGGGCAGCTATCACCTGGAAGATGCTCTGGGTGTGATGGCCTGTTTGAACTGTCAAAGCATGTCCTCCTGGCCCCATTTGGCCAGGAGGTCAGCCACAGCCCGATGGGTCCAAGTTGCCAGCTCTGAGCAGGCAGGGTCCTGCCACTGGTCTCCCCTGCAAGGCCCACGTGCCCCACCCCAGCCCCCCCAATTGCTGCCCTACCTAGCCCCATCCCCCACCAGCTGCTGCAGTCCTCCCAATGGCTGTCCCACCCAGCCCTGCCCCCACTCCCCCAGACCCCGAAATGGCCGCCCCGCCCAGCCTCACCCCCCAACTTGCACCCCCAGAACCCCAAGGGTACCGCCCTGGGCAGCACAGGACAGTAGGGGGGCAGGAGGGTCCGGGCTAGGGCCGCAGAGGCTGTCACTCTGTCCCGCACTGTGCAGGCTGGGCCCCGGTGAGCCAGATGGCAGTAAGTGCTGGGGATTTTTTAAAAATTTGTCTTTAAACTATGGGGTGGGGAGGCTTTGGGGGGATGGGGCTGGCCAGGACAGGGGGAGGGAGGCTTGGGAGGGCTCGAGGGGGGAGGGGTAGGCCAGGGCAGGAGTTGTGGGGCTCGGAGGGGCTGGCAGGTAGAGAGGAGTCAGGGGGCTGGTGGGGGGTGGGGATGGCTGCAGGAGGATTTGGAGGGCTCCGGGGGGGTCTGGTGGGGGGAGGAGCTGGCCAGAGCATGGGTTGGGGGGGCTGGGGGAGTGGGTAGGGCCATTGGAGGTCCCCCTCATGGTCCCTTCCCCACCTCCTCCAGTCCCCCTGACCCCTTACTCACCACCACGAGAGCCCTGGTGCTGAAACATGCGGCCTGGCCGGCCGTGTGTTTCAGCACAAGGGCAAAGGCCAACCATAGAGATTCTCTGGCAGCCAGAGTATCTCCGTGGAGGACCCAGGCTCTGGTTGCCTCAGGGCACAGTTCGGGACGCTTTTTTAAACTTACATTTTTTTAGACCCCTGGATATCCAGGGGTCTAATTTTCTCCCCGCACTGCAAGTTTGCAGCTCAGGGAACATTTTTTCGTTCCCGCACATGACTATTGCCCAGCCTCAAAGGGGTTTGAGGCAGGGCAAGAGGTACGTGAGCATTCATCTGGATGCGCACAAAGGAGTCAAAGCTGTTATATTCCACATGTTGCTTCTGATATTGCCTCAGTTCTTGACAAGTGGTGTGCTTTCTAGTCTTTTTCAGTGGTGCCTTAGCTACATGTCGTAGGTGATTATACTAGTTACCTGCTGCATGTACATACTAGCAGACTGTATTCTAAGAGAACAGATTAATCTTTGTAAAGCATATTTAATTTCCTAAAGGAGACAAAGTCCTACAACTCTAAAATGCATACCTATGTTTTATTGTAATAACTTGATACATTTATTTTGATTTATACCTAGACTGATTTCTTCAAGGTATCATGATGTAAGTCTCATTACTATGTCTTATGCACTGGTGAAATGGGCAGGTGTTTACAGACCACTCCATAGTAGACAGATGTGTAAGTGCAGATGTTAAGAAAATTAACTTACTTGAAAAAATGAATGCCAGGTCAGATGATCAGAGGCCATATTTCTGACTCTGCCATTGACCTACTATGTGGCTTCTGGCATATGACTTCTCTTTTTTACACCTTCATTTCCATTCTCATCCTTTGTCTTGTTTCTGGCAAAAGCTCTGGAAGAGACATCATTTTTAATCACGAATTTGTATAGCACCTGGTGCACAGTCTCCAAATTAAATTAAATGCTTGAGTTTTACTATACCATTAGTAACACTTTTGTAATTAGATATCGGGCCTCTGGACCTGGAGTCAGATAGCTACTGGTTCTCCACTTCTCTAGTTTTCAGCAGATAATTTAACTTCTATTCCACAGAAGTGGATAAACACTTAAAGCATTTATCTGTTTCCTGAGGCTGGACATTGGAAGTGAAGATAAAATAGGAGAGGGTCAGAATCACTTTTGATCTTGAATTTGCCAAATTTTAGAAATCCATAATAGATTAGTATAACCTGTGATCTTAAATACTAGTCTACTCCATGATCAATTGAAATGCTTTGCCAGTAAGGTCCCTTTGTTTGCTCTGGACAGGACCAAAATAATTATACTGAAAGCATCGTATTGATTGCTTTTGACGGAAAGCATCCTATAGTGCTTATCACTCACCATTAAGCCGATATCTTTGCTCCATCAGTACAAGGACAACCTTGCCTTCTAATGTGCGGGAAATGTGGCATTGCAACTGAAGCATGTAGTTTCTCATTTTCATAGGTTAAATAATGGAGAGATTAATTTAGCCTCCCTGAAGAACTGAGAATGCTCTCAGAAGAGAAGTCTAGTAAATCAAATTGATGGATGACTGCTCTGCACCATACTTTTTAGAGTTCAGATTGTACATCAGCATTTCCTGGCTCTTCCACATAGGTCTCTCCCTCTCTTTATTTTCTCTTCCTTTTTACAAACTGCATTTTCCTAACAGGGCAGACCAAACTAACATGATGATAAAGGTGGCTGCATGGAAGCTTCTGAATATGAAGGATTGTTTCTGCGTTAAAATCACAACACCAATTGTTATAACTCAATCAGGGCTCAGTATTTTTAGAGAAGAACGTAAACGGACAAAACAACCAGCGTCCCAAGATTAGGATTAAAACGAATTTTTAGAGATGGCAACAGCTAATTACTGGAGCTACCATTAATAAAAACAAAAGCCTCCAGTCTGAAGCTAGCAGATTTGGATTGGCATTTTTTTTTGGTAATTACATGTTTCGCTCCCTTCAATGACTGTAATTTTCAGCAAAATTTTCTCACCCAAAAAGTGAAGTCCAATTTCTGGACATCAGTCATGTACCACTGTAATACTTTACAAACCTCTTGATACATGAGAAGCTTATGAAGACTAGTTGCCTGTGTATCTTCAGAATCAGAGTATAAATAAAAGCTTTTATTCTGCCTAAAATGTTAAATCAGCCCTCACTTCCTAAAGAAAATATTGCCAAAGACTTGATAACACAATTCACTAATTTGTACAACTGTTTCAATTATATCAACTATTACAGTACTAGCATATTGGTGTTTTTTTTGAAGTCTTATTTGCAACTGATGTAGGAAATGCCTTGAATAGAAAAAAGCTTTGCTTCTATATAGTATCTTTCATTCAAGGATTTCAACGTGTTTTGTAACTAGTAGTAGTAGTAATAATAATAATAATAAAGGAAAGCAGGCATTATTATGTCCCTCTCCAAATGGGGATTTTAAGAGGCAGACTTAGATGATCCAGACAATTGTAGTGCCTACACAATGCAATCCTGGTTCAAGGCCTGTTCAGTGTCATGGTAATGCAAACAACATACAGCTTCCCCAAGATCAAAGAGTCAGTGGAACAGACAGGAATAGACCTCAGGATTCCTGAAACCTAACCCCCATCTCCTACAACTAGACAACATCAGGTATAATTTGCCAAAACTGAATTTATTATCTAAGCCCATTATCCTGCTGGTGTGAAGTGTTGGAGGGGAGACTATGGCTAGGTACAGACATTCAAAAGCCCAAGGCAGAATTGATCTGAGTTGCATGGTTATCTGTAAGTGTAGTTTAGATCGGTAGTGAACAGAACACACATTGCCTTGGGGAGGGGGAAGGCGGGGAAGGGAAGGGAGCAAATCTTATATTGGGTTCCTCCGTTTCTAAAGCAGCCTGTGTGCCAAACTTCTGTTCTGTTATGGGTATAGACTGGTTTCCAATCACTTATAATGGTAAAAGTGCAATATCTGTACCCTGCCAATGAGATTTGAGTGTGCTCTTTTCCTTGCTGGATTGAACCCCTCTTTATAGGCAAAAATGAACTTTAGTATTACTTCATTACAGTATGGAGTCTGAGAGCATGTGAGACCAAGCAAGGTGAAGCCATCAAGAGGAAAAAGGGACAACTCCATTTAAATTCCCACCAAAATGGGATGTCAGTACTTGGGATTGCTAAGGATGTTTGCCCTTGTACTACTGATTCTTTCATTGAATTGTCACTACTTGTTGCTTGTTTCTGGCAGCCATTCTGGACTTGGAAACTGAGCCTGAAAGCCCATTATCACTATCTATTGATTTGGAACAGCTGGATGGACATGAACGGACTCTTCAAGATGGGGGTATCTATGCAACACTTACAGTTTCTCTCCTAGCACAATTTGCATTTTAATTTGTTTCTATGGAAACAAGGGACTAACAACAACAGCCTAATTTAGCAGGTGTCACGCAGGCTGACACCCCTGAGTCTCAACTCTGAGTACTGCAGTCGGCCTAGTTTCATACCAGGCCTAGTTTTCACACCAGACCTCATTCACCTCTGTATTATTCTAGTTTTGTGTTACTGGGACTCAACTAAAATGGACGGGGTCTCAACAGGTGAAACTGGAGAAATTCCTGGAGCAATTCAGTGGTCACTCAGGGTGCCTATACACAGGCATGGAGCTTGCTCTGGCACACTATAATTACAGCACAGAGGCTGCTCCAATGCAATTAGTAGAGTCTGCTGGGTCCAGCCAGGCTCTGCATATCATGTATTGGCATCCCCACACTTCAAAATGGTGGCAGGGGCACTTTATCTAAAGTTGGTTCAATGAGCTGTAGATAAAATGCCCCCGCCACCACTTTGAAGTGCAGGGATGCTGATACAGGAGATGCTCCGGGCACTTTAATTAGAGTGGCTCTCAGAGCCACTCTAATGAAGCCCTCCCCTCCCCCCAAACATGTGTATAGGCACTCTCAGGCACCATCCTGAAATACTTCATAATTTGTCAACAACTAAAAGCTTAAAAGGAAACTACCATGTTGTTTTCTCACATACAGCACACACAATTTTCAAAAATAGTTGCTGGAAATTGGAGTGTGTGTTATATTCCAGGAAATATAGTAAAACCCATTACCTCCTCCCCCCTACTCATACTGGGCAAAAGTGAAGTCTGCACGTGATTCCCAGGGAGCAGAACAATGAGCAAGCTTGGCTTTCTAGCTGCCATGACTCTGTTACTTAATACAGGGAAAGACAGTTTTTTCCTTCATTCGTCTTTTCAAAAACAAGGGCATATTTGCTGCAAGAAATTGCAGTATTTAAATACAGACTATAAATTAGTCACTTAATTTATTTTAATTTTTGATACTTCTGCAGTGATATTTATTGGCCATGGTATAACAGAATTGTTGTAGTTCTGGGGAAAAATGCCGCTGTATTTGAAACCCTGTTCTGACTGAGGGCAGAAATACTAGTAATCTCATGAGAGAGTCCATTCAGGAGATACTGAGTAACAGCCTCTGCTTGTATCAGCTGGTAGAGATTTGCAGAATTCACAGGAACTTTGATTTTCACTACCTAACAATATAGTTCACCAGCCCTAGTTTGTGGACTTTGAATAAACAGCTAGATTTCCACCAGCTTATTCAAATGTCATGCCCTGTGAACATTCACCTTTCATCAATTCATGAACGATCTCTCTAAAATAAAAGATTTTACTTCGGCATTTCAGAGTAGTTTAATTTCTACTGTCTCATTTAGAAGAAAGAAGATTTCCACCACCTTCGGACTTCTTGAGAGACCTTGGCGAACAGCGGAACAGGCCCGTGCCCCTAGAACACAGGTGCGATGCTTTTCTTACTTTACCTTTCCAGGTGTATCGGTGCAAAAGTGGTGCAGTGTCACATCCGACAGACCTTTCACGCAGGATAAGTTCAGCAGTGTGCATTCAGCATGACAGTAGGGCCTTACTCTCCCTTTTAGGACTTTCTAGACCTCTGCATGCTGGAAGCTGGAAGTGGCAGGGGTCTGATCAGCCTGGATAGGCCCTGCATAAATATACTTCCCTCTAGCATCTACTCTTTGCCACTCCGAGACGCAGGGTAGTGTTCTGTCTTATGTTTTTAATTAGCTTTATACAGTCCCAACCAAGACTGGTCCCGAGATTTATGCCAGTTGCTTTACAACCACGTTGTGAGAGACGGTCCCTGCCCTTGTAAATGGACTAGGACAGGCAAAGGATGGAAGAAGTATATTCCCTGTTTTATGATCATGGAACCGAAGCACAGAAAAACTGAAGGACTTGCTTCGGGTCAGAAAAGTCTGGGGCAGAGCTAGGAAAAGAAACCTTGTCTCCTGGGTCTCCTTCAGTACCTTAGCTACAGACCAGTTTTCTTATCCAGGATTCCTGGACTTACCCAGAGGCCGAATGGAACAACACATCTATGATGCAGCCCCGTGACCTTTTTCTTGTGAGACTTGAATGGGACAGTGGACTTGGGGTAGCCCTCTGAATTGTGTGTTCAGCCTACAGTCCTGGGTACTAAATGTATACCCTTCAGCTATGATTCCCCCCTCCCTTTTTTTTTTCAAGAAAGCCTTTTTTTCCCCCATTGTTTTATTTTGATCTGCAACATAAAAAATGAAGCAGCATTTTAACAAATCAAGTATCATGCAGGGAGAGATTCTCACTAGCTTTTCTCAACCAAAAAAAAAAACTTAGTGTGTCCAGTGAAATTAAGTTATGCAGTCTTTATGAAAGGGAAAAGCTGTCTCCAGAGCATTATGAACTGCCTGCATGTCTTTTAAACATAGTTTTAAAATGATAGAAAAGGTATTAAGCAAACAAAAGAGCGTTGCATTTGATGGTTGCCTTCTAATAAGAGTTTAGCAAAGTACACATTTGATCTAAATAAAAAGGCACCTAGAGACTGAGGAATATTATCTAAGAGCAGATGTGTTTTATATTTCCCTTGGATATGTTGAACCCAGGGATAATTTATTAGTCCCCAGCCTGTAATCACAGTGTCATGGATGTTCCAGACATTGTTGTTACTGATTGCAAGCCCTGCAGGGGTGATTTATCATGTCAAAAATTATCTGGATGCCCTAAAAAGCAGTCATTTGTGCTCTCTGATACCTGTCCTGTGGCATCCAAATATTTGTAGGATTTGTGATTACTGGCTTTTTCTTTTCATTGAGGAAAACTTAGACAGCCTAACTGAAACTGTCACCATATCTGAGGATGACAATTCTTAAAGGAATATCGTCAGGGACCATAATGGAGCATTTGCAGAACTTACTTGCCATGGGGGATTTAGTCAGCAGGGATGGTTCATGGACAAATTGCTTAAATGTTCTTCAAAAAAAGTAAAGTTGAACAATATCCCCTCTATTGGAATCCGCTGTACAACATTGTAATACATCTTTCCAAGACCATCTTTATATCACAGAGATGAATGACGGGATAAAGCCATATATTACAGAGGGGGCATTTAGAGCCCAAGCCTGCACCACTAAGTCAACGTGAATTTTAAGACCATCTTCAAAGGGAGCAGACTCAGCATTTCAAGGGTCAGTTGTTATCTGTACAATGATTTTATTCATATTCCATTTCAGGTCCATGGGTAAGAGTGGACCGTTACGTTTCTAGGAGGCCACGTTGTGAGCAGAATGTTAAAAGTGACGCGCTGTGCTCTCTTCACGAGCAATTTAGTCTTTTAATACTTGATTTCTTTGGACTCTCAGTCTCAATAATATTTGAGGTTAGGATTCATGCACAAAGTTTTGCTTTAGAACCTGTCTCCAAAAGTGATCAAAATAGGATATATTTTTTTTCACAATGACAGGAATGGTGTACTTTATAAAAAAAGGCCTTATTTTTTGTAACTAAAAAGATGCTGCTGCTAGCGGTGATTCGCATCAAAGATCTGGGTACTCTCACGTGGGTCTATTCCTCTCGTGCTTATTTTCTTGCAGTGAGTTAACGGTGCTAACCTGTGCTGGGTAATTCTTTAAAAACGTTAAACGGTGAGAGATTTAATAATTGTTTTAATGTTAATCCTCAGGATTCCCACAATGACAGAAGACGTGGCTAGAAATGCCCTCGTTAGCTTTGTTAATTCCAAGTGTTGCTATGGCAATAAAGCTGCAGGAGAACTGGTCATTCAAGATTTGAGGCAGCTGACTTTATACCGAGTGAGTATATCCATATCTGATACTTCCTGGGACATTTCTGGTTCTGTCACTTGTATCAGTGACACTGGTCTGTGAAAAATTATCTGTTCATTAAATTAAATGGATTTAATTCCTTTGAAAGGGGGGCGGGGGAAACCCACCTTACCGATTATTGCAGGTTTTACAAGCAAACATGTTCATCTTTCTCTCTAGTATAGAATATGTACAATGTCTAAAGATGGCAATATATCTGAAAAATTTTCTCTTCTTTTTAAGACTGTGGTATTGGTCTCCCACATGACCTTCATAGAAAATGACTGTCTTTTCCTAAGCAAAGCTATAGGTACTTGCTGAATGTACATGAATGTGTTTCAGAGTACAGGGCCTCCTGTGACTTATGGACGATGGCCCATTTCACTTTTTAAGACCTGTTCAGTGGAACTTGTTCAATAGAAACTAAAACTCGAGGTGTGAGTGCTAATATATCAAGTACCACTGACTTGTGTATCTTCTTTTAAGAGTCTCCAACATCCAAAATGCCACAGTAGATAAAATGCTTTTGTTCTCAATGGAGTTATATTATTCACTGAAAATAATGAATATTAAACATTTAGCCCTTTTTCTCTTCTCTTTGCAAATGACTTAGGAAATATTCTATTTTTTTTTTGTGACATTTCCTGTCACTTCTATTCACTAAATACTCAAAGCACATTCAGAAATAAATCTCTCAATCACAGGAGGATAAGGATAGGGAATGACAATGTGGAAAAAGGAGAAAAAAATAAATATTCAGGAACAACAGTCACTGAAGAGCATCAAGTAACTGAAGAAATCAAGGCAAGGATTTACAGTGCTAATATATGCCCGTGGAGTCTAGATAAAATAATGGCATCAAGGAAAATCTCAAGTAACCTTAAAATCTAGCTGCATAGTACAATTGTTCTACCTTCCTTTTTATATGGGGGTGAATCCTAGATGCTGACAAAGGCAAATGGAAAAAGGCTGCAAGTGGTTGAAAACAAAGTGCCAAGGAAAATAGTTGGTGCAGTACAAGAAAACAGAATGTGAAGAGACAAATTCATCAAGAGCTGTGTGAACCTTTACAAAAGGCCTCATGTCTTGAGCAAAATAAAAGCTCAGAAACTGAAATGAACAGGGAACTGATGAGAGAAGGCAAGCGAGGCAGAATTTGGAAGCTGAGGTTAAGGGTATCAGCCCTCGAGGCAGGCCGAGGCAATGATGGGAAGATAACAAGACCTGATCTGGAAGGGATTGGCAAGGATGCAACATGGCGGACGGAGATTGCGCAAGACAGGAGAAGATGAAGGCCGTAGTTAAGTTGTAGCCCCCTCTGAATCCTGTGAGGCTAGAGAGAGAGGAATACTCGAGATGAAAAATTTCTGTTTTGTAGTTCTTGTATTGCATAGCTGTTCCTCTAAGACGTGCTGTATTGTACTTACGTCTTGATTAGTTTTCTGGAAAGAATCCTAATAGATCACTAATAAATTTTGAATATACCTTTTCTAAGTTCTTTTAGATCTGTATCGATTTATATTAAAGTTTGTTCGACCTTTGAGGTTCACCAACATTTTCACAAAAGCCTCATGGCTAACTGGAATATTCTGAATAAAAGCCCCCCAAGAGGAACCCATGAATGATGGGAAATCAAATGTTTTGCTTGTTTATGCCTAAACAATTATTTTAAACAAATGCAGTGTCAAAAGACTGAGCGAATAACCTTGTGACCCATTTTCCTCAGTTTATTGTTACAACTTTAAATGAAAGTTTGCTTGTTTATGCCTAAACAATTATTTTAAACAAATGCAGTGTCAAAAGACTGAGCGAATAACCTTGTGACCCATTTTCCTCAATTTATTGTTACGACTTTAAATGAAAAATTTCCTGGCTTTGGTTGCTTAATCGAATTTCTTTTCACAGTAGCTAATTTCATGGTTTCTCTTTTCTAGTATCGACTGGAGACCTTTAACGAATCGAGGTTAAGTGAATGGACTTTTGAACCTTTGACTAGTAAGTAACAGCCACATAACCAATTTGAAATACTACAAACAGGAAATGCTTTTATATCAGAGTCATGAAGTGGAACTGTTTGCAGTGACATTCCTGCTCTGTGAGAGCACCTCATACAATTTTCAACATCCCCGCGTCGTGTGTATGAAAGGACGGTGAACCTGAAACAATTCTTTTTTAAATTCTTCATTTTAGCTTGTCTCAAAAGTTCTCAGGGTGGGCCATTATGTCAAAGGAAGGAATTGGTACCAAGGGCTTTAAACAAATTCCCCTGAACTTTCACAGTGTTCAGACTAAAGCAGGAGCCAAGAAAGCTTGGGGGTAAAGTTCTCACACTCCTATTGTGCCAAGTTGGCCTAGTAAATATGAGATACAAGTAATACTGTATTATACTATTATCTATATTATGTGGCATCCAGAATCTCCCAGAAGAATTGGGGGCTCAGTTCTTTGCAAATGGCCTCTTCTCGGTTTATAATTTCAGTAGATCTAAATGTCATGAAGCCTGCCATTCTAGCTATCTGAGATTCTCCTATGCCCCTTTATAGAAGTCATATATGAGCAATTCCTAATCTGCAATGCTTTCATCCTCAGAGCACTCCTGTAATGTTGAGAAGTATTATTATTTCCATTGAGCCAAGGCGCAATAAGGCCCCAGGTTCTCAAAGGTACTTAGGCACTTTAATCAATGAGAATAAATCCTTTGAAGGTCTGGACCCAAGTGCCTTGACCAAGATCATGGAGGAATATCTTGGGTATTAGTCATTCATTCTTTCCCTGATACTATACCGTCTCATGCTGGACTGTCACTTACTAGTGCATATTGGCCAGAGATGAAAAGTTTGATTGAGATAAGGGATCTGAACTCTGGCCAATTTTAGGGGAAGGATGGCTGGATCTAGGGTTTGGCTTTGGATTCATCTCTAGTATAGTACATATTTTAAACAGTGGAAGTCACCTTGTGACTCTTATAGCAGGGGGAGAAAGAGGTGGGCTCAAATTACTGCAAATCAATGACTTGATTTTAATATGTAATTGGAAAATGGAAAGAATTCATGCATTTTTGCACATGTTTGCTGGATCACTGGGCTACAGTACCTTAAGCCTTTGGTTTACAAGACGAGAAAGTAAACTTAAATTGGTCCTTTAGAGAAACTTTCATGACTACAGTATATGTGACTGCAAAAAAGTAAAAAGAGAGCTTACTTTAAAAAAAGTAAGAAGAGAACTTCAGAATACAATGAGATCTGCTTTGTTAAGACAAGTGTAATCATTTCCGAAGAGAAGCTTACTGAAGTGATTGACATGACCTATTGTATGAAGGAACTGCGGGACTTGGAGGATAGTTCCCTGGATGGAACACATTTTTAAACTGACCTAACTTCATTTTATTTCTATTTTGTGACGTCTTGTGATTTTTATTTTGGAAACAGAAGGTATTATTTCCACTGGAAGAAAGCAGCCTCTCTCCACAGTAAAAAAGCGTGAAAAATACTTCTAGTACATCTGAAACAATTTAGATTGACAACTGAAAGAGTGACATCCTTTATTTGTCCAGAGAAAAGGTACAGGATGGATAACCTTCTTTCACTCCGCTTGAGCAATGTGCATGAACCCAGACTTGAATGGCTCAACTACTCTGGGACCTCAGAAGATCCAGAAGAAGACCCTAAGAAGGCATAAAATGGAGAAAGTGGGCAGTTCACTCTCCATCCCCATCCTAATCCTTCACAGAAATACTAACAGAACTATTTAGTTCCTGCTAGTTGTGGTAGTGATTGGTGTGCCAGTGGGAAGAAGATGGAGAAGCCCCGAGTCTACTCTAGAACCACAGACAGGAAGCCAAAATTTGACACGCATTTATACAAGGTCTTCTTCCTATCACAGGTAACTTGGTAGATGGACCACAAAACGGCACTTCTCCTCGGCCATGGGACATTAAAGTTCAGACTCCACCACTGTTTTACGACGATACAAGAAAGTTTCGAGTACCGCACTCTTCTTTAGTTAAGGTAATCCCCTATGGGGCAGTTAAAAATCAAGGACAGAGTGCATTGTTAATTAGGATATGAGTGCTTAGACAAGCATTTTATTAATCTAGTTATTTATGGTCATAAAAGAGAGCTCTAACATGTATTTTAGTGTTAGTATACAACTTTTCTTTATTGTCACATCTCTACACACACAGAGTGTTCATGGTTTTACTGAGTTTTAGTAAAACAGCAAATCGGTGCAATTGAATTATTTCTAATCTTCTTTTCTTTTGCTACTTTAATTTATTTTTTGCTCCAATATTTATTAAAGAAAAAAAATCAGCATTTCTTCTTTCTTTTTTCTATTTCATCTTGACAAAAATTGGCAGAACATTTTCCCAACTTTAAAAAAATATATATTATTCATAATAGAATTTGTCCACAGAGAGGCAGAAAGCTATAGTTAGTTGAATCAGGTAAAATTTTAAATAAACTATAATAAAAAAGAATCTCAGAATATTTCTCCTCCTCTTCTTCTTTTTGCTGTATTCTTTTTTATAACATAATTTATTATTGATATTTTTTGAATGGTCTGTTATGGACTTTTTCACTATATTTGATAGTATTCTATTGAGATTAAGCTATTGTCTCTAAAGTTTGATGTAAAATGATTGCATGTTCCTATCTTGATGGTCCCTGGTAGCTTTATATATGCACATCATTCTGATTTCAGGCATGCCACAAATGTCATGGTCATGGTAGATACAAATGCAGCGGGTGCCAGGGTGCAGGCTGGGTGAGTAGCAGTTATGGCTTCTTCAAGACAGCATCTCCTCCTCTCCTACCATGCTCTCCTACTTCTACCACTATCTCTTAATTCCTTTAGTTCGAGGTTTCTTTCACAAGTAATGTAGTGCTATTTGACTTACTATATCCAGAATTTGGGATGGGTATGAGGACAGATATAAAAGATAGCCTTGTTTTATTCCTAACCCCTACAGTCCAAGGCCCCAAACCTGCATTCTTGTTCATTCCAAATTCCCATCAGGAGCTCCATATATTTAGAATCTGCGTGGCAAACTTTGAATGAAAAGAAGCCTATCTGGAAATCCATCAATGGTGGATAGAGATATATTACACTGAGAACACTTCCCCCGTGTAGTTGTTACACTGGGTGAGTGTAAAAGCAGTAGTTCTTTTTTCAGTTTGGTTCTTTGTTTCTGTGTCTAGATGCACAGAAGAGCAAATGACTCGATCTATTCTGACCTATTCAGATTCCAAACCCAGCAAAGTAGGAGTTACTTCGTGTAAGAGGAATCTTACTGAGTTGCTCCCCCTCGTGAATTTGGCCTTTTTTTTATATGCTTCCCCTCCACAAACGTTTGCAGGAGCACTCAGAAGAGTTACCATTGTTGCACAGCTAAAGCAATTGTTTAGTTGCATCTGTTCTGATTAAACACAGGTACATCTGCAAAGTAGTTTACTAGTCATTACTTACATGCACAACTTGCACCTATGTAACATTCATTTAATCTCGGAACACTTGCCCACTTATTTCAGGGGGGAATTTTATCAAGACATCTATAACAGCCTCTTTCATATGAATGACACTCAAGCTAGCCTCCATTCTGTTATTGTGCAAAGGACGTACTTAACATAATTTTTTTTGCAGAACCTGACAGAGCAGGGCTATGTTTAGAAAGCATAACAAGACTTTACATGTGAAGTCTCATTTGCATAAATCTGAAACACTGTTGACCTTAGGAACAGGAGGTATATTTTATATCTCTGGTATTTTTAGATGAGGTGCGTTTCTTGCAGTGGAACACGACAGAGGAGAAAGCAGCAAAGGAGGTGTCAGATGTGTTCAGGGACTGGCCGGAAAAGGTAAAATGGGCCCAAAGGCGGATCCAGGGTGGGTGTGGTGGCACGGTTGCACCCCCTTTGGGACCATGCTATGGGAGCAGCAGCTGCTGATGTGTTTCTCAGTCCCCAACGCAGGTAAGGTCCCCCCACTTCCCTTTTCTCCATGCTAAGAGGCAACTCCCCTGCCCTTCTGTTTGCTAGCTCCCTGCCTGCTACTGCTATTGTCCCTGGATGACCCGGGGATAGTGGGGATCTCCAGAAACGCTTGTGTCCTGCTCTGGCTGTAACTGCAGGAAGCAGATCCCGAGACAGTCAGGCACTGTGGCAGTGGTGGTGATGGGTAGTTTCCCCATCTTTGCCGGATCCCCCCAAGTGTTTCCCACCAGCCCAGAAGCAGGGCTGTGACTGTCACTGCCCCTGAGCCTGGATTCACTCACAGTACTGATGGAGCCCACTGGAGTGGCTCTGGAGCTCCCCTCCATGCAGCCTCTAAGGTCAGCCAGGGACAGCAGCAGTGGAGGGGGAGGCAGGTGGGGACAAGAGGGAAATACAGGTACTGCTGAGCAGTTAGGGGGAAAGGGAGTGGGTGATGAGAGCAGGGGGAGACAGGATCTTACCTGATTCAGGGACTTAAAAAGAGCCCCTAGCTGCTGCTCCCATGGCATGGCCTGCCTGCCTGGGGGGTGGGGCAGGGAGGAGGAGGCTGGGAGCAAGGGAGCAACCACTCCTGCAGTGCTGTCTGTTCTCCTTCATCTCCCTTCCCAAAAAGTTATCTGCCTATTGATGGACCTATCTGTGTTTTACAACCATTGCTCCATAGGCATTGTTTTGCTAGAATAATTGCACCCAGTGAAGGAGAACAGCAAAACCTGAACATTTTCCTTTGTATGCACAACTGCAGATGCTCAAGTGGAATAAGTTGAAATGCTGCCACTGGAATCAGTAGAACTGTGCCAATTTTCACTGGCTGATGATCCATCTCTGTATTTTTAGGCCATGTTTGAAGCACATTAGTAGCACAAAGTTGGAAAGCTTGCACTGGGTATAGGTATGAATAGGGGTCTACCCAACTTGAGGTGGTGGTCGGCCAATTTCATGGGCTTATTGTGGCTGAAGCCCCCCACACCTCCAATTCGTCAAAGGTCCACAGTGACCCTGCCCCCCTTCTGCTGATTGATGGGTAGGGCTGTCTAGTATATGGCCCTGACTCTCACCACTGACTGGCTGAAAAGGCTGTCTGTTGTGCAACCCCAACCCTCACTGGTGATTGGTGGAGAGGGGCAGGGCCACATGACAGGTAGGAAACTCAGCCCATCTCGCCTGCTCGCTTTCATACAAGCAGCCCCATTCATGTTGGGGTGTGCAGTTGGGAGGACTGCTGGGTCCCACTGGGGAGCCAGGATTTTATTTTTAAGTCTTTTTTTCCTACCCCTATGCATTTCATGGAGATTGCCTGATTTCATGATTTCCGTGAGTTAGTCCTTATGTATAAGGCCCAGACCTACATGAACATTCCTGCTGAAGCCTGTAGCTGTCTTGTGTGGCTACAGCTGATGTAGGACAAGGCCTAAAGGATTTTATTTTCCAAGGCTTACAGTGACATGAAGATCACTTAAAAAGAAAAATCAAATCCAGTTTTATTTTCCCTCTCCCACCACAGGTAAAGAACATGTAGCAGAGTCAGGATAAGCTGGGAGTTGATTTTTTTAACTGCCTGGGAACCCATGTACAATTCAGGGAATAGTAATAATAAAAATGCTCAAATATCAGATGTACTATACTTCCACTGTATTGCAAACCTCAAGAGTCCAGATAGTTTGCATCAGCCAGGCTTTCAAAACTCATTATATGCATGTGAAAATGAATGGGATTTATTAAAAATAATACTCTTTTTTGAAGCGGGGAGGGACTTTTTTTGTGATTAAAATGCCATTACATTATCTGGATTTTCTCTGTAACCATAGACAGTTAATTTACCAATGAAAACAAAGATTCTCACTACTCCAAGACCTGAAGCTTTAAGACAGATGACAAATATTTTACAATTTATAATATAGGTATGAGATTAGGTGACCCTATCAACAAGTTTTAAGCCCTCTATTTTTTTTTAAAAAGGAAGAGAGTGGTGGCTAACATCCATAATAGGTGGGGGAACCTTCTGGATCTGATCCAAAACCCCTTGTAGTTGGTGGAAACTTTTTGACCAAACTTGGGTTTTGCTTCAGGTCTTATCTGTCTACAGACCATTTGTTCAGCTTTTAAAGCAAGTGCAGCCTGGAGAATTACTGATCCATTGTGGTTTGTTTTGTTTTGTTCTTTTCACAGGTAAAACTTAGTGTGCTTAAAATGATCTTTAATTGACCCAAAAAAGCTTGTGTTCTAAAACTATGTTGTTTATGTGGATCCATTAAGTTTAAAACAACAGAGATGGTATTGTGCATTATCAGGGCAATAATTTTAAAGCATAGATCCACTGGGGCTAATGATGGCTTGAAGAGCTTTAATGAATCAATTGTTAACTGCTGCTAATGTGGTTGTGTTGATGCAATCAAACTGTAATCTGTTGGAGGCAGAGATAACAGTGTCTTGAAAGTGACACTCAGCCTGCTATAGTTGTAGAGGGAAATTGTTATTATCCTTAATTACATGCACAAATACATTCTTTGACTAATTCTGCATTTACAAATAGTCTTTGTTCTGGCATTAGTTATACAGTTTATCCAACAAATATGGTGCATCCCTTGAATCAGGGAGTAATGAATGAGGCAGCATACTCAACGCACAGAATTTTGTTAACCCCTTTAGTGGCTTGCAAAAATGCATTCGAAAAGAAACGCACCAAAACAGCAGCTCTAAAAATGCGTTAAGAGCTAGGGCTGCCGGCCCTTAGGTGTTTAACTGTAACCACTTGAGGCAGAAGGCAGGGAAGGATGGAACCTTAGAAACTAACTGGTTCAGAGTGATGTCAGTTTTTGTAGGCAACAGTCTTCTTCACAGGGTTGCCAGCTGTCTAAATTTATGGACAGTTGGTAAAACGTCAGGCTAAAACTGCCTGTCTGCAAAGACCATAGATAAATTTAAGTCCTCCATAAAAACAGTCAGGCTTTGGCTGTTTTGTGAAGCTCCCTCTTGGAGAGAAGCTGGGCAGCCAGAGCTCAACTGAAGCACAGACAGAGCAGAGTGTTGCCACCAAGAGGCAGTACAGTACCCTGTGGGAAGCTTTTTCTCAGTGGACTGTAGACCCCTGTAGGTCCCTCCCCCTCTAGTTATGTGCTGCTGCTGCTTCCCATCTTATAATACTGCTGCGTGGCAGACAGGTTTTTTCAGTGGTCTGTGCTGGGATTAGGGAAGTGGGACTAGTGGGGGTAAAGTTTAGGGGTTGCTGGGTAGTGCAGCGTGGTATGGAGTAAAGCTGGGGGTGCAGAGTGAGAAGGACCTCAGGGTATAAATCCATTGCTGCAAATGCCAACTCGAGACAATTTTTTTACTGACAGTAAAAATGTGTGCCAGTAAAACGTTTGTCTGTCAGTGAAAAAAAAAAAGAAAAGAAGAATGCCTGGGATTACTACTTTACCTAAGGCTATCAAAGAACTGGCAATAGCAGTTCTGAATAAAAAGGAATTTAACCATTTCAATTCTTGATGCCTTCCTTCAAAAGGTGTATCACTTGTTCTGGGCGTGGCAATAAAACCTGTATGACATGCCAAGGAGAGAAAAAGCTCTTGCATTTCAAACAGCTGATAATAACCTGGTAAGTGGAATGGCTAAAACTTAGTAGGTTTTTGAATTTATAGTTTGCTTGACAGCAATGCCTTGAGTCCCATGCAATATTAGGGCCCTGCTGTTGAAGAAGAACAAATAATGACAAATAAAGGACAAATGCATTCCTATTTTTTGGACAGAGAATAAGAATACTGAAAATCACTGAAGTTAGTGAGAATTTTCCCATTTAGTTTATTGGGAGCTTGATTGCAGCCAGAAATTGAATGCAAGGCTTGGAATCCCTGTCCAGTACTTGACTCAAAAGACTATCCTACCTTGCCTGTAATCAAAACCATCCAGTGGTTAAAATATCTATATTGTGCAGAGACTGCAATGAATTAGCTTGCCTGAGCTAATGTTAGGTTCAGAGTCAGAGCAGAATGGATAACGTTAGCACTTTTAATTTGATTGCTTCAGTGCCAGATTTGACATCTGAGTCTAGTGACTAAACTCCATTTGCCAGGTTTTAAACTACATGGGAACGCCGGTTTTCCTATGTTGTTGCTCTAGGATTAATTCTTCCAATTTGGGAGCTCTCGTGCCAGAACTAACAGATGGGTCTCAAAACATCTCAGATAGTGAGGGTTAGTTAAAAACCATACATCCTAAATAGCTCCCCAACTTCTGGCTGATGGCACCAATGCCATTGTTTTTCAAACTTTTTTTTCCAAAAAAACCCCAACAAACCAGTTCATCCTTATAACCATGTTTAACGCAAAAATACCCACCAGCCATCCCAGTGGTAGACCAGGAGAGATGCTGTTTGTGGTTTTATGATATGCATCCAAGCCCGCTAAGGGAATGAAGCAGTGCCACATATTCATTTGGCACAAGATACAACATAGCCAACAGATGGAAACAAATTTGGATCATGCTACCCTTCTGGATCAGAGCAGTGATCCTGAGATGAAAAACTCTGTATCTCATTACTAAATCCTCCACACATGTCATCCCTCAGGCAATTTAGTGACATAGTAGGGCATGTTATCCCACTGTATGTCTCTAAATATATACAGTATCTTTTCTAGAATGGCATGGCTACCTTTTGAAGTCATTCTCATTTAATAACTATGCCTGTATCCTGCAAAGTACAGAACATCATAATTCATTACTGTAGAAGTTACAGCTTCTGAAAGAAGATACATGGCTTCACCTGCAGTAAAGAGTTAATACATGTATAAATTATTTTGAAGGCTGTAAGGGTTATTGATGACCATGAAGTTCCCTAATTTTAGAACCATTTATGCAACAGTCATCTGTGTGATAAAAACATACAAGGTTGTTAAAGAAAAAAAAAAGATGGTGTTGCCAGAGAGTACAAACGTTATGAAGAATTAATATTGCTCTCTGAAAGCAGGACAAATTAAAGCCTTCTTCCTATGTTTAAAAAAAGGTTCAGGGTCCTAAAAATAACCTTTGATGCTTTCCCCCTCCCCCTCCCATAGGAAGAACAATGTGTTTGAATTTGTTTCGGAGCATCAGCTGGACTTTCCAGGAGAGCTGCTGAGTAAGGTCAATGGAGAGAATGTATTTAAAGATGAAAATGTTCTGGTAAGTGTAAAACTTAAGGCAGGAAGAAATTTGGGATTTTCCCCACCTTACAATCATTTCCAGACTTTGTCCCTCTTTGCCAAAGATGTGTTGAAGATCTTTTCCTTATGAAATGGATAGAAGGGCAGGTAGAACTTACTATAGCAGCCCAATTGCTGCTGTATGTGCATATGGCCATTGGCCATAAACATGCATTCATTTCTACTGATGGAAATTTCTGAGAAGAGTTTGTGGGAGAGGGAGCAGTAGAAGCATAATGCCTGTACATGGCCATTGCTACATGACAGCAATATAACTATTATGCCATGGGTTCATATTTATGGGACATAGAGCTCTTGCTGTTTTCACAAGTTTTTGCTAATAGGAGAAAGGAACATACAAACTTCCACACCTTGAAGAAACCAGCCAAGACATGTTCTACCTGCATTCCTAAAATATTTGGAAGAAGGAAAGCTAACCAGGTTACGTACACAGGCTGGGAATAGAGATACCTTGAGTAACACAACACTGGTTTCTGATCACAAGTCTGTCAGCTTGAAAATGTATTACACAAAATAATTGAACCAATGCAGGACATGGGCTATATGTGATGAAGTACACATTTGTGCGGCAGTACGTTTCCTTCCCAGTGGGAAAATTTGGCCTGCTTTTCTGGCTGACAAAAAATGCAATTAGCCAACACAGTGACAAAGTAAATGTTCAGTCATATCAGGTCACAGATGGCTGAATTCATTGGACTAACCCATATCAAAGCTAGGGAGATATCTTTTTTCTCTCCACTAATTATTATCCTCTCCTCAAAGTATTTAACCAGCTCCCTTTGGTTCGACTGCTCACACACAAAATGTCTAAGTCTACAGTGACCAAAGTCACTGTAACCATCTTTTTACTCTGACTTTGTACAGTGCACACAACAAGAGGTCCTAGTTCATGACTAGGGCCCCAAAGCATTATCACAATAGAAATACTAAATACTAATACAACCACAGATAGATTCATGTTCTTTCAGAAAGCCCATTCCACCTACAACAACTCGTCTGGCTAGTGTTGGACATACTGTAAAGCAGCAGGATATTATTGTCATTATATAACAATACAAAAAAAGACTTTCTAATATGGTCAACCATTGTTTTACAACACTTTTGGGGTAACCCGTTTCCTTTCTTCTTTTTCTATTTTTAAAAGTTTTTTAAGACAAGAAATGTGCTACATTTGGTGTGCGTTTGGCACTGGGCGCATCATGTGGGCACCATGAGAACTGAGAGCTATATAAGAATACCTCTGAACTGGGTTACCTAACTGTATGGACATGCTCTCATCCTGTTCATGATCAGAGTGGAGGAGCAATATATTTATCTACAAAAGGGAAACGAGGATTGTTTGCACTTTAGATAAACAAAGAAGGAAACTCCTTTTCTTTGAATGGAAAACCATTTGAGCCCTGGGCAACTTGAAGTTTTTTGGTCGTCTTGGGGAATCTACAGTGATAGATCCCCCCTAGCAAACTGCTAGGCAGGTGTTTGCCATTTCCTGTTCAGTTCCTGTGCCACTGGCCACATGGTTTACAGGAGGACTCTTTTGTGTTGTATTTTAAAACATACTTCAAAAAGGCCTGAAATGTTTTGTTGTGTTTCCTGCACAATCAGTTCCATATTAATGTTAAATTTTGATCTTGATTCTTTTTTAAAGGTAACAGCCAGCACCACACACCATTAATTGTTTATACATTACCCGTGTGGTCTTTAATATTGCTTGCTCTTTGCAGTACAGCCACAAAGCCATTGCACTAGGGACCGTACAAACATAAACAGCACAGCAAAGCCTCTTCCCTATTGCAAAGAGCTTAACATCTAACTAACCCTCTTATGTCAAGATTGAAGTTGAGATTCTGCCACTGGGATTTAGCTGCATCTTTTGTTTAGGGATATAGAAGCCAGCAGAGGGGGCATTTAATACCCCCAGAAGTGTATTGTTCAATGGAGACCCAGGAATGCAAAAAAAAATACAAGGCTTGTAGTAAGAATCAAATCTTACCACAAAAACCCTCCTAAAGATTTACAGTTGGCACACTGACCACATTAGTGATCATCCTTTCACACCCAAAGAACCAACACATTTTCCATAAACTTTCCCACACTGAGTAGAAAAGAAAAGGCTTTCCAAAGAAGTTTTTTAAGTCAACAGGGTTATGTTCTTTTGAATCAAAGTGGACTCGGTAGTGGAATTCGCCCAACATAACACAGTTGAATCTAGGGCTGTCACATGGGGAACACTGATTACTTTCAGTCACTGTGAGTCTGTATGTCACCCTCTAAATAGGAGGATGACGTCTGGATATGGTCTCTTTTCCTGACATATTTGCACTTTAATACCTGTGATGTTATGATAAAATTGGTATAAATCAAGATGCATGATTTCATCAGTAAAGCTAACCATGCTTCATCATGCATTAGCAGGTGCATTGCAAACAGGTCTAGGGAGGTGATACTTCCCCTCTGTGTGGCACTGGTGAGGCCCAGCTGGACCACTGCATCCGGTTTTGGAAGCCATACTTCAAAATGGATGTGGATAACCTTGAGAGGGTCCAGAGAATGGCCACTCATATGGTTAGGGGCTTGCAGATAAGGCCTACGAGGAAAGATTTAGGTACCTGAATCTCTTCCATTTCAGCAAGAGAAGGCTGAGAGGTAGTCCTTGTGGCTGTCTACAAATTCATCGGGGGGAGGGAGGGGGAGAAGGCAGCAAGGCATAGGGGATACTCTGTTTACCAAGGCACCCCTTGGAGTAACTAGAAATAGTGGCCACAAACTGATGGAGAGCAGATTCAGGTTAGACATCAGGAAGAACGTTTTCACAGTAAGGGTTGCCAGAATCTGGAATGGGCTTCCAAGGGAGGTGGTGCTCTTTTCTGCCTTAGGGGTCTTTAAGAGGAGACTGGACAAGCACCTGGTCATCTGACCCTAGTGCTCTTTCCTGCCAGAGTCAGAGGGTCGGACTTGATGATCTGTTGAGGTCCCTTCCAGCCCTAACATCTGTGAATCTATGACCTAAACACATTCAATACCCTTTCCTTATGTTGTAGCTAGCATATCGTTTTACCATCATACACAAAGTAGTTTGTCACAAGCACTTTGGATTTCTAACCCACTTTTTCTAAATTGCAGGTGTATCCCATTATTGACTTCCCCAAGCCTGAGATCTCTCTAGCTTCACAGAGAGCTATCGCAGAACATAATGCAGCATTTACAGCATCATCACGCATTCTGCAGCAGGTAAGAAGGACGCCATAGGATGAATCTGTTGGTATTAATTGTAACTCACAGAAAGCAAGCATTAAGTAGCTGAGGCTTGATGGAGCACCTGCTAAAGGACAATGGGAGTCAGTGAATAAGTTTCTTGGCATGATCCCACATTGTAGGCTACACTTTAAGGATGGAGGACTGTATCCTGGGATGGAAAAACACTGAAAAGAATATAGGTATACAAGTAAATAGTTAGTTACACGAATATCTACTGACATTCTCAGCAAAGAGGATGGAGTGTTATTCTTGGAGATCTAGATAAGGAGAATATTAAGAAAGGAGGGAGTGTTACCTATTTAAAATGGCTTGAAGAGAACCATGATTGGAATACTGTGTCCAGTTCTGGTGCTCACACCCCAGAAAAAGGATTGTAAAATGAGAAAGCGTTCAGAAAATGACACAAGAATGATTCAAGGTCTGGAAAATGCATATTGTTAGAAGTTTCAGCTACTAGTTTATCCAGAAAAGTGAAGCAGTGAATTGATCGTATTCTACAAGTATTGACCCAAGAGAAAAAATCTGATAGTTAATGGCTCTTTAATCAAACAGAAAAAAGCCTCTGCCCTGATTGCAAAAGTTGCTCGTTATGTCTCTGGGGACGGCAAATGAGAAGAATAGGCTTATCCACTGAATCACCTATAGAGACCTAGAAAATACTGGCCTTTAGGCATTATCCTCTCACTCTAATTCCTTTGCAAGTAGAGGGAATGCACATACCATCCCATGTCTATAACTCACTCTTCATGGTCAGCTACCTTAAGAGGCCAGTGTGTATGTATTTAGTAAGAGGACAAGGAGAGCCATTTTCATAGAATTATAGAAAATTATGGTTGGAAAGGTCCTCAGGAGATCATCTGGTCCAGCTCCCTGCTCAAATCAGGACTATCCAACTATATCATCCCAGCCAAGGCTTTACTACCTAGGGAGGAAAAATGTCCAGCACACCTACTGCCGAGGAAATGACTTGCTCGGTAGCATGGAAGCGGGAAGGGATCTCCAAGTCCTAGTGGACTCCAAGATGAACGAGTCGTCAGTGTGACAAAGTCATCAGCAAAGCTAAAGGCACTTTATCGTGCATCAGCAGATGCATGACAAACAGAACCAAGGAGGTGATACTTCCCCTCTATCGGGCACTGGTCAGACCATAGTTGGAGTGCTGCATCCCATTTTGGGCACCACACTTCAAGAGGGATGTGGATAACCTGGAGAGGGTCCAGAGAAGGGCCACTCATATGGTTAAGGGCTTGCAGGCCAAGCCCTGTGAGGAGAGGCTAGGGCACCTGGACCACTTCAGCCTCCACAAGGGAAAGTTCAGAGGCAATCTTGTGGCTGCCTATAAATTCATCATGGGGGCGCAGAAGGGAATTGGTGAGGCTCTGCTCACAAAGGCACCCCTGGGGGTCGCAAGAAATAATGGCCATAAGCTAACAGAGAGCAGATTTAGACTAGACATTTGGAAGAACTTCTTCACAGCAAGAGTGGCCAAAGTCTGGAATGGGCTCCCAAGGGAGCTGGTGTTCTCCCCTACCCTGGGGGCCTTCAAGACAAGGTTAGATAGGCATCTGCTTGGGGTCATTTGAACCCAGCACACTTTCCTGCCTATGCAGGTGGTCAGATTTGATGATCTATTGAGGTCCCTTCCGACCCTAACATCTATGAATTTATGAGATGCACAAATACCCTCCTAGTGAGAGCATTTCTCCTAATATCTAACCTAAACTTCCCTTGCTGCAACTTTTGAGAACAAAGGGGCTTCACAATTGTCCTTAGCCCTTGAGCAGAGGATGAAGAAAGGCTTCTTGCAGCTCTACACTGTCTATTGACATCCCTAACTCAATTCATCTGTGTAAAAAGTTGACTGGATTTCTAGTTAACTGCAAAGGCTCAGCTCCTTAGAAGACCTAAGGCATCACAGGTATATAAATTCAGTACCTGCTCTTGATTAAACACAATAAAGTGTCAGGTGTTAAGCTAGTTATTTAGGGGCAATAAATATTGTTGAGCTGCTGTACAATAGGACAGTTTTAAAATCAGAATTAAATCCTAAAAGAATTATTTTTCAAGCTGAGATTTCAAACGGACAAGGGAAGCCACTGACATTTCAGTTACTTCTGTTCCTTTTCCACTTCCAAAGAACATCACTGCAAACAGATGTGTTACTCCCCTTTATTTAATAGTTTAGCAGCTGATTTTCAACAAAGTCTGGCTGCATCTATGTGAGTATGGATGTTTGGTTCCCCACGGACAACTACACCTTGTGCTACCACTAGCTGTTCCTGTGAAATGCATGTGCCATGCACTTTCTAGTGCTTGGCAGGTTACTTCAGGTGGGGAAAGGGAGGCTGGGGCCAGCACTGGGCTTGTCCCAACAGCCTTACCTGGAGTCCTGGGGGCCTCCCAAGGCTGGAGCAGTGGTGATCCTGCTGCTTGGGGCCTGGCCGGGCAGCTGGAGCATGGCTCTGGCCAGCCAGGGTCCAGTTTTGAGTGGTGCATGCTGCCCCTGTGTGTGCTGCTCTGTTTTATTTTTTTCTTGTGCAGGGTTTTTGACGCCTGGATATACAGGGGTCAACCCCCCCCTGCCCCCCCCCCACACACTGCTCCCTTGCAGCATGGAGAACAGCTAAACATGCAGTACGTGGCACTGCAGACGTGCCTGGATGTGGCCTATGATTGTATTCAGTTAATTCTTGCTAGGGCCAGGTAACATCTATTGCTTTCAGGAGGCATGTTCTTTCAAATGCTTACATATAGCTGGCTTGTACCAGAAATGAGAAAAATACCACCTGGGGTGGGGTGGGTAGTAAAGCGGAAGACCAAAATAAGCCCAAAAGACAGCAATTTGATTTTTCCGCGTGGTCTCTCAGAACTAGCTCTTTGGCAAACTCACATCTTCCAAATTAATTCCAAGCTATAATCTCCACTTCTCACTGTCAAAAGCAGTGTGTTCACTCAGCTGAGATGCACCATCCAAACGTATCCTTTAGCTACACGTAAAAACAGGTGCTGAAAAACTATTCCTGTGCCAGCTCTCCAAGACGAGGCTTTTTTTATTTAGGTCTAGGGCGCGTCCTGCCAGCGCTTTTCCTATTTAATTCTTTGCACATTCCACTTGCTTCCACTTAATTATCAACATATTTTGGAAGTGCTGTTTATTGCTCATTTGCTTGGTTGATGGCTTTCCAGCTGAAGATGGCCATATGATAGAGGTAAATACCAAGTCCATAAATATTCTGTTGGCTCAAAGTGACTATAGTCTAACAGCTTTGGCTTGCCTCATTGAGTTTTATTCTGACCTCTGATTTTGTGTGCAGTTGTAGCAAAAAATTAGAATCGGGACAGATGTCCAAAGATCATTTCTTAATGAGAACAGAGTTTTATTACTTAATAATCCAGACAGGTTTTCATTTTTCTCTGCAGGTTTTACTAAACTAGATCTCAGCTTAGCTTCAGCACTAGATGGCAGTGTCTTTTCATAATAGAAGATCCACTGGCTCTGCGTGCTTAGAAACACTATTGCCAGGCTGAATACAACTGAAGTAAGAATGCTCTAGACAAATGTTTTGACTTAAATGCTTGTTTCCAGCATGCTTTGGAACAAGGAGCAGGCATTTAACTCGGGCATGTAAATGATCAGTGGGCACACCTACACGAGCTGTTTATTGCACAGTAGACTAATTAGCTGAACAGAAAGTGTTGCGTGTCTAGATGTGCACCCCTATTAGGCTGGACTAAACTATTTTACTCCACAGCAGGGTAGTGCTTGTAAATACAAATACTGTTCTGCTGCAGAGTTTTTTATTCCACAGCAGCACACCTCGGGCACAAGGGTGCTTCACTGAGGGGGCTGCCTGCCAGCTGGCCCTGAACTGAAGCACGCTTGTACCCCAGCCAGCCTCTCCGCAGTATGTTGGGCTTGGGGAAACTGCACCTGCTTCGGAGGCTAGCCCTTGGGCCCCCTGCCAGCCAAGGCTGCTCTGACCCAGCTCAATGTGCTGCAGTCCTGGGTGCATGTGCAAATGGCATGCCCAGAGCAATAAGCCATAGAATGTGTTGCTTTGCATTAATATGCATATGGAGAAGCGCCCAATGTGAGCCCTATTTGTGTTTGAATGATTGTTCTTAGGCTTTGACATCCACTTGTTAAAATGGTGTTAGATTTCCCCCACTCCTAGATAACCCTCTGTCCTATATATACATCTGCTGCTTTCATCAAAGGACCCCAAAAGGGGGGTGGGTTGCAACCCTTGAATCCCAGTTCCTATATGATACTTCAAGCTCTTGCACAGAGCAGGTTCTAATGGGTTCTCCACAGGCCAGCAAATCCAGAACCCACCATCCTAAAGTAGATATTTTAAAAGGTGGGGGGGGAATGGAGTGGATTGACACTCGCAAATTCAACTTTGATTTTAATTGCAAGAGCTCCATTGGGTTGTCTGCTGGTAAATATGAAACTCAGAAGTACAATCCTGTTTCTGCAGCCATATCCATGGTTTTCAAGCCCATTTTCCATATATTCCAAGGCCTGTGGATTCTGTGTCTTTATTATTTAAATGTTAGTAGTATCTGGAATCTTTAGCTGGGATTCAGGAACTGCACATACTTATAGGAAAATATAGGTCCTGGCTTGAAGTGTTTGCTGGCCAGATAGAGCAGATGGGAATGAGAAAGTATCTCCATTTACAGGTGAAGAACTGAGAACCCAAGAGATTTGTTGCGAAGGTCAAAAAGGGTGTTTCTAGGAGTGCTGGTGTATGAAACTAAAATCCTCTGAGTCTCTCAGTCAAGCCCCTGAAACACAAAATAATCCTTCTTAATCTTCTTAGGTATTTATATGGTCCATTATCATAGTATTTAACTGCCTTGCAATCTTTAGTAAATTTATCCTTATAACATCCCTGTGGAGTAGAGAAGTGCTGTTATTTTCCTGTTAGCAATGGGAAACTTAATCAATGAGAGGCTAAATGACTACCCTGGTCTCACACACAAATCTGTAGCAGAGAAGGGAGACTAATCCAGGCCTTTGAAGCACCCTAACTAGAGGTATTCTTTCTTTTCACTTTTATTGAAGATGGGTAAAACAATTCTGCCACTAAGGGAAAGATGGTTCAGTAAATATTAAATATGAGGTCACTGCCAGTTTCTGCTGTAATAAGACAGATCCCTGAATTTAGTTTTATTAATGAAGAAGAGCTGCAAGTTGCTACCAGAAAGGATGTCAAAAGAAGAATGTGTTCATCTCCCTTCTCTTTTATACAGACGTGAACTTTAAGTATATGCAATGTGACTTCACAAAAAGGGTAATACAACAAGAACTTCTCCCTAATCCCCCAATTTAACAGCTTCATTTAATGCTGGATAGGAAAAATTAAAAAAAATTCTCATTTACTTTTTGCAAAATGTTTTTTTCAGTTTTCAGAGCATCTGAAAGACTGCAACTAGGGCTTGTGTTTGGTTTAGAAAGAAAGCGAGAAAAGACAACTGGAATTGTTCAGAAAATCAGAGATATAGCTATGCATAAACCTGTGCAACTGAAGGGCGGGCAGCATATTTCTCAAATAACAGTGTGGTGACCAGGATCTCTCAATTTTGTGTTCTTTGGGAAATACAGTGGAAGTGAGTTTTGCCGCATGATCATTTGGGTTCGACACAAGGGACCTGGATTCATTAAAGAAGGTGTAAATAAAACATTGCTTGTCAAAAGCTAGGGGGGAGGGATGTAAAAAGCCTTAAACACTGTTCCTGTCCACAGGTCTAAGCACTCTCTTCATTGAATTTTTCTCTTCACTGTACACATTCCCCGATGAAGAAAACCTCAGCAAAATTCACTGCATTCATGAGGGGGAAAGTAATGCCTTCATGCCACAAAATTATTTCAGATCATTATGGTTGTGGATGAAGGATAGTAACTAAGGGGTGAAAAGGGGAGGGGAGAACGGGGATGGGGAGACAGTGCAGTTAGGGCAGGAGAGTTAAAAAATAGCAGCATGCATTTTTATGTTATGTCCAGCATGCATAACTTCCCTGTTATGCCTCTGATTAAGTAGAGAGCTAACCAGAGAGCGTTAGCTTGATTTCCTGCTGCCTTGCATCAGATGTAATTGCTTATTCTTGTGCAAAACGCATATAAAAAAATCAGAGCAAGAACTTGATCTGTGCATGTGTAACCATTGTTACCCCACATACCAGGATACCAACATCTCAAGTCAGCTGAGCATTTCAACAAGCTAAGGACTAATACACCTGCTGGATGTTGTAGGGGAGAACACAAGACCTGAGAAGGTATCTTGTGGCAGGACACTGTTGGTGCCTGCCACTTCAAGAACTGAGCCAAACAGCCTGCAGGTGCTTGATTGCGGTGGCCATTTTAGATCTTTAGCTGCCTACATAAACAGGGCAGTTCGCTGCTGGCAGACCAGGCAGCAACATCGCCTGGCTGCAAGGCTTCATGCATCATCCTGGAGGTAAGGGCAGGAGCTGTAGAGGATGGCTTGGAGGCTTCTGGTCCTGGATATGACCTAAAACTGCACCCTGCCAGGAGTGGGTGGCCTGGTGGGGCTCTCAGTGGCGCGGGAGCCCCCAGGAAATATCAGGCCAGTTACCACTCTGGTGAAAGGTGAGTTGGGGCACCTTAATAACCCTAGCTCCCACAACCAGGTGGGTTACCCTCTTGTAGGGTCTGGAAGGTGGAGAGAGAGTGGAGCTATAGACTCAGAACCTGTTTTGAAATCCCCCAACTAGTCAATGCTGGGGCCATCACCAGAAGGGTTGAAGGACCAGGGACCCACCACGAGGGACACCCAGAGCTGAGGGCCTGGGGTTCTGACTGGCCTGGAGGTGAGGCCAGGGCCAGCGTAACCAAAGGTCCCAGGGGGACCACACCCATAAGGGGGAACAGCTCAGGGAGCTAGGCAGCCCTGAATGAAGACAGAGCAGGCTCCCTGAGTGGAAGGATCCAGGTGGGGTTCAAACTGGAGGATTCTGGGGCCCAGAGTGGGGCTGGTGATGGGGCCGAACAGTGGATGCCATCTGCGAGGCTTGGGCTGTGGTGTAGGGGAGGAACAGAGCTGCAGATAGGGCCCCCTGGCATCTGGGCAAGAAATAAGTGGCCTCCCACCTAATTAAGACAATTTATTAACAACAAGGCATGGCAGACGAGAAGGCAGGTGGTTGGCCCAGAACAGGTGGGCAGGGCATTGGTAGATTGGCCCCGGAGAATGCCTCTTGTTATATATCTCTTAGGGTATGGGTGGGCAAAATCTATCCTGCGGGCCAGATCCAGCTGGCAGTGGACTCTATTTCCCAGCAGCGGCCAGCTTCCATGGAGACTGGCCTCAGCAGCACTGGCAGGGCATGTGGCAGGGTGGGCAGCTGCTCCGGGGCTGGGCCAGGATTTTGCAGCAGTGACAATGTGGTCCGGGGGCATGCAGGCAGCAGTTTGTGGCTGTACCCTGGCTGCTTGCAGTGGTGACAGCATAGTTTGGACCTGGGGCAGAGCCACAATCTGCTGCCTGCACACCCCAGTTGTGCCCAGAGCTTGCAGGCTGAAGATCATGGCTCTGCCCTGGTTCTGGATCACGCTGTCACCACTGTAAGAGTCCAGCTCAGCCACAGAGCAGCCCCCTGCCTTGCCGCATGCTCTGCCAGTGCCGTTGGGGCCAGCATCCATGGAAACCCTGGTCCCACACTATCACGGTGTGGCTGCTGCTGGGGTCTCCATGGAAACTGGCCCCAGCCATGCGGGCAGGGGCTGCTGGGAAATGGAGTCCAGCCATGGGCTGGATCCGCCATTTTGTCCACCCCTGTCTTAGGGCAAAGCTTACTGTATATTTTTCAGCCACCAAACTGTAGGTTTTCTTTATGGTGTGCTATCATTATAGTAGAGAGATTCTCAAGCTGTCTGCAGTCACTTTCAGCTATAAACCTGAACTCATCCTTCAGATGTGTTTAGTTTGGAGATTACAATGGGAGCCATAATTGGAAAAGGAGACAACCAGTCTGCAGACTGGGCTCAGTTTGATTCATGTGAGGGCACATAGTCTCTTCCTGCTGCAAGAACACAGTGGCAAAATACAACGTTCCAATAAATATATAATATATCAGATAGAAAAAATGACGCTGCAGTTCATCTTGGCCAAAAGGCTGAACACACTCTTGTCTCACGGAAAGCAACATTAGCTAATTATTGCCATGCAACTGGAGTTTGCAGTGCTTCTCTTCCCTTCCTTCTCTCCCTTAGCTATGGAGTGGAAGTTAAGGAAATTATTAATAAGGCTTAAACTTTCCAGAATTTCTGTGATGAGAAGTTCTACAGAAAGATTCAGTGCAAGTTTGGCTGCTTTATTATCACATTGTCATAGCAAAAATGTTCCTAGCACTCTTCTGCAAAGAGCAGCAAAATGTGATTGTAGAGAAGCTGAAAAGAATCAGCAGTTTAGCTACCACAGATGCATCTACATTGAATGCCTTCTTTAAAAGCTCTTTGGGTCTAGTGATACCTGTAGATCTTTGTCTGCTCCTTTGCTGATCCTTGTCTTAAAACTATCCAATGCCGGAGGGCAGGGAACAGCTGCAAGCAGACCTGGACAGGTTAGACAAGTGGGCAGAAAACAACAGAATGCAGTTCAACAAGGAGAAATGCAAAGTGCTGCATCTAGGGAGGAAAAATGTCCAGCACACCTACAGCCTAGGAAATGACCTGCTGGGTGGCACAGAAGTGGAGAGGGATCTTGGAGTCCTAGTAGACTCCAAGATGAACATGAGTCGGCAGTGTGACGAAACCATCAGAAAAGCCAATGGCACTTTATCGTGCATCAGCAGATGCATGACAAATAGGTCCAAGGAGGTGATACTTCCCCTCTATCGGGCGCTGGTCAGACCGCAGCTGGAGTACTGCGTGCAATTCTGGGCGCCGCACTTCAAGAAAGATGTGGATAACCTGGAGAGGGTCCAGAGAAGGGCCACTCGTATGGTTAAGGGCCTGCAGGCCAAGCCCTATGAGGAGAGATTAGAGAAACTGGACCTTTTCAGCCTCCGCAAGAGAAGGTTGAGAGGCGACCTGGTGGCTGCCTATAAGTTCGTCAGGGGGGCACAGAAGGGAATTGGTGAGTATTTATTCACCAAGGCGCCCCCAGGGGTTACAAGAAATAATGGCCACAAGCTGGAGGAGAGCAGATTTAGATTAGATATTAGGAGGAACTTCTTCACAGTTCGAGTGGCCAGGGTCTGGAACGGGCTCCCAAGGGAGGTGGTGCTCTCCCCTACCCTGGGGGCCTTCAAGACAAGGTTAGATAGGCATCTGCTTGGGGTCATTTGAACCCAGCACACTTTCCTGCCTATGCAGATGGTCAGATTTGATGATCTATTGAGGTCCCTTCTGACCCTAGCATCTATGAATCTATGAATGTTGTTTCTTCTTGGACAGTTTACTAGTCATTTTGCTGTTAGCTTTGGGAAGAGACTTGTAGTGAGTGTTGTTTTCCTTCTTTTTAAAGAATAAAAGATCCCCGCAGGCAAGAAGTGGAGGTAAAATCCAACAGTCAAGACAAGACAAATACAGCAGTCCTTTGAAGGCCCTATCAGTAATAAATCTTTCATATAAATCAAGGAGAGATCCACATAGCAGCCTTGCTCTGACTCTATAGCCCAGCTTCCTGCCATTGGGCTACAGCATCCCTTTATAAATGAATCTGATTTGAAGGTTAATAAGGGACTTTATCCACACTTAGGTCCTTATTCACTAATGAAAAGCTCTAATTAGCCATCTCATCATCCTGCAGGGAAGGCAATGCAGGGAGGACATAACTTGCAGCTTGCTGCCTTGATGAACCCCTCTGTCCTACCACTGCCAGTTCCTGAATCAAAAACATGCATTTTCCAGTTGTTTTTGATACTCAATTTCCATAGAAACCAAGGTTGCATTTACAGGTTCTCAAACATAACCAGATCATGACACGATTATCTCCCTTGATCGTAGCAACCAGAGAAGACTCTTGCACACAGCAGCTTTTTCATCAGAAAACTACATTTACTACTTTCCCATCTGCTTCTACAGGATTTTTTTGCCATGTACCTATACCATTGTACCAGGGACAGAGAGATAGTGATGCAACCCGAAGATGGGGACACGCACACGCACATGCACATGCACACACACGCGCGACTACAAGAAGCAATGCTTTCTAGAGTGTCCTAGCACACAGACCGTGGAGATAAAAGGAGACCAGTCAATCATGCCACACAGATGTCCTACTAAGATATTCTGTTTCTACAATATAATGTATGTTTTTGGAAAAAATAATAATGTGCTGAAATCGATGGTAATTTGGTACCTAAGTGATTATCAATTCAAACACACACTGGTTTGTTGCAGTAAGGGGCTGTTGTGGTGGCTCAAGATACAGGTTTTGTTTCTGTGGCAAGCCAAGCTTTTCCTTCTCCCTCTCAAGAGGTGTCCAAGTGTCAGGATTCGCTCTGCTTCACTAAGTTTTATTGTCCTCTCTTCTCAGCGTCAAACCATTGAACTGATCCCCATCACAGAAGTTCACTATCAGTACGCAGGGAAGACCTACCTCTACTTCATCTATGGACTAGAAAACAAGGTGTATACGCTGGACTACCCAGAGAGGTACTGCTGTGGCTGTGCCATCATATGACATCTATGGGATGCTCCTAAAGAAGAAACCTGCTGCATGGAAACCAATTAGTCCGTGATTAGATTGGCAGTGTTAGGACTCCTGATTTCCAGTGGATTAATCCACCGAGGTTAGCGCCAGAGAAAATGGTAAACTGGCAAGACTCAGGTAATTTGACCATCATGTCCTCTGATCTGGCTCAGGGTGAAAATGAGAAAGTCTGGGTATGTCCACATGAGAGCAGATGTTTCTCTGGGGAAAAGTTTCTCCGGGGAAAAGTTTCAGCTTGGAAAATTTTGCTGGCTCCAGCAGCCTTACCTGGGGCCTTCTGGGGCTGTAGCCATGGCAGGAAGTCTGGCCACCAGTCAGAGAGTGGTTCTGGCCAGCAAAGCTCTGGTTTTGGGTGGTCCATGCTTGTAGGCAGAGGGAGAAAATATTATTTGGGGTGGCTGAGAGCATGTGCTTGCATGCACCTGCATGCCCCCAGCAGGTAAGTCTGTCATGGGGAAAGGGCATGGGGCAGGTGGAGGCCCCTGCAGTGTGGGAGGGAGTGGGGCAGGGGCAGGTTGTGAGATGCTGAGAGCCTGGGCAGCTCATCCAGGAGTGCAGTGGGGCTCCTGCCACTGTGAGCACCCTGGCAGAAGCCCATGTGGCACATGGTGGAGGTGGGCTGCTGTGGCAGCCTGGGATCAGCACCCCACTGCTGCTGCCCTGGGAGTGGTGCGATGCCATGTGCCTGTTGCCGCTGGGTGTGCAGGGGGCATGGCACAAGCAGCGCAGCAGGCACGTGGTGTTGCACTGCTCCTGGGGAGTGGCAGCAGCAGCAGGGTGCAGAGCCCAACATGCAGTGGCAGCCCACCTCTGCCCTGTGCACAGATCAGGCGGCGGAGGACGTGCTTTGCCTCCCCAGGGTGTACACAGTGGTGGAAGCCCCCGGCACCCCTGTTTGAGCTGCCCAGGCTCCGAGCGTCCCACAACCCGCCCTGGACCTGGGGCACCATTCACCCCAGCCCTTTCCCCTGTCCCTGCCCCACTCACTGTGGGGGCCTCGATCTGTGCCCCCTGCCCCAACCCTTCCCCATGACAAATTTACGTGCCATGGTGGGCAGTGCTCTACACATCCCTGAGTTGTTGCAGGCTGTGGCTCCGTATCTCAATATGTGCATGCCCCTCCCCCTGCTGAAGCCACCCAGAGCCCGTGCCTGGGCTGCCCTGTGGCCCTACCCGTTGCCCTGTGTTTGCAGGAGCTAAGCCCCATTAGCTCTGGCCTTCCGTTGCCTATGTGAACATTGCCACCACGTGCACTGTCCTGCTTTTTTTTGTAGGGGTGTTTTTCACCCTGAGATCTCCCAGGGTCAAAAAAGCCCCTGCACTGCAAAGTAGCAGTATGGGGAATGCCTGCATGCCACACACGTCATGTCTGCACGCATCTGGGTGTGCCTTTGGGGGTAACTCCTGAGTCTCATTTACTCCCTGGTTTAACTGGTGCTGTCCCATCTTCATACCTTCCCACCCCTCTGCCCAACATGGAACTGCCTGAAACTTCACCAGAGATGAAGCCAGCAAACAAACCCAACAGTCACTACCAAGAAACAAAATTAGGAACATGACATGCATACATGAAATGCTTATTAGCAGTTCAGAGCCTTATCCAAATCCACTAAAGCCAATGGAAAGACTCCTATTGATATCAACAGATCATTCCTTCAAAGACCTTTTTCTACCTGAGAAACATTTTGTTGTTCTTGTATTGTATTTTCAAAGACTTGTTTTATCAGTCAAGTTATGCTGCCTCAGACCGGTACCTTTCCTTATTTTTCTTTTTTGCCTTTTTTACTTTACATATAATCTCAGGAAATTCTAATATAATCTACAGTAAAATTATATATAATTTCTATAGAATAGAATTAGACTATGAGGTCTACCATAAAAGAAAATACTTAGTTTATCTGATGTATGGCAATACTTCTGTAATACCTTTTGTATAGAAATAAATACCATTTTCGGGGATTGTGTATGTTGTGTATGATGCTCTCAGCATCTGGAGAAGAGATTAAGAATGTGGGTAGAAATATAATTGTTTAATTTACCTAGTTCAGGGTGTGATTTTTTTTTTTTTTTTAAGTGCATGAACACAAAAACAACTGAAGAATCTACTATTTTAAACTAACATTAAAAACTTTCATAATTTTAGGACAATCTTCAGATTTTGAGAGGTTGATATATACTTTTTGAATGCTTGGGTTTGGCAATACTTTATATAGCTGGATAACAGAAACCGACACAAGCATCAATAACCATGGAATATATATCCAAGATGACACCTCAGAGGATCCTTTGCTTCTAGTTTAAATGCCAGTAAAATTAGGTATGTACTTCAATAAGGCCAGTATCAGATAAAAATATTATTAAGGTAGACACAGGATCTGAAGACGAGTTTTACTCTCACTTGTATGAACAACCATACTGGCGAATCAATTTGCAAGTTGCACACAGCACTCCTGACATGAGAAGGTGATCTGGGAGAAGATTAGAGATAATGGATTGCCTCCGTCCTGCTAGATAAAAGTATGAATAACTTAGGGATTTCCTGGATGGGGGCTTATTTTTCAAAATAGCACCAAGCAGAATCTGTTGCCTTTTAAAACAAGTGATATTGCTGAAGAATTACTTTCCGGAAGGACCTTGCTCTAATATAAATGTGCAAAAAATAATCTTCAGTGATAAACATGTAGATGGTGGGAGAAAGGAGAAGCCCATGTCCTTCTAGGTTTACTTGCCAGAGGGAGGCAAATGCAAACAGAAACAGTCTTGATTTACCTAATCCCTTTTTCGTCTGTTTTGGTTCTACCAGCACTCGACTGTAAGGTTTCTTGGACTTCTCCTAGCCATTATACATAGCCTATATGTTCCTTCAATGCAAATAACACTGGCATTTGATTTAGTCAAGCCGTTAGTCATTCACAGAGTCTGCTGCCCTTAGTTTTGTAGACTGATGATTTATGGAGTGAATTCAGGATGCTTTGGGTGGTCTTTTAAGCTGGTCTGAACTGCACCATTTGGAGTGAGATTTCGAGTCCCCCAGACCTGGCGAGTGGAGCTCTGATTCAGTGTTTCAGTTCAGCCCCTTGGCAACACAAGCTCTGGTGAGGAAATGCGGATCCTGGATTCAAAAGTACAGGGGTGAGGAAGGGATTTGATTGATTCTGGCACAAATCAGAAACCACTATGGGAACTGCTAAGAAAATGCTTTGTAAAATAAATATTTGACTTTCCTTTTGCCTCCCCTCAGTCTCTCGCTTTGCTTCCCTGGTGTCAGAGATGATGTTATATAACAAAAAAAGCACATTTTTGAGGAAAAGAGCATGTTTCAAAGGGCTTTTTTGAAGCTCCTTCAAGACATCTTTGCGCAGTTCACAGATACCTTTCTAAAGTACAGTTCCAAGAAATCCATTCACTGTCCTCTGTTGTGTCTTTCCCACCCACCAACTCTGATACCGGGGAGTGTAAGCCTTCCCCAAATGTTTATCAAGCAAATCTAGCAGAAACCTTGTTTCAATTTCTTTAATTCCATTTTGAATATGCTGAAAGTGAGTTAATCTCCTCCAGCTGGAAAGATGCAAACACAGACTAGGGGCACTTGTACATGGGATGGGGGATTAATCTTCAAGGCTGAAGTCTGTGCCCCCTAAATTGAAGCCAGCCGGTTTTTAATTGAAACCCACTCTTTCAATTTTTCCATCACATTGCAGAAATGTTCTTTTTATTTATTTATTTTTGGAGCCTGCCCGCAGCCAGGGGAAAAGCTGTCAGCAGGCCAAGCAGCCCCTGAGCTGGGGGGAACCCCCATCCTTTCCTCGCAGTGGTGATACCCCCTGGGACTTCCCAGTGGGCTGCCAGCCAGCCGGCCAGGTACTGCCTCAGTCACTCAGGGTTGGGGAAGAGTTGGATTGGACTGGGTGCTGTCTCCAAGCTGGGGCTGCATCCAGTTTGCTAGCACCCTGCCCAGGTAGCCCCAGGGGGTGCCGCTCCATGGAGGGAAGGACCAGGACCTGGTGCAGCTCAGGGGCCACTCAACCCACCAGCAGCTTGCCTCCCTGCTGCAGGAGAGGTGGGCAGGCTCTGCCAAAAAAAAAGGAAGTATTGGGCCTCTCGCTGCTTCTGCCTTCAGCAAGTGCATGTTGAAGGCAGAAGTGACGGGGGGCCCGAGCCTTTATTTCTACAGAGCCTGCTCGCCTCTCCCACAGATGACAGCTGCAATGCCTCTCTACATCCATTGAGATGTAAGTTTAGTTTGCAATGATGCAAAGTCACTTAACCACCCCCCCAAACTCTTGAATGTGTACAGTGTGACACCATTAAGCCACACAAAGTAACATTTTCATCACAGGTACATGTTAATGGCGTCACGTGTACAAGCGCCCTAGAGTGGACTCCTCAGCTCAAGCAATGCTTTGGGGCATGGTTGCCCGTGTTCACATAGTTGTTCTACGGGCAGCTGCTGCAGCATGAGGGAGGAGTGAGAAATCATGGTTCCCCTGCCACTAGGCAGAATTTGCTGGATTTATCCTTTGGCCATGTTCTTGACAGTAGGGCAGCATAGAGATCTGCCTGTATGTTGTTCACGGGCATCCAAACTTCATTAACAGGATCATCCTGTATAACACAATAGCATTGTTTCCACTCTTCAAGGAAGGACCTTGTACAAATCTGTGAAGACCTTTAGCATCTGCCTTTTGTATAGCTACAGTATAAGCAGTGGCATTGGAGTGTTACGCTACTGAGTAGATGCAAAAAACTACTGCAACATCTCATTTAAATGTGTAAATAAGCCATGCGTGGACTACCACCTCTAGCAAACCAGATAACCAGGTGATTAGGCAGTTGGTCAAAAACAGCAGAGTCTCCAATTTATTTGGAAAAATATAACTATGAGGACTATTTAGAATGAGCGGGCTATTTAAAACGATTCTCCTCACTCAGCAATATTTTTAAAACGAAAGTTTTCCATGGGCAATTCTTATACTTCATTACTTCTATCATCTGCCGCTCGAGCATTTTTCACTCATTTTTTGTCCAAAATTGAAGCCAACCTCACTCGATTTCTACTTGGCTTTTATCTCATAAAAAAGATAAAATTATTTATCCCTTCATTGTTGAGGGATGCTTGTAGGCTCTCTTTGAACTATCTACTGCATATAGAGGATCATATATCATATATCTGCATGCACGCATACATGTACACACACACACACACACACACACCCACCCACCCACCATTCATAAGGTAGAACCCTACGAAATACTAGCCCCTTATTCCAAGCTGCTTATCACGGTTCTCATGAGTAAGGCATAAGCCCTCAAGTATGTCATTTGGAAACGTCTGTATCAATCATAGTAAACCATTTGATATATGATCATATAAATCAACACAAAGAAGTATCATGCTATTCACAAGTTATTTATTTCCAGAAAAACATTTTAGCATGGAGCCAGAATCACTGTCGGAGTGCAAAGGAAGCAAAATTAGCTGCTTAACGTCCCCCTTCCTACTGCCACATCCTTCATCTCCTGGGACTCTTAACATGGACTTCTGGCCACACAAGCTGGACATCCTTAGAAACTGCTGGCCCAAGGGCTTTGCTGACCAACATGCGGAGACAAACACTTCCTTTATGGATGGATTTGTAAATGGTCATGTGGCACTTTGTCTTCCTCAGTCCAGGACATCCCACATGCCTCCCCACCTAAATGCTGCTCCTTTTGTTGCCAACTTCATCCTTTCAGTAGGAGCCAGCTCCAGCTCCAGCTCCATTATGTTGGGGATTAGGAGATCAGGACTACATTTCACCTCAGGATGGATATCCCCACACAGCAGTGTTCGTGAACCAAAGCCCTGGCAATTTTTCAGCGACCATTTTGAACAAGATGCACAAAAACCTGACAGTTATATGCACAGGACTCAAATGGGTGGCAAATCTGACAACCATGTGTTGTTTTAGACAGGGGCATTTAAGTCAGTTTTTGTCAGTACTTGCTCAGGGATATCTTCAAAAGTAAAGCCAGCATAAACACTGAGCAAGAACTTCAGGATTAATTAATAACATATTGTTTTTTCTTTTCAAGCACTTAAGTTTCCAAGTCAGTTCTTGGCCTCCAATTTCGCCCCAGTTAGCCATTAAATGGTATGACCTGTGTTCTCACTTGATAGCAAACATAATCTTAGTAGTGAAAAATGCTATTCAAAAATGTGAGCCAGGGCGCGAGACCTTAGGAACAAAGATTTGTAAGTCTCACTTTCGTCAATGTTGGTAGGTCTCACTTTCATCAACATTTCTTATATAGGAACAGCTTTCTATTCAAGGCGAGGTAATGGAGCAAATTTACTTTCCTATTTGTAATCTCTGCAGCACATTAGAGGCTCAACTATTTTTTTTTTTAAAGAGTTAAAACAGAGGGGAAAAAACAATCACCCTGCAAATTTTACATGTCTCCTCCCCCACTAATTATTCTCTGTGCCCTTGTGAATTCCACTTAGTTTACAGCTGGGCAACCAAACTCATCAACACACCTGAAACTACTGAAACAGCAGCATATTAATGTCTATTACCTGGTGTACATAAAGAAGGTAAATTGGTAAGAAAAAGAACATAAAGAGATTAAAATAGATCCCATATGTTACACAATTACAGAGCTCTCAGCTGGAAAGGGGAAGTCTAAAACAACAAGTACAGAAGTTGTGCCATCATGCTTAGCCATTTTAATAATGCATCAACACATGCTGTTTTAGATGGCGAGGTTTATATACAGTTGTTGGAGTCTAATGCGATATTAGCACTGTTGGAGACCAAGAGCAGCACACACATTTAACTAATTAGCAGGGGTTGTGTTAATAACCTGCCTCCTCCATTTAGCAAAAGAGGAAAATACATCCAACTTGAAACTAAGGTGGTTCTCTCGGTCTCCGGAGTAAATGGAGGACAAGAACCATAATGTACACAACCCTGGTGATGCACAGCCAGCTGTTGGCCTGGAGCATTATGCAACACTGTGATAAAAGCCAATTTTCAAGGGAAGGACTGAACATCTGTTTTTTTTTCATTTCGCAATTTTTTTGTTCATTTTGGGTGGACTTCACTGTCTCTTGGGAAAAACTTGTGGACAGTTGACACAAAGTTCCAGCAGGTTCAGTGCTAGAACAAAAAGAGGAGAGAGAGGTCAGAAAATTCAGATAGAGTTTAGCAACAACCTAACTCTTCAGCCAAAAATCAAAACCACCACAATCTTCACTTTGTTCAGGACCAAATACAAAACCTATCACTTCTCCCAGCAGTACCCTCATTCTCATAGATTAGTTCATTAAAAACAAACCAGTCTGAATCCTGCTTCCTGTAGGCAGGGAAAGAAATAGGGACAGAAAACAGTGATCATTTCAGTAAGGGGAGGTACATAGATAGCACAATGATGAGAGCTAGATAGCACCCTAGAGAAATAAACGTTCAGAAACATTCTCTGCTGTATTTTCCTATTATATTTTCAATTTTGTGCTTCTCTGTACTTCCTGATTTCTTCCAGCACAAGCAGCAGACCTGGTTACAAAACGGTCTGCAAGAGTCATAGTATATAAAATTGTTCTGAAGTTTAAAATAAATACTCAGTGCCATGTTTTCTTTATGTTGTCAGGCTGTTTTTGGCTGTTAGGTGATGCAAAGCGGCCATAAACCTACTTACCTTAGATGCAGGGGTAGCAATGGACGTAGTAAAATCCTTAGATGCAGGGGTAGCAGTGGTTGTAGTATTTCTAAACTTTAGGAAGGCCTTCGAGACAGTCTCTCAACTTTAGGAAGGCCTTCGACACCCCATTCTCATTAAAAAAACTGGGGGACTGGTGTTGACACCTACACAGTCAAATGGGTCACTAACTGGCTGGAGGGTCGCACCCAGAGAGTGATGGTGGATGGGTCATTTTCGACCTGGAGGGATGACGACAGTGGGGTTCCGCAGGGCTCGGTCCTTGGGCCCGCACTGTTCAACATCTTCATCAGTGACTTGGACAATGGGGTAAAAAGCACCCTGTTCAAATTTGCTGATGACACCAAGATGTGGGGGGATGTGGGCATGTTAGAAGGGAGGAATAGGCTACAATCAGGCCTAGACAGGTTACAGGGGTGGGCAGATGAGAATAGGATGGGACACAACACTGACAAGTGCAAGGTGATGCACCTGGGGAGGAAGAACCAGCACCATACCTACAGGCTGGGGAACTCCCTTCTCGTCAGCACAGAGGCGGAAAAGGATCTTGGAGTCATCATTGATGCCAAGATGAACATGGGCCGGCAGTGTGGGGATGTGGTCAGGAAGGTTAACCATACCTTGTCATGCACCCACAGATGCGTCTCAAGCAGGTCTAAGGAGATGATACTCCCCCCCTCTATGCAACACCGGTCAGGCTGCAGTTGGAGTACTGCGTCCAGTTCTGGGTGCTGCACTTCAAGAGGGATGAACATGGAGAGGGTCCAGAGGAGGCCACCCGCATGACCAGGGGGCAGCAGGGCAGGCCCTACGAGGAGAGGCGACGGGACCTGAACCTGTTCAGCCTCCACAAGAGAAGGCTGAGGGGGGATCTAGTGGCCTGTTACAAAGTAGTCAGGGGGGATCAGCAGGCATTGGGGAAGTCCCTGTTCCCCCGAGCACTACGGGAGGGACTATTAATAATGGTCACAAACTGGCAGGGGGTAGATTCAGACTAGACATCAGGAGGCGCTACTTCACGGTCAGGGCGGCTAGGATCTGGAACCAACTTCCAAGGGAAGTGGTGCTGGCTCCTACCCTGGGGGTCTTTAAGACAAGGCTGGACAGTCACCTTGCTGGGGTCGTTTGACCCCAGTACTCTTTCCTGCCATGGCAGGGGGACAGACTTGGTCTGCTCAGGTCCCTTCCGACTCTACACACTAGGCTGATCAGGCAGATTTGCAACCGTTCTGGGTGAGTGGCTGGATGCAGTAAAAGCCTGTTGATAAATTTGGGTCATGAGAAGAACCCAAAAGATGGAAAACCAAACTCATCATGTTGACTTGACACATGCCAAATTAACACTTGGGTTCTCAATATTGCACTGTTAGACACACATGTACACACAAACTCTCTATGGGTTCATACACACATGTACATACACAAACACACACTTCCATGGCTGTGTGTTAACACTAGGGAGCGTCTGGGGTAACTTGGACATGGGGTAACTTGGGGTCAAGGAGCCAGGGTGGAAACATGGGAAAATACCAGGGTTTTGGAGGTGGCAGAGAGGGAGCTGAGATGGCAGAGAGAGAGACAGACAGAATGATGGTCAGGGGGGCAGAGAGTAGAGATTGGAGCAGGGCCAGCAGGTAAGTAAGACAAAAACCCAACTCGGAGTTCCAAAATAACAGTTTTATTAAACAGACAACATGCTACACAGCCCCATGAAGTTATTGGTTCACACACACACACACTGGTAGCAGGAGAGGAAAGGCTTAATGGAGGGATTTAGGGTCCAGGTATGTAGAGACAGCGTTTCAGGTCCCTTGCTTGGGGGAAGAAGGTGGGTGATAGCTACCTATCCCAGGCTGAGAGTTGAGCCTTGATGACCAGTTGGGGTCTTCTCTAGCAAGGTGTTGTCCAGAGGGGAGTCACTGGCAGGGCCTCTGAGTGGGTAGGTGGTGTGGCGTAGTGCTGGTCCAGATGGAGAAGGCATCCCAAAGAGATCCTTTTATGGGGGTGGGCTACCTGTGCCTCTTATGGGAAGGACATGTGCAGGCAAGGACAGTCCTGCTCAGACGCATACGTACAGATCCAGGTGTCCTCATTGTTTGGTGGGACACAATGGTGGGGTTGCTGGTTTCTGTAGGGTCTTTGTCTTTCAAATGCTGGGTTTTGTCTCTGCTCCTGGGTGAGGTCTGTGGTTTCTGAGTGAGTCAATGCAAGGCAATGGTTTGGTCGTTGAGTTGATGGTCCGGTTGTTGAGTTGCTCATTCAGTAGAGGCCTGCTACTGTTGTGGAAATCACGACAGGATCACTGCTTGGCTAACAGAGCGCTCTACTTTATTTTTTATGGCCACGGGAGAAGAAGCAAGGGCGGCTAATTCTCTGCAGCTGCAGGATACAGACTGTTATATACTTGTGAGCAAAAAAAGTATATACTCTGTTATATACTTGTGAGCAAAAGACACACAGAAGCCTTCCCCTGAATACATTCTTGGCAGTCTAACAATAAATCACCTTGGAGTCCTGCTAGACTAAACGTGTTTTCTCCAGCTGTCTCCCAATAAGTTTTATCTCAAGGCCCTTTGTTTTTTGGCCTTTACTTATGCTCCTTATTATGGCTTAACTTTATTTTTGCTTGCCCCAGTACTTTTCCTCATCATTACCTTTGTACCTCAAGCACCCTCATTCATTCCCATTCATTCAGGAACCAATTTACATGAGACTGGTTAGACATGAGTCACAGTTACAACATACTATACAATAGGTTATACCTGGGAAGGAGACACAGGATGGAGACTTGACATACAAAATGGAAACTTGACATTACTTTACAGACACAGGCCTAAATCATATAAATTCAATATAAAAGAGTAAAAGTCAATACAAACACAACAGACCACTATTTACATTATAAAAGGGGCTTGTTACTATAAGGGAGTATAAGAATTTATCTTAGTTTATCTACTACTACTTGTAATTACTTATACGGGATAGAGAGGGCAGAGAGAAAGTCAGAAATGGTTGGGAGGGAATATATTTGTAAGTTTTAAAAAAAAAAAAAGAAGAAAAACCTGGGGGTTTTGCTACAATCACATCAAGCACCACAAATCAAAACCACAATGTTTAGTTGTGTAAAACTGCGTTGCCATTACGGTTTAAATGAACAAACCAAAAGGTAAGGAGCAAACTCCTTAGACACTCTTTACCTAAGTCTGTGCGTCTTGACCTTTTTAAATTACTGAGAGCTTCATGAGAAGGATCAGGTAGTACAGGTATCCCATAGCTCTTTAGTGAAATCTAAGGCTGCAGTTTGACTATAAAAATATAACATTGCTCTTCTGTCCTTTTAGATTTCCATATACCGGTAGTCAAACTGCTGTTGTTACACACACACACATACAATACGTGTGTGTGTGTGTGTGTGTGTGTGTGTATCTATATTTCGATATATAGATAAATATAAACACACATATATACCATTAGATGTACATACAAACAACTATAAACCTATACAGTGATTTACAGAGAGAGAGGAAGAAGAAAATCTGGTGTACCACTCTAATGTGCTGGTATTTCACACACAGTTGCACCTCATCTGACTTCACTGAAATGATACACAATTATTCTTGACCCTTTAAAACAAACCTTCTGTATTTCTGGTATATAAAATAAAGCCATTCCTGGCATTTCTGAGAGGCCTTCAGCCATATTCAGAGAAAAAGTAAATAAACTCTGTTTAAACAGATTTTTTTTGAATGCCTGGTGAGTTATAAGAACTTGTCTTATTTAAATAGAGGTTTTAACGTTATGGCTGGAAAATGCAGAATTCTTGATGATATCCTGCTTGACTGGGGCTACAGATAGCAGTGGTCCAAAGCTCAAGGAACTGAGCATCCAACTTTTTCAAGAGAACTAAGAAATTTTTCTTTTTTTTTAGTTATATTTGCATTAGTGCTTCAACAGAAATGAGGGTCCTATTGCATACTAGATGCTCTCTGCACACACACAGAGCAAAAAAAAAAAAAAAAATCTTACAAAGAGCTTGAATAGAAACAAAAGAGAAGAGGAGTGTATCATTATTACCCTGAAGGCTGGTGGTAGAGGCAAGGTAGAGCCCAGGCCACCTCAGTTCGAGGCCAATACACTAACCACCAGATCACATTGCTTCTGTAGCACAGGTGGGAAATTTGGGAGAGAGAAACTACAGACTATCAAAAGAATCCATCCTGGATGAGATTGGGCTAGAGAAGACTGGGCATGTATATTCAGGGCTATGCTTAGTCACAGACAAGGGCTGTGAACAAACAGAATTTCCTATTTTACTCCGCTTGGCAAAATGTGCTTCTCCTATACTGCCCCACACATGTGCTATATTTGAGTATATATTGATTGGATTAACTGCTCTTATGAGGCATCAATTCATTCAATCTACCTATGGAAACCTATTTCATTAATGACCAGAGCTTGCAAACTGGGGCATTGTGCTGAAATCAAGCAGCTTCACAGGGTCTACTTTTCTGCTCCCTGGCACCAAGACAGAGAGCACAAACTACAGTCTAAAAGCAGGGGTTCAAACAGGAGTAAGTGATAGGTTCCTCTTCTCTCCTTAAAGAGGAGGGAGGTTTCCTCACCCCCTTGCCCTGGTGTGAGCAGTCAGTTCTTACTGATAGTTCCCGTCCTAATTGACAAGTGAGAGATCCCTTTTTGTTTCAATCTCCTTTAACTAATGGTTACAAATGTTGGATGTGAAGGAAGGAGAGGTTGTGTTACGCACCCATGGAGCTCATCTGTGCAGTTAAGAGGAGGAAGATGTAGGTACCAACCCACCTGTTGTGGCTGTAACAGTTGTTAGATTGTGGAGCAACTCTTAAAGGGGAGAGCTGAACGCCATCTCACTTGATGTAAAATACACTAGGCAAAAGGCTGAGGTGTTGTAGAAATGAATGGATATGGATATGAATAAAAAAACTTGGTAAATCTTTTCTTGCATCTGCAGCTCTTGTCACTCTGGGAAGCTTACCTACTTAGGCACGTATTTATCTGATTTAAGCTTAATGCCAAACAATTAACAAGAGTGTGAGCTTCTCATCTACCTCTTTGCTCTCAATTTGGCCTGATTGTCACAGGTTTTATAAGCTGGCAGTTTACAAGGGTGCTGCCTCTGAAAAAAAATGGCTTCTTGGCAGATGCACTTAGGACTTCCCCTCCTATGGTGGGGTACTTCAACTGCTAGCTATCCTAGGCTATGGGGATTCCTAGTTATTGTTTCAATATGGAGGGAGTGTTTGCTGCTGGCATACATTAGAGCAGTAGTCAGAGACAAGTCACTATCTAGGTATCACTGCAGAAAGTAGGGTAGATTGGTACCCTAGAGATTAACTGGTTTAGAGAAGCATGAGCTTTTGTAGGGGGCAACCTACTTTGTCAGATGAGCTAGTATCAGGAGAGCCCCAACATGTCTCTACTGTACTTAAACATCACCCTTATCCTCAACGTGTTTTGTACAGGACCAGACTCATTGCTGAGCCACGAGGCTTGCTGACACACAATAAATCTCACGTAGGCTCCTCTTCACGTGAGATGGGTTGCCCATAGATAGTGATATCATGAGTAAAATCATCCTATGTTCAACTTATTTCACCTACTCAGGAAGGGTACGATGGTTGCGTGTGCTGTCATGCAACAGCCGTTGACTTGAGAGAGGCATTTTGTTGGAGGTTTGATGCTTTAAAACTCAGTCTTTCTGACGCTGAAGTGATATATAGGTCCTCAGGGTTCATCACAGTCCTACTTGAAAAAAACTTTGCTATTGCTGGCCTGAAGCTGGTGGTGCTCTTGTAGCTCTTGCAAAGCAGTTGTTTGAGGCTTCTAGAAATTCTTCCTTGCAGAAAGACCCAAACGATGAAAGCACTTTTCCTGCTGAACTTTTTAGCTGCACCATAGCACCTCATTTTAATTCTCTTACTAAAATGGAGTCTGAAATATCCTATGAGGACTTAGTCAAAGTCCCTGGAGTTCCATGAGCAACTTTCTAATGCTGCAGTGGGTTTTGCCTCTGATCCTGTAGCTTTTAAATGGGATTTAGAGTCACGGGGATCCTGAAATCTTTCTTTTAGGGAGAAATGAGGGTACCCTCTATCACTTCTAGCTAGAGGTAGGGAGAGGAAGTTAAAAGTCCAATTTCTCTCACTACTTCCAATACACACACTCCCGCACAAAGTCACTAGGGAGTGAGAGAGAAATGCCTGACTGCAACAGACCAAGTCATGCACCATGTTTCAGACTATAAAAATGTTTCTGCTTTATAAATGCTCTTTATGTTGTGCTGATTTGGAGATAAAATAGTCCCTGCCCCCTAGACAGGAATTTTTCATTTTCTTTTTCAGTCTCGTGTACTCAAAATGACAGGATCTGTTTGCATTATATTTGGTTAGTTTTCTTATTGCTTCTTGGGGGCAAAATAATAGGAATTGAAATCTTTTCGAGACCCTGACATAAAAGGGACCACTCTTGATTGTAATGGAGCTATGCTTCATTGTTCAGCTGAGGCTCTGAACCTTGCTTTTATATCCTTGTCAATTGTCCCTTGCATAGCACAACATGATGTATAGTAGATATACAGATAGAAAGGATGACAGTCAAAAAGCACAAGGCCATTACACCAGGGTACGGAAAGGCTTTCATCTTCCAGTTAAAGATGAAACTGAAATCTTTACAAAGTGGCTCAGAGACTTCTATTAAAAATGTGAAAATTCAGATTATAATTTGGCCTGAATTGCAAAGTTTATTATATATTAGTAAGACCGTATGTCTTAGGCACTCCGGCATGTAACGAAATGATTATTTTTGCATTTTTATGCTGCTCATGATGAAAGAAGCAAGCTCAGTTCTGCGAGTCCATTAATAACACTTTTAATTTTGCAAGTACTGAAAATGCATATTTTGTAGTCCAATGTTTCCCCCCCTTGAGTCTTCAAAGCATCATAGAGAAAAAATGAATCTTTTAATAAAACACCCCCTAAATCATCTTAAATGTGATTTCATCCAGTAAATATGATAAATGAGTTACTGTGGCTGTGTTTTCAATGCATTCTTCTGCTCTTGGTGACAGAAAAATGCAGACTGGTTAAAAGTCAGGAAGCAAGTATATTTGCTTGGGTTTCTATTGTTGGCTCGCCCTGTTTCACGTCTCCTAGCTGACTTGTAGCAGAATATTACTGAAAGCTGATGGTACACTTGACAAAGGATGATAAAGGAGATATGGTTCATTTTTTTGTCACAATGCTTGTCATCATTGCAGAATTTAATCACCTGATCAGTATCTTAAACCATTCCGCAGCCTGTAGCATTGGGGGATCCTCTGTGCCTGCACTGTTTATTTTTTGTGCTTAAAAATTAACACAAGTATAGAGTCACAAGCGGGCTTCCCTGCAGAAATGTATCATTGGGTTACACACGCTTCAGCTGAAGCCTAAAAAAATAGTATGAAGCTACAGGGAGACATTTGGAGGAGCACTGTGCATCAGGAACAAATTGCACCTTTCAGTTTATATGAAGAGACAAGAAGCACTGTTCTTCCTCTTATCCTTTCCCCCTTCTTAGATGCATATGATGGGAAAATGATGAACCAGGACATCTTCTGTGAAGGAAAACGGAGCTTTGCCGATCAACAAGAGCTCTTCACTAGCAGATAAGGATGAATCAGCTGACACAATTTATTTATCAAAGAAACTTTGATAAACTCCCTGATGAGAGGCCAGTAAGGAAGAAGCAGACAATTGTTGAGTAGCCATGAAGTTCTGCGATGAGCTAGAATCTGTCGTCAAAACATGAATGACATAAAACGAGAGAGTAGCAAGGGACCAAAATAGGTCTAAGGATGAAGTATTGGGTTTTGTGCTAGGATTAGTGATCTTTGCCTGGAGTCGGTGAATATTCTGGACAAAGAAAGGCATTGTTGCTGACTGAGAGGTGGCTTGCACCGAAGCTATGAGTCTGTAGCAAATTTCAGCTAGCGGGGCCTGTAGGAGGTGCCTTTGCTATTTGAACAAACACTACGTGGAGTGTGGTTGGGTCTTTCTCTTATAGATGAGGCATAAACCATTTGGGGCATTGTAGATGTAACTGATATCTTGACTTTTCCTAGGCGGATGATCGACAGCCAGTGCTGCTGTACAGGCTAGGAACAAATTGCTCCTGCTATTCGAGAAGGAAGAAGCTTCATATTCTGCTCATGTTTAACCGTCTGAGTGACTTTCACAGTGTGGTAGTGATAGAGGTAATGAAAGCATGGTTGGCTGCATCTGAGAGCAGAGGACATAATCAATGCTCTATCAGGAGTTCAAGAGAAGGGATTTTGGCAACTCTTGCCGTCTGGGAGGCCAAGAACAGAGATGAGTCAAGAAATGCACAGATTGAAATTTCCTTAGATGAAAGGCAGGCAGATGCCCTCGATTCGGGATGTGGCCAGCTCCTCAGAGTGCTTTCCTGCACCAGTTGGCATCATCTCCATCTTATCCAGGCTGAACTTCAGCCCTACTGGCCTCTATCCAGGTCCTTATCTCTGGCAGACACTGGGTGCATGAGGGAACGGTGCTGCCGGAGTCTGATGAAAAGGGCTTTTATGTTTTCCTTCCCCTTTCACCTCTTCTGAAGTCAACTTGCGTTTCACCATGTGTTTCTGCTTCTAGTGTTTTTATAATATTTTTTCTTTTATCTGCTGGAGTAAGTTCATTACCATGAGTTGAAAAGCCAAAAATATATTGAAAAGTCTTTTCTGAAAACAATATCTTCATAGAAGAAACTCTCTAGTGCATTGATCTCTCCATCTGTTTAGCTCCGAAATTCCTCACATGCTGTCCTCCTGACACAGCTCATTTTTGTGGAGAAAACTTCCCTGAATTTTAAGCTGTTTCTTTTTCCTTTCATGATCCTTCTTTCTTTACCACAGTCTAATAGTTAACAAGTTTCAGAGTTTTTGCATTCTCAACGTGGTCACGTCCTATCTGGGGTTTGCTCTTGTTAATCACAGTTCATCCCATTTTAGGTCATATTTTCACTAAAACACTACCATATTTGGCCTTTTCCTTTGTGAAATTCCGGTTACATCATCCACAAGGCAGTTGATTTAAATATGGATTGCACCATCTAATCATTGTAAACCATAATAAACAGCATATGGCCGTAAGGGGAGGAGTTAGGCTGCGGAGTTCACATCAGATTCAGATAAAAAATTCCCTCAAAGTTTGAAGCATGTGAGGAAGTATGTATCATTTTTTGCAGAAAGCTGGGAAGGGGGAATTTAGGAATGCTCTACAGTGAAGCTGACACAACAATTCAGATCAGCTTTGGGGCATGCATTTTTGTGCTTATAAAGTTCTTTAGTGTTAGAAGAAAGGGGATGGTATTTTACTACTGTCACATGACAAGTGTGCTTGGACCTAGCAGTTGGGTTCATTATCTCTAATTTTAGCTTCATGAATTGGGCTAAAAGAAAAGGTAGCTTTAAGGTATTTCCATGAGTTTCATCGTGGACCCATTCCCATATGGGGTATACATGGAGCTGTTCGGGTATATACACGTCTGTATTTGTTTTTGGTGTTCTAATCCACGCATTTACACCCCGAAATCAATTCAGCTAACCTTGCTGCTTTATAACGGCAAGTCCTGAGAGCTAAGTCTTAGTCAGTAGGGCTGTTTCTCCTCAATTTACAATCTTTTTTTGCATCTCTTTGCCTGCCCTAAAGGTTCTGAGCTGATCAAGCAATAATATTTGATGTTGACAAGAGGTAAATTCCAGCTGCTGCCTGCTTCAGTACAAACACTGACCATCTCTGAGCATGGAATAATAATAATAATCCAATTTCCCTGCTTATTTAAAGACCTGAGTTTTGGGGGGAAAAATACATTTTTAAAAATAAACCCCACCCCCATGAACATTTTCAGATGACAAAAATATTGCTGCCTTTCCTATCCTACTCCTAAGGTCAGGCATTGAGGTTTCACTTTGTTCTCCTACTCACAAAGTATCCAAAATTGTGATGTATTACCTTTCACTCAATTTGTTTTTGTTTCATGTAGCTGGAAGAAAGATGGCGACCAGGTAAGACAAATGTGCACCACCAAATTCTAGCATGCTAATTGTCATATTATTTGCAACGGGATTCAGTTGCTTTCCAGTTCTCTACACTAATTCCAGTGGTGATAGATATCTTACTGAATACAAGTAGTGTCTATCTAGGGGACAATTCTGAGCAAACAATAAAATGTGGAGATAGGGCTTTAATGGTAGGAATCGTTTTTAAATGCTTTACTGAAAAGGACCTAGATGTCCTAAACTTGCAAAAACCAACACTGAGGACCTAAAAAAAAAAAAAGGCCCCTTGCATGCTGCCCAGTATACCAGAAAACTTAAGACTGCCACTTAAGAGATTCATAATTAGTTGTGTTAAGTCTGAAGTCTTTTCCTTCAGAGATCCACAGCTGTACGATGGAATCAAGCCATTCACAGCTTGCTATGCAATGAAATCTTCAGTTATCTTAAGATGTGTGATATTAAGCTATAACTGGACCATGTTTGGACCGTGTTATCAGTAGCTATTATTTTGAGTATACACAGAACAGAGACCCTGATCCTGCAGTTGTGAGAGAACCGGAGTAGAGTCAAGTTGGCAGAGCCGACCCTAGGGGATTGTGTGCCCTGGGGCAAATCAGCCTGTGTGGGGCCCCTTTACCCCTGTGCGGGGCTGTGGCACTCCCTGCAAAGGCAGGGCATGGCAGTGCCGTAGCAATGAAATTTGGCACCCGGGGCCAAGCAGATCATACGTGCCCTGGACAAGCTGCGCTTCAGCGCATGTGAAGGGGGTGGGGGAGGGCGCGGGAGAAGCTATGGCCTCTCTGCCTAGCTCTGCGGGAACCCCCAAAGCCCGGGGCCTGGGGTGGTCACCCCGATGCCCCCCCCAAGGCACAGCTCTGCAAGTTGGTGAAGCTCTGTTGGAATGCCCATCTGTCACCGCATGTATTCAACTATAGGATCGTGGCCACAGCTTGTGTCTTTTTAATAACACATAGCCTTAAATAAGTCACAGAGGCAACATTTTATAGAACAGGGTTTTGGATGAGATGAGCACACTGAGGTTGCAATCCTGTTTAGGACCTACCTCATTACAAATAATAGCAAAAAAGCAGGGCAGGTGTGTTCCCCTATCGCTTAAAATAATGAGCTAAGACATTTGGGTTCTGCTCTCCATTCTGCTGCGTATTACCCTGTGGCCTTTAGCCAATCTATCATCAAACCTTTTTGTGCCTGAAAGCCTTTGTGCCATAGCCTTTCCTGCTTTAGGAAGTGTGTTTTGAATCTTAATGAGCGGTGGAAAATCACCGAGGCTACAGGTGCTACAGGTGCATGTACACTTTAATGCTGTTTGATGAAAAACAAGGCATGTATTGCTAATTACTATTTTCTTCAAGAAATAATAATGTGGAACCAAATATACTGAATATCAAAGAAACCCTAGAGCAACAATAATAAAATTCTGTTTTACAAAGAACTGAGTTCACCATGAGGGCCTGAGTCAAAGTCCATTTGAAGAGATTCCCAATAGGAATCAGCCTATTGACTTCAATGAGCTTTAGATTAGTGTTTCTATTCATTCTTTGTAAGTAATTATTTTCACACTTTCAAAAGAGTTGAATATCACTGTAGACAGTATTTTCCCCCGGTCTCTCCTCTGACAACCTCAGCAGTCGCAGCATATCAATGCTTTTTTATATAAGGGTGGAGTTAGCATGATCCATCCAAGAAAAGTAATAAGAGAAGATAATACACAGCAGCTTTCCTTATTAAGCCCTTCAGACTATTTTAAATGAGACTCTCAAGAAAGGAAAATGCTTCAAAAAGCATATTCTCGGCAATATTTATAGGCATGAAACCCAGTTATAATGGGGAATCTCCATTGAATTCAGTGGACTGCTCCATAGCTGAATTTAGTTTTCTGTGTCTATTTTTAACAAATATAGGGAAAAAATATTAGTTAACTCTCATCCTGGCCCTTCCTATGGAAAAAAGACACAGAAAAGGAAAAAAAACCAACCCAAACCCTTGCTAGAAAAATGTGTGGGTTTCAACATATGGAAATCTTGATGCTTTCTCACTTCTGCTATAGCACACTTTGGGTAGCACAGTTACTTTATAGGTATAACTGACCCAGAGCACTTAGCATTAGAGCTGGTTCTTAGGGTCCTGTATTTATTCCAAATGATACTGATCTCGAGAGTGTTTTTCTTTCCAACAAGTCTGGATTCTTCCACATCATTTGCTTTTTAAACAAAACTGTGTTTAAGGATGGTTTCCTGACAGAGGGAGCAAAGGGTGGTGTAAATGGGGCCGTGTACATATATGATATGTGATATATGACCCATCCACAGCCCATTCAGAAACAAGCTCCGAGATTTTTGTTGTCCATATATACATTTAATGAGCACAGGCAGAAAGGAACTGGGCATACCATCTCATTTACTGTAGTAAGAATGTTTTCTCTTAGCAAGTGATTCATTCAAGATACTTAACACAGTTCTGCATATATGAAACACGTATTCAGAGCCCCACTGGTCCTGAGTTCAAGCCCTGCTACAAAAATATTAGTCCTAGATGGGCAATGCCTTCAGAGCCCTAGGTAGCAGAAGCTGGATTTTCTGAAAGATGCTGCATTACCTGAAAAAAGCAGATATGATCAAGCATGTTGTGATAAATCAAGAAGTGTATTCCCTTACAGCTGCTAAGCAACAGAGAAATAAAAATACAATGAAGTCTTAAAAGCATGGCAAGGAAAACACTATTTAGCAGCCTTTGGTAACTGATATGAAATGTACTTTCGGACTGGGTGTTTTCCACTTGTCTTACTTAATTTCCTAAGACCAATGACATTTTTAGTTCCCTGATACGTTGCTGGAAGCTTATATATTCTTATCAGCGTCAAAGCATAATAGCAGAAAAGTGATTTTATCTTTTGCACTGTAGTTTTTACTACAAGGCTGCCCCTTTAATAGGCAAGTTATTAGTGACTGGGCAGCATCCAGAGGGACGTTTTTAAGCTCAAGTTATCTACACAGCTGGTGTCTCACGAGGCAAGGAAATGTTTCTCAGTCCAGAGTTTACTTACTGCATCCACAACGGTTATGAATTGGTAATAGCGATGTCTTTCAATTTGTATGTTTTAAAGGACTTAAATGAGATTAATCAATGTAGGCGCTTGTAACGTTCTGAAGAAAGTCAATCCCATTTGAATCGGGATTACAGAGGTAACAAACAGTAGTCAGAGACAAATCTTAAGAGACATAATAGCTAGGGCTGAAATATATGATTTTCCTTGCATCCAAGTTAAATTTTCCCCAAGGAAAACAATTAATTTGACAACGTTTAAAAAAAAATTCCAATGGGAAAATTCTAAGTAAAAGCTTAATTTCAAATTGACATTTGGAAGCTAAATATACCTTTTCATTTCATTTCCACTTGAAATGTTGTTTTATTTTGGCTTCATGATGCAAAAAAAAAAAAAAATCATATTACTCCGCTTTGGGTTATTAGATTTGCTACTTCTCTTTCTTTCTTCCCTCTTGGCACTTAAAACCCCCTCCAAAAGCAACATGTGAAGAAAAAGCCATCGTGACCATTTCATTTTCTTCTCCAGCTTAGTAACAAACCAGTTGAGCTAGACTTGTCCCTTCTAGAGCCTGTTTATATTCAAAATACAGTACTATGTCAGCAACAGAAAAGGGGATACTAAAAACAGAGGTTCATGTTCCCATATCCATGAGTAGAGAAGTTACTATAGTGGGAAATCTAGCTGCTTGTACAAACTGGGCTGGCATATGCAGATGCTTCCCTTTCACAAAGGCACCAGGCTTTTCATGTGAACAGGCTGGATACACACACATTTTAGAATATTTAGACCACCAGGACTTTTATCCAAAATCATGTATCCAGTGTCTTTGTTTCCATTTGTTTTTAATTCATAAAATAATAATAGCTTCCAGATGTGCTGACAAAGGCCAGTAAACGCTCTGCCCTGCACCGGAGCGAATGAAATAAAAGATCCCTTTGGGAGTGGATAAAAGTTACCAGGATGCCTCTTGTCGAGTCAGGCAAGTGAGATGGGGCTTTAAGAGACCTAGAGTTAAAGGTCCTGCATGACAGTGCTTCCACTCCATCTTATGAGGCTGTTGCACAGAAACAGCCTCCGGAAAATTGGCACTTGTCCCGTAAGTGGCAATGGGCATGGCAATCAACTTACTATCCTCACTTGGCAGTTTCATGTTTTCTCCTATCTTAGCTCTTCTCCTCTTGAGTTCTACCAAAGTTCAGTGTGAAACTGGGGGTAAAATGTCATTGCAATCAGATGTGCCTTGGACACTCGCTGGCAGTATCCAGAAAAGCTTTGCTGAGAGTGTGAAATAAAAATGAAAAACACTGTTTTATTAAAATCCACTTGCTGGAACCTAGACAATGTCAGGCTTGTTTTCTTCCTCAGGGACATATTTTACTCCCTTAAAATGAATGCAAAATAAGGGAGGCTCCCTTCAGAGTAAGACTTGGCAAGCTGGAAACTCTGATTTATAATCATAAACAAGGAGCTCTGTCATTATTACTTCTGTTTTCTTAAGAAACATTGCAAGCGAAAGGAATGATAAAACTATGGCATGAAGTGTGCAAGTTTGTCCTATGCGGTCATATGCTGATTAACAGCTGTAAGGATCTACTTATTGTTTGTCATAAATAAAAAAAAGTTCACCAAGGCTTTCAGCCATTTATACCTGAGCTCAGTCTGGCCAATATGGTGTGTAAAATAATAGGGAAAATGAAGTTTGTTAGACCCCAACTCCATGCGGCGCCCAACGACTAGGGAGACGATGGTCCAATTACCATGTTACTCATTAGCCAGAGCAAGCAGGGAGCAAACACCAGCACACGTTGCTTGCAGCAGCTTTTTATTAAAATGGAGACAGCTTCGGGCGAGCTCCCACGCTGACAGAATATGGGGAGCAACAATGAACAAGAGTTTTCTCCCATATTTATACACTTTGGTTCATACTCATTAACATTCACTTCTTCTTTGTTCTGCCTTTTGTTCCACCCGTTTCTCCTCCTCCCATCTCAAGGCCCGCCTCTGGTAATGGTTTGCTTCATTAGCATAGAATTGCCTATGCATTTTACTAATTTAGATGTCTTTTTGCTATGAGCGGATGTTTAAGACCTTGACGCCTGCTCTTCGGTCAATGGGCAGACTTTGCCCCAAACCTGGAAGCTTCTGGAGGCTTCTTCACCAATCACCATTCACCTTTTTGCATATGTTCATCTTAGATTCTGCTACCAATTACGTGTTGTTTACATTCCAGTCTGGTTTTTTGTTTCAGGTTGTACCATCTTCCACCTTTTTTGGGGCCCCTGTATTTTATCTTGTTCCTTACTGCAGCTGGTTCATAGCACACAGACTCACACAGATTCACTTGCTGCTTTTTTCTCAGAAAATGCTTGACACAGTTAAGATGGTTATTTAGCATAAGCAAATAGCTGGCTTAGCTATCATTTTGCCTTGTGGTCAGCAGCTTTGCTAGGCCACAGGTCATGCTTTGTATTTAGCTGCAAATCCAGTGGTCCCCAATTATCCAAATTATTGTTACCCTAACAAAGTTGAACTGAAAATAGCAGACAAACATTATAAATACTCTTTATAAGTCCTACTTGCAGTTGGATTCAACTAAGTTAAACTAGGATTCTGGTGTTTAAGTACCTTCATGAGGGGAAAATGCTGGTCCTAACAGGCTCCTTAGGCTAGTGGAGAAAGCTGGACGCTGAAGCCAGACAGAAAGCATGGACAGATGAAGACCTATCCTAATGTAATTTATATTAATATTGTAAACTGTTGTGAATTACATCAGAATTGGGAAGGGAGAGAAATATATTTATCCAATGGGAGCACCTGTGGCCTTTAATGAGCTTTGGCCCTAGGTGCCAGGGGAGAAAGTGGGAGTATTTTTACCTTTAGCAAATTTCCACTCTGGGCAGATACAAGTAAATGACTCATAAGCTGATAAAACTTAAAACAGGAAAGGTTCATTCCTTCATGGGTGTCTGGTGCCTCTTGAGTTAGGGGGGACATGTGCCCCCACCCTGACACCAGTCAGCGACTGGGGGGGTGAGGGGGTGTGCCCTGGCAGCCGATCCCGCTGGCTGGGGATGGGGGGAAGGAGGGCTGGGGCCCAGCGGCCAATTCTGCTGGCCGTTGAGGTGCCGATCTCACTTACTGTAAAAGCAGCTGCACCACTTCTGGAGCTCCACGGCCACTTCCAGAAGCAGCAGGGTTGCTTTTGCTGGCAGCCCCGCCCCCCGGCCGGTGCTCACGGGGGGGCATTAGTGCTCCCACCTGCCCCCCTGCTCGCCGGCTGCACAGGGAGCGCAGCCTGACGGGGGTGCACTGGCACTCTCAGAGGGTGCATGTGCACCCCCGTATGCCCCCTATGTGTCACCTCTGCATTCCTGATTCCTTCAGGAGTAAATATATGCTGATTTGGGTTAAAGTTACCTTGGTTCAAAAGGGCTGGGAGAGATGTGGGGGGGAGTAAGGAGCACGAGCAGAGCTGGGTGTTGTTTCATTTTAATCACAGATTTGGGGGGTTTTATCAGAGAATTTGCCATTTTTATCAGAGAATTTGTGATATTTTTTTTTTAATCAGGGAAAACCAGAATCCTTGGTTATAGCTATCGAACTTCTGTGCTTTTTTAAAAGAAGCCAAGCCATCAGGATAACACCTTCTCCAACCATTATGAAAATGGACTAGAAAATATGATATGGGGATAAATATTTTGTTGGCTTGGAATGAACTTAAAAGATCTCTCATTTTTTTTGAATCTCTGAACTTCTATGATTATGATTTCCTTAACAGCATGAAAATTATTACCTAAAGCCCTGTTCAGCTCTTTGAAAATGCATGGATCTTCATCTTATCTGAGGCACAACTGCTTCCTGTTACAACAAAATACAGCTGTTTCAGGTTTTCTGATTTATCCCCTTGATCTCTCCTATAAGGAGCTGACGTTTTGCCAATCCATTGTCCTACAGTTGGAAACAGATGCTGTAGGCCCAAGAAAATGATTGCATTTGAATAACAATCCTGTAGGTCTAACAACAATCTGCTTATTATGGATGCATTTTTAGATTTCTGTCTTTGCCAATTTATTGACCTGGTGACATTGCAGTTGAATGATTGATCCTGAACTCTTCTGGAGGAGAGCTGGAGACAAATGATGGAAGAGCCATCACTTGTAAGTGTGCATTTGGAGCAGCTGGTGGTCGTTCCTCTGCTGACCTTGAAGTTCAGAAGGCAAACAGATGTCCCTCCTCCTGTAGCATAACTAGAAGGAAAAGGGAATTTATGACTCGGTCTCACAGCTTGAGGACGTGAAAAATCACAACAATCCCTGTCACCTTTCTGTTGCATTGGTTGTCCTTTACCGAGCGAGTTTTTATTAGTGCAAGTTAGCACACTTATTGCGGATCTTATCACGCCTTCAGAAAGACTGATTCCTTATCCAATGACTCCATACCCTCTGGCTACCTTGCTGAACCACTGAGATGAGCCCTAATTACTTCAGTCATTGTTTATTTGAAGATCGCAATATTTGCAATGATTTCATATTCTTCTCTCTTGGTTCAAGAAGGTCATTACTGGTATCTCACTTTTTTCATCTCTCTGTTGCTTCTCTAGGAACCTAAGTAGGTCTCTTTTGTGTTAGAAGTGTTTCTCTCATGGTATCTGAGCTAATTTGTTGGGATCAGCCCTCTGCTGTGACAATAGGGGCAAATGTTTGAGAAGTAAAAGTTCCCTTTTTCCCTCCTCTGAAATCAGGCTTTGGTTGGGTTTTTTTGGATGCATGAAACCTGAAGCATCCACTCAAATAATCTGTTATCTAATCCTGACTAAAATTTCTTGTTAAATAAACCACATGAACAACTTTCCTTGGAGAAGCTGATACATGGGAGCTGATTTCTTGTTTGTTTTTATTTCGTGGCAAGTAAAAGCTAGACAGGCACGTTTTAAAATGTAATTGGTCATCCACATAGTAAGTGAAATTAAAGATTAAAATTCTCTCCCGTTATAAATGGTAAAGTCCCATTGCTTTATTATATCGTATCATCTATTAACACCGGCACATAATTTCTCTCTCTCACCACTATTTGCTACAAAAGCTTTTATATATGGCATAAGTCATACCAGGGTATTTACCCTGCCAGAGGTGTAATTCTTTTTCAAATAGCTGTTTAGGCAGCTCTTTCTGGTCTCGACAGAATGGGGCAAATTTGATTTTGCCGCCCACTCCCCTGGCTTTAGCTGACTTGCACTTGAGATGAATTTGACTCAAGGATTGTCATCAAAGAAGGCTTTTATATAGTTTCAAAGATTGGATGTAAGAATATGGAAGACTATTGACTGAGATATGATGACCAGGAATCAGACGCAATATTGAAAATGTCATGCCTTGCTGCAATGTTTAAAGCCAGGCAAAAAATAATAATATAAAATGAAAGGAAGATTTCCCCTTGAAGATTTAAGAGTATGCTGCTACCATGGAGTGTATAAAGCTTTGCAGTTAGATGAGTTATATGCAGTTACCCATTTCATGTCAAAGACAAAAGGACAGGGAATGTGGAAAAAGTTACAAATGGCCCATCTTAGTCATCTAAAGTAAAAGATTTGAGTTGAAACTTAATATCCCTGATGAGCATAAAGAGCCATGGCACTGGTTTGTTTTCAGTATGTAAAAAGGGTAGGAAACAAGCTTTTCTTCTATTTATTTCATTCAGAACAATCTTACTTCTAGCCTTAACTGTACATTACACCGTTATGAAATTCCTATTTCAAGCATAGAAAGAAGAAGAAATCACAGGTTCACTATTGGCAAGATGTGTAAAAACAGACTAGAACTAACCTGAAAGTATAAAAGAAATCTAACATTATTGAAACACAGCATAATTTCATATGCCCCTTGTTTTCTGCCTGGTGCATGTGGTAGTCTACATGGGAGATGGAAAACGTGCAATGTTTGTTTAGCTTTTAAGTTTTAAATTCAAGGACGATCCAATGTATTCTAAACAAATCTGAATATGTTGTTTCGTTGTTTGTCTTTTTTAAGGGTAAACAACAGGATTTGATTTGTGTAAACTTTTTGCCCTGGGAGGAAAAAGCCTGAAACAATCAGAAATGTCTTTTTAGTTTTTAGCTGAAAATGACAGGCCTTTCCTTTGCCTATGACACTAGTGTCCTATCGGATACATGTGGGACTGAACACATATGCACGTGCACACACATGCATGGATGCGCCAGACATAGAACATGAACAGAGAAGACACAAGACGGGAATTACTGAGGCTGGAGAAAACTTGCAGCTGAAAGAGTTTAAGCGATTTGTTGCAATTTGCAAGACAGCGGGAACGTTTACATGAGGCTTGTACTGTGCAGTAGACTAATTAACTCGGTAGTAAACATCGCTTATCTACATATGCAGCCCTATTAGGTTGGAGTAAATGAATTAACTCTGCACCGGTAAAATACAAGTACGATCCTGCTGTGGAGTTTTTTACTCTGCAGCACTGCTAGCCCCACACTGGAGCATTCTTGTGCCCCAGTCAGCCCCCCTGCAACATGCTGAGCTGTGGGGGAGCAGCCCTGGGCTAACAGGCCTACCCCTGGGACCCCTGGCTAGCTGGGGCCGCTCTGACCCAGCTCAATGTGCTGCAGCCCTGGGCACACGTTCAAACAGTGCACCCGGGAGCAGGAAACTCTGGGGCAATAAGCTCAGGAGTTTTTTGCTATGCATTAGTTGCATGTGTACATGGGCCCAGTTTCTACCAATGGTAAGTCTTACTCCAGTGAGTTTTGCATTGTGGATTGAATTAGCTCATTTAATTTAATAATATGATAAGTTTCCTCCTTGAGTTAGCCTCACAATTCCTGCACATCTCATTTTGGGATCAGCCCAGCAATCATACAGGTTTATGTTAGCTTTACAATGGTACAATACCAATGATACAGGCATGGCACTTTATTAAAATAGGCAACAATAAGGTGCTTCACTGTCAGTTTACTTTAAAACTGGCAAGCCCTATTAAAAAAAAGGGATTCAAACTAAAGTCCAAAAGAGGCTAACTTTGTATACCTGATTCATCCTATTTCTTATACGGTGGCATGATAGAGAGAAAGATGTTGTCTCTGGTAACTGAATTCAAAACATTTAGAGATGTACCGGTTTAATACAAAGCTTTCCCTAGTGAGAATCAGTGCAGATACCAGGATACTAATGTAATACAATCTCAGTACAAAACTCCATTCAGTAATTAGGCTGGTTGTGATCTCAAGGTCAGGTGGAGACCCCTTTTGTGTTTAGGCTTTCATATGGGGCTTGGTAACAAGACATTGGGAGAGATGATAAGCACTCAGTACACTCAGTGGACCTCCAGCACATTATGGGAGGTGCTTGGCACCTTGTAGAACCAGACCCGAAAAAGGTGCTACACTGGGGCATATGGCTGCTGCTCTGCGCACAGCTGCCAGGGAATGCATACTCTATAACCCTTAAAGAAGGTGTACTGTGTATTCTGGTTCATGTCCAGTGAGCTCTGCATAAAATCTGAGTAGGTTCAAGCCTTGTCTCCTCCTCAGGCCTTATTGTCGCCCTGTCCTTTTCCTTTCAGAGTTCTTGTTCTCCTTAAGCCTGCAAGGCTACATCCGTTTCTGAACAGGCACCAGAATAAGTGCCTTCTTCCTATTCACGCAATAGCAAAGGCGTCTTTGGCTGCTGACAAGTTGGGTTATCGCTGATGACCCTCCTACCTTGTGTAGGGGCAGACAATCACTGAGGCATAGGTACAGTCCTCCTTGACCCCAGCTTGCTGCCACCTCAGTTGAGTCCTACTCCTTTCTTTCCACACCTTTGGCTGGGGCCCAGTACAATCACATTCTTTATTTACACGCAGCATATAAGAAAGGAATCGTTAGAATAATTGCATGATTTGATAGAGTGCTTAAAGAAAACTAGTAAGGAATTGAAAGAAATCCATGCAGGCTCTCTCTGGACTGATGACGTGCCTGTGTCCTCTGGACCAGCGTTCCTTGTTTGTCAGTGCAAGCAGAGTTCCTGCTTTTGGTGAGACAGCATGTTAGCATGATTAGCACTAGGGTCTGTTGAGGGACTGATTCAATAGCTAGTGAGTCCAACCCCAAAGACCTCTCTCATTACAAAAACAAATGCATCCCTCTTGTGATACACATGACAGTTCTGCCCTGGGTTACACCTTATTGACTTCAGTAAGACTTCAGGGGAATGGTAAATTTGGAGTAAACATTTCAGGATCAGACGTGGTGTCTGAGGCCTACAGAACTAGAATAAGTGCATTCCTTTCAGGCCAGCTATCAATCAAGGTATAATTTTCTTGCAAGTAGGCTTGGAAAGCTAGCAGACAGCCTGTGTGGTTTGGAAGGGCTTTAATAATAGAACTTAGTGGAAAATTTGGAAGAAAAAGAAACTGATTTAAAAAATAAAAAAGAAACAAAACTTTTTATGATGCTTTTCCTCCTGTTTTCCCACCAGCTATATTTAATAAGAAAGGTGCATGTCAAAAGTGAATGATTGGAATTGGCTGCAGGTTCTTTGAATTTGTGGTTCATTTTCTTTGCATGTACAATAGTTGGCAGGAAAACAAGCATATTAAGAAAATGCTGCAACACCCCAGGGAGTTTCTTTACCTGGTCACTGCTGTTAATTGCACAGACAAGTTTGCATTCTGATGTTGGCCTCAGAGGAGTAGTAAATAGGTAGAGCTAGATGGAAAAGCCAACATATTATGCAATTCATTCTTGAGAGCACACTAGAGTCTTGTTTTGCTAGTTCCCAATCTTAGTATTGCTTTTGTTCCTTTCAAATCCATTGAGTTCCATGTAATGAGACAGTCATACATTGAAGGAACAATAAGCCTTGTTAGTGTACTTGGCCTCTGTAGAAAAGGCCTTGGAAAGTGGATAATTCACTTTAATTGTCATAAATTAACATTTTTTGTTGTTTTCATTATGGTGCCTGGAGGCATTTGACTGGCAAAATGAAAATATACCTCAGACCAAATAATAATTAGGGATGACAAAAAGATAAACACGTTGTTCTAAAGAATGTATACTTGATTAATTTCAGTCGTTATTGGGACATTATTTCTTCTTCTACCCCGTTGATTTCCATGGAGCTGACCCAGCAGGGAATGTGACCTATTGCCTGGCCTTGAAAACGTCTCAGGGCTCTCTGTTTCTATTACCCTTTCCAGCGCCCACCAACTTCCTGTCTCTTTCTTCCCCATTATCACCATTAAAGCCAGTATTTTCCCAAGGTCTAGAGGTACTACTAGAATATTTTATTTCTAGAGGGTAAAGGGAGTTAAAGAATAAGGCAGGAAAATCACCTAGTTAGGAATGTAAGTGGTATGATGAGCATCGGTTTCAAAAGGCTCGAGTCTGCAGTTACATGTAATAATTCAGCAAGATTTGCCAACTTCAGGTTTTGCCCCCAGATAGAGCACCACAGATTTATGGTTTGAAGTCCCCCTTTCTTTAAGGTTTTTGACCTTTTTTGACCATGTACCCCTTTACCTGCAAAACAGTGTTGTTCATAAGTCACCTACACCCAGCGCACCTCAGCGTGTTCATTCCTTGTCCTGTCAACAGCGATATCAGTAACTATGCCATTACGCACTGCTTGCTGACAATTGGAAGCTCCAGTGCCATTACTAAAATTTAGGCATTTTTGAAAGCCCTTGGCAAAGCAGTATGTCATATACTCAAGTCTGAAAATCCCTGTCATCAATACCCTACGGGAACTTGATTAATTTGAGCCCCTAAGGAATATAATCAATTTTCTATTAACTCGGTGTCAGTTTAGTAGAGTTTGAAGACTCATGGGTTAATCAAATTCATTCTGCACCATCAGAAATGGGATTCTCATATCTACTTGCCTCATCAACCGTATTTTCCATATAACCTTTTTTTTTTTCACCATCTCCTTTACTTTTCTCTCCTTTGTCTAGTAGGATGCAATATGATTCCAGTTTAAGCCAGGGTATGAATCTGTATGTGGTTTTTGGAGGACAGGGGAATCCATTGCAGATGGATCTGGCCCTCAACTACAATTTAAGGCTCTGAACTTACAAATACTTATGCATATGCTTCATTTTACCCCTTTGTTTATTGATTTTGATGACACTACTCTAGGTAGTAAAGTTAAATGCTCATATAAGTATTTTCAGGATCAAGGGCTGACTGAAGTATTTTCCATAGAATCTGTCTGAAAGACGGTACAGAAAGAGACATTGTTTAGTAATTTAATTCATTCTGTTGTATATGTTCAAAATCTTTAACCCATGTCACTCCAAAGCATATTTTGCATTTGCAGAGCGACTAAGCCATATAAAAAACCAACACAACACAGAAGATGGCTTCTGGTGTGATAACCTGTTAAGAAATTACCTGGATGCCCTTTATGATATTTGGATTTGACTAATGCACTACCAATATTTCTTAGTATAAAGTAACATCACAGTTGCACACTGACACTTGTAAAACCGTAAGGAATGGTTTGGATTTCATTATACTCTTTGTTAAGACAGCAGTGCATAACCTTAAGACCTGAGGCTGGCACTCGTAAGGTAAGCAAAGTGCCCATTAAAATCAGTGGAAGCTTTGCTTGTGTAAGGATTGCAGAACTGAGCCCTGAATTACAAACTGAGAAAAATAATATAGTTGACTAACTAAAATATTTAGAGAAGCAATATTATCAATGTCTTTTAGTGTAAAAGTTAATGAATGATTTTGCAGCTTGAGAGAGAGCGCGAGGTTTTGCATATACATGAAGTTGTTATTGGTCCTGAGATATTGTTAGCACACATTAAGAAGAAACATGAAGCTACAAACTGCTAACCTTTGCAATTTACTGCCTTTTCCCACTTGTACCTTGGGGACAAAAGCTAGGATCTAACTCTATTTGTCCTGGTAACAGCTGCATGAAATCAAGATTAACTCGTATTTTTTTTTGTTGGCCCTAAAGTCACAAGGATTTTGTTGGATAATGCTGAGTGAAATAGAAACTTTCCTCAGTGTCTTAGAATGGCCACAAAACAGAGCTGGAAACGAATTTGGCTAGAGCAAAGAAATTAGGCTTTAGGATCCAAGTGCAGACTGCCCAAAGTGTTCAGATTTGGGGTTCTGGTTTGGACACAGAGAGTTGGTTATGAATCAGGATTTGGATCCAAGTCAAGTCTAGGTGAAAGATTGTTTCCAGTAACTATGGGCCAGACTCTGACACACTTATTCCAAAAGACATCCCAATGCTTTCAGCAGCACCACATGTGGAGTAAGGGGTTATTTAACACAAGTGCATATACCAGACTGTGGCATGACACACCCATTTGTGAATTCACATCTTTGCTTGCTTCCTCACTTGCCTGCCACCCCAAAACACCCTTTTCCTTACCTCCAAATATCTCTAGAGACACCTGTTGACCTGGTGCTAGTGCTGCAATCTCTGTTTGGGTATGTGGTTTCTGTTATGGGACCAATATAGTACATGTCTTTAATTTCCCAACCTGTGTGTCTGCTGGCTTCAGACACTGTGGGCCTTGAAGGAAACTTTGTCACAAACAGACTTTTAGAAACCAATTAACTCTGCCATTCCCTGGTCCATTGTGCCAATGCAATATCTACGTGAGCCAATTCCTGAAAGCAAACTTTAAATTCTAGCTATTAGCACCTATCTATCATCTTGGTTTCTATCTTCTTTACTATAGTTCATAGAGTCATGCTTGTGACTAATGACAGACCTCGCTGTCTAGATTTGACACTTATCTATGTGAGATTTCAGATGCGTGATGTTGGTTATGAAATGAGTCTATCTATATTTGTTTAAGTAATGTATCTAACCTAAACCTGGGTATAGGGCAGCACAGGTTCTCACAGTCAGGAATCCTAACCTTCAATTACTTGATCAATAGAATCAAGTAAAAGGATAATTAATAGCACATTTTTAGAAAGAAAAGGAATACTTAAAAAGTAGGTTACATAAAGGTTTTAAAGTTTTTCTTTAAATGGGTATTACAAAAATTAGCTTGGATAAAGCTAGCAGTATAACTAATGATCAGATTGGATACATACATACATACATACATACATAATATATATATGATATTTCAAGAATTCAGCAAGATAGCCATAGAGCCAACATGTTAAGGTTTTCAGATTTCACAGCAAATCACAGAATTTTTGCAAATGAAAAGAATAAATAAAACAACCAGCAACTTTGCGAACTGACACATTTAAATGCTACACTTTTGATTTTAGTTTGTTACTGTAAGTCATACTCCCCCTCTGTCATCTGGCTATTTAATGTTTTTGCTATTGGCACCCACTCTGGAGATGTGGTTTTGAGCTGTGGGTGTGGAAATAACCATGGAAAAAGCAATTCTGTAGAACAGTGGTGCTTTATGTCTTATGTGGACCAATTTGCATAGCAGCCATCTGTCTTTTGGTTTCTGCATTGGGAGGAAATACTGGTAAATTAAAGGGTGGAGAAACCAAAAATTTCAATTTGATTTGTGTGTGTGTGTGTGTGTGTGTGTTTGGTCAGCAGGAAATGTATTTTAGCATTTTAAAAGGAAGATATTCCAACATCATGTCTATTTGTGGACATTCAAACACATTAAGTGTGCTATGAGGCATATTAGTTTTGGAAAATTCATTGACACTGTCTAGTTCAATAGAAATAAACCAATAACAACTATTTGCAAGTGTAGCTGATTTGTCAGTAGCTCTAGGCTAGAATGCTTACCCTATAAGTGCCCCTTTGGTTATAAAGAGAAGGTAAAGGGTTTCCTTTCCTCATCTGCCATTCTGCACAAATTTATCTAGATGTGATCAACAACTTTCAAACTTAATAACCAGAGAGTTTTCTGGTACCTTAGTGAAATAATAGTGTCCTGAGCAGGTGGCCACACTAAGATTTATGTTCAAAATTTCCCAGACTCAATCATTTTCCAGGATGTGGCAATATCATAAATCAGAAGAAGTTCCCATGCCTGGTGTTGTGGGTGAGAGTGAATTGTATCAGAGCCTAAATAATGAAACAGCTGGTTTGAGCCTACAACATCTGGAGTGGCCAGATCAGCCTCTAATAAGGTAGGGACCCTGATGTGCAGGGGACAAGGGCTTTGTAACTACTCTATGTGGAGGAGCTGTTTCGCCATTATTGAGTTGTTCAGCAGAAGGCTAGTGCATTGTGGTCGTGGAGGAACACAATTTATAGCCCTCTGTTCTGCAAGTAGACTCTTCTGTTTGGCAGATTTTCCATATCCAAATGACCTCTATAGGCATGTCTTGAGGAGAGCATTGGTTTCTGTCTTGTACTGATGTGAGCAGGGCTATGAATTTTGCTCCTCTAGGATAGCCTATAGAAATATTACTTTATTCTAAATACATCTCATGCGGAAATGCGAAAATCTAGAACCCATGGTTCCAAAATTCATAGATTTCATAGATTTCATAGACATCAGGACTGGAAGGGACCTCGGGAGATCGAGTCCAGCCACCTGCCCAAAGGGCAGGAAGTCAGCTGGGGTCATAGGATCCCAGCAAGATAAGCATCCAATTTACTCTTGAAGGTGTTCAATGTAGGTGCCTGAACCACCTCCGCTGGCAGACTGTTCCAGACCTCGGGGGCTCGGACAGTAAAGAAATTCTTCCTTATGTCCAGCCTGAAACCGTCTTGCAGGAGTTTGTGACCGTTCGACCTCGTCATCCCTTGGGGCGCTCTGGTGAACAAACGTTCCCCCAGATCCTGGTGGTCACCCCTGATAAACTTATAGGTGGCCATCAGATCACCCCTGAGCCTACGCTTTTCCAGGCTAAATAGTCCCATGGCTCTCAGCCTGTCATCGTAAGATCTGTTTCCTGCCCTCTGATCATGCGCGTGGCTCTCCTCTGGACTCTCTCAAGCTTCTCCACATCCTTTTTGAATTGTGGAGCCCAAAACTGGACGCAGTACTCCAGCTACGGCCTCACCAAGGCCGAGTACAAGGGGAGAATGACGTCTCGGGATTTGCTCGAGAAGCATCTACGGATGCAAGCCAGCGTTTTGGTCGCTTTACTAGCCGCAGCATCACATTGGAGGCTCATGTTCATCTTGTCGTCAATGATGACCCCCAAGTCTCTTTCTTCTGTAGTGCTAACCAACGTAGCACTGCCGAGCCTATAAGGGTGCTGCAGGTTTTTCCTCCCAAGGTGGAGAACCTTGGATCTATCGGTGTTAAACACCATGAGGTTCATTTGCCCATTTGCTGAACTTGTCCAGGTCAGCCTGGATCACCCGCCTATCTTCTGGCGTGGATGCTTTGCCCCAAAGTTTGGTGTCATCGGCGAACTTGGCCAGTCCACTCCTGACTCCAATGTCCACATCATTAATGAAGATGTCGAACAGGATGGGTCCCAGGACAGAGCCTTGAGGGACCCCACTGGTCACAGGGCACCACGATGAGTGACTGCCATCAATCACAACCCTCTGGGTCCGACCACGGAGCCAGTTTCCCAGCCAGCGGATCGTGGTGGAGCCAAAGCCACAACTGGCCAGTTTGGCCAAGAGGTGATCATGGGATACCAGATCAAAGGCTTTTTTGAAGTCAAGATATATGACATCAATCTCTTCTCCCTTGTCCAGGTGATAGGTCACCTGGTCATAGAAGGAAATGAGATTGGTCAAACAAGACCTACCCGCAACAAAACCCGTGCTGGCTGTCCCTTAGGATGTTAGCCTGGGCCAGTCCGTCAAGGATGGCTTCCTTAATTAACTTTTCTAAGATCTTCCCCAGGATAGAAGTCAGGCTAATGGGCCTGTAGTTAGCCGGATCCACTCTCCTCCCTTTCTTGAAGATCGGCACCACATTGGCCTTCTTCCAGTCTTCGGGCACTACACCAGAGCGCCAGGAGTTTTCAAAGATCCATGCCACGGGGCTGGGCTATGATGCTCGCCAGCTCCTTGAGTACCCTGGGGTACAGGTTGTTAGGGCCGGCTGACTTGAAGGTATCCAGCTTCTCAAGGTGTTCCTTCATGAGGTCAGCATTGATGGAGGGTAGGGGATCCCCCTCACCCAGATTTCCCTGTCCCATAGCAGGCATGGGCATTCCATGTGACTGATGAAAGACTGATGCAAAGTACCTATTTAATAGGTTGGCTTTTTCCTGGGCGTCAGTTGTCAGTTGCCCCATCTGGTTTAGCAGGGGTCCAACATTGCCCTTGCTTTTCCTCTGGCTCCCCACATATCTGAAAAAGGACTTTTTGTTGTCCTTGATGCTTGAAGCTAGTTGGAGTTCAATTGCAGCCTTGGCTTTCCTGGTTTGCTTCCTGCAGGACCGGACCAGCACAGAATAATCCTGCTTGGAGGTGAATCCCATCCTCCATGCTTTGTAGGCTTTCCTTTTTAGCCGCAGGAGGTCCGCTAGGTCCCTGGAGAGCCAGGAGGGCTGCTGTGCCTTCTTGCTGCCTTTCTTCCGTGTTGGGATAGATTTAGCTTGTGCATTGAGGATCGCTTCCTTGAGAAGCAACCACTCTTCTTGAACTCCCATCTCCCTGGGGTCATGGTCCCTGAGGGCCTGACCGACTAGCCTCTTGAGCTTGTCAAAGTCGGCTTTTCTGAAGTCAAGGACTTCTGTGTTGCTGACTGACTTGCCAGCTTTACGGCGGATGGTGAAGGTGATCAGCTCGTGGTCACTGTCACCCAGCTTCCCATTGATCACTAGGTCGCCAATTAGGTCATCCCCCGTAGCCAGTACCAGGTCGAGCAGCGCTTTGCCTCTCGTTGGCCCATAGACTTCTTGAGTCAGGTAGAGGTCATCCACGCATGAGAGAAGGCTTTGCGACTGCTCGGATTTTGCTGAGTGATCTTCCCAGGAGATGTCCGGGTAATTGAAGTCACCCATGACAACCAAGGTCCTGGAGCAAGTGGCCTCAGTCAGTTCCCAGGCGAACTCCTGGTCAAGCTCAGGACTTTGAGTGGGAGGTCTGTAGTAGACTCCTACCATTGTGTCCCCTGTGCCGTTTTAGCTTTTATTAGACCAACTGAGAAATTGCAAAAAAATATATCTTTTTCTGCAAGCTTTTGGGCTTATGCGCCCTTCATCAGGCTTAGGGAAAGTTCCAGATGAGAAAAAGTCCCCATATGTAGGAAATATGCTTCATTTTTGCATAGAGGAAGCAGGAGCTAGGAAACTGTCCCTCCGGGTCCATGAGAGTTTCCTTGTGAGCAGGATTTCTTTCCTGGTGGTGTCAGATGGCAGGCAGGGAGGTATAGAAATCTTTCTTGTTCAGCAATGAAGTTTATAATCCATAATTGGCTAAAATTCAGTATCTTCCATGTTTCAGGGATGTATGTGGCAGCCATGTTGGTGTTTTCTAAGACAAAAAGAAATGCAAAAATCTGGAACTCTTGGTTCCAAAATTATACATATGGAAAGATACTCAATGTGCATTTTCCATCAGAAAGGTATGAAATTCTTTCTGTTTCTATACACTCCCATATTTCAAACCACTGACCATGCTCCTAATTCATAGCTCAACATTCAGACACGATTTACTGTTTTCAGTGGATGGATTAATCTATCAATATATACCGGAAGATGGTATTTAATGAAACCCTGTTGCATTATGAGCTCAGATTCACTTCATCTTTAACTGTAATGTATTCACTCTGATCTTTTCCTGAATTAGTAAGTAGAAATGCCTATAAATAAATGAATACTTTTCAAACTACATGATTCTCTTTTAACTTGTCTTTGTTCACCTTTTCATCACTCTTTCCTTTCACGATCAAGACTGACAGTTTAAGAAATTAGGTTGTATCACTGATATTTCACCTGGCAAATAAGCTTGGAAGGTTTCAGTATGACAGAAAACCTGTGAAGTATCTTTTCTATACATAAGGTCTCTGAAATACATCCTTAATGTAAGTTTGATGTAATAAATCACTCCTTGTAAAACCATCAGGCACCAGGTGGAAAACTTTCCTGCTGTTTTTCTGAGTAATCAAAAAAGAGAGAGAATTGTCTCTATTTAATGTCCTCATATTTTAATGATCAAACCCGTGGGTCTGAATCAGATCAAATTTCCTAAGACAGTTGATTCTTCTCCCTGTACAATGAATTTTGATTTTCTTCTACTTAAGCCTCAGCACAAGGAATAGATTGTCAATTCCGTGTCCATACTTTCCAATATTAAACAGAAGAAGGCTTTAACATTTTCTTCCTCCCCCTGGGTTAAAATAAAAGTTAATTAGATGGTCTAGTGGGCAGTTGAACGGATTGTAATTATACCCCTCAAAGACAGATGAACTCACATATGCATTCTGTTGAATAGAGATACAAAAAAACCCCACATATCAAACTACATAAGTATGCACCAGTCCTGTGGCTGATTCAGAGGGAAGTGGGAGCCAGCTGCATCCCACAGTGCTTTGTAACCCTACCCTCCGGCACTAGGCATCCCTTCTTTACATCCCTTCCTCTCTTGGCATTTTTGTCCAAGGCACCAAACTTGTTAGTTGCTCTCCCTCCCTTTCTGGTTTTTCAGGCCTCTATAACCACATGAACTACAACCTTCCATCTTGCACAACCTCCTTCTACCTTGCTGTCATCTGTCCCTTCCAGGTCAGTTTTTATGTTATCGTCTCATTGTTGCCTAGGTCTACCTTGATGTCTGATACCCTCCGCCTCAGCTTCCAAAAGATGCCTCTTTCATCGGTGCTCACAACATGCCCTGCCCATTCCATTCCCTGCGCTCTTGTCTTGCTCAGGACACCATGTCTTTTGTAAATGCCTGCCAGCTCTCACTTACATCTTCACCTCCATGCTCCATCTTTTTGAGATTTCTTTAGATTTTCCTCGATGCCATTATTTTATTTAGGTTCAACAGGCATATGTTAGCGCTGTAAATTCTTGCCTTTATTTGTTCAATTATTTGATTGCCCCCAGTGATTATCATTCCTCAGCATTTAAACTTTGCTTCCTTTCCTTGGAATTCATTCTGCACCAGGTATTTGCAAATGGTTTGCCAGGGGGTGAAAACCAAAACCTTGAGGTAAGTGGGGAAGTAGAAGACCTAGAGGAAGAGCAAGCAGGAGCAGGCGACAGGGAAGCTGTTCTCATACTTCCTGAGAAATCAGGGAAATCAGCTAGTTACCTCGGGTGCCAGTACGTGAATGCACGGAGCCTGGAAACAAGCAGGAAGAATGGGAAGTCCTTGCACAGTCACGGAGCTATGACATGATTGGAATAACAGAGACTTGATGGGAGCTTGCGTGACTGCAGCACTGTCCTGGATGGGTACAACCTGTTCAGGAAGGACAGGCAGGGGAGAAGAGGAGGAGGAGTTGGACTTTATGTAAAAGAGCTGTATGACCACTCAGAGCTCCAGTATGAAACTGGTGATAGGTCTGTTGAAAGTCTCTGGGTTAAGGTTAGAGGGGAGAGCAACAAGGGTTGTAGTGGGTGTCTGCTATAGGCCCTCAGTCTAGGAGGAAGTGGTGGATGAGACTTCCTTCAAACAGCTAGTGGATGTTTCCCTACCACAGGCCCTGGTTTCTCATGGGGAACTTCAGTTACCATGACGTCAAATTCTCTCTACCCTTACCATGAAGAAGTTTTTCCTGGTATTTAGCCTAAATCTGCTCTCTGTCAGTTTGTGACCATTGTTCCTTGTTACCCCAAGAGGCGCCCTGGTGAAAAGAGCATCTCTGATCCCTTGCTGCATCCCCCTAATGAATTTGTAGGCAGCCACAAGATCACCTCTCGGCCTTCTCTTGTGGAGGTTGAAGAGGTCCACCTCCCTCAGTCTCTCCTCATAGGATTCGTCCTGTAAGCGCCTAACCATACGAGTGGCCCTCCTCTGGACCCTCTCGAGTCTATAAAAATCATTCTTGAAAACTGGATGCAGTACTCCAATCATGGTCTGCCCAATGCCACAAAGCGGGGGAATTATCACCTCCTTGGATCTAATTGTTATGCATCTCCTGATGCATGATAAAGCACAGTTAGCTTTGCTGATAGTTTCATCACACTGGTGACTCATGTTCATCTTGAAGTTCACTGTGACTCTGTGATCCCTTTCCATTTCTGTGCTGCTGAGAGGAGGGTCATTTCCCAGCCATTAGGTGTGCTGGATATTTTTGTGCCCTAGGTGCAGCACTCTACACTCATCCTTCTTGTACTTCATCCTATTGTGTACTGCTCACCTTTCTAACCTGTCCATGTCTGCCTGCAATCATTCCCTACCCTCTGGAGTGTGCACTTCACCTCACAATTTAGTATCATCCTCATATTTGGACAGAGTACACTTCACACCCACATCCAAGTCACTGATGACGATATTGAAGAGTACAGGTCCAAGGACCGAACCCTGCAGGACCCCACAAACCACATCCTTCTAGGTCGATACCAACCCATGTACTACCATTCTCTGGTTGTGACCTCCAAGCCAACTTGCCACCCACCAGACCATGTAAACATCTGTCACAGCCTCTTAATTTATTTATGAGAATAGGATGAGATACTGTGTCGAACGCCTTGCTAGAGTCCAAGAAAATGACATCCACCTCTACCCCTGTGTGACAGAGAGCAGATTGAGGCTAAATATCAGGAAAAACTTCTTCATGGTAAGGGTGGCCAGAATTTGGAATGGGCTTCCAAGGGAGGTGGTGCTCTCCCCTACCTTGGGGGTTTCACAGTTGGTAGGGTCAGAAGGAACCTGAGCAGATCATCATGTCTGACCCGCTGCTGTGGCAGGAAAGGGTACTGGGTCAAATGACCCCAGCAAGGTGTTCATCTAGCCTTCTTTTAAAGACCCCCAGGGTAGGAGCCAGCACACTTCTCTTGGAAGTTGGTTCCAGATCCTAGCCCCCCTGACCGTGAAGTAGCACCTCCTAATGCCTAGCCTGAATCTACCCTCCGTTAGCTTGTGTTCGTTGTTTCTAGTCACTCCTAGGAGTACTAGGGGGAACAGGGACTCCCCCAATGCCTGCTGGTCCCCCCCAACTAGTTTGTGAACTGCCACTAGATCCCCCCTCAGTCTTCTCTTGTGGAGGCTGAACAGGTTCAGGTCCCATAGCCTCTCCTCACAGGGCCTGCCCTGTTGATTTCTGATCATGCGGGTGGCCCTCCTCTGGACCCTCTCCATGCTGGCCACATCCCTCCTGAAGTGCAGCGCCCAGAACTGGACGCAGTACTCCAGCTGCGGCCTGACCAGTGTTGCATAGAGGGGGAGGATCACCTCCTTGGACCTGCTTGAGATGCATCTGTGGATGCAGAACAAGGTATGGTTGGCCTTCCTGACCATATCCCCACATTATCAGCAAGTGCTGGAGTGGCCAACTAGGGGCCATGCTCTTCTTGATCTGTTACTCACAAACAGGGAAGAATTGGTAGGGAATCTAGTAATGGATGGCAACTTGGGCAGCAGTGACCACAAGATGATAGAGTTCAGGATCCTGAAAAAGGAAGGATGGAGAGTGGCAGAGTAAGGACCCTAGAGTTCAGAAAATCAGACTATGACTTGATCAGGAAACTCATGGGGAGGATCCCCTGGGAAGCCAGTCGGAGGGAGGGAAAAGTCCAGGACAACCAGGATGAGTATGAGAGCATTGCTCGGGAGTGTAAGGATGAAGTCATGAAGGCCAAAGCACAACTGGAGTTGCAGATAACAAGGGATGTTAAGGGTTAGCAAGAAGGGTTTCTACAAGTATGTTGGCAGCAAGAGGAGGATCAGGGAAAGGGTATGTCCCTTACTGAACAGGGGAGGCAACCATGTGACAGAGGATGCAGAAAAGGCTAAGTGCTCAATGCCTCCTTTGCCTCAGTCTTCACAGGCAAGGTCAGCTCCCAGACTACTGCATCAGGAAGCACAGTTTGGGGAGGAGGTGAGCAGCCAACACTGGTGAAAGAACAGGTTAGGGACTATTTAGAAAAGCTGGACATATACAAGTCAATAGGGCCAGACAGGATGCACCTGAGGGTGCTGAGAGAGCTGGATGATGATACTGCAGAGCCATTGGCCCTCATTTTTGAAAACTCATGGCGATCAGGAGAGGTCCAGGATGACTGGGGGGAAGTGGGCAGCAGAGTCCCCCAGGGCTCGGTCCTGGGGCTTGCTCTGTTCAATTTCTTCATCAGCAATTTGGATGATGGGGTGAATTGCAACCTGTTTAAATTCACTGATGATACCAAAATTTGGGGTGAGGTGAGGACGCTAGTAGGGAGGGAAAGACTGCAACAAGACCTGGATAGGTTACAGGAGTGGGCTGACATAAACAAGATGCGTTTCAATACTGGCAAGTGCAGGATGCTGCACTTAGGCAGTAGAAACCAGCAGCACACTTATAGAATGGGAAACTCCCTTCTTGAGAGCACGGAGGCAGAAAGGGATCTTGGAGTCATTATTGACTCCAAGATGAACATGGGCCGACAATGCGAGGCCACGGTTGGCAGGGCTAACCGCACCTTGTCGTGCATCCACAGATGCATCTCGAGCAGGTCCAGGGAGGTGATCCTCCTCCTCTATGCGATGCTGGTCAGACCACAGCTGGAGTACTGCATCCAGTTCTGTGCGCCCCATTTCAGAAGGGATGTGGACAACTTTGAAAGGGTCCAGAGGAGGCCACTCGCATGATCTGGGGACAACAGGGCAGACCCTACAATGAGAGACTGCAGGACCTGAACCTGTTCAGCCTTCACAAGAGAAGGCTGAGGGGAGACCTGGTGACAGTCTATAAACTCACTAGGGGGGACCAGAAGGGTTTAGGGGAGACACTGTTTCCCCTAGCACCCCCTGGCATAACAAAGAACAATGGACACAAGTTATTAGAGAGTAGATTTAGATTAGACATCCGCAAGAACTACTTCACAGTTAGGGTGGCCCTGGGGATCTTTAAGAAGAGGCTTGATGACTACCTGGCTGGACTCATTTGAGTCCAGTCTTTTCTCCCGCCCAGGCAGGGGGTCAGACTTGAAGATCTACAAAGTCCTTTCCGACCCTACTTCTATGATTCTATGACTGGAAAAGGGAAAACATAGTGCCCATACTTAAGAAAGGGAAAAACGAGGATCCAGAGAACTACAGACCAGTCAGTCTTACCTCAGTCCCTGGAAAAATCATGGAGTATATCCTCAAGGAATCCATTTCTAAGCACTCGGAGGAGAAGGAGATTAGAAACAGTCAGCATGGATTCACCAAGAGCAAATCATGCCTGACCAACCTGATTGCTTTCTATGGCAAGGTGACTGGCTCAGGGGATGTGGGGAGACCAGTGGATGTGATATACCTTGATTTCAGCAAGGCTTTTGGTACGGTCTCCCACAATATTCTCCCAGGCAAGCTAAGGAAGTATGGGCTGGATGAGTGGACTGTAAGGTGGATAGAAAACTGGCTGGAGCATTGGGCTTAGAGGGTAGTAATCAATGGCTTGATGTCTAGTTGGCAGTTGGTATCAAGTGGAGTGCCCCAGGGGTTGGTCTTGGGGCTGATTTTGTTCAATGTCTTCATCAGTGACCTGGAAGATGGTATAGAGTACATTCTTGGCAAGTTTGCACATGATACCAAGCTGGGAGAAGTAGTAAATATGCTGAAGGATAGGGCTAGGATTCAGAGTGACCTAGCCAAATTGGGGAATTGGGCCAAAAGAAGCTCATGAAGTTCAACAAAGACAAGTGCAAAGTCCTGGTCTTAGGGCAGAACAATCCCATGCCCCGGGACAGGCTGGGGGCGGACTGGCTGGGCACACAGCTCTGCAGAAAAGGACCTGGGGGTTACAGTGGACAATAAACTGGATATGAGCCAGGAGCGTGCCCTTGTTACCAAGAAGGCTAATGTTATCCTGGGCTGTGTTGGTAGGTGTGTTGACACTAGGTCAAGGGAAGTGATTCTTCCCCTCTATTCAGCACTGGTGAGGCCACATCTGGAGTACTGTGTTCAGTTTTGGGCCTCCCAGTACAGAAAGGATGTGGACAAATTGGAGACAGTTCAGCAGAGGCCTACCAAAATGGTTAGGGGATTGGGGGTCATGATTTCTGAGGAGAGGCTGAGAGAACTGGGCTTATTTAGTTTCAAGAAGGGATGTAATAGCAGCCTTTTGAAAGAGGATGGAGCTGGGCTGTTCTCAGCGGTGGCAGATGACAGAAAAAGGAGCAATGGTTTCAAGTTGCAGCAAGGGAAGTTCTGGTTAGATATTAGAAAAAACATTCTCAGTAGGAGGGTGGTGAATTTGGTGGAAGATGGTGGAATTTCCATCCTTGGAGGTTTTTAAGACCCGGCTGGACAAATTTTGGCTGGGATGATCTAGTTGTGGATGGTCTTGTCTTGAGCAGGGGGTTGGACTAGATGTGACCTCCTGAGGTCCCTTCCAACCCTCATTTTCTATGATTCTAAGATTCTATATACAGACAGTCTCTGCGTAGTAGAAGACAAAATGGAAATGGTGCAAAAGAATCTAGAGACCATCGTCAAGCACCAAAGAACTTTGTCTTGCTATTAATGTCAGCAAAACTGAATACATGATAGGGTTTTCTTTAGCTGCAGGTTGCATGGGGCCATATCAGGTGTATATGGAGGCTGCGGCACTTGTGGGATACAGTGAGACTTTTTTCTCTTCTGTCAACTAAAGAAAACCTTGAAGGGAAGAAGATTTTGTGATGTGGAAACCGTAAAACAAAATATGACTGAGCAGCTTTTAGTAATTCCACAAATTGCTTATCAGTGGTGTTTCCAGCAATGGCAGAAATGTTGGGAGAAGTGTGTGATTGCAGAAGAAGCATACTTCAAAGGAGATTAAGCCAAAATCCCTGTAAAAAAAAGCTTTTGTTTCCCACAGCATCAGTCTTGATACTTTTTGAACAGCCCTCAGATATAGGTATGAATTGAACACAATATTTTATTGTTATATTTACAATTTTAAAGCAATTTGGAAGCCTACCAATGCCTCAATCACTATAATAAAATTAATTCTAAATACCTATAGATTTGGGTATTTGATTTGGGTTTTTTTTATAATGGAAAATTAGAACTTCCTCTGCCCCTTTTGCTCACCAGGATGCAGATGCAGGCCTGTCACTCCCAAGTCACAGTCTCCTGGCCCTCATGGTGCCCCTCACTCCACACCCACAGCCTTGCTGATGTCCTTCACTCCCCACCCACAGCTTCTTGGCTCTACTGGTGCCCCCTCACCCCCTACCCACAGCCCCCTGCCCCCCTCAGCCCTGTCTGGGGTTGGGCCCAGAGCTGCCAGGGCTATGGGGCTAGGGATCTGGGTTCACAGCTCCCTGCCCCCTGCAGCAATGCCTGAGTCCTGGCTGTGCCCATGGGAGGGGGTGGCTGCAGCAGCAATGCAGAGCATGGGGCCTAGCTTCCTCTCCCCCATGGGTGGCATGGCCAGAGTGGAGCCTGCGGGGTTGCGGGGGAGACAGATGTGGACTGCCAGCTGCGGGCTTGGGCTCCCTACCCTGCTGCTCTCCCCTGGGGCCTCTGCATCCCAGCAGGTGGGACCTGGTGCTCCAGGGCAGGGCAGGGCTGGGTGGGAAAGCTTGTTGGTGCTGCAAACCCTGTGTCACCCTGGAGAATCACACCTTTCCCATCTAGCAGCAGCAAGGGGCACAACTTCACACCTCCACCCCTGCAGCTGCTGGTCGGGTAGCGGGGCTCTTTGCCAGGGTGGCACAGGGCTTGCAGCGGCAAGGAGCCTTCCTGCCCAGTCCCGCTCTGCCTTGCCTGCTAGGCTGTGGAGGCTCTGGAGGAGGGCAGCAGGGCAGGGAGTCTGAGCCTGCAGTGGGCATCCTGCACCCACCCCCACCCTGCACATAGATCGGGGGGGGGGCACATGTCCTCCCTGTCCCTCCAGGGAGTGTGTGCAGTAGTGGGGAGCCAGCACCCCTGTCCCCCGGATGAGCTACCTATGGCTTTATCCCACTTCCCACTGGGGGCCTGCAGCCATGCATGGCCCTAGGTCCCAAGTCCTGTACACTGCCCCAGCTGGACAGTGCCAGCAGCCTCAGCCCCATCCCTGCCCAACTGCCTCCCTCTCTATAGGGGCCTCAAGTCTCTCCCTCCCCTGCCAGACTTACCTGTGGGGAGCTGCTCTCCAGGCTGCCTGGTGGCCATGTGCAAGCGTACGTGTGCACGTGCACATGGCACCCCCTGCCTGACTGCCCTCCTCCCGCTCCTCTCAGCCTCTTACAGGCTGGAACTCTGCCAGCCTGCAGAGAGCTCTTTGCAAAAGTTGAAAATCCACATTTCTCCTTTAAAGTGAGAAATCCACGCTCTCCTCAGTTAAAAGGGAAAATTCGTGTTTTTTAAATTGTTTCCATGGAAAATAGAAAACCTGGATTCCTGATGATCACAAAATTGCTACTTAAACCTGCTAGTTACAGACCATGGTGAGAGCCTAATAAACAGCAGCCTCCCTGAGCTGCCCTGTCAGACAAAGTGCCCCGTTCCAGTGTGTGCATTTTGCTTCCTACATCTCCCACCCCTGGCAGTCTTTGTGAGGTCCTTGAAAGATCACCACACAGCTATGTTCATCATGCCCGTGCTGCAGATATTCTACCCTTGGCAAGACAGAGCCCTTTATGGAGCCTTGATGTGTCTCCAGCCTTTAGCAGGACTGAGGATTCATTTCTTCAGCTTTCTTGTGCTCTAAACAAGAAAGCTATGGAAATGTGATGAAAAGTCTCCTCACATAGTTCAAACAGTGCAAGTAATTTAAGACAGCGATCTTCATCTGAGATGATAGATGGAAATAATGGGCTTCTATTCTGGGTTCAAGTTAAGTCATGGAAAAAGGGAGGGCAGTTTTGATGAAGCAAAAATCAAACCTAATTTTCGTCTTGTAACCTAAGTTAATATAACCTCTAAAACTCTTTCTGAGACTGGAAAATTTAATTAAGTTTAAAAACCCCCTCAAATTATTTGCCATTCTCAAGGATTGTGTTGTTATTACAAGGCTAGAAATGCATGTGATTTACAAATTATTAGATAGGAAAAGAACTCTGAAAAATGTACTTGATGAATATCATTTGGTCATGTACAGAGCTAGGTAAGCAAAGAAACAATGCATGATTAATATCTCATTTGTGATATTATTTCACCGATGGTGGTGGTTATCGTGGATGGAAATGCTCATCTGGTATAACTCTTAAAATTTCTTATTGCAAAAAATTTTAGCCCATTGTTGCACATCTGGATAAGATGCAGTAACAGCGGTTCTCAACATTTTTAGACTCATGGCAACCCTCCATAACTTTTGTGAACTGAGCAGCATCCATTAAAAAAAATGAATTTTATTTATTGCAGTGCTTACTTCCTTGCAGAGAGCCCAGGCAGCGGTTGCAGGGGAACAGCCAGGCATGGACAAATCTGACTGACTTGTGTTTCGCATCACACCTCCTGCACCCTTCAAAGGGACGCCCTGGCACCCTGGTTGAGGTCAGACAGAGGGTCTATAGGCAGGGGGAATGGAATGACTGCTGTTTACTATATCAAATATATTTGGTTACCTGGACCTGGTGTTTCTTCCCAGTTGTCATCTCATCACAGATTTAAAATGCTTGCTGTCTCAGAGATTTCATTTTTCTTTTGACTGTACAATGCCTAATAGAATAAAGTGCCGATTCCTGATTGAGGACTCTGAGCATGACTGTGGTATAAATAGGAGTATTGTAGTATGCATAGGAATAACAATGGTAGACAAAGCACAGAGAAGCACATGATTTAGATTTCCATCAAAGCAAAATTGTACTAAAGATAAAAGGGCCTAATTCAGGTCTTTATTGATGTCAGGGAAATTGCATTTACTTCTACCGGGTATCAACATGATACCTCTTAGTTCTTTATTTTAGAGAACTCTACCCTCCTCTCATTTTCTCTGCTCCCCAAAAGCAGGGAAAGAAGCTCACATCTTAATCTAGTGTTACAGTAGCATTAAGTGTTTTGTCTGGTTTATCCTTAGATCTTCTCTGACAATTCATGTCTGTTTCTAAACTGCTTGAAGGGCCCCGTCACAAATGAAAATGAATTATTTACAAAAACACAGAGCCATTCATTTCTTCCAGAGCAGTCAGTTAAGGGCCACTTGTTGTTACTGATTTCTGGAATCTTTGAATACTTAATTGTCCAGGCCTTGTAACAGAAGAGAAAAATTACTGTGACAAGTTTTGCTTGGGTTTGAAAAATGGCCTTTCATTTCTGAGTCAATTCAGTTCTGCAAAAAAAAACAAGGCTGGTGCCTCCTCGTTACATAGTTTTTTGAATTCTGTTCTGTTTAAAAGGTCCCGTTTCCAGCCATGTCAATCCAAGGAAATTTATTTAGGCAGTCTCGGGGGAAGAGGCTGGCAAAGTGTCAATGGGTCTCTTTGTAAGGAGACCTTTATTCACTGAGCTGTAACTTGGCCTAAGCCTGGCTTTTAAGTTTAAATACGCACAAAATGTCTTTTTTTTTTGAAAGCCTCTGTGCTTTGGTTCTGATTGTAAGTCTCCAAAGGAATTTATTAGCCCCATAAATAAAACAGCTGGTCCAACAATAATACATTTGTACGTTGGCCCTTTTATTTTGATGTAACGTGACAGACATAAGCAATCTTTACGTGACTGCCTCAACAAATGTGTGGTGGGACATATTGAAAGAGCCTGCAATATAAATGATAAGTTGTTCTACCCTGTGAACTGGAATACGATGTACATTTTGAGTAAATGGCATGCAATATAACATTGATCCTGTTTAGTGAGTAAGGGTGCAAATTCAGGAAGTGTTGATTGCTAAATCCACAGTACAGAATAACCTAACTAGACACAATGGATTTTCAGGAAATGCATTGGCTTTAGTGCACCTACAGTCGTCTCCAGTATTTGGACAACAATTTTACGGTCTCTAAGCAGGGTATACTATTGTTTTGTTTCAATTGACGTCTGGGAGTTCCTGGAACAAAAAGTTGTATTTTCTCTGCAACAGAGAGCTGCAGCTGACATTTTGATGGTATCGACATGATTTTCTTAGGAGGCACTCTTTTTACCTGGACAACAGAAACCGGTGCCTTTAATTTATTTATTTATTTATTTTTACAACAGAGCATGTGGTTTATTTTAGGTCATAAGTCAAACAAAGCATGCAAGCACAGCAGAGGCAGGCTAAATTAGATAACTACTAGTCCATAAAGCTTCTGAAGGATATATGATGTCTGCATGATCAGACTCCCCAAATAGTGAAACATAACAGAAAGGCCTAATATATATATAAATATAAAACAGGGAGTGAGACTTTTTTTGCCAGTTTTTATTCAGAATAAATTAGAATTTAGAAACAATAAGTCTGTTAGTTCTAAATTGGGATAATTAACCTCACTTTTGTATCAGACAACATGATTCTGCTGGCTCTGCCAACAGAATGGGATCAGAGGAAGGGCAGGCTGAAGTGCTCTGGGTTAAGATTCAAGGGGACCGTGGGGAGAGTGATTTGATGGTGGGGGTCTACTACAGACCCCCCAACCAAGGGGAGGAGCTGGACCGGGATTTTCGGGCCAACTTGCAGAGGCACTTAGGGCAAGGGATGTAGTTGTCATGGGTGATTTTAATTACCCAGACATCTGCTGAGAGGAACAGTCAGCCAGGACGGACCATTCCAGGAGGTTCCTAGCTGGGATACAGGACCTCCACTTAATTCAGGAGGTACACAGTCCCACCAGAGGAAACGCCCTGTTGGACCTGGTCCTGGCCACAGGCAATGACCTGGTAAGGGGCCTCCAGGTCCTTGACCACCTGGGCAATAGCAATCATTGCTTGCTGGAATTCACCATCCAGCGCAGGGTGTCAAGGGCCTGAAGCAAGATGGTAGCCCTAGACTTTAGGAGGGCCAACTTCAACAAGTTGAGGAGACTAGTGGGAGAGGCGCTGGGGTCCTTGAGGGCAGGGGAACTCAGTGTCCAGGGCAAGTGGTCGTTCCTTAAGGAAACGATACTAAGGGCCCAGGGGGAGTCCATCCCAACAAGAAGCAAGGGGGGCAAGAGTGCCTGGAAGGCCCCCCTGGCTCATGAAGGGCATCAGGGAATGCCTGCTTGCCAAAAAGGTGGTGTACACTCAGTGGAAGGGGGGTGCTATCTCCAAAGAGGAGTATACCTCCTCTGCTCGGGCCTGTAGGAGGGCTGTCAGGAAAGCTAAGGCAGACACAGAGCTAGGACTAGCATCCAAGATCATGGATAATAAAAAGTCCTTTTTCAAATACATAGGGAGGATGAAGAAGGCACCGGGTAATGTGGGGCCCCTGCAAGGTACGCTGGGCAATCTGGTGGTTGCACCAGAGGAGAAAACGGAACTCTTTAACCAATTCTTCATGTCCGTTTTCTTGTGCAGGGACCGGGACTTCCCTGCTGGGATGCCAGATGGACTCGAGGGGAATGCCTCCAGACCTCAGGTTGGGGAGGACTGGGTTAGAGAGCTTCTGGAGTGCTGGACATGTTCAAGTCAGCGGGTTGAGATGCTCTCCACCCCAGGGTGTTGAGGGAGCTAGCTGGGGTTATTGCAGGGCCCTTGGCACAGCTCTACGAGCGCTCGTGGTGCTCGGGCCAGGTGCCAGATGACTGGAAGATAGCTAATGTGGTCCCCATCTTCAAAAAAGGGAAGAGGGAGGACCCAGGCAACTATAGGCCTGTCAGTCTTACCTCTATCCTTGGGAAACTCTTTGAGAAGATTCTCAAGGAGCACATCTGTGATGGGCCAGCTTCAGGGATGATGCTCAAGGGCAACCAGCACTGTTTCATTAGGGGCAGGTCTTGTCAGACGAACCTAATTGCCTTTTATGATCAGGTCACAAAGGCAATGGATGCAGGTGTTGCCGTGGACATAGTCTTTCTGGACTTCAGCAAGGCCTTTGACACCATCTCCCACCCCATCCTCATTAAAAAACTAGGCGACTGTGGCATTGATGCCTACACAGTCAGATGGATTGCAGATTGGCTGAAGGGTCATACTCAGAGGGTGGGTGGGGAACCTGGGGAGAAGTGGGCAGCGGAGTCCCCCAGGGCTTGGTCCTGGCGCCTGCGCTGTTCAACATCATCAGCGATTTGGACGACAGGGTGAAATGTAACCTGTTTAAATTCGTTGATGATACCAAAATTTGGGGTGAGCTAAGCACGCTAGTAGGGAGGGAAAGACTGCAACAAGACCTGGATAGGTTACAGGAGTGGGCTGACATAAACAAGATGCATTTCAATACTGGCAAGTGCAGGGTGCTGCACTTAGGCAGTAGAAACCAGCAGCACACTTATAGAATGGGAAACTCCCTTCTTGAGAGCACGGAGGCAGAAAGGGATCTTGGAGTCATTATTGACTCCAAGATGAATATGGGCCAAGAATGCGAGGTCTTGGTTGTCGTGCATCCACAGGTGCATCTCAAGTAGAGCCAGGGAGTTGATCCTGCCCTTCTATGCGACGCTGGTCAGACCACAGCTGGAGTACTGCATCCAGTTCTGTGCGCCCCATTTCAGAAGGGATGTGGACAACATTGAAAGGGTCCAGAGGAGGCCACCCGCACGATCTGGGGACTACAGGGCAGACCCTACATTGAAAGACTGCGGGACCTAAACCTGTTCAGCCTTCACAAGAGAAGGCTGAGGGGGGACCTGGTGACTGTCTATAAACTCACTAGGGGGGACCAGAAGGGTTTAGGGGAGATGCTGTTTCCCCTAGCGCCCCCTGGCATGAGAAGGAACAATGGACACAAGTTATAAGAAAGTAGATTTAGATTAGACATCTTCAAGAACTACTTCACAGTTAGGGTGGCTAGGAGCTGGAACCAACTTCCTAGGGAAGTGGTGCTGGCTCCTACCCTGGGGATCTTAATGAAGAGGCTTGATGACTACCTGGCTGGACTCATTTGAGTCCAGTCTTTTTTCCTGCCCAGGCGGGGGGTCGGGCTTGAAGATCTACAAGGTCCCTTCCAACCCGACTTCTATGATTCTACGATTCTATGAATTCATATCAACCTTATTTTAAGATGGCCAAAAAGCAGGGAGTTGCTTCAGGCCTATAGAAAAGTGTTTTCTGAAACCCCAGAACACTTTATAATTCAAAATGAATGCCTGTGTTCTCTTTCCACCACTGAATTTTTTTCTCTGGGGTTTTTAAGAGAGCTTTAAAATAGTGTTTATATAGTTCCTGTAGCTAGCCTGTGGCTCATGTTTTCTCCCCTGATATTGTTGAGATGTGATGCTGTATTACTAAAATGCATCTATAAACATACGATTATTAAAAACCGATGCAAAAATTAAGACTTCCAACATTTCTATTTCTTCAGGTTTTTTTCTTCACAGTCCAAGTTATGCTGCATATCAGCAATTGTTACCACTTATGGATACAAGTAATAACAATTAGGCCAATGACAGAAGACCTAATAACTCTAATTAGAGAGAGATTTTTCTCATATGAGTAGTTTAGTTGGTTTCATCAAATAAGGCAGACATGATTGTGCCCATAATGTATTGAAGGATTTATAGACATTTTGTTTTGTTTCCCTTCTTTTTTTCTTTTTACCAAGAACTCATATACAGTCAGCTTTACCTCATCTCTTGCTGCTTGCACCTAGTTGGTGTTAGCCATTTGGCCACCAACAATGACCCCTTTGATGGAAATATTCAACAAAACTACACAGCCTCTTATTCTCCCTAGCTGAATTATTTCCTAAATGCATTTGTGTGCATGGGGAAGGGTAGATAGGATGATTTCTCACGTCCTTTTAAAAATACCCAACCGTAGGACCTCTGCAAGGAAAGAAGTTCAGATAAAATTGGCTCACACCTATATCTCTCCACTTGTCCCAAATCAAATTTCCCATCCCTCTTCTTTTCAGCTTTGTATCTTCACCTGAAATCCAAGCCTCCGTGCCTGAATGAGGAGCTGACTCCCCTTTAGTTCAGGGGTCCACAAGCAGCTTTTGAAACCTTGGTTTTCTTCTACAACTCCCTAGTGGAAAATTATAAATATATTCACACCTCAGGGCCACTATGGAGGGATTCAGAACTGCCTTGATTTTCCCCAAGTGCTTCATCTTGCATAGCAATGGCAAGAAAGAGCACTGTCATTGTCAGATGCTAGTAGGATCAACAGCTCCCATTTTCTCTCTACAAAGGACCAGAACCTAGATCAGAGATGGACTGGACTCGCATGTACCCTACATTAGGGAATAACTCCCCCAGCTCTGACAGGTCACTCCCCTTTGTCACACACATTTCTCTATGAGCATCCCATTGGTTTAGCTAGCACTCTGCCCTGAACATTTTCATTAAAGATTTCAAAACTCGCAAGTCTGATTTCCATTATGATTATATCTTGAAAATTTTTTTTCCCCAGTACTCCCCATCATCCTCACTCACATATGTGCTGGGTTTAATGAATTTTCAAAAATATCTGATCTCTGCTTACTAGAATATATAATCAATAGGGCTGTGCAAAGCTTCAGGTGCCAATTTGATTCAGAGGACATTTGGTGGCCAAATCTCCAAATCCGAACTGAATCAGGGGACCAATAAAAAGGTCTGTAGTGGTCTGTCATGTTACATCAAAATAAAAGGGCAGGAACCGGTAAGTCCAGATTTTTTTGTTTTGTTTCTTCCTTAAAGGGCCGGAGCTGGGGTGGGCGGGACAACCATGGAGGGGGTGGGACAGCAGGGGAGGGTTGGGAGGGCTCATGCAGAGCCCCTCATGCAGCATGGGGCAGTGGGGGCAGCCAGGATCTCCCCCTGCCCGGCAGCAACCGTTGAGTCGGAGCTTTTTTCCCCCCCGAGTGCCGGGAGCTGGGGTGGCCATTGCCGGGGCTGGGAGAGCGGGTGGGGGATGGACCTGTGCAATTTGGAGATTTGGCTGATTCAGCAGGAGCTGAATCTCTGAATCAGATTTGGCCGAATCGATTCCGGACAGTGATTCAAATCACTGAATCAAATTACTGTCCCACGAATCAGCTGAATCCAAATCTGGAGTGAATACTGGAGTCTCGCACAGGCCTAATAATCAGGATTCTGAATCAGTTTTCGTTTAATTGATGCTAGTTGACTATAGACTACATATAATAAAACATCTACAATACTGTATTATTATTTGGGAATGTTGCTGGATATTGATCAAAACAATTATCTTAGTTTTTCAAGTATGTCTGTCACACTGATTAAAAATACTTCAAGTCGCAAATGTCATTGTCCACTTTGACTAATGTGGAGTAAACATCCACAAAATCTAGTGGTAAAAATGGTAATCAATTTTGCTGTTCAGGCAATTAACAGCAGCATTTCTTGGCATGAAAACCATGAGAATACATTTAACTCATTCATTTAAGTATCTGGTTGTCATCTTTTTGACACATTCTTTCCTCTCGTCCTCCCTGCCCTGCCAAAATTCACTAAATTTTGGGTTATCTTTCTCCCTCCTTCAATAGAGGAACGTTTTCCTCTGGAGAAAGTTTCCTTCAAAGCTCTTCAAGTAGGCTTCAAATTAGGCATACTTTTATATGCCCATAGGACTGTATAAATCAAGAAAATTTTGCAAACACTGTTATTTGAAAGAAGCGGAAATGATCTTTTTTTCCTTTATAGAATATTAAATATCAAAAGTAGAACAACTCTCGGATATTAGCAATAGGCACTATGCAGAAACTAGATAGAACGATAATGTGAGAGGGGAAATCTTATGTAGAAAGTATTTTAGTCCTACTTCTTCACTCCATCATACTAGTTTTATTCTGGCACAACTCCACTGAATGCCAACCCCTTTTAGACAACGGTGGGCCTTTTGATAGAACTACATCAGCTTACACCTAGTGTCGCATAGGTGAGATTCAGACTTTTTGAGAAAATATTCAGTATTGCCATCCTCAAGCATTCAGTATCTACTTTTTAGGGATTGATTCCTGAGATTTGGTTCCAAACCCATAAGATTACATCTAAAAAGATTGGATTGATCTCCCTTGATCTTCCCCAGTTCATCCTGCACAGGGTGTGAGAGAGAAGAATAAAGTATTGTTAACACGCTAACATGGACCAAGAAATGAGATTTTGGCTTCTGTTTTAGGACCTCTCAGTCCTGCTTTTGGAAGAAGGAAAGAGACTGTGGGTGTGGGGGGAGAGAAGAAGGTGTGGACTGGTTAGGAACGGTTTGTACCATATTCGAGCAGTTTGCAGTTTGGACTGGGTCGGACCAGCCAGGATTTTCAAAATCTCCTCCACGGCCCAGATTTTTGTAGGAAGCATTCAGGACAGATTTCTAGGAGGCATCCACATGTGAAGCCAGATTTGCGAGAGATCTTTCTTTTTAACTTTCTTAAGGAAGGACATATTCAGAGGATCTGCATATTGAATACCAAGAGCTTCTGAAAATGTGGACTCCGTTATGGATGCTGAGACTTTGCCAGCAAGATCCACAAGCTTCCCCCCCACCCCCAAAAAACCCAAATGGTCCTGTTTTCCTTGCTCAAAGCTGGTAGCAAAGATGGGAGCAGAATCAGATACTTCAAACTCTAGTCCAGGGACAGAACCTAAGATTTTTCTCGCTAACATACCTGTTACGCCACTGAAATGAAGGGAATTATCTATGTGCAAACACACTGCAGTCATGTCCATCAGTACTAATTGCAGTTAAGACCACCGAAGGGCCAATTAAAAATTATTTCTTCACTTATTCTGTTACATTACTGTCAAACATTTTTTAAAACAATGCCGAAGATCAAGGCTGCAAAGCGTTTTTCTTCTTACCATTCCATATTCATTTTCTTTCAAAAAATTCTCAGCAGTCAACAAACATCAGATATACACATTTTTCAAACTGACAAGGTAGACCTGCTTTAGAAACCAGCTAAAAGTGGGGCAATAAATTCTTAGGACTTTCTTTTTTTAGGAATACTTTATTTAAGCATTTAGAAACATTTCCACAGCTTCCTAGTCATATTTAAAACATGATGCAAAAAAAAATTAAGTTTAAACTTAATCAGACAAGAGTATTAATTTATATACACACAAAAATGCTAGCTTTCTTGCTCTGTTTTTCTGAAAATATATGAGGAAGCAAATAGAAGACTGACCCACTTACAGATGCACTATGAAACTGCCATTGGCTATTAAAGTAAAAATCATTACATTGAACAGTTGACCAAGTAGACAAGACCATAGAAGGAGCTGTCATTATAAACACAATCACCAGTTGAAAATATCATTTAAATCAGTTGAATACACAGCAATTTAAACAACCAAATGACACGAATAGTTACGTTACAGCCCTAGAACTTATTTGTAACAACTCATAATTTATTTGTGAAAACAACTCTCTTGCACAACTTGTCCTGTAGTTGACTGCGGGATAGTAGTAAATAGTGGTTATGCTATCTAGAGTCTGGAAAAGATATGGCGACAGTAATGGGGGAAGTGTATACTGTAGGTGTCTGATTTAGAGGCACAGACAAGAAGCCAGAGTCTTGCTTTTCTTCTGTAGCCTGGAAAGTATGCCAGACACAGCCAGTGAATTCTCAGGGCAATGTGGGGTTTCATTGACATGCGTAGCGAAGCTGATTCCAGTTTGTAGCTGTTATTAAATTCCACCTGCCCTGTCCAATCCATTTACAGTTGTCAGAGGAGCAAATTTTACAGTCTGGACAAACAGTTTGAAGCCTGCAAATGCCTGAGTCTTCCAGTTAAAATAAACAGATCTAACAAGACATACTTCGACAATTCGGCCTGTGCATAAAAACACGGGCAATGTCTGGCTTTACCCTTTTGGATGATGCCAGTTCTGAAAGCGTAAATTCTGCTCGGTATCCACAGAACCTCCCCATGGAGATGAACTGGGACCGTAACATATTCTCTGTGGTTACTATCTTGCCAAATCTATTTTTCCATTTGAACCATTCGCTGAGCACTACATACAAGAGTTGTTTTCAAGTCGCAGCGTACAGCTTCTGTTAGTAGCAGGAAACAGAGCAAATCAAATCTTTCTGCCGTATGTTTCCCAACAAGAGCGATTTGTTTCATGTCAGTCATTCCCTCGGCTCAGCCCCACGCTCTCATTCCCTGTGCTCTTTTTTCTTTAGGTTTCACATCCCTTAGTCTGAAGAGATGATCATTACAAACGCTGAGTGCTATAATTATTATGTGCTATAATTAGCAAATGAAATGAGAGTTGGACACTTTTCAGAGGGTCACGATAGCACTGTCACACAAGCGACAATTATGTTCAAGGCCTTAATCCTAGAAATATATTAACATTTGGTGGAAGATGGAGAGGAAGTGGAACATAGATGGTGACAATGAATCCACTAATTAAGCAAGTGGTTTTTCAAAAATAATTCTCGCATAGACACAGTTTGGTTGGCTAAGGGCTATAAATAGCGAAATAAAACCAACTGGATCAACTTTATAAGCCATGGATGGCACCGTGTCAGTCAACTACAATGCTGCAAAGCAGGGTAAAGCACTTTTCTCCTGAAAGCAAAAAAGCAAAAAAACATGATATGGGCAAAATTTGTGTTATGCTATTCGCTCTGCTTTCAGTTCAGTGTTTCTACTGCAGCAGCAACTTGGCTGTCCGTTGTTGCCAGTTGCTGTACAAATGCATCATGTGCACAGACCCTAACTGTTCAGAGGGGTTTGTTGTTATAGAAAGCAGCTTGCTATACCTCTCAGTCTTTGATTATTCAACGAAAATCCAACAATCCTGTCTTTGCATCAAATAGGACCTATTTAATAGGTGAACATAGGATTGCATGAGGTATGACTGCATTGTCTGGTAAACGGGTGAACCATCTTTGTTCTAGATGATACATCCCTTAGAATTTAGTCTAATTTATTTTGAATGTATATTGATTGGAATATGGTTTCATAATTGAACTAGTTTGATATGGAAAAGGAATTTCAAAGATTAGCATGGCTTGCTGCTGTTTTACATATCAATTTTGTGTTTTTGGAATCAACAGGAGAGGTACAAAAAACCCCACTGAACTGTTTATCTTCACAGAAATTTTTAGCAGACTGGATTCATATGCCAGCATAAAGGCTCAAGCATCTAGGAAAGGAAGCAACAGGTCTGTAGAGAGCCAGTAGGTAAGTATATTATGAGCAGAGACTTCTGTGGAAGGGAGTATAAATAATGCTATATATCACTACATTGCAAAATGCAATCCAGAAAGAGCCATGCTCACATCTTATAAACCTGCATTCATAAAATAGCTAGTTATCGTTTAATTCAAAATCTCTCTCTTAGGTAATCAGAGGCGGGTGGACTATTACTGAATTACTGGAGACACAGATTAAGCCTGTGCTTATTCAATAAGTCTTATATGCAGAAGAAGCCTACTGTGATATCATAATTAATGGTAATGCTTTTATGCAAAGAGGATTAGGGTCCATTTACCAACTTTGTGGTTCTAAAGTATTTTAAGGAGCAAACAGCTTCATGATCCACTACCTGGAGACAGAGTTAGGAAATCAGATATGATTTAATTAATAGGATTGCCAGCCACACTAGATTTGAGTGAAAGCCATGGCTGTTGGAAAGTATACACACGGTAATATGTAGAATGGCCAAGATGGACCTTTGGGGGTTTTTTTAGGTTACTTGCTATTTTTGACAAATGAGACTGTCTGCATTCATTTCTGCAGGTGTTGGAAGGCTAGGCTTTTGTTTTGGTTTGCTTTGGATGTTGTTTTCCTGGCAATTCAAACATCGGGCTAAATGTTGAAAATATAATGTGACTCTAATTAATGCAGTTATGCTGAAGGTACACCCAGGCAAAAGAAAATATAATTTAACCTGTAATGACAACATTTCCAACTGTATGTTAAAGCCCTGATTCTGCACACCCTTCCTTAAAAAAAAATGATCTCTGTTATTATGATAATATATTCTAGCATATGCCAAACGAGATTTTCACACGGGAGGTAAGGGTAATAGTAAAAGAGGTATAGAAAGCTTCTTTCACCGGCTCATTTGTGTCTGGATTCTGATTTTTATCCCAGTTTAAATTGTGGATAAGAGCCAAATTCTCTAACCTTTTAAGCCACCTGTGTTTACCTCTGCTTCAGCCCCTGACAGCTTTGGGACAGCTCTAGGTTGTGCCTTAGCTGCCCTATGGCTCCAGAAGGCCATTCGAATAGCCAGAGTCCAGTGGTGCTCTTGCAGTGCTGCTTTCCTAGATCACCGCATGAGGGGTCACAGGCTGCAGAGGGGGGAAAGGTGCAAGGGGGTAAAGGAGTTATCGAGAATGACTGTGCTGTTGCAAGCAAAGTGGCTGACTTTCCTCCAGTTTGAGCCCGTTACATTGGCTCAGAGGGCCTGTATCCAAATGGAGAGGCACAGGCACAAACATGGGTGTCAGCAAGGCCAGCTTGACTCTGAGTGGAACAAATTGCCAGCATAATTTTGTTTTCTCCACTGCACAGGATGCTTGAAAATAGTTTGTCTTCCCACAGTTACATTAAGAGATTCCCAAGTCCTCCTACTTGAAGACACGAGCCTTCTGTACACAGCTTCTCTGACATTTATACACATTACCGACATCCACATTCTTCTGAAACAAACACAACAAGAACAATTTGTTCTGCCTTGCATTTAATTTAAGCATCTCGTTTGAATGAGGTGGCGGGGGGGAAGGGCACCTTTACATATCTATGTTTGTTTTCTTTAAAACTTTAAATTGCTCCAGCTGGGACATTTAGATGAATGTATTGGACCAAGGGATTGTGGTGCCTGGGCTCCATATACATTGAATGGCAGGGTGAGACAGAAGTTACCACGTGGTGCCTCCTCCCCCACAATTGACAACATGCAAGCTGCTCCTGGAAGGAAGCTCTTAAGCCTGTTCTTTCAGGAGAAACAAATACGCATGCACTGTAGAGGAGGGCAGGGATTACTCTTTTCTTTCGTGGAAGGTAGAGGTGGTGCCCTTTTGTCATAGGATACTGTTGCTAAAATATTCATGCAGTATATGGAAGACTCTTGTCTGGGGTTCAAACCTACACATCCCACCTTCCAGCTCTCTCCCTCACTGGCCTCATAAACCCTTAACTCTTTTCTGCGACTAGAGGAATTGCAGAGCAACTGTAGTTGGCCGTTCTCCGAGAGGAGGTAGACCGAGGATCTTTCGTTCACCACTTGGATTAACTGGGGTCTCTAGTTGCTGTGTTACTCTGTCCTATGAAGACTAAGGTGCCTCTTAGCTTTCAGCACAGAAGAACGACTTTGGGTACCCGGTAAATCTTTCTGTCAAACCTCAGGCACCCGAGGGTTTCAGGCACCGCTGGAGCCAAGCAGCAGTTAGATAGAAGGGTTCAAGATAGCAATTTTGCACTTAAGTATCTACTTTACATCTTAAATAAATGCCTTTTTGGATCTGGTCTTTGCATTTACTTCAAGGAGAATATCATGCAAAAATAAAATAAGCAGCCATCGCTGAGCAAAATGAGACTCCCCAGGGTGGGAAAAAGAACTCAGAGATGTGTTATATATAGTGCTTATTAATTTAGTGGCATTTCAGGTTCACTGCCTTAATTTATGCATTACCTAGATACGTATTGTTTACATGCGCAACACACTCACATCTCTTGAGAGGCAATTGGGCTATAATGCAACAAGTTTTGCACACAAATTGAAAATGCTTTCTTATCATGAACTTCTATTTACTTTATCAAAATAATGTTTCCCCACAGGATTCAGGCCACATTACCCCTTTCTTACATTGTGTAAGGTTGTTTTTTTTTTTCTGGGTTTTTTTTTTGCCCTTCTTAATCGAATAAGGTATGACATTACATTTTTTTAATTAAAAAAAAGGGTTTATAAAGTCCACGTCAGTTCAGCATCAATAATTCATGATACTATAATAAGTCAGTCAATAAAAGTGCAGTAGAACTCAGCCACAGGTTTTATTTTTCATTCACACTTGCTAACATTCAAAGCACATTGACTACTTGTATCCAAAGCTATTCAAACAGGGCTTAATAATTCTTAGCATAATCTGGGAGTTGACACATCTGTTGATTTATAGCGTTCTACTGAGTTCACAGAAGTAACTGATACCCCCAAATAGTCAAAATATCCATGATAAAATCAGAGATGAGTCATATTGACAAAATGGCCACGGGCAATCCCAGGAATATGCATTGTGTAGCTACCAAACACACAATACATTTTCATCACTCCCAAGACTTATCACAACCTCAGAATTGTTGATGCTGTTGTTTTAGTCCTGGAGGTAGGATTTAATTTATTTATTTCAATGTCCTATGATGTCCAGGAATACCAATTAAAATCATGTTAGATAAGTTATCATCATCCATAAGAGATTTTCCTTTGAATTTTAATGTACATCTCCAAACAGACTCATGTTTAGATAAATCCATTCAAAAACCCAGAGATGTTGGCTTCTACTGATTCACTCAAATTGACAGATCTTTTCCATGTCAGAAGTGAAGCTGAGTTCAAAGTCAAAGTAATGTACTATACATATGGGTTTTGACTTGCAAACAGCATATGTGTTCAAATATGCAGCTGAAGAAGTGCGAAGTTGAGAGCTGGGTGTGTGCATCTAACTTTCAAAGTTGTAAGTTAATTAGCAATTAAAATTGGATTCATTTTTATATGTAGCACTATGACTACAGTTATGCCCATATTCAGAGTGCACCTAATCTCTCCAAAGGAGAGATACAAGCATCTTACACATTTCAAAGAACGGTTAGTGAGCAAGTGTTAACTTACTACATATCTAATTCTGAAATATTTTTGCAAACTATATTCCACTTCTTTTTAGAAAGTAATTTAGGTATGTAGAAACTAAGCAAATATAGACATACACATGTCAGCGATTTGGCTATTCTCCGTCTATTGAAAGAGTCAGATGAATGTGAGGAAGTGGTAACATGACAAATTGCTGGTTGTAATCCAGCACAGGATGGTGTTGTAAAAATTTGGGGGCCATTCAGTGCCCATCTGATGCAGATGCAGCTGACACTTTCAATCCAGTATTTGGTGAATAGATAGCCATAGCCTGAGAACCACAAATGAAAGGGGTTCTTTTTTTCTATTTTCTTCCGGAAATATTAAAGCACTATGGGAAAAACTGGCATCACAGCACTTATGGCACAGTATGGCAGACTCTTCTTCTGAGAACATGTGTTTCCAGGTCAAAAATCTGGTGTTTGAGATTCACATTTTAATTGCCTTTCCTCCCTTTGAGACCAGTGTGCTACTGATCAGAGGAAACAGTGCCTCTTCTACAGATCCACCAGCTGTAAAAGGCTTTGCAGGTCGATACAAAGTCAAGATCATATGAGCCTATGGGTGTGCTGCTATATATTCAGAATTGCCAGGAACATTTGTATTGAGCCAAATTTCAAACAGATAGTTAGATTAGTCGGTGTTGTACAACTCTGCCATTAGTTTAGACATGCAAGGCTCTTAGAGGATAACTGAAACAATCGTCTTGCCACCTAGTCACTGAGGAAGACCAGTACACCAAATTGACCAGCTTTGTAAGCCAAAATGTTAATTTTGGGAGAGATTGCTTCAGAAAAGAATGCAGCAAGATCTTTCAGTTGGAAGTCTGGGTGAGGACTTCTTGGGTTCAAATAGCTCACCTGGTCTTACTATGAGGTTTAACCCAATGTGGATAAGCTACAGAAACTGCTTATGTCAGTGGTTTAGGTTCTATTCCTTCCTAGTAAGAGTCCAAAGATCTCTTTCCCCTTCTTCCCTCCCTCCCCTGCATATGAATTTGCTTTTTGTTTCCCCCCAAAAGAGTCATTTTTTTCCCTTCCAACCTGTTCAATTTAAGGGGGTTTCTAGTTGCCTGCTAGTGAACAGGCAGGGGTCTATTCTGAACTTAATTCTTGTTTGAATCTAGGAGAACAGCCTTTGTTTTTTCCATTACTTGGTGTTTAGGGATGCTTGCTTTTGCTGCAAGTTGTACAGAGAATCTTTCCTTTATCCAGGCTGAAAGATTTGCCAGCCAGCAGCGTCTCACACTCCAGGCAGGTAAAGTGTTTCTTGTGCCAGGTCAGCCCATTCTCTTGCTGGTAGTCCTCAGAGAATATTATCTGCAATGCAAACAGATAACTGTTTGTTTCTGTTTCAGGCAGGATGGATGAGCATTGCAACCCTTTCATTATGTGAACAAAGAGCAGCAAGAAAAGAATTCGGACTATTTGCCGACAAAGCCAAGAAGCCATACTATGCCACGACATTAACCAGCGTCTATTAAGAATATTAGATGCTCATTAGGGTTGTGTGAAACGGACCGTATTTGATTTGGATTCAGATTCGGTATGAATTGGAGACAGCGATTCGATTAGTTGATTCAGATCCCTGTCCTGATTCAATTCAGCCGAATCTGAATCCGAAGATCCGATGCTGATTTGGAGAATCAGCAATTCTGCCATAGACATGTCTTTAAATGTTTTTTCTATATATCTCAGGCATGGCTCGTGAATGCTGAGATGGTGGGGCAGATGGAGTGTCCCACGGGGGGTGGGATGGCGGCCTGCATGCTCAGCAGTGGACCTGAAAGTGGACCGGAAGTACTTTCGATCCACTTCTGGGTCTGCTGCTCAGTGTGCCCTGGCTCTGCGATTGGCCACAGAAGGACCATGGGTGCCCCCCCCGGACCCAGGAGGCACTAGTCACTGAGCTGGGGAGTGGGGCAGGTGGGGGGGCGGGGGTCCTCGGCGCACTCCCCAGCAGATCCGGAAGTGGACTGGATGTGCTTCTTGTCCACTTCCAGGGCCACTGCCGAGTGCACTGGGGACCCCCTCATGCTCCTGTGGGAGTCTCCATCTGCCCCAGCATCTCAGCATTTATGAGCCACCTGGTACGTAGAAAAAATACTTAAAACCGTGTCTATGTCCGATCGTTGAATCTCTCCAAATGGATTTGGAGCGTTTTGATTTGATTTGGAGAAATTAAAGGGTCTCCTGATTTGACTCTGAAATTTGGCTGGCAAATTGAGTTGAATCCTTGCCAAATTGAATCAGCAACTGAAGCATCACACAGCCCTAATGCTTGTGGTCTTGGCCAGAAGCAGAACTTGAGATGTTGGATGCTGGAACTGAGGCATGGAAGGAGTTTACAACCTCCTAGGATGAGGCAACAGCCAAGTGGACTCAGTGGATCAAAATAGTCCATGTGGGCACCTACGTCCTTTTGTAAGCCTAGGTCCCTGATTACTACAGGCAACAATACCACACCTATCTGCTTTAGTTATATAGCTCTTCTACTACAAAACTCATTCTTTAATGCAGATCTGAATGGCTTCATCATCCAGGTGGAGCACAGAAAACAGGCAATCTCAAATCAGAGCTTTTCTCTGAAGACTTTTAATCCTTAGCCTCTTTTCAGGAGATATAGGAGACTACAATTATGAAGTCAACCATCAGTATGGGGGACTACATAGCCCTGAGTACACTGAAGTGCCTAAGGCATTTTAAAACAATATATTTTCAATAATCAGTTTGCTATGTTTTTGGCAGAGCTTCTGAACAGTTATATGACTGTGGAGTGGGCTCTTGGGCATGAACTATTTCATATTTAAAACAAACTCTTTGGATCAGAACCTGAATCCATCCCTTTGTGAAGCAATTTAGGCCCAATATGACAGACCCTAGAAAAATCAGGCCTTTGTTGGCATGAAATCGAATAGTCCCTTCTGACCCTAAAAACTATAGAGGTGGTCCTGGCTCCTACTCTGGGGGTTTTTAAGAGGAGGTTGGATGAACGTCTTGCTCGGGTCATTTGACCCCAGTATTATTTCCTGCCATGGCGGGGGGTCGGACTAGATGATCTGCTCAGGTCCCTTCCGACCCTAGAAACTATGAAACTATAGTCAGCTCTCATCACCTCTCCACCACTGAACCTGAACACTAGACTTATTCAGCCTTACACTGCTAACTCAATAGCCAACTTGCTTGTGCTATGTATTTCCAGAACCAATGGAAAGCAGAAAACAAGTTGGAATTCACACCATTTGGCAGGCAGATGGTGGGCAAGGCTCCATAGTCTCAATCAGGAAACTCCAGAGAAGAGCAGGATGCCTATGTGAACCAAGGGTTCCCTGGTACGTGGAGTTGGAGGAAGATGTTTACAGATAAGTAGTAAACTACGATGCTCTATCTGTGCCTAGCAAAGGGCAGAAAATAGCAGAATGGACTTATATCCTTAACCATTCCAGGCCTTACCTCATCACAGGCTGCACAACGTGGCCTTATGCTCTCACAGTAATGACGTCCGCACCACACTGCACCATTTTTCCAGAAGTAGATCAGGTCAACCAGAGGGTCTGAGCACTTGCAGCACATGAAACATGCTGGGTGCCATTGGTGGCTGTAGCCTGCTCTGTCAGCATACACCACAGGGCAATTTGTAGGCATCACCTGTTTGCAGATTTCACAGCACTAGAACAGAGAATAAATTAAATGTTTTTGGGAAGAGGGGAGGGAAATATTCAGCTAATTCATAATCCAAGATATGACCTCCACTGAATCGGGACACTTTTTGGTCATCATGTGTCTATCAAAACTGTTGTCAGAACAAGGAACATTAATGACTGAAGATAGTTAACATGTTTTAGACAAAATCCATATATATGGCTTCTCATGAATTCTCCATTCTTATTCAGCTTAGAGCAGTGGATAGTCGAGTAAATAGTTTAGAGGAGAGTTGTTAGAAAGTTTAACAGTTTTTGTCACAGATAATGTAGCAGTAGGGTAAATAACACATTCTCATGTAAAACATTTAGTTCTAGCATTGCATTAGCTGTCTGATTTAGGTTATTTTTGCCACATCTGAGAAATCTGATGGAAGAACTGAACAAAAGAGCAACAGTCAATCTTTGCATTCTGTCTGAAAGAGGAAGTAAGCAAGGAGCAAGAGACGCTATGTTTAATGAGCAGTTCTTCACACTTAGGCCAGTCTAAAAGAAGTTCAGGGGCTTGTAAACCTCAGAAGCCTTCTGCTGGCAGACAGAAGCCACCACAGGGAAGCTCAAGACTTTGGAGCTGCAATGCATGCATAGAGAGTGCATGTATATCTGTGGGTCTTCTGGTGGCTTCATTACAGCATCTATGCCAGCAGGATGTACAGCACCACGGGAGACCCTAGCTGTTAGTGAGGATATGACATCCAGCAGAAAGTACATGTGCACCTACACATGTTTTTAGCCAACTGCTGGCAGAAACCTTCTGGTGTTGTGCTAGTGGAAAGGGTGTTTGATACTATGGGGAGTTGGAAGTTTGAGGACACTCTTATTTTTGCCAGCAGCACCTAACTTGTCCTGGCTAAACTATAATGTAGACCAGACCTGGATCATGTACCATTGTAGCTAATATATCATGGTACTATTGTAGCTAATGAAAGTAGGTATAATTGTAATCTCCTTGAAGCCTGTTGGCCACCTAGAGTTCTCATGCTATTATCAGGGTGAAATGGACATCACTCCATCGTTTCTTTAATGCCCATTGGTTTAAGACTGAGTAGTTCCACAGCTTTTAATGTTATCCTTAATTTATACCTGGGTTAAAGAAAAAAGAATCAGACTCCAGGTATCCAACAACTGAGAGCTTACACTACAAAAAGAACCAGTTGGGTTTATCCCTTACTTTAGCCCATAATGCAAAATCCTGCAGATGTTCTGAAATATATTTAAACACCTCTTTCTCTTAAGTTGATAAACAGACTTAGTGGCTTCCAGGTTGCCTTTTATGCTCCCGTTTTACAGTTTTGGATAGTTGGAATCGGCCTCATCACTGCTGAGTCTGCACTTTGTCAGCGTTTTTGTTTCTAAGTCATCAAAATAAGTGTCTGAGTAGTAGCTGGAGTCTCTTCCAGAAAAGCTGGCTGCAAGGCTAGACTTTTACCAGTAGTCTTTGAAGAACTCTCGTTAAAGTTTTATCAAAACAAGATGTACTGTTTAAGCAACTTGTGCGTCTCATGGGTTGCAATTGAAAATTACTCTGCCAAATTAATCCTCTTGCTAACAATTTCAACAAGTTTTGAATTGCAGGTATTCTCAATGGCCGAGAAACTAGGAAGGTAATTCAGTCTTTTCCATGCACATTGTAAACAAACAGCAATTTCATTTGTGTTTTGAATTCAGGTCAACATGTAGAGGAAAAACCATGCAAGGGGGGGAAAAAAATCCCATAGTTTTCCTCCATAGAGTTTAAACAATAACAGATTAGCCATTTCCCTGTTCCCCAGTTCTGAGCCTTCCTAAAGGAGTTCTGTATATGCACGATTAGAAACACAGCTGTGGTGCATTAGGGCTCAGATGTTTTGCTATGCTTCCAGCCCCTCTTTTGACCGCAAGAAGACACAGAAAGGAAGAAATGCACATCCATGCATCTTAACAGGTAGGCCTGGCCTGGCCTAGCCTCCCATGGAGGAATGGAAAGAGGGAATTAGAAGGCTCCAGGGCTGAATTTGCATAACCCCATCATCCAGAATAGTTCCAAAATGTTTCTAAGGGATGCGCAAGCACTAGTTGGAGATAGTGTATAGTAGTAGTAGAGTGATTACTGCATCTTATTACAGCTCCAAATATCATCTACTCCAGTCTCTTGCTCAGCGTAGGATTGTCCCCGACTAAATCATTCCACACGTGTCTATCCAAACTGCTTCTGAAAACGTCCAGGGATGGAGATTCCAGCACTTCTCTAGGTAGCCTGTTGCAAGGCTTAGCACTCTCATAGTTAGAAAGTTCCTCCTAATCTCCCACCTAAACTTTCCTCTGCTGCAGCCTGAGGCCATTGCTCCTAGTCCCGTCTCCTATGACCATAGAGAAAAACCTATCTCCATAGGACAGCCTGCCCTTCAGGTATTTGAAGACTGTTATCAAATCCTTCCTTCAAGTATTTTCTCTTCCAGAATAAATAACCCTACCACTTGAGAGATCTGAGTGTTAAAAAAGATCATTAATACAAGAAACTCTGAGTTAAAACTCACATTTCTTGTCAATAAGAATACTGAACTCTTATTTCCCTGTTCCTTCATACGGCAATTATTCACAGTCTTTGCTAGGCATCAGAGACATTGTGCTATTTATATTCCCACTTATTATTCCTGGTGGCAAACCTCACCATTTTTAACATTTTAGTGGGACTTTTAATATCGCACTTATCTCCATTTCTCTGGGTATGAGCAAAGGACTTTGCTAGCTGCCACCTGGTATATGCGAATGCTAACAAAGAGCCCCTATCCTTTTTTCATTTGAAGGAAGGGATTTCCAATAAGTAGTAGTAATTCTTACATCTTTTTTGTAACTGAAGTTTCTACAGTTGAAGATGTTTTTAATGTGCTTCCATTGAATATGCATGAGGCCGCTGGCCTCAAACTTCAGAGCAGTAGTTAATTTTGATTGATGGCTCTTTGGTTTGCTTGATTCCAAGACTCTGGCTGCAATACTGGAAGGTTTTCTGACACTGGGTGGGTCAGTTAGACTCCGTTTTGTGCCTGGCAGAGAACCAGTTTGGCTAATAAGAGACCTGTTATAGTTATGGAATTTTTTTCCATGGCACAAATGTGTGACCGATTGTTTGAGATCAGGTCCCTTTCTTAGGGAGATTTACATTGGCCAAAACGTTTTGTTCCATCAGCACAAGCACTTAAATATGCAATTAGCATGTTTAACCTTACTTCACTGGGGCAACACAAACATGGCTCTCATATGTCTTTTATGTAACATTTGGGCCATATACAGGCATTATGTTTCTACTGGGAGAATCACAGGTCCCAAAAGAGAGCATGAGTGTTCAGGTATTCATACAGTTTTTTTCCAGAATAATAATAATAAAAAAGGCTGTGCTGGGAGAATAATTAACTCATTTCCAGACACGTAGAAGTCTATCCTGGGAGAGAGTTTTCCCAATGTTTGAATCCTTCTGGGACCAAGAGGAATTGAACAGTGGGGAAATGTTCCCTATGCCTTGCAAGATTGGGATAAATCAATCTAGAGAAGGAGAGAGCAGGAAAGACTGGTGCTTCCCGCAACTGGTGCGGCACCATGGCAGTGAGTGGTGAGCAGGGACCACCCAAAGCCTCTGCCCATGGTGATGGTGAGCAGGGACCACCTGCAGCTACCGCCGGTGGTGTCAGCGGCAAGGGGGTGGGGATGGTGAGTGGGGACCTCACGCAGCCACCACCAGCAGCCCATCTTGGAGGGGCACATACCCCCCCCCCATGTGTCACCTATGGGAAAGAGTCCAGCAGAGGGTGACAACAATGGTGAGAGTGTTGGGGCACATGACTTCTGAGATGAGACTAAGGAAACTAGGCTTATTTATTCTGAAGAAGAGGAGACTGAGAGGAGACATAAAAGCAATCTTCAACTACCTGAAAGGTGGTTCAAACAAGGATGGAGCTGGACTGTTCTCAGCGGTGGCAGAAAACAGAACAAGGAGCAATGATCTGAAGTTGCAGCAAGGGAAGTTTAGGCTAGATATTAGGGATAATTTTCTCACTAGGAGAGTAGTAAAACACTGGAACAGGTTACTCAGAGAGGTGGTGGAAGCTCCATCCTTGGGGGTTTTCAAAACCTGGCTAGACAAAGCCTTCGCTGGGATGATCTAGTTGGGGCTGGTCCTGCTTTGAGCAGGGGGTTGGACTAGATGACCTCCTGCAGTCCCTTCCAACCCAAACTTTTTATGATTTCTAAGGCACAGGGGTCACTTTGTCCTGCCCCTCTCATAGACTGAGAGGACAGGAGAGAAGCACCCCAGAGTGCCTGGTGTGGAATGGATGGAGGATTTATCGCATGTCTCAGTCCACTCGGTTCCTAGAGCCTAGGAGCTGAGCAGAGGAGAAGCCGCTGCTGTTTCCCTGCCCATCCCTCATTGGGCTCCCCAGTGTGAGGAGTGAGTGAAGTGGGTCTTTGCCTTATTGCTAGACCCTATGCTGTCATCAGACTAAAATCACCCCAGTCTGAGGAAGATGTGGAGAAGGGGAGAGGGGGCAGTTGCAGGCTGTGAGCACTTGTATTGCTCCCTCTCCCAGGATCATTTCTAATGGTTGAAAATTGCCACTTTTAGAAATGAACGCCTCTTCATGGCTTTGGTTCCAGGGCCTGGAATCTTTTCTACATCATGTCTCTTGATTTGAGAGTCCATGTCTCTGAACCGGAGATCAGACTGAACAAGGCTGAAACTCTGCTTCTGCATTTTTCATTTTAAACTTTAGGTTCATTAGACCAAGAATCTCTACTCGTTGAGCGATGGGTTTTCCAAAATTCCTTTTAAAATGTGCAGAACCCAATTTCCAAAAAAGTCATTGCTCTACCTTTCTGCCTCTGTTAGAGTCCCCAGGTAGACCTCTTTCCTTAAACTAAGCAATCATACCATCAAGGATGGGAGCCTTTTTTCAACTTCGTTACCCTCCCCTTCAAGGTTAGGACACCTTTGGGCTACTGCTACTACTGCCCTAATATTTCAAATTCACATGAAAACTCTCCCTCCCTGAAGCCAGATAAAGCTGATGGGGATAGGGCTGGAATCTCTTCAAGGAAGTGAAGCATGGGAGAAATGAAGTTGCCTAATTCTTAACACAATGATGTGTGGTATTCAGGTTAGTGCATCCAGATGTTTGTAAGAGAAAGAAAGATGTCAGTGCTTCCTACTGTAGTGATCTTTGGATCTAAAGTGATCTACTTAACAACTCAGACTGCTCCTAGTTGTAGTACATCTTTGTTATTACACCTCTTGGTAACTCTTTTCTCCACCTGTATTAGATTCCCCTTAAATTCATGCATGCTAAGCCTTCTTTTACTGCCAGGTTTAAATTTTTTTCATGTCTCTAGTTTTTGTTAAGCTAACAACATTTGCAAGGTAAGTGCTGGGTCAAAATACCCTTTGCAGTACTCTTGGCCTGCCTCTTCAAGGAATAAGATACCAACATACATCTGTTTGCCAGGACAAACAGGACAGGGTTTGAACTGCAGCCCAGTACAAAGCCCCCATCTTTTTCTTAGTGTTTAAGAGTGACCAGGGAATTGTGCATGACTGAATGGGGTTGAAGAGCCTGGCACCAAGACAAAAATTTGTCCTGGACCATTTAAAGCAATTTGGGAACCTTGTAAAGCCAGAGGCCTGCCTTCCATCCTACCAGCAATGCCTGTTTTGGGACCCAATTCTTCACTAGTTTACACAGGTATAAGGCCCCTGCTGTAAACACATGCCCCTTGAAACAGGGTGCCAAGTTAGGCCCTTATTCCCTACATCCCATGCCCCTTTTGAAGACATAAGGAATAGAGAACATATCCAGTAACATGGGTATGAAGGGACATATGAATGGATGTAGTAGCAGGGAACAATCTATTATATGTTTCAGCAAAGGATGAAATTAAAGAACCAGAAAACTCAAGTTCAGTGCACTACGCAGCAGTGGAGAGTCAGTAGTAACAGTCATAGTCACATCAGTGCTGGCATAACTGACCTGAAAGCAATCGCAGTGGCAGAAATCTTAGCATCGACCAAGTCAGCTCTGACCTATATCTGGCTGGATTTTCCTTCCTTGGCACTTATACAAAGGGCGTGCAAAATGCTACCATTCTATCTTTGTGCAGCCTGCATAATTGTAAATCAGTACACAAGGCCAAGGAAATCAGACTTTATTTCTTGCACTCTTATCCTCTCATCCCTCAGCTGTCTTAACTGCTGCAGGAAAGATTTTTTTTCAAGTGGGTGCGGGGAAACATGAAGATGTCTTTGTCACAGCAAAAGCTGCTGTGGAATTTGCAGGGCAGCCTCCAAGTTCAGCAGTGTGATATGTTAGCATAAACGTATCTTTGGTAACTGTTTGTGAAGCAATTTCAGTTTCAGCTGGTGCCTGAAGAAAAATAAAGCCTTAAATTCTAAGAAGAATAACACCACAGTTATGTATTTACTTGGAAGGATAAACTGGCAATCTAAATAAACTCGCTTTGCCATGATGGCTGCTATAAATGATTTTAATGGAAACCTTCCTTTTTCAGATGGTAATTTTTTTTTCAGTTTGCAACTCTCTGCCCAGCTTGAGGTTCTGTTACAATATTCAAAAAAACCCCTCCTGTTCCCCTACACTCTGAAGGCTCGGCACATACAAGTGGGGAAAAGAGTCCTCATTACCCAATATGGAATGAAGAGTGGCTGCACTTGACATCCCAACCCAGTATAATTATTTCAGGAAAACGCTGCCTTAAAAAAATTCACTTACATCAGTCTTTCTGTATTAAAAATAAAGAAGAAAAGATAGATCAAGCATTGCAAGTTATCCTGGCAAGTGCCAGGATGAAATGTTTCCAGTTCAGCAAGTATATTTGATGATAGGCATTTCTTGGAATGATCACATTGACCACTAAAGACCCCTTTTAAAAGGCTGTGGTCAGTTAGATTTATGTCCTCTAAACACAAGAAATTAATAAAGCATCTGTAGTTTTGAACTTCTAGACAATGCATTCCATATTTATTGAATGATAAGCCCTTGATATATCTACAATTGCTTGGGAAAATTCAAATGTAGAGCCCCACCTTTGTAATGTCACCGTTAAAATATTGCCTAGGGTAATTACAACACTTACTTTCACTTGGCTTGGAAACAGTTGACTTATTCAGATACTCCTGGATGTAGTAACATACAGTCACTGGTTTGGGGTACCTTGTTTTCTCATGCCCAACCCAAGGTAATTTGTGCCTAATTTTCAAAGTCACCAGGGAACTTTCTTTGAAGTTTCTGGGAACCTCAATCAATGATATTAAGGTTATTGTGTGCACATTAAGGTAATCATCTTTTGATTTAAAGATAAGATTAAGGAGCAGTCAGTGGTGGCCAAAGTTTGGACAACACTGGATGTTCTTGAACATTGCTTAGGCCAGTGGTTCTCAGCCTTGCTAAGACTCATGGTGCCTCTCATTAGACTTAAGACACTCCTTGGAAAAATGCCAGCTCTTAGCTTTCACTTATTTTTTGATTATGGAAAAGCAATAGAGCAATTAGGTGTTTTGCAAAGAACTCAGACTGACCGCAATTCTTTGACACTACATATTCCCATTTAAAATCTCTAGGTTTATCTTGTGAATCATTTGTAGGGATTTGCACACCTGACAGTGGTAATATTGCATGGAATCCTGTGGCACCCTTAAAAGGATCTTGTGGCACCTCAGGGTGCCATGGCACATTGGCTGGAAAAAAAATCACAAATTTAGGCAATGGGAACACTTACAGCACATAGCCTCTAGTACAGCTTCACAGAAGTCTACTTACATATTCTGCTTCTGCTGGTGGACCACTGAGGGCTCCATTGGTTGAAACAGATGGCTTACTTGTACCCGCATTTTTGTCTTGATGCTTCCCTTCCTCTTTGGCACTGCCACCTTGGCCAGGAAGTGCAACTTCGCCGACTCCCAGAGCATCGTTTTTATATTTCTTTACAAAGTCTTCCATCAGCTTGATCTCATTTTCAGCAAGGCCACGACAATGAGAAGGATCCTGGTCATAAATAGGAAGCTGTCTCATCAACTGTCTACGACGGTAATATGCTCCTTCTGTGCCTGCTATCGGCTGCATCTTCTTTGGAATCAGTTCCATGTACTGTATAGCCTGTATAGTGAGTGAAAAGGAGTACAAGGGTATTATCAAGGTAATGATCAGTGCTTAATATGCAGAAGCATTAGCTCTTTGCCTGCATCTGCTGTCCAACAAGATGCTCCCCTACTTTTTCCCATCCTGCATTTCTCTGAGCCGAGTCATTCCTCTCTTTGTGGGTCTTGCCACGTTTACCCTTGATCTATTGTTCAAATGTATGCTCTACTTTGACACTCCAAAAGGATCTTTGCTTAAATTTTAGAGCTAAATGGATGAACTTGTTCTGATGGAAAAATCAGACCTAGATTGGCTGTCTTCCAGATAATCTTTGAGGTTTCAGAACATCAGAGCTGCTCAGGTTTCTTTTCAGTTTCATGCCGATGTTTGAATGAGTTGTGAAGACACGTCTAAAGCTTGATTTCCACCTTCTCTTGACCACCTCTTAATATTCCACTCCCCTTAATAGTATTAGGTACCATCAGATTAGTATTTTCTCTCAACTCATGCATATTGGTGGCATTCAGGAGCAGAACATGCTATGTTACAATGACTAAATAATCAATAGACATTCACAGGTGTAGAGCGCCAAGTGCTTTATAAAGTGCCGTTCCATGTTATAGAGGGAGTATCTAAAGTACAGAAGGAAGAAACAACTTGTCCAAGGTCATTTAGGAAGGCAATAGTCAAGCTGGGATTTAAAACCTGGCTCTGCATTCTAGGCTACTATCCGTTCCACTTGGCACATTCTTCTGCCCTTCCCTGAATTTTTGAATCATCCAGTAATGTAGGTAAGGGAAAAAAGAAGAAACAGGAACATATTCAAGATTCCCAAACACTAATAGATTAGGGTAATCATAGAAGCTTATCTAAAAATTAAAAATCCTTTAAATCAGAAGCAAAGATTTCCTTCTGAAATCCCTTCCCTACTGAAAGAAAAAGCCTGAGCCATATGTGTTTTGGCGTCAGAGAGATTTTTTTCCCTTCAAAAAGTTCTTTGTCCAAGAGTAATATCCGCAAAGTATAACATTTAACATCATGACAATTCACCCTCTCAAACTGAGAACTCTGCCTTGATCTTTAACTTTACAAGAGCGATTAGAGAAAGCGAAGTATGTTCTCGACTAGATGATAGATCAGTAGTTAAAAGGAAACAGAACTGGGGTTTCACCTCTGGACACAACTGAGAATGTACTATTTACTGCTACAAAAGGCTCAGTATTCATGCTGTAATAATTAGTCTGTTTTCCATTCTAAATAGAAGGAAAATAATGAGTTTGTAAGCATCTATGTGTGGGGGCAGCATACAAAGATTTAGTAGGAGGGAATTTTATTCATACTACCACTTATTATTGAGGCCAGCTTTTGGCTTTTCAGCAGTTCCTGAATCCTGACAACTACAATACCAGCCAAAAGCTTTTTCCCATCCTGCATTTCTCTGAGCCAAGTCATTCCTTTCTATGTGGGTCTTGCCACATTTACCCTTGCTATATCGATTATAACATGCTCCATGCAAGGCTACCCTCAAATGCTACTTAGAAATGTTGGTAGTGTAGAAAGCAGCTGCCCATCTATGGCTACATTCAGCTCCCAATGCCTTCAGTAGGTGTTGTATCAGAACTGTAATATTAGCCATCGGGAAGCCAATATTTTGGGTTCCCGTACTTCTCTCATGACCTGCTGCCTTGTTAAGACTAGAAGGAGCAAAAATCTCCCAGAAAACATGGTTGCATATTCCCACTTTGGTAGAAGTGGCATGCCAAGAAGTTTACATCTGTAGGAATCAATTACTTCGAGTCAAGAAAAGCTTTAAAATCAAAAAAGGGAGTACTTGCTAATGGGAAAACTGATTTAGGTGAAACCACTATTCAATCTGTATTGTTCACCTGATCTTGTGTGGGAAGCTGCTGGTCTGTCTTCTTATTTGACTGTAAGTTCCAAGTGCCATAAGCTAGAATATGGCCACAGCAGGTATAAAATGCTAACAAGAGTTGTGTGACAAATTTGCTGCCTATTTCTGAGCTATTGAGAAAGCGGCCACCAACAGCTAGTTGGCTACTGGCCATTATAAATGAACAACACATCAGAGGCAAGTCTAGCATATGACCAAAATCTACACCTTATAAATCTGAAGGATTGAATAGCCAGCACTTGGGCGCTATGTTAATAAGTTTGGGTTTTTCCCTTTAAACTGTTACGAGGAAATTACTTCAAGCTGTAGACGCTGTCAAGCCATCCTTTATTTTCCCCTCCTCTAACAGGAGGGAAGGACCTGTAAACCAATAGGCAATCGCATGACAGCTTAGCCTACAGCTTTAAAATTGATAGCAATTAACATTGTTGTGCTACCAATTACCTTAGAGGGATGACTTTTACCAACTTGATTTTTCATTACGGGGGGGCAGAATTTCAGAAAGCGTAATTAAGAACCCTTATGGTTCCTCTAACGAGAGGAATCCATTTGTTGCCAGTTGGCCACTTAATTGGAATCATAAAAAGACAGTGGTCCTAAGACAGGCTTGTTCCACCCTAAATTAACACTGGAAGGAGGATGTAGTCTGTACAGTTTGCTTGTTTCTGGCATGGAGCTTAAAGGAAAGGGAGTTTCCCATTGGAGGCCTTTTTCCTATTATAGTGTGAAGAGCTAGCAGGCAGCCAGTTGGCTGTTTGCCATTAGTTTTAAAGACCAGTGTTCAGCTGCACTGGATTTGCTTCTTACTTGGTCAGCATTTGCAAGCTGAATAGTAATACAATGGAAAGACTATTAACCATTTACTGTTGATCTTGCGGAGGTATAGGAAAGTACAGAATGTTAAACCCTGAACAGCCAATTAAAAGTTATAAAACCCCCTGTGTAAGTCTCCTCCTCAGGCATCTTTAGAGAGATGAAAATATTCTGTAGGCACTTGGCAGTCACAGTGGGATTTCATACCACCAGTCAATACATGGGTATAAAGGAAGACGATACGACCTCAAAGTGAAAAGTCAAATTCCCCATTTACTTCCATAGGGTCTGAATTTCTCATATTTTTTGGAACTATAACTGATTACAAATGGCGGTATTTATCCATCAAGGTATGCCTATCCTGTCATAAGGCAAGTGGATAGCTAGTTACTTTGGCCCATAACTTCCAAGTCCTCAAAAAGTTATAACAGGTTATAACATCTGGTCATTCATCAATGATCAAGAGAAACCTTACCACGACTTCCACGCAAGAACAAAAACAACCACTGGTCCAGCCTTCAGGAACATTTATCATAACGTAAGTCAAACTAGAGTGAGATAGCAAGTGTACTTTAGGAGAAATTCATGCATCACGTAGATGTAACCTCCACAAAAATAACTAAAGAGAAGAATATATTATCACAAGGCGACTGCAGAAAGAAGGGATAGTGGGGAGAAGAAAAAAAGAACCAAAAAAAAAATCAGTGCTGTATAGTCAAGAATGTTAAAATCATCTGTTGACCTAGTCTAGCTACAGAAAAAATAAAACAACTCCACACCCTGATGACAAACAAAGCAGTAAAATTTCTTCCTTACTGGAAGAAATGCCAAATTTAATAAATGTGCCAAAACTAATGTACTCCTATAGCCATGGGAGGAATACAAAAATTCCAACCCAAGACATCTTATTCCATCCCAATGCCAGCTGCTAGATTTTATTTTAATGGAAAAATGTTTGCAGGAAGCAAAAGAGGGTAGGGCAAGATCAAAGCCTTTCAAAACCACAGCATAGCCTTGCTCAGTTTGGCATTCTTCAAGATAGGGGGGATGAATTTTTGTGCTCCTAGAAGTCTCAACTGCCTCCTAGATTGTCTGAATTTTGCAACCTAAGTGCAAAACCAGTAAGGAAAAAAAAAAGGCGGGGGGGAAATCGCATCTGACACTCAAGACTGAATTGAGTGGCAATAAAAAGTTATGTCTCCTTTTCTGCTATTGTGCTTTATTATGTACTGTCAAATGTTTTATTATGTTGCCTCCACTTGGATAATTTCGGACAAGAATAGTTCTAGTTTTCACTACCCTAACTACCAATTTCCTCAAACAGTTATTTTATGAACTGTTCTCTTTAGTTTCCACTGGGATTTTGGATATCGATTTTATAACTTCTCCAGATGCAGCTCACTGAAGACAAGGCCTGAACTTCCTTCCATTACTAAACTAGCAACTTCAGGGCAACAATATTATGTTTAAAAAAAATCCCCAAGTTTCCACTTTGGTCCTCAGATGGGAAATGACTAGCCCTGGTTAGTTATTCAGTAGAGATCTTTCTGGCCAAAATCCCTTTCAAATTGTTACTGTTCTTTTTAAAATAAAATTTTATGGGGGGGGGGGAGGGGTTGCAAGTGTACACGTGCATTAATGTGTGGTTGTGACTGTGCATTAAGTTTAGTACTTCTAATATGAGGTACTACATAAAGACGCAGTAGCTAGTGCTAATGCACAGTAGAAACAGTGCACAATCTTTTTTGCAATGCTTAATGCATAGTAGACTAATTCTACTGCACATTAGCACAGTTTTTTGCTGTGGTGTGCTAATGCACAGTAGAATTAGTCTACTGTGCATTAAGCATCTGATGTAGATAACACTTAACTAGAACCATTTTTTTTTGTTTTAAAAGAAAAACATGAAAGTTATTTTCAAACTTAATGAAGTGTTAAAAATAGTATTTTTCCCAGCAGCAACAAAAAATATTGGGATCTAAGGGTGTGTGTAGACAAAACGGGGCTCTAAATTAAAGTGGTGGGTTTAAAAAAAACACCGCTTCAATTTAGGGCTGATTAACCCACCATGTTGTGTGCACACCCTGCTGACTTACCTGCCTCTCCAATGGGGAGGGGAGGACGAGCTGCCAGTGGGCAGAATGGTCCCTGGGCTGCAGGGGGGGGGCGTGCTTTTCTCCCCGGCAGTGCCCCCCAGGTGGGCCCCGCCTGCAGGCACCTGGCTCGAGCGGTCCTGGGGGCACCGCAGCCGTGGAAGGAAGCACTGGGCCCCTGCGCAGCTCAGATAGGCAGGAAAACTCCAGGGGGTGAAAAGAAGATCAGGCTCGCGGCTTTTCTTGGGTGGAGCCTGCTTTCCCAGGCTGCTGCCAGGCTGCCTGCAGGGCTTTCTACAAAGCTGTGGAGCTGCACAGTTTGCTCCATCACTGTAGAGGCAGCAAACCTAAAACTCCTCGAAGGAGTTTTAGGCTTGCTGCGCCCCAAGTCATTTAAGGTGCATTATACCTCTGAATTTCCTATAGTGACTGGAATGAATGTGCAATACACCACTGAGGCATGCAAACACTGACACCATTAAAGCGGTGCAACAGCATTTAGCCCACTTTAAAGTGTTGTGCACATACTTCTCTCATTTCATCTACACACAGCCTAAAGCATGCTTTAGGCTGTCAAAAGCAGAAACACAACCATTTTCAAATCTTTAGCCTGCCAATCCCACAAGAACTTCACACCCTGTGCTTGAGTTGCAAGTCTGAACTTTAGGGTCAAACAAATTTACCCTGTATGATATTCTCCAAATGCTCAATTTTGTGCACATAAATGCAGTAGTGTAAACACATAATTACAAGTAGGCAAGTCTTGAGGTTCAGAACCAGGAAGGCCAATAGGGCTTGGAGCTAAACAGGGACTCGCGCTGAATGAGTAATTGAAAAAAAAAGGGTGGGGATGGGGAGTCGCACACTCCACCCTAGGCAGCGTACTGCAAGTAGTAGGGTTTGCTAGTTAGCTTTCATAGTGTAAACAGTAGATTTCTGGTAAATCTTAATAAAGCATGTTGCCTTGGAGGATTGCCATTATTGTTCTCTGGATTCCCCCAGCAAGCTCCCTATCTCCCCCAGGGACCTGTGAAAGACAAATACAAGTTAAACAAATATTCCAGCTCTATTAGTTCTTACAAAAGAGTAGGAGCACAAGGGAGCTACCAGTAGTAGCTCCATGCTTAAATAGCCAGATAGTCGAATAAGTGGGATGCTTAGTCCCTTATTACAAACAGAGTGCTTACTCTGTTTTTAAAGACAGAATTTGGTTACAGAGTTGCTTGATTCCAACTGAATAACCACTTCTGGGTTTTTTTTCCTTCCATGCCAGAGACTTGAAGGGAGCTTAGTTTCAGAATAAATACCAAGTCTGCCTCACTGATTTGTTAAACTGTGTAATTTTATACTTGCTTCTAAATCCCTTTTGAAGCATTGGACACATTTTTGGAACAGCCTAAAACGTATCCTAACTTAATTTAAAGGGAAAAGCATCTACAGAAGAAAGACTGCAAAATATGTAGTGTTTATGCGATCTCACCCAAACAAATGGCAGTTACAAACACTCTAGATATTTCTGTATTGTCTTATTTCCAAGTACTCAAAAATATACTTCCATAAATGCAGTATGTTCTAGCCAAGAACAAATACTGGGCAGAGGAAGGAATGTGCTTTCAAGACTTGGGGACTTAGATTTAAACAAAAACAAAAAGAAAAACCCACCACAAATCCTGGTGATATGGAACTTTTGCTATCTATTCTTTCTGTTTTTTACAGAACTCAAATGCAAACTTCATTTCCATTTTTACTTGGCCTAGACTATGTTTAGCCTAAAATAAAAGTCTCAGTTTCAGTGCTGAATGTGATAGTGGTTATTTTGGCAGTCAGCGTATGCAATAGACATGAGAAGATTTAGAATTGATACAACTGGGTATCAGATAATAACAAATGTTCGTAGCAACTCATTTATAAGCTTAAAAAGGATAGATAGTTTATATAGTTCAGCCACGCTTCCATAACTTTTTTACATTTTTTTCCCCCTTGTGAAGGAAGTAGGAAGAGGAAAACGGCACATTTTGGGCATGTCTACATGTCGCTGTACTGTGACATTGCTATAGTGCCATGCTTTAGTACTTCCTTTTGGCAGTACGGGCAGTAGGGCTGTGCAAAGCTTCGGGTGGTGATTCGGCTCGGAGGAGATTTGGCCCAATTCGGTGGCCAAATCTCTGAACCCGAATGAAATCAGGGGACCAATTTAAAGGTCTGAATCGATTCAAAGATCTCTGAATCTTCAGAGAGCTTTGATGATTCAGGCAGGCCCTGGTGGCTGCAGCTGGTAAGTACTAGGGGCAAGGCGGGGGGGCTGGGGGAGGGGACCATGGGGGGCCAGCCCCCAGCCCAGCCCTCCCTGATCCCTGCCCGCTCCCCCATGGCTACCCGGTCCCTTTGACATTCCTAATGATGTCTGTCGCTACTGGAAACAGAAAGGCCACTAGAAGAATGGGTGCTCAAATAAACCCCAGGGACCCCCGCTCTCAGCTAGTGCCCCTCCGTTTCAGCCAGGTACTCACTGAGCTCCACCACCCGGACCAGCTCCTCTCCCTCGAAGGTGAAGATCAGTGTTAGGACAGCCGAGAAAACCCAGCAATTCTAGCCCCTTTGCTTTCTACCCTTTCTGATGCTACAGTAGCTGTTACTGTGGGAAGACAGACTGTTCCCTTTCTTGTTGATACGCGTGCTTCTTTGTCTATGCTTCATCTGTGGGCGAGGTAGAGAAAGGATAGCAGAAAGAGGATCAGGAGACAGGTGATGGGTACCGTGAGAAATAGTATAGCCCAGGTAGGTAACAGAAGCCCCAGGGCTGCCCCTGCCCACTCCAGCTCCCAGTACTTAAAAAAAAAAAGCCCTGGTGCTCACTGGGTGCTGTCAGATGGGGGGCAATTCCCGCTGCTCCCTACCCCTTGCTACGTGGGGGGCTCTGCTCAATGGCAGAGTTTCCACTGATTAAGATGAGGCCAGAATTTTGCTTGCTATCGCTTTAGATATTTTATTCACTTTATATTCTTAAATGTGAACCCTGAGGCATTACAGCACATCCCTGGGAATCTGCTCTTTGTGCTGCAGAAGATTGTTCCTATATTGTATATCCAGGCTCTGTGCAAACCACTTTTGTGCTGACAGTCAGTCTATTGAGGATTAAAATTGTGTTTGCTACTGTATTTCTAGAACAGGTGCTCAGAGAACCCCACTCATGCCTTTCAAGTGACAAAGAACTTTTTAAACATGTACCATTAGGTCAGACATTCAATTCTGTAACATTAGAAGGTCACGCCGAGACGCTCTGTGATGTTTTCCAGTCACTCCACGCTGCTTTCCTTTTGCAAAATGGGACAAGTTTAGGAGTTTGGTTAACTCCTCAAGTCCACTGCCTCTATTGTTATGTGTTACTCCATGAAGATGACACCAAAAACTAGGCAAACACTAAAATACTGAGAGAGGTCTAGCGCTACCATATTCCAGACCAAGAAGAGATGCTGGATATTCAATTTAGAAATTTGCATAAGACTCCTAAATTTGAGAGATGGAGATTGTCAAAGAGGAGAAAGCTTTTTTATGAAGAGGAAAAGGAGGTAGTTGCAAGCCAGGGAAAAAAGGCAGAGAAGAGTAGCCCTGTGTAGCCTAATTCAGAGATCCATAAGCCTTTGTGAGTAACATCTCACTTCAGAGTATCACATCAGATACTATGAAGGACTTCAACTCTACCCTACTTCTGTGAAGAGGAACTTATTTTACATTTGATCATCCTGGGGTACATTGTTCATTTGAATGGGAACAGACTGGCTTGGATTTGCAGAGAGGTGAGGACCATTGGACTAATAAAGTCAGAAAAAAATGAATAGATGCAAGCCATCTTTCATCTACATGAACGTAGATTTGCAGGAGTGTAGAGACCAGAGAATTCAGTGGAATTATGCAACAGTAGTAAGCAAGCAAGCAAGGGATTTTAATATGAGCAAGCATTTCTTAGGGCCCTTTAGCAATGATGTTTAGGTCATAAAAAGACATTTTTTAAAGGAGAGATAACTATGAAAAGTAAATCCAGAGACCTAGCAGGACATAATGCTGCATCCCTATGGAGTTTTAGGGCCCCTTTGTGGTTCACAGATCAGGAAATGATCACTTAATCTGTTCCTAACTAATGAAGACAGGGATTGTTCTTCAGGTTAAGCCCATGCTACCAATGGTGGCTTCAGAGAAAAAGGAAAATACTTGATGTTTAAGAAGGGAAAGCCCTCATTTCCCTGCAGTTAGGCTACTTTAAAAAAAATAAATTTCAGACAAAAAATTTTAAAAAATGTAGCGTTAGCCTTAAATGCTACATTACTTCTTGCAGAATGAAGGAAAAAACCCCTATATTTGAAATGCTGAGTTGAACAATTTAAGCTTGAGATGAAAACATCCAGGTCCCTTGAAGCGCTATACTCAACCACCTTTGTGTACATTTGCCAGCATTTGAAATCAGTCTTATGTAGGCTGACGTAAGAAGTCACATCAAATCAGCCTTTGAGCCAGTCACTCAATATCCCAAGAAGAGAAAGAAGCTTTAACCAGCTAAGCAGGCCTCTAGTTAGGCCATGGGACAAAAATCTTCTCGTACTTCTTTAGAAACATAACACTGGAAAGGACCCCAGGGTGATCTAATCCAGTTACCTAACAATTACTCACTAACAAAACGCTCCCTAACAATTATCTGCCCTAAATTTTTCATGGCCTATTCCCTTCACTCGTGTGCCAGTCTTGTCTTTTACCATAAATAGCTGTTCTCCTGTTCTCCTTTCTGCCTATCCCGATATATTTAGAGAGATCGGTCATATGTTGTCTCAACTTTTATTTTGCTAGGCTTGTGACCATTCTGAACAAGTCCGAGAAGAATCGCTTTATAGTTTGTTTTTTGAGCCTAAGAATCTTGTGTGGGCTGCACACATGTCTGGACGGACAGAAGAGCTGTGTTCTTCACTCAGTAATGTTTTTATTGGGCCTGAACTAGAGCAATGTGGTGAACTTTCCAGTTGTAAAATGCATTAATGTTTCTTCTAGAAGTGTAAGTGAACCTACAGAAGCCTACCAAAAGCACCTGTTCTTTCGCAGTCCAACCTCTACTTTCTTAGGCTACTTTTGCACTCGTGCGGTTTTTGGGAAAACCTAAGCGTTGCGTATGCGCGATGTTTTTGCTCTGCAAGAGAACCCGTGCATTTTACTATTTTTAATGGCAACGTTTCCAGCGTGGACATGTGCTCATTAAGAAACGTCATTCAAGTGGCAAGAGCTCTGTTAAATTATCTTACCAGTTTCTGGGTCAGTCCTGGAGGAGCCCACTCGTACGTTATAGTGTCAAATGTCGGGTCTTTCCGAGACACAATAGGGTTGGTGATGATCATGCGATTCCTTTTGTAGATACGAACTCCATCCCCACCTTTCACCCTGGCGGTGAGCGTAGAGTACTTTGACTCTGATAACAAGCGGCCAATTTTCCGGTCATCTTCTGCATCAGAGCTGAGGCTGTGATCTTCCTGGTTACATTTGCACGACTTGCATATTTTCCTGTGGGTGACAAGTGAGATCATCCTTTTGGTATAAGCTGGACCTCAGTAGGCATGTGCTCTTTCAAAGGCTCAACGCTGAACTTTAGTTAACTTGAAAGGTTACATATCAAATCAGACTGTGACACTAGACAAAAAGCTTTTGTGATGCCACAGTTCTGTTTGGGAATTCAGCATGATATGCCTTGAAGGACTTTGCAGTGGTGTGGAATATAAAACTTACTGCCCGCCCTGGCAAAAGCAGCAGATATACAGTAACAGCACACACCAATCAACTGTTCCCTCTAACCTGCTGTGACTGAACAGTCAGTTTCCATGCACTTTTAAGGGATTTTTAATCTCAAGGCAGTACAGGTCTTCAATATTAAAGTGTTAGCCTTTGTTACCAAGGTAGCTCTTGGAGAAGAGTAGCAGTTTATGTGCTTTTCATTATACTAATCCCTATAAAAAGAATAGACCGCCATGCTGCTGTTTCTTGGTAGAGATTTTAAAGCAGCTATAAAAGGAAAAATGGGTTAAGCTCATTGTTAGTGTCTTGCCAATGACTGGGGAATTTCACATTAGTCATTTAATTGATAATTTTGCCTGTACTTGGTAAATCAGCTGAAAAACCAAAGTAGTGACTCAACTGAATTTCAAAACTCTGTATGCATCCTCAGTGCTGAAGTCAAGAACTCAAGGCTGTATAGAGCAAAGTTAGAGACCATATTTTTGACCTCTACTGTATTATTTAAGCATAAGTAACACATCTATGGAGGGTGAACTGTGTGATAGTTGAGTGCACAAATGCAACAGCGTACTAAGCTGCAACATTTCTTGCAAGAACCCAAGGCAGAATTGTTGGATTCATAAAGGAGACAGCTGCATAGTTTATTAGTGTAGGCGCTAGATTTGAACTCTGTTCAACTAGCAGAGAGATGTACCCGCTATACATGTTTAGTTTGTCTTTTGGTTTTAAGTTATGTCACTTTTATATCATTCAGGATACGAGGAAGTGAGTAACTGCTCATTAGTTTTCTATCTGGTCTGCTTAGTTAGGTCTCAACAGGGGTGCATTTAGATAGAGCTGTTAGACATTGATATTGTAATGGATATTTGCCTAAAGCTTTATCTTTTTAAAGTAAAATATTGAATAAAGTGTCTGGAAACAAGATCTAGTTCTGGCACTAAACATCTTGTTATGTTGCAACAGACTACTTAGAGAAGTTATAAATCCTTGTCACTAGAAATTTAACTGTAGGACAAATAAAATAGCATTTCAGTGAAAAGTAGATTTAGGATAGTTAATGCCAGCATATACACTTTAATTGCTAATGTGAGGTGCAAGTGTTGCTAACTTCCTGAAAAACAAAACGCTTTAAACCACTGCTCTCCCCTTCCCCCAACCATTACCCTGGTATGTCATCAAGGACAGAAGTGACAGCGACACAGCGCATGTTGGAACACTTCTTCAGGAAGCATGGAGTCATCCTTTTGGTTCAGACCTCCCTGCACAGAGAGGGAGCAGTGGCATACAGCATTTTCTTCTTTTTTAAAAGTAGTTTTCAAATAATTAGGTCTGCAGCCCCAGGTATAGCACACAGGTTCTGCATTTCAGTAAATAAACCCATATGCAGTGCATCAGGTGGCTAACGTCTGAGTGGAGAGCATAATTACTTTGGCACCATGCCCCCTCCCGCTGTACCACTAAAGAGCATCAAGCATGTGTCTGCTGTTTTGCAGTTGGCAGATACCATGAGAGGATGTTGGCTCTTTCAGCTGCTTCACCAAGTTAGGAGGCAACAAGCTGTGCCACGGTAGGACAAAGAAAGTCCACCCCCATTTAGTGTCAATGGATTCTCACCCTTGTTCCCACCCCCCAGGCGATGTTGAGGCAAAAATGAATCATTTCATTTACATAATTAGAAGCATTACGCGGCCTTCAAAACAGAATCTATCCTGGGACTTAAAAGGCATCTAAAACCCTGTCCAGAAAATCCATTGCACAGCACAATCATGTCTTGCGAGCAGTGAGGCATGGCTTCATTTTGAGGAATGCAAGCTTGCTGAGTCTGCTTTTACACCCGAACTTACATTTTATGTCAGAGTTTGGCTTTAGCTCAGACCCTGCTGCGTCATGGGCCCTAGTGTCACAATCCAGGTTTTTCTAGGGGTTTGAAAGTTGCCTGGCTCAAAGGAGTAAGTTATATGAAGCTGCAGAGTCACAGAGCCAGTAGATCGGTGCCCTTGTGGAATTCCTAGCAAATAAAGAAATGCCCCGTCTCTGTTAAGTTAGTACCCGAGAGCCAAGTCTAAACAGCTGTTTAGGTACCCGACTCCTACCGAAATCAATGGGAGTTTAGCATCCAGGATTGGTCCCTAAGCCCATCCCACGAGCTCTCTCTCTCCTTGCCAGTCTGCAGAACAAATAGCTGTATTAATTCTAAGGTAGGGTTTTTTTGGGTGTGGAAGTTTGATACAGCTCCAAATGCATCAAGATCTGCAGTCATCTGCTGGAACCAATCCCAGAGTCGGTGGTCTGGTGACAGATGCTTCTCCCATACTCCTGGCTGGGGGAAGGATCAGGGTTTTTTTTTTAAATAAAATGATGTGTTGTGGGGTTTTGTTTTTGGATATGTTATCTGTTATTATTTGGTTTCCCCTCATTTTCCTGTTTCCCCTCCCTTCCTAAAGACCCTAATGGTATGACTGGGATCTCAGGGACTTTACTCAAGTGTAGTATATTAAATGTAGGATTTTACCCTGAACAAAGAGCAACTATGGGGTATGCTTACACTGCAGTCACCAGAGTGTTGCATCTGAGTTTCTTTTATCTCAGATGGCTTCGCAGCCTACATGCAGCAGCAATTTGCTGCCAACCCCTCCATAAAGCAGGACAGGAATGCTCAGGTTATCCGAACTCCATGTTGCAACGGATAGATCATAGCAGGACCAGTTTAAAGGCCCTTTAACAAGAGTTCGATGAATAAGCAAGCATTATTGCATGTACCAATGCATCACTGTTTCTCCTTGTGATAATGTTTGAACTCTACCAGCAATCATATCAGTGAAAGGGGAAGAAGGGGCTAATAAATCACAATAGTGCACTAGATTAACATAGTACGGACTCAGAAATCCTCTGCCAGTGTTGTTTCACCTACAGCATATTGACACAGTGCTTTGTGAATTTTGGGAGGCACCCAAATCAAAAAAATTAGCCTGTTAAAAGTCTATTTTCCTTTGTCTTGCAGGGCTTAAAAGGCAGACAGGATAGTCTTACAGATTTAATATTACAGTTCATTGTATTAACAGCAGGCAGTCGCGCCACAGCTGTTAGAAGGGATTCTTGGCTCCAAAGCAGCCATAATGTAGATGAAGCAGAGGATTTGTTATTTGTGTAAGATGATGTATCACTTAGGCTTATAGTAATGGTTGGAGTATCCTCCCATCCGTCATCCAAATATCACTTTGAAAATAGTTCTAGGTAATGCCGTATCTTCAAACACTATGTGTGGAATAAAGCTGTTTCTGTCTTTTAGAAGCAGACTGTAAAGTCACCTATAAACAGAGCATCAGTTCCTCACAATGAAGATATCATTTATATGAAAAATGCATTCTTGAAACAAAGAATGAACTAAACAGATCCAGTTCTGTATGACTGTTGCCAGTGACCTCCCACTAATACTGGGAAGGGAAAAAATGAGGGGGAAGAATAGGATTTTTGAGAAGCCTATTCATTCTCTCTTGATCGTGGCTTCCCACAACTTACAGCAGTCTCAAGTCTCAGGGCTTGTTGTGTCAGCCGCCCATGGCCATTCTTCTAAGAGAAGACTGTCAAACAAATCACAGGCATGTCCAGACCATACACCCCACACCGAGGGCTCTGTGTGTGGTGTGGGGCAGCGGAAGAGGAGTCAAGCTTGTCAACACACAACAAACATTTTCTATGGAAAAAAAAGTTTCTCCTAACAAAACATTTGTTTTTTCCATGAAAATGCTGGGATTCTCTTTTTTTTTTTTA